>NC_090306.1:14700000-15950000 GCF_039906515.1 Pseudorca crassidens
GAATTATTACCTACTGAGGTAGACACCACCAGGAACTTTCAAACATCTTTAAAATATAATGGATTTAAAAATCGAAATACCTTACATATCCCCAAAGGTCACTTGGTCCCACTAATTGGTCAGATATCAAGTACGTATTATGTGAACTTGAAATAAAATAATCACTCAGTGGATGAGTCATATCTTGATAAACACTTTCATACTTATTATTAAATAGTAGACATTCAGACGAATCCATGTATCTTCTAAAACCTTCAAATGACATCTGGTGTGCTTGTTTAACTATGAAAATAAATAAAAAGAATGCAGAAATATCATTAGTAGTATATAAATTACATCTCACTTTAAAACTTAGTAGCAGAGTTTGTTTCTAGAATATTCATTTAGAATTAATATTAATACTATTTTTAATGTTTCTTTGGAAGCAGATTTTTCTAAGGTTCTTATATTTAGTTCTTTTATATCAACATTCAAGTAGATTATATATTATTTAATCATCTCTGATTTTTAATATTTTAAAAATACATACAAGAAAAGTACATGTCATAGATCCATTCATTTCCACAAGCTAAACATCTATGTAACCAGCACCAAGGTGAAAGAACAGAGCAGCACCCCAGAAGACTGCCTCCTGCTAACTTTCTAGTCTTCCTCCACCCACACCCCACCCCCAAGTGTATTCAACGGTCTGGCTTCTACCAGCATAGATTCCATTTTCCCTGGTTTTTGTGTTTTATATAAATGCACTCACACAATATGTATTTTTTTGTGACCGGTTTATTTTGCCTGACATTGTTTATAAGATTTATTCTTGTAGATGCACACAGTTAGACATTTTTTATTCCCATTTGTATATAGCTTTCTATTGTGTGAGTACACCACAATTTGTTTATCAATTCTATTCTTGATGGGCATTTAGATTATTTCCAGTTTGGGGTTATTATAAAAAGTTCTGCTATCAACAACCAGGACATGTCTTTTGGTGCAAATATGTACATGTTTCTGTTGGGTGCATGCCTATAAATGCAATTGCTGAGTCATTTGCATATTACCATCTTTAGCAAATGATCTCTGAACTTTTATACTCAGTATCATATAAACCAAAATTATCTATTTAAGCAGAATACTGGCTCTGGAATGAGACAGCTTGGGTTAAATCCATTTATTTGTTATATGAGGAGCCTGTTAATTAACTTCTCCCTATCTTTGGAATGGTGGTACAGTAAGTCCCCTACATAAAAATCTTCAAGTTGCGACTTGCAAAGATGCAAACTTGCATTTGCATGTCCTATCACATAAGTTAGTTCATGTGTCTGGCGTACATTGTCACGTGCATGCATCCTCTACAAGTGGCTGTGCTTCTGTATACTTTACTGTACAGTACTGTATAGAGTAGTACAGTATCTTTACTTCAAGCCCAGGATGTCCAGAAGCAAGCGTAAAAGCAGCAGTGATGTAGCTGGTACTACTGTACTTTTCAAGGTACTGTACTGTAAGATTAAAAATGTTCTCTTTATTTTTTGTGTTTGTTTGTTTTTTATGTATTATTTGTGTGAAAAGTATTATAAACCTATTACAGGACAGTACTATATAGCCGATTGTGTTAGCTGGGTACCTAGGCTGGTACCTAGGCTAACTTACGAACAAATTGGATTTACAAATTCGCTCTCAGAACAGAACTCGTTCGTATGTAGGGGACTTACTGTAATCATAACACCCATCCCTGTATACTAACTTTATATATTAGCTCTATAAAGGTTAGTTACTGTTGCTTTTGCTGATTACTCAGTTTGCCTCAAATTAAAAGTTGGTGTGAGTATTCACTTTAGAATAGAGAGTGTTGATCCTTGGCAAAGAATTTTATTTCTGGGAATTTATACTACAGAAATAGAGCCTCAGACAAAGATGGATGTGCAAGAATGCTCACACTAGCATTATTTATAAAAGCAAAATTAATGAGGGGAGGAAACAAATTAAATCTCAAGCTATGATACAATACTAAGCAGCCGTTACAAATAATGTATCAGAAAAAAAATATACAGTGACATAAGTAAATGTTTATGACATCATAAAAATGAAAAAGCCAGCATTCAAAATGCTCTTACAATTTTGGTTTAAAAAATGAAAGCTAGAAGAAAATACATAAAATGCTTACAGTCATGCAAACTATTTCAAAGTTATGCAAATTTAGAAACATGTGAGTGTATGGGGCAAAGGCATCATATATTTTAATAGTAATGATTTGCATGAATTTATTCTTTTTCCCAGTGCAATTAGCAGTGATTGGCCTATAGCCCTTTTGAACTATTAACTAATTAAGTAACTATCTTTGGTACTGGAATAGAAAACAAACTCCTCTTATGCCTTTAAAAACTACCAGACTGAGAATTAATCTCATGGATTTTTATTTTTAAAATAAAATGAGGTTTTCCTTATTTGGTATTGACATATGTCAAGTATCAATGTGGGATGAGACTGAGAAACTTGGCAGCATTTGGGACTGTAAGATCATAATTCAAATTGACCTTAATAAGTCTCTAAAGTGATCAATAGCCATGTAAATGAAATGCAAGGTCTTGGCTGTGTGAAACTATCTGAATGGAAGCAGAGTAAGGCCCAAAAGATGAAATAGATGAACAGTGTAATATTATGGTTAAAATACAAACACAATTCCAAGATGTCACTGGCACCATCCCATTATCCCTTTGTATCTTTTAACTTACCACCTGCAGGTAACAGTGGCAATTTTTTTTTTGAATATTGACTGGAATAATGCTACTAAAAGTGCTTGTCTGTGAACTGGTTGTTTCCAGGTGGCAATGACATAAAGAGCTTGAACCAGAGCCTAAATCAATTCACTACTTTCTCAGAGAAAGTCTTTGCTATTGAAAGGAAAGAAGTCAGCTGGACTCATCAGATGTGCTTAGAGATGTACTTTTTTTACGTTCTGATGCAAGCTCTTTATCTTGTTGCAAACCTGCAAAGTTTTAATCGTGATCAGACCAAACTCTTACTAGCACTATCTTCAGTCTTACCACCATGGTACTTAAAAGCCTCCAAGGTCTTTACGTGGCACTGAATCATGAGCCAAAATCTTAATTGTGGCCAACAAGACCAACATGACTTAATCCCTGTCCAAACGCTTTTAGCCCTCATTCTCCAGGTTCCAACCACACTGTCCTCCTCTTGTTCCTCGATTCTCCAACTCAGGGCCAACACTTCTCTTGTCACATGTCTAGTTCTTTCTCACCACTTACGTCTTAGCTGAAATATCGCATCCCCATCGACGACTCTCCTAAACAACCAAGCTATGGGGACATATGTATAACTGATTCACTTTGTTATAAAGCAGAAACTGACACACCATTGTAAAGCAATTATGCTCTAATAAAGTTGTTTAAAAAATAAAAAACAACCAATTAGAGCTAGACCTCGTGCTTGTCTACTCTCTATTTTATTTTTTTCACAGTACGTAGCACTCCCTGAAATTATCCATTTGTATGTTTAATTATTTATTGTCAATCTCCCTCCAACCCCCATCAGGAATATGAAACCTAGTTTGCCTTGTTCTCCACTGTATCCCCAGCTCCTAGAACCATACTCAGTGGCCACAGATGAACATTTGAATAAATTATGAATGTACGAGCCCATGAAGGAATAAGTCTTGTTTTGTTAGGACCCATATTATAGTATGTTAAGCATTGATGGCCATAAACCAGTTTTCAAAGGCAGAACTTGGGCTTTCATATATCCCTTGTTAATAAATATTTTGAGCTATTCTATTAATTTCTGTAGGGTTAAACAGCATGCTTTAATAGTGTTTCTTGTGCATATTTTATTACATTATTATTTATTATTTTATTTAAAAATAAACATAAATGGAAAAAATTGAAATATTTTAGCCAATGAAAGATGAGACAGAGATCAAAAACTATATGACAAAAAAAAAAAAAAACTATACAGCTCACTAGCCAAAATGGTCATTGAACTTAAACCAGATGACTGCATTCAAAAAATAAAGAAAAAATGTTTTAATGTTTATGAAATGTTGTAGACAATTATGTGTATAAACAACAGGGAAATTAGTGATTTTATAATGTTTTATTCTTTCCTAGAATTGTTTTCATATAGCTAATTTAACATTCATATATTTTTCAATAAGATAGTGTATAAAAATGGAAAAGTGCCTATACCTGGGTTTTTATCTTATTAATGAATATCAAGACCCTTTCTTCCATTAAAGTACTTGTAATAGAATCCTCATTTTGCTCTTCCTGAATAAGCTAATCTCTGAACACCTGAGAGATATACAGAAGCAGCTAAAAGAAAGAAACAGGACAATGAAAGAATGCCACTGTTACACAACAAAGCTTTCTAAAAGATACATCTGCTGTCTGTAAAATATGAAATTAAAACAGCCAACATATAATATTACCCATAAGAAATCTGACCTAATCAAAAATTTGAATTTAATAAGTGCAAATCTTAAAAAATAGTTTGCATATAAATATTTGATAAAACTTTGAAATACAAGCATACCTTCTTCAATAGGCTCATATTTTTGAATGATCTCAGAAGCAATACTTTTATTAATGTCAAGTGTATACTGCTCTTGTGTCAAAAATTGGGCCAGATTCTTTTCAAAAAGAAATTTCCGGTTTTCAGAATACGTGTTGAAAATCTCAATAATTTCTTCTCTGTGTGCAATAATTCGATAAATTGTTCTAAATTCTTCTATGGTGATTCTTCCTTGCTTTAGCCTGTCATTATCCTACTAAAAAAAAATGACTGGTGGGCTCACATTGTGAACATAAAAAATACACAAAATGAAGACGTTAGAGTATTTGTGTAACATATATACCAACTTATACTGGAAAGAAGTTACATTGGATTCTTATTTCAGATAAAATACATAAAAGTGCATGAAATGGTGCCAAAGTTGGGGAAAGGTTAATGGATCATCACCACTTAAAACCCAGTGGCCAGAGCTGCCCAGTTTAAGTGAAGAAGTGTATCCTGCCCCTGGGGAGAGTTAGAGCCCTTACGCAGTTCTTTACCCGGAAAGACTTGCTCGAATTCAGGGGAAGCTGCTAGAGATTCTTCCAGACTTAGGACATCCCAGAACCATTTGGATTTACCTCAGACCTTCTCCTCACTGTGGTGATAACATATGCCATCCCATAGAGCTCACTACAGTCTGTTGTTTTGTCCCTGCCTAGTTGGTTTCCTCTATCAAAAGCTTTGTTTTGGGCACTTGGAAACTGAAATCTAGGACATGGGTCCATCATGAAGGGAAAACAGACCTGTGGTTTCAGATCTGCTCGGTCTGAATGGGAAAGGAAAGGTGATCCAGCAGGGGTGCAGGATTGCAGAGGGAAATGCTGACTCTGAGAGGTCATGGAACTTTCAGGGACATGTGTCCTACAGACGCAGAAATATGAATCTAAATATCTGGAGGGGGATACAGGCTTGAGATGAACATGCTGGAGTTATTCCTGGGTGGATATTTGTAAATAAATGGTCAGAAATAAGAAGACCCTCTCTGTAAAAAACAAAACAAAAACAACCCAATTGCCATAGTTGGAATGGAAAGAAGTATGGGAGAAGATGAGGATTCTAGGTTATCTTTCAATTACACATTTCATTTTTCTATTCTAGTCTATTTGAGTAGCTTCTTGAAACCATCCAAACAGTATGTAACCCCATGTCATCAATAGGCATCCTGCACCATAAATGTCAGAATAAATCAGTCATTCAAGATCACTGTAAATACAGAAGCTGCAATAGGTGGTAATACTTTGAGGACATGGAATCTGCATAATCACTGAAGGAACTGGGAGAGGGACAAACAAGGTCAGTTTCGATGAGAAAGAGTAGCTTCACCTGGTTGTTCTGGAAAATTCACACTTGAACTTTATGAGATAAGAGACAGGAAAGTGGGCTGGGTCCAGTTATTTAAAGTAACAGAATCACTGTGAGGTTCTGAGTAGGAAAATGACTAGCATAGGAGAGGTTTAGTTGTGATTAGTTGTGCATTACCGATGGGAAGAGAAGGAGAACTGCAGGTAAGGGAAGAGAGAAGATGCCATCCAGGTGGGAGGTGGTGAGTAGAAACTAAAGAACAGGTGTCAGTAAAATTATGAAGAGACAAGTCAGAAAGATTCAACACATTAACATTTTAGATGCATGAGGGAGAGAAGTCAAGAAAGTCTGGAGTTGGGGAGAGTTAGAATAACTAGTAGAATTAGAGTACCACTTACAAATAAAAAACTGAGGTATAGGAAGTACACCTTAGAAGGACATTTAATTTCCAAAGAGGCTATTTATATTTTAATTTTCTCAATACACTGCAGTACTTAAGCTTAAGTACAAAAAGTTCCTGTTAAAGGGCCACTGTATTGTGGTGAAAAGCTGACGATCTGTAGACAGCCTGAGCTGACATTATATTCCCAGCTCCAAAGCATGTGGGATTTTGAACTTCTAAATTAAACTATGAGCTTCATACTCTTCATCTGCAAAATGGGGATAGATAGCACTACTTATGTCACAGGTTGCTATGAGGATGGAGATATCAGTGTATTGTTAGGTCTTATCTATGTCTGTTTCCCTCACACCCTCCAGCCTAGTGTCTCATCTTTTGACAAATTTAACTATAAAACAACCCTAAGGTACAACAGAGGATAAACATGCTGGAAATGATCTCTTCACTTTTTTAGGAAAAGTTCACTGGTGGCTACCGGAGAGTTTGATCTGAGGAATCCAAGAAACAGTCTGAGCTGGGAATCAAGTAGGAAGAGCACCAGCTTAGTTCAAGGAGGAGCACTAATTTACACGTACACAGCAGCTTGAAGAAGCAGGGGCTGGAATGGAGCCCCATTGGGAATGAGACGGTGATAAGCTTGGGAAGAAGATTGGAATCGGTGGTCGTCAAATAAGAAGTTGGGTCTCCAGAGCTCATTAAACAATAATAGCACCTTAAAATTACAAAATCTTAAAAATAATTCATATTATCAATAATCTCAGTAGACTATGAAGTTCAACTTACTGTTTTGAAATTTTGGATTTTGAGGTCCACATAAGTCAATGTTACAGAATTAATTTTGTTTTTAATTTAGCTCCATTTTGCTCATAATTTGTCATAAGATCTTATGCAAGTCAATAAAAATCAAAGTGTGCCTGTAATTCCCGAAACATTTTGTCATGTAAAATTGTATGAATTAAAAACTTTTGTCTTACTGAATAGCAGCATACGATAAGATATACTTTATCCACTAAGCAATGAAAATTCTGCTTCGTTCAAGCAGGATATAAACTTGACCATCTGAAATGTCCTCTGGTAACTCGTTCTGTTTTGTTTTTCCCTAAAGATTGAAGTTGTTATCTGATACTAGAAAGAATTAGAGATATAAAGTTGAAACAAAATTCCACAAATACAAATAATTGCTACAACTGATCAAACCCAAAGGAAATGAAGGGTCAAAAATTAATCAAATTACCAAAAAAGAAAAACCACACACAAGAGGTGAGAATCGTATCGCTGAAAATGGGAAGTTCTAATTTTGATAGAAAGAGAAAAGGAAAAGGAAAGCAACAAAGGGTAAGTAATAAGCAGAAGAAAGATGACAGAGCGTCAGCAGAAGGGAAGAAAGAAGAAGAAAAGTGATAAGCAAGGAAGGTTCAAATCTGAGTACTGAGGCACGTAACAGCAGCCACAACTTGTAGGGTACCAATGTATTAACATCTCCCCTGTAGGAGGGAACTGAAGGTCAAAAATCTTATGTAAATTGCCCCCAGTCTCACAGGCATGGTAGACCAGGACCTGAACTAACTCCAGAACAATAAGGACAAGCAATGGGAGGAAAGAGAAAACAATACACCATTGCACGTATTGAGAGTATATGTGCAGAAATAAACTGTGTCAAATACAAGTCTGATCTCTTTAACTCTCTTAAATTTCTCAGCGTTTCTCCTTTGTCTTCAGGACAAAATCCAAACTGTTGTGTGGAATCCAAGACCCTTGAAGACATCACTGATGGTTTCTTCCCTCACCTTCTCCCTTGCACTTCACACTGCCTGTGCTCTGAATGAGTTGCAGTATAAACATCAAGCTGTCTCTTGCTATTGTAAAGGCTGTTTCTTCTGTCTGGAATGCCCTTCTTTTATTGTACTTCTTAACTTACGAATTTCTACTAATCCTTGAAAAAGTGTCCTTCTCTAGAAGTCATCCCTTATGTCCCTCTGTGTCTCTTCCTCAGCCCATGTTAGAGAGTCCTACTCAGGATTCTTATACGATTCTGTACCTTCTTCTCTCCTAGGGTTTATTACACTGAAATTAAAGCCTTTTTTTCTACTTCTCTTCTAGAAATGCCAAATTGTCTCAGACAGGAAGTCTGTCATCTGTTTCTTGTATCCTAAGTACTTATAAGAGTGTCTGACTGAGGTCTTCAGAACTTGGTCCAGCACCTAAACAATTTTATGATCCTGGTGAAATATGTTCATTTAATTGGATAAAGGAGCTAAAAATCTCCCTAAAGCTAGGGAGTGTAGGAAAACTATTTTTAAAAACATATTACAGAAAATATGCAAAATCTCAGGCCCCACTGCAGGGAATACTATAGCTTTTTAAAATGTTACATATTAATCATTTACAGTTTACAACATAAAATAAGAGTAATGAAGCCATCTTTCTCCTGTTTACAAAAAAAAAAAACCACGAAGCTCATTAAGTGGTTATTCTTTGCAAGCATTACAAAAAGAACTTTCCCAAACAACTCTTTCATTATTTATGTATAATTTTAAAATATATCTTTTACCTTAAGACTATGAATCCCATGAAGGTAGATATTTTATACTTATTTTTATTCCCAGTACCTGGTACTGGACCTACCCTAAAGTAGGAGGCTAGTGATTATATGTTTAAATGAATGACTGAATACAGGAGGATAAAAGAACATATTAAAATAATTCTATTGTTAGTCATCCTGATAGTACACTTTAGAAAACAGAATTAAGCCTTTTCATTTTGTTACCATTCTCCATTGCTCAGTTTGTTAGTAAAAAGATGAAATGTTGCTTTAAAAATGACATCATGAGAAAGCTGATCTATCAAAACAAGAAATTTTAAAATAAAATGTAACATTTAAAATTATCTCTGAAATTACACTAAAAAACAAAGTATTCAGAATATATTCTAGGAAATCATATGACTTGCAACTTTCTTCCCAAACTCTGACATACTTGTTTAAACTACCTGGCAAACTTGGTTTTTTCTCTTTTTTCATTCTGTTTCCTTCTGCTTCTGTTGCACAGATACAGCAGCCAGAGGCACCCAAGTCCCAGTCTTTCCTGAAGAAGGCCTATTTCCATACCTTGGAGACTGTCGCCAAGGCCAGGAGCTTGTGCACACAAGCTGTTTCCCAGAGGACACACCCCTTGATAGCCTGGGTCTGGCCGCCAGTGGGGCTTGTGTTCACGGGTTCAGGAGAACCCTGACAAAAAAAGAGAAAGTCCTTGGCTGGCAGTCCCTCTGGGGCTCCGCTCAGAGGGGATGGACTGATGCCCCCATCTTCCAGTCTTTTCCTGAAAGATGTCTATTTGCACACCTTACAAGCTGCTGCCTGAGGGTCCAGCTTCCAATCAGCCTGCATCTAGATGCTGCCTGATCCTCTGTTATGAGACACTGCCAGGTCCTGGTACACCCTCAATGACTGGGAGCCATTAAGAATGAAGTAGGCTGCTTGCACTATCACAGAGGTTGAGAGACAAACCAGAACCAAGGCACAGAAACCGACAGAGAGTAAAGGAAAATGAAGAAACAGAGGAATATGTTCCAAACAAAAGAACAAGATAAAACCCCAGAAACAGACGTTATTAAAACAGAAATAAGTGAATTACTTGATAAAGAGTTGAAATAATGGTCATAAACAATATGGAAGTTCCTCAAAAAACTAAAAATAGAACTACCATATCTTTCAACAAGTTCACTTCTTGGCACTCATTCAAAGGAAACGAAATCACTATCTTGAAAAGCTATCTGCACCACCCCGTGTTCATTGCAGCATTATTTACAATACTCAAGGCATGGAAACAACCTACATGGATAAAGAGAATATGAGATATATATGTGTGTGTGTGTGTGTGTGTATATCATATAAATATATATAATATTTTTCACCCATAAAAAAGAAGGAGGGCTCCCCTGGTGGCGCAGTGGTTGAGAGTCCGCCTGCCGATGCAGGGGATACGGGTTCGTGCCCCGGTCCGGGAAGATCCCACATGCCGCAGAGCGGCTGAGCCCGTGAGCCATGGCCGCTGAGCCTGCGCGTCCGGAGCCTGTACTCCGCAACGGGAGAGGCCACAACAGTGAGAAGCCCATGTACCGCAAAAAAAAAAAAAAAAAAAAAAAAAGGAAATTCTGTAATTTGTGATGTCATGCACGGACCTTGAGGGCATTAGGCTAAGTGAAATAAGTCAGACGGGCAAAGACAAATACTGTATGATCTTACGTACATATGGAATCTAAAAAAAAAAATGAACTCATAGCTAGAGAACAGATTAGTGGTTCTTTAGCTATGGTGAAGTGGATGAGAACAGCTAGGGCGTAGAAGAGGGGCAGGATGGATGAAGGTGGTCAAAAAGTACAAACTTCCAGGCATAAGATAAATCATTCTGGGATGTACTGTACAGTGTAGTAACTATAGATAATACTGCTATATCATATATTTGAAAGTTGCTAAGAAAGTACTCTTAAAGTCTCCCATCACAAGAAAAAAAATCTGTACCTATGTGAAGAGATAAATGTCTACTAAACTTATCATGGTATCACTTCATAATATTACATATATCAAATCATCATGCTGTTACACCTAAAGCTAATACCATACTATATGTCAATTATGTCTCAATAAAATTGGGGGTGGGGGCAGAGAAAGACTCATTAAGATTGCTCAGGAAGAGTTTGTTAAGTAAAAAGAAAGAAAATTAAGAACTCAACTTTAAGAGGAGAACAGAAGAGGAATGCTAGCAGGACAGATGGAGGAATGATATGAAATTTTAAAGAAAAACTTGGAGAGAGTTATGTCTTAGGAGTTAGAATAGAGAGAAGTTTAAGAAAAGAGCGATAAATAAAATGCATGGAGAAGCTAACCATTGAATTTAGCATTTTTGAAATAAAGAGGTTTTCAAAATAGGTGTGAAGGCAAAATTTATTGCAATGAAACACTGAAGAAGTTGCAGGAAGAAATGTAAAGGATTCTTTCAGTTTATCTGCTAAAAGAGAGACTGTAACATTTAGAAGAGGATATGGTGCAATTTATTTAATTAAGATTAAAAATAAACTTAGACTCTGGAGAACCAACTAAGGTAGGAAATCATAAACTCGAGGTGGAACAAAACACAAATGTAAGTGCCTGAACTGACCCAAGTTGCAGATTTGTAGGGCAGAGGCAGCAGAGAAATATCCTAGCTCATCTCTCTGCCTTCTAACTCCCAATCCATTCTATACTGCTGGCAGATTTATCCTAAAATATGCAATATTTCCCTGCTCAAAAAATGTCAATGGCTACCCACTGCCTACAAAAGCAAGTCCAAATTCCACGGCCTACCAGTCAGGATTTTTATCATCTGGCCATAACTTGCGCTTGCAGCTATTTCTCACCACTCCCCTTGGAGCATCCTACACTCAAGTCATGGCTGCTTACCTGTGATTCTTCAACCATTTCTAGCAATGTGATCTACACATATTGCTTTTCACTCCTCAAGGTCCAGCAAGAATGCCACCTCCACCATGGAATCTTTTATAAAAGCCCAAGTTAGAGTCTCTGTCTTCTCAGATTCCCTGTTAGCATTACCTAGGAAATTTACTATAATCTACTTCTAAAACAATAATTTCTGTATTTCTTTTCTCCTTAAAAGAGACATACAGTTTATTTTTTACAATCTGCTGTTTCTAACAGAGTGCCATGCACATACTGCAGATTTAATAATGGTTGCTAACTGCTTAGAGAATTTGAAAACTTAAGGTTAGTCCTATAATAATAAAAATTCTTGAAATTGAAGACGATACTATTTCATACTCAGCAAAAATCAAGAGTGTAATCTAAGACTAGCAATATGTATTGAAATGGCACATAATATTTCCTAAAAATAGCTGACATGCTACAAATTAAAGATAATAATAAAGCAATCAAAAAAAATTTTAGTAAAGGGATAAAAAAGAAACTTAGAGAACTGCTGCTCAAGCCATGACTCAATAATTAATTTTGTAAAAAGAAGTTTACAATATTTTGACAGTGTCATAAATTTACATGATCTTTATTCAAATTTTATAATAAAATTTCACCTTAGAAAATAAATTCATGTCAGAATTTATGTCAGCTTCTTAGGAAATCAATGAATGTACTGTAATTTTCTATATTTTTTTGAATGATCATCAAGTAGCTTCAACTAATAGTTATCGAGTGCCTACTTTATGCCTAGCTTGGTACTAGGTACATTCACAAACGATATCTTATTTAATATTCAGAACCATCCTGCAAAATAACTATACTAGTATCCCCGTTCTGCAGGTTAAGACATTTGCTCAGAGATTTCTGGCTTGCCAAGTACAACTAGAATCTAATAGACTGAACAATCTCCACATCCACTGAGCTTGCTAATGACAACAGCTGAGCATTTTTTGTGTGTGTGGCCACCAAAAACAAAGATTCATCATGATTCATTTTATTTGCTCTGGCTAAAATGTGTACCCTGAAGTGTGGAAAGATTAGCAACAAAAGTTAAAGCAAAAGAGTCAGATGTTTAAACTTGGTCTTCACCTTTCCAGAAAATTCAGTTAGCCAATACATTTTCCCTGAGCATATTACTTAATCAACATTTTAATGCATACACAGCAACTTAGCCTAAGGCAAAAAAGTATTTTCTATTAGAGGGCCCAGGGGAATTATTTTAATAGAACAGAATGGTTTATCATAATCATCAGCCTTGTTTATATGTAATTTATGCTTCTAAAGTATTTGAGTTCATTTTAAAGGGTTTTTTGAAGTATTCTAAGCAAACTCTGCCCCTCTAATTTCTATAATTAACATTGTTTTCATAGCTACTTTAAAAAGGCTTAACTAAACAAAATAGACCTTCAATCCTGCTATGTCCAGATAACCATAAATTTCAGTTAATGAGCTACTTATTTACTTGTTATAACTGTTTAGCATTCTACATGACGCTTTTCAATATGGCATGCATTTTACTCAAGTGGATTTCAAACAACTATCTCTATCTTGCAGATAATTCAAAGCAACCTGATAATCACTAAATAAGATTTTCAATATTTCACATTTGATACAGATTTAGCATATTACTACCTCTATATTGTGTTGAATGTGAATTTCATTAAACCTGAAAGCAGATAGCTCTTTCTCCCTTCGGGCAATACCACCGAGGGAAAATTCTATGTGTAAAGGTCTTTCACAGAAACTTGTGTTCTTCACTTGTGGTATTAGACATGAATTGATTAAAATTCTGATAGCTTATTGCAGCACAAGCTACTTGGATTCATAGAAACAGCTCTGAATTCTTTGTCTTTTACTGCAGTCTCCTGAGAAGTACAGCTTTTCTTTTTCGAAGCTCCTCTTTGTGGTTCGTAAACATGAGGGCTAAATCTTATTGAGAAAAATGCTTGTAGGGTCTGCTGTGTGTTTCTGCTTATTTTCTAAGCAGAGGCACCAACCACCTTTCTTCAGGACTAGCTCTTCAAGGATGTTTTACGTAATGAAGAGATAGTATCTCCCTCCAGAGGAAAACTGCAGGTTTGTTTACTGTCCAGGATAATAATGATAATGACAGCCTCCAGGGCAAAGATCAGACAGGCCTACAGCCCATAAAAAAAGCTCTGGCTTTCTAAACTTGAGGTCCCTCTCAGGTAATGCCACCCACCGCGCGCGCACATGTCACCTGAGCCTCCTCACATCACACTTTGGGAACGGGGCTAGGAGACATGGCACCAAAATGTCGATACACTGGCAGGTGCTATTTTTGTGAGTGCCAAGCTGTCTTCTTTCTCTGAACTGGAAACCTGCGTCTGCCAACATCCCTAAAACTGTATCAGGCTAACTGAGTAGCTCGCAGGTAAGGTAACACAAGCTTCCCGGTTTGTGTTAGTTGGTAACAATTTCAACAAGATTGTGTTATCTGGCTACTCACTTTCAAGAAACAAAATCATATTCAGGATGCCTATCTTCCTAACTATCTGAGCTGGCCAGTCTAGTGTTCTTGCCTGACTCACCAAGAAATCTGATATCTTCCTAGTGCAAAACTCAGCTATCTCTTGGTTTTTTCTTTTGTTTTTCATGAGCTTTCCCTTTGTCCTCTAGGGACAGACTTGATCCAGGTTCCCTTCCTACTAATTCTTCTTTAAACAAAGAGAATTTACGGCTTGTCTGCTTTGAGGTGAGAAAAATGCAATTTTTCTGAAGATTGCCCATTCCTTCTATAAATCACTAACATCCAATCCACTTACCATTTCATCATTTATATGATTTGATCTAATCAGATGACCAGTCCTAATCTGATGTGAACATTCCGGCATTCTCAGCAGATTGTTCTAAACTAATAACCTGGCATGATTTCAAATTTTATCAACAACTCATTTTACGTCTTACCTAAACTCTTTGTCTTGATTATAAATATATTTAGCATAATTAATTGCTTTAATTCTTAAGAGACTAATCTTTCATATGTATTTTCTTCAGAAAGCATCCAAGTAGTTATCGACATTTTCCAATATTGGATTAAGTCCTTCCTAGGGTGGGGTGTTCAGAGGGCGGATATTATCTCACCTTAAAAATATACTTCACGTGAATAGTATTGCACCGAATATCTAATTTTTCAAGTAATTTCAGAGTTTTTTCTAGGGTAATTTTTCCATATTTAAAGTCATCCCGAACCATGGACAAAAACCATGTACGAAAGGACACCAAAAAAAAGAAGTTAAGGAAATTCTCACAGAAAGTCATTAAGTACTTAAAATGACTAAAGAATATTTTACCTCTCTTCAGATCAACGTTTTTATTTTCAGAGGAGAGTCTATCACAGGCTTAAATGAGAAAACAATTTTATGATAAATAATATTTTTAAAAAACTAAGTAGGCACTGCTCTGTGCTAAAGGTATGAAAGGGTATAACACAATAAAAATTACAGGAAAACAATAAAAATTAACATTTGAGAAATCAAGCTATTACTTGGGAAATACAGTCTATCTTCTGAAGACGTGAACTTGGGAGACAACTGAACATCAACACTTGATCTCTCTCAGCATTAGTTTCCTCATCTGAAAAGTGGTCAAATTAATACTTCCAGAAGGTGGGGGCATTAAATGAGTTCAAACCATGTCTGATATGATTATTACCACTACATTAGCCAAATGTCAGGCTACACACATGCCCCAAAAAAGCAACATTTTAAGGACCATAGAAAAGAGTAAAAAAAAATGTCATGGTGTCTATTTAGTATGAAAGAGAAGACAAAAACAATCAAGCTTGCTTATTATCTACAGAGAAACTACAAAAATTAGGACACTTCAAATTGAAAAACTAAGGTTAAGAAGAATTAACATGACTGTCTATAAAATCGTGAAAGGTACTGGTAAAAATTGTTCAACAACACACTCAATTTCAGATTGTTAGAACTAATTGGAAACCCTTCAAACTAATGGCAATGACTTAATACGGCAAAGCTCACGTTATTATAAGAAAAAGATACAGGAAGCTAGGGAAACTCAGAAAAGCTCAGGGCAGAAAGGGAAGGAAGCAGTTTTTGCTTAAATGAGAGAAACTTAAGTTCAGGACTCTTCAAAAAGAATGAGAAAAGAATCAAGGAAAGGGGATAAATCAAAAGAGGAAAGAGGAACAGAAAGCACTCTGAGTGGATATTTGTTCTCCATATTTTCATGACCTGTAGTTCCGTTTCTCCTCGCTTAGAAGTTTCTCCCCATTATGAGTTGCCACAAGTTCCAAATATAATTAACTCTGCCCCTTTGCAGGAGAGGGATTTCTTGAAACTCATCCACGGATGCCACTGCCCCTTTTCTAGAAAGAAAGCAGAAAACACAGTGGTTTGTTGCCTTTGTTCTTTGGAGTTAGCTCAACACTTAAATCCCACAGAAACCATATGTAACATGTGGTCTCTTCACTTCACTGCCCTTAAAACTTTCTGGTTTCTTACTTACGTTATGACCATTTCCAAACCCACAATGTTTATAAATGAGGCATCTCTTGCTGTCTGGCATTTTCCCATGAACTGCCATCGTACCTCATTTTATTTTTACTGTTTTGTTTAAACCCCTCAAACCTTTCAGCATAGCGTGCTTCCACTGGGTTGGGGACAGTTATTCTGAGGGCCTGATTATACATCAATGCCATCGTGGTCCCCAAAAGGTGCAAAGGGTTGCCAGACACTCTCTAGAAACTCTGGGCTGCTTCTCTAGATCCCTGACAACATATAATGCACACAGAGACACACCACTTTTGAAGAAGGCTGTTCTGGAGGCTAAGTTCTTAAAATCTTCAAAATTCTTATAGCTGGTTGGCTGCGCACCATGCTGTCAGGTGACTATCATGTTTTTCTTCTGGTCTGAACACCTAATGTGATATCACTGAAAGTTCCATACCTCATAGAGAAAGCTTCTTTATGACTTCATCAGGAGACTCAGAGCTTGCCAGACAACCTGTTTTTTCATGGTCAGACATGGTAATCTTAAGCTGAATGTGTAACACCTTGATGGGAAGGTTGTCCCATGGAATGTTTTCTCATCTTTGAACACTCTTTATTTCAGAAGCTCTGCTTCTGCTACAACCAAACATGTCACTTAGCGATCTGAGTAAGAAAGAGAAAGAAAAAGTAATTCTCAGACTGTTAATGCAGGCTCCTCCAGGGGAATTTGTAAATGTCTTTGATGATCTCTGTCTGCTTATCCGTGATGAAAAACTCATGCACCATCTAGGTGAGTGTGCAGGCCACCAACACTGCCAAAAATATTATGTCCCACTCTCCATCAATGGGAATACGGTCCTCCTGTCTCACCACAACGTAGTGAGTAACTACCGATTTTTTGACCACCAGAGCAAACTTTCTTTCAAATTCGACCTGCTTCAAAACCAGTTAAAAGACATCCAAAGTCACGGCATCATTCTGAATGAAACGGAGTACCTGAGGACTGTTGTTCTGTGCGCCTTAAAGCTGTATGTGAATGACCACTATCCAACGGGGAACTGCAATGTGCTGAGAAAAACGGTGAAAAATAAAGAGTTCTTGATCGCTTGCATTGAAGATCACAGCTACGAAAAGGGAGATTACTGGAATGGCCTTTGGAAATCGAAATGGATTTTCCAAGTCAATCCATTTCTAACCCAGGTAACAGGGAGAATTTTTGTGCAAGCTCACTTCTTCAGATGTGTCAACCTTCATGTCGAAATCTCCAAGGACCTGAAAGAAAGCTTGGAAGTAGTTAACCCAGCTCAACTGGCTCTAAATTTCGCAAGGCTTGTGGAAGAGCAAGAGAATAAATTTCAAGCTGCAGTCTTAGAAGAATTACAGGAGTTATCAAACGAAGCCCTAAGAAGAATTCTACGAAGAGATCTTCCAGTGACCCGCACTCATATGGACTGGCAGAGGATACTCTCTGACTTGAATCTGGTGATGTATCCTAAATTAGGATACGTCGTTTATTCAAGAAGTGTGTTAGGCAACTGGATTAGATAAAGGATTTTTGCTCATGGTAACTGTCTTGACCTGATTACTTTGTTTCAGGGGGGCGGGGAGGGTGGCAGAGGTTATTTGCCTAAAGTTGAGAAGCCACTAGACATGCCTGTCACTTTGCAGATGCAAGTTTTGGGGGGTTTTTTTGTTTGTTTCTTTTCAGGGGGGGATAATTGGTCACATCACACAGCTTGTGGGAACTTGGTTCACCGACCAGGCATTGAACCTGAGCCTTTGGCAGTGAAAGCGCAGAGTCCTAACCACTGGACCTCCAGGGAATTCCAGATGCAAGTTTAAATTAGGGACAAGTCTACCAAATCATTTTATTCAAGGAATATTTACCAGTAAGTCAAGAAAATGATGATGGAAATGTATTTAATGGTAGGGACCACCATAAAGCCAGAAACACTTTTAGAACCTAAAATGGTTTTATAGAATGTGGCACCCCAGAAGTATTAATAGAGGTGGCCAGGCTTAAGGCTGTGTATGTGTGTGTGCTTGTGTGTGTGTACAGGAATGACTTTTGACTTTCTTTGTAACTGGAGAAGGCATGTAAATGAAAGTCATTCTGCGAATGAGACTTCACCTGACTCAGTTCAGTCCCACACCAACCCTGAGCCGGTAGATTTCAATAAGTAACATTAAGGTTGGATGTTCCATGAAACCAACAGATATTAAAAATCTAGCTCATATGAAGGACTATTGGATCCATAGCCATCCCCCCCAAACACACAATAATCTGGAATTACTCCAGTCCCCAGGCTTTTCTGATACCTAACATGGTCTTCGAAGAATCAACTGGAAAAGCTTGACTCCCAAGCTTATATAGTCCAGCTCTTGTGAAGTCATCACTACAAGCATATATAAGTGCTTATTTCATGCTGGACCTTGTGCTAGATGATTTACACACAATTTCTCATCATTAGGCTGCTACTAGTAGTAACCCCATTTTACATGAGAAGAATCTAAGACCTGAGCTGGTTAATTCACACAGGCACATAGTAGGTGGTGGGTGTGACTACCTCTAACACTCTTAACCTCTAGGGTATTGCAGCTCTCTGCGGAGGCCTGCTTCCTTGAGACTTGTGAACTCTACCCTGCAATGACTTAAATGCCCTAGGCAAGCATTTCACCCAAAGGATACCCCCAAAGGAACTGGAACAGGTGGGCTGCTGTTTTCTAGCCAAGATGTCCCTATCACTAGTCCCAGCAATGTTACTGACCACTTGTGTCTACTCTCAGAGAAATCCAAATCTAAACCTCTCTAATAAGATTGCAGTCGAGCAGCAGATGGGCCCCAGCCCCCAAGTCCAACTTATCAGGGAAGCAAAGTGCTTTATAGTTTGGATCCATGCAATTGAAAAAAGGTCTAATTTTACTTAATAAACATTGGAGCAAGTGTTTATTAAGGATCCTAGGCAAAAATGTCTAAATCTCAAACTTCTTTTCCTCAACTTGTAGATCTTAGAGAATCTCAGGAGGATTACCTAAGGTGTATCATTAAAACTATAACTTTCCAGTCAGTACCCATCCTCAGATTCTGATTTAATAGGTCAGAAAAATCTACATTTTAAACAATTATTGGTGATGATTCCAATGAAAGGGACTCTAGGACCACATTTTAAGTATATTGTTCTAATCTTAAACTAACACACCTTTATTTCTATTAACTGAAATCATTTCCTATTGTCTATTAAAGGCCATTTCTACTACTTCACTGGGTTCACCATGCACAGACCAAGGACAGGCCTTCATCTGTCATGTTAAAAAATTAAGAAAAATCTTTCTAAAGAAAAACAGCAAGGAAAATTGCTCTCATTGCCCTAAAATATACCCATCTGACAAATTATTTTGCAAAAATTTGAATTCATATTATGGTTATATATGTGTTGATTTTCCAGATCATTCCACAGTAAGGCTTAATGTTTTATGGAACAATCACAGAAGCATTTAACACCCACTTTAACACAGGGTTTTAAAAATAATATTTATTGGTATTTCTGGATATAAAAGTCACATGTGCAAATCATAGAAAATGCTTAAAGTATAAAGCATGTTGGCCAATTTCCTTCCACCCAATTTTATAGAATTGTTTTAAATACTAAGGATATACAGTATATAAAAATTTGCATCCTGTTCTTTTTGTATAACCTCCTATATCATAAATATTGTCCATGTCATTAAAACCCCTTGAGCACATAATTTTAATTATTTACATGATATTCATACACAATAACAAGACAACCATTTCTCTATTCATGCATAATTTAAAATTTTAGCATTTTATTTTTGTTATTAATTAGGCTATAGTATCTCTGTGCATAAAGCTTTGCCCACATTATACATTATTTCCCTTAAGATAAATTCCCTATAATCACATGTTGAAAACAGATGAACATATTGATGCTCTTAATACATATTGCCAAATTGCTTTCCAGAAAGATTTAACAATTTATAATCCAGTTGGTAGCATAAAAGTATTTAGCTCACCACAGTAATCTTGACAATATTGAATATCAAATTTTTTCTTTGATAGGCAACAAACCTTAAAACAAAACGAGTAAAAAAGGTATTTCACTAACTTATGCTACCCTATACCTAAAAGCATTCCCACAACAATATTATTTGGTAGTTACTTTCTTTATATGGAGGCTGGCATAGCCAGGAAAATCTACAGTTACTACCTTTTCTCGGAACCTTTATCTCACACACACACACACACACACACACACACACACACACACACTCTTACATTTAAACCTGCACTATGTGCCCAGGCATATACACACATACACACAAAATCCTTGAGATTCTGAAGACTCAGTGTGATATTTTTTTAATATTCCAGTATTCTCTCCCCCAATCCTATTTCCAGCTGGAATGTTAGCTCCATCAGAATCCGGACCTCGTCTATCCCAAGTATCTAGTCCATTACTGTCTGTCATATGGTAGGTACTCAGTGAATTAATGAGCAAATGAACAAGTAAATCATGATACTAGGTACATAAAGCATGGTAGGCTTAACTAGCCTTAAGACTTTGTAGACCATAACTACTTGCTGCCTCTTTAGGAACGATGTATTCCTCTGCCGATTCCCAAGGCTGAGGTTGGGACTCTTCATTATAAGGCAGTTGATTGCATTCTGAAGCTGCTATTGGCTGCCTCCTGCTCTGATGAAAACCTTTGCTCTTTTCCCACTCCAAATGGAGAGAGATGTTTCCTCCAACAAGTTGAAGAAAATCAAGTTCTCCAAAAGTCATGTACAGTATTTTGGGTCAATTTTACATGATCCTCTGTCAAAGATTTTTTGCCCTTCCCTTTGGGGTGCTAGTTCAGAGCGTTAGTCAAATGACCATCTCATGTTCTGCTCAGAGATCCGTGGAGGGGTGTACACCCTGCAACGTCCCCCTATGTCAGGGTGAGTCCCGGCTGTTCTGGGATGTGCCTTAGCCTCAGGCGTGCCTTGAAGCTAAAACAGGCTTCAATCTTTCTTCTTTGTTGGGACCTTCACCACAGTGTACAAGACCCAACTACACCCTTTGTTATCTGAAAACTGGGTTAGCCTCTTGGTGGGTATCAAGCCAATAGACACAACCAAGCCAAAGATCTGGATAAGGAAGGATTTATCATTACTTTCAGCAGTTAAGGAGAACACCAGGGATCCTTCCCAAATCAGTGTCTCCCTGGACAGCAAAATTGGGAGTTTTAAGCTAATGGTACATGCATATTCATGAAGGGGCTTGAGCAGAGGAGAATTCAGCATAGAATTGGGGCAGAGGTCCACTGAGTCCAAGCTTTAGTTGACTGAAGTAATGCCAGGAGGATCAGAAAAGGTCAACCTCATCATCCCTTAGATTCCAGTTGATCTGATGGTTGAGGGGGGATTTAAATTCTGCAAACAGCTCAAGACTGTGCTTTAGGCTAGTCTTTACCATTGAAAGAGAACTGGGTGTCTAATAAGTTATCTTTGCGATTGTTACTTCTCTTGTCTGATAACAATCACTTGTTTCTGCATTCTTTTGTTCCCTTAAGATCATGAATTGCTGAGACAAGGGCAAGCATGTGGCCAGGCTTAGATCATGAAATGCCTTAGGCAAAATATGACTTCTCTTATGTCAAGAAAGCTACACCTGGTTTTCTTTCCCCGGGGACCCCCTACCCTGTCTGCTTACAAAACCTATCTATCTCAACTCCACATCAGTCACTGATCTCTCATTCCTGATGAGCAATCAATTTATTCTTTTCTATTGACTCCCGTGGCCTTCTTCATGATATGCTTTCAAATTTTTCTGCTCTACTCAAGCTCTACTTCATCATTCTTTCACTTAGTAAATGACTTTGTTCTTTACTAAGAAGACACATGCTTTCAAAAAGAGCTCCTACAGCTTCTTTTCTCTGCACTTAAAAACATATTTATTGTCTTCTCCCTCCAAATAGTCACCAAAGCAGTGTATGTTCCTTTCTGAGACTAATTCTTCTTCCTGTGCACCTGACTAAATCCTTGATCTTCTGTCATCCAGGCTCTTGATTCATCAGCTATTTTTTATGCTTGACCCCTCACTTTCGTTATCCCCTCTTGGTTCCTCTCCTCTATAAGCAAACATACTCAGTTCCAATTATCCTAAAAAAATCTTCCCTACGAATCTCTCAGGTCCTTTCACCATGAAACTTTTCAAAAGATTATCCTATTCTTAATTTTTTTCTGCTTCCTTACCACTTAATATTTTCTTAAAGGAATGGATTTAATTAAGAGTCTTTTATGTTTTAGGCATTCTACCAAGCAATTTCACCTGCCTCATTGAATCCTTATAAGAATCATACAACTGGGAATTATTTTTTACAGCTTAGGAAACTAAGAGTATTCCTAAGTAATTTTGCCAAATTGATACAGCTAGCAAGTGACAGAACTAGGATTCCAATTCAGGTCTGTCACACTTCAGAACTCCTGCCCTTTACACCACATCATGCTGCCTTTACTCTGCACCTTCTGCCTTCCAGTCCAACAGTATATTGAAAATCCATTCTCGAAAGTTTTCAATATCATCATTGTTCATTTCAATGACCTTCCGTCAGTTAGCATCATGAGAACTTGACTATTTCTTTATCCTGAAAAACTTTTCTTTCCTCAGTTGTAACTGCATCTTAGTATCCTCCTTCTCTGATTCTTTTCATTTTTCCTCCTCCACTGTACCCCATGCTCAAACATAGGCATCCTCCAAACCTAAGTTCTCTGTCCTCTTCTTTTTACATGATCACCCTCATTCACCAAGGTTTTCAGCAACCACCCTATTCTTCACAATATTCATCACAATATTCCGGTACAACAGTACTGGCTACTCACTAGCCATACCTATGACTAAGTAGCTCTTCAAAACAGTATTTTTTTTTATAGCATGTGCATCTTTTTCTCTTCCCTCTTAGCTACCAAACTTGCTAATTATTTTTCTATTTTTATGTTATTATTGAACTTGTCACTAAGCACTATATTCTAAGATACAACCTTGACCACACTCTGCCAGAGCAGCTTTGCATAAACACATCTCCCGGTGTGACTTGACCTCCAAGGATGTCCTGTCTTGACACTGCTCCCCCTTGATCCACACTCCCTCCCACCATCCCTCCAACCCTGACCACCCATGTTCTATAAATGAAGAAAAGACATCTACTAAATAATCATACAGATGACTCCAATCAACTTGACTTTGTGCTTCATTTCTACATTCCAATATTACCTACAAGTTTTACCTTACAGTGTCAAAATCAACATTTTCAGAACTAACTTTTTATTCTTTCCTACCTCTCTGTCCTTCAAGAAAATTACTTTCTTTTTTTTTTTTTTCCTGCTCTTACAAGCACTATCTTACCATTAATTCAAGGTCAAAACTTCGGGCATCTTTAACTTCTTTCCTATTTCCTAAAATCCAATTAGTCATTGCATCTTTTTATTTCTGTTCCTGCATTTTTCTTATTTATTCCCTTTGTCACCTTATCATTAATTCTTGTCACTTCTCATGTATCAAGTTTTCTAACTGACCTGCCTTTATTTTCTTTCTTAAATCTCCAATCTATTCTCTGAAGTTCTACCAAATTAATTTTCATAAACCTTAACTGATTATTCATTGTGTTACACACAATCTTGATCAAATACTTTTAAACAATACCTATTGACTAGGAGATCCATTTCAAATTCCCTGGCTTAGCATTCCAAGGTCTCCCATGGCCTGAGTGCCCCTATACCTTCCATGGATCTAACATGGCTAAACAGGACTTTAGGACTGGACTTAACCACCTTTTCCAAAAAGCCAAGAGAAGCTTCACCAAAAGTGCTCTCTACATTTCCTATATGTAAACACATTCTAGCTCTAATTTTGCCTTGAAACTTTTCCATCCTAATTTGAATATTAGACGCGTGTGTTTGTCCTCTTACTCTAATATACTAAGGAAGGGATTTTTTGTTTCATTCATACACAGTGTAATGGAAATCTATGAAATTTTGAGTTAGAATAAGTTCAAGTCCTGATTCTACCAATTACTACTTTTGTGACATAAGGCAAGGATAAAATATATAACTTCTTTGATACCCAATTGTTCCATTTGTTAAATAGGGGTTAAATGCGTGATGTTTTACATACAATGTGTGAGCAATAAATCGTTCACAAATAAATAAATGTTGAAGAGAGGAGAGCTTCCGTAAGTCTCTCAGGTTGGCCAGAGCTTCACAAGCAACATTTCCTAAAGATAAGAGAGAGTATCTGAAGCATCATTTCCTCAATCCAACCAAAGCTCTCTATCTTTCAGGAATTCTAATTTACAAATATCTCTGATTTGGAAATACCGTTTTGCATTTTAAAGATCTTTCATAGTGTCTGGCATACGATAAGAATATAATTCCTATAATGCCAGGAGAATATAATTTTCCTGGCAATACATTCTTGAGATCTTATTATATGTCACATGAAGTAGATCCCTTTAGGAGCCTCCAGGGACAAGATTTATTTTCAGATTTAATCAGTCAATGTCCCAACAGGAAACAGATGACAAATACAGATATGATAGTTCAAAGAGAGTATAATGAAGGGATTATCCACAAAGATGTGGGAACACAAGGGACAGCGAAATAACATGAGAGCAGTTTACATCTTTAGGTCAAGGTTAGGGAGCAGTCACTAGAACCTGGAAGGAGGAGTCAATATAATGGGTCACCAGAAGAAGGGCTATACCCTTCTGTGAAGGAACGTTCCAGTCCAAGGAAACCCCCCAGGAAGAGAGTCAAGGGCATAAATATTCTTCTCCTGCTTCTGGTTTCTGTCAGAGCCCTCCATTGGCAAACCCAATCAAAAATGAGAGGGCAAGGGAGTCCATTAATAGTCTATGCACATCTGCCTCCCAAGGCCAATAGTAGGGGGGTGAAGGGAAGAGAACAGATCTGGAGGGGCAAATGGAAGATACGGATACATGTTCATTCATCTGAAGGCGATTTCTGATACCAGGCAGGACTTTTGTTTTAGTATGATGACCATCTGGCATTTACTCAGTATATGCTTTTGTTCACTTAGATAAGTCATTATTTTAAATAAATAAATATATTTTGTAGAGCTACATAAAAAATGTGTTTGCAAGGATTTCAAGTAATTTTTCTATATATTTCAGTCCATTTTAACTCCCTTGAAAAAGGACAACCTCTTCTAGGTTATAAATGCAACAGGTTTCCTGAATTAATTTTATTACATAAATGTAATTCTTATCATACTGTTCTTATCTCCCTAGTCACTTTTTATTCTTATTTCAGAATATGTAAAGTGCCCTCACTTTGCAAGCACCATGTTCATGCTCCAAATTCATATGAATAAAAAAGAATTTATGGTGTGAATAGGATTTACTAATTCGACAGATCCAATTTTTTTATTCCCTAGGAACGTGATCTGTGACCCTAACCACATGCAAATGCAGCCCTCTGTTCAGAGGGAGTCATGGCATGAGAGAGTGAAGTAAGGGGAAAATTCCATAAACATTATATTCTTTAGTAGAGATACCTGAACAGTAACCCAATGTTTCCTAATGAGTATTTCCTATGTTCACATCAGTACTTCTTTTTATACCTCATTCTTGGATAAACAATCTTCAACAAAGCTCAAATTCTTCTGGATATATTAGAAAATAACAATAATGGAAAATCAGGACTCTTTTGCCAAATTATTATTATAGCATAGCACATGCCTAAAGTTCAAGAAGGGTCCGTAGCGTTTGTTTGGAATTAAATTCACCATGTCTAGCACTGAAACTCATAGGTCAAACTGATCTCTTCAGAATTTCTAGAAATTCTTGCAGTGCACCATAATTTCTAATGGCAAGACCTCACAATATAGAAGAAGATATGATGACAGTGGCTCTTTGTAGTTACATGGTACCATTCAATACATTTTGTTGGGACCACCATTGACTCTCAGCACACATCTATTCACAGGGAATTTGACTGGAAATTTTGAGTTAAGTTGCATTAACTTAGCTTGGCCTAGGATGTACTTCTAACCACTTGCCAACATCCATAGTCACACTATTCATTTCACCCAAGAACACCGTGTATCAAACCCTTCTGGACTTTGTAGAATAATCTGACCTGGCCTAGCCCATCCATATATGTGTCTCAACTTCCTCCTTTCCAAGGGACTGCGGTCCCAAGATCCTCCCTTATGTTACTGCAAATTTATTTAACTCTCTTCCAAAACTCTTTTGCAAAATATTCTCATGGACCTATTACTAACTCTGCTTCCTTTTTATCTTCCCGTCACTCAATTCCTTCTTTTAAATTAATCTTCAAAAAATAGTTCTTTATAGATGTAGCCTGAAGGATCCTGTCTTACTGACTTTGGTGATCCCATTACAGAGTCTGAAACATAATGAGTGTTTAGTAGATATTTGCTGAATATGTAGATGATGGTTAAACGAATGAATACATTGAAGAAAGAAAATAAACTCTATTAATCTTTCTTTTAAATAGATACTTTTTCCACTAGATATTTTAATTTTTCAAGGCATCAAGAGGTGAATGTCAATCTAAAAATGCAGGGACAAAGGATGTGCATGGGATTTCATGGGCAAAGAAGTTCGAATATGCTGTGCATGCCGCACTTGGAGAGTCTCGATGTACATTAAAGGCTCAGAGATAGTTGGCCACTAAAAAAATTATTTAGTTGAGTATTTTCTGGAATCATTTTTGATTCCTCCCTTTTCCCCTCACCATCCATATCTAACCTATCTGCAAGGTCTATGAGTTTGACCTCTAAAAGAATATCTGTCTACTTCCCTCCACCATGGCTGCTACTACTGTAGCCCATGGCGCCATCCTGTCTCGCAGGAGTCCTGCAATATCTTCCTAATTGACATCTCTGCTTCCACTCTTGGACTCATAACCATTCCAACAAAGTAGCCAAATGAGCTTTTAAAAACATAAATTGATTCCCTGCTTACCCCTAAAGCATACCAATGGGTTTAATGTTCTTAAAGTCCAATCTTCATAAATTTGTCCAAAAGGCCTTATGACCTCTAGCCTGAGCCACACTCTCAAACCTTATCAACCACCACACTCCTCCTTGCCCATCACTCTTCTGTTCACTAGGCTTCCTTCTCTACCTTTTCCTTGCCAAGCCCTTTCCTACATGAAGGACTGGTTCTTGACGTTTCCTCTGCTTAAAAACATATCTTCAGCTCTTCTTGTCATTAGCTTTTCTTCATCCTTCAAGCCTCAGCTCAAATATCATCTTTCTGAAACCCTTCTCGAGAACTGGCCCTTCCCAGTTGTCCCACATCACCAGCTCTATTTCCTTCATAGTAACCATCACAATTTGAATTTTTAAGATTCTGATTTCCTACACTAGAATACCAACCCTTGTTTATATTATTTACCAGAACATCGTTAGCAACTAAATAATACCTGACACATGGTAGGGAATAAATATTTGCTGAAAAAATATGTTTATTCAGGGGGTCCTCTTTCAAGTAAAACTTACTAACATTCCACCGAACACAGAAAGTCTAGTGTAGGCTAAAAAAGTAACCATTTTACATAAGAGGTCCATACATATCTTCAGGGAGTTAAGAATTTCTATTCGTATATAATGGGCTTCAGAATTCTGACATAAAAATACGACACATGTGCTCAAAAATCCGTTACAGAGTAATGTCAAGGCTATTAGGTAATGGTTATTTATCTACAGTGTTAAAATATTTTCGTTAGTCATATGCTCTACAAAGAATTCTCCCTTACACTGGTGTTTCCTTACAACTGATTCCATTCTTGTCTTGAAAAATTCATGTTAAAGGCTTCCGCTGGTAAGCCCTTATAAGTTTGGAAATAATTTGAAGAGTTCAATAATATTTTTGACTTTGTTTTTGGTTTTTGGCTAAGAGACTGTTACCATCATATGGCTTTATTTCTTCCTTTATAGATTGGGAAACTAAAATGAGGCCCTGAGAATTTGAGCGCCTTTTTCAAAATCATGCAGCATTAATTAACACTATAGTCCTGGTCCAGGTTATTTTCACATTTTGTTCTATTTTCCCTATTACTCCTAAGTCCATAAGACAGAAATTAGAAGGAGTATATATGAGGGGCTGGATCCAAAGGATGAGCTTGAGCAACACCTAATTTCAGAGAGGATGCTTGGAAAGACCCACTTCCATTCCTATCACAGTGGAGCAGATGATCAGCTATTCATTATGCAGAAGTGGGATCAGACGCAAACTTTATTCTCCCTTTACCTTCTGATAATTGAAGGAACTTGTCCTAACAAAGAAAGTCTTAACAGCTCCATTCCTATTTATATTGCCAAGTTGCCTACAAGTGGATAGGATCAAAAAAAAAAAAAGAAGAAGAAACAACTGTACAACTTCTTAATAAATCAACTTAACATTAATGCTTATAATTTTAACAGATCTTTAAAAATTATCTTCACGTGGTTGATGAATGATAAAATTACACAAGTCTTGAGTGGGAAGCTATAAAGAAGAGAAGTAAATCTTATCCTTCTCTACTAATACACTCAGTTTGACAGAAGAAGCTGCTTAAGTCAGCCAGAAGACAGCAATCCTAATTAAAAAATGGGCAAAGTATAAAAACAGGCAATCTACAGTACAGGAAATCCAAAACAAATATGAAGAAAAACATGCAACAATCAAAAAAATGTAAATTAAAACCACCATTAGTTTTATGTTACAGCTATTAAAAAAAGGCAAAAAATTAGAAGTTGGTTTAAGTAAATTCTGGTAAAGATGTGTATGTGTACAAGTGTGCAAGTCCATATGTGCATGTACATGTGTGTATATGCCTGTGTGTGTGTGTGTGTGTGTGTGTGTGTGTGTGTGTGTGTGTGTGTGTGTAGGAACTCTCCTACATTATTGCTGGTGGGAGATTAAACAAAAGCTGCTGTTCTCAAGAGCAGTCTGGACTATTTAGTCAAATTAGACGTATGCATACCATATGTCTTAGCAATTCCATTCCTAGGTGTATTTCCTTCCAAATTTCTCACACTTGTCTGGAAGGAAGCATGTACAAGGATGTTCACTGTGGTGTTGTTTGTCTCAGCAGGAAGCTAATCTCAATTTAGAAGTCCACCACTGACGGATTAAAAGTTAATTGTGGTAAATGCACACCAAGGAGTACCATGAATGGCTGGAAGTACGGAGCAAATGTACACAGAACAATATGGGTGGATGGTAAAAGCAAACTGCTGGATAACACAGAGTAAGATACAATGTGATTTGTATCATAACAAATGCAGAAATTAAACAGACGCTCCAAATAATACACACTTTTCAAGAACACATTTTTTTAAAACACACATTATATGTATTAGAATGATTTCCTGTGCAGGAAACAAATTAAAAAGTAATAATAAACAAACCACAAATAAACAACTACAAGCACAAAAAGAGGCAAGTAAAGAGAAAATAAACAGAAGTAAAAAGAATTGTACTTATTTAGAAGCAGCATGAACTTAAAGCCCCCAAAGATGAACTGAAATACCTCCCGCCAAATTTCCCTCACCGCCTCTCACTCCTCAGGGATTAGAAGGCATTACACTTTGTCTCCAACACACATAACTGTGAAAAGTCTGCAGTAGTAAGACTGAGGCCAAGGACAGGGGAAGGCTGTGCCCTGAACAAAGTCAGAAATGCCATTCATGTGTCTGAGGTTGAATTCCTCAAGGTAAGTATGAACCAGGGTTGGAAAAGAAAGTCCATCTCTGTTTTTGTCTAGGGGATGATAGGAAAAGGTGAGTTTGGCTCCATGGACTGCCATGGGTACCATTGCTTAGGAAAGATCAAAAGAGGCCAGGACTTGTAAGAGATATAGGGTTCTAACAAGAAAATTAGAAAGTCAGGGTACTTCTTGCCAGGTCAAAAGATTATAAAAGTCTGATCATAAAGATAGAGCACAGCTTTACTGTGACTGGCACAAAACTGTAACAGTTTTCTGCGTAATGAAAGTGCTTTGTCGAGGACATAAATTACCTGCTTCTCCAGTTTCCCTCATTCTGATCCTCAATTTTATTCACCTCTATCTTGTTGCCTCATGTAGCTTCCTGACAGTGAAGAAAATCAGCAGAAAGAAGTGGCTGAACTATTCATTTAAAAATTTTTACTTATTAGAGTTCAATGAATATGTTAGAAAAAGCAAAACCACAAAGATAAAATCCATTTATCTTTAAGCAGAGTGCTGCATTCGAAGGAATTTAGCTGTAAAATTATTAGTGATATTTTTCTGGGAAATGACATTATAACAGAAAAGGAGGTGACGCTTTTCAAATAGGTATTGGAGACGCTTTGATGCTCTCCCCACGCAACCACACGTATTCTTGGGATGCCCTGGAGTTTCTGGCACAAAGAACAGACAGCACAAGACTTGATATTAGACACAGGCAATTTACATCTACCCCAAGATACATGATTCGGGGGAATACAGTGCATTTTTACAGTTAACACAGTAGCAATTGAAAATATTATGGGCAACCCTATAGCCAAACTCAAAATATGTACAATAACTTTTTAATTGTATTATTAAAATATGGCTCTTATGCACTGAAGCCAAAAGGTGTTTGGAATGGCTATGGTGAGAAGATACCTCATGGAGTCAGCAGAATGCAAGAAACTCCCTTGCAATCCCTCTGTCATCGCCATCTCTCTAAATCCCGAGTTAGAAATCTGTGCATGCTATCCATCAAATAAAACTATGCCCCTCTTCTGCATTCCCACCCTATTAGCTTTCTCCTGGGAAAGTGACCGTGGAGAAGCTTCTGCTGATGCCAACAGTAAACTCCTTCCAAAGGTGTACAGAACATGAGAATATCTAAATCACACTGAATTCATCTGCCATTGGTGAAACAAAGTATAAGCCATACCTATAATGTTAGACTACGGGTCATTGTCCTGAAAACACGCCTGTCCCAGAACTCTTGAATTTGAAAGGCAATATGGTCCCTGCTCTCCAGGAGCTCAAAATCTTGATGGTGCAGTGCTAGAGAAACAGAGAAATAACTGTATGTCAAATAATAAGCATCCTTATAAAGAGTGATAGTTACTATTATTTAATGATGAAATCTTGGCTTTCCTACCATTTGGAGATAATAATTTTAACAGAGAAAGTTATTGAGAAATTAGTATCTCTCCCTTTGCTCCGATAGACCCCAAAAATAAAAAGCAGAGTTCTTTTATTTTTATTCTGCAGAGTTTTGAATTCTGGAATCCTTTGTCCTAGAATTAACAGGTTGTTCTGTTTTGTTTTATTTTTTTTCTGATTCGGATCCAGTGGAAGCGAATTAAGTTGGCTTATTCCCAAGTGACAGGAGATGGTGACTTTTGTGCTTAGAAGGTAGGGACAAGTGAAGCTAACGAACGTCTGGCAGAGACATCACACTATTTCTGCCACAAGCAGGAAACATCAGGAACACGGAGAGGGCTGCTTCTGCAAGCAGAGGAGGAATTACTCCCAAACCCAACTATAAGATTGAAATTGGACATTCGACTTTTCTTGCATTCAAGTGTCATGAATCCATGCATATCCACTTCATGAACATACACTAAGGTCTGGCTTTCAAGAAATAGGACTTTTTTTTTAATAGATCTTTATTGGAGTATAATTCTTCACAATACCATGTTAGTTTCTGTTGCACGGCAAAGCGAATCAGCCATATGCATACAAGTTCCCATATCCCCTGCCTCTTGAGACTCCCTCCCACCCTCCCTATCCCACCCCTCTAGGTGGTCACAAAGCACCGAGCCCATCTCCCTGTGCTATGGTGCCGCTTCCCACCAGCCAACTATTTTACATTTGGTAGTGTATATATGTCGATGCTACTCTCTCACTTTACCCCAGTTTTCCCCTCCCACCCCATGTCCTCAGGTCCATTCTCTATGTCTACCTCTTTATTCCTGCCCTGCAACTAGGTTCATCAGTACCATTTTTTTTTTAAGATTCCATATAAACATACAGTATTTGTTTTTCTCTTTCTGACTTACTTCACTCTGTATGACAGACTCTAGGTCCATCCACCTCAGAGCAAATAACTCAATTTCATTTCTTTTTATGGCTGAGTAATATTCCATTGTATATATGTGCCACATCTTCTTTATCCATTCATCTATTTGTGGACACTTAGGTTGCTCCCATGTCCTGGCTATTGTAAATAGAGCTGCAGTGAACACTGTGGTACATGACTCTTTTTGAATTATGATTTTCTCAGAGTAAATGTCCAGTAGTGGGATTGCTGGGTCATATGGTAGTTCTATTGAAACAATTAATACTGGCTGGAAAGGGTGTGGAGAAAAGGGAACCCTCTTGCACTGTTGGTGGGAATGTAAATTGATACAGCGACTACGGAGAACAGTATGGAGGTTCCTTAAAGAAATATAACTTTTAAAGGGCCCTTCCAATGACTTATTGTATGAACTCCTGGACAGCATATTTTCTACTTTTCAGTCTTATGAAAAGCAAGACTATTTCTTTATTCAGTTTGTATTTGTTGAGCCCATTCTTTGTGCCAAACCCTGTGTTAGACACCAGAAGCACAAAAGGAAATAGGACACTATTCCTGTTCCTGAGTAAGTCCCAGCTGAGTAAGAGATGTTGGCATGTAAAGAACTGATTACATAATAAGTAGTCATAAACTCTCCAGGGAGAAGTTCGGGAACACTTGCATAGTGGGTGTTGCCATCGCCCTGACCAGGATGCTCCTTGCCCAAGACTGATTGGTGCTGGGAGTCCCCACCCCCTCGCACTAATTCAGGACAACTCTGCAGTTAACCACCTTCTGAGCGCCCTGTAAGACTAGCTAGGTAGGGCCTTTGTTATGACGGCATCTGCAGTTCATTTACCCTTCCTAACCCAGGAGTAAGCAAACTTTTTCTGAAAAGGCTGGATCATAGATGCTTTAGGCTTTGCAGGCCACAGAAGGTCAACCTCTATCCGGTACTCTTTTTTTTTTTTTTTTAACCTTTAGAAATATAAGAACCATTCTTACTTAACTCAGGGTCATATACAAACAGGCTGTGAGCTCGATTTGGTTTGCCGAACTTGCTCCAACCATAACTGCTTTCCTTGCCTACTCCCCGCAGGTGTTGATTTCAAGAGGACTCCCCAGCAAACATCCTGCAAGCAAATCTCTATCTCAGAGTTGCTTCCTGGGAACCTGACTCTGACAGCTTGACAAAGGAAGAACTAACTGAGTCTGAGTGGTTTAACAAGAGTTTATTAGGAGAGGTGGTGACAGTGTTGATTCTACCTAAACTCTATGGTCCTAGAAAATAGAGACGGTTAATCCTCCCAACCTTTTGTTTTCCAAAAACCCCACCCTATTGTGTTCCAAGGAACGGCTTCCTGCGAAGACCTACCCCCCCCCCACACGACTTACATCACCCTCTTCTTTCTCCAGACCCCCATGAGACTCTCAGTTGACTCCCTTGTTTACATATAAGGCCAGATACCAACCCTCAGAATTCTCATTCTTTGTCTCATAAATGATTAGCTGAACTGTTTGTGCCCACAAAACTAGCTTGACAAGGAAATAAACATTTCCTGTTCGTCTGACAGAGGCTCCCTCTTAGGACAAAAACTGTAAAATCATTCCACCTGCAACTTGTCAATTCTTCCTTATATAATCTACAAAACCACCCTGCTGAGACACTCTGATCCTCAGATCTAGGGTTCTCCCTCTATTGCAATATACTGGATAAATTCAATCGCATTACTTGTTCTGGGTTTTTGCCTTGAACAGTGAGATGACCACAGGCACAAGAAACATACTATACAAAGGCACCAAAGTATGAAAAGACATGATGTTGTCAGAGAGATACTGGGAAGTCTGATGTGGAAGGAATGGAGAGTTGCGTTTGGGACCAGAGTGGATTGCAGTGAGGCAGGGCGGGGAAAGGGGGGCGGTGCTGTTTAGATTGAATCGCCTTGCATGTTAAACCAAACATGCGATGCTTGATGCAGGGAAATTCCCGAGGCCATTGTACAGTTCCCTCTTGGAGGTAAAGAGGCTTGGCCACTAGACAGGGAGAGTAGTTCCTACAATGGACAAAAAGACAGACTTTAAAGTTGTCATCAAGAGAGCATGGTCCCTGAACCCCAGTGTCCATTGCAGCACTACTGACAATAGCCAGGACATGGAAGCAACCTAAATGTCCACTGACAGAGGAATGGATAAAGAAGATGTGGTACATATATACAGTGGAATATTACTCAGCCATAAAAAAGAACAAAATAATGCCATTTGCAGCAACATGGATGGACCTAGAGATTGTCATACTGAGTGAAGTAAGTCAGACAAATATCATATGACACCACTTATATGTGGAATCTAAAAAAATGGTGCAAATGAACCTATTTACAAAACAGAGTCAGAGATGTAGAAAACAAACTTATGGTTACCAAGGGGGAAAGCAACGTAGGGATAAATTGGGAGATTGGGATTGAAACTTACAAGGACCTACTGTATAGCACAGGGAACTCTACTCAATTACTCTGTAATGACCTATATGGGAATAGAATCTGAAGAAAAGTGGTGTATATGTATAATTGATTCACTTTGCTGTACAGCAGAAACTAACACAACATTGTAAATCAACTATATTCCAATTAATTTTAAAAAAAAGAGAGAGAGAGCATGGTCCCTTGATGAGCAGAGGTCTTCAGCTGACAAACCCTTAAATGCTCAAAATAATTTTGGGAAACTGTATATCCACTTGTACATTTACAAGTTACTCTTAAGATTTTTCATAAAAAGTTTAAATTGCATATAATTTCAGACATATTATAAATATTGACATCTTGAAATAAAATATTCATATCAAGTTTTTTCTCTTTCCTTATATCAGGTTTTAGAAAGTATCCAGTAGAATCTAAATACCCTAGATTTATCTATTTAAAAAATAAGTGAACACTTTAGTTTATATAGTTCCTTTATCTCCTTGAACTTTTCCATTTCATTTCACTAACATATTTTATGCTAATGTAATATAGTTTTATGCTGGAAAGGTTTTTACTGGAGTTACAAGTCTTTTATGCTAGAAGGTATAATACATCTGTGCTCAAAAATATGTATGTAATTTTTTCTTGTGCCTATAGGGTCTAAGTTTAAAAATGTTTTTTTCTTCTATAAACATTTGTTCAACATAAATATATTACAAATTGGTAATTGATTATTAAAATAAAACTTATTGAAGATGTACCTCATAATGTATAGATCAAGCTAATTTATTTGCATTTAGCTTATATATCTATGAATGAATATTATTAATTGCTAGAAAGAGAAAGGGTTCAGCATCAAATCTATTTTTCTTTTTATTTCATAGATATAAGCAATGAGCAAATTAGATAAATAAGTGGATATTAATAAAGAGTTTTCTTATAACAATGTCACTCTGTTCTTTAAATTCCTCTGAACTTTATACTAAAAATCACACCGTAATCTGTATCAAAAATTATTGCTAATGATGTATCAATTCACAAACTTGTTAGGTAGCCCTTTTATTGTATTGAGAGCAAAGAATTAGAAACCAACTTATGTGCAAAGGGCTTTATTACAGGCCCTGGCATTCTCTGTTTCTTGGAAGAGCACAAAGGCTTTACCAAGACTCATCCAATGACTTGCCTTATGCCTGCAACTCTGTCACTTAAAGACATTTTTATTTATCCACTATTCTCAGACAGGGAGGAGAAAAATAAAGTATTAAATTCAATACACCTATGTTAATGTAAAAATCTTTTTTAACAGTACATTTTTATCTTATCAAAGTCCGGGAGATGCAGAGTTAATTCATGTAATTAATGGAAAACATCCAGCACACAACCTAATTAGCAAAACCAACCCACATTATCAAACCAATCGGCCAGATCAGAGAAACACTGGACTTCAAGTTTTACTTTCAATAGAAGTGCTAATACATACTTTTAGAAATATAAAAATCACTGTGAAACAAATTGGAAATCAGATCTTGTAACATAGATTGCTAAAAACAGTCATTAAGACTAAAATTTTTCATGTCTAATAAAATTTAATTTATCCATATTCTAATAAGTTGAAAGTATGATAAAATACCATTTTTATTTCTTTATTTGCAAGACTGTTATGTGTAAAGTTACAAGTTATTTATGAAGTGCGGAGTGTATCAGCATAGTACTCCTTTGGTAAATGTATACTTGCATGGTTTAATCTCTGATGTTCAGTGTTAGTGTATAATTAAATAAGAACTATGTATAAAATATAATCAATCCAGAATAAAAATGCCCCATGTATTTTATGAAAGAAATGATATGCACTGCTAAAAATTACTTAGTCCAAAAATTAGCATACCGTTGTATTTCTTGCTAATAGGAAGTAGAAAATATTAAGTATTTTATAGATGAGGAAGATTAGGCTGACTGAAATCAGAATAAATATTTTATGAAATGATTTGAGAAAATAAGTTTAACCATATTAGCAAATAGTGAATTCCAGTCTAAAAGAAAGCACATAAAATGTACTTTTACAGTTTTCATCCTGTGCCGTAAGAAATTAGGCAGTGTCAGAATGATTTCCAGTTACATGCAAAAGAATTTTTAATCCTTTCGCTCTTCATTCTGAGCTAATGACGTAACTTGAGGATGACTATTGGAAATGGCTGAAAAGAATCAGTTACCTTTAAACAGAAAACTTTGTGCTCAAGGCGTTCTCTCCAGATCAGTGCTTCTACAGCACTGGAGGCCATAGAAGAGGCAAAGTCACTCCTTGATTCCTCTCTACAACCTATCTGGATTCTGAACATGGCAACCTTCAACCAACGTTCAAATGTCCTTTTGCTTATTGCCCTAGAACTTTTTACACCCTGATAACATGTTCCATAGCAAGATTTGGGCAAGGGGTATGCCTTTGTTTTATGGAATGGAGGTAAAACTATTAAGAAAAATAGGTGGCAAATGTAAAATAGATAGCTAGTAGGAAGCAGCCACATAGCACAGGGAGATCAGTTCGGAGCTTTGTGACTACCTAGAGGGGTGGGATAAGGAGGGTGGGAGAGAGACGCAGGAGGGAGGAGATATGTGGATATATGTATATGTATAGCTGATTCACTTTGTTATAAAGCAGAAAATAACACACCATTGTAAAGCAATTATACTCCAATAAAGATGTTTTAAAAAAAAAGAAAGAAAGAAAAATAGGTGGCAAAAGAGAATCTGCTTGAACATGCAGGAGAGTTCTCAGTAGATATGTTTTAAGAAAAGTATATACAGAAACTGAGGATTCAGAAAATAATTCCCTTAACTTTCTTTGCAAACTCCCGAAAGTATTCACAGCCCAGTTGGAAGACTGCCATCGTAAGGCCTGTGCAATCTAGTTTTAGACCGCTAGAAATAGAAAGCTAATAATAAGGAAATGAACAAAAGCATGTGATATCTTGCAAAGTGTTCACGTCCTACTCTGTGTCACGAGAGATTTTGCATACTTGCTTCTTCATAATATTTCTATAAAAGAACATAAAGAGTTCACTTCTTTATGCCACAAACAGAAAAAGTTGTAATTGGGGGCCATTACCCCCAATCATCTCAGGTGTATTAAAGAGAGTCACCTCAGTCCCAGGTAAGTTGTGACAACCTGTTTCACAGAGTTTGCCTCTTAAGATAGGGCTGGGATGGGGTAGGGGATGGGGGTTAAGAGGAAGCCTACTAGGGCAGAGCAGAGGGAACACCTTCATGTTCAATCATTTGAAAGAACTCCAGGAAAGTAAACTGTCCCATTGTAGGGATGAAAACCCAGTACAAACAATATCTTTTTATGACTTAATATTTTTGACAGGAAAATAAAAGGCACTTCATTGAAAAATTCTTTAGTTTGCTGTCTGCTTCATAGACTTCTGAGTATTTCACTGACTGCCATATAAAGGAAGCCATTAATTCATTTAGAGCCTACAAAGTAGAAGAAAGTCCCTCTTTGACTAGTGATTTATCTAAATTAGGTGATATATAATTTTATATTTTTAAAATTGTTATATATACAAAACATACAAGTCAAAAAGAAAGAGGTTTATTTTTCAAACCTAAACACTTACATATTATTCATATTTATTATGATAAAAAAATTGAAGGAACATCTTTCTACAGGAAGCCTAGTAGGAATACTGCTTGAGTGCTTTAATTTCCATTTCACAAATTAATCCTGCAACATTTTATACAAAATCTTATAATTGGTTCTATAGTTAATTAAAATTTCAATAGCAAGCAGATATGAAAGTGCAGCTTATTTGAAGTACTCATTATTCACTCTTGGATTGCTAATGAATTAAAGTCTCAAGTGTATCAGTATTAAAGTCACCTTCCTACTCATCTATCTACATGCTCAGAAAGTAATACATTAAAACCAAAAGGGTTTCATATATTTGGTGTTATTACTTTTTCTGCCTAACTTGTGAATGTAAGTTTATTCCGTGGTACTTTCTGAAAAATTAACTACTCTTTCAGCTAACAGTCTTTTCCAGTCCAGTTATTTTAATAATTAGGATTCTATTTGAAGTTCATTTTCATTTAAGCATATTATAACTTTTGTCAACATTTTTCTTTTCACCAAAAGGTAGGTTTGAAGTCACGTCAACAACATTAACTGTTCTAACCTGTAGACTTTTCATGAAATAAGATGCTATTTTATCCTCTGGAGCTTGGTTTGTATTCCTTCAACTGGTTAAAACAGATTTATCATGGTGATCATTTCATAATTTATAAAAATATTAAATTACCATGTTGTATACCTGAAACTAATATATTTTAAGTCAATTATACTTCAGTTCAAAAAATAAAGTAAAACAGAAAGAAAAAAATCCTCCTAAAAAGAGATTTAAAAGAACTCAACCATTGATACAAATATCAGTGTTTTTGAAGAGGCTTTGGATATTTCTTAAATACAAACATCCTGCTATGAAATTGATTAAATTATATACAAAGTAAAATGCATATATACAGATATTTTTATTAGTAGTGAATATTATTAAGATCTGTTTCTGTATTCAGAAAACCATGAAAAATATAACTTAAGGGTTTAAACTATTTCCCACTGTGAAAATTCCTCAATTTATTACAAACCCATTAAAGTAAGTTTATTATAATTATAGACATTACTGAAGACTCTCTACTATAAACATACATTTTTCCCACTGCTATCACAAGATGAATTTTTCCCACCTTAAGTGAGAATAAGATTTTTTAATGAAGGGTATGAAGTTTCTGGAATTCTCCTTTCTCTACAACAAGCAACTATGTAGGCCTCAAATCCTAAATTTTTTAGCAGACAGACACAAAGATCAGAAAGAGGAAGGTTCTAACCCCACTCAGACTCTGTTTTAGGAGGAACCACATGAAATTTATTCGACCATTGTGGAGGCACAAAATCGATGATTTCACATCATTCAGCCTATAAAGTCGATGTCAATCTTTAATCCAATTTTTCTGTGTATTTATTCTGTGTTCTCCATAGAGAAGGTCTGTAGAAGTGTCTACAATGCTACTCAAGAAGAGTGTCGGGGTAGTGCCACACGGGGATAGGGCTCGAGGACTTTGTCAATGATTCAATCAGACAAGCTCTGTTTTTTTGTCTTTGTTTTTACATAATGGGGTTCCCGGTAAACACTGTTTAAAAAGAAAGAGATTCACATTTCTAAAAAATGATGTTGAAAAATCATGGGTAGATTCCAGTATTATGAAAAGATAATGAAATGACAGTATTAGAAAAATGCAGAGGTGATCTCATCCAATACCCTCAACTTGTAGGAGATACCAAGGCCCTGAGACAGCAAGTGCTTTCCCCAGGGCCACAGGGGTATTCAGTGGCAAAGCCACTACAGAACCCAACTCACATTAATTCAAGTCCAGTGTTCTCTTCAATATATCATTTTATAATATTACTGCCCTTTAACTACCTAACCCAAGCCTTCCATTTTCTAGGCTATATTTCTCTAGTTCCTTCATCTATACTTTGGGTTCTATGCTCTCTAGACACTTCATGATCCTCATTTCTTCCACTGACATTCTAATTTTTCAAGTTTCCTACAAACCAAAGGTATCCAGGGTCAAACACAAGATAACCTGATGTATTCTGACCAGTACCAAGCACAGTGGGACCATGCCCCATTTGTTATAGGCACTAGAGTTATATTTTCGGTCCAGCATTTCATTAGTTACTTTATGGTGGAAATAAAAGTGCCAGATGCTACTTTCCAGACAGTCCCCAAGCTTCTGCCACTTTAAGAATTAAAGGGGGAAAGGTTATGAAATGTCACCTCTCAGCCAGGAAAAGAAACCTTAGTGAGAGTGAAATGGAGCATTCTAGATAGAGAAATGGATTGTATCATCTTAACAAAACTCTGTAGGAAGACCTAGTTGTCCTGCAGTAAAGCACAGCCAATCTATGTAGCATGAAAGAAATAGCAGATAATTTCCTTAAGGAAGAAAACCCTTCTTCCTACTGCTTGTGAGACAGCCTCTTCATGGGAAAAAAAAAAAAGTACTGTCGTTAACTAAGTAGACTACTCTAAGAATGGGGGCAAAACAGTTATAAGGTCCAATTTTAAAGTCTGTGAAATATGGAGATGGGAAAAAACCCTCTGATCTGCCAAACTCACTTTTTACGTGAGTATATACTTTGTTAGTCCTAATATCAAGATTTTAAATGTGAATCAAAGCCAGATCTTACTATCTGCCTGGAAGAATGGAGGTAACTGGTCTAAAACACAAAATAGTAATGACTTCACACGTGAACATACAGCTACTGTAGAAAACTTGGAGTGGAATGTATCCAAATTTAAAATTAAATTTTAAAAATGGAGCAATCACAGGAAGTGCCCAAGCAAACAAATTTGTTCTATAAAGATAGAAGAAGGTTTTTTTAAGACCTGGAGAACTGAAATAATCCGTCAATAAAGTTAAATTACATTTATCTATCAATGTACAGCAAGGCACACTTCAATAGGAATTTAAATCAAATTACACATATTTTCCCCGGTGATTTGATGGTGTGATGATACATCTTTAAACTTTTAAAACTATCTGGATTTTATTTTGCCAATTTGTGTGAAATTGTTATTAAACTGATTCTTTTTCTCTGCGAAGAGTGCCAATGCCATTTGGATGAATATATTTGTCTCTACCATTAATTGATGGACCCTCTTTAGGAGATATTAAGTCCTCACATATACTTATGCATGTTGCCATTTTTCTGTTTTCCTTCCCTTAAGTCCTTATTGCATATTTTCAAACATGTCACTTTAGGACATTGTCATAGCTCTTCTTTGTCAAAAAGGTTTTGACCATTCTTACCTCATTATTTTCTTCTAGATTAACATCAGAATTTCTGTCATGGCCCCTAAAAATTACTTTTTAATTTGATTGGGAGTCTGTTAAACCTATTACAGAATTTGGGAAAATTACCAGACATTCTGACATTTTCAAGCTCTTATAACTTTCAAGATACTGTGGTAAGAGCCTTATGAAAATCTGTGACTTAATATACTCATAAGAACCCTAGAAAGTATCATTGCTATTCCTAAGTTACAGATAGTGAAACTAAATCTTAGAAATTTTAGGCAGCTAGCAAGTGGAGGAACCAAAATCCAAGCCTGGGCCAGTCTGAATCTAAACCCACGATGTTAATCATCGTGATATACTCTTCTCATCAAGTATTATGATATGTCTCTCTATCCATTCAAGAATTCTTACATATACAGCAGTAAAATGTTAAGGTTTTCTTTATATTTCTTTACATTTCTTAATTCCTACTATTATAATTTCTTCTGTTACAATTGTGAATGAAATTGGCAACTGTTTCATTTAAATGGTCATATTAATAATTATTGCTTTTGGATAATCTTCTTGAATCTAGTCACTTCAATGAGATTTCTTAATTCTAGGATAGCTACATCTAAAAAATTATGTCATCTGCAAATAATGATAATTTGTCTCAGTCTTTCAAAATATTCTGGTTTTCACTGTTTCATGTCTAATTACATTGACCCTCTGGAATACTATTAAATAATGTGGCGTAAAAAATAATTTACTGGTAAGAAAAGATCTTTGGCTTCATTATTAAGAATGATATAGCTCTTAGTTTAAGACAAATTTTTTATTAATTATTTTTAAGTATTGACTGTTTTCTATCATAAATACATTAGACTTTATGAAATACCTTTTTGGTATCTGTAAATAATGTTTTTTATTATTTAAATTACTGATATGAAATAAATGTATTAATATCAAAACCTCTTTGCATTTTTAAAATAGAAACTACTCACGCATGGTGAAGTGTTTTCCATCATGATGGAGTATTTCAATTTATTATTATTTCATTTAGAATTTCCTTCCTAGTGAAAGGTGAGATTAGTTTGTAATTCTCTTGTGCACAATCTTTTTCAGGTTTTCGTATCATATGTGGTACTTTATTAAATGATTTGCTTATTGTTTCAATCAAAGCACCAGTAAAGTCTTTTGTCTCCTTAGGTAGGTTTATTCCTAGGTATTTGGGTCATTTTGTTGCAATGGTAAATGGGAGTGTTTTCTTAATTTCACTTTCAGATTTTTCATCATTAGTGTATAAGAATGCAAGAGATTTCTGTGCATTAACTTTGTATCCTGCTACTTTACCAAATTCATTGATTACCTCTAGTAGTTTTCTGGTACCATCTTTAGGATTCTCTATGTATACCATCATGTCATCTGCAAACAGTGACAGTTTTACTACTTCTTTTCTGATTTGGATTCCGTTTATTTCTTTTTCTTCTCTGATTGCTGTGGCTAAAACTTCCGAAACTATGTTGAATAATAGTGGTGAGACTGGGCAAACTTGTCTTGTTCCTGATCTTAGTGGAAATGGTTTCAGTTCTTCACCACTGAGGATGATGTTGGCTGTGGGTTTGTCACTTATAAGACACTAATGAAAGAAATTAAAGATGATACAAATAGGGCTTCCCAGGTGGCGCAGTGGTTGAGAGTCCGCCTGCCGATGCGGGGACACGGGTTTGTGCCCCGGTCCGGGAAGATCCCACATGCCGCGGAGCGGCTGGGCCCATGAGACATGGCCGCTGGCCTGTGCGTCCGGAGCCTGTGCTCCGCAATGGGAGAGGCCACAACAGTGAGGTCAACGTACCGCAAAAAAAAAACAGATACAAATAGATGGAGAGATATACCATGTTCTTGGATTGGAAGAATCAACATTGTGAAAATGAGTATACTACCCAAAGCAATCTACAGATTCAATACAATCCCTATCAAACTACCAATGGCATTTTTCACAGAACTAGAACAAAAAATTTCACAATTTGTATGGAAACACAAAAGACCCCGGATAGCCAAAGCAATCTTGAGAACGAAAAATGGAGCTGGAGGAATCAGGCTCCCTGACTTCAGACTATACTACAAAGCTACAGTAATCAAGACAGTATGGTACTGGCACAAAAACAGAAATATAGATCAATGGAACAGGATAGAAAGCCCAGAGATAAACCCATGCACATATGGTCACCTTATCTTTGATAAAGGAGGCAAGAATATACAATGGAGAAAAGACAGCCTCTTCAATAAGTGGTGCTGGGAAAACTGGACAGCTACATGTAAAAGAATGAAATTATAACACTCCCTAACACCATACACAAAAATAAACTCAAAATGGATTAAAGACCTAAATGTAAGGTCAGACACTATCAAACTCTTGGAGGAAAACACAGGAAGAACACTCTAGGACATAAATCACAGCAAGGTCCTTTTTGACTCACTTCTTAGAGAAATGGAAATAAAAACAAAAATAAACAAATGGCACCTAATGAAACTTAAAAGCTTTTGCACAGCAAAGGAAACCATGAACAAGATGAAAACACAACCCTCAGAATGGGAGAAAATATTTGCAAATGAAGCAACTGATAAAGGATTAATCTCCAAACTTTACAAGCAGCTCATGCAGCTCAATATCAAAAAAACAAACAACCCAATCCAAAAATGGGCAGAAGACCTAAATAGACATTTTTCCAAAGAAGACATACAGATTGCCAACAAACACATGAAAGAATGCTCAACATCATTAATCATTAGAGAAATGCAGATCAAAACTACAATGCGATATCATCTCACCCCGGCCAGAATGGCCATCATCAAAAAATCTACAAATAAATGCTGGAGAGGGTGTGGAGAAAAGGGAACCCTCATACACTGTTGGTGGGAATGTAAATTGATACAGCCACTATGGAGAACAGTATGGTGGTTCCTTAAATAACCAAAAATAGAACTACCATACGACCCAGCAATCCCACTACTGGGCATTTACCCTGAGAAAACCATAATTCAAAAAGAGTCATGTACCACAATGTTCATTGCAGCTCTATTTACAATAGCCTGGACATGGAAGCCACCTAAGTGTCCATCGACAGATGAATGGATAAAGAAGATGTGGCACATATACACAGTGGAATATTACTCAGCCATAATAAGAAATGAAATTGAGTTATTTGTAGTGAGGTGGATGGACCTAGAGTCTGTCATACAGAGTGAAGTAAGTCAGAAAGAGAAAAACAAATACCGGATGCTAACACATATCTATAGAATCTAAAAAAAAAAAAAGGTCACAAAGAACCTCGGGGCAAGACGGGAATAAAGACGCAGACCTACTAGAGAATGGGCTTCAGGACATGGGGAGGGCGAAGGGTTAGGTGGGACAAAGTGAGAGAGTGGTAGTGTATATATGGACATATATACACTACCAAATGTAAAATAGATAGCTAGTGGGAAACAGTTGCATAGCACAGGGAGATCAGTTTGGTGATTTGTGACCAGCCAAAAGGGTGGGATAGAGAGGGTGGGAGGGAAGGAGACACAAGACGGAAGAGATATGGGGATATATGTATATGTGTAACTGATTCACTTTGTTATAAAGCAGAAACTAACGCACCATTGTAAAGCAATTATACTCCAATAAAAATGTTAAAAAAAAAACAAAAAAAACCCCCAAAGTACCAGTAAGAAACAAACAGTATATGGCCACATTAAGGTAATTCCAAAGAAGATTAATAAAGTTATGAGAGAGGTGAGCAGGGAGTAGAAGAAAACCACACACTATGCTGCAGTACCTTAAGGCTGCTAGATGTGAAGGCAAAAATCTAACACACCTAGATCATAGGTAGGAGTGGTTACCAGATCTGGAATGAGAGAATAACTTGAAAATGGTCACCTTGAGAAAACTTGTGAGCTGCATTTCAGTTCTCAAACAGGTAACTACTCAGGTAGGGAGCCAAGGGAATAAATAGTGCACGCTTCCTTTCCTCCCTCCTTCCGGTCTCCTGCAGGGTTTCCAATTTGGCTGGGCTCAATTCAAAAGCAGAGGGCATGGAGTCTTTTGATGTAGTGGTCTGGTACAGAGGGAAGGGTGGAGAACAGGAGTTGACCCAGAGGGGCACATGAAGGACACAAAGCACACAGGTTTTCAATGCTCTGGAGCAAAGAACAGACTGTTGAAATGAACTAATCCTTTAAATTTTAAATACATGATTTTTAAAGACTTTGTGACTCTGGAGCATATAATTTTAGATAATCGGCATGTTTTTAAATTTCTTTCTAATGATTATATTAGAAAGGTTTTCTATATCTTGAATTAATTTTAATACTTTTTCTTCAAAAAGCTATTCAAGCCATTGAAATGTTAAAATTGTAGGCTTTAATAAGCATAAAATCTCTTATGATTTTATCTACTCTTCATTTATTGTTAAATCATCTCTAATTTCAAACTGAGTTTATATATTCTTTTTCAGATTTTCCATTGGTTTGGTTCATTTTTAAATACTAGTTTTTGTGTATACTTATCAATTTGATTGTCATTCCTTTTTTAATTCTGTCCTATTTTTAATTATCTATCTTATATGTATGTACATATATAAAATCTCCACTTGGATTACTTAAATTAATTTTTCTTTTGTTTCTATCTTTTTGAACTGAATGCTTGATTCATTTCTTTTTTTAAATTTTCAAAACGTGAAAATGTTCACTTCTGAATATATCCTTGGCTAAATCACTTAAGTTTTTATATGACATATTTATTTTTTCTTTGCTAAGCTGTTGAAATTTTACTTGTTCTTGAGCCTATGGTAATTTGTGGAGATGCTTCAAATATCAAAGTGATGAAAGAATTTTTATTAAAATTGTGTTATTAATTCAAATTTTATCTTAGGGAACCAAAGAATATGGTCCATACGGTCCCCACCTTCCAGAACGTAGCCATTATACTGTATATATTATTTGTCATTTCCATTTTAAAAAAATTTATGATGTACATTGTGTACCTCTTTACAAAATATATTGTTATATGGCTCCGGACACGCAGGCTCAGAGGCCATGTCTCACGGGCCTAGCTGCTCGCGGCATGTGGGATCTTCCCGGACCAGGGCACGAACTCCTGTCCCCTGCATCGGCAGGCAGATTCTCAACCACTGCGCCACCAGGGAAGTCCTTGTTATATGTTTTTACGTTTATATAAATAGGTACCATACTGTATCCTTTTAAAACTTGCTCTTTTTTGGCTAAATTTAATTTTTTTAATTTATTTATTTTTTGGCCACACTGCGCAGTTTGTGGGATATTAGTTCCCCAACCAGGGATTGAACCTAGGCCCTTGGCAGTGAAAGCGCAAGTCCTTACCACTGGACCGCCAGGGAATTCCCCAATTTTATATTTTTTAGATCCACCCATGGTTGTATAGAATCATAGGTTATTCGTTTGAACTCTGTAGAAATTTATAGTGCATGTATAATCCACAGTCATGCATCTATTCTTCTGTAGATGGACAGTTAATTTTGCTCCAGGTTTTAGCAAATATGAACAATGGTACCATGAACATGCTTGTGTTGATCTTCTCATGCCCATGAGGAAGAATTCTTGTAGGGTACTTAGGACTATAACTGCCAAATGACTGGCTACACACATCTTCAACCGGGAAAGATATTCCAAACTATGTTCCAAACTGATTGTAACAATCTCTGTACACTTTCTACCTTTAAAATTTATTGACTTTTTTTGGGGGGTGGGATGACTAGTTAAGATTTCATGTTAATAAATGCTCCCTTAACATTTGAAAAATAAAAAAGATTTTCTGTTTGTGGGTTATAAAGTCAGATACCAAACTATTAATTCAAAATTATTAATCATATTATTCAAGTATTATAATGTGCTTTCTGTCTTCTTGCTCTAGTATAAGTATATGAAGGAGTGTTAAAATCTTCCACTATATTTTCTGTGCATTTCATTTTATACTTCTAATAGACCTTGGCCTATAAATTATAAAATCTTATTATTTCAAGATTTTTTTCCTCAAATTTGTATTGTAACTTTCAACATTAAATCGCTGTCTTTTTAAAAAAAATAACTGTCTTCTTCAAAGTGTTTTCTCTTTATATCTACCTATTTGATATGAATAGTGCCATCTTTACTTTTTAAAAGTTTTAAACATTTTTGCCTAATATACATCTATTTGATCCTGTTTCATTTTATAATGGTGTACTCTGGTGTAAAGCCAGTCCCTTTGCAAAAAAAAAAAAAAGCCATCAGATGGAATATATTAATATGAGATTTAACCCATTTACATTAAATGCCGTAATTGTTAAGTTTGCTTTGGCTTCAGTACCCTTATTCCCTGCATTCTACTCATACGATTTCCTTCATTATTCTAATATTTGTTATTATTCTCTTAAGAAATTCTAAAGAGAAAGAATCAATTGTTCCTACTTATGAATCCCATAAAGTTTTGCAATGATCCGTATTAAATTAACTACCACATTCAATAACAAAGCAATATTATTTTACTTCATTTTTTGGAAAGTAAGGGTTCCTACTCTTTTTTTTTTTTTGAGGTATAGTTGATGTACAATATTATATAAATTCCAGGTGTACAACACAGTGATTCACAATTTTTAAAGGTTATAATCCATTTATAGTTATTATGACAAGGGTTCCTACTCTTATCTGCATCACTCTTTCCAATCTGTGTAGATTTAACGTGATTAATAATACTGGTCACAATAATAACAGCTAATGCTTACTGAGTACTTACCATGTACCTGTCACTGTTTTAAGCACTTTCTGTATTAATTCATCTCATCCTTCCCCCAACCCTAAGAGTATTACTCTTGTCCACGATTACAGATAGGAAAATTGAGTGGCTGAGAGTTTAACTTGCCCTCGGTCATAGAATTTGTATGTGATGGAGCTGGACTTTGAACCCAGTAACTCTACAGTCAGAGGCCAAACACATGACTACTACACTAAAGCACTTCTCTGAAATTTAATAACGTATTACTCTGTCTTATTGTGTAGATTATAACTTGAAAAGAAAAACAGTGGATTTGATTTTTAATGTATTTAAATAATTATTAAAACTTACCTTGGTCTAGCACCTTCTTCATGTTTTTATTCAAATGTCATCTTATCAGCCCCAACTATCATATTTAAAATTACAATACTCCATACACTCCTGTCCTACCGCCTCCCTGATTTAATTTTCTCATTATACTTATCACCATCCTGCAGAGTATGTATTACGCTTATTTAATTGGCCTGTTTCTCTCCTCAACTAGAATGTAAACTCTAAAGGGAAGGTCTGTTGACAGCTGTCTCCCCAGCACCTAGAACTGTAATCAAGGCATAATAATCATTCAATAAATATCTGTCAAGTGAATGAGTAAATGAAGAAATAATTTGGGTTCAGTGGTCACTAGTTCTTTCCAATTGCTATTTCGTCATAGCGAAGATCTTGTCTTTGACTCATTTTTCATTTTTCCTTGCATACCTGGGAAAGACTTTCTGTGTCTTCACCATGAATAAAAATTTGCCTGGTTACAGTATTATTTATTTTAAACAATTTTCCCACAGAATTCTATAAGTTTCCTCCATTATCTTACAGTAGACACTGCCACAGAAAAAAAAATTCTCAGGACAATTTGATTATCTCCTTATGTGAAATCTGAAATTTTCTTTTAATTATTATTGCAATGGGAATTTTGGAGATAGGGAAGTATATTCTAATATCAATATTTTACCTTGAAATCTCCCCAAAATTGTATAAAACAGAATGTTGCATTTGAAGAGTTTAATGTGTGTTGAGATATCATGTAAATAAAGATAAAGCAAAAAAATGGCATCATTAAATTTTAATGTATGAACAGATAATGAGTAATGCAACTGAGTGAAGCAAAATATATCTATATGTAAGGAAACTAAGTTTTCCTGTAAAGCAAAATTGATCTTAAATTTAAAAATAATTACAAGCTATTGCTTATATAAGTTAACCTAGATTCAAAAATATTAGCAACCTAAAAGTTAGGTTATAGTCTCTGTAACACTCCTTTGTGACTAGAGAGCAGTTTCCTAACATTTTATCTATATAGGTATGACAATGGAACAGTAATTGACAAAAAGACACAGCTAACTTTATATCAGGGGCCTGCAGTGGCAAAGATATTGAAACTTGACTGCACAGAGATGGCTACCAAAGTAGGACATAAAGCAGCACTCTCTTAATTGGGAGCACAGTTTCCCAAGTGTATTAGTTCCGTATTGCTGCTGTAGTACATTACCACAAACTTATTTCCTTAAAACAACATACATTTATTATCTTGCAGTTCTGGAGGTCAGAAGTGTAAAATGGGTTGGCAGGGTTCCTTCTAAAGGCTCTATGGAAAAACCTATTTCCTTGCCTTTTCCAGTTTCTAGAGGCCACCTGCATTCCTCAGTTCATGGTTCCACATCATGATGGTATCTCCTTCTCTGGCTGTGACCCCCCTAATTCCTTCTTATAAGGACCTTTGTGATTACATTGGGCCCACCAGGATAATCCAGAATAATGTCTCAATTTTTAGATACTTAATCACATCTACAAAGTCCCTTTGGCCAAGCAAGGTAACAGACACACAGGTTTTAGGAATTGAGACACACACCAAGTCCCTCAAATTCCCTCTGTCCCATTTAAGATGGGGGATACTAGAGCATGTAAATGAGAATAATCTAGTAGAAAGGAAAAACTGATGATGCCAGAAAAAGGATACGATAGCAAAATCCTTAAGAAATAAAAGGAAATAGCATCCAAGGATACTGCTCCCATTTTAGCAGTACTTGGCACATTTGAGGGGCTTGGTATATGTTTGCAGACATTCTAAATACATGCTCTTCTGAAGCTCAAGTATTTACTTGGAAGATACCAAAAGGCAGAAACTTGTGCAAAATCTGCAACATAGTAAAATTCGACAAAAATAAAGTTATCCAATAATAAAGAAATTAAAAATACTATTTCAAAATCTTATTTAAGGGAAAGATATCAAAAGACAAATGATAAAAGTATAAGTAAAAACATCAGAATTCATAAGATGTTACCAAATTAATATTTTAAAGAAAATATACTTTTCTGAATAAATAAATGTTAACTGACACCCGCCTAAAACTTGGGAAAGAAACAAATTATTAAGCCAAATAAATTTGGTAAAGAGAAATGATGCAACTAAGAGCAAAAACAAGTGTGCTTGCGGAAGGGGAGACAAAAATCAGTAAAAATCCATCACTGGAAACAATAATTAACTGGGAAGGAGTAGATAAAGCAGCTGGCCTTCTTTCATGGGGTGAAGGGAACCCCAGGGAAAAGGCAGGTGACCTCCTTGTCAACTGGACCTCCCGGTAAATAGACTAGAGATATTTGCTAGAAAGAAGAAAACTTATTTCTGAAATGCCTTTAAAAGGAAGTCTCTGGCTAAAGATTACCTAGAGTAAATAGAATCGAAGATGAAAGGGGCATGGCTCCTTGGAGACTGTCACGTAGACTATTCACCCCGGGTATAAAAATAGAGATGTTTCATAACTTAAATGCTTCCACTGTGTGCTGATTTCTGATCCATCTGGCTTTTCAATCCAATCCTGTATATTGGTAGCTCATTAACCAACAGAAATACCTAACGTCATTGATCAACCATTGGCTCAATTTTTTAAAATTTAATAAATTCTATTCTAAAAGATTGTTTAAATTGTGACAAATATTCTCAACTATAACATTCATTCAACTAGAGGACAAATAACATTGATAACTATTTACAAAAATAGAATATATTCAAACAAACGTAAAAAGACCCACATTATTATAATCGATGAGACAAAAAATAGAAAAGTCACTACATAATAACAGTATTCCATTGTCACAGATTCACTGTAAAATTTTCAAAAATATATATATAGAGAGATAACAATAACTGTTCAGAAATATTCAAAGTTAAAACACAGGTCAAACAATTCTATGAGGCAAAAACTGTTTGGATTACAAAACCTATAAAGGAAATACCAAAAAAGGTTTATTAGGCCAATTTCAACTATTAAATGGTACACAAATATCCATGTATTATAAAAACTGCCAATGATTTATCCTGGGATTTTAAACTGATGTAGCACAAATAAAATTATCAACATGACTCATCACATTAACAAGAGAGCAAAAAACTAAAATATTCTAAGCTTCTCAGTAAATGCCAAGAACACATTTCATAAAATCCAATATTTGTTCTAAATTTTAAGTCTAAAACTAAAATCATTGGGAATTTCTTAACCATCAAAGAGTATGTCTGTTTCAAGTAATGTATTTATATATTTAATACAAATTCATTGGAGTTATTCCTTTAAAAAAAATACAAGGAATGCCTTTCTTTTAGTACTTCCACTGAGTATATTAATAATACTTGCAATTCATATATTAATATTATTGGCATTACTATTCAAGCAGGAAAAGAAATCAGGATACAAACATAAAAATGAAGATATAAATGAACCATATTTGCAGATGGCATGAATATGTATCTGGAAAGCCAAAAGGAAAAAAGAAGAATGAAACTATAACTAGAGACAATAACTCAGCAAGGCTCCAGACTGTAAGATAAATCCACCAAACTTAATTGCATCTCTTTGCAAAAATGATACCTGATTAGAATAATTCAGAAACAGAATCAATTTCACTGGTAATAGAGGTCAACATGTTTAAATACTAAAATATTCATTTGATTTAGGTCATAAGGATTTTTTTTCTAATAGCGTAACAGAAAGAGACATAAATAGTTGTAGCAATATACTAGGATTCTGGTTTGGAGTGTTAATGTAGAAAAGACATCAATACTCCATAGTTGTTGTATTTAATAAATTAATGATAGTAATAAATAGCATTTATCGCTTACTATGTTATTATGGAAAGGGCTTTTGTTTCATTTTCTGCTTAATTACTAATCCTATGAGATAATTCTGTTTTAATCTCTTTACAGACAAGGAAATGGAGGACAAAAGAAGTCATGTATTTGTCTACAGTCAATAGGCAGGAAGTGACAAAGGCTGGACTCACACGACTACAGAGGATACTCCACACAAACTGAAAAATTGTTGGTGAAGCTTACTGGAAAGAATAGGCAAAAGGTACCAGCACATTTTTCCCCCTGAAGAGATAACAATAGTGAACTCATTGCTCCAGATTTTAAAAAGCCTCAAAATGACAGTTATATATTTGTATATTGTGAGGCTGGCTACAAATAGTGTGTTTGATTAAAATTAAAATATAGAAGTAATTTGTTAACATATAATTAAAATACGTGTTTCTGCCAAGTCTCGAAGCTGTTCTGGGCACTGAGCCCAATTCAGACCCATATTGCCCAAGACTTTTAACTGGCACATACCCTGGGCCTCACAGGTGTGCCCGCAGCACAGGGCACAGGCCAGCAGAGGAGGGCACAGCCAGGCTCAGCTGCCTGCTGCCCCCGGCGGGGTCCTGGACCACATCATATTCTGGGGGTGGCAGGAGGAGGGAGCCTCGAATACTCTATCAAAAGTTCACCACTTGCCTGAATTAGTGTGTTTCCTTAAATTGATTAATAACTTCCTATGTTTTTTCTTCCTATTCTTTAGGCTCTGTTTCATTTCATGTGTCTAAAAAGCAGCATTTATTCCCATGTACCCTTGTTTACATGGATTTGCCCCTATTTTATAATCTAATTTTCTATGCTTAAGGTACTTATTTCTACTTCCTTTAAATCTACTGATTTTTAAAAATTGTATTTACTCTATAATTTTTAATTAATTTTTTTATACTTTGGTTTTGTCTTCCCAGTTCTGCCAGAGGGTCCAGTACAGGCTCTCCTACACATCAGGAACTTCAGCAGGCATGGCTGGAAGGCTGCACTCAGTGGGACTGTCAACCAGAACACTTACACATAGCCTGTCCAATATGGAAGTCTCAGGGTAATCATGTATCTCCCATGCAGGCTCAGGGCTCTCAGAGAGAGTGTTCTCAGAGAAGGGAAGTGGCAGCTGCCATTTTCTTAAGGTCTTGGCCAGGACACTGGCAAGTGTCACTTCTGCCATATTCTATTGGTCAAAGCAGCCTCAGACCCTGTTCAGATTCAAGTGAAGGGGAAGATAGGCTTGTAGACCTCCTTCTAGAGGGAACGTAATTGGCCCAGGGGTCAAGGTAATGTGCTTTGAAGTCCATTTCTCCCCGCCAGTGATTGAATATGTTGGGCGTAATAGGGAAGATCTATTCCTAGAAGACATAAGACTCCTTTGTCCCAACTTTGGCATGAGGGCTCCACAACAGCTCTCCAAACCTTCCTCAGATACACAGCAATGTGGCATGCTTTCACCCTTCCCTCCCTCTCTCCACTCAGAGTCTGATGTCTCTCCTAGCCTTTCCTGTCTCCCTCACTGTTTCCTTTCACACAGGCATTGTCTCTAATAACATCCTAGCACATTTAATGCCATCTTGGTATCAAGTTCTCAAAGAACTCATATTAATTTTACCTCTCAGTGGGAGGAGGGTTAAAGAGTTTGTGGCTATCTTCAATAATATTATTTTTTTGCCATCGTCTGTCCCTGGAATCTTCTCAAAGTATCTGATTTCACCTGAAGTACATAATCTCTAGCCTGCAGACTTTCCCCATTCAAATCCCCACCCACAGCTGATTGAACCCCGGATGAACTCCTGATTCAGGCAACTCAAGGCTGGGCTGAAACAATCACAGTGATTAGCTAGCGATAAGGAGCTGTGCTGCCAGAATGGTAGCCCCAGAAGGCAGAGTCAGCACCATAATGAGTGAAAGCCATGGAGGAGTCAAAACCAAAATCCTTACAGAAGAAGCAGATTTAGAGAAAAGAAAGCAGAACCTACATGCAGAAAGAAGCAGAGAAGAAAGGCATCAAATAACGCTTGAGGCAAAGTGACAGACATCGCAGAGCTGCCCAACAGATTTCTAGTTTCTGTGACACCCAGGTATACACTGTACAAAGGAGTTCTGTGAAAAACCATTGAATTGTGACCCCCAAAATGATATGTTTAAATCCTAAGCCCCAGTACCTCAGAATGTGACCTTGTTTGGAAGTAGGGTCATTGCAGATGTAATTGGTTAAGATGAGGTCATACTGAAGCAGAGTGAGACCCCATATCAATGATTGTGTGCTTATAAAATGAGAAAATTTGGACACACACACGCACACACACACACACACACACACACACAGGGAGAACATCATGTGAAGATAAAAGCAGAGATGGGGGTGATGTTGCTACAGGCCAAGAATACCAATGCTTGCCTGCAAACCACCAGAAGTTAGGGAAGAGATAGGGAACAGATTCTCCCTCATAGCCTTTAGAAGGTGCCAACCATGCAGAGAACCTGCTCTCAGATGTCTAGCCTCCAGAACCGTGCAACCACAAATTCCTGTTGTTTAAGCCATGCAGTTTGTGGAACTTTGTTATGGCATCCCTGGCAAACTAATATAACCCCTATAACTTTACAATAAACCCCTTTTCCATTAGCTAATTTGAATGGGTTTCTGTTCCTTGCAAAGAAAAAAAAAAAGATATGAATCAAAAGCCTAACTTATATTACCTTTGCTCTGAGCAGAGAAAAGAAACCACTGGAGGGCTTTGGGAAAATTCTGGCAGAGCCAGAATTCTTCTCAGAAAATTAGTCTGAATGTCAGGACAAAAAATTTTGTCAGGCCAAAAATAAATGAATGAACAAAGTTTAAAAGTTCTCTTCTAAAGAGTATGATCAAGATACTTTTAGCCAAAAAAACTTTAAAGGCAATTAAAACCAGAAACCTGCCTTGACAAAACAAACTCACAACCAAGCAACTTCAGGATGCTTAGATTTAAATGATACTATTTCCTCGGATTCCTTCCAGGATAAACTATTAGCCAAAATATAACAAAGTAAGCACTCATTTTCATATGGGATTGATGTTCATCATTCAGTTAAAAATTAGGCAATAGATACCAAACAAACAAATAAGTAAATAATCCCAGTTTTAGAAAAGAGAATTAGAAATTGTATTTTGGCAATAATTAACTAGCAAACTCATGCTGTCAGCACATTAAACAAAAATTATCTTTTTGTCTCCCATAACAAGCGTATGCATCTGGCTCATCCAAAAGTGGCACTAGCAGATGAAACTATAAATTGAAAACAGGGAGGATGCAGAGAAGGAATGAGAAGCAGGTAAAACATAACCACATGTTAGCAGTTTCTAGCGCCTCTATCTGTGAGTAGTCATTGACCACTCCAAATCCCACAGAAGTCTAATGACTCTGAATATCTATGAACGCCACAAACTGTCTACTATTGTTCCTGATTTACTAGGTGTGCAGTAGCCATACATAAAACCTGTTACATAAAGTACTGACCTGAGAATCCAGACTTTTAAGCAAGTAGCAGACTCAGAAGGAATATGCCACAAATTAACAGAACTATAATTTGAAGAAGCTAGCAAATTACCTTTTTAAATATGGGATACACTGAAGACCAGCTTCAGTAAGAGAAGATTTTTTTTTGGTTTTACTTCAAATATATTGATTGGATTTCAAAAGTTAAGCCTTCCTAGGCACTGGCCTTTGTAATGGAGTTTGATATTGTATGCTTGCTAAAGATGAGTGTTTTATAAAACTCATCACTTCCTATAAACAGTTATAAGCCTTTTTGTTTTTCTTTCCAGAAAGAAACAACTCTAACTAAGGATTAGTCACCCAGAGACCTGTAAATCCCAGGGAAATTTCCCAAGTGCCATGGCTTCCTAAATGGGGATTGTTTTTCCAAGTTAAAGTCCTCATTTCACTAAATTGGCTGTTGTTTCATGGAGACTGCCATCTTAATACTGTGTCTTCTAATCTATGAACGTGATATAACTCTCCAATTTATTTGTCTGCTTTAAAGTCACTCAAACAACATTTTATAGTTTTCTGCATAGAGGTTTTGCAAATCTCTTGTTAAATTTATCCCTAATATTTTATGTTTTAATATTTAAATTATATTTTTATTTCATTTTCCAATTCTCTGTTGCTAGTATATAGAAACAATATATTTACATATATTGACCTAGTAAACTACAGCTTTGATAAATTTACTTATTCATTCTAGTAGTGGTTAGATTTCTTAGGATCTTCTCCATTAAAAAAAAGTGTCATCAGAAAATAAATAATTTTGATTCTTTGTTTCCAGTCTTGAGCCTTTTATTTCCTTTTCTTGACTTGTTGTCCTAGTTTGGCCTTCCAGTATAATGTTGAATAGAAATAATTACAGCAGATATCTTTGCCTTGTTCTTGACCTTAGGGGGATAGCATTTAGTCTTTCACAATTAAATATGATATTAGCTGTAGGCTTTTCATACATATCCAATTGATCGTTTTGAAATTAAAATTAGATGAGGTCACTCATTTTCCCAAAGCCCTCCAGTGGTTTCCCAAATCATTCAAAATATCTTCCCAAATCCTTAAAATGGCCCACATTATCTGGCTTTCTGTTATCTCTCTGAACTCATACCCTAACATTCTTCCCCATTATCAGTCTGCCCCACTTGTCTTAAGTTTCAGACACTACAAACATGCCCCTATCTTGGGACTTGTGCACTAGTTCCTGCTACCTGACTGCTCCTCCCCCAGATAGCCACAGGGGTCACTCCTTTAGTGAGACCCTACTTGGCCACTTTGCATAAAATTGAAACTCCACCCCCACCTTGCCTATATATTCCCTGTCCCCCACCCTGCTTTACATTCCTTCATAGTACTTACCACCATCTAATATATTATATATGTACTTTTTTCTTTATTTATATGACCTTTCCCCCTATCATGTAAGATCCTTGAGGGTGGGAACTTTTTCTATAACAGAACTGAACACATGGCTTGTGTTTAAAAAGTATGTATTGAATGAAAAACTAAATACCTACTCTATGTTAGAATATAAATGAGGTTCACCCAGCTAGTTGGATAGGGACATTGGGAAGCAAAATTGTCATCATCAAAGAATTCAGAAAATACCTTAAATTCTATGTAATTTAAATGATGCTACAACCTTCTTAGCATTCTATTATAAGGATCTGGGTTTGGCAATTATAATTGGAAATGAGACTAGACTCTGAAATATAATTTCCATGACATGATCATCGTAACTGAGCTCATGGAGGAATTCCCAATGGGGTCATGGAGATCTTTTTTTTGTTTTCAGTTTAATAACCCAAGGAATACCTCCCTGAATTTAGTCAACCCCAGATCTCTTTCTATGTGAACATAGACAATGCTTTTATTTAAGTATACTTGACTGAGAAGCTTACATTAAATTTTTTGATTCTTTGATTCTCCTTTATAGAACAGTGTATGGCCCACTGTGTCAAACACTTACCAGTTTGCTTACCCTTATGGATTCTACTATTCTGGTCTCATCTGGATGGATCTGGAGTGTACATTATCCTATTTTTTTAAAGGTGACCTCCCACCCTCCAGTGAGCCAGCACCAGCCCAGGCAGTGCAGCCAACCATGTAGGAAACCTACCCCACCCTCCAGTAGGCCTGCACCCACCACATGAGGCACAGCATCACAGCCAACCTGTGATGCTTGCCAGGGGCCAGCCTCACCTACCAGTGCACCCACCATAGTCAGCCCCACCACAACAGAGGGGTGCACACAGCCCACATAGGAGCATCCCTAGAACACATAGCTCTGGTGACCAGAGAGGGGCATGCTGCTAGGCCCGATAGGACTTCTCCTACAAAAGGCCATTTCAAATTCAGGAAATGTAACCAAGCTACCTCACACATAGACATAATCACAGAGAATTAGACAAAATTAGGAGATAGAGGAATATGTTCCAAATGGTGGAACAAAACAAAACCTCAGAAGAAGAACTAAACAAAGTGGAGATAAGCAATCTACTAATAAAGCGTTCAAGGTAGTGCTCATAAAGATGTTCGCTGAACTCAGAAGAAGAATGGATAAACACAGTGAGAATTTCAACAGAGTTAGAAAATATAAAGAGGAATTAAACTGAGCTGAAAAATAAAATAACTGAAATAAATGTTACACTAGAAGAGATCAACAGTAGATTACTGATGATACAGAGGAACAGATCAGTGATCTGGAAGACAGAGTAGTGGAAATCACCCATGCTGAACAGAAAAAATAATTATTTTAATGAGGACTGTTTAAGAGACTTCTGGGACAACATTAAGCATAACACTTGCATTATATGGATGTCAGAAGGAGAAGAGGGAGAAAAAGGGCCAAAAAACTTATTTAAAGAAATAATAGCTGTAAATTTCCCTTACCTGGGGACAGAAACAGACATCCAAGACCAGGAAGCACAGAGAGTCCTTAGCAAGATGAATCCCTAAATGTCCACACCAAGACACATTATATTAAAATAGCAAAAATTAAACATAAGAGAGAATCTCAAAGGGCTTCCCTGGTGGTGCAATGGTTGGGAGTCCGCCTGCCGATGCAGGGGACACGGGCTCGTGACCCGGTCCAGGAAGATCCAACATGCCACGGAGCGGCTGGGCCCATGAGCCATGGCCGCTGAGCCTGCGCGTCCGGAGCCTGTGCTCTGCAACGGTAGAGGCCACAACAGTGAGAGGCCCGCGTACCACAAAAAAAAAAAAAAAAAGAGAGAGAGAATCTCAAAAGCAGCAAGAGATAAGAAACTAGTTACCTACAAGGGAACTTCCACAGGATTATCAGATGACTTTTCAGCTGAACCTCTGCAGGTCAGAAGAGAGTGGCACAATATACTCAAGATGATGAAAGGAAAAAACCTACAAGCAAAAACACTCCACCCAACAAGTTTATCATTCAGATTTGAAGGAGAAATTATGAGTTTTACAGACAAACAAAAGCTAAAAAAAAAGCTCAGCACCACTAAACCAGCTTTAAAAAGAAATGTTAAAGGAACTCCTCGAAGTGGAAAAGAAAAGGCCACAACTAGAAATATGAAAATTATGAAAGGAAAAGTCTCTCAAGTAAAGGCAAACATATAATAAACATAATGATCAATCACTTAGAAAGCTAGAAGGAAAGTTAAAAGACAAATGTGGTAAAATCATCTATATCCACAATAAATAAAGTATACACAAAGCAAAAAGATGTAAAATATGATGTTAAAAAAATTAAATGTTGGACAAGGAGTAAAAACGTAGGGTGGTTAGAATGCATTCGTACTAGAGGGTATTACACTAAATAAAATAATCAGACAAATACCGTATGATCTTACTTATATGTGGAATCTAAAAAACAAAACAAAATGAAAACAGACTCATAGGTACAGAGAACAAACAGGGTAGAGGGGTTGGGGGAAGTGTGAAATAGGTAAAGGGGATTAAGCCACAGGCATGTAATATACAACATAAGGAATATGGGGAATAATACTGTAATAACCTTGTATGGGGACAAATGGGTACTAGGCTTATTGTGGTGATCCTTTCATAACGTATGCAAATGTCAAATTGCTATGTAGTACACCTGAATCTAGCATAATATTGTATTGATACATCAAGTATATTTCAATAAAAAGTAAATAAAACAACCATTTATCAATTACTCTTAATTGCCAGCCTCTGCAGCTATATTAATTTTTCCCATTCTGTATGGTGTATCATCTCACAGGAAAGATTATAATTGTGTTTCATCTCCTGATGATACCAATAAAATGCCCAGTAAATTACCACAACTCTTCCCTTCCAGAAAGGTACAGTGTGTTCACCAGAAACCTTATTGTGTACCATATTCTTTATTATTTTCTTAAATAACTGAATTAGGAAATATCAATATTTAATTTACTATGTTGAATTTAACATGTCATAAAAATCATGATGTGTAGCACCAAACTGAAGACAACACTGAAACACACACTACCCCCTTTCCACTATGATTAATAAAAAATAATTTCTATCTGGACATATATAAACACTAGCTACCAGCATGATACTAAAACCATCCTAAGGGAATATTCTTTCTCCAGAATAAAATGTATTTGATAAAACTGGACCACCACCTAATTAAAGAACAATTCTTAGCTAGCTCTAGGCTCTAAGTTTAATGCAAAATAAAATTTTAGTCACTTATATATAATTGAAGATTTATCTCATGCTGATTTTATTTTAACAGAAATAATCCCCATACAGAATGAAGATACAGACAAAAGAAACTTTAAGGAGATTTCAAAAATAGATAGCTTGGTAACAGGAAAGGAAAATATTTATGTGTAAACATCCTTTGAACGTTTCTGCATAATCAAAATTCTCTTCAGTAGGAAAAGTTATGCCCCAATAGTAACTGCACTAACTGTTGAATATTATTTTTCCAAATGCAAAAGATACATGGATGCATTAGTTCTCAATCATAGAAATGGACTTGGCTCTTTTATTTTTATTCATTTATTTATATTCATCTCTCTTTACCTCATTCTACAGTGTTGAGGCAAGTGATGAAATGCTGCATATAATTATAGAACATTAAGGTATTTTAGGTTCTATATTTGTGAATATTCATGTTTATTAAACAAAATTAATCTAGCAATCTTGAGCACATCAAAGTTTAAATTAAATTCAAACTATGTTCTAAATCTTAGAACATAAGGGGTAAAGACCAGGGTCTTGGGTTCTAGTTCTTAGGTTAGAGACCTTTATCCAGCCAGAAGATAGCACTAACTCTTAACATATATACTTCTTAGTCAATTTACGGAAAAGACTTAATTTGATTTTAAAACTTCATAATTAGGTTACATATATCCTTTTTCTTTATAGTAACACGTTTTATTTGATTTTAGTTTTTAACATCTTTATTGGTGTATAACTGCTTTACAATGGTGTGTTAGTTTCTGCTGTATCACAAAGTGAATCAGCTATACGTATACATATATCCCCATATCCCTTCCCTCTTGTGTCTCCCTCCCACCTACCCTAACCCACCCCTCTAGGTGGTCACAAAGCACCCAGCTGATCTCCCTGTGCTCTGTGGCTGCTTCCAACAAGCTATTTTACATTTGGTGGTGTAAATATGTCCATGCCACTCTCTCACTTCATCCCAGCTTACCCTTCCCCTTCCCCATGTCCTCAAGTCCATTCTCTATGTCTCTGTCGTTATTCCTGTCCTGCACCTAGGTTCTTCAGAACCTTTTTTTTTTCCTTTTTAGATTTCACATATATGTGTTAGCATAGAGTATTTGTTTTTCTCTTTCTGACATACTTCACTCTGAATGACAGGCTCTAGGTCCATCCACCTCACTACAAATAACTCAATTTCCTTTCTTTTTATGGCTGAGTAATATTCCATTGTATATATGTGCCACATCTTCTTTATCCATTCATCTGTTGATGGACACTTAGGTTGCTTCCATGTCCTGGTTATTGTAAATAGAGCTGCAGTGAACACTGTGGTACGTGACTCTTTTTGAATTATGGTTTTCTCCGGGTATATGCCCAGTAGTGGGATTACTGGGTCATATGGTAGTTCTATTTTTACTTTCTTAAGAAACCTCCATACTGTTCTCCATAGTGACTGTATGAATTTATATACCCACCAACAGTGCAAGAGGGTTCCCTTTTCTCCACACCCTCTCCAACATTTACTGTTTGTAGATTTTTTGATGATGGCCATTCTGACTGGTGTGAGGTGATACCTCACTGTAGTTTTGAATTTTTCTCTAATCATTAGTGATGTTGAGTATCCTTTCATATGTTTATTGGCAATCTGTATGTCTTTTTGGAGAAATTTCTGTCTAGGTCCTCTGCCCATTTTTGGATTCAGTTGTTTGTTGTTTTAATATTGAGCAGTATGAGCTGCTTGTATATTTTGGAGCTTAATCCTTTGTCAGTTGCTTCATTTTCAATATTTTCTCCCATTCTGAGGGTTGTCTTTTCATCTTGTTTATGGTTTTCTTTGATATGCGAAAGCTTTGACATTTCATCAGGTCCCATTTGTTTATTTTTGTTTTTACTTGCATTTCTCTAGGAGGTGGGTGATTTATAGAGTGTCATAGAGTGTTCTGCCTATGTTTTCCTCTAAGAGTTATATAATGTCTGGCCTTACATTTAGGTCTTTAATCCATTTTGAGTTTATTTTTGTGTATGGTGTTAGGGAGTATTCTAATTTCATTCTTTTACATGTAGCTGTCCAGTTTTCCCAGCACCACTTATTGAAGAGACAGTCTTTTCTCTACTGTATATTCTTTCCTCCTTTGTCAGAGATTAGTTGAACATAGATGTGTGCATTTATCTTGGGGCTTTCTATCCTGTTCCATTGATCTGTATTTCTGTTTTTGTGCCAGTACCATATTGTCTTGATCACTGTAGCTTTTTGTATAGTCTGAAGTCGGGAGCCTGATTCCTCCAGCTCCATTTTTCTTTCTCCAGATTGCTTTGGCTATTCAGGGTTTTTTGTGTTTCCATACAAATTGTGAAATTTTTTGTTCTACTTCTGTGGAAAATGCCATTGGTAGTTTGATAGCGATTGTATTGAATCTGTAGAATGCTTTTGATAGTATAATTATTTTCACAATGTTGATTCTTCCAAACCAAGAACATGGTATATCTCTGCACCCGTCTGCATCATCTTTGATTTCTTTCATCAGTGCCTTACAGTTTTCTGCATACAGGTCTTTTGTCTCCTTAGGTAGGTTTATTCCTAGGTATTTTATTCTTTTTGTTGCACTGGTAAACAGGAGTGTTTCCTTAATTTCTCTTTCATATTTTTCATCACTAGTGTATAGGAATGCAAGAGATTTCTCTGTATTAACTTTGTATCCTGCGACCTTAGCAAATTCATTGATTAGCTCTAGTAGTTTTCTGGTAGCATCTTTAGGATTCTCTAAATGTAGTATCATGTCATCTGCAAACAGTGACAATTTTATTTCTTCTTTTCCGACTTGGTTTCATTTTATTTCTTTTTCTTCTCTGACTGCTGTGACTATAACTCCCAAAACTATGTTGAATAAGAGTGGTGAGAGTGGGCAACCTTGTCTTGTTCCTGATCTTAGTGGAAATGGTTTCAGTCTTTCACCATTGAGAATGATGTTGGCTGTGGGTTTGTCATATATGACCTTTATTATTTTTAAGTAAGATCCCTCTATGCCCACTCTCTGGAGGGTTTTTATCATAAACGGGTGTTGACTTTTGTCAAAAGATTTTTCTGCATCTATTGATATGATCATGTGGTTTGTATCCTTCAGTTTTTTTTTTTTGTTTTTTTTTTTTTGTGGTACGCGGGCCTCTCACTGTTGTGGCCTCTCCCGTTGCGGAGCACAGGCTCCGGACGCACAGGCTCAGCGGCCATGGCTCACGGGCCCAGCCGCTCCGCGGCACGTGGGATCCTCCCGGACCGGGGCACGAACTCCTGTCCCCTGCATCGGCAGGCAGACTCTCAACCACTGCGCCACCAGGGAAGCCCATCCTTCAGTTTTTTAATATGGTGTGTCACACTGATTGATTTGAGTACATTGAAGAATCCATGAATTACTGGAGTAAACTCCACTTGACCATACTGTATAATCCTTTTAATGTGCTGTTGGATTATGTTTGCTAGTATTTTGTTGAGTATTTTTGCATCTATGTTCATTAGTGAAATTGGCCCATAGTTTTCTTTTTTTTGTGGCATCTTGGTCTAGTTCTGGTATCAGGGTGATGGTGGTCTCAGTGAGTTTCAGTGTGTTCAGAGTGTTCCTTCCTCTGCAATTTTTTGGAAGACTTTGAGAAGGATAGGTGTTAGCTCTTCTCTAAATGTTTGATAGAATTTGCCTGTGAAGCCATCTGGTCCTGGGCTTTTGTTTGTTGGAAGATTTTTAATCACAGTTTCAATTTCGGTCCTTGTGATTTGTCTGTTTATATTTTCTATTTCTTCCTGGTTCAGTCTCAGAAGGTTGTGCTTTTCTAAAAGTTTGTCCATTTCTTCCAGGTTGTCCATTTTATTGGCATAGAGTTGCTTGTAGTAATCGCTCATGATCCTTTGTATTTCTGAAGTGTCCGTTGTTACTTCTCCTTTTTCATTTCTAATTCTATTGATCTGAGTCTTCTCCTTTTTTTTCTTGATGAGTCTGGCTAATGGTTTATCAAGTTTTTTTATCTTCTCAAAGAAGCGGCTTTTAGTTTTACTGATCTTTGTTATTGTTCCCTTCGTTTCTTTTTCATTTATTTCTGATCTGATATTTATGTTTTCTTTCCTTCTGCTAACTTTGTGGGGTTTTTTTGTTCTTCTTTCTCTAATTGCTTTAGGTGTAAGTTTAGGTTGTTTATTTGAGATGTTTGTTGTTTCCTGAGGTAGGATTGTATTGCTATAAACTTCCCTCTTAGAACTGCTTTTGCTGCATCGCATAGGTTTTGTGTCATCGTGTTTTCATTGTCATTTGTCTGTAGGTATTTTTTTATTTCCTCCTTGATTCCTTCAGTGATCTCTTGGCTTTTTAGTAGTGTACTGTTTAGCCTCCATTTGTTTGTATTTTTTACAGATTTTTTCCTGTAGTTGATAGCTATTCTCATAGTGTTGTGGTTGGAAAAGTTACTTGATAAAATTTCAGTTTTCTTAAATTTATCAAGGCTTGATTTGTGACCCAAGATACGATCTATCCTGGAGAATATTTCATGAGCACTTGAGAAGAAACTGTAATCTGCTCTCTTTGGATGGAATATCCTATAAATATCAATTAAGTCCATCTTGTTTAATGTATCATTTAAAGCTTGTGTTTCCTTTATTTGTTTTCATTTTGGATGATCTGTCCATTGGTGAAAGTGGGGTGTTACAATCCCCTACTCATATTGTGTTACTGTCGATTTCCCCTTTTATGGCTGTTAGCATTTGCCTTAGGTATTGAAGTGCTCCTCTGTTGGGTGCATAAATATTTACAATTGTTATATCTTCTTCTTGGATTGATCCCTTGCTCATTATGTAGTGTCCTTCTTTGTCTCTTGTAATAGTCTTTATTTTAAAGTCTGTGTTATCTGATATGAGAATTGCTACCTCAGCTTTCTTTCGATTTCCATCTGCATGGAATATCTTTTTCCATCCCCTCACTTTCAGTCTGTTTGTGTCCCCAGGTCTGAGTGTGTCTCTTGTAGACAGCATATATACCGGTCTTGTTTTTGTATCCATTAAGCCAGTCTAGGTCTATTGGTTGGAGCATTTAATCCATTTACGTTTAAGGTAGTTATCGATATATATGTTCCTATTATCATTTTCTTAAGTGGTTTGGGTTTGTTACTGTAGGTCTTTTCCTTCTCTTGTGTTTCCTGCCTAGAGACGTTCCTTTAGCATTTGTTGTAAAGCTGGTTTGGTGGTGCTGAATTCTATTAGCTTTTGCTTGTCTGTAAAGGTTTTGATTTTTCCGTAGAATCTGAATGAGATCCTTGCTGGGTAGAGTAATCCCGGTTTTAGATTTTTCCCTTTCATCAGTTTAAATATGTCCAGCCACTCCCTTCTGGCTTGCAGAATTTCTGCTGAAAGATCAGCTGTTAACCTTATGGGGATTCCCTTGTATGTTATCTGTTGTTCGTCTCTTGTTGCCTTTAATATTTACTATCATTACTCTGAGTCCTTTTTCTGGTAGACTGCTTATTTCCTCTTCATTTGTTTCATCTGGTGGGTTTTTACCTTGCTCCTTCATCTGCTGTGTATTTCTCTGTCTTCTCATTTTGCTTGACTTACTGTGTTTGGGGTCTCCTTTTTGCAGGCTGCAGGCTCGTAGTTCCTGTTGTTTTTGGTGTCTGCCAGTGGGTAAGGTTGTTTCAGTAGGTTGTGTAGGCTTCCTGGTGGAGGGGACTGGTGCCTGTGTTCTGCTGGATGAGGCTGGATCTTTTCTTTCTGGTGGGCAGGACCACGTCTGGTGGTGTGTTTTGGGGTGTCTGTGAACTTATTATGATTTTAGGCAGCCTCTCTGCTAATGGGTGCGGTTGTGTTCCTGTCCTGCTAGTAGTTTGATATATGGTGTCCAGCACTGTAGTTTGCTCGTTGTTGAGTGGAGCTGGGTCTTAGCATTGAGATGAAGATCTCTGGGAGAACCATTTGATACTACGTGGGGCTGGGAGGTCTCTGGTGGACCAATGTCCTGAACTCAGCTCTCCTACCTCAGTGGCTCAGGCCTGACACCCAGCCAGAACACCAAGACCCTCTCAGCCACACGGCTCAGAAGAAGAGGGAGAAAAGAAAAAAAAAGAGAGAAAGAAAAAATGAATAAAATATATAATGTTATTAAAATAAAAAATACAATAATATAAATTGAAAAATATAAAAGTAATTTAAAAAAAAAGGAAAGAGCAACCAAACCAATAAACAAATCCACCAATTATAACAAGCGCTGAAAACTGTACTAAAAAAACAGACCCACAGAACCCTAGGGCAAATGGAAAAAGCAAACCTGTACAGATAAATCACACAAAGTCACATACACATCCACACTCACAAAAAGAGAAAAAGGAAATTTAAAAATATATATATATTTTTTTTTAAAAAAAAAGAAGAGAGCAACCAAATGAATAAACAAACTTACCAATTATAATAAGCTCTGAATACTAAACTAAGATAAACATAAAACTAGAAACAAATTAGGTGCAGAAAGCAAACTCCAAGTCTACAGTTGCTCCCAAAGTCCACCACCTCAGTTTTGGGATGATTTGTTGTCTATTCTTGTATTCCACAGATGCAGCATACATCAAGTTGATTGTAAAGTTTTAATCAGCTGCTCCTGAGGCTGCACGGAAAAATTTCCCTTTCCTTTCTTTGTTCACACATCTCCTGGGGTTCAGCTTTGGATTTGGCCCCGCCTCTGCATATAAGTCACTCTCTGGTGTCTGTTCTTCACCCAGACAGGAGGGGGTTAAAGGAGCAGCTGATTCGTGGGCTCTGGCTCACTCAGGCTGTGGGGGAGGGAGGGGTACGGAATGCGGGGCAAGCCTGCAGCGGCAGAAGCCACAGCCTGAGGTGAGCCGTGTATTCTCCCGGGGAAGTTGTCTGTGGATGTTTAGATATGTCTTTGTTGATTCTTATTGTATAAATTACTCTCACCTGTCATTGCATAGATGTACTGTGTTATACTTGGTGCTTCGTTGGAATCTAGCAGAGTTTTTATCATCTAAGCTTATCAATGTGAATTTGATTATAGAGATGAGGGAAAGACAATACACCTACAGAACACTGTCTGTCTTTACTGTAGCAGTTATTTAGTTAATGGTAGTGGAAAAACCTCCAAGCCTAATAAATTTAAAATATCTGGCAATTTGAACACTTGAGAGAGAACCAGAATCCTAATTTAACCTCATTTTGTGTTCATACAAAGACTAAAATGCTAAAAATTAATCACAAATTTTTGTATCCATTATTCATATCCAGTTAGTGTTCTGCTGTTGTGCCCAGAAGAAAGTGATTAATGCATGTGGAGCACCAAAGTCAAATTTATGTTGGATACAACACAATGTACCTCCGTATTTCCGTCTACTTCCATGGCATGAATTCTTAATGTCCTCATAACATTAACTTTATATTCAATCACAATTTTGAAATCATTAATGCTTATCCCATGTTAAGATATAGAACCAAGAGGGGCTATAGAACAACAACGACAACAAAAAAGCCAGTTATATCTCAAACACTATGTGAAAAAAATGATTAGACATTAGTTGAAAGATTTCCTGGTACATATTAGCTTTTTCCTGCCTCAGTAGCCTGGCCTGTGGGTGGCGGGTGGGGTGGGGTGGGGAAACAAACACTGTCACTTCCACTTCTCATCTTCCTCTACTTTCAAATAACCTGACCATAACACAGCTTTAGCTCATTAATGATAGATATCCATCACTTTTCAAATTATCTATGCTTCATTGCATTTGACTGCAATGTGAATTTATACAGAGTAAGTCCCATGTTTTTCAGTGACTTCCCAAATATAATAGAATACTTGATATCACTGAAAAAATTCACTGTAGGAACTTTTGGCATGAAGGAGGTTTAAAGGGACAGTAAAATCATGGCCACCAGCATGGCTCTGACTACCCTTAGCTTTGGCTATTCAGGTCAGAGCCCCTGGGACTTGCACCCCTCACAGTGACAGCCATAGCCCCTGACCCTGACCACTCAGCAGCAGTTCTGAGGGGACTGCTCAGAAGCCTGAGATAGAGGCCATTTCCTCAGTCAGAAAACCCAGGGCCCACTCAAATCTCCCTCAATAGATTCAGGCAGGCTGGTAATCAAATACACAACCCTTAAATCCCAAACTGTGAAATCTACAAAGTTCAAAAGCCCAGAAGTTTTTTTGGCAGCAAAACTGAACTGACCTGAATCATTTGGCTGCAAAACCTGACCTGAATGGTATGAGGCTATTTATAGACTTCATTTATCCCACTGTAGGTGAATATTCATGTTTCTCTGCCAGAATATGAATCTGTTTGATAACAGGGAGCCCTAGACCTTACTGTGACTGTTTATATAATACATGATATTTGCACTGTATTGCCTTCTAAATTCTGATATTCAAAATACATGTGGCACCAAGGGATTTGGATAAGGGATCAGAAAATAACGTCTTGTGAAATTACATGGGCATGAATTTAAAATTTGGATCTGCTGCTAATCACTAATTATGTGACTTGGGATAAATTACTTAACTTCCTTGAACCTGGTTCTTCATTTATAAGAATGGAGAAATCAACTGTGCTACAAAAGCTGTGATGGCACTTGTCTACCTAGGGAATCACTTTTTCAACATTATTTTTCCCTAAATCAACTATACTTCAATAAAATAAAATTTTTGAAATGTGAAAAAAACTTTATTTTTCCCTAAAAATTCACTCCTGTCTGCTCCTGCCCTCACCAAACAGCAGAACTTGATGGCTTTCCCTCCTTTACGGGGTTACATGTTGCTCATGTCCTAATCCTTTTGTCTAAAGGAGCTAAACTGCAGCATCATACTTTTCTATGAACTATAATAATCTGGGTTCTGGGTTCTCAAAGACAAGAATCATGCCTTTCCTTTGCTGGAAGCGCCTGCACATGGTGGCCAGGGAGGGGAGGTAGTAAAGGAAGACCATAGACTCAGACTTCAATCAAGACTCACATATTACAAATAGATGTCAGAGAATGAGGAGGCAGGTGTGTACATACTAGAGGCTCGGGACCAACTCAACCCAATTCTTTAATGCATTCGAATTACAAACTTTCCCCCTCCGGTTGTCTTGATGTCAACCGGGGAACAGGGACTGTGTGACACTCAGGGACAGGGAGAAATCCTAATGCTATTGAACAGGAGAGAAAAAGACTAGTCACAGGTTGGCAAATATCAAGAAGAGGTTTCCATAATTGTAAACGAAGATACTGAACATCTCTAAAAGTCCAGAGTTTTTGTCCAGAGGAATCACACATTATGGGTCTTTTGGGCTTAAGAGATTTTTAACCAACTCTGTGAGTTATGAAGATTGATTTCTCCATCACACACTAATAAGATGTCTGATAAACCCTTCTCAGATGTTAAAAGTGAAATGTTCAGAAGTGAAAAGCACAGCATAAAATCAGAATCTGGGTATTTGAAGAGGCCTTACAGATTAATCTAATTTCCGGATCATTTTACAGATGAAAAACTGAAGCCCAGAGAAACTTAGTAACTTGATTAAATTTCACAGCTGGTAAAAGGCAGAGCCAGAAAACCTCAAATCCTTGCATCCGTTAAGAAAATGATAAATAAATGACAATCTGTATCTCCATTGGAAGATATTTATATTAAAATTAAGTATCCTTGGACATGCAGTAGCATTGCTGTAGAAGAAAGATCATGGGAGATAGATGCTGTAGACTTAGCAGGAGCTCTGCCACTAACTTAGGCAAAGCAAAACAGAATCAAAGGCCCTTCCAGTTGACAGATGTTAGGATGCTATGGTTTTTCTCAAGTAACATGAAAGAAATGTAACCTCCAAAGATAAGAGCCAGAAAGAACGTTTGATCCTGTAAGCATTCAATGGGTTTAAACCCAATGGGTTTAAATATTAAATTCAATATTAATTAAAAGAAATTTTGGTCTGATTAATCAGAATCTAAATTTGAACACACAACCAAATACAATTTTAAGTTACAGAGGATGATATTTTCTCTGTTTGGAAACTATTAGGAGTTATCATTTGATGCGTACAACAAGTCTCAACTACTTACGTCTGTTCAAAAGAAACCCCGCTGACCTTCTTTGTCAATGATTTCTAATCAGAGGAGCCTTCGATATTCTCAGCATAAATCGGTAAAGAGAGCAATTAAATGGCATCACCGTTTGTTGCAACACTTAACATTTAATATGAGTGTATAAGATGCAGGCCCCTTGGGAGGGGAGAGGCAAAGTTATTAAGAAAGTAGACTCAAAAATACCTTGTGAAATCCTACCTTCTTGCTTTTATTTTATGTTTTAAAAACATTCAACTCACCCTGTTTGGGGAACCCCCTGTTCTTTGTTCTTGTTCATGTCAATTTGATTCTTTCTTTTCCCCCAGAAGACTTGTTCTTCCTCTTGTTAAACTGACACGCTATAAATTATCAATATTATTAAAGTCCTTGGGTTCCCTTTTTCAGATTTTATTATTTTTCCCTCTACATACTATTTACTTCAAACCACGTAATATACTTTAAACATGTGTTCACATTATCTTTTGAAGGAAGTCTTCTTACCACATGGGACAGTGTAAAGTGCAACAGCAAGCTTCCTTGGGGAAAAACCTTACAAAACATTAGGGGGTGACTATTTGAATTTCAAAAGGACTTCTTTAAAAACTACTCCCTTGGTGCATTTAAGTGTTTATTTACTGATCCCTCAGACTTTTTGTAAGGGAAGTGGCTTAAGCAGCCACTGCCAAATGAAGGTCAATCATATGAGACAAGGAAGCTAGGACAATACAGGGTAATCAGTGGAAAACTGCAGTTACATTGCACTTAGTACTCACCTCACCATTTAGGCAAAACAAAATATCCTTTCTAAGATATCATAGTCCAGTTCACCTTAAATAATGAAAGGTATACTAGCTATATATAGATATATATTTTAAAAATCCTGCTCTTTCTGGGTCATTAAACATCATCCATAAAGTATACTTTGTTGGCAAGAACCAGAAAAAGATTCTTTAAAATATCTGTAGGAAATTGCAGTATACTTTACACATTAAACTTATAGTTCCTTTCAATACTGTTTATGATGGAACCAATCTTATATTTTGTTGAGACAATTGTAACAGAATATTTCTTTGTAAAGTGAATAATAATGCTTAGTTTTAGTAATGTGTTACTTGTATCTAAAGAATTAATGACTTCTTATAAATCATGAACTTATTGTATCCCAGAGTAACAGTATATATCAGAAAAAGTTACATTAAATAATATATATAGCATATAAATATTTATATTCTCAGTTTGGGAAAAAGAGGTAGCCCTGAAATATGTGATTCACCCATTCATGTTAATAATCATTTTTTCTGGGTGAGTGGCTTTGTAATAATTCTTTGATATTTTCACATAGAGATCTCTGGCTAAGTTTCTGCCTTCTGCCTATCAATTTTAGGATAGTGTGACCATCTTCAACTAGGTTGTTAAAAATCTTACTAATAACAGCCACTTTCTCCAAACAGCAAAGCATTTATATAAATTTTTGAGAGAATTCTTCAAAACAACATGAAAACATACTATTACATTACAAGTAAAATGTCTGACTACTATACGTTCAATACCTAAATTATATCTGAATGAGTAAGACATAAGCTAAATAATTTCAGTAGGTAAGAAATAATTGAGTCCATTACAAATAAGAGATTATTCAATATAAAAATACTTTTAAATGCTGGGCAGGATCCTATTACATTTTCTATTGCAATTGTTATTTCATTTCCCTGAATACTATAGTTCTGACAGTTCACCAGCACAGACAGGGACCTCCTCAGTTCCCTTTCTCACAGGGATAGGTAGGTAGTCTCTGTATCCTTGGAACAAAGAGATTTTGAATATGACCATGGCATCCCCATCAAATCTATCAACAGATGAATGGATAAACAAATGTCATATATCCATACAATGGAATATAATCAGCTGTAGCAAGAAATGAAGTACTTACATATGCTACAACATGGATGAACCTTGAAAGATTATGCTAGGTAAAAAAGCCAGACACAAAAGGTTGCATATTGCATGATTCCAGCTGTATGAAATTTCCAGAATAGACAAATCCATAGAGACTGGAAACAGATTAGTGGTTGCCAAGGGCTGAGATGAGGGGAGAATGAAAAATATGTGCTGAATGGGCATGGGGTCTCCTTTGGAAGCAATGAGATATTTTGGAACTAGATAAAGGTGATAGTTGCACGATCTTGTGAATGTACTAAATGTTACTGAATCGTACTTGTTAAAATTGTTCATTTTATGTGATACAAATTTCAACTCAAAAACAAAACAAAACACCTTCAATGATTTCTCATTGCTCTTAGAATAAGGTTCAAAATCTTAAATGTGGCCCAAAAGGCTCTGCATGATTTGGCTCCTGTTTACCCCAGTGACATCATTAGGGCCATTCACATCCTCATTCTCCAGATTCAAGCCAGACTTATCTGTTGTTGGACTCTAAAACACCAGAAACTCTTTTCTCAACACAGGGTACTTTCTCCTATACTCTACTCCCTTTCCCAAGCTAACTCTTGCTCAATCTTCAAGTCTTAAGCAAAATCTCACTTCCTTGATATCATTCCTGCACTCACATCCCCCAGGTAAGGACCCTTGCTATACATATGTGTGGCCAAATGAACATCTTGTAGTACTTAGTTAATTAGCTTGATAGTTATATCAAGATCCTGCCCTCGATGAGGGCAGGATACATCTAGTGTTCCTGGTATACAGCACGTACACAATAAACACCTATTAAAGAAATGAATTAAGTGAGAATGTCATGTCAATTGGGTTAAATATGTCTTTTGGTCATGTTCATCCTCTACTAATCTACGAACTACGGCTAAAACAATAGACATTTTTTCACAGCTCCTTTTAATAATTATAATGAACATGTATAGAGTATCATATGCTAGTCGTGGTGCTAAGTGCTTTACAGAGATGATCTGATTTAATTCTCATAACAACATCACGATTGTATGTTATTACTATAGTAGTATCCCTAATTTATTATTAATCCCATTTTAGAGATGAAGAAATTGAGACTTAGGGAAGTTCCCTAGGTTACTGAAGATCACAGAGATAGTATTAATTCAGAATCTTATTTTTCTGAGCTCATTTTCACACATTAACAGTCTGCTGAAAATGTATATAAAAGTCTTGCATTTAACCAGACCTCATTCATTGTGATTCTTGGAATAACACTAGTAAACCAAAGGGCCTCTGAAAAGATCTTACTGAGTTTGGAATTACAGTTTAAGTAGAAAACGTGGTTAAAAAATGAATGTTCTGGAAGATGGCAGAGGAGTAAGACGTGGAGATCACCTTCCTCCCCACAAATACATCAAAACTACATCTACATGTGGAATAACTCCAACAGAACACCTATTGAATGCTGGCAGAAGACCTCAGACTTCCCAAAATGTGGGGAACAGACACCCTCAGGCCACCTACACACAGAGGCAGGGCCAAATCCAAAGCTGAACCCCAGGAGCTGTGTGAACAAAGAAGAGAAAGGGAAATCTCTCCCAGCAGCCTCAGGAGCAGCGGATTAAATCCCCACAATCAACTTGATGTACCCTGCATCTGTGGAATACCTGAATAGGTAATGAATCGTCCCAAAACTGAGGCAGAGGACTTTGGGAGCAACTACAGACTTGGGGTTTGCTTTCTGCATCTAATTTGTTTCTCGTTTTATATTTATCTTAGCTTAGTATTTAGAACTTATTATAACTGGTAGATTTGTTTATTGATTTGGCTGCCCTCTTCCTATTTTTTTCTTATATATATTATTTTTTTTCTTTTTCACTTTTTGTGAGTGTGTATGTGTATGCTTCTTTGTGTGATTTTGTCTGTATAGCTTTGTTTTTGCCATTTGTCCTAGGGTTCTGACTGTCCATTTTTTGTTTTTGTTTTTGTATAGTTTTTAGCACTTGTTATCATTGGTGGATTTGTTTTTTGGTTTTGTTGTTCTCTTCTTTCCTTCTCTTTCTTTTATTTTACTACTTTTTTCTTTTTTTATTTTTAATAATTTCTTTCCATTTTAATAACCTTATTTTACTTTATATATTTTCCTTCCTTCCTTCCTCCCTCCCTCCCTCCCTCCCTCCCTCCATCTCTCTTCTTCGAGGCTGTGTGGCTGACAGGGTCCTGGTGCTCTGGCCGGGTGCCAGGCCACAGCCTCTGAGGCAGGAGAGCCAAGTTCAGGACATTGGTCAACCAGAGATCTCCCTACCCCACATAATATCAAACGGCTCTCCCAGAGATCTCCATCTCAACGTTAAGACTCAGCTCCACTCAACAACCAGCAAATTACAGTGCTGGACACCCTATGCCAAACTACAAGCTAGACAGGAACACAAACCCACCCATTAGCAGAGAGGCTCTGCCTAAAATCATAATAAGTTCACAGACACCCCAAAACACACCACGAGACGTGGAACTGCCCACCTTAAAGAAAAGATCCAGCCTCATCCATCAAAACATAGGCACCAGTCCCCACCACCAAAAGCCTACACAACCCACTGAACCAACCTTACCCACTGGCAGACACCAAAAACAACGGGAACTACTAACCTCCAGCCTGCAAAAAGGAGACCCCAAACACAGTAAGTTAAGCAAAATGAGGAGACAGAGAAATATACAGCAGATGAAGGAGCAAGGTAAAAATCTACCAGACCAAATAAATGAAGAGTAAATAGGCAGTCTACCAGAAAAACGACTCAGGGTAATGATACTAAAGATGATCCAAAATCTTGAAATTGAATGGAGAAAATACAAGAAACGTTTAACAAGGACCTAGAAGAACTAAAGAGTAAACAATGATGAACAACACAATAAATGAAATTTAAAATTCTCTAGAAAGAATCAATAGCAGAATAAGTGAGGCAGAAGAACAGTTAAGTGACCTGGAAGATAAAATAGTGGAAATAACTACCGCAGAGGAGAATGAAGAAAAAAGAATGACAAGAATTGAGGACAAACTCAGAGATCTCAGGGAAAACATTAAACGCACCAACATTCGAATTATAGGGGTCCCAAAAGAAGAAGACGAAAATATGGGACTGAGAAAATATTTGAAGAGATTATAGTTGAAAACTTCCCTAATATGGGAATGGAAATAGTCAATCAAGTCCAGGAAGTGCAGAAAGGCCCATACAGGATAAACCCAAGGAGAAACAGGCCAAGACACATATTAATTAAACTTCCAAAAATTAAATACAAAGAAAACATATTAAAAGCAGCAAGGACAAATAACATACAAGGGAATCCTAAGGTTAACAGCTGATCTTTCAGCAGAAACTCTGCAAGCCAGAAGGGAGTGGCAGGACATATTTAAAATGATGAAGGTTAAAACCTAAAACCAAGATTACTCTCCCCAGCAAGGATCTCATTCAGATTCTACGGAGAAATCAAAACCTTTACAGACAAGCAAAAGCTAATAGAATTCAGCACCACCAAACCAGCTTTACAATAAATGCTAAAGGAACTTCTCTAGGCAGGAAACACAAGAGAAGGAAAAGACTTACAGTAACAAACCAAAAACAACTGAGAAAATGTTAATAGGAACATACATATCAATAACTACCTTAAATGTAAATGGCTTAAATGCTCCAACCGAAAGACACAGACTGGATGAATGGATACAAAGAAAAGACCTGTATATATGCTGTCTACAAGAGACACACTCAGACCTGGGGACACATACAGACTGAAAGTGAGGGGATGGAAAAAGATATTCTATGCAGATGGAAATCTAAGGAAAGATGGAGTAGCAATTCTCTATCAGAAAAAATAGACTTTAAAATAAAGACTATTACAAGAGACAAAGGAGGCCACTACATAATGATCAAGGGATCAATCCAAGAAGAAGATATAACAATTATAAATATTTATGCAAACAACATAGGATCACTTCAATACATAAGGCAAATGCTAAGAGCCCTAAAAAGGAAATCAACAGTAACACAATACGAGTAGGGGACTTTAACACCCCACTTTTACCAAAGGACAGATCATCCAGACAGAAATTTAGTAAGTAAACACAAGCTTTAAATGATACATTAAACATGATGGACTTAATTGATATCTACAGGATATTCCATCCAAAAACAGCAGATTACACTTTCTTCTCAAGTGCTCATGAAACATTCTCCAGGATAGAGCATATCTTGTGTCACAAATCTAGCCTTGGTAAATATAAGAAAACTGAAATCATATCAAGTATCTTTTCCAACCACAACACTATGAGACTAGATATCAATTACAGGAAAAAAACTGTAAAAGTACAAACACATGGAGGCTAAACAATACACTACTAAATAACCAAGAGATCACTGAAGAAATCAAAGAGGAAATCAAAAAACACCTAGAAACAAATGACAATGAAAACACAACAAACCAAAACCTACGGGATGCAGCAAAAGCAGTTCTAAGAGGTAAGTTTATAGCAATACAATCCTACCTCAAGAAACAAGAAACATCTCAAGTAAAAAACCTAACCTTACACCTAAAGCAATCAGAGAAAGAAGAACAAAAAACCCACAAAGTTAGCAGAAGGAAAGAAATCATGAAGATCAGATCAGAAAGAAATGAAAAAGAAATGAAGGGAACAATAGCAAAGATCAATAAAACTAAAAACTGGTTCTTTGAGAAGATAAACATAATTGATAAACCATTAGCCAGACTCATCATGAAACAAAGAGAGAGGACTCAAATCAATAGAATTAGAAATGAAAAAGGAGAAGTAACAACTGACACTGCAGAAATACAAAGGATCATGAGAGATTACTACAGGCAACTCTATGTCAATAAAATGGACAACCTGGAAGAAATGGACAAACTCTTAAAAAAGCACAACCTTCCGAGACTGAACTAGGAAGAAATTGAAAATATAAACAGACCAATCACAAGCACTGAAATTGAAATTGTGATTAAAAATCTTCCAACAAACAAAAGTCCAGGACAAGGTGGCTTCACAGGCGAATTCTATCAAACATTTAGAGAAGAGCTAACACCTATCCTTCTCAAACTCTTCCAAATACAGCAGAGGGAGGAACACTTTGAAACTCATTCTATGAGACCACCACCACCTTGATACCAAAACTAGACAAAGATGTCACAAAAAAAGAAAACTCCACACCAATTTCACTGATGAACATAGATGCAGAAATACTCAACAAATACTAGCAAACAGTATCCAACAGCACATTAAAAGGATGGTCATGTGGGGTTTATGGTCATGTGGGGTTTATCCCGGGAATGCAAGGATTCTTCAATATATGCAAATCAATCAATGTGATAAACCATATTAACAACTGAAGGATAAAAACCATATGATCATACCAATAGATGCAGAAAAAGCTTTCGACAAAATTCAACACCCATATAGGGTGTTGTCAAAGAGGGAACCTACCTCAATGTAATAAAGGTCATTTATGACAAACCCACAGCCAACATCATTCTCAATGGTGAGAAACTGAAACCATTTCCAGTAAGATCAGGAAAAAGACAAGGTTGCCCAGTCTCACCACTCTTATTCAACATAGTTTTGGAAGTTTTAGCCACAGAAATCAGAGAGGAAAAAGAAATAAAAGGAATCCAAATTGGAAAAGAAGAAGTAAAGCTGTCACTGTTTGCAGATAACATGATACTATACATAGAGAATCCTAAAGACTCTACCAGAAAACTGCTAGAGCTAATCAGTGAATTTGGTAAAGTAGCAGGATACACAACTAATGCACAGAAATCCCTTGCATTCCTATACACTAACGATGAAAAATCTGGAAGAGAAATTAAGGAAACACTCCCATTTACCATTGCAACAAAAAGAATATAGTATCTAGGAATAAATAAATGTCTAAGGAGACAAAAGAACTGTATGCAGAAAACTAAAAGACACTGATAAAAGAAATTACAGATTTTACAAAGAGATGGACAGATATACCACGTTCTTGGATTGGAAGAATCAACATTGTGAAAATGAGTATACTACCCAAAGTAATCTACAGATTCAATGCAATCCCTGTCAAACTACCAATGGCATTTTTCACAGAACTAGAACAAAAAATTTCACAATTTGTATGGAAACACCAAAAACCCCAAATAGCCAAAGCAATCTTGAGAAAGAGAAATGGACCTGGAGGAATCAGGCTCCCAGACTTCAGACTATACAAAAAGCTACAGTTATCAAGACAGTATGGTACTGGCACAAAAACAAAAATACTGATCAATGGAACAGGATAGAAAGCCGGGAGATAAACCCAAGCACATATGGTCACCTTATCTTTGATACAGGAGGCAAGAATATACAATGGAGAAAAGACAGCCTCTTCAATAAGTGGTGCTGGGAAAACTGGACAGCTACATGTAAAAAAATGAAGTTAGAACAGTCCCCAACACCATACACAAAAATGAACTCAAAATGGATTAAAGACCTAAATGTAAGGCCAGACACAATAAAACTTAGAGGAAAACATAGGCAGAACTCTCTATGACATAAATCACAGCAAGATCCTTTTTGACCCACCTCCTAGAGAAATGGAAATAAAAACAAAAATAAACAAATGGGATCTAATGAAACTTGAAAGCTTTTGCACAGCAAAGGAAACCATAAACAAGATGAGAGGACAACCCTCAGAATGGGAGAAAATATTTACAAATGAAGCAACTGACAAAGGATTAAGCTCCAAAATATACAAGCAGCTCATGCAGCTCAATATCAAAAAACAAACAACCCAATCCAAAATGCGCAGAAGATCTACACAGACATTTCTCCAAAGAAGATATACAGATGGCCAACAAACATATGAAAGGATACTCAACATCACTAATCATTAGAGAAATGCAAATCAAATCTACAGTGAGGTATCACCTCACACCAGTCAGAATGGCCATCATCAAAAAATCCACAAAAAATAAATGCTGGAGAGAGTGTGGAGGAAAGGAAACCCTCTCGCACTGTTGGTGGGAACGTAAATTGATACAGCCACTAAGGAGAACAGTATGGAGGTTCCTCAAAAAACTAAAAATAGAACTACCATACGACCCAGCAATCCCACTACTAGGCATATACCCTGAGAAAACCGTAATTCAAAAAGAGACATGTACCACAATGTTCATTGCAGCTGTATTTACAGTAGTCAGGACATGCAAGCAACCTAAGTGTCCACTGACAGATGAATGCATAAAGAAGATATGGCACATATATACAATGGAATATTACTCGGCCATAAAAAGAAAGGAAATTGAGTTATTTGTAGTGAGGTGGATGGACCTAGAGTCTGTCATACAGAGAGAGTGAAGTAAGTCAGAAAGAGAAAAACAAATACCGTATGCTAACACATGTATGTGGAATCTAAAAAAAAAAAAAAAAAAAAAAGGCTCTGAAGAACCTAGGGGCAGGACAGGAATAGACGCACATGTAGAGAATGGATTTGAGGACATGGGGAGAGGGAAGGGTAAGCTGGGATGAAGTGAGAGAGTGGCATGGACATATATACACTACCAAATATAAAACAGATAGCTAGTGGGAAGCAGCCACATAGCACAGGGAGATCAGCTGGGTACTTTGTGACCACCTAGAGGGGTGGGATAGGGAACATGGGAAAGAGACGCACGAGGGTGGAGATATGGGGATATATGTATATTTCTAGTTGATTCACTTTGTTATAAAGCAGAAACTAACACACCATTGTAAAGCAATTATACTCCAATAAATTTGTTAAAAAAAACAAAAAAGAATGAATATTCTGGGTGGAAACCAGAGTCATATAGCATATATGAATTTAGTAAAATGAGATCACATAGAAAGTTTACTAACATAATTATACACTGGATATTAGTTTTTAACCCTGTTTCAATGCATACCCATTATATTTTAGAAATTAGAATTATTTTTTGCAAGAGAAAGATTGATCAGATATCCTTGGACTAGTTCAAATTTGTTTTTCTGTTTTAATAACTAGATCACTTGGAGACTTTTTGGCAGCTGTGTGTCTTCCAATAGGTGTAAGCAGCCTCTATACTGTCTACACCAATACCATGAATAGAGAAATTTCCAGAGAGCACCATCTCAACGGGGGTCCTTTGAATCATAATTAACACACAGCACTGAAAATGCTGTGGGACTGATATGGCTAGAGGATTAAGTGAGAGTGTACAGGACCCAGCATTTGAGTGTATTCCAGGAATCCTAAACACCAGACTTTCTATGTCCCTGGTAGATTGCTTCCCTGCCCTAGAAAGCTTGTATAGCAGACTGAAAAGCAGTGAGGATTTGCACATGGAATTCATAACCAAACATCAAAACGGGGAGAAATGTTGCATTTTATGTTTCTATTAGAGGGACTGCTGCACTGAGCCAGCTATCCAGGAATACTAAAGCTAAGACTTTAGCATCAGAGTTGATTGGGTCAGTCTCAACAAATGTGATTTTTATCCATCAGTTGTTCAAAAATCCCAAGTTTTATCATAAAAGTGAGGGCTGCATAATTCTCAGAGTTATAAGGCTCATCAGGTCTGAGGTGTTACTAGAGGCCCTCTGGAAGCAGGACCAAAAAATAGAGTTCAGACTTAAGTCACCAAGATGGGCTTGAGGAAAGAGGATGAAATGTACACTGAGAAAATTAGGGCACTGAGAGAAATGCATGGAAAGATTTGGATAGATGGGACAATGCTTTAGCAACTGCTGTGAATGCATAACATTTACACAAAGGAGATGCATTAGTTATCTATTCACAATAATGCTGTATAACAAATTACCCTAAAACTCATAGCTTAAAACAACAGACATTTGTTTATTTTGATAATAAACAAATGGCAACTTTGGCTTGGCAATTCTGGTCTTAGCTGGGCTCACTCACATGTCTGGCAATCAGCACCAAGTCACCTGATCTTGAATAGCCTCAGTTAAAACTGAGCAATTCCGAACTGGGTCTCTTCTCAAGCAAGCCAGGCTTTCTCTTGGCAAAGGCAGAGGAGCAAAAGAGAAAGCAAAAAAGGAAAGTGTTTTTTCAACCTTCTACTTGCATCATATCGTTAATATCCCATTGTCCAAGGCAAGTCCTGTGACCAAACGTAGAATCAAGAGATGGTAAAATGGACTCTGCCTCTTAGTAAGAGAAAATGCAAAGTCATAAGGCAGAAGGTGTTGTGTCAGTTGTCTATTACTCCATTAAAAGCAACCCCAAAACCCAGTAACATAAAATAATTACCATTTAATTTACTCACTACTTGGTGTGATTCTTCTGCAGATCTTTCCTGGGCTTAATTAACAATTTAGCTGAGACTAGATAATCTAAGATGTCTTTACACATGTGTCTGACAGTTGGTGTTGGCTGTCAATTGGACCCTATGTCATCAATAGGGTAACCCAGGATTCTTCATGGTGATTAGTTTGCAAAAGCTAGAGAAACCAAGCCCCAGTGGAAAAGTGCTTTGTGTCATGATTGCTAATGTCCCATTAACAAAAGCAAGTCCCATAGTCAAAGAAAATCACAGAGTCAAGTCCAGGATCAGAGCAAGAGGAGATTACACAAGGACATGGATACCAGGACCTGTGATTATTGAGGACTATTAATGTAACAAACTACCACAGGTGTGGATACAGAGTGGGAATCAAAATAATGGTACCAGCCACGTAATCAATCAACCATAGAAGAGATGTTGAAAAAAAGTTTAAAGAAACTTTTGTAGCATCGTGACAACATTTCTCTCGGCATTTTCAAAAATAACAATTAAAAAGGCTTTCTTAAAGGAGTTTTGGTGACTTTTGTTATATAACGTACTTTACTTTCTCCTCAGTGTATATATTTTTCAACATTACCAATAGTAAACATAGAGATACTTCTAATTATCCAATTAAAAATAAATCCTTGAGTACAATAAGTATTTCCTTAATTGCAAGTCATGTAGGAATGGATCAATTCATGTACAACTTAGCCTTATATAGGTTATATAATGTTTATATATATATATATATATATGAATGATTAGAGAGAAAATAAATTTAGTTCTGAAAAAGTACAGTTGCAAAAACTTGAAAAATTAGTATCTTCATGAAAAAAGAGGGGGAAAGTGACTAAATACTTGCTAGGTTGGCTGCTAGATTCACAGTGACTCCCCTCATCTGGATACAGCCTCCCTCTATAGGATGGGTTCTTGGAAGCCATATCTCTGAAACATGATTCTACCTCACTGTTCATATTGATTGACTGAGGAAGGACACCTAGCCTAAGCTGGGCCAATCACCCTTTCTATTCTAGGAATTCGAAATTTGAGAATGAGAAATTCAGATCAAGATAGAAGTTACTGAAGCTACATCAGATTGACAGTGGTACTCTTTCATCTGAAGTCCCTGAGCCAGTCTACTTTCTGCCCTTCTTTAGATGTTCAACACAAGTTTGGATTCCATGAGTTACTCCCAAATCTAAAATTCTTCCAAAAAATTTCCCTTTCCCTTCTTTTGTTTTTACTTAAACCAATTAGATTTATCTTCTACATGTAGTGAATGCAGTGGTGTGCCACTCCATAATACCCTTCAGGACTGAGATACTCATTCATATCTTGGCAGGAGCAAAGCAGTATGTCATACAAAAATTACCCTTGGATGAAGGAAGCTGTTTTCTTCCTTCCCTGCGGCCAGCCCGATATGTCACCATTTCTAAAGAAGACCCAACCAACTACTTGGTACCAGTTTGATTTCATTGGACCCCTTCAGTTCTCAAAGACGCCCTTCTTGACTAAGATCAATACATATTCCAAATACGAGCTGTCTTTCTTGCTCTCCAGGCCTCAGCCAGTACCACTCTACAAGGGTTCAGAGTATCTGATCTACTGATATGGGGATTCCTCTTAACGCTGTACTGGACCAAGGGACACATTTTATAGCAAAGCAGGGGTAGTTGTGGGTATATGACCATGGGATCCATTGGTCCCATTACAAACCACACCACCAGAACCTACCAGATTGAAAGAGCAATGGAAATGTCTTTAGAAGGCACAGCTGAGGCATCAGTTTGAAGATACCTGTAAGGATGGGGCACCACCACTGAGAACACAACATACATCCTAGAGCAATGACTATTGTATGTTGCCGGGCCCCTACTGAATAAAATACATGAACCCAAGTATCAAAGAGCAGCAGTAGGAGTACGTCTGCTTACCACGCTCTCAGTGACCCAGTTGGAGAATCTGTGTTCCTCATCCCTACTCATCTGGACTCTGCCAGTGTCGAGGTTCTGATTCCAAGAGCATGAATGCTTCCAACAGGGAACACAGTAAGCTGTGGCCATTACTCCATCACTTTAGGATTCCTGTGCCACACAACCAGAACCAAGAAAAGGGCTCACCATGCTGGCAGGGGTAAATGACCTTGAGCATCAGTAGGAAGTAGCTTCTCTTACACACGTAAGCAGGAAAAATACACTTGGCACTTGACTGTCTCAGGGTACTCCCCCGGCAAATTTTGATGATAAATGAACAAAAGCAGCAGCTACATCCCCAGAAAAGCATGATGCCCAGGGACTCAGACTTCTCAGGGTAAGTGTCTAGGCTGCTTCTAAGTAAGTCACCAGACCAGCAGAAGTGCTAGCCAGGGTTAAAAAATCTAGAATGGGTAGTGGAGGAAGAAGATGGTGACCATAATTTGTGGCCCTGGGACCAGCAGCAGTGGTGGGGATTGCAGTCTCTTGTCACTAACCCTTGTCTTGTAAATTTCCCAGGGAATGATAAAAAAACAGAATCCTGGAGCATCTGTTCCTAAATGGGGTGAACTTACTATAAGAAGCAAGAGATTGCAAGTGTTATGTGGGTAAAAAGAAGATGAGGTGATGCCCTGCTCAGATAGCCCCTTTGTGACAGAGGCGCCATTTTTCCCCTAGCTGCCAAGAGTGTTGGATGCTGACACCTCAAAGCTCTGTCCCTCTCTGGGAATTACCCTCAGTCAAGCGGAACCGCTTAATCCAAGGTCATGTTCCCTCTCCTGGGGCAGCTCACATCCAATGCCTGCTCAATATTTACGGGTACAAAATCCCAGCCCCTGCCTCAATTTGGAACAACTCGGAATGGCCATCCCAGCTCCAGAGCTTCCTGCGGGATCACCTGGGGCCTTTATTACCGCTGCAACACAGGTCAGCTTTTCTCTTTGCCTATTCCTGCCTCCCCTGCTTCCTTTCAGGTGTTGTCCTGAAGGAGAAAACACACCTTGGTAAACACCCTGCTCAGAAACATGTCTCAGAGTCTTTTGCCAGGAACTGGACCTAAGAAACTCTAAGTTCCATCAAAATTAATATAGCAGCTTATTTTGGAGAAAGGTACTATAACAAGGGAGCAGATAAGAGAGAGAAAGATGCTCACAAAAACCCTATAAGCTAGACAGTATTATTATTTTTTTAATTATTATTTATTTATTTAATTTTGGCTGCATTGGGTCTTCATTGCTGTGCGCAGGCTTTCACTAGTTGCGGCGAGCAGGGGCTACTCTTCTTTGCGGTGTGCGGGCTTCTCATTGCGGTAGCTTCTTTTGTTGCGGAGCACGGGCTCTAGGCGTGCCGGCTTCAGTAGTTGTGGCTCATGGGCTCTAGAGCACAGGCTCAGTAGTTGTGGCTCACTGGCTTAGTTGCTGTGCGGCCTGTGGGATCTTCCCGGACCAGGGCTCGAACCCTGGTCCCTTGCATTGACAGGTGGATTCTTAACCACTGCACCACCAGGCAAGGCCCTAGACACTATTACTATCTATATTTTATAGATGAGGACATGGAAGCTTGGATAATATGAGAGATTTCTCTAAGGTCACTCATCATGGCTAAGTCAGCCTGACTCAAGAACCTGTATTTTGGGCTTCCCTGGTGGCGCAGTGGTTGGGAGTCCGCCTGCCGATGCAGGGGACACGGGTTCGTGCCCCGGTCCAGGAAGATCCCACATGCCGTGGAGCGACTGGGCCCATGAGCCATGGCCGCTGAGCCTGCGCGTCCGGAGCCTGTGCTCCGCAACGGGAGAGGCCACATCAGTGAGAGGCCCGCGTATCGCAAAAAAAAAAAAAAAAGAACCTGTATTTTATTACTGCGTTATTCATAAATAGCCCATTCCCCTTGTGTGGCTCTTAACAAGGCTGGAAATGAAAACATAAAATAGAGTCCCACTATCCTCTCCCAGATGCTCTCCATACACTGAGCCTTCACTTAAGCCAGGATAAGATACTCTTTCATAACAGCAGCCACCTCAATATAGCCTTTAATATTTATGTTACACATTATAGGTAAGACTCTATGAAAAGGCTCTATATGAGAAATAGCTAAGGAGCTCATATGCAGAATCCTAAACATTGGGAAAATGTTTTTGTATGTGTACATCCATCACATACCTTTGGAAATGATGGACCAAAATGGCCTGGTAGAGATTCTGCTTCCAAATGATGAATTCTCTAAAGCATTATGTGAAGGACAGTCCTCTCTATTTGTAATTTGATTTAATCTGACAGGAAAGGTAAGAAGAAGGGAAACACAATAGGAAGGAGAGTAGAGGGTAGAAAGAAAGAAAAGAAACTGAAATGTTAATATCAGTTATGTCTGGAGATAGAGTTATGGGATTCTTATTTATCTTTTCTAAATTCTCTATAATTAACACAATGATACAGTAAGAGTTTTGAAATAAAGTGAAAGATTTGGTTTATTATGTTCTTCAAAGGAATGGAGGAAATACTGTTGGGAATGCATAGATAAGAAATAAGGCTGGCTGATGTTTTAAGGTCCCAGGGTCCCCTAAAATAGACTGTTTGGATGCCATTCTGATACATACTGTTCCCAATCAGACAAAGAATAGATTATGAAACAGTGGTCCTCATCATTTCCCATCCAATTCAGTCCGCTTTGCTTTTGTGAACTGTAGGTCAAATTGTGTGTGTATGAATTTGCAGAGGTTTATATATTCATGAACATGGACTGAAAGTCAGCAGGATCACGAACTCTTTCCCTTTTATCACAAATAGTAAATGTGGGGCTTCCCCGGTGGCGCAGTGCTTGAGAATCTGCCTGCTAATGCAGGGCACATGGATTCGAGCCCTAGTCTGGGAGGATCCCACATGCCGTGGAGCAACCAGGCCCGTGAGCCACAGCTACTGAGCCTGCGCGTCTGGAGCCTGTGCTCTGCAACAAGAGAGGCTGCGACAGTGAGAGGCCTGCACACCTCAATGAAGAGTGGCCCCCCCTTGCCACAACTAGAGAAAGCCCTTGCACATAAACGAAGACCCAACACAGCAAAAATAAATAAATTAATAAACTCCTACCCCCAACATCTTCTTAAAAAAAAAAAGAAATAGTAAATGTGTCCAAAATTTTCAACAAAGATAAAATTATTAATAACCAAGTTAGGAGCTTCCGGGAAGATGGCGGAAGAGTAAGACGCGGAGATCACCTTCCTCCCCACAGATACACCAGAAATACATCTACACGTGGAACAACTCCAACAGAACACCTACTGAACGCTGGCAGAAGACCTCAGACCTCCCAAAACGCAAGAAACCCCCCACGTACCTGGGTAGGGCAAAAGAAAAAAGAATAAACAGAGACAAAAGAATAAGGACGGGACCTGCACCAGTGGGAGGGAGCTGTGAAGGAGGAAAGGTATCCATACACTAGGAAGCCCCTTCGCGGGCGGAGACTGCGGGTGGCGGAGGGGGAAAGCTTCGGGGCCGCGGAAGACAGCGCAGCAACAGGGGTGCGGGGGGCAAAGCGGCCAGATTCCCGCACACAGGATCAGGGCCGACCGGCACTCACCAGCCCGAGAGGCTTGTCTGCTCCCCCGCCGGGGCGGGCGGGACTGGGAGTTGAGGCTTGGGCTTCGGTCTCTGCGCCAGGTTGGCTGCGAGAACACAGCCTGCAGGGGGTTAAGTGCGCCATGGCTAGCCAGGAGGGAGTCCTGGGGAATCTCTGGACCTGCCGAAGAGGCAAGAGACTTTTTCTTACCTCTTTGTTTCCTGGTGCGCGAGGAGAGGGGATTAAGAGCGCTGCTTAAAGGAGCTCCAGAGACAGGCGCGAGCCGCGGCTAAAAGCGCGGACCACAGAGACGGGCATGAGACGCTCAGGCTGCTGCTGCCGCCACCAAGAAGCCTGTGTGCGAGCACAGGTCACCATCCACAACCCCCTTCTGGGGAGCCTGTGCAGCCCGCCACTGCCAGGGTCACGGGATCCACAGTCAACTCCTCCCGGAAAACGCACGGCGCGCCTCAGGCTGGCGCAACGTCACGCAGGCGCCTGTCGCCGCAGGCTCGCCCCGCCCCCCGTGCCCCTCCCTCCCCCCGGGCCTGAGTAATCCGACCTACACGCAGAGGCGGGGCTGGGAGCTGGGAGGACAAAGAACAGAAAGGGAAATCTCTCCCAGCAGCCTCAGAAGCAGCGGATTAAAGCTCCACAATCAACTTGATGTACTCTGCATCTGTGGAATACATGAATACACAACTAATCATCCCAAATTGAGGAGGTGGCCTTTGAGAGCAAGATTAATGATTTTTTCCCCTTTTGCTCTTTTTGTGAGTGTGTATGTGTATGCTTCTGTGTGAGATTTTGTCTGTATAGCTTTGCTTCCACCATTTGTCCTAGGGTTCTATCCATCCGGTTTTTTTGTTTGTTTTGTTTTTCTTAATAATTATTTTTTATTTTAATAACTTTATTATATTTTATCTTAGTTTATTTTACTTTATCTTCTTTCTTTCTGTTTTCCTTCCTTCCCTCCTTCCTTCCTTCCTTCCTCTCTCCCTCCCTCCCTCCTTTCTTTCTTTCTTTCTTTCTTTCTTTCTTCTTCTATTAATTCTTTCTTTCTACTTTTTCTGCCTTTTATTCTGAGCCGTGTGGATGGAAGGCTCTTGGTGCTGCAGCCAGGAGTCAGTGCTGTGCCTCTGAGGTGGGAGAGCCAACGTCAGGACACTGGTCCACAAAAGACCTCCCAGCTCCACATAATATAAAATGGCGAAAACCTCCCAGAGATCTCCATCTCAACACCAGCACCCAGCTTCACTCAACGACCAGCAAGCTACAGTGCTGGACATCCTATGCCAAACAACTAGCAATACAGGAACACAACCCCACACATTAGCAGAGAGGCTGCCTAAAATCATAAGTCCACAGACAACCCAAACACACATAAGTCCACAGACAACCCAAAACACACCACCACGTGGACCTGCCCACCAGAAAGACAAGACCCAGCCTCATACACCAGAACACAGGCACTAGTCCCCTCCACCAGGAAGCCTACACAACCCACTGAACCAACCTTAGCCACTGGGGGCAGACACCAAAAACAACGGGAATTACGAACCTGCAGCCTGTGAAAAGGAGACCCCAAACACAGTAAGATAAGCAAAATGAGAAGACAGAAAAACACACAGCAGATGAAGGAGCAAGATAAAAACCCACCAGACCTAACGAATGAAGGGGAAATTGGCAGTCTACCTGAAAAAGAATTCAGAATAATGATAGTAAAGATGATCCAAAATCGTGGAAATAGAATGGACAAAATGCAAGAAACATTTAACAAGGACCTAGAAGAACTAAAGATGAAACAAACAATGATGAACAACACAATAAATGAAATTAAAAAATACTCTAGATGGGATCAATAGCAGAATAACTGAGGCAGAAGAATGGATAAGTGACCTGGAAGATAAAATAGTGGAAATAACTACTGCAGAGCAGAATAAAGAAAAAAGAATGAAAAGAACTGAAGACAGTCTCAGAGACCTCTGGGACAACATTAAATGCACCAACATTCGAATTATAGGGGTTCCAGAAGAAGAAGAGGAAAAGAAAGGGACTGAGAAAATATTTCAAGAGATTATAGTTGAAAACTTCCCTAATATGGCAAAGGAAATAGTTAATCAAGTCCAGGAAGCACACAGAGTCCCATACAGGATAAATCCAAGGAGAAATACGCCAAGACACATATTAATCAAACTGTCAAAAATTAAATACAAAGAAAACATATTAAAAGCAGCAAGGGAAAAACAACAAATAACACACAAGGGAATTCCCCATAAGGCTAACACCTGATCTTTCAGCAGAAACTCTGCAAGCCAGAAGGGACTGGCAGGACATATTTAAAGAGATGAAGGAGGAAAACCTGCAACGAAGATTACTCTACACAGCAAGGATCTCATTCAGATTTGATGGAGAAATTAAAACCTTTATAGACAAGCAAAAGCTGAGAGAGTTCAGCACCACCAAACCAGCTTTACAACAACTGCTAAAGGAAATTCTCTAGGCAAGAAACACAAGAGAAGGAAAAGACCTACAACAACGAACCCAAAACAATTAAGAAAATGGGAATAGGAACATACATATCAATAAATACCTTAAATGTAAATGGACTAAATGCTCCCACCAAAAGACACAGATTGGTTGAATGGATACAAAAACAAGATCCATATATTTGCTGTCTGCAAGAGACCCACTTCAGACCTAGAGACACATACAGACTGAAAGTAAGGGGATGGAAAAAGATATTTCATGCAAATGGAAATCAAAACAAAGCTGGAGTAGCAATTCTCATATCAGACAAAATAGACTTAAAAATAAAGACTATTAGAAGAGACAAAGAAGGACACTACATAATGATCAAGGGATCGATCCAAGAAGAAGATATAACAATTGTAAATATTTATGCACGCAACATAGGAGCACCTCAATACATAAGGCAAATACTAACACCCATAAAAGGGGACATCGACAGTAACACATTCACAGTAGGGGACTTTAACACCCCACTTTCACCAATGGACTGATCATCCAAAATGAAAATAAATAAGGAAACACAAACTTTAAATGATACATTAAATATGATGGACTTAATTGATATTTACAGGACATTCCATCCAAAAACAACAAAATACACATTTTTCTCAAGTGCTCATGGAACATTTTCCAGGATAGATCATATCCTGGGTCACAAGTCAAGCCTTGGTATATTTAAGAAAATTGAAATCGTATCAAGTATCTTTTCCGACCACAACGCTATAAGACTAGATATCAATTCCAAGAAAAGATCTGTAAAAAATACAAACACATGGAGGCTAAACAATACACTACTTAATAACGAAGTGATCACTGAGGAAATCAAAAAATACCTAGAAACAAATGACAATGGAGACACGACGACCCAAAATCTATGGGATGCAACAAAAGCAGTTCTAAGAGGGAAGTTTATAGCAATACAATCCTACCTTAAGAAACAGGAAACATCTTGAATAAACAACCTAACCTTGCACCTAAAGCAATTAGAGAAGAACAAAAAAACCCAAAGTTAGCAGAAGGAAAGAAATCATAAAGATCAGATCAGAAATAAATGAAAAAGAAATGAAGGAAACGATAGCAAAGATCAATAAAACTAAAAGCTGGTTCTTTGAGAACATAAAAAAATATTGATAAACCATTAACCAGACTCATCAAGAAGAAAAGGGAGAAGGCTCAAATCAATAGAAGTAGAAATAAAAAAGGAGAAGTAACAACTGACACTGCAGAAATACAAAAGATCATGAGAGATTACTACAAGCAACTCTATTCCAATAAAATGGACAACCTAGAAGAAATGGACAAATTCTTAGAAATGCACAACCTGCCAAGACTGAATCAGGAAGAAATAGAAAATATGAACAGACCAATCACAAGCACTGAAATTGAAACTGTGATTAAAAATCTTCCAACAGGTTTTCCCTGGTGGCGCAGTGGTTGAGAGTCCGCCTGCCGATGCAGGGGACACGGGTCCATGCCCCGGTCCGGGAAGATCCCACATGCCGCAGAGCGGCTGGGCCCGTGAGCCATGGCCGCTAAGCCTGTGCGTGCAGAGCCTCTCACTGCTGTGGGAGAGGCCACAGCAGTGAGAGGCCCACGTGCTGGAAAAAAAAAAAAAAAAAAACTTCCAACAAACAAAAGCCCAGGACCAGATGGCTTCACAGGCGAATTCTATCAAACATTTAGAGAAGAGCTAACACCTATCCTTCTGAAACTCTTCCAAAAAATTGCAGAGGAAGGAACACTCCCAAACTCATTCTACGAGGCCACCATCACCTTGATACCAAAACCAGACAAGGATGTCACAAAGAAAAAAAACTACAGGCCAATATCACTGATGAACATAGATGCAAAAATCCTCAACAAAGTACTAGAAACAGAATCCAACAGCACATTAAAAGGATCATACACCATGATCAAGTGGGGTTTATTCCAGGAATGCAAGGATTCTTCAATATACGCAAAACAATCAATGTGATACACCATATTAACAAATTGAAGGAGAAAAACCATATGATCATATCAATAGATGCAGAGCAAGCTTTCAACAAAATTCAACACCCATTTATGATAAAAACCCTGCAGAATGTAGGCATAGAGGGAACTTTCCTCAACATAATAAAGGCCATATATGACAAACCCACAGCCAACATCGTCCTCAATGGTGAAAAACTGAAAGCATTTCCACTAAGATCAGGCACAAGACAAGGTTGCCCACTCTCACCACTATTATTCAACATAATTTTGGAAGTTTTAGCCACAGCAATCAGAGAAGAAAAGGAAATAAAAGGAATCCAAATCGGAAAAGAAGAAGTAAAGCTGTCACTCTTTGCAGATGACATGATACTATACATAGAGAATCCTAAAGATGCTACCAGAAAACTACTAGAGCTGATCAATGAATTTGGTAAAGTAGCAAGATACAAAATTAATGCACAGAAATCTCTGGCATTCCTATACACTAATGATGAGCAATCTGAAAGTGATATCAAGAAAACACTCCCATTTACCACTGCAACAAAAGAATAAAATATCTAGGAATAAACCTACATAAGGAGACAAAAGACCTGTATGCAGAAAATTATAAGACACTGATGAAAGAAATTAAAGATGATTTAATTAGATGGAGAGACAGACACATAGGTAGAGAGATATACCATGTTCTTGGATTGGAAGAATCAACATTGTGAAAATGACTCTACTACCCAAAGCAATCTACAGATTCAATGCAATTCCTATCAAACTACCACCGGTATTTTTCATAGAACTAGAACAAAAAATTTCACAATTTGTATGGAAACACAAAAGACCCCGAATATCCAAAGCAATCTTGAGAACAAAAAACGGAGCTGAAGGTATCAGGCTCCCTGGCTTCAGACTATACTACAAAGATACAGTAATCAAGACAGTATGGTACTGGCACAAAAACAGAAAGATAGATCAATGGAACAGGATAGAAAGCCCAGAGATAAACCCACGCACATATGGTCACCTTATCTTTAAAGGAGGCAGAAATGTACAGTGGAGAAAGGACAGCCTCTTCAATAAGTGGTGCTGGGAAAACTGGACAACTACATCTAAAAGTATGAGATTAGATCACTCCCTAACACCATACACAAAAATAAACTCAAAATGGATTAAAGATCTAAATGTAAGGCCAGAAACTATCAAACTCTTAGAGGAAAACATAGGCAGAACACTCTATGACATAAATCACAGCAAGATCCTTTCTGACCCACCTCCCAGAGAAATGGAAATAAAAACAGAAATAAACAAATGGGACCTAATGAAACTTCAAAGCTTTTGCACAGCAAAGGAAACCATAAACAAGACCAAAAGACAACCCTCAGAATGGGAGAAAATATTTGCAAATGAAGCAACTGACAAAGGATTAATCTCCAAAATGTATAAGCAGCTCATGCAGCTCAATAACAAAAAAACAAACAACCCAATCCAAAAATGGGCAGAAGACCTAAATAGACATTTCTCCAAAGAAGATATACAGACTGCCAACAAACACATGAAAGAATGCTCAACTTCATTAATCATTAGAGAAATGCAAATCGAAACTACAATGAGATATCATCTCACACCAGTCAGAATGGCCATCATCAAAAAATCTAGAAACAATAAATGCTGGAGAGGATGTGGAGGAAAGGGAACCCTCTTGCACTGTTGGTGGGAATGTAAATTGATACAGCCACTGTGGAGAACAGTATGGAGTTTCCTTAAAAAACTCCAAATAGAACTACCATATGACCCAACAATCCCACTACTGGGCATATACCCTGAGAAAAACCATAATTCAAAAAGAGTCATGTACCAAAATGTTCATTGCAGCTCTATTTACATAGCCTGGAGATGGAAACAACCAAATGTCCACCATCACATGAATGGATAAAGAAGATGTGGCACATATATACAATGGAATATTACTCAGCCATAAAAAGAAACGAAATTCAGCTATTTGTAATGAGGTGGATAGACCTAGAGTCTGTCATACAGAATGAAGTAAGTCAGAAAGAGAAAGACAAATACCGTATGCTAACACATATATATGGAATTTAAGGAAAAAAATGTCATGAAGAACCTAGGGGTAAGACAGGAATAAAAACACAGAGAATGGACTTGAGCATATGGGGAGGGGGAAGGGTAAGCTGTGACAAAGCGAGAGAGAGGCATGGACATATATACACTACCAAACGTAAGGTAGATAGCTAGTGGGAAGCAGCCGCATAGCACAGGGAGATCAGCTCGGTGCTTTGTGACCGCCAGGAGGGGTGGGATAGGGAGGGTGGGAGGGAGCGCGACGCAAGAAGAAAGAGATATGGGAACATATGTATATGTATAACTGATTCACTTTGTTATAAAGCAGAAACTAACACACCATTGTAAAGCAATTATACTCCAATAGAGATGTAAAAATAAATAAATAACCAAGTTAATGCTGTTAGAAGGACTTTACAAAGAAAAAATTTGGTTGCAGTGCCTTACTATTTTCACTATAATGCCTCTATTAAGTTTATTTTACCGAACTGCATGCTCAAACAGTGCATCTATTTGTGTTACTTTATTATTCCAGCCTGTTATAGGTGGAAGCCTATTAAATGAACTGACTATTTAACTGCCTTATCATGGGATCTGGTAGTCACAGCCATAGGAAGATAATCTGGGTAACGAAATGGAGAAAAAATCATTTTTTTTTATTTTTATATCATTTACAATTTATCCTTTCACAATGTACTGCAGAATACAGTTTTTCATGTAATTTAGAAAAAGAATATTGGAAACAGGTTCCAGCCTGTCAAGTAAAGTTCTGTGTAACTAGCTTGTCTGGTGCTATTCTATTAAAATGTTCTACACTTTGAGATGTCCTCATTTCTGAAAGGAAAATGAACACAGTAGGTGACTGAGTGATTATGACTTCTGTTTCAGAGCTCATTTTTTTAAACACCCACTATTATATGCTTGCTGATTGCCATCACTAACATTCCCTTGTTTTTAATACACTCTTCCTCTTATTCACTAACTGAATTCTGCTCTGTATCCAGAGAGCCCACTTAAAGAAAATCTGCAGCTAAGTTTCAATTCCCTAGACAAGAAGACTTACTACAGTACTAATCTTCAAAGACATATTTAGAATTCTCTATTTTTCTATTCCAGATGTAAATTTTAAAAAATGGTTTGAAAAATGATTCTTAATAATAGAGTGAAATGAAAGGGAGCTACTGCCAACCAGACTCACTTCATCTAAAATATGCCCCCATATGGGTGTCCTGAGGAAATGTTATAGCAGTAGAAGCAATTACTCTCCTATTCTGAAAAGTTATAAAAACAAAGCTAAACAAAATAAGAACAGCAAAACAGGTCACAAACAAATCAACTCTCCCAGCATAGCCCCTCTATTGATATTTCTGGGGTAGTCCTGAAATTCTGAATATCCTGTCTTTTGATTATAAAAGGAAATCCTGGATTTTATTAGTTTATAACCTAAATGCAAAGGATAAAAACAGTAATGTGTTACACTCTGGAGTCTTCTATGGTTCTCAAATACCATGCACACACTCTGCCCTTTATCTGACTAAAGTGCAATAGTACTTGGCAACAGCTCTTTGACAAAAGATGGAGGTGTGTATCCAAAATTCTAATCTCAGAGGATATGGGTGTTAGCCCATCTTTAAAGAGATATTTTTACAGTAACTAGAAATTCAGGAGCCTCCAATAATGCTACAAGGTTGTCTCTTCATCCATTGAATCCTCAAGTGCTTTGTCACTTGTCATTTTGAATATGGTCATTAATCAGAACAATTTGCACTTGAGCTGACTTGTAACCCATCAGCTTTTTACAAACATAACAAGTTACATCAATAAAATGCAGCTGTTACAAAGTGAAATGAGACTGTTCATCATCATATGAGTAGATGACTACTATACCCAGTTGAAAATGCTGGCATCATTTTCCTCTTCCTAAACTCAATTTGATATCTCACGTATAAGTATCAGGTGCAGAGGGAATAAACATTCAAGGGCCATTATTGAAAAACACAGAGATAGGTGTCAAAAATTGAATAGGCATATAGAAGTTTACATGAGGATTATACAGAAGGGCTAAATTTGTATCTATATAAAACAAACAGTCCTAATTGGTGTTTTGTTGTTGTTGCTAATTGCAAAAACCAGCTATTGTAAGCAATGTTGGCTAGATCCCATGGAAAACTGCTCATCTCACTTCATACCAACCTGGAAGCTGAATTTAGTACCTGGAAACACCCTGGGCATCCAGATATATCCAGCTCTTCAACATACTAGCTACACATATAAAAAGATATGTTATTTCAAATTCTGTGGGGAGAAGGCAAAGAGAGCTTACATTCCATACAGCATGGCCAAACTTCCATCATTTCCCCAAATGTTCTCTCTCAATGCATCAGTCTCTTTCTTCTCTACAAATCCTGCTCTTCTAGCATTTCCAGCAAATCTCTAGGACTGAGACTTGAGTCCCTTTTCTCATGCAGAACAGTTGAGGTCTCTAACTCTCCAGTCCATTGTGTTTCACCAAAGCAGCAAGGTACCCACCTCCTTGGAAGGCAGGGAAAATTGTAAATACTAATTTTATCTTTTCACTGTTTTAGGGATTTGCAACTGTCTCAAGAGCAGGAATGCTGTTAACCTTAAAAAGGGATTGGATCCAAAAATAGGGAAACCACCAGAAACATTGGGAAACTTCAGTCTTGTCTCAGCTTCTCTCTGTTCATTTGCTTTACTCTTCTCTCTAGTTTTCCCTCCCTCTCCTAATCGCTCTTGTTCTACAAAAAGTGAAGGCTTCCAGAGAAAGGGATCTTTGTTATGCAGATAAGTGGTTTTCAAGTCTAGCTATACATCAGTACAGTTTACTAACATAGATTCCTGATCCTCACTCACAAAGATTATGATTTTAAAGTCTGGTAGAGTTTTACTATTTATAGTTTTTAAAGCTCCCTAAGTGGCTTAAAGATTAAGCTTCTGAAGCAAAGAGCACCTCCCCCCAAAATACGGCAACATAAATAAGATAGACGTATTTCTTTCTTACTTAACAGTCCTGACCTGAGTAGCCCAGATAGGCAGAGCAGATGGGCTCCATCTAATCATTAAAGATCCCAGTTTTCTTCCTTCTTATTCATCCATACAACCAACTTACAAACAAGGAGTAATTTTTTTATCAAAGTATAGTTGATGTACAATATTATATAAGTTACAGGTGTACAACACACTGATTCACAATTTTTAAAGGTTATATTCCATTTATAGTTATTATAAAAATATTGGCTATTTTAAACAAGAAGCTTTTTACAAACGTAGTGGCTAGGGTCTTGCCTTGACTCTTGGGTCAAAGTGAGGTCATTGTCATATTCACTTTTCAGCTCTTGGGAAGGTAAAAAGTAGACGTTCAAGCCAAACAATTTCTTTATCAGCAATGGGGTAAATGTTGCCCATATCACTAACTCCCTCAACCTCTTGTTGAGAACTTGGTCATTTGACTGGGAAGCATAGACTGTAGATGGACAGAGATGTGCAGGATGACGTGGAGAACATTTGGGGAAAACCCAAGCACCTTACCGTACTCCTCAAGTGCTTCTAATGCACAGGCAGGCAGGTTTGGGAACAACTATACAGAGGAAGGTTATGGTGAATTTCCACCTCTGTCCTTCATTTCATATAATCTCAGCTGTCATACAGAAGTGAGGGCACTCAACTTACAGTCAGAGGATCCATGTGCACGCCCTAGTTCTGCCATGAATTGTGTGACTTCAAGCAGATCCTTTCATAAAAATATTATATGCCAGGCTTAATGCTAAGTGATTTATATGCATCATTTCTTTTGACCTTTACAATGTAAGGCACATAATTTTTAATCCAATTTTACTAAGAAAATAGGTAAGTTCTCCCACTTCACACTGGATATATTATCAAAGCTGGACTTCAAACTCAACTTTATCTGAGTCCAAAGCACATCATCTTTCCCTTCTGCCATACTTAACCTCACTGAGTCTCATTTTTTTCATAAGTATAAGCGAGATAAAAAATTTACCTCAGGGCTTCCCTGGTGGCGCAGTGGTTGAGAGTCCGCCTGACGATGCAGGGGACACGGGTTCGTGCCCCGGTCCGGGAAGATGCCACATGCCGCGGAGCGGCTGGGCCCGTGAGCCATGGCTGCTGAGCCTGTGCGTCCGGAGCCTGTGTTCCACAGCGGGAGAGGCCACAACAGTGAGAGGCCCGCGTACTGCAAAAGAAAAAAAAAAAAAAATTACCTCAATGAGTTGCTGTGAGGGTTAAGTAAGCTAATTTTAGGGTGCTGTATAGACCTTTAATATAAACATAAATAAAAGTCATTATTTAACTTTGTATACACAGAAGATGAAACTAATTTGCCATGGTGGGCCTGTGTTTTGAGTTCCTTTCTGGCAGTGGTGATGGATTTGAGCTTGTTCATTCAAGATCTCTGGGTCTGTCTTCAGTGATCAACAGCACCCATTTATGAGATGACAGTTCAGAGCTAACCTGTGGCCATGGAACTGAATAAAGCCAACACACGGGAATTGAATTAATGATCTGGAACTGATAAGCACTGTACTCAGATAAGCTGAAATAATTAGACGTTGACTGTCATGAAGACACAGACTAAAAATAAGACTCAGGGAAAAGCATCTCTCTTTGCTCCTCTTGAAAGTTCATTCATTTTTAAAGGCTTGTAAATAAAACCAACTGTCTTGCCAGCAAATGCCCTGTTGTCATAAACCAAATTAAAGTGTATTCCAGCACATTTACCCATTTCGTATTCCAGCAGTATTACTACCGAGCCTACCACTTCTTTTACAGAGGCTAAAAATTCCAGCCTGTAGATCATAAGTTGCAGAAAAGTAAAGAATAAAACAAGACACCAAACAAGGTTAAACACATACTCCCCTCCCATCTCATTCCTACCTAACCTCTCCCTACAAACAAGCAGAAATATTGGGGGAAATAGTAAAAAAATAAATAAATAAAAATAAACACTATTATTGTCCAGTTGGTATTTATACCACTTTTAAGTATATTTATGGGGTTTGGTGTTAAAATTTTTATAAAATAAAATTATTACCCTTCAAAATTAAGACAAGAAATCTGATCAAAAGTGTCCCCTGGGACAAAGTGAGAGAGTGGCATGGACATATATACACTACCAAATGTAAAATAGATAGTTAGTGGGAAGCAGCTGCACAGCACAGGGAGATCAGCTCGATGCTTTGTGACCACCTAGAGGGGTGGGATAGGGAGGGTGGGAGGGAGACACAAGAGGGAAGAGATGTGGAGATATATGTATATGTATAGCTGATTCACTTTGTTATAAAGCAGAAACTAATACATCATTGTAAAGCAATTATACTCCAATAAAGATGTTTAAAAAAAAAAGAAGAGTCCCCAAATCTCTGACAATTTCCTAAATAACTAGAATAACTCAAAATAACTCAAATATCCTTAGATTCTCCATAATTGCTCCACCATGAGCATTCAGGGATTGGCCTCAGGATTTTCTTGGTTTTCAGCTCTGTAGTAAGTTATTTACCAGCTCATAATTTTTTTAAATCTCCCCTTATGAAGGAAAACATCCTAACTTGTTCAGGAGGGAGTGGTTTCATGACCAAACTGAAAATCTCACTCTCTATCTCCTACCTCCACCCCGAGCAGTGTGTTTTGCCAACAAGCTACCCTTACATATATACTACAGGAAGGGAAATGGAGAGAAAAATAGTTTTCCCTCAGTTTAAAGAATCTCTACTGTCTAAAAAAAAACCAAACCTCTCCTCCCAAAATGAGTCCATCACATTTATATACCAAGCATTATTATTTCCCATGAAAGATCTGAAGAAGACCTGATAAAATCAAGAAAAATTTAAAAATTGATTTAAAAAACAAGTTTTAATACTGAGAGAATCTAAAATTTCAAATTCAACAAAAGTAAGTTGCCTTTTCACTTTAGCTAGGTGAGAATCCTCTATAGCAGACTAAGGAAAGCAAAAAGCTTTCCCTTTCTTAATGGGTTATAAACAGAGGAGATCTGAAACTTGTATTATACCTCAGTTTTCACAGATCTTGTCAGAGTGATTTTAAACAACAGAATTTTTTGCTGAACCACATATAGTTAGGAAGAATGTAGTGTCTATTGTACTAGCTACTTGCCTGCTCATTTGTGAATTCATTTCTAAATATTGAGATTAATCTACGAATCGTGGTCAGTCAAAAAATTTGCCAGGTTATGATATAAAATATTGAGCAACAATTAAATTCTCTGAAGAAGCAACTAAAACACTTCAGTTAGTTGTGATGTTTCTAAGTCTATTCAATGGCAATGCTGAAAAACTGATTAAATGATTAAATCTCCCTGAAAACATAATGGCACTAGAAAGGAACAATCAGTGACTCCCAGTGCTGCTCTATGTACAGTAGATCCTAGGAAACTAGAAATGCAGAATTTTCATAACAATCACTAAAGCATTAGAAGAATATTTATAAATTTACAGATGTCTTCAGCTAAAGTAAGAACATTTTTTTCCTAGGACAGGAAAAAAATACCTAAATGACTCAAGTTTTCTCTTTTTTTTTGACAAAGATTGGGTTCTTTAACATAGCTCTTTTACAAAGAATCACAAAACAGAAATCTTAAGAACTAGGGCCCTCAGTCATTCCTGAAAGGTTTAGCAACATGTATATATGTAGAAAATAGGAAAATGCACGGATCCTAAGTGTAAAACTCAATGAATATCCTCAAAGTAAACACACCTGTGTGACTTTATCCACATCAAGAAGTAAAACTTCTTGTTGTCAACACTCCAGAAGACTCCTTTTGCCTCTATCTTTTCCCCCAAAGATAACCACTAGTCAGAATAGTTTCACCTCTTTTTGAACTTTATCTTAATGGAATCATATGCTATGTACCCTTTTGCATATGCCTTAGTCTGTGCAATATTATGGTTGTGAGATTCATCCATGTTATTTCATGTAGCAATAGTTCAGTCATTTCCACTGCTGTATAGTATTCCATTGTATAACTATACCATACATTTCAATCTTCCAATATTCCACCATATTTTGGTTAGTTTTAGGTTTTGGCTGTTACTAATAGTGATACCATGAAAATACTTCTACATATAGTATGGTCAAAAGTACATGTTCCTTGTGGTCAGAATGTCTGTGTTCCCCCCAAATTCATACATTGAAATCCTAATACCCAATGTGATAGTATTAGGAGATGGGGCCTTTGTGTGGTGTTTAGGTCATGAGGGTGAAACCCTTATGAGTGGGATTATGCTTTTATAAAAGGCTTCACAGAGCTCCCTTGTCCCTTACACCACATGAGGATTCAATGAAAGTTTGAGACCCAAAAAAGGGCCCTCATGCTGGCATGCTGGCACCCTTATCTCAGACTTTCAACCCCCAAAACTATGAGAAATAAATTTCTGGGTTTTATAAGCTACCCAGTCTGTGGTATTTTGTTACAGCAGCCAAAAAAGACTTCAGTTGAGTATATAGTTACAACTGGACTTATGGGGTCATGGAATATTATTACATTCATCTTTATTAGATACTCCCAGTTTTGAAAAGCGGTTTTACCAATGTACACTCCCACCAGCAATGTATGAGAATTCTAGTTGCTCCAAATCCTTGCCACTACTTGGTATTGTGTCTTTTTTTTTTTTTAAGCCATCTTCTAGATGTGACACGGCATCATAATGTGGTTTTAAATTGCATATGCAATTAGGGATTAACATAATACTTAATGATTAATAAAGTTGAGCATCTTTTCATATGTTCATAAACCTTTTGAATGTTTACTTTCTGAAAGCTTGTTCAAATATTTTTACCCTTTTTTATTGTTTTCTGTCTTTTTCCTACGACTGTGTTGTTTTTATGTATTTTGAACAACAGTCTTTTAATTGGAAATACGTATTGCAAATATGTTCTCCACTCTGCCCCTTGCCTGAAATTCACCAAATGACATCTTCTGAGGAAGGGAACTTCTTAATATTAGCATAGTTCAATTTATCAGTCTTTCCCTTTATGGTTAGCACTCCATTCCAGCTACACAGGACCCTTGCTGTTCCCCAATAATGCTGACATCTCCCCACTTCTTCAGTTCCTACTTGCATAGATGTATTCATTCCCTTCAGGTTTTTCTGTTCAAATGTGCCCTTCTCAGAGCACAGGTCTGGGCCAGGTGTTAAGTGGCCCATTTATGTAAAATGAAAACCATTACCTACCTTGCCCTGCCCCCAGTATTCCCTACTCCCTATGCTCTGCTTTATTTTCTTCTTATCATCCATAACCACTTGATGAATTACTTGTTTACTTTCTCTCTCCCCCACCCACACACTACAATATCAGCTCCATGAGGGCATAAAATGTGCCTGTTATGATCAATCCTCTGTGCCCCAAACAGTACCTGGTACCTAATAAGTATTCAAAGAAATTTTTTTTTGCTGAATGAATAAACTGTGTCTACATATGAATTTATTTTTATTTATCTTTCTCACAACTCTGTGTGCTTTTTCTATCTGGGTGCTCAAATCATAGCATAGATTTTCACATCAGAATTACTGGTGTCATTCATCATTACAAATGTTTTTCTTAATAACTTCCAGGGAGAAAAATAGGATTGGTATTTCCTGTACCCAAAACACATATGAAAGTGAAGAGCAAATCTGAATCTAGAACATGTCTTCTTGTAACAGGGATCAGCCTTTATGTCAAGCTTGACCATTTCAAAGACCTCATATAAAACAGCTAAAATAAAGACTGTGTATGTGCAGTAGAGGTGAGATACCAAATTCAAACTTTCTTATTTCTAGTCTCTTGCCAATATTAGCTGGAGTATTTTAAAGAATTCTTTGGTAAACCATTAGAATGATAGTCCATTGCTTCCTAAATTATCTAAGAATGTAATGTGGAACTGTATAATAACTAGCTTCTTATATAGGTTCTTTTCTTCATGTCCTATATGCTCTTTGGCTGAAGAAACAACAGATTAAAGAAATTAAGAGTGGACAAAACTTAGTAATGGTTGTCATTCCGGTAGCTTTCTTTAATTGAGTTCCATAAAACCATAACAAAGAACATTATGTGCTGTAATCAGGCCTGCAATGGCTATAAAAACCTTGGCTAGAATGTGGTTGGTGCATTCATTACATTTCTTATTCAGGTTACTTCAAATTAAGCAATGCAGTGAACTGCGTTAAGTTATAATGATTTATTTGCACCAGCCCTCAATTTGAGGATAATATTTTACTACTCATCTCAAAATTCCCAAATACATTTTTATTTCACTTATTTTCTTTCTCTTCTTCCTTTATGTTATCTCCTATAAGTTTACTGAGTACAATTTATCATATTCATTCATTCAACTGTTATATATCTAATGCCCAAAAGTGAATTGGCCTCTACACTCAGGGACAGAAAGAAATTATCAGCAAAAAAACAAAAATAGTCCTTAATCTCAAAGATTACAGCTGGAGTGGGGGCAGGGAAGACAATCAAATAACCACAAAGAAGTTACAGAAGTTACCAACTTATAGAAGTTGATAACTGCTATAAAGTGAGAAGGACATGGTAATGTAAGAACTTATAATAAGGAAATTTGACATAATCAGAAAGGGCTTTTCCAAGAAAGTCACTCTTGTGTTGATATGAGAAAGATGACTAGCAGTTATCCAAGTACAAAAAGGAAGAAAGACAGATGAGCATGTGCTAATACCCTACAAAAGCTTCCTAATGACAGGTACTAGAGTTGCAAAAATGTAGACAAATTGGTCTTATTCCTAAGGCTAAAGCAAATATGCCCCTATTTCTAACTTGTCAGGGTCAAATGATTTCAGGATTGGATGCAGGAGAAATCATTTGTTTTGTCATTACATTCTTTGATTTCTAAGTCATTTTTGGCAGAAAGAAAGAAAGAACAAAGCTCTAAGTCTATTGTAGTTAAATTGAAAGTCTCTTTAATCACCCAGGACACAGATACAGAATTTTTGCACATGCTAACTACAGAGCTTGGTGCACATGACTTTTCTCTTTATTTTTATTCTCTGCATTATGCTTAGTACCTAGTTATAAATAAAACATAATGGGTTATTTTGGTTTGATGTGTGATTATACTATAGTTTGCATTTTATTTCTATAATTTGTGAAAATTTATAGTAGCAAAGCATTTTAAGATAAAAGGTAGAGGAAAGTGATTGTTATAAGTTTAGTATAAAAATCGGGCTTCCCTGGTGGCGCAGTGGTTGAGAGTCCGCCTGCCGATGCAGGGGACATGGGTTTGTGCCCCGGTCCGGGAGGATCCCACATGCCGCGGAGCGGCTGGGCCCGTGAGCCATGGCCACTGAGCCTGTGCGTCTGGAGCCTGTGCGTCTGGAGCCTGTGCTCCGCAGCAGGAGAGGCCACAACAGTGAGAGGCCCGCGTACCACAACAAAAAATAAATAAATAAATTTCTTCCTAGAATACAAATGATAGCATTATTGTGAACAATTATCAATCTGAGCCATCTCAAACTGCTTTAGAAATTACTGGCTTTCATTTTACATTGGTGTGACATTTAAAAGACCATTTTTACTCTGTCATTGTCAGTTACTACCTCAAATATGTATAATATTATAACTCAAGACCACCATACTTACATAGTCTATCTTCACAAACAGTCACAGCTAAATTCTTGAAAAATACATCGACACAGTATTCCTTTAAAAACTAAATATTAGAGAAGTGCAAATGAAGAAAAAGTTTGGTTCAGTAGGTAATGAGAATGAGTAAGACCTGAACACTACAAAGAAACAAAATTTTCTAGCATTCTTATGTACATATATGTATATATGTGTATATATGTGCATACACACACACACATTGTATATATATAGAGAGAGAGAGAAAAGAGAGGTTTACAGTGCCACAGATGTTAATTACAATTTGGGGTAAGTTAATTCACTATCTTCCTCCAATTATTAAATGGTTAACTTCTCATGTATCTATGTTTATTGACCAGTAATTCAAATGGATCATATCAGAAAATAAAACTTACTATTAAGCCTCTGAATAGTTATTAAGGCCCTAAATAGACAACATATGTATTCGGAAGGAAGGAATAATTTTAAATAAATAACAAATAAATAATACTCAAAAATCGTCTTTATCTACTAAATAGTTACATTACATTCATTCATTAACAAATTCTTTAGACTCCTACTGCACTAAGCACTGGGAGATCCTGACAAAGAACACAAAGCTCTTAACACAACGGTACTGAACAATTTTTAGAACTCTACAATAACTGATACATATTTTTCTTTAGAGCTCAGACTGAACCAAGAACACATAAAAGCTTTGATAGTTCTGATTATTCCTCCTTTCCAAATACCATCAACACACCCTTTCTGACACATGTCATCACCATCATTGGCCTTGTATAATAATATGACAAAGAATTTCATAAACATAGCCTACCACTACCCTATGGGATTTTGTTTTGTTTTGGCGGTACGTGAGCGTCTCACTGCTGTGGCCTCTCCCGTTGCGGAGCACAGGCTCCGGACGCGCAGGCTCAGCGGCCATGGCTCACGGGCCCAGCCGCTCCGCGGCATGTGGGATCTTCCCGGACCAGGGCACGAACCCGTGTTCCCTGCATCGGCAGGCAGACTCTCAACCACTGCGCCACTAGGGAAGCCCTACCCTATGGGATTTTATAAGTCAGTAACATAGGCTAATAATAATTATTTATATTTACATGTTATTTCACAATTCAAAAAGTGATTCACACACGATATCACATTTGGTTTATGTGTACTGCTACAGTTATGCATATAGTGATATGATGATAAAATGACAAAGGTCTATGAAGAGCAACAGAATAAAAACTTCTAAGTAAGACACACATGAAAAGCAAGGCATACATCCAATGCAATTCAAAACTGAAGAAAGATGGGGCAAAGCGTTATGATCCATACAGAAACAGATGAGATTTCAGGATGTACTTAACTTAGAGAAAGGGTCCACTTAACAGGTTAAGATAAAGGAAGTACAAGAAGACGTTCCAAGGACAAAGTGCTACTTTGGAAAAGGCACAGAATTTTATAATATAAATTTATGCTAAGGTTTACAACCATGTGGTTTGTCTCACTCTATGTTGCCTACAAAATTGCTGTTGGGATCAATAACAGATTCTATGAATGAACACAATATAGTTCATCCAATATTTCCATCTCACCTCTTTTATTTCAGGTTTTTTAAATCATTTAAGTGTAGTTAAAGGAAGTTGACAAGCAAAGCCATCCAAACATTCCTATAACTAATTTTGTTTCCCAACATGTGATGTAAAACCCATGAATCACAGTAAGTAACTCAAATAAGTGATCCAGCATCATTCTGACTGAGAACAGGCCATCTGTTCATTGTCCTTGAAAGCTAAACACTGCTCTGGCTTAACTTTTTTACAACAGTGATTATTCACTTTGGCAAGCATTGCATTTATTGTTTGTTTCATCACTATAAAGATTCTATTTTGGTATCTGAATGCTGTATATTTTCTTCTCTGGCATTGTATGAGCATTCATTGCTCTTCATAATATGGGAAATTTATTCAGTGCCAATTAGAAGAATAAACTGCAAGATGGTAATGGCTCTGTTACATCAGAAATCATACACAAACCAGTTTCTCCCTGCTATTAACCAGTTACAAAGAAATTGCTTCAATAAATTTTCTCTCTCAAATTTCAAATAATTATTAGTTTAAACTATATGAGATTGCCAATATTCAACTGTTTGATTTAAAAAATGGCAAATTCAGGCTTCCCTGGTGGCGCAGTGGTTGAGAGTCCGCCTGCCGATGCAGGGGACACGGGTTCGTGGCCCGGTCCGGGAAGATCCCACATGCCACGCAGCGGCTGGGCCCGTGAGCCATGGCCGCTGAGCCTGTGCGTCCGGAGCCTGTGCTCCGCAACGGGAGAGGCCACAGCAGTGAGGGGCCCGCGTACCGCTAAAAAAAAAAAAAAGGCAAATTCATAGGGTTCTACCTAATGTAATGAGCCAGAGATTCCTCACACATTACTCCCTAATTAAAAGTTAGCCCAATATCTGCTATCTTCACCCCCATATTCACTGCAGTATCATTTATAATAGGCAAGACATGGAAACAACCTAAGTGTCCACCGATGGATGAATGCATAAAACGAATGTGGTATGTGTATGTGTGTGTGTGTGTGTGTGTGTATATATTCATCCATAAAAAGAGGGAAATCCAGCCATTTGTGACAACATAGATGGACCCTGAGGGCATTATGTTAAGTGAAATAAATCAAGCAAAGAAAGGCAAATATTGTAAGATCTCACTTATATGTGCAATCTGAAAAAGCTGAACTCATAGAAAGAGAGAGTAGATTAGTGGTTGCCAGGGGCTAGAGGCTGGGGAAATGGGGAGATATTGGTCAAATGATACAAACTTCCATACTAGGATGAATAAGATCTGGGGATCTAATGCACAATATGATGATACAGTTAACAATACTGCATCGTACATTTACAAGTTGCTACGAGAGTACACCTTAAATGTTCTCACCATAACAGCAACCAAAAAACAGTAATTATTTGAGCTGAAGAGTTAACTTACATTATTGTGGTAATCAATTTTGCAATATATGTGTATCAAATCATCACACTGTAGACCTTAAAATTACACAATGTTATATATCAATTAAAGCTCAATATAGCCAGCTCCGGATTCCCATATGCTGGCGGGGGTCAGTTGCAGGGGTCTAGGCTGGCATCTTGCACACGCAGAGCCACAGAGGCCAGGGCTGGCTGCCAGTGTAGATCCCAGGCCCCGGGTGGGGTAAAGAGTGGGAGGGACATGTGAACACAAAAACCTGTGGGCCAAAACCCAGTAAAATCTGCAAAGAGTCTGCAGTGGCTCTGCTGGTTGTTGGTTTCTTTAGTGCCTTAAGCTGCTGGGGTTCCCTCTGAAGAGCAGGTCAATGGGAACCTCAGTAACTCCCACTGCATGGCTGATGGCCCCTGCCCCTCTTCCTTGTTCCTAGTTGTCACTACATGTCTTAGCTACGCTGGTCTGTGCTGGGGTGAAGCCAAAGCAAGTCGTTCATATGGTCCCCAAAAGGCTGGGAAGCTGGTGGCTTGCCCTTCTCTGTCTTTCCTGGCCAGGGCAGCTCTTTCTAGCTGGAAAGTTCCCTCTTTGCACTGAACAGTGCTGCCTGGGGAATGGGATGATGCAAGGCAAAAAGAAGCTGTTCTTCCTTCCCTTTGTGTGTTGTTATTCTCAGGGGCTTTTGTTCACTGTGCTATTGAAGTTTCATAAGTCAACTCCTGACATCTCCCAGAGCTGTTTTTGTTGGTTGATAGCTGTCTAACCGTTGATCTTTGTGAGGGGATGTTGATCTTTGTGGGAGAGTGTCCTACTCTGCCATCTTCGTGACGTCACTCCTTAATATTCCTATTCCAATGAAAATACAATCACATAGACTTTAGATTTTAAATATTTTATATTTAAATAAATTCTACTTTAAGTCAATTACTTTTAACATAGAATTTTATGAGTTTTGTCAACTTCCTGGAATGACCTTCAAAATTCTTCATCTAGGGAAAATTAGAAGCTTTAAGCACACTGTCTTGAGAATGTGTGAATTAGGAAAATTAATAGACAGTGTATTTATTTATATTAAACTTCATGCCTAAGAGAATGAGCTGTGAGCCTATGGTATTTAGAAAAGGCATAAGTGAGAACCTTTGTACAAAGAAAGCTATGATCAGGAGCTGTAGATTTAAGTTTCATTTTAACTAGGTAGCTATAAAAAAATTATATAGGACTTTATCCTCTTTTGAAAGGAAATATTTTAGCAAACAATATGTAATGCATACAATTATGTTGAAAACTGAAGAGTCCCCTTTTTTGACAGGGTTACTTAACTTGTACATCAGGAAGATGTAGTGGACATGATGTATCTAGACTTTATCAAGGCCAAAAGGCTTGACAAAGTCTTTTTTAATACCCTGTGAAAGATAGAGAAAAAGCGATTGAATGCTAATACAACTGGGCAGATTTGAAATAAATTGAAAAGCCATTTCTTAAGGATACTGATTAATGAAATGATGTCACAGTCTGTGAACTCTGCCTTCGGCCCTGTCTTGTTCAACAATTTTATCAATGACTTGAATGAAGGCAGAAAATATCTGTGTATTACATTTGCGGAGGATACAAAACTTGCAAGGATAAGGAATAGGTTGGAAGACAGTATACCAGTATCATGAGCCAAAAAGACCTTGACAGGCTAGAGAGATGCGCCAAACGTGACAAGACGGATTTTTTTTTTTTTTTTTTTTTTGCGGTACGCGGGCCTCTCACTGTTGTGGCCTCTCCCATTGCGGAGCACAGGCTCCAGACGCGCAGGCTCAGTGGCGATGGCTCACGGGCCCAGCCGCTCCGCGGCATGTGGGATCTTCCTGGACCAGGGCACGAGCCCGTGTCCCCTGCATCGGCAGGCGGACTCTCAACCACTGCGCCACCAGGAAAGCCCACAAGATGGAATTTAATAAGGATAAATGTAAGGTCAGTACAACAGCAACAAGAAAAAGAAAAGAGCCTTGCTATTCAAGCACAGGTGGAGGGAGCTGTGGCGTAAGGGCAGCAGGTGAAATGAGAAATGAGGAATTTAGTCAAGTTCACGGTGAGCTTACCATTAGTCAATAGTGTGAACTGTGATTAAGGACTTGCTCTTCAAAGTCAAAAAGAAGGAAGGATAAAGTCCTGGATCTGACTTGCATTATGGATTAAGCTTAGCAAACTACTTAATCTCTCCAAAGCTTAGTTCCCTTATATGTAAAATGAGAGTGATGATAGTAAGCAAAATCTCCAACGTGAAATCTACTATGTTAATTCTTTTATGTAAGTCCTGAACCTTAATTCCTGAATCTTAATGATTACCAAGACTTTCCTTAAATATACCATAGCTTCTTGTTCCCATCTTTTTTTTTTTTTTTTTTTTTTTTTGCGGTACGCGGGCCTCTCACTGTTGTGGCCTCTCCCGTTGCGGAGCACAGGCTCCGGACGCGCAGGCTCAGCGGCCATGGCTCACGGGCCCCGCCTCTCCGCGGCATGTGGGATCCTCCCGGACCGGGGCACGAACCCGTGTCCCCTGCATTGGCATGCAGACGCTCAACCACTGCGCCACCAGGGAAGCCCTCTTGTTCCCATCTTTTAATGGGAAGAGAAGTGAAAAGGAAGACATGAGGAGGTAAAGGCGGGGATGGAAAAGAAGACAAGAGAAGGGAGAAATTAACCAACATTAATTGAGCAACTACTTTGGTTCAGGCACTGTGTAAGATACTCCATGTATATGAACTCATGTAATGCACATAACTAAATATAACAAAGATATCATCATTTCCATTTTAGACATAAGAAAACTGAAGACTTGAAGGAGTAGTTTTCCCAAAGTCAAAATGCAGAAATTAACACAATTGGACTTTGTATACAGGTCTACACTCCATGACCCAGACTCTCTGTACCAACCTCCTTCACCTCAAAAAGGACTTCTTTGTGATCACCTAATGACAACTATCCTGAATATTCTTTCATTCTATCTGCATGGTCTGAAATTCAACTTAAAATATTGCTCTATTATCACATTTATATTAACGTTATCTAGTTTGGTTCAATCTGTGAGAATTTTATTTCAACACATTAAATTATGTCTATGACTCAACTTGCCTATATAAAGTAAGTCAGTAGGCACAGTGACACTCTAGAGAGTCCTCCCACTTCTTTAACAGGAACCTTCCCATAACTGGTTCCTAAAAAGCTTTCTTCTCTGAGTCTTTTTTTAAAATCTAATTTTGCTTCCTTTGTGTTTTGTTTAAGTCATTTCTTTTGTCTCTTTATTTTCCACCTATTGCATATGAGCATGCCAGCCACAGCAGAACTACTTCTTATATAAACTTAAAGGGAAAAAAAGTATTTCAAAAATGCAAAGCTATGCACTTGCAGTTTATCACCTATACCAAAAGAGTTTGGAAAGAGGCCAGTACGGGAAAGATACAGGAAGGACATTATTTGTCATCCACTGTCAAAGCCCTGTGCCATCCACATGCTGCCATCCTTCAAAACCCAAGTCAAACATCACATTTCCTGTGAAGTTTTACCTGACCACGTCCCCGCCCCAGGTGAGATTTGATCACACTTTCCTTTGCTCCATGCCTTTTCATACCTCTTATGTAATTACATACCTCTTATATAATTACACTTATACAGTGTAATTTGTTACACTGTAACAAATTACACTGTATTGCAAATATTTGCTGATGTAACAGGACGATAAATTATAAGTTTCAATGGAGACACCAACACAATAGATGTTACATTCCAAAAGAGTGGCTAGATCACTTATAGAATTTTTTAAATAGTTCACTAGAAACAATGCCTGAAACCCTCTGCCATATCAACAATATTTTAAAAAATAAAAATGGATATAAGAGACGGACTTTCTGAGTGGGTTTCTTTCTAAAACTGTGCTTGGAGTCACATCTTCCTTGGGGGTGGGGAAGCTCTCAAGCCTCATGAGGGAGCATCAGTGAGTTTGATCTTGAAACTCAGCATGTGAGCCCTGAAGTTAGAAGGAGCACAGTGGACTGGAATCTGACTCCCACCAAGATCAGGCAATAGAAATGGGCTAATAAGCTGCAATTATCTTACAGTGTTGCTGCTATGTGTAGGGACCAGTGTGCAATCCCAGTGTTTACTGGGGCAAGGCATTTTCCAACCTATTACATTCTGGCTTCTAAGTCTACTTTATAGAAAATGCTCTTTTAAAAGTTGCCAATGACTATTTTCCATACTGAAAAATTCAACGCACTCTTCTAAATCCTTGTTGATGACTCAACATTTCTAAATGATTTAGCGTTTGCTTTTATATTCAAACTTTCACCTTCCTTGGTTTCTGTGATCATTCAATGAGGTATTGTGCAAAGACCATGAGCCTTGAAGTCAAACGAACCTAAATTTGATTTAATACAATCAGTAAGGGTTTACAGAATGCACAGTCTGTGCCAGGGACTAAATTAGGTTCTGGAGATCAATGGTAAAGGCAGACATGAATCAACATGCCCTCACTGTGCTTAATATTTAACCCAGCTGTAGCACTTCCCAGCCATATTAACATTAGAAAACTTACTAAGTTGTCTGAGCGGAATCTTGCTCACCTACAAAATGAGAATAATACTACCTATTTCATGAGAAATATTATGATGATTAAATGAGGCAAATTATGTAAATTGCCAATTAGTATCTATCAGACATATAACAGTCATTCAATAAACGTTCAAGCCTTTCACCATGCCCTCCCTCTCCACCACTTTGCCCGTTTCCTGCATATCCTTGTCTCCTCTACTGCTTCTGCTCCACTCATTCTTTAGTTATCTCAGTCCCACTCTAGCAAGCAGGCATGAAATGTCTGCATTCCTTAAAGCATTCTCAGCTCTGTCTTTCCTCTTTCTTTATTTTCTCCCTAAGGGACCTTACTCACTCCCTTGGCATCAACTACCACATCTATGTAATTGCTGCTCCAAGCTATCTTTAAATGAGATCTCTCCTTAGTTTCCATCCCACATTTTCATGATGCCTCTATCTCGGTGTGTGTAAAAATAAACTTACCCTACTCACCTGAAATCTACTCCAATGCTCATACCACTGATATGAATTATATTTATTTCAACAAGCATTTATTAAACATCCATTGTATACAAGAAACTTGTCTTGAGCTAGAGACTCTCCTGTCACTATCTGAATTTAAAAATACTCAAGTAAATGTTTAAGATAGGGCCAGTGTCCTTCATTAGCTGAACTCTCAATATTTGCTCTCAGAAACTCAGGAACCAATAAGACCTGATCAGCAAGGGATACTAGTATCTATAAAACATTTTAACTTATACATAGTAGGTAATCAATGAACGTTTACTTAGCTAAATTCTATTTAAATTAATGGTATAAGCAGAAAAAGTATTAAAGTATAAGTCATGCTTGGAATGATAAATTACCCAGAAGCACAAATGAGCAGAAAGTGAGTAATATACCTGAAAAGGTAGAATTGAGATCAATTTTGGAAAGCTTTAATGCAAAAACAAGTGGTCTGACATTTATCTAATAATGTTATCTAATGAATAAGGTTTGTCTAATTAATCTAATGTAATGGAAAACCACTAGAAGTTTTGGTGTAAGTGAAAAGCACTATCACAGCTACTAATTTTTTCTGTTTGTACCATGAACTTGAGAAACCATATGCAGAGAAATGACTGAAGCATTATTGCAATGACAACATACATCCAAACAAAGATCTGCATGCAAATATTTGCAGCAGGCTTTTTCATTATAGCCACACAAATGGAAACCTCCAAATATCCATCAACTAGTCAATGGATAAACTGTCGGGCAACCATATATGGAATACTATTCAGCAATAAAAAAGGAAAGAACTACACTAATACATGTGACATGAATGAATCTCAAAAGCATTCTCCCAAGTGCGAGTAGCCTCATTAAAATGTTTACATACTGAATGATTTCATTTATGTGACTTTATAGAAAAGGCAAAATCATAAGGACAGAAAAACAGATCAGCAGTTGCCAGGGGCTAGAGGTCAGGGGAGTGGAGGAGGAAGCGACTGCACACTGATTGCCATATTTTGGGATGATGCAGATGTTCTATATCTTGATTGTAGCAGTGATTACACAACTGTATACATGTGTCAAATTTTATTAAAATGTACACTTTAAAAGAGTGAATTTTATAATATGTAATTAAACCTGGATAAACCTATAAAAAAGATCCAAATTAAATCTGATGGTAGTGTGACTGAAAATTAAGAGACTGATTCTAAATACATCGAAAAGGAATAAATGATAGATGTCAGCAACTAACTGCACATAAAATCAAAGGAGTAACTTTCTTCTGAAAGCATGGTGGAATCACGAAAAAGAAAGAAAGAAAGAAAGAATCCAGGAAAACGAAGTGATTTGGGAAGTGGATTTTTTTCTTCAGAATTTATAAGATGTAATTGACATAAAGTTTAAGGTGTACAGGATGAAGATTTGAATATGTATATATTGTAAAATGATTGCCACATAGGGTTAATTAACACCTTCATCATCTCATATAATAACCTTTTTGTTATTGCAAGAACATTTAAGATCTACTCTCTTAGCAAGTTTCATATATATAATATGGTGTTGTTAACTATAGCTACAATGCTGTTCATTAGACCCCCAAAACTTATTCAGCTTACAACTGAAAGTTTATACCCTTTGACTAACATCTCATTTCCCCGACACCCCCAGCCTCTGGTAACCACCATTCTACTCTCTGTATCTATCATTTTTTTTAGATTCCACATATAGGTGAGATTTTACAGTATTTTTCTTTCCCTATCTGACTTATGTGACTTACCATAATGTCCTCGAGGTCCACCGATGTTGTCACAGATAACAGAATTTCCTTCTTTTAGTGGCTGAACAATATTCCATTGTACAAATGGAATATTACTCAGCCATAAAAAGGAATGAAATTGGATCATTTGTAGAGACATGGATGGACCTAGAGACTGTCATACAGAGTGAAATAAGTCAGAAAGAGATAAACAAATATGTATATTAACGCATATATGAGGAATCCAGAAAAATGATACAGATGAACCTGTTTTCAAGGCAGAAATAGAGATGCAGACATAGAGAACAAACATATGGACACCAAGGTGGGAAAGGGGTGGGTGGGTGGGATGAATTGGGAGACTGAGACTGACATATATACACTAATATGTATAAAATAGACAACTAATGAGAACCTGCTGTACAGAACAGATAACTCTACTCAATGCTCTGTGGTGACCTAAATGGGAAGGGAATCCAGAAAAGAGGGGATACATGTATACATATAGTTGATTCACTTCACTGTGCAGTAGAAACTAACACAACATTGTAAAACAACTATAACCCAATTTAAAAAAAAAAAGGAAAAAGGAACAAAAATTCTCTGATTCAATATTTTCTTAGGTCAGTCTCCCAAGGCAATAGAATAAAAACAAAAATAAACAAGTGGGACCTAATCAAACTTACAAGCTTTTGCACAGCAAAGGAAACCATAAAAAAAAGAAAAATAAAAGACAGCCTATGGAATGGGAGAAAGTATTTTCAAATGATGCAACTGACAAGGGCTCAGTCTCCAAAATATACAAATGCTCCTACAGCTCAATAACAAACAAACAAAAAACCAACCCAATCAAAAAATGGCAGAAGACGTTAATAGACATTTCTCCAAAGAAGACATACAATTGGCTAGTAGACACATGAAAACATGCCCAACATCCCTGATTATTAGAGAAATGCAAATCAAAACTACAATGAGGTACCACCGAACACTAGTCAGAATGGCAAACTTTAAAAGTCTACAAGTAACAAATGCTGGAGAGGGTATGGAGAAAAGGGAACCCTCTTACACTATTGTTGGGAATGTAAGTTGGTGCATCCACTATGGAAAACAGTATGGAGATTCCTCAGAAAACTAAAAATAGAATTACCATATGATCCAGCAATCCCACTCTGGGCATACACCTGGACAAAACTATAATTCAAAAAGATACATGCACCCCTATGTTCATAGCAGCACTATTCACAGTAGCTAAAACATGGAAACAAATGTCCATGTCATTTGCAGCAACATGGATGCAACTAGAGATTATCATACTAAGTGACGTAAGTCAAAAAGAGAAAAACAAATACTATATGATAACACTTATATGTGAAACCTAAAATATGGCACAAATCAACCTATCTACAAAACAGAAATAGACTCACAGATATAGAGATCAGATTTGAGGTTGTCATGGGGGAGGGGGGAGGGAGAGGGACGGACTGGTAGTTTGGGGTTGGTAGATGCAAACTATTACATTTAGAATGGATGAACAACAAGGTCCTACTGTATAGTACAGGGAACTATATCCAATCTCCTGGGATAAACCATAATGGAAAAGAATGTAAAAAAAAAAATGTATGTATGTGTATAAGTGAGTCACTTTGCTGTACAGCAGAGATTGGCACAACATTGTAAATCAACTATACTTCAATTTTTAAAATGTGGAATAGAAAATAAATAATGAGATCCAGCAAAAAAATAATTTCTAAAATGCAAAAAACAAAAAATCTATTGTATATACCTACCATATTTTCTTTATCCATTCATCCAATAGTGGATGAACTAAGATTGTTTCCATGTCTTGGTTATTATAAATAATGCTGCAATAAACATGAGAGTGCAGATATCTCTTCAGGATAGTGATTTTGTTTACTTTGGATAAATATGCAGAAGTGGAATTGCTAGATCATATGGTAGTTCTATTTTTAATTTTTTGAGGAACTTCCATACTAATTTCCACAGTGATGTACCAATTTTACATTTCTATTAACAGTGCACAAGGATTTCCTTTTCTTCACATGATTGCCAGCATTTATTATCTCTTGTTCTTTTTTTCTTTTTAATTATAACCATTCTAACAAGAGTGAGGTGATATCTCATTGTGGTTTTAATTTGCGTTTCCCTGAGATTAGTGATGTTGAGCATCTTTTCATGTACCTGTTGAACATTTGTATGACTTTTTTGGAAAAATGTCTATTCAGATCCTCTGTCCATTTTAATCAGATTTTTTGGAGTTTTTTGCCATTGAGTTGTATGAGTTCCCCTTATTTTTTGGATATTAATTAATTCATCAGAAAGATGGTTTGCAAATATTTTATTCCACTTCATAAGTTGTGCTTTTATTTTGTTGATTGTTTCTTTTGCTGTGCAGAAGATTTTTGTTTGATGTAGTCCACTTGTGGATTTCTGCTTTTGTTGCTTGTGCTTTGGGTGTCATATTCAAAGAATTATTTCCAAGACTAAGGTCAAGGAGCTTTTTCCTGCTTTCTTCTAGAAATTTTACAGTTTCAGATCTTACATTTAAGTCTTTAATCCATTTGAATAAATTTCTGTGAATGATGTAAGATACAATTTCCAATTTTATTCTTTTGAATATGATTATCCAGTTTTGCCAATACCATTTACTGAAGAGTCTATCCTTTATTCCTACTGAGTATTCATGCCAGTACCATAATATTTTGATTACTATAGTTTGAAATCAGGAAGCATGATGCCTCTAGCTTTCCTGTTCTTTCTCAGAATTGCCTTGGCTATTCAGGGTCTTTTGTGGTAGAAATTTTCTTTTCCTAAGAAAAATGTCATTGGAGTTTCAATGGAGATTGCATTGAATCTATAGATGGCTTTGGTAGTATGAACATTCTAACAATATTAGCTCTTCTGATTCATGAACATGGGATATCCTTCTATTTATTTGTGCCTTCTTCAAATTCTTTCATCAAAATATTATAGTTTTAGTGTACAAATCTTTCACCTCCTTGATTAAATTTATTTATAAATATTTTATCAATTTTAATGATATTGTAAGTTAGATGCTTTTCCTTATTTTTTTTTTCAGGAACTAGAATAAGAAAAACAAACTGAGCCTGAGATTAGCAGAAGGAAGGAGATAAGAAAGATCAGGACAAAAAAAATGAAATAGAGACCAGAAAAAAATAGAAAAGATCAACAAATTAAGAACTGTTTTTTTGAAAAGATAAACAAAATTGACAAAACTTTAGCTAGACTGAGAAAAGAGACAAGACTGAAATAAACAAAATCAGAAATGAAAGACACACTACAACTGATACCACAGAAATATAATACAAAGGATCATAAGAGACTGCTATGAACAATTACACTCCAACAAACTGGACAACGTAGAAGAAATGGATGAATTCTTAGAAACATGCAATTTACTTAAACTGAATTATGAAGAAATACAAAACCTGAACAAACCAATAACAAGTAAGGAGATTAAATCGGTAATCAAAAATCTCTTAACAAAGAAAAGCCCAGGACCAGATGTTTTCACTGGTGAATTCTACCAAACAAGTAAAGAAGTATTTATACCAATCCTTCTCAAACTCCTTCAAAAAATTAAAGAGTCAGAAATAACATCCCCAAACTCATTTTATAAGGCCAGCATTACCCTGATACCAAAGCCAGATAAGGATACCACAAGAAAGGAAAACCACAGGCCAATATAGCTGATGAGAATAGTTGTAAAAACTCTCAACAAAATATAGCAAACCAAATTCAAAAGTGCATTGTCACACACCATGATCAGTGGGATTTATCTCTGGCATGCAAGGACAGTTTAACATACACAAATTAATAAATGTGATACACCACACCGATAGAATGAAAGGTTACAATGATATAATCATCTCAATATGTGCAGAAAATGCATTTGACAAAATTTAACATAAAATTTAACATCCTTTCATGATAAAAACTCTCCACATAGTAGATATAAAAGGGATGTACTTCAACATAATAAAGGTCATATATGACAAGCCTACAGCTATCATCATACTCAGTAGTGAAAGATTGAAAGATTTTCCTCTAAGATTAGGACAAGACAAGGTTCCCACTCTTACAAAACATATTCAACGTAGTACTGGAAGTCCTAGCCAGAGCAATTATGCAAGAAAAATGCATTCAACTTGGAAAGGAAGAAGTAAAATTGTCTCTGTTTGCAGATGATGTGATCTTATATATAAAAAATCCTAATGACTCCACCAAAAAACTGTTAGAACTAATAAACAAATTTAGTAAAGTTGCAAGATACAAAATCAACATACATAAATCAGTTGCACTAACAGCAAAGTGACTGGGAAAGAATTAAAAGGGCATGAATGTTTATTTCAACTTTTTCCATTGCATTTGAGACACTGTCACGGTCAGACCAATCAAGTTAAAAAGCCTGAAAGGCAGTGAGAAAGATAGTAACTAAAAAAGAAAGGCAGGGCTGAAAATAAGAAATTTCTAAATAAACTGCATAGAATTTACATTTGTATTTTTAGGAGTAGATGAGACTACTATGTAAATGTTGGAAAACAGGTATTTTGTGGCCATCCACAATTAGGCTGCAATATGGAGAACAGGAAACATCCGAAGACTAGATAATTTTAGAAAAGTGACGTTAACAATCTCTAATGCTTCAGAGTAGTCAAAAATTAAAAACAACAACAAAAAATTTAATGTGAATTTTGACATCACTGGATGACCTTAAATGGTATAATTTAAGCAGAATAGGAAGGGTAGAATTCAGATGGCAAATGTTTGAAAAGAGTGAGCTCTCAAGGACTCTGAAAATAATAAAAGGTTTTTTGGAAAGACTGAAAACAGTAAAAGGCTTTTTTTTGCAAAGATTGCCTGGAAGGTTATCACTAGTAATCTTTGTTCTTGGCAAATAAGAATGGAGGCTGAAGAAATGATGGTCGGGAAAGAATTCAGAATTTTTTTTTAACCCTCAAGTACTTGGTTTCTAGGAGCTGCAGAGCTAAAATCAAACAATAAATGTTTTTTTAAGGCTAAAGAAATCAACATTCAGTTTATCCAAGGGCCATCAGGGCCTAGGATATATTAGGTCATGGTGCTCAAATTGATTCAAACCAAAAGGCAATTAAATAATTTACCATGAAAGCACAACTGTTAAGCTGGCTGCTCTTTGGCTTGGCCGGACAACACATTACTGCCCTGGGGGAAAGCTTGCAGGGGGAAGCAAGTTTAGAATTATAAGGTATTTGTCACCCCCACCAGCATTTAGGCTTCTTCCCCACATCGTTCCTCTTTTTCATTGTCAATTTTTTAAAATATAGTCCAGACTTTATTAAAACTGGGAAGCTTTTCAAAAGGCAAACTTCTGGCCCTTGCTAAGACTAAATTAGAACTTCTGAGAGTGAGACTTGGACATCTCTATTTTTTAAAATCTTCATCATGCTATCCAAATGATTTTGATGTACATTAGAGCATCCTTGGTATGGTCTGTCCTCATTTCCACTTCCTCACTCCATACTTGATTCATTTCAGTCTGGCTTCTACTACCCCACTCTGTTCTTCTCTTGCAGAAATATCCAATGACACCTTAATTTCAGCTCCAGTGACATTATTCTCACTAACTATCCTAAAACACTGACCATTTTTACCACTCCGTGTTTCTTGGAACTTTCTACTTCTTGGCTTCCAAGGTAGCATTCCCTTCAGGTTCTCTTTCTTCTCACTTGACCTGGTTTGTTTTCTTCACTGAATCCTCTTCCACTGCCTTGCGCCATACATTTTAGGTTGTCCCAGAGTTCAGTCTTTGTTTTCTTCTTTTTCATTTCTAAGCTCTCTTCTGGGATAATTTCATTCATTCCCATTATATCTTCTGTTGACTATATCTTTATAATTCTCAAGTCTTTATTTCCATTCCTGGCCTCTTTTTTAAACTGTGGTCACTAACCTCCAGTGCTCACCAAACAGCTGCTTTTAGGATTAAGTAAATTTGAGATAGAAACAGCAGAAAGGCTGTGAGTGGAACTGTGCACAAAAAGTCTGGGAAAGGTTGGGAAAGTGCTCTGACAAAACTGCCTGAGATAGATAGAGCCATACTGAGAACCAGGTGACATCAGCCCAAGCAACATAAAGCTAGTAATTAAGTAGATTGATCCAGCCCAGAGAACCTAATAGTTGGAGATAGTGTCTGTCTCAAGCCAATCTAGGGTCATGAGCAAGGGCTTATAAAGCTGATCGTGGGCCTGGACAGACACAGGAACTGAAGCAAGAGCTTGGCTGGGAATAAGATTGGGAGATATAGGTGTATATATCGAGGTGCCTGTGAAATGCAGGAGCCTGGTCCTAAGGCTGTCAGCCAGCAGATGCCATTGACAGGCAAGCTTAAAGGGGTAGAAAGCTCCATCAGTTTATCAATAAAAACTAAAAATAATTATTATAAATCACCTAGAAACCTTGGATTTAATACGTGCTTAATCTAAGGTGGTCAGAACACTACAGGATTAGCCTGAGAACAATTTCTACTCCTCCACTCCCTCCTTTTTAAATGTCTAATTATAAAACATTTCAAACAGAAAATAATTCAATACATGTGCAGTCTCCACAGAGATTAAGCAGATTTTAATAATTTGCAAAAATGGCTTCACATGGTTGATCTTTTTTAAACCGATAAATTGGTACATATAGAGCGAAAGACACCCCTACAAACATTTTTCTTCACCCTACTCTCCAGAGGTCATCACTCTGCTGAGGTCAGTGTGTGTCAGTCTCATGCCTGTTTTTCCTCTTTTACTCAGTGGAAATACTAATAGTAAATCTAAAAACTTTAACTCAGCATTGGGTAAAATTAAGAGAAAATATAGAACAATCAGCTCTACCAACCACCAGTCCCTCCCATCAGGAAATGTACACAAGCCACTTAGACAGCCTCATCCACCAGAGGGCAGACAGCAGCAGCAAGAAGAACTACAGTCCTGCAGCCTGTGGATGAAAAACCACATTCACAGAAAGATACACAAGATGAAAAGGCAGAGGGCTATGTACCAGATGAAGAAACAAGATAAAACCCCAGAAAAACAACTAAATGAAGTGGAGATAGGCAACCTTCCAGAAAAAGAATTCAGAATAATGATAGTGAAGATGATCCCGGACCTCGGAAAAAGAATGGAGGCAAAGATCGAGAAGATGCAAGAAATGTTTAACAAAGACCTAGAAGAATTAAAGAACAAACAAGCAGAGATGAACAATACAATAACTGAAATGAAAACTATACTAGAAGGAATCAATAGCAGAATAACTGAGGCAGAAGAATGGATAAGTGACCTGGAAGACAGAATGGTGGAATTCACTGCTGCAGAACAGAATAAAGAAAAAAGAATGAAAAGAAATGAAGACAGCCTAAGAGCCTCTGGGACAACAATAAAGGCAACAACATTCGCATTATAAGGGTCCCAGAAGCAGAAGAGAGACAGAAAGGACCCGAGAAAACATTTGAAGAGATTATTGTCAAAAACTTCCCTAACGTGGGAAAGGAAATAGCCACCCAAGTCCAGGAAGAACAGTGAGTCCCATACAGGATAAACCCAAGGAGAAACACACTGAGACAGATAGTAATCAAATTGGCAAAAATTAAAGACAAAGAAAATTATTGAAAGCAGCAAGGGAAAAATGAAAAATAACATACAAGGGTACTCCCATAAGGTTAACAGCTGATTTCTCAGCAGAAACTCTACAAGCCAGAAGGGAGTGGCATGATATACTTAAAGTGATGAAAGGGAAGAACGTACAACCAAGATTACTCTACCTGGCAAGGATCTCATTCAGATTCAATGGAGAAATCAAAAGCTTTATAGACAAGCAAAATCTAAGAGATTCAGCACCACCAGGCCAGCTCTACAACAAACGTTAAAGGAACTTCTCTAAGTGGGAGACACAAGAGAAGAAAAGGACCTACAAAAACAAACACAAAACAATTAAGAAAATGGTCATAAGAACATACATATCAATAATTACCTTAAACGTGAATAGATTAAATGCTCCAACAAAAAGACACAGGCTTGCTGAATGGATACAAAAACAAAACCCATATATATGCTATCTACAAGGGAAACACTTCAGACCTAGGGACACATATGACTGAAAGTGAAGGAATGGAAAAAGATATTCCATGCAAATGGAAATCAAAAGAAAGCTGGAGTAGCAATACACATATACGATAAAATAGACATTAAAATAAAGAATGTTACAAGAGGCAAGGAAGGGCACTACATAATGATCAAGGGATCGATCCAAGAAGAAGATATAACAATTATAAATATATATGCACCCAACATAGGACCACCTCAATACATAAGGCAACTGCTAACAGCTATAAAAGAGGAAATCGACAGTAACACAATAATAGTGGGGGACTTTAACACTTCATTACACTAATGGCCAGATCATCCAAAATGAAAATAAATAAGGAAACAGAAGCTTTAAATGATACAACAGACCAGATAGATTTAATTGATATTTATAGGACATTCCATCCAAAAACAGCAAATTACACTTTCCTCTCAAGTGCGCACGGAACATTCTCCCGGATAGATCACATTTTGGGTCACAAATCAAGCCTCAGTGAATTTAAGAAAACTGAAATCATATCAAACATCTTTTCTGACCACAACGCTAAGAGATTACAAATGAATTACAGGGAAAAAAACATAAAAAATACAAACACATGGAAGCTAAACAATACATTACTAAATAACCAAGAGATCACTGAAGAAATCAAAGAGGAAATCAAAAAATACCTAGAGACAAATAACAATGAAAACACGACAATCCAAAACCTATGGGATGCAGCAAAAGCAGTTCTAAGAGGGAGTTATAGCTATAAAAGCCTACCTCGAGAAAAAGAAAAATATCAAATAAACAATCTGACCTTACACCTAAAGGAACTAGAGAAAGAAGAACAAACAAAACCCAAAGTTAGCAGAAGGAAAGAAGTCATAAAGATCAGAGCAGAAATAAATGAAATAGAAACAAATAAAACAATAGCAAAGATCAATAAAACAAAAGCTAGTTCTTTGAGAAGATAAACAAAATTAATAAACCATTAGCCAGACTCATCAAGAAAAAGAGGGAGAGGACTCAAATCAATAAAGTTAGAAATGAAAAAGGAGAAGTTACAACAGACACCGCAGAAATACAAAGCATCCTAAGAGACTACTACAAGCAACTCTATGCCAATAAAATGGACAACCTGGAAGAAGTGGACAAATTCTTAGAGAGGTATAACCTTCCAAGACTGAACCAGGAAGAAATAGAAAATATGAACAGACCAATCACAAGTAATGAAATTGAAAATGTGATTAAAAATCTTCTAACCAACAAAAGTCCAGGACCAGATGGCTTCACAGGTGAATTCTATCAATCATTTAGAGAAGAGCTAACAGCCATCCTTCTCAAACTCTTCCAAAAAATTGCAGAGGAAGGAACACTCCCAAACTCATTCTATGAGGCCACCATCACCCTGATACCAAAACCAGACAAAGATACTACAAAAAAAGAAAATTACAGACCAATATCACGAATGAATATAGATGCAAAAATCCTCAACAACATACCAGCAAACAGAATCCAACAACAGAATCCAATTAAAAGGATCATACACCACGATCAAGTGGGATTTATCCCAGGGACGCAAGGATTCTTCAATATACCAAATCAATCAATGCGATACACCATATTAACAAATTGAAGAATAAAATCCATATGATCATCTAAATAGATGCAGAAAAAGCTTTCGACAAAGTTCAACACCCATTTATGATAAAAACTCTCCAGAAAGTGGGCATAGAGGGAACCTACCTCAACATAATAAAGGGCATATATGACAAACCCACAGCAAACAGCATTCTCAATGGTGAAAAACAGAAAGCATTTCCTCTAAGATCAGGAACAAGACAAGGATGTCCACTCTCACCACTATTATTCAACATAGTTATGGAAGTCCTAGCCACAGCAATCAGAGAAGAAAAAGAAATAAAACGAATACAAATTGGAAAAGAAGAAGTAAAACTGTTACTGTTTGCTGATGACATGATACTATACATAGAGAATCCTAAAAATGCCCACAGAAAACTACAAGAGCTAATCAATGAATTTGGTAAAGTTGCAGGCTACAAAATTAATGCACAGAAATCTCTTGCATTCCTATACACTAATGATGAAAAATCTGAAAGAGAAATTAAGGGAAGACTCCCATTTACCACTGCAACAAAAAGAATAAAATACCTAGGAATAAACCTACCTAGGGAGACAAAAATCTGTATGCAGAAAACTATAAGACACTGATGAAAGAAATTAAAGATGATACCAACAAATGGAGAGATATACCACGTTCTTGGATTGGAAGAACCAATATTTTGAAAATGACTATATTACCCAAAGTAATCTACAGATTCAATGCAATCCCTATCAAACTACCACTGGCATTTTTCACAGAACTAGAACAAAAACTCTTAAAATTTGTATGGAGACACAAAAGACCCCAAATAGACAAAGCAGTCTTGAGGGAAAAAAATGGAGCTGGAGGAATCAGACTCCCTGACTTCAGACTATACTACAAAGCTACAGTAATCAAGACAATATGGTACTGGCACAAAAACAAAACATAGATCAAAAAACAAGATAGAAAGCCCAGATATAAATCCACACACCTATGGTCAACTAATCTATGACAAAGGAGGCAAGGATATGCAATAGAGAATAGACAGTCTCTTCAATAAGTGGTGCTGGGAAAACTGGACGACTACATGTAAAAGAATGAAATTAGAACACTCCCTAACACCATACACAAAAGTAACCTCAAAATGGATTAGAGACCTAAATGTAAGACCAGACACTATAAAAGCCTTAGTGGAAAACATAGGAAGAGCACTCTTTGACATAAATCACAGCAAGATCCTTTTTGGTCCACCTTCTAGAGTAACGGAAATAAAAACAAAAATAAACAAATGGGGCCTAATGAAACCATAAACAAGACGAAAAGACAACCCTCAGAATGGGAGAAAATATTTGCAAACGAATCAACGGACAAAGAATTAATCTCCAAAATATATGAAGAGCTCATGCAGCTCAATATTAAAAAAACAAACAACCTAATCCAAAAATGGGCAGAAGACCTAAATAAACATTTCTCCAAAGAAGACATGCAGATGGCCAAGAAGCACATGAAAAGCTGTGCAACATCACTAAATACTAGAGAAATGCAAATCAAAACTACCATGAGGTATCACCTCACACCAGTTAGAATGGGCATCATCAGAAAATCTACAAACAACAAATGCTGGAGAGGGCGTGGAGAAAAGGGAACCCTCCTGCACTGTTGCTGGGAATGTAAATTGATACAGCCACTATAAAGAACAGTATGGAGTTTCCTTAAAAAACTAAAAATAGAATTACCATATGATCCAGCAATCCCACTACTGGGCATATACCCAGAGAAAACCATAATTCAAAATGACACATGGGCACTTTCCTGGTGGTGCAGTGGTTGAGAGTCCGCCTGCCGATGCAGGAGACACGGGTTCGTGACCCGGTCCGGGAAGATCCCACATGCCGCGGAGCGGCTGCGCCTGTGAGCCGTGGCCGCTGAGCCTGCACGTGCAGAGCCTGGGCTCTGCAATGGGAGAGGCCACATCAGTGAGAGGCCCACGTACTGAAAAAAAAAAAAAAAAAAGAAAGGATGGAAAGACACAGGATGGGGAGAGGCTTGTCTCAGTCACTGGAGGACATTTTGCTCCCTCAGATGCACAAAAATAATGACAATTTTCTTTAAAAGTAACAGAAAGCACTTATCCTTGAACATAATTACCTTAGATGTAAAAACATAAACAGAAATTTGACATATAGAGTAAGAACATTTTTATTATTTACAAAATTATATGAAAAATCCACGTAGATTTGAATAACACAAAGTCCATGTGGAATTACAAATCAAGCTTGATTCAATAAAATAATCCATGTATCCAATTCAACATGCAGGCAAATTTAAGCTAGTGAATTGCAAACATTAGTGTATTTAATCACTCAAAGAGCAGGCTATTGCTCACTCCAGGTCTCCATTCCCAGAGAGTCTGATTCAGAGGGCTTGAGGATGAGCCTGAAAATCAGCATCAGCATTTCAACAATTATCCCAGCTTGATCTGTTTTAGGTTGTCTTGAGAAACCCTCATTTAAACTCTAGTGTGTACGTGACAAAGAAATAATAAAGGTTTTGAAGAAGAGGAATAATCTAATCAGAATTCTGCTTTAGAAAGACTATTCTAGAATTTAGAGGAGGAAGATTAGATCAGGAAAGGACTAGTTAGAGAATTACTGAAATAATGCAGTTGAAAGATAATGAGAGTTAAAACAAGGTAATGGCTGAGAGATCAGAAAAAAGAGAGATGTTGAATAAGTAGACTCTACAGTATACAGCGAAAGATTAGAGGTTGAATATAAACTAAATGGAAGCATTAAAGATGGATGAGAAGTTACCATTTTAGGAGAATAATGATGCCGTTTGTAATACTGCAGCACAAATGCATGAAAATAGAGAAGATAATTTATTTGATTATGAACATGTGAGTTTGAAGTACTAGAGTTACCCTGCTAACAATCGGAAATACCCATTTGGAATCAGATAGGACCTTAAAGAGGTAGTTTTACGAGTCCTGGGCATAGAGATTATAGTTGAAGCCACAGGAGCCTGTGAAATCACCAAGAGGAAAAGGGGAAAGAAAAGGAGAAGAGAAGAGAGGAGAAAGCCAAAAGGTGAGCTTTGGGGAATATCTAAATGTAAGAGATTAGAAAAGGAAAAGAAAACAAGAAACAAGGTGGGACAAGAAATGGCTGGGTGCTGTATCTCAAGAATCTAGGACAGAGAGTTTCACAAAAGAGGAAATACAGTAGTCAATTGTGTTATATGACCTTAAGGGGTTGCCTACTATAAGGCTGGAGAGGATCAATGGTGGTCTTTAAGAGAGCAGTTTCAGTTGGCAGGATTTAGACAGCTCCAGGTGAAAAACTAAGTAAGAACTGAGAACGTAGACACAATAAAATTAAAATTATGCAGAGAGTTTTAATAGTAACTTCAGCGTATGGATACACTGGAAAAAGTTCTGTTCTCCGAAGAAACATAAGTTAATCTATACGCTGAAGGGAAGGAGCAGGTAGGGCAAAATACAGTGAGGATAGAAAATAAAAAGAATACTTGGAGGAGCAAAGTCAGGGAGACGGTAAAGGGATGAATTAAGAGAACAATTTGGCAGGGTTAGACATGAAAAGGATGTGTTTCTTCTGCTGAGCTTGAAAGAAGGCAAAAAAAGATAACAGTTGAAAGTTAAATTAAGGTGCTGTCAGGGAGGAAATTAAAAGAGGCCACATTAATTAATTTAATCTTTTCAGAAAAGTAGAAGGAGAAGTCACCTGCTTAGAAATGGGGGCAGGGTTTTAACTATAGGCTTGCAGACAGTTAAGTGGTTTCAAATTGGAAATGTATCAATGAGAGAAAAATATAAAAGTTTCTAAGCTGCATTGCCTGTAAGTCAATTACCCATTTTCAGTGGCATGACTATACCGAGAAATACACTTGACTTTAAGGGGTAGAAAAGGGTACAATGTCAGTTATTTATTGCCACAAAACTTCAGTGGCTTTTGTGAGCTTTTATCCCTGACATGTTTGGGAATCAGCTGGCAGTTGGATGATCTCTATTAGTCTTGACCGGAACAACTGGAGAGACATGGTTCGGTTTGACATGTCTCTCATTCTCTAGCAGAAGAGCTTGAATAAGTTCCCATGGTGATGGCAGAGGCACCAGAGATGGATTTCCCTATTTATTATGTTTATTTCTTCCACTAGTATAATGTAAGACATACATGAGCAGGGATTTTCTACCTTTGATTTACTTATACATCCCAAACACCTAAAACAATGCCTGGCACAGAACAGACCCTCAATAAATATGAGTTTAATATATGAATTTTAACAAGTGAAAAAATTAGTTCAATTACCAGGTGCATTTCTCTCATACGGCAAGATAGGTATTTTGTTAAATAAATGCCATTAGAGATCTTTCCATTCATATTTATTTTATTATTCTCCCTACTTTTGCTAGAATCTGCATCTCTTAATAGTGTTTTTAAACAGCAGTATTTAAAAATCTATCTGTATTTAAAATTTTCTTTCATACATAACACGTTTATGAAAAATACCTCCACTAAGTTTGCTTCCTCTTTTTGTATACAAATTGCAGCTAGAACATAGCTAAAATGTCTTCACTTCCGATATTTTTAAATGCAATTTATGTAGAAAAGTTTGCCGATCATACATTTTAATTATATTCTTTCCAATGTCTGATTTGATACTCTCTTTAATTGGAGGAATAGTGTCAAGAAAGAGTTGTCTTATCTAATAGTGACAACTGAGCTGTCATTGCTCTCTTTCTGTTTGTGAGCTGAAAGTGATAGATGCTGGCCACTGAATGAACTCCGCCTGGCAGACAGACGACCTACACGTCACACACTCCAGTGACTCTCCTCCTGCAGTTCCCACATGTCCAAGTTTTTCCCCCTTCCTCGCCTTTCTTTTTTTTTTTTTTAATTAATTAATTTATTTAATTTTTTGGCTGCGTTGGGTCTTCGCTGCTGTGCGCAGGCCCCCTCCAGCTGCGGCGGGCGGGGGCCACTCGTCTCACCGCGGTGGCCGCTCCCGCCGCGGAGCACCAGCTCCAGGGACACGGGCTCAGTAGTTGTGGCACTCAGGCTCAGTAGTTGTGGCTCGCGGGCTCCAGAGTGCAGGCTCAGCAGTTGTGGCACACGGGTCCAGCTGCTCCACAGCATGTGGGGTCTTCCCGGACCAGGGCCCGAACCCGCACCCCCCGCACTGGCAGGCGGACTCCCAACCACTGCACCACCGGGGAAACCCCCCTTGCCCTTCTAGTATCTTGCCTGGTTCCACTTTCAACAATGCCAATTGCCAGCTTTACATGCAGTCAGTGCATGGACTGCAACAGATTGGGTTGCATGCCTCATTCCTAAATGTCAGGTTCCCACCTTGAAAACTCTGCATGACCAGAAAGGATGGATGATGGCAGATGCAAAGGAACCTTAGGCCCATGAGGCAGTTGTCAGCAGCATTTTATCATCCCAGATCCTTATACCTCTTCTCTCTCTTTTCTCTGCTTCCCACATCTTGCTTTCCTCCTCTCCTTTGTTCATTTCATCCTCACCTTTCTCACTTCTTCCTTCTTCCTGTAGATAGTTGTTACTTTAAGGACATCTTATTCCCTCAGAATTTATAATGCTTGCCAAAAGTATTTCCTTTAAAATGTTTATAGCCTGTATTTTTATGCTAGGACTTAAAATCATTAGTATTCCCATCCACTGGAGGCAAATGTGAATGAAGTAAGTCCCCTACATAAAAACCTTCAAGTTGCCAGCTTTCAAAGATGCAAACGTGTTACTACCCAGACATCACTGGATCCTTTTTTCAAGAGGGTAGATAGAATTGAATCCAGCAAGGAACCAGAACCTGTGCCATCAGCATCAGGCGTGAGTGAAAGTGCAGCCTGCCCTCCATCTCCTATTGCTGACGATCCTTCAGCTCTACCATTTCCCACCTCCTCTCCCTCCTCCAGTCAGTAACTCTTCTTGCCTGTTCACTCAATGCCAGCCCCTGTATGCCAGCTGTTGTACTGTACTACTGTGCTTTTCAAGGTACTGTGCTGTAAGATTAAAAGTGTTTTATTTTTTCTGTTTGTTTTTTATGTATTATTTGTGTGAAAAGTATTACAAACCTATTACAGTACAGTATTATATAGCCAATTGTGTTAGTTGGGTACCTAGGCTAACTTTGATGGACTTACGAATAAACTGGACTTACAAATGTGCTTTTGGAACAGAACTCGTTCGTATATAGGAGACTAGTTACATTGTACTAGCTAGGAAGGGGATCACCAAGACCATGGCCAAAGAGCTGTATTTCTAGATCTCCTTTGTCCACTATGGACCCCATCATGCACCAAAACAAAACAAAAAATGAAGACAGTTGAAAGCAGAAAAGAGTGATTTGATTCAGGGGATGAAATCCTAAGTACAAGGAACAGCCTTATTACTTTTCAATAGATGACTGTAGGCAATCTGTTCCAGTCCCATTATCTCCATATAAGATTGTAGCATCTACTTCCTGGGAGCATGTGTGACAATAAAGCTAACCCCTTGGAAATAAGCCTATAGACCTTACGGTGTTTTAAGAACATACACAATTATTGCTAAAGATCCCAGAAATAATTAAGCCACCTGCTTTAAAACATGGATTTAAAAAAAAACAGCTGGGAAAAAAGTGTCTATCTTATATATGATAAACAAAAAAACAATGATAAAGCTTAGCTGCAAGATTATTTATTTTTTATTTTATTTATTTTTGGCTGTGTTGGGTCTTCATTGCTGCACGCGGGCTTTCTCCAGTTGCTGTGAGCAGGGGCTACTCTTCGTGCAGTGTGCAGGCTTCTCATTGCAGTGGCTTTTCTTGTTGCGGAGCATGGTCTCTAGGCGCGGTCTTCAGTAGTTGTGGCACTCGGGCTTAGATGCTCCACGGCATGTGGGATCTTCCTGGACCAGGGATCGAATCCGTGTCCCCTGCATCTGCAGGCAGATTCTTATCCACTGCGCCACCAGGAAAACCCAGCTTCAAGATTTAAGAAAAACTGTACTACAGTACATATGTGAAGATATACCATCCCCGGATATTTCAAGTTTAAATTTTAATCATGAAATACTTCAAACATCAAAAGTGTAGAAAATACTATAACAGTTACCTATTGACATATCACTAATACAAACAGATGTTAACATTTTCCATTATATGTTTTAGATATTTCCCTTTATATGAAAAAACAAAATGTTGCAGCTAAAGTTAAAGACCTACTTCCCTTCTTTTCCTCTTCTTCCTCTCAAACAACCACTTTGCTGAAATTGTTGTGTATCATTTCATACAAGTTTGGGGACATTTACCTCCATAAAGAAAATTCACTAATATTAGTGTATTTTAAAACTTTACATACACACTAAACATAACCTTTTAATCTTTTTCCTCTAAAAAATATATTTGAGATTTATCTATGTTGGTACCTGCAGTTCTAGTTTGCTTATTTGTATGGCTCTATAACACGATGTTGAAAAACAATTATATATGTGTCTCCTTATACACCTGAATTTCTCCCTAAAAATGCATAATTGATGGGTGACAGCACACAACAATCCTCATATTTATAACACCATTGTTAATACATAATTTCTCCAGCAGGTGTCATCAGAATTATTACATTGTACTTATTATATAAGTCTGATACAGTATGTCATAACTTTTAACTGAATACTAGCAACGTTGAAACCTTTTCAAATTTTCATTTGCATTCAGTTTTTTTTCTTCTGTGAATTGTCCATCATGGCCTTTGCCTATCTTTCTATTGGGTTGGTTTTCTTTTTATCATTAATTTGTAGAATCTCTTTATATATTCTGGATACTAATACTTTGATGGTTATATGCATTACAAATTTCTGGCCATTTTTATCTGCTTTTTTCATATTGTTCATGGTAACTTACAGAAGTTATTATGTAGTCAGATTTATTAGTATTTTCCCCATTAGTTTGTGCTTTTGCATCATATATAAGAAATGTAGACCTGTATAATTAAAATATTATTTTTCCATGTTTTCTTCTAATTATTTTATTATTTTACTTTTTAATTCAGGCTTTTAGTCCATCTGGAATTCAATTTGTATATATGTACAGATATAAACTTTTTCCATATCAATTATTGTCAAAATACCATTTATTTAATAATCCACCTTGTTTCGGCCAAACTTTATTACCACAGTCCTCAAGTAAATAGGTTTGGCTCCAAACTTCTTTTTCTTTTCCATTCCATTCTTTTCCTGTGTCAACCCTCACAGATTTTATTCTTATGAATTTACAGAAGTTTTAATATCTAGTCAGGCAAATCCACCATTCTTCTTCTTCAAGATTGTGTTGACTACTCTTGGTCCTTTGTATTTCCACATAAATGTTAGGATTAGCTTGTGAAATCCCATTAAAAAGAAACTGATGACTTTTTATTTAAAATGCATTGAAATTACAGATTAATTTGGGATAAGCTTCCATCTTTATGACTTTGATTCTTCCCATCCGTAAATCATGGTATCACAATTACGCTACATCTCTCCAATATTTGTCTTCTTTTAATAAAGTTTTATAATTTTCTCAATAAAGGTCATAATAACCTTTCATAAGTTTCTTTTTCTAAATACCAGTCTTGTTTTCCATTATAAATGATATATAAAGCTTTTATAGAACATTTTCTAAGGGAGACAGCCTACCAAATGATTAACGGGACAAGTTTGGATATTGAAACCAAGAGACTTGAGTTCAAATCCTGACTTTGCCATTTACAGGGTATATCACCTAAAGCAAGTTATTTAAATTGTTTTTGCCTGTGGGAGACAGTTCACTCATCTACAAAATCAAGTATTCTAATAATGGCTGTCTCATAGGATTGCTGTGATGATTACATAAACAAACAGGGGAGGGGGGATGAGATGGGATGCAAAGCCCTTAAAACAGTGCCTGGCACATATAAATGCTTAACAAACATTAATTTATTGACTCAGGATGGGCTAGGTTATTAACAAGTAACTAAAATCTCAGTGACTTAAAGCAACAAAGTTTATGTCTTGTTTATGCTGTATGTCGGGCCACTGCTCTCTTTTGTGCTCACCCCAGGGCCCAACTGATAGAGCAGCTGTTATCAGGCAGATTGCCATGTTCTAAGGAACAATGAAAAACTGTGCCAGTAATGTACTAGGCTCCCAAAGCTTACACCTGGAAGTGACAGGCATCACTGTGCTTACATTTCATTTGTCACAGACAGTCATATGATCAAAGCTAACTTTAAAGGGACAAGAAAGTAAAATCCTGCCGTGTACTAAGAATCAAAATGATTTATTGAACAGCGTTAATGGTTATCATAGTTACTATAAATTGTTTGATCACTGGTTGTAAAAATTGAATTTTTAAAAACTCTTAATCTTAAGTCCTATTAACTTGTTAAACTATCTTATTTGTTTTAATATTTGGAGTTTCTGTTGGATTTTCTTGGTAAATATTCCACTCTTTATAAATAATGACACTTTTGTGTCTTGTTTGCCATCCTTATGCGGTTTATCTCATATGTTTGTGTGTTGAGGTATGTTGTTGTGCTGGCTAGAACTTCTAGCATAAATGAAGAAATGTAGTGGAAGTAATAACTGACAATGAAAAGGTGTGTATTGTCAACCTTTTCAATTTTTGTGAATTTCGTCAATGTGAAGTATCTTTCTAATAGTTGGCATTTCCTCAATTACCAATGAAGTTGTGCTTTTTTTTAATGTTCCTGGCCATGTAACTTCTCCTTTGTGAATTGTCAATTTACACCCTTTGCTTATTTTTCTATTGCACTGTTTGCATTTTTCTTACTAAAATGTAAGAATACTTATATGTTCAGATAATAATGCTTTATTGGTTAAATGCATTTGAATACCTTCTTATAGTCTATAGCGGGTATATGATTTTTTTTAATTTTTGAATTTCATTTATTATTTTATACATCAGCTTCTTATTAGTCATCCATTTTATACACATTAGCATATACATGTCAATCCCAATCGCCCAATTCATCACACCATCACCACCACCCCTCGTTGCTTTCCCCACTTGGTGTCCATACGTTTGTTCTCTACATCTGGGTCTCAATTTCTGCCCTGCAAACTGGTTCATCTGTACCATTTTTCTAGGATCCATATATATGAATTAATATACGATATTTGTTCTCTTTCTGCCTTACTTCACTCTGTATGACAGTCTCTATATCCACCACATCTCTACAAATACCCCAATTTCGTTCCTTTTTATGGCTAAGTAATATTCCATTGTATATATGTACCACATCTTCTTTAACCATTCGTCTGTTGATGGGCATTTACGTTGCTTCCATGACCTGGCTATTGTAAATACTGCTGCAATAAACATTGGGGTCCATGTGTCTTTTTTTTTTTTTTTTTTTTTTTTGCAGTATGCAGGCCTCTCACTGTTCTGGCCTCTCCCGTTGCAGAGCACAGGCTCCAGACGTGCAGGCTCAGCGGCCATGGCTCACGGGTCCAGCCGCTCCATGGCATGTGGGATCTTCCCGGACCAGGGCACGAACCCGCGTCCCCTACATCGGCAGGCGGACTCTCAACCACTGCGCCACCAGGGAAGCCCCCATGTGTCTTTTTGAATTACGGTTTTCTCTGGGTATATGCCAGTACTGGGATTGCTGGATCATATGGTAATTCTATTTTTAGTTTTTTAAGAAACCTCCATACTGTTCTCCATAGTAGCTGTATCAATTTACATTCCTAGCAACAGTGAAAGAGGGTTCCCTTTTCTCCACACCCTCTCCAGCATTTGTTGTTTGTAGATTTTCTGATGATGCCCATTCTAACTGGTGTGAGGTGATGCCTCATGGTAGTTTTGATTTGCATTTCTCTAATAATTAGTGATGTTGAGCTGCTTTTCATGTGCTTCTTGGCCATCTGCATGTCTTCTTTGGAGAAATGTTTATTTAGGTCTTCTGCCCATTTTTGGATTAGGTTGCTTGTTTTTTTTTTAATATTGAGCTGCATGAGCTGTTCATATATTATGGAGATTAATCCTTTGTCCATTGATTCATTTGCAAATATTTTCTCCCATTCTGAGGGTTGTCTTTTCATCTTGTTTTTAGTTTCCTTTGCTTTACAAAAGCTTTTAAGTTTCATTAAGTCCCATTTGTTTATTTTTGTTTTTATTTCCATTATGCTAGGAGGTGGATCAAAAAATATCTTACTGTGATTTATGGCAAAGAGGGTTCTTCCTATGTTTTCCTCTACGACTTTTATAGTGAACAGTCTTACATTTAGGTCTCTAATCCATTTTGAGTTTATTTTTGTGTATGGTGTTAGGGAGTGTTCTAATTTCATTCTTTTACATGTAGCTGTCCAGTTTTCCCAGCACCACTTATTGAAGAGGCTGTCTATTCTCTATTGTATATCCTTGCCTCCTTTGTCATAGGTTAGTTGACCATAGGTGCGTGGATTTACCTCTGGGCTTTCTATCCTGCTCTGTTGAACTATATTTCTGTTTTTGTGCAGGTACAATACTATCTTGATTACTGTGGCTTTGTAGTATAGTCTGAAGTCACAGAGTCTGATTCCTCCAGCTGCTTTTTTCCCTCAAGACTGCTTTGGCTATTCAGAGTAGTTTGTGTCTCCATACAAACTTTAAGATTTTTGCTCTAGTCCTGAAAAAAATGCCATTGGTAATTTCATAGGGATTGTATTGAATCTGTAGATTGCTTTGGGTAGTACAGTCATTTTCACAATATTGATTCTTCCAATCCAAGAACATGGTATATCTCTCCATCTGTTGGTATCATCTTTAATTTCTTTCATCAGTGTCTTATAGTTCTCTGCATACAGATCTTTTGTTTCCCTAGGTAGGTATATTCCTAGATATTTTATTCTTTTTGTTGCAATGGTATATGGGAGTCTTTCCTTAATTTCTCTTTCAGATTTTTCATCATTAGTGTATAGAAATGTAAGGGATTTCTGTGCATTAATTTTGTATCCTGCCACTTTACCAAATGCATTGATTAGCTCTAGGAATTTTTCTGGTGGCATCTTTAGGATTCTCTACGTGTAGTATCATGTCATCTGCAAACAGTGACAGTTTTACTTCTTCTTTTCCAATTTGTATTAGTTTTATTTCTTTTTCTTCTCTGATTGTCGTGGCTAGAACTTCCAAAAATATGTTAAATAATAGTTGTGAGAGGGTACATCCTTGTCTTGTTCCTGATCTTAGAGGAAATGCTTTCAGTTTTTCACCATTGAGAATGCTGTTTGCTGTGGGTTTGCTGTATATGGCCTTCATTATGTTGAGGTAGGTTCCTGCAATGCCCACTTTCTGGAGACTTCAATTTGTTAATATGGTGCATCACATGGATTGAGTTGCATATACTGAAGAATCCTTGCATTCCTGGGATAAATCCCACCTGATCATGGTGTATGATCCTTTTAATGTGTTGTTGGATTCTGCTGGCTAGTATTTTGTTGAGGATTTTTGCATCTATATTCATCAGTGATACTGGTCTGTCTGTAATTTTCTTTGTTTGTAGTATCTTTGTCTGGTTTTGGTATCAGGGTGATGGTGGCCTCATAGAATGAGATTGGGAGTGTTCCTTCCTCTGCAATTTTTTGGAAGAGTTTGAGAAGGATGGCTGTTAGCTCTTCTCTAAATGATTGATAGAATTCACCTGTGAAGCGATCTGGTCCTGGACTTTTGTTGGTTGGAAGATTTTTAATCATAGTTTCAATTTCATTACTTGTGATTGGTCTGTTCATATTTTCTATTTCTTCTTGGTTCAGTCTTGGAAGGTTATACCTTTCTAAGAATTTTCCATATCTTCCAGGTTGTCCATTTTATTGGCATAGAGTTGCTTGTAGTAGTCTCTTAGGATGCTGTGTATTTCTGCGGTGTCTGTTGTAACTTCTCCTTTTTCATTTCTAATTTTATTGATTTGAGTCCTCTCCCTCTTTTCCTTGATGGGTCTGGCTAATGGTTTATCAATTTTGTTTATCGTCTCAAGGAACCAGCTTTTAGTCTTACTGATATTTGCTACTGTTTTATTTGTTTCTATTTCATTTACTTCTGCTCTAATCTTTAGGATTTCTTTCCTTCTGCTAACTTTGGGTTTTGTTTGGTTTTTCTCTTCTTCCTTTAGGTGTAAGCTTAGATATTTTATGTGATATTTTTCTTGTTTCTTGAGGTAGGCTTGTATAGCTATAAACTTCCCTCTTAAAACTGCTTTTGTTGCATCCTATAGGTTTTGGATCATCGTGTTTTCATTGTCATTTGTCTCTAGGTATTTTTTGATTTCCTTTTGATTTCTTCAGTGATCTCTTGGTTATTGAGTAATGTACTGTTTAGCCTCCATGTGTTTGTGTTTTTTATGTTTTTTTCCCTGTAATTGATTTCTAATCTCATAGCGTTGTGGTCAGAAAAGATGTTTGATATGATTTCAATTTTCTTAAATTTACTGAGGCTTGACTTGTGACCCAAGATGTGATCTATCCTGGAGAACGTTCCATGCGCACTTGAGAAGAAAATGTAATTTGCTATTTTTGGATGTAATGTCCTATACATATAAATTAAGTCTCTCTGGTCTATTGTGTCATTTAAAGCTTGTGTTTCCTTATTAATTTTCTGTTTGGATGATCTCTCCATTGGTGTATGTGGGGTGTTAAAGTCCCCCATTATTATTGTGTTACTGTCGATTTCCTCTTTTATAGCTGTTAGCAGTTGCCTTATGTATTCAGATGCTCCTACGTTGGGTACATATATATTTATAATTGTTCTATCTTCTTGTATTGATCCCTTGATCATTATGTAGTGCCCTTCCTTGTCTCTTGTAACATTCTTTATTTTAAAGTCTATTTTATAGGATATCTGTATTGCTACTCCAGCTTTCTCTTGATTTCCATTTGCATGGAATATCTTTTTCCATCCCCTCACTTTCACTCTATATGTGTTCCCAGGTCTGAAGTGTTTCTCTTGTAGACAGCATATATATGGGTCTTGTTTTTGTATCCATTCAGCAAGCCTGTGTCTTTTTGTTGGAGCATTTAATCCTTCACGTTTAAGGTAATTATCGATGTGTATGTTCATATTACCATTCTCTTAATTGTTTTGGGTCTGTCATTGTAGGTCCTTTTCTTCTCCTGTGCTTTCCACTTAGAGAAGTTCTTTTAGCATTTGTTGTAGAGCTGGCTTGGTGGTGCTGAATTCTCTTAGCTTTTGCTTGTCTGTAAAGCTTTTGATTTCTCCATCGAATCTGAATGAGATGCTTGCCGGGTAGAGTAATCTTGGTTATACATTCTTCCCTCTCATCACTTTAAGTATATCATGCCACTCCCTTCTGGCCTGTAGAATTTCTGCTCAGAAATCAGCTGTTAAGCTTATGGGAGTTCCCTTGTATGTTATTTGTCATATTTCCCTTGCTGCTTTCAATAATTTTTCTTTGTCTTTAATTTTTGCCAATTTGATTACTATGTGTCTCAGTGTGTTTCTCCTTGGGTTTATCCTGTATGGGACTCTCTGTGCTCCCAGACTTGGATGGCTATTTCCTTTCCCATGTTAGGGAAGTTTTCGACTATAATGTCTTCAAATATTTTCTCGGGTCCTTTTTCTCTCTCTCTTCTCCTTCTGGGACCCCTATAATGCAAATGTTGTTGCGTTTAATGTTTCCCCAGAGGTCTCTTAGGCTGTCTTCATTGCTTTTCATTCTTTTTTCTTTATTTTGTTCCGCAGCAGTGAATTCCACCATTCTGTCTTCCAGGTCACTTATCCATTCTTCTGCCTCAGTTATTCTGCTATTGATTCCTTCTACTGTAGTATGCATTTCAGTTATTGTATTGTTCATCTGTTTGCTTGTTCTTTAATTCTTCTAGGTCTTTGTTAAACATTTTTTGCATCTTCTCCATCTTTGCCTCCATTCTTTTTCCGAGGTCCTGGATCATCTTCACTATCATTATTCTGGATTCTTTTTCTGGAAGGTTGCCTATCTCCACTTCATTTAGTTGTTTTTCTGGGGTTTTATCTTGTTTCTTCATCTGGTACATAGCCCTCTGCCTTTTCATCTTGTCTATCTTTTTGTGAATGTGGTTTTTCATCCACAGGCTGCAGGATTGTGGTTCTTCTTGCTTCTGCTGTCTGCCCTCTGGTGGATGAGGCTATGTAAGAGGCTTGTGCAAGTTTCTTGATGGGAGGGACTGGTGGTGGGTAGAGCTGGCTGTTGCTCTGGTGGGCAGAGCTCAGTAAAACTTTAATCCCCTTATCTACTGACGGGTGGGGCTGGGTTTTCTCCCTTTTGGTTGTTTGGCCTGAGGCAACCCAACACTGAAGCCTACCTGGGCTCTTTTTGGGGGCTAATGGCGGACTCTGGGAGGGCTCACGCCAAGGAGTACTTCCCAGAACTTCTGCTGCCAGTGTCCTTGTCCTCACGGTGAGCCACAGCCTCCCCCACCTCTGCAGGAGACCTTCCAAGGCTAGCAGGTAGGTCTGGTTAAGTCTCCTATGGGGTCACTGCTCTTTCCCCTGGGTCCCGATGCACACAGTACTTTGTGTGTGCCCTCCAAGAGTGGAGTCTCTGTTTCCCCCAGTCTTGTTAATGTCCTGCAGTCAAATCCCACTAGACTCCCAAGTCTGATTCTCTAGGAATTCCTCCTCTCGTTGCCGGACCCCGAGTTTGGGAAGCCTGTTGTGGGGCTCAGAACCTTCACTCCAGTGGGTGGACTTCTGTGGTATAAGTGTTGTCCAGTCTGTGAGTCACCCACCCCGCAGTTATGGGATTTGATTTTATTGTGATTGTGCCCCTCATACTGTCTCATTGTGGCTTCTCCTTTGTCTTTGGATGTGGGGTATCTTTTTTGGTGAGTTACAGGTCTTCCTGTTGATGATTGTTCAGGAGTTAGTTGTGATTCCGGTGTTCTCGCAAGAGGGAGTGAGAGCACATCCTTCTACTCCGCCATCTTGCCAATAAGCTCTATAGCTGGTATATGATTTTTTAATAAAGTCTTTTGTATAGTCAATATAGTCAAAATATAGTCATAATGTCAAAATTCTTTCCTTCATGTTTTGAGTTTTTGTGTCTTTTTAAAGAAATCCTCACTATCAAAAGATCATATAAATATTTTTTCTGTATTTTCTTCTAAATGGCTTTAATTTTTAATTTACATTTAGTGTCTTAATACACTGAGCCCTATGTGGTGGAATATTTGGGGAGGGGGTCATAAGAATAAAGGAAAAACAGTGATTTACTTGATGCCAACATATCTGACCATTAAAAATGTTTTAATGAAGAACATTAATCACATCTCTCAGAATCCCAATCTTCTGTGGAGCATAGTCTCGAAAATTCTGGAACAAATGAATTCTATCTAAAATGTCAAGAAAGGAAACCAAAAATTCAGTGCCCTCTAAGGGGAAAGCTCTATTCTAGGCATGTCCCCATAACTCATTCATCCTAAAAAAAAAAAAAAAAAAAAGCCTAATATTAATCCTATTTTACAGATTCCTAAGATCATCTAACTGTGAGAATAAAATCTGAGGTCAGGTTTCTGAGTTCAGAGTTCATTTCCTTCCATTTTCTTCCCACCACAAAATCCTTGAGTATTTTCTGAAGCTGAAAGATAGTCTGATACATTGGGATTTTAAGACAAATTTAGACACTGGAAAAGAGAGGCAATGACTCTGGCAGAAAGTTTACTTGCTTTTAAATATATATGTAATACATACAATGGAATATTACTCATCCATAAAAAGAAATGGAATTGAGCTATTTGTAATGAGGTGGATACACCTAGAGTCTGTCATACAGAGTGAAGTAAGTCAGAAAGAGAAAGACAAATACCGTATGCTAACACATATATGGAATCTAAGAAAAAAAAATGTCATGAAGAACCTAGGGGTAAGACAGGAATAGACACAGACCTACTAGAGAATGGACTTAAGGATATGGGGAGGGGGAAGGGTAAGCTGTGACAAAGCGAGAGAGAGGCATGGACATATATACACTACCAAACTTAAGGTAAATAGCTAGTGGGAAGCAGCCGCATAGCACAGGGAGATCAGCTCGGTGCTTTGTGACCGCCTGGAGGGGAGGGATGGGGAGGGTGGGAGGGAGGGAGACGCAAGAGGGAAGAGATATGGGAACATATGTGTATGTATAACTGATTCACTTTTTTATAAAGCAGAAACTAACACACCATTGTAAAGCAATTATACTCCAATAAAGATGTAAAAATAAATAAATATATATATATATGTGTGTGTGTGTGTGTGTGTAAGCCACGGCTTTTTAAAGTATAACCCAAGATCAGCGGGAAGATGGCGGAAGAGTAAGACGCGGAGATCACGTTCCTCCCCACAGATACACCAGAAATACATCTACGCGTGGAACAACTCCTACAGGGCATCTACTGAACGCTGGCAGAAGACCTCAGACCTCCCAAAAGGCAAGAAACCCCCCACGTAACTGGGTAGGGCAAAAGAAAAAACTAAACAGAGACAAAAGGATAGGGACGGGTCCTGCACCAGCGGGAGAGAGCTGTGAAGGAGGAAAAGTGTCCACACACTAGGAAGCCCCTTCGCGGGTGGAGGCTTCGGGAGGCGGAGTGGGGGAGCTTGGGAGCCGCGGAGGAGAGCACAGCAACAGGGGTGCGGAGGGCAAAGCGGACAGATTCCAGCGCAGAGGATCGGGCCGACCGGAACTCGCAAGCCGAGAGGCTTGTCTGCTCGCCCGCCGGGGCGGGCGGGACTGGGAGCTGAGGCTCCGGCTTTTGTCGGAGCGCCGGGAGAGGACTGAGGTTGGCGGCGTGAACACAGCCTGCAGGGCGTTAGTGCACCGCGGCTGGCCGGGAGAGAGTCCGGGGAGAAGTCTGGAACTGCCGAAGAGGCAAGAGACTTTTACGTCCCTCTTTGTTTCCTGGTGCACGAGGAGAGGGGATTAAGAACGCTGCTTGAGAGAGCTCCAGGGACGGGCGCGAGCCGCGGCTAAAAGTGCGGAGCCCAGAGACAGACATGAGACGCTAGGGCCGCTGCTGCCGCCACCGGGAGGCCTGTGTGCGAACACAGGTCACTAGCCACACGCCCTTCTGGGGAGCCTGTGCAGCCCGCCACTGCCAGGGTCCCGGGATCCAGGGACAACTCCCCCAGGAGAACGCACAGGCGCGCCTCAGGCTGCAACGTCTCGCCGGCCTCTGCCGCCGCAGGCCCGCCCCACACTCCGTGCCCCTCCCTACCCCCGGGCCTGAGTGAGCCAGAGCCTCCGAATCAGCGGCTCCTTTAACCCCGTCCTGTCTGAGCAAAGAACAGACGCCCTCCGGCGACCTACACGGACAGGCGGGGCTAAATCCAAAGCTGAGCCCCTGGGAGCTGTGAGAACAAAGAAGAGAAAGGGAAATCTCTCCCAGCAGCATCAGAAGCAGCGGATTAAAGCTCCACAATCAACTCGATGTACCCTGCCTCTGTGGAATACCTGAATAGACAACCAATCATCCCAAATTAAGGAGCCCTGTGGATGAAAGGCTCTTGGGGCTGCAGCCAGGAGTCAGTGCTGTGCCTCTGAGGTGGGAGAGCCAACTTCAGGACACTGATCCACAAGAGACCTCCCAGCTGCACATAATATCAAACAGCAAAAATCTCCGAGAGATCTCCATCTCAACTCCAGCACCCAGCTTCACTCAACGACCAGCAAGCTACAGTGCTGGACATCCTATGCCAAACAACTAGCAAGACAGGAACACAACCCCACCCATTAGCAGAGAGGCGGCCCAAAATCATAATAAGTCTACAGACACCCCAAAACACACCACCAGACGTGGACCTGCCCACCAGAAAGACAAGATCTAGCCTCATCCACCAGAACACAGGCACTAGTACCCTCCACCAGGAAGCCTACACAACCCACTGAACCAACCTTAGCCACTGGGGACAGACACAAAAAACAACAGGAACTACGAACCTTCAGCCTGCAAAAAAGGAGACCCCAAACACAGTAAGATAAGCAAAATGAAAAGACAGAAAAACACACAGCAGATGAAGGAGCAAGATAAAAACCCATCAGACCTAACAAATGAAGAGGAAATAGGCAGTCTACCTGAAAAAGAATTCAGAATAATGATAGTAAGGTTGATCCGAAATCTTGGAGATAGAATGGACAATAGAATGGACAAAATGCAAGAATCAGTTAACAAGGACCTAGAAGAACTAAAGATGAAACAAGCAACGATGAACAACACAATAAATGAAATTAAAAGTACTCTAGATGGGATCAATAGCAGAATAACTGAGGCAGAAGAACGGATAAGTGACCTGGAAGATAAAATAGTGGAAATAACTACTGCAGAGCAGAATAAAGAAAAAAGAATGAAAAGAACTGAGGACAGTCTCAGAGACCTCTGGGACAACATTAAACATACCAACATTCGAATTATAGGGGTTCCAGAAGAAGAAGAGGAAAAGAAAGGGACTGAGAAAATATTTCAAGAGATTATAGTTGAAAACTTCCCTAATATGGCAAAGGAAATAGTTAATCAAGTCCAGGAAGCACACAGAGTCCCATACAGGATAAATCCAAGGAGAAATACGCCAAGACACATATTAATCAAACTGTCAAAAATTAAATACAAAGAAAACATATTAAAAGCAGCAAGGGAAAAACAACAAATAACACACAAGGGAATCCCCGTAAGGTCAACAGCTGATCTTTCAGCAGAAACTCTGCAAGCCAGAAGGAAGTGGCAGGACATATTGAAAGTGTTGAAGGAGAAAAACCTGCAACCAAGATTACTCTACCCAGCAAGGATCTCATTCAGATTTGATGGAGAAATTAAAACCTTTAGAGACAAGCAAAAGCTGAGAGAGTTCAGCACCACCAAACCAGCTCTACAACAACTGCTAAAGGAACTTCTCTAGGCAAGAAACACAAAAGAAGGAAAAGACCTACAATAACAAACCCAAAACAATTAAGAAAATGGGAATGGGAACACACATATCGATAATTACCTTAAATGTAAATGGACTAAATGCTCCCACCAAAAGACACAGATTGGCTGAATGGATACAAAAACAAGACCCATATATTTGCTGTCTACAAGAGACCCACTTCAGACCTAGAGACACATACAGACTGAAAGTAAGGGGATGGAAAAAGGTATTTCATGCAAATGGAAACCAAAAGAAAGCTGGAGTAGCAATTCTCATATCAGACAAAATAGACTTTAAAACAAAGACTATTAGAAGAGACAAAGAAGGACACTACATAATGATCAAGGGATCGATCCAAGAGGAAGATATAACAATTGTAAATATTTATGCACCCAACATAGGTGCACCTCAATACATAAGGCAAATACTGACAACCATAAAAGGGGAAATCGACAGTAACACATTCATAGTAGGGGACTTTAACACCCCACTTTCACCAATGGACAGATCATCCAAAATGAAAATAAATAAGGAAACACAAGCTTTAAATGATACATTAAATGAGATGGAGTTAATTGATATTTATAGGACATTCCATCCAAAAACAACAGAATACACATTTTTCTCAAGTGCTCATGGAACATTCTCCAGGATAGATCATATCTTGGGTCACAAATCAAGCCTTGGTAAATTTAAGAAAATTGAAATTGTATCAAGTATCTTTTCCGACCACAACGCTATGAGACTCGATATCAATCACAGGAGAAGATCTGTAAAAAATACAAACACATGGAGGCTAAACAATACACTACTTAATAACGAAGTGATCACTGAAGAAATCAAAGGGGAAATCAAAAAATACCTAGAAACAAATGACAATGGAGACACGACGACTCAAAATCTATGGGATGCAGCAAAAGCAGTTCTAAGAGGGAAGTTTATAGCAATACAATCTTACCTTAAGAAACAGGAAACATCTCGAATAAACAACCTAACCTTGCACCTAAAGCAATTAGAGAAAGAAGAACAAAAAAACCCCAAAGTTAGCAGGAGGAAAGAAATCATAAAAATCAGATCAGAAATAAATGAAAAAGAAATGAAGGAAACGATAGCAAAGATCAATAAAACTAAAAGCTGGTTCTTTGAAAGGATAAACAAAATTGATAAACCATTAGCCAGACTCATCAAGAAAAAAAGGGAGAAGACTCAAATCAATAGAATTAGAAATGAAAAAGGAGAAGTAACGACTGACACTGCAGAAATACAAAAGATCATGAGAGATTACTACAAGCAACTCTATGCCAATAAAATGGACAACCTGGAAGAAATGGACAAATTCTTAGAAAGGCACAACCTGCCAAGACTGAATCAGGAAGAAATAGAAAATATGAACAGACCAATCACAAGCACTGAAATTGAAACTGTGATTAAAAATCTTCCAACAAGCAAAAGCCCAGGACCAGATGGCTTCACAGGCGAATTCTATCAAACATTTAGAGAAGAGCTATCACCTATCCTTCTCAGACTCTTCCAAAATATAGCAGAGGGAGGAACACTCCCCAACTCATTCTACGAGGCCACCATCACCCTGATACCAAAACCAGACAAGGATGTCACAAAGAAAGAAAACTACAGGCCAATATCACTGATGAACATAGATGCAAAGATCCTCAACAAAATACTAGCAAACAGAATCCAACAGCACATTAAACGGATCATACACCATGATCAAGTGGGGTTTATTCCAGGAATGCAAGGATTCTTCAATATACGCAAATCAATCAACGTGATACACCATATTAACAAATTGAAGGAGAAAAACCATATGATCATCTCAATAGATGCAGAGAAAGCTTTTGACAAAATTCAACACCCATTTATGGTAAAAACCCTGCAGAAAGTAGGCATAGAGGGAACTTTCCTCAACATAATAAAGGCCATATATGACAAACCCACAGCCAACATCGTCCTCAATGGTGAAAAACTGAAAGCATTTCCACTAAGATCAGGAACAAGACAAGGTTGCCCACTCTCACCACTCTTATTCAACATAGTTTTGGAAGTTTTAGCCACAGCAATCAGAGAAGAAAAGGAAATAAAAGGAATCCAAATCGGAAAAGAAGAAGTAAAGCTGTCACTGTTTGCAGATGACATGATACTATACATACAGAACCCTAAAGATGCTACCAGAAAACTACTAGAGCTAATCAATGAATTTGGTAAAGTAGCAGGATACAAAATTAATGCACAGAAATCTCTGGCATTCCTATACACTAAGGATGAAAAATGTGAAAGTGAAATCAAGAAAACACTCCCATTTACCATTGCAACAAAAAGAATAAAATACCTAGGAATAAACCTACCTAAGGAGACAAAAGACCTGTATGCAGAAAATTATAAGACACTGATGAAAGAAATTAAAAATGATACAAATAGATGGAGAGATATACCATGTTCTTGGATTGGAAGAATCAACATTGTGAAAATGACTCTACTACCCAAAGCAATCTACAGATTCAATGCAATCCCTATGAAACTACCACTGGCATTTTTCACAGAAATAGAACAAAAAATCTCACAATTTGTATGGAAACACAAAAGACCCCGAATAGCCAAAGCAATTTTGAGAACGAAAAATGGAGCTGGAGGAATCAGGCTTCCTGACTTCAGACTATACTACAAAGCTACAGTAATCAAGACAGTATGGTACTGGCACAAAAACAGAAATATAGATCAATGGAACAGGATAGAAAGCCCAGAGATAAACCCACGCACATATGGTCACCTTATCTTTGACAAAGGAGGCAGAAATGTACAGTGGAGAAAGGACAGCCTATTCAATAAGTGGTGCTGGGAAAACTGGACAGCTACATGTAAAAGTATGAGATTAGATCACTCCCTAACACCATACACAAAAATAAGCTCAAAATGGATTAAAGACCTAAATGTAAGGCCAGAAACTATCAAACTCTTAGAGGAAAACATAGGCAGAACACTCTATGACCTAAATCACAGCAAGATCCTTTTTGACCCACCTCCTAGAGAAATGGAAATAAAAACAAAAGTAAACAAATGGGACCTAATGAAACTTAAAAGCTTTTGCGCAGCAAAGGAAACCATAAAGAAGACCAAAAGACAACCCTCAGAATGGGAGAAAATATTTGCAAATGAAGCAACTGACAAAGGATTAATCTCCAAAATTTATAAGCAGCTCATGCAGCTTAATAACAAAAGAACAAACAACCCAATCCAAAAATGGGCAGAAGACCTAAATAGACATTTCTCCAAAGAAGATATACAGAGTGCCAACAAACACATGAAAGAATGCTCAACATCACTAATCATTAGAGAAATGCAAATCAAAACTACAATGAGATATCATCTCACACCAGTCAGAATGGCCATCATCAAAAAATCTAGAAACAATAAATGCTGGAGAGGGTGTGGAGAAAAGGGAACCCTCTTGCACTGTTGGTGGGAATGTAAATTGATACAGCCACTGTGGAGAACAGTATGGAGGTTCCTTAAAAAGCTACAAATAGAACTACCATATGACCCAGCAATCCCACTACTGGGCATATACCCTGAGAAAACCATAATTCAAAAAGAGTCATGTACCAAAATGTTCATTGCAGCTCTATTTACAATAGCCCAGAGATGGAAACAACCTAAGTGTCCATCATCGGATGAATGGATAAAGAAGATGTGGCACATATATACAATGGAGTATTACTCAGCCATAAAAAGAGACGAAATTGAGCTATTTGTAATGAGGTGGATAGACCTAGAGTCTGTCATACAGAGTGAAGTAAGTCAGAAAGAGAGAGACAAATACCGTATGCTAACACATATATATGGAATTTAAGAAAAAAATAATGTCATGAAAAACCTAGGGGTGAAACAGGAATAAAGACACAGACTTACTAGAGAATGGACTTGAGGCTATGGGGAGGGGGAAGGGTAAACGGTGACAAAGCAATAAAGAGGCATGGACATGTATACACTACCAAACGTAAGGTAGATAGCTAGTGGGAAGCAGCCGCATAGCACAGGGAGATCAGCTCGGTGCTGTGTGACTGCCTGGAGGGGTGGGATAGGGAGGGTGGGAGGGAGGGTGACGCAAGCGGGAAGAGATATGGGAACATATGTATATATATAACTGATTCATTTTGTTGTGAAGCTGAAACTAACATACCATTGTAAAGCAACTATGCTCCAATAAAGATGTTTAAAAAAAAAAAAATAAAGTATAACCCAGATTTTACAATTATTTTGAAGTTAAAAACATTTATCAGGATTCAAATCCTGTAGACCTCAGTTCAAACCTGTTATACCAAGCAAGCTATTTTCCTATCCTCAGTTAAAGGAGGATAATAACAGCTACTGCCCAGGACTGTTGGAGAGATTACATGAGTTATATAGAAAAAGCATCCAGTACTCTGTCTCGTACCTAACAGGCACTGAAGTATTAGTTCCATTAAATCTCAATTGCATTATACATATGAGCCCACAACACTCCCCCACACACACCAAAAGGTCCCTACAACCTAAAGAATGTTGGAAGCTATTATTGTCCTCTCTCCTTTTTCTTGCTTTCCTTTTCTTTTTCTTCAGCCATTGTCTCTTCTTCCCAGGTTCCCGCTCAGGCAGCACTGTGTTGGTAATACTGAACTTATTCTATAAACAGGTATCCTGTTATTAATTATGATGAGGTTCAGCTCAGTAGAGCTAAATTACTTTCAGAAGGCCAAGTCAGTGCCAGAATGAGTCACCAAGAAACTGAGACTCTTCCTCCTTCCCTCTGAGCTTTGTTCCCACAGTGGCCACAGCTGCCTACAGGTTCTTAGAGGCTGGAGTTACTGAAGAGGGACGGAGACAGTGACCTCTGATGTCTTGTTGCTTATCCTCCCCCACCATCCCAGCAATGAACAAGCTGGCATCCACAGGGAATTAGTGGGATCATATCAGGGCAAAGAAAGACGTCACATTGATTCTCTCTCTGGTTCTCCTCCGCAAACCTGTTTCTTTCCCATCAGTTTCACTCTCATTCTTTGTCTTTCTCTTTCTCTCTCATTTCTCCTTTGTTAAGTGCTTCTTCCCTCTCGCTGCTATTTTCCTCCTCTTTGTTCTCCATGTGACATCTACCATCTCCATCCTATCCTCGTTCTCCTCCTCATCTCCTCCTCCTTCCATATTCCATTCAAAAATAATGATAATGATAAAGATAACAACAGTAATAAACAGTTGTCTGCTGATTGTACTGCAAGAACATGAAGTACTTTCCGTTAGTGATCACAGGTGGCTTCCCAAGTCCTGCCAGGCTGGTGGTAGAATTGTTGGCCACAGTGAGGCAGGTGGGGGAGTGTGGGTGGTACCCAGTAAGCAGCCCACTTGAGTCACTCTACTGCCAATCCTTCTGACAAGGAAATGTCTAAGGCAGGCAAATGCATGGTAGCTCATTAAGTCTGTGTTGCTAATGTACTCCAGTCAATCACAATGCAGTTTCCAATGGAAAATTCCCAGTCTATGAAAGTAAAACAAATAAATGAGACTGAATGGATGTTTTAACTAAGACTGTGACATCATCTCTTGATTTTATGTCTGTCCAGCTTTTGTTCTGTGAATGAGTAGGCTTGTGCTTTTCAGAGCAATGTTGTAACACACACATATGCTAACAAATTATACTGGAATGCCTGATGAAGCCTGCATCTACCCAGACAAATCATCTGGTAGAGATACCCAATGTAGTTAATTTAGTATAAGTTCTTACCTTCTCACATATAGCAATTTAAAAATGGACTCAGATGCATCATTACCTCAAACTCTTTACTTAATTCTGCCTATAATTTTGCCTTGATCTTCTAATTTATATTTACTCAATATTTTTATTTTAAAATCTTGTTGTTTTTAACATACTTGTTTATCTTTTTTTGTATAAGCACTTCAAATCCCTTGTGGAACAGTTTGAGTTTAAAAATAAATAAATGAAGTAATAAACTCTGTCTTTACCCAATCATCAAAACTATACATCTTGATCTCTACTCTCACTTTTAGTTCGTAGGTTTTTCTTTCATTTTTACTGCCTCATTTATTATTTGACCTCATGATGTAGACTGAATGTTTGTGTCCCCTCAAAATTCATTATGTTGGAAACAAATTCCCAATGGGATGGTATTTGGAGGCGAGGCCTTTGGGAGGTCAATAGGTCATGAGGATTGAGCCTTTATGATGGGATTAGTGCCCTCATTAAAGAGACTCCAGACACTCCTTCACCCCTTCTGCCATGTGAGGACACAGGAACTGGGAAGCAGGCCCTCATCAGACATCAAATCTGCCAGCACCTTGGTCTTGGACTTCTCAGCCTCCAGACCCATGAGAAATAAATTTCCATTGTTTATAAGCACCTTGTCTATGGTACTTTGTTACAGAAGCTCAAACACACTAAGATACCTCATGAGAGTATTTGATTCAAAGATTTCGTTAGAAGACAGACAAGCTTCATTTTATCAGGGTTATGTGAACCTTTTTAATCTACACTCATGTAAGTGAAGAATAGATTTGGAAAAATAGCAACACACACTAGCTATTCATTGGCTACTATTCTAAGCGAAATATCTGGGAAGTTCTGGCTTGAAAGTACTTGTTTTGATATGAATTATCCAGGTGAAGTATTTCAAGCCACATTGAGCTTAAAGGCAGGAATTCAGCAGACACTGTTGTCAGCCTTCCCTTTATTAGTTCAAGGCTCTATTAATAAACAAATTAATCACAAGGAAGAAAGTTTCCTCACAACCTATTGGAAGTTTCTATTGCATATTGAAGCTTTGATTTGGAAAATTAATTCATCGGTATTCATGGACTAAAGCTGAGAACTGCTATTTATATCTTTCTCTTCTACATTCTTGAGGGCTACAGCATCTTTTTCACCACTGAGTCCCCTGGAATAGGTCATGGGCTCTGTGGTATAGTGGTCAGATTACAACCCCAGCTCTGCCAGTTATAATCTGTACACTTTAGGGTAACCTGCTTAAACTGTCTATACATCAGATTTTTCATCAGTATAACAAAATAATAGTTCTTAGAAACTAAAACAATACCTGCATACAGAAAACGTTTGATAAATCATAAATATATGGATGGAACAGTTAAATTTCTTCATAAGTGAATAACATAATAGCTGAATTATATGTCTGTATCTCTAAAATTCTCGAATAGGGATGCATGAGGAAAGGTTCTAATTAGTGATTACTGGTTATCACAGTTGGCATCATCAAGTGGTTGATGACACCTTCCCAGGCATAGACATGGTGCCCATAAAAAATGACTCAGTATCCAAAGCTGCCTTTTAGATTTAAGCCTGTTCCAGCCATGGCAAGCATCCCAACAGTGACAGCTTTTTATTGTATTTCATGATCAATTGAGCTGTGTATAGGGACAATCCCTACGTGCACACGTGCAAACACACCACACACACACACACACACACACACACACACACACACACACACACAGAATAGCAACATGGCCAAAAGACTAGATTTTGCCATCAGACCCAGACTGAGGTTTCCATACTTCTACGTATTAGCTAAGTGGCCTTCGGCAAGTTAAACTCGCTAAACCTCAATTTTCACTTGTAAAATGGAGATAATACCTACTTTAAGGGCTGGTAAGTAGAAAAACAAATGAGACAATGTATGTTAATCATTTAACCTAGTGCCTAACACACATGAAGCATTCATCAAGTAGAAGCTGCTATTATTATTGTTGTTGTTGTTATCATTATTATTTTATCATCCCAAATTCTGAGAGATTTTTCATTAAGAGGTATATATAAGATTGGTTACAAAATAATTTTATTTTAGTTATGAAAAACAAGTTTAGCAATTTTAATCTTTTACAGAATTTGTGATGCTGCACTTGCCATCTTGCCTGCCCTAAAACCTAAAAAGTAGATAAATTCATATTAATTTGTATTGTGGATAAAAGCTTGAAGTGATAATTAGGTAAGAGGCTGCCATGATGTTTCTAGATGACTGGGTTGGAGTGACTGGTTGTTCAGGTGGCATTATTATTAATAATGGTGATAATTATTAAACCCTTTAATGTCCCATAATTACAAATGAAGTTGCCACTGAAATGCCACATCAAAAAATTTTTATTTTTGTTTATGAATTCCATTACTTTGCTCACCATTAAGCATGGTCCGTAGATGTCAGTACTCATAATGATCCTTCTTTTCATGCACATTTTGCTTTGAACAATTTCTTCCAGTACATTTGGTTGGAAGGTAATTGGCCTGTATCATATTTCTATGTGCCTTAGAAGGACGGGAAGGGACTTAGAGGGAGAGAGTGAAAGACCTCACTACATTCAACACAAAAGAAAGAGGGGTAAAGGAGACTTTATCAACAGACTAATATTTTAGAAAAGATTCATTTGCCTGAAAGTGTTGAAGAAAGAGACCTTGGTCCTTTAAGGGAATCTAACAGGCAAGTGTGAGGACAAGTCAAAAAGCACAACTGAATCTCATCCAGAGGAAAATATCTGAATATAAAGGAAGCCAAGCTGGGTTTGGAGAACTATATAAAGGAAATGTAATGTAATCAAGTCTACCTGGATATTCTCCAGGGTCAGTTCTGTGTTATTGTGGTAGCGATTTCATTAATCATTTGTATAGCTACAAACTTGATACTCACTCGGTGTACATTTATTTTTTAAGCCAACCTACACTAGCTCCTTGTTTCACTTTACAAAAAATTTTTAGGGCATTTTCAACTTCCGGTTTGCAGATTTAATCTCTGAATAAAATTCTGGAAGACACTTCAGATGATTTGACAGCAAAGAAAATGCTTTACTTTATATCTGGCTTCAAAGAAGCCAGTTATATCATCATCCTGTTTTCAGTGTGTAATAACTTCATTCAATAAATCTTTCATTCAATAAGCATTTCCTGAATATTTGCTAGTATCTTATGCATGTCATTATTCATGAAACCAAGCATAATCTGATCCCCTACACTACTATTCCAAGGCTAAAACCTTTCCCAAGAGTCTTGATATTTTCAGAAATGCAGAATGTCTTCTTGCCAACTACTTCAAACGTTGTTCACCTGGTGTGAGTTGAAGACACTTCAGTCTATCTTTATCACCTGTACTCGGAGGGTCAGAATGAATAAAGCACAAGGGAAGAAACAACAGAAAGGGTGTTAGAAGCTGAAGCTCCAAAATGAGGATGAGAGAGAACTGAAGCACTGACACAGATAATTCAGTCACTGACTCCCTTCCTGTTGAGTACCCATGGGATCTGGAAGCTCTCCAAAGGCTTGAAATATCTTGTCTTAAAAGTGGTCCAGTAAAGTCATTCTCACCAGATGAAATGCAGAGAACACACAGTTGCTGGTGAAGAAGTAGAATTTCTGATGGCCTTACATTTCTCAGGGAATAAAAGGTAGAAACACCAAGTCTTTTGTGATCCTTGTAGGGTCTTCAAAACGTTTCATAAAGCTACTTCAGTTCCAAGTAAACGTTTCTTCTGACAGCAGATTAGAAGTCCATGAGTCATGCTTTGATGGTAAGCATACCATTCATTAATAATGTACATAGTACTCACTTCCTAAAACCATTTCCCTAGTGGCATAAAGATTTTTCTTAAGGGATTCATTCCAGGGTTCTCATTAGCATTATCTTTTATGACCTTAATGAACATCAGTGCCTACTTTATAGTGTGGAGTTTATTGTCAAATGCCCTATGTATGCAAGCAACTAAACTGAGAGAAATGTTTAATTTCTGAGGCTCTACTTACTACTCTGCGTAGGTGTTTAACAAATGCCTAAAGAAGATCTAGCATACAAAGCTCAGACTTCAGAGTGAGAAATAGTTTATAATTTTCAATTCCAAATTAAGCGTGAGCCTGATAAGACTGTTTCAAAATATAAATCTTTTGTTTTACAGGTAAAATACAAAAATTCCTGGGTAAATATCAGTTTTATAAATGCATTAGTAATTTGGTTATGTTTTCTCTGTGTTCCTGAAGTAGTCTACTTAATCATAGAATATTTTTTCAAGAATGTAAGATTCATTTTTCATATTTTAAATAATTGCAACCTTAATAAAGCCAATGTTTGTGCCTTACCTCATTTATGCTGAGGATTTTTAACAACTTATTGTGACTTAGAAAGGTCTCTCCAGAAAACACATGAAATTATTTTCAGGATTAAGTAAGGAATTCTCAACTATATTTACCCCTTTTCAGCCACGATGGCAAAAGTGTTTAGCTTGCAATTTCAAGCCCTATTGATCCCAAACCAATAGTGACTTGTATTTAAAGTAAGCATCTCAGAGGAATAAATTAGAAAAATATAAGGAAATATGACCTGAAAATACTTGGCACATACTTTTTTCCCTTCTTGGAAGCTGAGTGCACTATATGTATATGACCAAACAAATGAATTTAGATTAGCAGTTATTAAATTAGAATCAATGGTAACTCTGAAACTGTATGACAAAGTATGAGCGTGTGCATGCATGTTGGGTAGGGGGAAGGAGAGGAAGAGAGAATACACAGAGATGGAATAATTTCTACATATCAGGCCTTGTTCAAGGCACTGGAAATACAGTGTGAACAAGATAGGGTTCCTGACCTCAAGTAGCTTATATTCTTGTCAAGGAATACAGGCAGTAAGATATATAAACAAATAAATAAATTTCAGAAATGTATCCCTAATTTAGGATCTAATTTGACTTAAGTTCAAAATAATGAGACCTCAAAATCAAAAATGGCCAAAAAAGAGGCCATAGAATCCACTGTGAGGATGAGCAGAAAAGATAGACAACAGTGTTAGGGCATCAAAGACTCAGCTTTAGAATTATTAGATCCAACACATAAAAGAACATGTACAAATGTTACAATCTTTTAAAATGTATGGTCCAAAAAATGATCAAGGAAGAAGTAACAATCAGAAATCACCATAAAGAATTATGGGAGAATCAACATTTAGAAATAAAACATAAATAGGGTGAAGATGGAGTCTCAGTGAATGAGTGGGGCATCAGAACAGAGCAAGATGGTAAACTGGAAGAAAGATTAAAGACGTTACCTAGGGTGCTGTACAGAAAGAAAAAAAGAATTGTATGAAATAATAGAAAAAGGAGATATTCTAGCATGCATTCAACTGAGTCCCAGAAGGAGAGAACATTTTAAAATGCAGAAGAGATAGGTTTGAAGACACAATCAGTGCAAACATTTTCAGAATTGATAAAGGATATATATACAAGAAGTTCCACATACACCAAACAGGATAGATAAGTGAGATCCACATGGGGACATTTTTTATAAGGTTACAGAATGCCGAAAACAAGAAAAAAAAATTTGAAGCAGATGGAGAGAAAAGACAGGTCATTTACTAGGAATGATAATTATACTGATAACTAACACTGTTAGCAACAAAGGAAGCCAAAGACTGAGCATTACTATCTTCAAAGTCTAAGAGAATGTAACTGTCAATCCAGAATTGTAAATCCAGCAAAACTATCATTTTAAAATGGGAGTAAAATGAAGATATTTTCAAATGAACAAAAACTGAGGGAGCTTACCACCAACAGACCTTCACTGAAGGAACTTTTAAGTTATGTACTTCGTGAACAAGAAAAATGATCCTATAAATGTTATACACAGTTAACATAGATTTTTGTGTTGATGGTTGCACAGCTCAGTGAATATATTGAAAATCATTGAATTGTACCCTTTAAAAGGGTGAATTGTATGGTGGAAGAATTATATCTCAGTAAAGGTGTTTTTAAAGATTCTTCTTTGCAACATAGACTGTGTGACTTGAAAACTTGGCAAAATGAGTATCCAGACTTCTCTTTTAAACCGTTAATCTTGCTGGGGTTTAATGCATAAAGACAGTTACACTGATGTGCATCTCAGTTTGATAGTGGAAACATACCTAGAGTTGCCTATGAATCAAGAATATTTTTTAGTGAAAGCTTATAAGGTTTTAAGCTCATACTTTACTAATTTAATTAATTAATATATATAACCGTTTTAAAAAACATAGACTAAAATAACTTCTTAACAGTACTGAAAAAATATTTCCAAAGACAAAACTGTAAAACAAGTTCAGATAAGTCCCAATTTTTCATTCCTGTTTCCCTAACTATTCCCTCCCTCCCACGTTGGTAATTAATATTTGACTTCTATTTCCCTCATTTCTCAAAAACTGGTATTTCAGAGGTAGAAGACTAATATATCCATATTTCATTTATTACACTGAAAAAGCACAGTGACTTTTAGGTGTCTGCATCCAGAACAAGTTTGAGAACTATCTTAAATCTAACCACAGACACTGGACATAAGTGTCTTCCAGAGCCTTCAGGAACCAGCTAAAGACAAAGCCCTTTTTTTTTTTAAATTAAGACTTTACTTTTTGAATTACAATATGATCCTGCAATTCCATTCCTGAGCATATATCTAGAGAAAACTGTAATTTGAAAAGTTACTTGCACCCCAACATTCATTGCAGCACTATTTACAATAGCCAAGACATGGAAGCAACCTAAGTGTCCATCAACAGATGAATGGATAAAGAAGATGTGACACATATATACAATGGAATATTATTCAGCCATTAAAAAAGAATGAAATATTACAATTTGTGGCAACATGGATGGACCTAGAGAATATCATAGTAAGTGAAGTACGACAGACAAAGATAAATGTCATGTGATATAACTTATATGTGGAATCTAAAAAAAAAATGATACAAATGAACTTACCTACAAACAGAAATAGACTCGCAGACATAGAAAACAAACTTATGGTTACCAAAGAGAAAGGGGAGGGGAGGGATATATTAGGAGTTTGGGATTAACATATACACACTACTATATATAAAATAGATAAACAACAAGGACCTACTGTCTAGCACAGAGAACTATAGTCAATATTTTATAATAACCTATAAGGGAAAAGAATCTGAAAAAGACTATATATAGATGTATAAGTGAATCACTTTACTGTACACCTGAAACTAACATAACATTGTAAATGAACTATACTTCAATAAAAAAAAATTATTTTTTGAAACAGTTTTAGATTCACAGGGAAAAAATGAGCACATAGCACAGAGAGTTCCCATATACCGCCTTCCCCTCACACAATGTCTCATTTTTTTAACTGAAATATAGTTGACATACAATATTAGGTTCATTTCAGGTATACTACATAATGATTTGACATTTGCATACATTATGAAAGGATCACCACTGTAAGTCTAGTAACCACCTGTCCCTGTACAGAAAGTTATTACAGTATTATTGTATGCTGTATTACATATTCTTTATGCTATATATTACATACCCGTGACTTATTTATTATATAACTGGAGTTTGTACCGCTTAATCCCTATCACCTATTTCGCCCCCACTACCCTCCCTTCCGGCAACCACTCATTTGTTCTCTGTACTGTATCTATGAATCTGTTTTCATTTTGGACAAAGCCTTTCTTTTGATTAAAGGAGAGTTTCTGGTCAGTTTGCCCATGACGAGAGACATTTGGGGGTCAGTGGTACTTTGAACTCCACCACCAACGCTTGCAACAGTGTGGAAGGAAAATACGTTTCAGAGGCAGGTATTTCCAAGCTGTGATACTTTGAGCAAGTTGCTTAACATATCCATGCTTATTTCCTTGTTTAAAAAAAAAAAGGGATAATAGTGTTCACTGTTTCAGACTGTTCTAAGGATTGTATTACATGATGTAATGATTCAGAACCCACAGGAGAAGCAGCACGCTGTACACATGAGGTACTCTAAGACGGAGGCTAAAATTCTAATGCAGGAGCACAGAGTCTGTCAACTTCATTTCAACTATGATCAGCAGGTCAAGGTGTGGAGGGAGAGTATCATCCCCTTCTGAGTTAGGCTCCTGCTGTATACAGAATTAAAAACTCAATCTCTCCACTTCTCTGAAAGCAGTGTTATCCCAGAGCATCAGGCTATGAAATCAGTTTAAAAAAGTGATGCAGGGGATGTGGCCAATTCACAGAGCAGCACAGACAAGGCTAAATGCAAATGGAAGACAAACACTTTTTAGCTGATTTGAATCTTTTCAGTGTTACTGTTGAAAAAATAAACGCGCACCGTTATTCTTCCTCTTCTGCCGTTAAAATGCACTTGCTCCAAAAGGAAAGTCTCCCCTTGTTTAGCTCACAGAAAATGTTAGTTCTCTACTTAATCTTACTGTACAAAACCTTGGGCTTTCTTCAACAGCCAACTCTCAACGTGCATTGTAGCTAGCAAGGCACTCATGGAATAGCTCTATGAAATCTCCTGGGAAATGTATCAGTGGATTTTGCTGTATGTACAACAGTAAAACTTGCTGCCACACATCAGGAAGGAACATTGGCCAATTATGGTCCTAAAATGAACTGCTCGCTGCTTCTTCTCCATTTCTTAAGTGAACTTCCTTTCCAGTTTATTTTCCATATGTGACAATTCTAGGCCACTGCAAGCTGTGCTCGTTCAGACCACATTTGTTGAAAAAGGTGCAACTGAACTTTGCAAATGGTATAAAAAGAGATCAACTATTAATCTGGGTTCGCATAGAAAAGAAACAGGCTATTTTTGCTTCTAAAAGCTTTTTAAAAAGACTTCACTCCCAGAAGCTGCTCTCTTTGTAAGCAAGTTGGCTGGCACAGGTAAAGAGACCAAAGGTAAGGATCCTGCCAGAGGGAGTCTGAGGAATGGAAAAAAGTACAGGGATTTACTCAGGACTGACTCCAAACCTCCCCTTCTTACCCTGTCTCTCCAGCCAAAGCTGAGAAAAGGTTTTCCAATCACCATAGTAATTCAGGCAAAAACAAGCCTTGCTGTCTATTTATGCGTGAGTTCTGCTAGGCAGGCCTGAAATAATATAGTCAAAAGTAGGCCAAAATTTCATAAAAATACAGAAAATGTAAAACTGTCTATCTGGCAGCCCCAGTACCTAGAAACACCAATTTGTGTGTCCTTCCAGATAATGTGACAAATTTGTGGTTTTTCACTTAAAGTCAGAAAAATCAAGGATGATCTCCTTGGACCAGTTCCACTATGGCAGAATCCCCCAATTACAGGAATAAGCCGGGACTTGTGGTAGGGGTTGCCATGAGAATCAGGAGCACAAGAGTCATCATCCAATGAGAGAGGACCTCCAACTCCAGAAAGGGCTTCTACTGGTGGGAAGCCAACAAGACTTACCCTGAGACCCCACATTCCATCCTGACAGCATCACACTGGTATCTATATTTCCTTCCTATATGTGCTCCCATCACTAGCCACCACAGAGGAACTAAGGCAGCTCAGGAAACCACATTTCTTAAATTTATAATCAAAAAAGTTTTTAATAAATACATTATGATAGTGTTACCCAAACTGGTACTCGAGAAGATTTTAAGTGACATGCAAATTAACTTGTTTGAAATTTTACTTGTATTTTACGTACATTTTAAAATACAGCACATAGAACCTATGATTTCATAAGTACTAGTTATTTAGAACAAAGTTAACTATTTTTTAGAATTTCAAAATGAGTTTATTCACAGCAATAGTAAGTAAAGAGTAGCACAAGTATTAAATGTAAAATGACAAAAATGTGAAGCTGGTACATGTATGCATAATGAGAAGTATTACGGGGAATGCATAATGAGAAGCTAGTATCATGAGGAGACTTTTACGTTTCTAGTCAAGCCATAAGGTCCTGGCCCATGAAAGAAGCGCCTTTGGTTTCCCTATCCCACAAAGTTTGCTGTGAACTTTTTTTTTATGGGTTGACAGACCTTGTTTCCTCAGCTGTGCAAGGACTCTGGGAAGATGCTCCCCACGGCCTGGGAATCCCCAAGAGGAGGCTGCCACTCATCACTGAACTGGGAGGATACCCCTTCTCTGCCGTAATGAATGCCACCGCCCTTGTCTCTCCCTGAAGGAAACACACTAGCCTCAACAACGTAAACAGTTCTTTACAGAAGGGATGCCCTCCAAGGTTCCAAAGCTCTAGAGATTGTATTTGGGTGGGGGGCAGGGGAAGAGCCTTCAAGTCAGAAATTAAGCCCTTAACGCAACCTTCTCGTTCTGGTTCTCTCATCCTGCATGAGAAACCAGACCTTCCAAGGTCCTGGCTCCTTAACTCTCCCTCCCATGAACCCTTCCCCCACCCAGTGTTCCCCACTTACATTCTCCCACCCTACCCACACACACCGTGCCCTCTCACACAATTCTGACAATGAAGAAAACCTAGTCCAAGTTGCTTCTTCCTAGACCCTGTGTGTGTGTGTTGAGTGGGGGAGGGGGGGCGTTGGGGGTGGTGAAAGAGGGTGGAGGAGTTCTCAGATACCAAGCCTCACTATGAATTTCCTAAAATTGTGTTACAAATTTTGTTCTGGATTTCCTTTCCATCAAAGTGAAAGAGGGGGTGGAATTCACCGTGGTTCCTCAGAGGAAGGTCTTCCTAGGCCTTCATCTAGCGTGGCTTTCATATTGAGGACTTCAACAACATTCTCTACAAAGAATGCCACGTGGTTTTCCTTTTGCTGTTGCTTACACAAAATTCATCTGTGTAAGCTGAAGTGTGCTTACACACGTCACTGCAATTGTGTGTTTATATGTCTGTCTAGACTGTAATTTCTTGAGGGCAGGTCATAGGTCTCATACATTTTTCTTCTATCTTTAATGTCAAGAACCATACCAGGCTTTCAAAGTGTTTGCTAAGTGAATAAATAATCTTAAGAAGAGGAATGTTTGAAGATGAAGGAACTGAAATGATAGGTTGAAATAGGAAATACAGTTTTCTTTTTGAAATCAACAATTACATTATTTTCAGCTAGAAATCTGCTGTGGTGCCTTAAACAGCACATAGGAGTGCTTTTACCCAAGGTGCCCAGATAACTGTCCATGTCAATCAAAGTTATAATCTGTTTGTTCAGCTTTCCCCTATGTCACGCTGTACAAGTTCAGCTTCCACAGTTTCCATATGACTGTATTTATCCCTCTAATTCATTTTGGACACAATATGGGCCCAGGAACCTATAGGGAAAAAAGGAAATGAAACCATGAGGCAGGGTGACCTAGATTACTTTTTACGTAGGTTATCTTTGGGGACCCTCGGGTCTGCACTATATCTAGGCCACTCGGTCTGAGTGACAGGAAGACCAGTGAAAGTACTAGATTGTCTTTAGTTAGTAGTTATATATCTTAATAAATCAGTCTTTAAAAAAAAGAGGCTCTGGAGACGTGTGACTTGGAATATGGTCTGCTTAGTGACATGTGCTAAAAAAAGAAGTCAGGATGTTTGGTGTAAGTGGAGACACTGTTACATAAGGCTTTTTGAGGATAAAAGTATGAAAAATAATAGAATCTCCCTCTTTCCCTTCCCCTAGGATACATGCACAGCAGTAGGTTCCTATGTTAAATGGTTGGTATTAGTTTGCTAGGGCTGCCATAACAAAATACCATAGACTGGGTGGTTTAAACAACAGAAAATTATTTTTTCACATTCTAGGTGCTGAAAGTTCAAGATCAAGATGCCAGCAAGCTTGGTTTCTTCTGAGGCCTCTCCCCGTGGAGTGCAGACAGCCGCTTTCTCACCGTGACCACACACAGTCTTTCCTCTGTGTGTGCACACCCATGTGTGTCCAAATTTCCTCTTATAAAGACCCAATCAGATTGGATTATGACCCACCCTAACAGCCTCATTTTAACTTAATCACCTCTTTAAAGACCCTGTCTCCAAACAGAGTCACATTCTGAGTTATCGAGGGTTAGGACTTCAACATACAGAACAAGGGGATGGGGGGGGGGGGACACACAGTTCAGCCCATAAGAGCATACTATAGTCTTTGAATTTAAAAGCCATAGTGCCATCCTAATTAGTAACTGACTTGACTCCTCACTGCCCAAACATTTAGGATTATATTGAAGTTTAGGGAGGAACTAAGCAATAAGGAAATTAAGGATCATTCCCCAAGGAAGCCAAAAAAGGTTGCAGATTGAGGATCAAAAGTTTGGATTGTTTTAAAAAACAAAAAATCTCAAGTTCACACTAGACCTGGGGCAACAAACTCAAATGCTTTCTGGTTGGAACAGATAATATCAATGTGGACTGCAGCCTAGTTTAAAAAGAAAGGGCAAATGGAAGACAGGGAAAAGAGCAAACTGGAGAGTCTAAGTCATAAAAAGAATCAAATTCAATTTTCCTCCCAATGCATCAGTCAGTTTGTGAGCCCTGAACAAGACACTCTTTGCTACACATTCAAATGTTCGCTAAACAGATGTCCTTCCCATATGTCCCATGACATTTCATCCTGTCCTTCTTGCTTTCCTCCAGCCCTGTCCAGATTAGTTCTTCAGTTTTGTGGCAGCCCAGGGCCTCAAGCTGCTGACCTGAAGGTGGAGTGTTACAGCTGCCAACTATTCTGTTCCCAATCAGTGCTGGCCGTGAAGGCAGCTACTCTCCTATAAGCATGCTCTTGCCTCATTTCCATTCTCCTCAGGCTTGGTTGTCATAGGGACAGCAGTGTGCTTGAGGCCTGGGTGAAACTCCAGGACCAGAAAAGTAGAACATATGCAAACCTGCAGGGTCTATGAAGCGTTGAGTCAGAACCAAACGACCAACAGAAATTGAAGATTCATGAAAGCCATGGGGGAGGATAAATTGGCATATTTGCAATCTAAGTCAGTGGTTTCTAACAGAAGGTGGATGAGGGGATATTTTATTTTATTTTATTTTATTTATTTATTTATGGCTGTGCTGGGTCTTCATTGCTGCATGAGGGCTTTCTCTAGTTGTGGTGAATGGGGGCTACTCTTTGTTTCAACGCCCAGGCTTCTCATTGCGGTGGCTTCTCTTGTTGTGGAGCACAGGCTCAAGCCTGCGGGCTTCAGTAGTTGTGGCTCGCAGGCTCTACAGCACAGGCTCAGTAGTTGTGGCGCATGGGCTTAGTTGCTCTGCAGAGTGTGGGATCTTCCTGAACCAGGGCTTGAACCCATGCCCCCTGCATTGGCAGGAGAATTCTTAACCACTGCGCCACCAGGGAAGTCCAAGAGGATATTTTAGATTTAGGAACCATTTCCAAAATACACATGCCTACTACCACCAGCTCCCAGTGAATTTTAATCACAGGTTAGCAGCCAATAGAGTCTCAGGGACTAAAGGAATCAGGCAAAAGTGTAGACTGAAGCAATTTGATGAGTCATAGCTACCTTTATAATCCTCTCAGTCTGATAGTATTAAGAGAGAAAATTTTTCCCCTTTCCTTAGGTTTCTTTGTTAAGAGAACTGCTCAGTTAGTGTTCCTGGCCTAGCTTCACTCTTTTTTTTTTTTTTAACATCTTTATTGGAGTAAAATTGCTTTACAATGGTGTGTTAGTTTCTGCTTTATAACAAAGTGAATCATTTATACATACATATATCCCCATATCTCTTCCCTCTTGAGACTCCCTCCCTCCCACCCTCCCTATCCCACCCCTCTAGGTGGTCACAAAGCACTGAGCTGATCTCCCTGTGCTATGCGGCTGCTTCCCACTAGCTATCTATTTTACATTTGGTAGTGTATATATGTCTACGCCACTCACTCACTTTGTGCCAGCTTACCCTTCCCCCTCCCCGTATCCTCAAGTTCATTCTCTAGTAGGTCTGTGTCTTTATTCCCGTCTTGCCCCTAGGTTCTTCATGACCATTTTTTGTTTGTTTTTAGATTCCATATATATGTGTTAGCATACGGTATTTGTTTTTATCTTTCTGACTTACTTCACTCTGTATGACAGACTCTAGGTCCATCCATCTCACTATAAATAAGTTAATTTCATGTCTTTTTATGGCTGAGTAATATTCCATTGTATATATATGTGCCACATCTTCTTTATCCATTCATCTGTTGATGGACACATAGGTTGCTTCCATGTCCTGGCTATTGTAAATAGAGCTGCAATGAACATTGTGGTACATGATTCTTTTTGAATTATGGTTTTCTCAGGGTATATGCCCAGGAGTGCAATTGCTGGGTCATACGGTAGTTCTATTTATAGTTTTTTAACGAAAGTCCATACTGTTCTCCATAGTGGCTATATCAATTCACATTCCCACCAACAGTACAAGAGGGTTCCCTTTTCTCCACACCCTCTCCAGCATTTGTTGTTTCTGCATTTTTTGATGATGGCCATTCTGACTGGTGTGAGATGATACCTCATGGTAGTTTTGATTTGCATTTCTCTAATAATTAGTGATATTGGGCAGCTTTTCATGTGCTTCTTGGCCATCTGTATGTCTTCTATGGAGAAGTGTCTATTTAGGATTTCTGCCCATTTTTGCATTGGGTTGATTTTTTAATATTGAGCTGCATGAGCTGTTTATATATTTTGGAGATTAATCCTTTGTCCATTGATTCATTTGCAAATATCTTCTCCCATTCTGAGGGCTGTCTTTTGGTCTGTTTATGGTTTCCTTTGCTGTGCAAAAGCTTTGAAGTTTCATTAGGTCCCATTTGTTTATTTTTGTTTTCATTTCCATTTCTCTAGGAAGTGGGCTAAAAAGGATCTTGCTGTGATTTATGTCATTGAGTGTTCTGCCTATGTTTTCCTCTAAGAGTTTGATAGTGCCTGGCCTTACATTTAGGTCTTTAATCCATTTTGAGTTTATTTTTGTGTAGGGTGTTAGAGAGGGTTCTAATTTCATTTTTTTACATGTAGCTGTCCAGTTTTCCCAGCACCTCTTATTGAAGAGGCTGTCTTTTCTCCATTGTATATTCTTGCCTCCTTTATCAAAGATAAGGTGACCATATGTGCATGGGTTTATCTCCCGGCTTTCTATCCTGTTCCATTGATCCATATTTCTGTTTTTGTGCCAGTACCATACTGTCTTGATTACTGTAGCTTTGTAGTATAGTCTGAAGTCAGGGAGCTGTTTCATTCTTAATCACTCCACCTTAAGGGAGTTGGAAAGATTCAACTTATTGGTGAATTTGGGAGTAATAACCTGCGTGTGCTGAGCCCAGCTCTGTCTTTCTTCCTTTTTAGGAAGCAGCTCGTCCTAAGACAGCATAGAATCATCTGCCTTATGGTGGGGGTAAAGGCAGTGTGCCCGCCTTGGTCCAACATTGCACGCATCTGTTAGCATCAGCCTGTCTATTTCTGGGGTTCACTACTAGTAAGGTCGCTTTGTTAAATAGAACTAGAGCCACATCCTCTAAGCCACTGTCAATATCGAAGGTAATATTGTGTCCTACATCTGTCATTGTTTTCTTTTATTTATCATTTTGTTCAGAGCCCGAGGATATAAAACTCCCCAACAGTGAAATCAAATCTAGAGAGTCTTTTGTGGTAATAATGACAAAACACAAGATTGCTCTGTGGTGAACCAGAGTATAAGGAGTGGATTTAGTGCTGTTCCATAACAGGTAATTTCCCTTATACTGATATAAGTAAACACAAAGGTAAATACACACACACACACACACACACACATACACACAAACAATTACATACATAGCATGTCCTATATCAAAATAGAGTCTGTATGGTTTCAAGTCACAAACTAGTGGTTCTGTTTACTAAAGTCTTCACAACATTATCACTTAATTCCATAATATCTACCATCAAACATCTTTGAAATTCATTTCAAATTACAAAACGTACACTAATTTGAAAACTCATCCTCAAAGATCAAACCATACATCATACTTAAAGGTTTTTCTTACAGCCTTTAAAAGTTTTCCAAATGTTATCAAAGCCAATCAAATTTTTCTGAAGTTAGTATGCAAGAAATAAATGTAAAAATCCTAGGAAATCTATTTGAAACAGTGACTTTCTTGATTTAGTCAACAGACAAGATATTTATAACTATTTGCTAAAAGGCAGAGTGACTGGGAAATTCACTTATGTCTTTTTTTTTTTTAAATCACAGATAAGAAAAGTAACCTTCCAATTTGGGGAAATCAAGGGAGTTGTTGACAGTAGGAATGAGAAGACTATGTAGACAGCTCTATATAGACCTTTGTTTTGGAAGGTCATGTCTCTCAGAAGAATGAGGCTGCATTTCTCCCCCAAAGAAGACATTTTGGAGGTTGTAGGTTCTAGGGGTAGAGAAGGGAGCTTTTTGACATGAATGAATCTGGGGAAGAGAAGTTATAGGCTCCCTGTAATAGAGAGAGAGAGAGAGAGCAGAACTCCTGCTAAGTACTGCCCCAAAGTCAAACAGTTACTCACATAGGAAAAACGTGTGGGATGCCTAAAGATGGCCACTAGGAAGATGATTGCCCCATGTCAAAGTTTGCACTGAGATGCCTGTCTCTGAATAAAATGGACCCTCCACTGAGAGCAGCCACACAGCTGACCACAATGGATATCTCTTTTTCAAGGACTGAGTAAAATCCCTAGGTTCCTGTAGTAAATAAGGGAGTGAGGAGTCTAAATTATAATTGGTGTTGCTCTTCTTGATAACTTTGATGAATGGGAGCAAAATAAAGAAATATTACACTATATCTATTATACTAAATTACTTGTTAATTTGTAAAACTATGTCACAGAGTACCCGCATTCCACTGTGTCTATATGCCAGATTGTGTTTTGTCAACGTGGTGTTATCACTTCCCTCTGAGGCTGGGGATGACATCTCCCAGGATACCCTTCCCATTAACTCCTGGGTTAAAGCTGGCCACAGTGACAGAGGTGGTAAAAGTGCCTAAAGGGCTCCAGCTTTAAGCTCTTTTCCCAGCTTCTGGCTGTGTCAGCCAAGAGTAACCCAAGCCAACCACCAAATACTAGACTGTATTTCCCATAGAGGTGGCAGCTTCCGCAGACCTCTCCACCAGCTCCGCCTTTACATTCCCCTTCAGTGTAATTCATTTTTGCAATTCTGCTTAAAGCAGATACTTGGGCAGATTTTCCGCTTGGAGGATTTTCCCACAAGTTTTGACCCACACATTAACACTAAAGCTTCTGGCTTTTGTATTACTTTTCCTGATCCTGATTCTTCTCATCCAGATTGCCAACTTCCTGGCTCCTCCCGCATGTATATAAACTCTAATTTCTGTGGTCAACCCCATGGTATTTTAGTGGTTGGTTTATTAAGCATCTGCTGATGGCCCCAGTTTAGTACTGAATGTGGTTTCAGAAGAACAGGGTCATAGGGAGGGGAATCTGACATTTTTTTCCTCTGGTCTGATTAGATATAAAGGCATTAATGACCTTGTTGCTCTTATTGAGACAATAATAGTCCATGATATCCAGTGGCAAAAGTCACTTACATTGTCACCTGAAGTCACCAGCAATTGAGTGCCTATAAAAGTCAAGGCTTTGGATGACCAAATTGCTGCAACCATCCAACATCATAGCGGAAAGAAAGAGAATAAAGACCATGGAGTTCTTTGTCTACCAATGGAGCTCGGAAAAAGAAAATGATCATCTCTGAGCTTAAAAGTCCCTGATCATGATGCAGGTAAGGAGGCAAAAAGCATTTATGATGCTCCTGAAGGAAATGCTCATCTCCTGTATATACAGGATTATTTTCTGAAAACTAAACCCCAAATCTGAATCTGCAGGTGACTGAATTACAATGTAAATTAAATTCATAGCTTTAAGAGGTTCCTTATGTTAAAGTTAAGATGCTGATTGGGGAAATAATGGGGTCCTGAAAGATTGGGCAGATTGAAGGAAGCTGAGGACCTTGAACACCTGAATTCTGCTGAACTCCCCCTTCTAACAGAAGTGGCTCTTCATCTCCCCTCCAAGGGGAGTAGCCTTCCCTTATCTGAAGAGACTGATGACATGTTCTGATGGGGGGTCCTTGCACGGGAATGATGATCTTCCTCAAGACCCACCTCCATGACCTCTCATTGCTTCTACACTTATAAGTAGCCTCAAATCCTAGTAGGACACAGGAGACTGAGTACAAAGCATGGCCCAGTAAGAGGTCCCACACATGCCAGAACAATTATCAGATTTTGCCAGTTTATAGTGATGGAAACCTGGGGAATAAAAATACATATGAAATGGATTTTATTGTAATGGCAGCAAAGTTAAACCATCAGAAAGTCCCCATGGCCCACCCCAAGTTCTTTGAATTAATCGTGCCATCACTAGGACTGAAAGAGATGGGCAGACTACAGAAGTTTAATTTGATTTGTCTTGTGCTGGTGAGCAGAAGTGTGGCTTCAATCACCTTCATAAAGTTATGGCTCCTCAACCAATTTCCAGACTTCAGTTTTTTCCCAGACCCAGAGTCCACTGATGAAGAAAAGGCCAGGTCCCCTTTAAGAAGATCCCCTGCTACCCTTTTAAGATGTGTACTGTAAATCTTCCATTTACATTTTCCTAAAGGGACCGGCAGCCATTTACCTAATTAACCATTTTCCAGCATACTGTGCATTGGGTAAAGTAATTTCCCACATTTTTCAGAGATTTCTGTTCAGTAGCTCACATCCAACATGAATTCCAAGGGACCCAAACACAAATATGGTCTACCAGTCAGAGTGCAGGATTACAGAAATCAGGTGGAGGGAATTCTGGCTTGGATTCCTCCCAAAGTGGACCCAGTGAGTCCCCATGGCTACTTCCCTAGTTCCAGAATGTAACTGACAGAATAACTCTTATGAACTGAACTGTGTCCCCCGCAAAATTCCTTTATTGAAGCCCTAACCCCCTGTACATCAGAATTTGACTGTATTTAGAGACAGAGCCTCTAAAGAGGTGATTAAGTTAAAATGAAGCCATTATAGAGGGCCCTAATCCAATCTGACTGGTATTCTTATAAGAAGAGGGGATTCGGACACACAGAGAGACACCAGGGATGACATGCACACAGAGGAAAGGCCATGTGAGGACAGAGCAAGAAGGTGGCCACCTGCAGGTCAAGAAGGGAGTCTTCAGGAGAAACCAACCAAAACCAACACCTTGATCTTGGACATCCAGCCTCCAGAACTGTGAGAAAATAAATTCCTACTGTTTAAGTCACCTAGTCTGTGGTGGTATGTTATGGTATGCCTAACAGACTAACACAATAACCATACTGATTCCCTAAGGAAGATTAAAGGAAAGAGCAAGTGAAAACTTCTATAACAGCCTCTACCTACAGAAAGAGTAAACCACATTCTCAGAAGGATCACAAAAATTAGTGTCACCATCAAGGACTTGAAGGATGAAGGATGATTATTCCTACAAAATACCCATTTAACTCACCTCTCTGGACTGTACAGCAAATAAATGGATCTTAGGGAATAACAATGAGTTATTGTAAACTTATTCAGGTTTCAGCTGCAATTGCAACTGCTGTTCCAGATGTGATTCTTTTTCACCTGGAGCAAATAAACACAGACCTGAACTCCTGCTATTATTTCTAGGGGTTCAGTGGTCTGGGGCATGTTGAGATAAGCCCTCTAAGATGGGCATGTTGCTGATCTTGTACCTCCTGTTACTGAAAAAGAGGTACAACAACAAATAAGCCTTTTCAGATTTTGGAGTCAACATACATACATCATTTGCACAGGCTGCTCTGACTAGTTTACTAAGTAATCTATAAAATTATCTGTTTTGAGTGGGAGCCAGAGGAAGAGAAGGCTCTGAACCAGATGCAGCTTATCATGCAAGTTGCTCTACTGTTTGGTCCATATGATCCAATAGATGTAATGGTGCTTAAAGGGATGCTGTAGAAAGCCTGTGGCTGGTCATCATAGTCGAATCACAATATAGGTCTTCAGTATTTTGAAGCAGTTAATCTTTGCTTCCACTTCTACATATAACTATTCTCCATTTAACTATTCTCCCTAGCTTGTTCACGGGCCCTAATACAAACTGAATTCTTGAACATAAACCACCAATTAACTATTCATCTGAGCTACCCATCATGAACTAGGTATTTTCTAAACCACCAAAATTGTGAAAATAGGGACCAGGTAGCTGATAAATGAAAAATGTGAGCCTGCTCTACAGTTGGTTTTATATAAATACTGGTACAACCTACAAGTGGCTGGTTAGAGCACTGTAGCCCATTCAGGGATGGAGAGTGGTGAAAGGAAACCATCCCAGCAGGCAGATCTTTGAGCAGAGAACTGGATATATTCATTTTGCCTGGAAGGAAAGATTTCCAGAGGTATGGATCTACGCTCATTCATGATCAGTGGCTAACCATTTCTCTAGATGACTGGAGACTTGGAAAGAGCACAATTGTGACATAGATGACAACAAGGTCAGGGGAAGTTATTTGGACAGACCTCTCAGAATTGGCAAATAGTGTGAGGATATTTGTGCCTCATGTAACTGCTCACAAAAGGAATTTTCCTCACAAAAAGGAATTTTGGCAGACAAGGCTCTTACCAATCAGATAGAAAACATGACCCAATTGTGAAGGTCAGTCACTTTTTCTCCAGTCACTTCTGTCATTGCCATATGGGCTCCTGCGCAAAACGGCAATAGCAACAGGAGTGGAGATTCGCAAGGGTTCAGCAACATGATTTTTCACTCAGCAAGGTCAATCTGAGACCATAATCTGCCATCCGCCGGAACCAACACTGAGCCCTCAATATGGCAACTAAGAAGAACTGAAGGTACATTGATTAACTGAATATGACCCATCATGGAAGAGGCATCAATTTGCTTCATTTCTTCATGTGGATTTGCCGTGCCTTCCATACTTTTGGCAAAACTAGTTTCCGTAGATGCTTTATTCACCCTCATAGTATTCCAAATAGCGTTAGTTGTAACCAAAGGACTCATTGCACAGTGAATGAAATGTGGTATTAGGCTCTTACTCAAGGGGTTCACTGCTCTCATCATGTTCTCCATCACTATGAAGCAGCTGGATTGATAGAATAGTGGAATGACCTGAAGACTCAGTTATCATGCCAGGTTTTAGAGTGGGGATATTGCTTTTAGGAGCCAATATATGCTCTGATTCAGTGCCCAAACTATGATACTCTTTCTACCATAGCCAAAATTCATGACCTGGGAATCAAGAAATACATATGCGAGCAATTCCTCTCACCATTACACTTACTGATTCATTAGCAAAATTTTTACTTCCTCATCTCCACATTTTTGGGCTAAACTGCTTTAGGAGTCTTAGTTCCCAAGGGAGGACTGCTTCCACCGGAGGACACAGCTATAGTTTCACTGAACAGGAAGCTGAGACTGCTATCTGGACACCTGGGCTCTTTATTCCACTGAAATAACAGGCAAAGAAGGGGGTTACTGCACTGGTTGGGGTGGCTGACCCTGACTATTAAGGGGAAACTGGATTTCTCTTACTACTATGTAAGCAAGGAGGAGTATGCCTGGAACCCAGAAAATTCTCTGTAGTGCCATTTAGCATCTCACATACTGTGGTAAAAGTTCATGGACCACAACAACCCAATACAAGCAAGACTATTGACGTCAGAGATCTTTTGGGATTAATGCACTGGATTATAGGGGAACTTGGCCAGCTCAGATTCTTTCTAAGGCAAAGAGAATATGAAATGAGGAGTAGAAGAGGGAACTTTTAAATACCACCATATTACCAGTGGCAGAAACTAGAACTGTAATGGTTATAAATATTTTTTCCTTGCTTTGATATGAATATATTCAAATAGAGATGAACCAAGATTTTCCTCTCCCATTTACCTACTATCTAACTTAAAGTACTGATAATGACTTGCACTATATATCAGGATTTAATTACAGTTTCTCAAATGGGAAGAATGAGGCAGTTAGAAGAGAAATGAACATTCCCAAAACATGGATAAAATGGTACATGAGACTTTTCTCTTTTGAAGGCAGGATTACCATGTTTTTGTTTGTACAAGGGATAGTTTCATCACATATTACAGAAGCAAGATTCTTCTATGGTTTTTATTTGAAAGCTAAATATGGTTTAAAAATGTATATGTAATGCTAAATTGAAAAAGGAATAGAGTGTGCTAAACTATGTTGTGTCTATTAGTTTATTCCTTTCTTATCTATGACTTGGAACTAAGTATGTTCTGGATTAGAGTTGACCAAGAGGGAAATTTGCAAAAAGGTTAGTAGTCAGAAGTGAAACAGGGGCCATTACTTTCAACAAGCCATGGCAGTCAGACACAGTGACAGACAGACGTGGAGAAGTCCAGAGAGGTCCAGATTCCTGTGGTCTTCCTGACTCCTGGCCTGCCCACTGATGGGGGTCCCAAGCCAACTACCAAATGCTTGACTGCTGTTCCGATGAGGGCAGCAGCTTCCACAGTCTTCTCCATGAGCTCCCCTTTCACAATTCCATGCCAGTTACCAGACACACAGCTTTCGGGATTCTCCTACAAACTCCAACTTGCATATTTTCACCAAAGCTTCATGTTTGAGGTTCCAAACTGTTTGGTCTTAGAATTCTTTTATACTCCTAAAAACTACTGAAGACCCCGAAGAGTTTTAGTATACATGGGTTATATCTACAAATATTATAAATTAAAACTGAGACTTTTTTAAAACACAAAATACACACATTCCATCTCAGTATGACCTCAAGCCATGTAACCTCTGAAATTCCCCACTATACACTAATGAGAGACTGAAAGAGAAAAAGGAAAATACATCTCAGCACTGTTATTAAGATATTTTTGACCTTGCAGACTTCCTGAAAGGATCTTTATGACCACTGAAAAGGTCTCAGGGATGTCAGGGTGTCCCCAGACATCACTTTGAGAACCCACATTCTGGGCCATTGTGATTAGTGACTTTCTGATCTTTCATTCTCCTCTTCAGTTCTTCCTTCCTCTCCCTGTCTCACATTTGCGTGAGTTCTAATTTCTATAGACAACCTCTACTTCCCTTAATTCTTTTATTAATTTGCTAGGGCTGCTTTAACAAAATATTATAGACTGGGTGGCTTAAATAACAGAATTTATTTTCTCACAGTCCTGGAGGCTGAAGTCCAAGATCAAGATGCCAGCAGGATTGGTTTCTTCTGAGGCTTCTCTCCTTGGCTTGTAGATGGCTGCCCTCTTGCAGCTTCTTCACATGGTCTTTTCTCTGTGAGTGCACATCCCTGGGGACTCTCCTATGTGTCTGAATTTTCTCTTTTTTTTAGAACATCAGCCTTATTAGGTTAGGGCCTACCATAATTGCCACTTTTTTTTTTGGCTGCATTGGGTCTTCATTGCTGTGCACGGGCTTTCTTCAGTTGTGGTGAGCAGGGGCTACTCTTCATTATGGTGTGCAGGCTTCTCATTGTGGTGGCTTCTCTTGTTGTGGAGCACGGGCTCTAGACGCGTGGGTTTCAGTAGTTGTGCCATGCGGGCTCAGTAGTTGTGGCTCGTGGGCTCTAGACTGCAGGCTCAGTAGTTGTGGCTCACAGGCTTAGCTGCTCCATGGCATGTGGGATCTTCTTGGACCAGGGCTCGAACCCATGTCCCCTGCATTGGCAGGCGGATTCTTAACCGCTGTGCCACACAGGGAAGTCCCGCAGCCTCATTTTAACTTAATTACTTCTTTAAAGGCCCCATCTCTAAATACAGTCACATTCTGAGGTACTGAGGGTTACAGCCTTAATATATGAATTCGGGGGAATACAATTCAGGCCATAACACTACTTTTGGTCACCATGTGTTTCTGGCTACATTCTGACTGACACACTCCTAAAATCTTTGGCCAGAAAACCTATTTTATATGAACAGATTCACAGTTTAGCCAGACAGAATGAATGTTACAAGTCAGGACTCGTGGCCCATTGTAAACATGCTTTGTCATAAAGAGGTCTTTTGTATATAAATAATCTCCAGACATAATAAATAAGGAATAGTAACCAGAATCTAACTTAGAACTCCTTCTCTTCTCTCCTCATACTAATTTCTTCTCAACCCTTTTAAAATTCAAAAGGTGAAGTGATATAGAAACTATGATCAAATATCAGCCCTGAAGCTTATAACAAATACTTTGTTCATGTTATTAAATTGTGGATTATTGCTTCTCTGCATATTTATTTACCAATGAACCAAAGGTTAATTCTGTTTGTAAATTAAATGGATTTGTAATTAGAGCCTTTGTTTAATTTGCTTTAAAGATCATTCCTATTTACGTGTGGACCACAATTCCATTTTTAAATGTAATTGCTTCTAAATCCCAGAGGATGCTAATGCAGATTCAGACCAATACATTTCAATACCAGAATTATGATTAAGGGTCAACAATGTAAAATCTTATAAAGAAAGCTTAGTGCAACTTTGTCTGTGGCTTTTAGGTTGGTGGCTCCTGACTACATGTTGCTGAGAAGTAAACCTCCAGAAGCCCTAGGACATTGTATACCTGCCACTGCTTCCCCAACCACATGCATCGTGGAGAGTGTCTAGAACACAAATTTTCAGTAAGTCAGTCTTTTCCCAGGCAGAACTCAGGAAGAAGGGGAAAATTAATTACAATCCAAGCAGCTTCAATTTTTCATCTCTGTATTGGACACCTCCAAAAAGTCATCTCCAAAGGTTAGAGGGAACTTAGAAGGACTCAAGGATATTTCAATTATGTTGTAGCACATGGCTCAGCCGTGTCCTGAAGCAAAACGTTTTATCCAAACTTTTCACATCACAAATTCTGCCCTAAGCCAGTTCCCAGGCTGGGCAAATGTACATACTGCCCACTTCTGAAGTCACTGTATGTCACTGGAAAGGAATGAGATGAAGAAATTTGTTTTTATCTGGATTCTTCTCAGAGAAAACTGGTTATAGATGGAAAGAATAAGCTCGGAAGGTGGAAGGTTAGAGAGGGCTAGACATCGTAACAGCCTGCTAACCCTGCCTCCCTTCTAAGGAAACGGTATCTGATTAACCACAGGGTTTTTTGTGTTTTGGTTTTTTTCTTTTGCTAAGAGGGGAATGCAAGTTTCAGGCCAAAACTGACTTTCTGAGGATTATTTTAGAAAAGCTGAGAACTGCCATAGCTAGTTCTCTTTCTTTATCCTTCTCTGACATCTTATTCAGTTACTTCTCAAAATAATAGTTAAAGGACCATTCAAAGAAAAGTAATTTGAAAAAGTCATTAAATTATTACAACCATCAAGGGGCTGCCATTTCTCAGTCGGGCTCTGCCTCTGCTGCCCTCCCCACAGCATGAAGAGATTAAAATAGGCCAAGTCATTCCCTAAAAACCATGTGCTATATATCAGTGTTTGTGCCTCCCCCCAACCCAAAATTGATATGTTGAAATCCTAGTCCGCAAAGTGAAGATATTAGGAGGTGGGGCCTTTGGGAGGTGCTGAGATCATGAGGGTGGAGCCCTCATGAATGGGATTAGTGCCCTCATAAGAGAGATCCCTGAGAACTCCCTTGCTCCTTCCACCATGTGAGGACACAGTGAGAAGTCTGAAGTCTGCCACTGGAAGAGGGTTCTCAGGAGAACCCTACCACGCTGGCATCCTAATCTTGGACTTCCAGCCTCCAGAACTATGAGAAATAAATTTCTGTTGTTTATAAGCCACCCAGGCCATGTTATTTGGTTACAGCAACCCAAACAGACTAAGACAATATGCAACCATCCCTACCTCAGCTTCATACATGTTAAAGACTCCGCTTAAAGACTCACAACACATTAAACAAGCACTAAACGGAGATTTCAATGTCAAAAATACTTTATTAAAAAACAGCTATGTGACTAGACCATGTTAAGTGTTATGGAAGTTACAATGAGAAATATACAACATGGTCCTTTCTGTCAAAGAACAGAGAATGTACTTAGAAAAACAAGATTAAGGCTCCCCTAAACCTTGGGCTATTTTATATAAGCTTCTGCTCTTCATTTGGCACATCTACAATATGGAGTGCATCAAAGTAGAATTATTGTGGGAATGGATCTCCATTTTGTGAGTGTGTGTGTGTGCATGTGTTTGAGATATGGAACTTCTCAGATCTACACAGTGACCTCATGGCCAAATTGCAAAGGTACAGAATTCAAAGTACTCAGCAGTAGGCAAATTTCAGCTGCAGAAATGGAGGAAACAGACTGAATTACAGGGAAAATGAAGGGGAGAGAAAGATTCCCCCAGAAACTTAATCATGCTGGACCCCTTATCTGGATAATTTGGGGAGAAATGAGAAAACTGTTTTTGCAATTTTGTCTGTTTTAGATAGATTAGCAGGATAATTGTCTTGACTCCCCTCTTCCCCCAGTGGGTGGAGACACAGCTGGGCTCTGTGTAGAGACCAAGCCAATCTTGATCCAAATGAGAGGTGATTGCAGTAGGATTGCAAAAATGAGCCTCTACCCTCTCCTCTGCTCTTCTTGTAATCTGGGCTGTGAAAAGACCTTTTTCTCTGCACTGGGATATAATTAAAGCTTATCAAATTATCTCACTCATTTCCCTCTATACAATTGCTCTCTGTACTGTGTTTTTTACTAATTTGTCCAGGTGTCTTTAAAATTTTCTCAAGAACAACTTCTGGATAATTCTTGAGGAGATCCGTATCCTTCACAACCAGAGCTTTATTTCTAGTTACACATAGCTTTCCCTTTCACATGCATGACTCTGCTGTAATCTAAAGGGTTTATTTTCCTCATTTATTCATTCATTCAGTCATACTTGTTGAACAAACTGTTTCATAAATATGGGATGAGTGAGAGAGTAAATTTCTCCCCTTAGTTCTGGAACCAACATGGATCCACCAGTTGTGTCTACCACAGATGACTAGCATCAGGGATAGAAGAAAATCTTAGAAACCTACTTTGGCAAAATGCCTTATTATACTATATTAGTCCCACACAGTTGAAGGAGGTGTTCTACAAATATGATTCTGGAGACTTACTTTATAATATCAACATGGTTTGGAGTTTGAGTCACTTTCACTTATGCAGTTTCTCTTAAATGGCAAAATGCTGCAGACATACAATCAATCTAAATGATTGGATCCTGACATCTAATTTTCCTGGTGTTGTTAATATTTGTCATTTGTTTCTAAACCAGCTCCAACACATGCACACATTTCCAAAAATAAGGGTTAATTACTCAAAACTGTATGCATGATCATTCCACGATAATAAGCAAGAAGAATTACCGGTAGTCTACTATACCACAATTTTTATATAATTGACTAACCTTAATTCTTTTTTGTTTGTGAATGTCTTTTCCTTATACACTTCCCCCATATGTGTTTTGTGCTTTATAAAAGTTCTTGCTGTTATTTCTGAGTGTGCTCAAAGCAGGTAGGTTTTCTCTGTACTTATCAGTGTTTATGATGTCTTCTGAGTTAACATAATCTGTCAATCTGGCGTGTTTCTCAAACACTTAAAATTCACTGAAAATTTGAAGGGGAAAATTCACTGTGTCTCTAATTCTAACTGGAGCATACGTTCTAGCTTGTGCTAAACAATTTACCCAGAAGGCTTCAAAATATTTTTTAAAAAATTAATCGCCCTCAAGGTCAGAATCAGCAACTTTCCATCTAGACATAATAGTAAAAGTTAAAACTCTGCAAATCAAGAAGCTAAGCTTTTTACTATAACTCACCAGAGCAAAAATTTATAAAGTTAATAAAATGTGCTCACATTTTCACAAGTTTAAAAAATTTTATAAATATTTGCATTTATCTTTATTTCCATGTAGCTAAGGACAAAAATATCAAATATATTTTATGTCTATGGTAAAATGTTGAGTTTAAAAAAACTAGGAACACTAAAATGTTAATAGTTATTATCTCAGAGATTAGGCTCATTGCTTTTTTTTTTTTTTGTATTTTTAGAATTTTCTACATGAACACACATTACTTTGAAACTATGTTTTAGAGCATTCAAGTAACCAAACATCTGTCTTCCTATTTAAAGGAACTAAATTAATATCATATTTTTCACATCCTTAAATTCATTCCATCAGGAATTTTAGAAAAATCTAGTTTTCCTGTCAATGGTCAACAAACCAATATTTCGCTTAGCATAAGTCAATAATTCATGGAACTTACCAATAAAAGCTGGAGATGATAAAAGTAAATGTTGAAACAGATAATAAAAGTTATTTATTAACTTAGTAATCATTGCAGATATACGTTAAAACCTAAATATACTACAGAACTAAGGATTTATCTTCTTTAGACTTCTTTTTTTAAAGGCAACATTTTTTTGTAAATCTATTTCTCCACGTAGATTACATAAGTGATCTTAATGTGCATTGTTAAAATAGACATGAAAAGCACCTATACCTTGAAATATATATATTATTATTATTATTTCAGAAAATGGTGTGATTTTACATAAGTGAAATGAATACTTAGGAAACTGATGATGGATAAAACTTAGAATTCACTTGCCATATTACTAGAATTCATTTGCATCATATTTTATTTTAATGCATTTGGCAAGACCCATGCTGTAACAGTAACATTTTCCCCAAAGCAGCTGAACTAAATACCTCAAATAATACAGGACAATCCTGACAGGAAGAAAAGATAAAGCAATATAATTAGTCAATAGGTTTTTAGTACCTGCTTTATGCCCAGCTGAAACCTGTTCAACAAGTGAAAAGTGTATAGGACATGGTCCCTGTCTTAAGAAAGCTTATAGCTCATTGAAGAGATACAAGAAAACTCATTTAAAAAAATTCAGAACAGTTAGGCATGAAATTTTGTGCTTTGATTATAAGAACAATAGATATTCAGAGAAAAAGGAAAAGGGGGGAAAAGGCTGAATGACAATCATAAAAGGCTTCTGAAGGAGAGAAAGTTCAGGAAGGTCCAAGAAGGATGGGTATGGTTACCCATGTCTGGTTAGAAGACAAGGAGAGACATTATTTCAGAAGATGGAAATTGACTGAATAAAGACAATAAGGCCATTAATTTACATTTGATGGGGGAAATGAAAGGCATGAGGAAGAAAGGAATGAGAACATCTGATGGGCAGAAGCAATGGAGTGAAGTGCAATAAAGTGAAGGTAAGAGGACAGGAACTATAAACCCATCTTCACTCTGCCAGGCACATGCAACTAAACATCCTGAGTCCATCCAATCTCCAGGCAAGGCTCCCCGGAGTCCCAGAGGAATTTATCATCAATTCAGAATATCAAATATCAGGCTTGGTATGGAGTGAACATAAGCAGATGGCTTGGACCTTGTGCTTAACACAAGGCTTCATGTTGAGACACTCCTCCAAAGGGTTACTTTGTTTAAAATTTGGCTCCTCTGGAATTCTATTCCATTCCTCAACTCTCCTCGTCCTTCTTTGGGCTCTAATTCATGGATCTCAGGCTCATTAAGTAGAACAACACTTCTTGCTCTATCTTTGCTGTGGGATTTGAAGCTGACCTTTCTCATAGTTACATGCTACAAAAGTCAGATAATTTATAATTTGAAAATCTATGAATAGATAATGTGATACATAAATGCTACGTCTTTTTCAACTAGTTGTAGGAAGTTGGTATTCGATGCTTATGCAAATTTACTGAATTAAAACTGTGTAATTTATGAGAGGAAAGTTGAATCTAATCTTTTCGGCTTGGGAGTTTGAAAAGAATGAAGGAGAAATCATTGGAATGAATATGGATTTGTCTTGAACAACGGAGACTCATATGTGGAAATGATTTATAGGGCATTCAATTCAGATTCCTAACAATGTTGAATTGCTTCCTACCATAAGAGCTCAGAGGTTAAGTTCAGACTATGTTAAACTATGATCCAGCTGCTACCAAACATCAAGGAGAACTTGTATGAGTCCTGGGCAATATAGTTTAATATAAAGTGGTGACCTGACTATAGTCAACAATATTGTATTGTATATTTGAAAGGTGCTAAAAGAGTAGGTCTTAAAAGTTCTTATCACAAGTAAAAACAAAAATTATAATTATGTGAGGTTATAAATACTAACTAAACTTATTGTGGTGATTATTTCACAATATATATATACATCAAATTATTATATTGTACACCTTCAAGTTATATGATGTTATATGTCAATTATATCTCAATAAAAATGGAAAATAAATAGATAAATAAACATATGGCCTTCTTCTGTAAACTACTACCTATCCACATCTAAACATATTTTCTGCTTGCAATTACATATAAAGTCCCTGCCTTAGTCTGGCTTATTGAATCAGTATTTTAGGATACAGCCTGTCCCTGGGGGAATATATTTAAAAGATAAGGCTTGTATAGCACAGGGAGATCAGCTCGGTGCTTTGTGACCCCCTAGAGGGGTGGGATAGGGGCGGTGGGAGGGAGATGTAAGAGGTAGGAGATATGGGGATATATGTATATGTATAGCTGATTCACTTTGTTATAAAGCAGAAACTAACACATCATTGTAAAGCAATTATACTCCAATAAAGATGTTAAAAAAAGACAAGGCTTACTATTATCTGTTTTAGCCTTGGTCCAATAAATTCAGATAACCTCATCCCTATCCCATGCCCTACACTTTAGCTGCCACACCAAAGCAAGCTACAGATGATTAAGCTTGTTGGAGACAATTCCCCTGCCCTTCCTCTGGCTTCTGTAAAGGTAAACCCAGCTGATGCAACACCTTGTTATGTAATCCCCACGTGAAAGCTGAATGAATGAATAAATAAATGAACAATCTTAAATCCAGTCATAAGCCCAAATCTCATGGTGTCAATCAATAGCCAGCCTTAGATATCCATCTTTCAGTGGATTTCCATAACTTTTAAAATAATAACCAAATCTTCAACTTGGCATACAGGCCCTATTAGTTTGGTCCTGGCTACTTGTTCAGTCTGATCATATACCATCCACTCACTTCTGTGCTCCACCTTACACAAGCCTTCTTTTTCTTTCTCCAATATTTCCTGCTTCCTCCAGCCTCAGATTCCTCATAAGTATAGCACTACTTACTCAGCAGAAACTCTTGGTTCCCAACCCCCTCCCATCATTTTCTTGGCCAAATGCAACTCATCTTTCAACTCTCAACTCCAATGTTGCTTCCTCAAGAACACCTTCCTGATGCCCCCAAATAGATCAATTCTCCTTGATACATGCCTTTATATTTCCCCTGCAATTTTTATTCAGAGCACTTATCACTGATTATGATTAGCCATGGCCATAGTGCATATTAGGGCATTAATAATTTTATAAGACTGAATGAAGAGCATGCTGTGTGTGCCATTCTAGACCTGAAGTTTCTGTTGAACACAGATACAGCAACCACATTGGTATGGGAAAATGCTCTTGGTTTTGGTCTTGGATCATTGGAATTCCTGAGGTTTCAATCTTAGAATAATCAAATGACTTATCAAAAGAGAGAAATAAAGTATGTGTGTTTAACTATGTATGTATCACTTGAGAAATATGAAGATTTGAGGAAAATGGAGACTACCAACACCCAGACCCATTGTGGCACAAAGGGATTGTCCACCCCACTCAACTTCTTTTCATTCCATCCACACTCGCTCAGATGGAAAGGGAGCTTTGAAAGACCAAGGAAAGAAGCAAAGACATCATAAGTTTTTTTTTAAACCAAAGAGTGTGTGGAGATTAGTAAGACATTTATTTTGTATCTCTTAGATGTTCTTAACAATCTAGAACAGCTAATCCACTATTAAAGAGAATTGTGTCAGTCAGTATGAGCTAAGTTATGCTTCAGTAAAAATCAACCCCCAAATCTCAGTGACTAAACACAGCACAGATCTGTTTCTCACTCCCTCTTTCACGCCCAGTGTGAATCGACCTCGGAATCCTGCTCATTATAGTCACTCGAGGACTGAGACTAAACAGAGGTCCATCTTAATACACATTTCCTTGATGAACCACAGCATGGCACGGGGCAACAAAAATCATGCACTAGCTGGTAAAGTTACCCCTGGAAGTGACACACATCACTTTAGCTCACATTTCATTAGCAAAACAAGTTATGGCCATGCCTAACTACAAAATTAAGACAGTGTAATCCTACCCCCTGCCAATATTGAGATGAAAAAATTCTAATGACTAACACAGCAACCGTAAGAATTGATAACAGCCATTCCAGTACAAAACAAAGGTTACCATGACCTTGGTTTTTCTTGGCACCAGCAGAACTGGGACTTGTGCAGGGTAGAAGAGACCATGGAGAGAAAGAACTCGCAGAAATCCAAATAAGATTAACTCAGAAGTGGCAACTCAACAGGAAAAGGAAAGAAGTAAAATGGTTGCTCACACCCACCTGCTTCCTCTGGATGACATATGTGTTTATGACCAACTAATGTAAAATTGTTTCTTTTCTAGAAATTCATTGCATGGGCACACACATAACGGAGGAGTTAAAATAAACTATTATAGTGCGATTATCATTATTCAAGGAAAGGTATTTAGGGGGAGAAATGACAATGTTTTTTTAGTAGAGATCTGAAACTTCAGATCTTCAAAATGCTTCAAAATGTTGAAAACACTGAGGCTGTATAAAAAATATTGAAGGTAAGGGAACTCAGTAAAGAAAACATTTTAGAAGAGAAAGTGGGTCTCACTAAGAATCCTACTTCCTTCAGGGAGAATGAGGCAAGATATTTTACTGATATTTAATCATATCAGACCACCCTTCCGTTTTCTTTCCATGTTACCAAGCAGGTAGCCAGATCCTTTAGCTCTCTCGATTCAAGTGTTTTGCTGTGCAGACATCACAGGACTGACTTCACTGAAGATATCATGCCAGTGTCTTAGAGGATAAGGCAAAAAAGACCCATGACTTGAGAACAGTGTAAAGGGAAGTATATGGATAACAGAGGCACACCTCTCCCAAGAAGAGCCCTGCTCGATAGCAGTAAGCTGAGAAGGTAATGAAACTCAGACCACTGCTATGTAGTCACTCAGGGACACTGAGCCCTAAGTCAAAAGTAATGATCCCGAAGTTTGGAACAAAAGCAACACAGTTGTTAGACTTGGAAGGACTGTGGACAACAGGCATCACAGAGGTTATCAGTGAGACAGGAGGAGCTTCCTTGATATTCTGGTGCAGCCTAAAATGCCTCAGAATCGTGTACAACCTGGTGGTGTAGAGTGCAGATGATACTAACGATCAAATTTTCTACCAGCCCCAACAGGATGGGAGCTCAAATGCAGAGTTAAGTTGATTTAAGGGAAAAAGAAATGTGTCCATTCTTATATGCTAGAGTAGATAGCTTAAAAACCTATAATCATCAGTAAAAGGAAAGATTACGGACTTGGACCAGACTTATGTAGGCCACTAGTGAAAGAGAGCTCATTCTACTTCTCACCATATATTTTTGTCTAACTTGAGATTTGAAAAGAAAAAAAAAAAAGAGGTGGACAGGGATATCTCACAGATATGATGGTGTTAGTTCTGATCTTAGGATAAGTGTCTAATGCAATACCTAATGCCTGAAGGCTATCTATCCCAAAAGCTGCCAGGGCTTATATCCAAAGTGCTAGAGAGCCCAGAGAACAGGGATCACCATCTCTGGGAGAAGGAAGACAGGAAAGTAAACAAACAGTTGAATAATAAATGATACCCCAGGTTGGACCCTGGAATCACTATGTCACCTATCACATTCTCTCTAGGATTTTAACATTTATGTTGTCTTATTAATAAAGATTTTATTTTGCCTATGGACTGGTAATCTCAGATATTCTTAGTAACTACCAAAGGCTAACTACTATTCCTAAAAATCAGAGCTCGGTCTTGTCCTTACAAACTGTCCATGGTCACAATCACTTCTTCCAAGTCCTATCTAATGGAAATAAAATGACGTAACCCATCTACTTGGAGTTGGTTAAAGATTTACAGATGTGAAGCAAATGGTACAGGGGAAAAAGCACTTTAAATTTAGAGACGGAGTTGTCAATCTGTGAAGCTTTTCATTAGAAGTTTTAGAGCACTTTCATCACTAATTAATAAATAAATGATATGTCAGACAAGCAAATTTAATACTGACAGAACTAACAGATACACATACCAAAAGCTATTTAACACTGACTTCATCTCACTTGAGCACCACTATTTCAGTGTTCTGTTCAATGAAAACTGACACTTGATGTATTAGATCAATTATCAAATAGAAAATAGCATGAAAAATAATTATAGCCAAGGGCTCACAGTCAGTCCCCTAGCCTTCCTTTTGCAACTTCCTTCTTCCCATAACAAATCATTTGCTCCAGCCCTATTCTCTGAACATCTTGCCAGTCCTCGCTGCCTCCCTTATGCTTTTGCTCATGCAATTTCTTCTGGAATTGTCCCTCCTTACTTGTAATTGCTTTGAGGACAGAAACCAACACTTGGTCATCCTTGAACCCCTAGAGGCCCTAGTGTGGCATCTGCATATAAAAAGTTGTATGATAAACACTCACTCAAGTGAACTGAATTTGGACTGCTGACTTCAGTTATTATTATAGTGATCATATCACAGGGCAAACACGGGTTTACCAAACTATACTGCAGTTCTTTCTTAATCTGACGAGAAAAACCAGATTTTCAGGAAAAGAAAAGGAGTGAAAGCAAGTAGGCAGGCTAAGACAATAAAAAACTGGACTATAAAAGTCAATTCCATGGAAGAACAATTTTCATACTCTCCTTATTGAGCGTGGTGGTCAAATGTACAAATGTTAAGGAAATATTCCTATTTAGTTAATAGTGCATGATGGACCTCATCAGAATTTGTCTTCATTCTTTTGAGGACTTTGTAGAGGATTTTTTAGCTTCTATTTTAGAAAATTTGGGCTGCTTTCTGTTGAGATTGCTCCCTTTTTTTTGGATTTCACAAATCTCCAAGGCGTACTAGAAGAGTGAATCAGTTCTGCTTAGAGTGAAAGGACCTGGGTAATCAGGCGAACCATTCCATTTATTTGAAGGCATTCCTTAGATGTGTGAAATAATTTCAATAAGCCCATGTTCATGCCAAGATTGATAGGGGCATTAAGCTCTTATGTTAGTAACGGTAAGGACAATTTAAGTATTCCATGTATAGTCCTCTCAGTCTTAGTGTTTTTAAAAGATGTAAATGCTTTATGCTTAAATAATAATGATGTTGATAATGATTATTAAATGCCTCCTGTGTGCCAGCCCCTATGATGAGCACTTACTTACCCCCCCTAATTCAATTTAAAACTCATTAATACTAACAAGTATTAAGATCCTCTGTCACAGATGGGAACACTGAAGTACAGAGAGGCTAAATAACTTAGCTGGTGCCACACAGTCCACTAACAGAACTGAAATTGGACCCAAAACAAATTCCATAATGCCCACTCTTTATTAGATTACTTTAAATCCCAAGTTAACTAAATGCCCTACCAATTAGTTGACACCTGAGATGGTAGCAGAGTTTGGAAAAAGCTGGCTAATTTACTATTTAAAATCCCCATCAAGAGGATTTTAACTGAAGGTAAGAAAGCAAATGGCAAGTTTAGGCAAAATTTTCTACAACTGGAAAATTTGAGAACACACAGCCACCATTCTGCCAGGTCGCATTAGCACAGCTGGGTAAGGAGGGGGCTCTTGCCAGGCTGCTGGAACCAGACACGCCCAGCTGAGATGGGAAGAACAGCTGTGATAGGAAGAAATCTGTAACTCACGAAAATCTTACTATCTGCTACCCAAGTGTGCGCACAGAGCTGCTGGCTGGCATCATATTGAAAAGTCTTTATTCTGCTTTCCAGATCTGTGTTAATTTGATCCCAGACTACACAGAAAAAAAGCAAAGCAGAGAGTTGATGATTAACCAGATCTTCTCCACTGGGTAAGCGTCCAACTGTTCAACATTTTTAGCAGTGATTTGAAAACATAAATAACACCCCGAGCATATTTTCAGATGCCCCAAAACTGAATGAGAAAGCTAATATAATTAAGACAATATATTGAGATATAAAATTATGTTAACAAATCAGAACACTAGGGAAAACAGCAAGATTTAACAGAATTAATTAAAAGTTGCATATTTGAGTCCAAAACTTGCAGAAATTGAATAGAGAGTGAGGGAAAGGGAGACTTGGATAAACTTTCTGTGTGAAAAAGCATTGCACGGGAGGTAGGTTGCAGCTCATAATTAGCCAGAATGTGCAAACAGACTTAAGTAAATGAGTACTAGCCCAGGGTCTGTATCAAAGGAGGTAATGGTGATGGAAGATTGTGTTCAGTTTAGATGCCACTATTTAAAATCAAGTCTATCCAGAGTAGAGTAACCAGTATAATGAAGGCTTTGAAAACCTGTGAACATAAGGCAAGGCTAGAGAAACAGAGGAAGTTTAGCCTGAAGAGGAAAACACTAGAGGTAAATTTGCTAACACTCTTCATGGTGTAATGGGAAGTAAATGGCCTAGAGACCAAGGCAGAATTCATTCCCAACCCTGATAACTCTGAGAATCAGGGAAACGATTTAATCTCAACCTCGCAGCATCCTCAGCGCATATGGTTTGCTTATTCCTAACTTATTTAGGCTTAATACATTGGGTACTAAAAACAGAATAAAAAGCAAGCTTTTGATCTTAGAGAGCTAACAACTTTGTGCCCAAGATAGACAAGTTTCAGTCCATTAACATACAGAGTAATGATGCTCTGGGAGTTCAGAGGACAGGCAACTCACCCTGAAACAGGACGTTTTGACCAGGACTTCTTGATACAATTGTTTTTCATGGTGTATTAGTTTCCTGGGACTGCTATAATGAAGGACCACAAACCGGGCAACTAAAACAACAGAAATTTATTGTCTCACAGTTCCGGAGGCTAGAAGTCCAAGATCAAGGTGTCCACGGGGTTGGTTCTTTCTGAAGGCTGTGAGGGACAATCTGTTCCATGAATCTCTCTTATCTTCTGGTTATTTGCTAGCAATTCTTAGTGTTCCTTGGCTTGTAGATACATCACCCTGACCTCTGTTTTCATCTTCACACGGTGTTCTCCCTGTGTCTCTCCATGTAGTCTCTCCTCTATGTATGCTGTCTCTGTAGCTAAATTTCCCTTTTTTATAAGGATAGTCATATTGGACTAGGGCCCACCCTAATGACCTCATCTTAACATGGTCATATGCAAAGACTCTATTTCCAAATACGGTCATATTCACAGGTACTGGGGGTTAGGACTTCAACACCTTTTGGGGGGATGGGGACACAGTTCAACCCATAACACATGGCTAATTTAAAATAGGCATGTCAAAATACCTTTTTCTTTTTTCATTTTATAAGTATCTAAGCAGAAGTTGTAACAAAAGTTACACTCCCATATTCGCAGGAGCCTCTGACCCTTCACCCTGACCCCAATCCTTGCTCCATCAAGGACCCATCCTCCATCTCTGACTCTATTCCAGTCCACACTCTCATCTTCACCCCATCCCTAAACCATATCCCCTCTCTCTCCCCACCCCCAGAGGGGGAGGTCAGCAATGCTTGTAAAGGTCAGTAATGGAGTAAGAATAAATGTTTTTCCTTGGGATTCTTTTAAGTCAAGAATTTAATGGTTCACTTTTTTAGGCTCCATCAAAGTGAATTCAAATCAAATGATAGTGTATAAAAATGTTCCTGGAATCAAAATGTCCTCAGGGTGGGCTTCTCTGGTGGTGCAGTGGTTGAGAGTCCACCTGCCGATGCAGGGGACATGGGTTCGTGCCCTGGTCAGGGAAGATCCCACATGCCACGGAGCGGCTGGGCCCGTGAGCCATGGCCGCTGAGCCTGTGCGTCCGGAGCCTGTGCTCCGCAACGGGAGAGGCCACAGCAGTGAGAAGCCTGCGTACCGCAAAAAAAAAAAAAAAAAAAAGAAAAAGTCCTCAGGGTAAAATTTACCAGAATAGCCAAGTCAAAATATTGCATAACGAATTATGTGGTGCAGGAGAGTCTGGGATTAGCTTATTTGTGAAGGCCATACCAAAGCTGAGTGTAGAAGGACAAACAGGACAAGGACAAATCAGCCAAGGAAAGGAACATTCCTGGCTGAAGGAAGAATGCAAAGGTACGATGCTGAGAAAGCAGGAAGCATCAGAGAACCTCAAATGGTGTCGCATGGCCGGGGCACAGCGGGGGAAGGCAGGCAGGAAGAGGCCTCACTGCCAAAGGCCTAATACATCGTTCGTTGCCTATTTATTTTAGTATTATTTCACTTATCATTGCCGTGGACAGTGAGCACAGGATTGGAGGCAAGGAGCGCCAGGCTCATACGTGTAGTTTTAAAAGAGCACTTTGGCAACTGTGGGGAGGTTGGATTAAAAGGGTGAAAAACTGGAGATGGGAAGCCCAGTGGGAAGTCTGTGTAATAATACAGGTAGACGATGATGAAAACTGGCTAGAAGATGGCAAGCATGGTGAGGAGGGCAAACCTTGCCAGCTGTTTATAGAAATAATTCGGCAGGTAGAATTGACAGGAGTTTTTAAAAATTGGTATACAATTTTTAAAGGTTGCTTTCCATTTACAGCTATTACAAAATACTGGCTCTATTCCCCGTGTTGCACAACACATCCTTGAGCCTATCTTACACCCAATAATTTGTACCTCCCGCTCTCCCACCCCTATATTGCCGCTCCCCCCGCAACTGGTAACCACTAGTTTGTTCTCTATATTTGTGAGTCTGCTCCTCTTCTGTTATATTCACTAGTTTGCTGGATTTTAATGAAGGAAACTACAAGAGTGGTTTCCAACTCTAGCTGCACATCCCAGGCATCTTGGGAGTCTTTCTAAATGCAGACTCTCTGGCCCTGTCTCGGACTTAGTGAATCAGAGTTTCTGCTGTTTAAGCCTTGAGAATTTTAAGATCCCTCCAGCCAGTCTCTGTGACTAACAATTTAAGGGCTGGCCCCCAGAAGAAAGAGAAAACACTCCCTGTCGGTTCAGAATCAGGTTTTAGTGCCATATAACAAAACTATATCACAGTTAAACTGTTTAAAGATAGAACCATTACCTCCGAACCTTGTCGCTGAATATATTTGAGCAGGAACCAGTAAACCAGTTAAGGAGAGGTAATGGAAGAGTTTTTTTGCTTGCCAGAAGTATGAGAGTGCCTTTAAGGCACTCCAGGGCCAGAGAGCTCTCCAATGCACTGAGCAGAACCAAAGGCAGTCAGAGCAGCAGACAGGCACTCAGAGGGAATCTGTGCACCCTGGCCCTTTGCGAGCTCCCTTTTTGCTCCAGCTGTGGCTTCAGTCACTGTCTCGCTCTGCCCTAGTTTGGATTCCAGGTTCTGGCCTTTGGATCTGTCTCTGTTTCCATGACAACCCAGTCCTGTTTGAGCCATGCTTGCTAGCTGGCTGCTACATCTGGATTCACCCAGGAAACCCCACCCTGTGGTGTCAACTTGTCACCATCTCTGAGGCTCCATTTCGGTCTGCCCACCCCACACCTGGTTTCCAGCTCCATTCAACCCTCCTTAGCTTCCACCATACTCATGCCCACACTCAGGACCCTGCTTCGAGCTTGGGGTACAGACCACCCTTCCCACCCGATTCCAATGCTGGTCTGCTGGACACATTTCTACACGAGACGATGAAGATCCAGTAGCTTCCCAGTGAGTCTTGGAGGAGGGAAAGTACAGCCATTAAAAGTACAAGCTCTGAATTCAAATCTAGACTGTGTGACAATAAGTCAGTTACCTAATCTCTCCAAGTTTCCAAAACAATCTAAACATGATAAATACATCTAACCCACCCCATAAGTTATAAAGTATAAGCAGCATGGTCAGCTTCACCAACTCAGGATAAACACATGGCCAAGACTCTTTTCATTTAGAGTTAATAACTCAAGCACCCAGATGCTCTTACCAACTGGATGTTCAATGTCTCCCTCTTGTTGCTTAACTCATCTCCAATGCCAAGTAGTCCAAGAATGCTGAGGACGTAGTCAGTCCAAAGAGGACAAATCTTGGTTAATCAGAGAGACAGCTGGAGCTGCCCGTTGGTCCACGCACCTGCTTCTGTCACACGGTATGACATAAAGGCTACTCCTGTGTTCTCTGATGGACGCTTATTTACCATCTCAGTAATGGCATTGCTGGATCCAATTTCTGCCCAGGACTAATGATGTCTCACTCTTGGGCTAACAGGTTACTCTGCTGCAACCAATCCTTCCTCAGACTCTTGCATCTGGGCCTGGGCACTAACCCAGCTACCATGTCCCCTCCGGGAGCTCCTTTTCAAGGCCTTAGGGCTTATATTAGTTTCCTGGGGTTGCCATAACAAATTATCACAAAGTGGGTGGCTTAAAACAACAGAAATGTATTCTCTCACAGTTTAGGAGGCTAGAAGCATAAAATCAAGGTGCCAGCAGGGCTGGTTCCTTCTGGAGGCCGTAAGGGAGAAACTGCCTCATGCCTCCTAGCTTTTGGTGGCTCCCAGCAATCTTTGGTATTCTTTGATTTGCAGCTGCATCACTCCACCTCTACCTCCATCTATACATGTTTTCTTCATTCTGTTATTCCTGTGAGTTCTCTCTTCTTCTTATAAGTCATTGGATTTAGGGCCCATGAGTGAGGACGACCTCATCTTAACTAATACCTGCAAAGACTCTATTGCCAAAGCTCACGTTCTGAGGTTCCAGTGAACATGAATTTGGGGGGGGGGACACTATTCAACGCACTACAGGGCCCCTTCTTGATAGCAAAGCTTGAAGACCCATTTCCCGAATTTCAAATCTCTGAAAGAAGAGTTCTGATACCCCTTCCTCCAAGAAAGTCCACTGGACTCCCTATGTACATTTTTCTTTTATCTTCCCTGCTATACTGAGGAACAGCAAACAGGTCTTCTTATTTTTCCAATGTTTCACTTAATAAGAAAAATCTGCCCAAGAAGTCTTACCAGACCCCTCCTAGGATTTAAAAGGGAGTGGCCTAATTTTTATCTCACTTCGCGTGTGAAGTACGTACAACGTCTGGCACACAGACAGCCCTCAATTACTGGCAATTATTTATTTTCCCTGAAGGTAACCGAAAATGCCCTAAAGATACGGAGCATCAGAATAAAACTTACTTCTCTGGAGGCAAAATATCTGCCCTCTTTAGTTTCTAGGGCAATTTGAGTGGAACTCTCGATGAGGTATGGCAGGCTCTGTATCCTTTATATAACATCTAGCTATATTTTACATATCGTTGGCTCAGGGATCAGACTGATTGTGTGTTTCAGAGCTCTCTGATACTATGAACATTTAAGGGCTCTTACTAGTGCTAAACTAGGATAGACAGGATGTGTTCAGAGTGGAGAGAAGTGCACATCAAGGGCCTTTGTCTTGTGAAGACTGTATGTTCGCATATACAGGCTCTATGCAACCACAGGCTGGTTGCAACAGCAGCATCTTGGGGTCCTTCTGTTAGCAAACAAGCTCTCACTTAAGACTCCAGTGTAAATCTAGATCTATACCATAAGTCTTCCACGTTCCCTCCACATATACTCCCCAGCCTACTACCCTGCTCCCTGCCCCAAGACCTAACATTAAGTTCTTTTATCCTAAGCCTTCCAGTTGGATTTAGAATAACAACTGGAAGTCCCAGCAGGAGATCCGAAGGAAGAGTGAGATGGAGTGATTTGTTCCCCTGGCCCCTACTCTGTGAGATCTCCTAGGGTTGGCTATGTCCTTGACCCAAGGTCATGGTTCCTCTTGAAGCGGCCTCCACAAGACTCTTTCTGTATCTCCCACCCCACTCCACCTTCAGGCCTAGAAGGGGTAACTGCCTCACTGTTTTTATAATATGAGCACTGCACAGTTGTAAATAGTTCCTTTAAAACTTAAAGGAACTTAAACTCTTAAACTCATTCCTGACCTTTACAAGGTCACTACTTAGATTTGGATGAAATACATAGGTTGATTCTCAGTTATTTTCATCTTAAATATTTCATCAAGAATTTTAGGACTGGAAGAGATCATCTAAATGAGCTCTTCAGTTAATAAATGGTGGATCAGAGGCCCAGTGGGGTTCAGTGATTTGCCCAAGGCCATGCTACTTAGTGGGAGAGCTGAGCCTAAAACCCAAGCCTCCTAAACCCCAATCCAGTGGTCTTTCAACCCATCTACCTGTGAGCCTAGAAGGAGGATAACTATTTTCCTAGACAATACCAGCTTTCTGTAGTTAATAGATACTCAAAATCAGCACCACCCCCAGTCACTTTATGAACTTCATCTTCCATTGTTTTCTTCCTTTTTTCCTTAGCATTTCCCTCACACTTTTTGTTTCCAGTACTTTCCCTCTGCCCTGGGAGAGAAATAAACATTTACTGAGTACTCACTATGCACTAGACACCATGAAATACACAAGTAACACATGCTAAATCATTTGTTGTCTCACTTAACACTCTCAGCAACTATGAGGTATTAAACCAATTTTACATATTAGGAAACTGAGGCTTAAAGAACTTAAGTGTCCAAGGAGGCACAACTAATACGCAAGCTTCCAGTCCGGTGTGTTGACTCCAGAATCTGTACTCTCCCCATGACGCCACAATGCATCCTGCAGGTAACTGAAGCCCTCGTGCTGCCTGGTGCCTTCCGGCCCTCCTCCCTTCCCTGTCCTGCCCTCTTCCCTCTCCTGTTCTCACTGAAGCAGCATTCCTCCGGTTTTCAGATCAACACAGCCATCTTGTGTTTGATTCCATTAACCAATAACAGAAAACTAGCAATTTCAAGAAATCAGTTCCCCATCTCTTTTTCAGGTTTTATATTTTTTAAAGGATGCCTAGAATCAAAACCTAACGCGGTCTCTACAAATGCAGAAAATAGTCAAATTGTAACTGATGCCATGTACTGGCATCAATTCTTATTAGGAAAGAAGAAGCTTTTGTTGAAAAGAATATTTAAATGGAAAGATTAGAAAAAGATCTTTTCTTACACATTCATTTAATTAGAAGTTCACACATTCGTTCTCAAGGCCGTGCTAGAAACTGGAAGAAACAAGCAAGTGTTACTTAGAATCCAGATTCTGCAAATGGAGGCCTCCAAGACAAAGAACACTGCAATCACGGTGTGAGAGGGGCAAGTGAGGAGGTGAGGTTTGCGACCGGCTCTCAAGTCTGAAAAGAGGGAAGGGCTGAATTTGTAAGAAAGTATTATATCCCACTGCATTCATTTGTATGACTTATTTTCAGCACAACGAGTAATTATTTTTACAGTTTTCTCTCCTTTGTCTTCTGCATGCTTCACGAGGGCGGGTACTGTGTCTTACCCATCTTTGCACCTTCCACATCCCAGAGTCATTATTTTATATATAGAAGATACTCAGTAAATGTTTTCATTGAATAAGCACTCTACCTTTTCAAGTAACAGACTCACTTAATGAGGCCACTCATAATTTTACCTCTTACGTTGTGCATATTTCAGAACCATATTTTCAAAGGTAGAGGTGAAAATTAGATTTCACAGTAGAATCAGAGGTATAATGGGAGGCTATTGTCAAAAATAATGAAAATAAGTGTCAAAGTTCATCAGCTTCTGAATTCTCTTCTCAATGACTTTTTCCTCTTTTGCGTGGAGAACCTTGGACCTTAGCTGTTATTTTTTCTTTTTTTTCTTCAAATACCTTTAATATAAAACATATTTTTGAGGCACAGTACTATTCTTGATGCATTCAGATGACTTATTTGTCAGACAAAAAAGGGCTCCTCAGGCTGCTATGAGGCTATTGTACACACCTGTACATTTTAAGTAGATTTCAACACAATGGATATTAACAGCTGTTCTCAGAAGCACTCACTGTTTGAGGGGTACTTATTCCTGCTCCTTTATAGGATTTTGTTTCCTTCTTTTGACATTGTATCTACAATAATACCTCCAGTGGTTGGCAAATTAGGGAGGAAATTCAGCATTAAAATTGTTTATAGTTTGTTTCTCAGAAAAAGAAAACCAATAAAGAAAGAAGCAAATTTCAAAGCACGAAGAGCTTATGATGCCATCTTTTTAAACAGCACAAGTACACCCTAAATCGTTACCTAGCTCTTTAGAAATAAGCGTCTATAAGTGATTCAGTTGTTTTTGTGTTTTTATCTTTTTTATATTTTTACTATCAGTTTAAATAAAAGCTGATCTTTTCTGAGCTCTATATTCCCACTAACTGAGCATTAAAGGCAGTCTGTACCATGGCTTACTTTGTTGAACCCACTGTATCAAAAACAAGATTCCTCTGTGGACTCCATCAAATAGAGTAAAACGGGGTACAGAAAGATTAGTGAGTTAAGCTGAACAAGGCATGGTTCTGATAGGCCTTTTTGGCCCTTTTGAAGTTAGGAATCAGAACCAGTTTTCTACAAACAGTAGGCTACCCTCAATGAGATGATGTTCAAACATTTGCAACATGTAAGAGTTCTAATTCATAATGGCGCTTGTAAATTTGGCCCTGGCAAATAGAAGGGCCAGCCGCCCACTCCCTCAGGACATGTAGGCCACTGTAACTGATTATGATGACTCAGCGGGGTTCCAGATGTCATTTCTCCACTCACTGGCTAGAATCATGGCACCCAACTTTTTTTTCTGTAACTCTAAATTGGACCCCATGGAGGCTTTGCCACCCTTCTGTCTTACAGTTAAACTAATTAGGAGCTAGTATACGTCATAACCACTGAGTGAAATTTGCACATTCCTATAGTTATCATTATATGAAAGCAATCTTCTAATATTTAGGCTCAGCAGGCGAGACACCTCAGGTTGGCCTGCGGTCTCTGACCACCAGAGGAAGAAGAGGAAGTGGGAGAAGCCAACATACCCTCAGCGTGTGGCAAACAACGTCCCAGACTGCTGTGGTCCTCCTCCCCAGTTAGGATGGGGATGGAGAAAGGAGGGCAGGAAGAAGTCTGCAAAGGACTCTCCTGCCATCCTTCACTCTCTACCTAAAGTCTCCCAACCCCCACCCCCCCCACCTTTGGAGACACATCTATAGACTCTAGACAGAGCTAATTTTCAGTTTCCGAGCCAGAAAACAGGGCAGACAATCCAAAAACATGAGTTATGTATAATATAATCATATTTTTTGAATCAAAATTGAAACGTACTGGTCAGACACATTGGTCTAGCTGCACATGGTCAAACAAGAACACAGCATAGAGTATTTTTTAATCAGTTCTAATATACACATAGTTTTATTATTCTAACATCACTGAAATAAGGATAAGGATGTGTCTTGCAATCAATAACATGTTGGTTTAATGTTTTTTCTTGATTAGTGTTACAAAAAATAATGGTGTGTCTTACAATCAATAGCATCTTAGATGTGATCAAATTGACACCAGGATAATCCCAGAAAACCCAGGAAAAACAATCTGTTTTTACACATGTTCAAACCTTGCAGTTCTTTAATCCCAACTGGATTTCAGAGGCAGAGTGTAATGGTCTGTTTCATGTATCAACTTGCCTGGACTCTAGTCTCCAGTTATTCAATCAAACATTAATCTAGGTGCTGCTGTAAAGGTATTTTGTACATATGAGGTTAACATCCTCCATCAATGGACTTTAAGTAAAGGAGATTATGCTCCATAAATCTGGGTTGGCCTCATCATATCAGTTAAGGTTTTGAGAGTAGAGCTGAAGTTTCCCTGAGGAAGAAGAAATTCGCCCACATCAGCTCCTCCCAGAGTTTCCATCCAGTCCTTCCTGTCAGCCTGATGTACAGATTTTGAACTTGCCTAACCAGCTCTTGCAGTCACATAAGCCAACTTTTTGCAATCAAACCTTTTATATATATTCTACAGTTCTGCTTCTCTGTTGGAACCCTGACTGATACAGAGGATCGGTGGTATTTTTTTTTCTCCTAATATTTTCTCCCTTTTTGACATTTACTTAACTGAAAAGGTAATATATTTCCCTATTCCTTATATTTATATAAAAGTACACAGTGAAAAGATTTCTTCCAGCTCCCTTCCCCATCCTGCCAGCTCCTAATCTACCACCTGTCACATGTAACCACTATAATTATTTCTTTGTAATTCTAGAGTTTTTTATGCATAAGCAAATAAATACAGATATACATCTCCTCCAACTCCCACAAATCTACAAAAAAGGGTAGCCTGCTACATACAATGTTCTTCTCTCTGCTTTTTATTTCCTTAATATTCCTGAAAGGTATTTCCATTTCAGTATGCAAAGAACTTTATACTTTTTCCTCAGCTGTATTATATTCTATTGCATGTCTATACCATGATTTGTTTTTGTTTTTGTTTTGTAGTACGCGGGCCTCTCACTGTTGTGGCCTCTCCCCTTGCAGAGCACAGGCTCCGGACGCGCAGGCTCAGCAGCCATGGCTCACGGGCCCAGCCGCTCCGCGGCATGTGGGATCCTCCCGGACCGGGGCACGAACCCGTGTCCCCTGCATCAGCAGGCGGACTCTCAACCACTGCGCCACCAGGGAAGCCCTATACCATGATTTGTTTAATCAGTCACCTATTGGTGAACATTCAGCTTATTTCAACACATTTGCTAATATTCACAAGGGAATATCCTTAAAAATATTTTAAAATATAAATGGATAGACAGCTAAACAGATAGATAGATAGATAGAACTGTACATAGTGACTTATGTCTGTATAATCATTGTGTACTTTGAGCAGGAGTACGTGTAGAAGAACACACAAGTGGAATTACTTAAAGGGTTAGAGGGTACATGCATTTTCAATTCTGAGAGATTGTCCTAAATTGTCCTAAATTGCCCACCATCATCAAAGAAAGTATTTGGTTAGAAAGTGCTTGTTTTTCCACAGCCTCAGCAACACAAGTGTGTCATTGATCTTTGGAATTCTTGCCAATTCAATAAATTACAAAGGTATGTTTCAGTGGATATATAATTTATATTTCACTTAATAAGAGTGATATAGAATATCTTTGTAATATGTTTGAGTCCTTTCTACTTCCTTTGCTGTACAACCTCTGTGCATATTTTTGGACTAGTTTTCTACTGAGTTGGTCTTTCTGTATCATCCAAGGGTCCTTAGATATTAAGGAGGTTACTTTTCTATATGTGACATGAGAATACTAATATTTTCACCAGGTTGTCTTTTGGCCCTCTTGATAGTCCCACCATATAGAATTTATTTTTATGCATTTTGATTTATCAATCTTTTCTTTTTATGGACTTCAGATTTTGTGTCATACTCAAAAAGGTCTTCTCCACACCAAGGTTCTAAAGACAGTCACTATTTTTTCTTTCTATAGAATGTTTAGGGTTTCTTTTTTTTACATTTAACTCTTTATTATTTTTTTGATGGCTGACCAGTTGTCCCAACATCATTTATTAAATAGGCTACTTTTTCCCTACTTATTGAAGATGACTTTATCATAGAATTTCTATATATATTTGGATTTAGTATGTTCCATTGGTTTATATGTCTATGAACCAGTACCACATCTTTTAGTTAGTAAAGCTTTATAATATATTTTAACATCTTGGCAGGGTTAATTCTTCCTCACCTTCCTCCACCCCACCATTGCTCTTCTTTCAGAGGGTTTTCTTGACTATTCTATTTGTGGCTGCACAAGAACTTCAGAAACAGTTCTCTGTTCATCCCACCTTGGCCCCCTCCCAGATATTTCCATACTGGTTTGTCTTATCACAGTCCTAAAATTCCCCCATTAGATATAATGACTCAAAAAGCCATAAGCATTAGACAACGGTCTCTTACCTTGTGCTGTGAACTGGGACAGCCACCACATCTCTTAGGGTTTTAGTTTTCCCCCTGACAGAAAAGGGACACAGATAAGGAGAAAAAGTTTTACATAGATGCTCTCTAAAATACCTTCCAGTTCTAAAGTTCTTCAGTTCAATGTCAAACCTCTTGTTGGGTGTTTTAATTAGCAGTATGCTCATTTCTCATAAAAAATGCTTGCCTTACAATTTTATATCACAAACCATTGGAATTTTTGGAATCATTTGCCATAATTTGCAGTAGAGTAGAAGACTGAAATGAAATGACTTATTTCTCCTACAGATCAAAATTTAAACAGTAGAACTTCCACTGAGTCCTTTTTTCTAAGCCATTTACCTCTTCTAAGTGCAACATAGTATAAGCAAAGGATCCGGCACCCAAAAAAGTACCAACAAACAACAGAAGTTTCAGAAGGTCTGCTTCTATTTTTGTTTTTGCTTCTTTTTCTCTTTTTACCATATCTGTAAATTGATAGCTAACCAGACATTGTAAGATCAAAGACTCTAAATGCAGTTTAGTCTCCCACATGACTGAGTGGCCACTGAGCACATTGATTACACATCACCGGTGAGTAACTGGGACAATACTCCACTCTAAATTGCATGTCATGGATGAGGCTGAAAAAAGGAACCAATAAAAACTTTAGTTGGTTGCGTTACTCTGAAAGGTACATTCTTTTTTTAATCTTGCCAACAGGTTGGCACACCACTGGTCTGTGACACCTAAATAGCACCGCAGTTAAATGTTTGGTGGCTTCTGAGCAACTACCTGATCTATGAACCACCTAGATCCATGAATTAAGAAGCTGAGAAGCCTCTCTCTGTCCACCTCAATGCTATTCATGACTGTTTTATTAACAGGTTTTTCCTTCTCCCTTTTCCTCAATGGCTCTGTTAGGTGGACTCTCTTAGAATGTGGGCTATAAAGCACAAAACCAAAGAGAATAGTTTATTTTCAGGATAGTATTTTTATCCTTTCTGCAGAATAGTGCCTTACATATGTAATATGCCTCCTTCCGAAAATGATGCATTCTTAAAGTGATTGACCTACATAAAAATCTCATCTCAGCTTTAAAAAATTCCTGTGCAAAAACATAAAGCTAGGATAGAAGGATCTGCATTTATTTCAATAAGTCAGAAGTTACTTGGGCACTAATCCTCATGGGAGCTGCATACAAATACCTGGACATCAAAATATCCTTGACTGGGCTGACTTTTAATTTGGGAGTTTACTAGAGCCTGCAGCTATACTGCTGGAGTCTGTGATAGTGTCAGATTCCATAAATGAAGCATGGAGGACTTGGTTAGCGGCCTGGGTAGAATGCCAAAGAATGCCCTGGGGACATGCTAATTCAGTACTCAAGGTAGCCTACCCTTCTGTGAGCCAGTACTGAACAAGCGCCCTGTAAAGGTGTTTGAAGTACTGCAGGGCAGTCTCAAGTTTTTGCTGTCAGCTCCTCGCACTTATTTACAAAGCTCTTTTCTCTGGCATTTGCAGGGCAGCTGCAAGGATAATAAGTTATAGCTGCCACATCAAATTTCCCTGCAAGCAGAGACTGCCTGGCACCCCACCACCAGCCAGGGTTTCCTTGAACCCCCTTCCTGATTGGTAAGGGAGGCTGGTGAGAGAACGCATGTCCAGGGAGAGGACTCCTCCAACACTTCCAATGGGTACATGACAGGAATAACTAGAGAAAAGAATAATGCACTATGACCATCTCTTACATCTTTTCATCTCTTCCCAAGATTCTGCTGAAGGATGAAGATGTTTAGAAGTGCCACCCTGCCACCGTCCAGGCATTGCCACCACTCTAAGAGTGGAGAGCTGGGGGATTACTGTAGGCAGGGAATCTCATCAATGGCCGCAGCTTTCTCTTTAGTAGGTGGTGGCAGGAAACTATTCAAGAACCTAAGGGAACCCAGCCACTGCCATCGTCATGCTCATCATCTTAGGAGCCCCAGGTCCTGAACTCATGCATGTGCATTCCTCACAAACCTGTTTCTGAGAAATATTATTTTCTCCTTTTTACAGAAGTAAGAACTGAAGCTGAAAGAAATTAAGATACCTGTCCAAGGTTGCTCAGTTACAAGCAAGAGAGCTCCCATTCAAACCTATGACCATCTAACGCCAAAGCACAGGAGATGGGAGGTAAAATTACACATATCTCAGTTTCAGCTGAGTTTCCAAAGACCAAGAATAATACAAGTGGCAAGTACTGCCCAAATCCTCAAGTGAGATTCTAGAGCACCAATAAATGTAGGGCGTGCTGGGAAAGTATTAAACCAGTGCTGTCAGTGTTAGCCTACCTCACACCCCAAGGGTTTAATGAATGAAGACACTAGAGAAAATGTTTCTTTTAGAGAGACTTGCTGGGCTACCATGGCACCTCTCCTCTCCTTTCCTGGGGACTGAGGAGGAGGGTGGGTCCCCATTACCTCAAGCTGAAGAGAGGAACATCACAAGACACTGGAAAAGTCAGATGTGTGTCCCCTTTGACTTTGAAAAATAATAGCTCATTTCCACTAGGGAAAACTAAAGGAAAAAGATGGCAGTTGTTAGAAAAGGGCTATACTGGGAGTGAGCTGTTCTGCTACAGATGCAAGAAAGGGGTAGGTTTATCTGAAGAAGAGCTGTTTATATTTCCTCATAAAACGGCCCCTTTGCTCCGGATCTGCTCTCTGGCTGGGCCAGCTCTGGAGGGGTCAGAGCAGCTGCTTTCCAGGGGAAGGAAATGTATCAAGAGCCAGAAGCTGACCACAGCTGCTCTCCCACTGCTGGCTGACAAGCCTGAAGCAGCCTTGAGCTGGGTAAGTGAATCTGAAATACATTGGGCTTATTTTTTATTTTTGTACAACAGTGGACTAGACAGGAATCATCTGATTATTAGACTGATCTGGGCTTTTAGCACTAAAACAAGGGGATAATTGATTCATCTAAAAGTGGCTTTAGAACTATGAAACCTGCTTGAAATGTCATACGGGAACCAGGGAGAGGGAAGAGCCACCGAGCCTGTATAAGAGGCATTTCTGAAGCGAGTCAAAGTTACTTTATGCTTTTCAGCTGCTCTGAGCCCAGCTCATTCCACGGGTAGCTTATACACGCTCAATGCTGCCTCTTATGAATTATGGAATGCCCTCTTCCTTGGCATGCTCTTTGGGGGGATTAAGTTTCTAAAGGTCTGCCGGGTGATGTATGGCATGCACTGTTTACCCTACAGCCCTCCATCATTTTGTTCATAGCTATCTGGCCACCCTACCCCACCCCACCTCCACTTACAAGAAACTAGCAACTCCCAGTTTTGCACACCTGATGAGTATATAACTCGGTACATTGGGTTGGGCATCACAAAACACTTTTTGCATTTCTTGGTTGCGCACTGGTCATCACATCTTTGCTTCCTATGTTTCAAATCGATCTTCTGGTGCCTCAGTCGCAAGTCCTATGACTACTTGAGAAACAGCCAGAAGAACTCATTAGGTCTGAGTACTCTGAAATCCCTGAAGCAATTATTTCTTAAGCGCTACTCCAGACAAGCAATGGAGGCCCAGGATAGGAAGCAATTTGTCTCTCAGGAGCACTCATGCAGATGACACTTCTGCAGTTGTGAGAGAACAAACGGGGAGCGGAGGCAGGGAGGAAAGGGAACCGTCCTCATGATAAAGTGCGCACAAACTACATCTGGACTTCAGTGTGCATTTTGCATTTTTTAAATATGGGATGCACTCTAAGCTTACAGATTCAAAACTGTATCTAGATATAGCCATAAAAATACGTTTGTCAACATTCTGCCATGCTTTTTAATTTCCAAAAATTGTCATTAAAGAGTATAACTTGCCTTCTCATTTGAAGATGAAACTCCTGATGGCACCTAAAGAATGGTTTTAATAATATTTTGGGTAAAATGACCATACTCACTGTATACAATGTTAAGTGATAAAAAGCTACAAAATTGGACATGCAGCATGTATATGTATATGGCAGCATCTAGCCATGTCCCAGCTTGAGGATCTCAAACATGCTGAGTTCAGACACCCCCAAATACACATGTGACCCACAAGCCCACAAGGCATCCAGGGTTCTCTGCTGCGTCACTGGGACCCAGAGCAGACACTGTCAGCACCCCAGCAGCTTTCCTCAGGTCATATAAGGCAGGTTACACTGCTTGGCTTCCAACTGCCTTTGGGCTTTCTCTGGCATCCAGAGTCTGCTCTGCCTGCACCTAGAACAGGCTGGGAGTGACCGACAGTTCACATTTCCATCTCTACCAGTGTTCCACCAATGACTGTAGAGTGGTGATACAAATAAGCCAACTCTCTCACCCCTCCAGAGAGACAACTCTGAGACACATGTTATGTCCTGACTGTTTGTGTTCTCCCAGCAGAATTAAACTCCAGTTACCCACAAAGCTAACTGCCTTGATAACGCAACATTATTGGTGTTTCCTTAAGATCAACCGCAAAGATTGTACCAAGTCTTCATCTCAGGTTGTACTTCTGTGGAAACCCATACTGAAACAGCTCGTGACAGAAACGGTTCTAGGAAGCAGATCCTTATCATGGACTCTGGAATTAGATACTGATAAATTGTAGGGAGTGATAACTTAGCTGTGGAATCTTAATAAGGAAGACTCTCAACAGTGGTGAATTGGGATGAGATTAAGGTGTACTCACTTATGCAATATCCACAGAATTAGAGAGAACTTATAAAGACTGTGAGGTTTTTTGATTAGTTAGTTGTTGTGAAACATCATTGATGCACTAAAGGAAAAGTATTGACAGGCTCAGGTCAACCAATCAGAGCACACTGAGGAAACGAAAAGATGGCCTCCGTGACAGCCTTTAGAGACACTTAACTCTTGCAGCTAAAAGAGCAGCTGCTGAATATCAAGCCTAGAATCTGAGATTAGCCATTACAGTGAGAGACTGAATTCAGAGTCCAGCAAGTCTAGAGAAGACCCTAGATATTGAAGGAGTGGGATTCAGAAAACTGAAACAGGGACATCTGGTTAGATGCACTTGAGAAACTTGAACCCCTAGATTCCCCTAAATCTTCTGGGCTGGCAGAAATTGTCTAATCCCCCTGCTAAGATAGCAGCTTTCTCTTGTCTACAGATCATGCAAAATCCACACCTATGGCAGATGTCCCACAAGATAACACTTGCCTCCTCAAGATTTGCTCCCACCTTCTCTGATTACTTCCAGGCCAATAACTAGGGTTAAGTCTCAGCATTATTAAACGTGGGTCTCTCTGATTGGAGGAAAGGGATTATCTATGAAAAGAACTGTAGGACCTGGCTACTATGTCATGCCAGGAATGGGAGAACATGCCTGGGAATGGATCTTAATGGTACTGAACCAAAGGAAGCAGAAAATACTATTGAGTAAAGGAAATATTTATAATATAGGAGTACTCTCCTGTGACTCAGGATTGAACATCTGGAAGAGATAGATACCTGTAACCTATTCTAATACCTTGCTGGAATAGCTACTTGAAGCTAGGAACAAAATGATGGTCTACAGTAAAGGAGATGGAAGTCAGAACTTCCTTGGCAGATGTTTAAGGAAGGGGGTCCAAGGTTGGTCCAAAGGTGGACATGCCAGGATGTGTCTATTATATATAAAATCAGAGGACTCATCAGTTGTATATGTTCCCCAGGAGGCCAGAGAACACTCTTCATTAAAGAAACAGTAATATGCTACTGAGGTGTACAAGACATTTTTGAAAATTTCAGTGCTGGATGTTCTCTGTAAACCAGGATTGATGATAGGGTTAATGGTATGCAACTGGACTCCGTGGTATCAATGCGGATGAATGGATTCTAGAAGTGCAGAGGCCAAGTAGCAACACTAACAATAACCATTACAGCAACAAGTCTAAAATGGCATCAGAGAATCCTGACCCACAAAGATCTGTGGCCATGGCTAATATATCACAGTATTCCTTGGATGAGACTGATTCCAGATCCAAGTCAATTCTCAGACCCAAAGCCCACTGGTTGAAGAAGAGTCTGACTTCTTGAGGAAGGACACCGTGATACCATAGCAATTATAAACATAACAGATTCCCCAATCCTTCTAAAAAGGGACCTATGGATATTCATTACAATAAAGATAATGCCCACAGGACTTCCCTGGTGGCGCAAGCGTTAAGAATCCACCTGCAAATGCAGGGGAAACGGGTTTGAGCCCTGGTCTGGGAAGATCCCACATGTCGCGGAGCAACTAAGCCCGCGAGCCACAACTACGAAGCCTGCGCTCTAGAGCCCATGAGCTACAACTACTGAAGCCCACACACCTAGAGCCTGTGCTCTGCAACAAGAGAATCCACCACAATGAAAAGTAACCCCTGCCCGCCGCAACTAGAGAAAGCCCGTGCACAGCAGCGAAGACCCAACACAGCCAAAAATAAATAAATAAATTTATTTTTTTAAAAAAAGATAACGCCCAGATTATTTGAGAACAGTTGGCTACATGGTCTGAGCTGACACTCTTGAGATATTAGGAGATTCAAAACATCGCCATAGTCCCAGTGTTAGAAGGGGAACTTACAGAGGCAAAGCAATAATTGGAGATCTGGACCAAGAATCCTCTTGTGGTCATTTTCCCAGTCTGAGTGCATAATTATGGTAGATACATTTTAGCAGCTGGTATAACCCTCACCTCTGTTCTCTAACCTATGGAATAAGAGCTACAGTAGTAAGAAAGGCAATCTGTAAGTCTCTAAATCTGTCCCTTCCCCATCCAGGACTGTGAATCAAAGTAATACTACATCCCGGAAAGAACGGCAAATTAGAGTCACCCTCAAAGTCCTAAAGGAGGCAGGATGGCGGTCTACAACTAATCTCCCTTTAATTTACCAGTTTAGTCCACACAGAACCCCCATGGGTCACAGAAAATGATAACGGATAATGTAAACTTAACTAAATGGCAATCTTAGTCACTAGAGCAGTGCTGGATGTGGTATCTTTACTAGAAGAAATTAGCACAGACTCTGGAATGAAGCTACAGATTTGAAGGAGTTCTTTTCGATTCCTTGCAGGAAAGAGTATCTGAAGTAGTTTGCATTTGCTTGGATTGGAGAGCAGCTCACATTCATTCCTACCATATACTTCACGCCAAAAGCTATTGGCCTTTCAGGATGTTTGAACAACATCTTAAAGGCACAGCTGAGCTGCCTGCTATGGGATAATAGCCTATGAGGTTAGGATGCAGTACATATTTTGAACGAATGGCCATTATCTGTTGCTCTGTGTCAACAGTTAGGATTGAAGTAGGTCCGGGCACCAAGGAATGAGAGTAAACGTGGCCCTTCTCACCATTAGTCCCAGTAAATTATTCAAGGAGTTTGTGCTTACTGCTCCTTCAGCTTTAAGGTCAACTGGACTAAAGATCCCGGTTCCTGGGTGAATGGAAATACAGTAAAGGACAAAGTAAGGGTCCACTAAACCTAAAGCTATGACTGCCTCCCAGGCATTTTCATCATTCATGCTAATAGATCAGCAGACAAAGTGAGTTATTATACAGGCAAGAGTGACCGACTCTCATGGGGAGCTGGGATTTCTTCTACAAAACAGGCACAGGGGTTAAGTATGTTGGGGACTCAAGGGATTTAGAGGGCACCTGCTGAAAAAAGAAGTTTAAGAATTGGTGACTGGTCGCCACCTTGAAGAATGAATGACAGAATGGAATGCACTCATCATGGAGCATGAGTGGATCTGAGCAGTGCCAAGGGGCAGACTGTAGCAGAGATTGTCAGTGTACCACCCATACACCCTCAAACTTTACCACTGTAGTGCACAAAGCTGACTTCCAACTGTCTAATGACCCTCTCTGGTGGCCAGAGCCTCTCTGTCCACACACATGGCAGGTCGGAAGTGTCAGAGAATTAACAACCCCCAGGAGAAGCATTCAACCAATGACTGAAGGGAATTGGGGTATAAATGCCACAGTTCCTTTCCCATGGGGGGAGGAGAACTCTGAGGCACACGTTCTGCAGTTTCCTGGAGTTCTTCAGTGAGTTTCCAGTTATCTACAGGGGTTACTTGCTTGACTATGATCCCTTTCTTGGCTGTCATCTCTCCCCTATTTCATCTTCCCACCCTCTTACCAGGGTTTCCTGGAGTCATCCTCATATAAATTACTTGTACTCCAGTCTTCATCTCCGGATTTACTTCTAGAAGAAGACAAACTAAGAAAGACTCCCAGGTCCCTGTTGGAGGGATGTCCACACATGATACTCAAACAGGGACCAAGCGAAGTCTTGTGTCATGGACAGGATCACTTCTGCTGGGCAATGAGTGATAACGCTAGCTACAGACAGAATGCAAACCCTTCTCTGGCCCTGCTGGAAAGGGTTGAAATGCTGTGGGAGGCTACAGGAGGCTGGGTTATCAATGGGCAGAGACTCAGGTCCAGTGCACGTCCTGGTAAGTTCAATAACGCCCCTTACAGCATTCCTTTGTCAGGTTCACTCAGCTGAGACTTCCCAGAAGTCAGGCCCTCTCCTTCCTTGGACAAAATTTCCCACCTTAATAGGTACATCTCTGTTACTCTTCACATCTCCACCACCATCCCATGCCACACATCCCCACAGCCCACCTTTTCTCTTCAGGCTTTCTTGAGCAGCACTTCATCCCTCCTCAAAACTTACACTCCTCTTCTCTTTTATAATATGCCCAGAAGCCCCATTAAACCTGCAATTCATATCTTTAACTATTAAGCAATTAACAAAATTAAACAATTAAAAGCTATTTAACTATATTTAAAAATAGCTTGCCTTTTCTTGAGTGTAGGGAAAGTTTCATCTTCAGCCCCTTCCAGAAGATAAGAAGAAATTGTTGTGCACCATCTTTCATTTGCAGCAAAGAAAAAAGAAATAAATCAGGACAGTCTAAATGGCCACGTTCTGTTACATATGTGTAAACAAAACACACCACAACATTAATAGGTTCTATTTCTTAGTAGTAAATTTACAAAGGGTTCTGATTTCCTTTATTCTTTTCTCTGTTTCCCCAATCTTCTGAAAGATACTACATGTACAATCTCAAGAAAATGCAACCATGTGTATCATTTTAGAGTCCATAGATTGTGGACTCTGTGGTTTTTCAAATAATTTGTCTATATTAGGAGGAAAGAACTAACAGGCCCTTGTTAACTTCGATTTCAATTTATTTCCCATTGACAGTTTTTCAAATTTAAAACACGTACACACAAGTAACTATAACTCAAATTCCGTGAATTAGAATACTACTTACCTATTTACAACTATAACAAAACTTGAAATTCTTTTTCTCATGTGTATGCGTGCAAACATAAAATCAATATCTAATCTTACTGAGTATTGAATCTACACACAATTTTTTAAATTACTATCTGGCAGCCCCAAAACAATTCCAGCTTCAGTTAAATTTAAAGATAAAACTTATAGGTGGAGTCTAATACATGACACAAATGAACCGATCTACAAAACAGAAACAGACATAGAGAACAGACTTGCAGTTGCCAAGAGGGTTGGGTGGGGGAGGGATGGACTGGGAGTTTGGGGTTAGCAGATGCAAACTATTATATATAGAATGGATAAACAACAAGTTCTTACTATATAGCACAGGGAACTGTATTCAATATCCTGTGATAAACCATAATGGAAAAGAATATGAAAAAGAATGTATGTATATGTATAACTGAATCACTTTGCTGTACAGCACAAATTAACACAACATTGTAAATCAACTATACTTCAATAAAAAATCTTTAAAGATAAATTCAGCAATATGAGAGCTGATTCTGACCAAGAATGAAAGACCTTATTAGAGGACCATGGTTAAGCACTGGAAATTTGCTCCCTTATAAAATTTCTCATAAAATAGCTAAAGATCATCTTGCTTGAGAAGAGCAATAAAATAAAAGCTACTATCCTTCAAGACAGCCAAAGGTATCTTTCTGAGCTGTTGCCTTCACTGCTCAAGAACATACTAGAATATAGCTCTGAGGCACAGGATGAGCTTCTATGAAATCTCAACCATTTACATCCTAGGCATAAGGAAAGGACTAGAAAAGAATGAGTAAAACTTGAAAGCTTTTCACTACATTCTGGATTAAGTTCCTTCCTTAGAACTGTCTGAAACCATTTAACAAAGAAAGTATGTAAGGAGATAAAAATTCAAAATAAAATAAATTAAATTTAGTACAAGTTAATTTACCATAGCTCACAGTAACTAAGAGAGACTATTTGAACAACAAAAACAAAGAGCCATTTCCGGGATAAGCTGCTAGACACATGTCAAGTATTAGGTTGAACTACATGAAATTGCCCAGGTTTGGCCATTTTTTCATCAAATGACAATTTCATATAATTTCACCTAGTATTTTCTCTTACATTTTGCACAACTACAAAACTCAGAAAAGTAATATTTGGTTGTTATGCTGATTTGAAAAACGACATGCAAAACAAAAAATGACAATACTTTATAATCTTATCTTCATAAAGTATGGTAAGCTAGCCGGGAGTAGAAGGACTCAAGAGAAGTTGATATTCAATTTTCAACTAATGTTCAGATGCACATGGTCAAAGACTTATCTGATTCATATAAATTCACATAAAATCAGTCAGAAAACTTGAGTTAAAAACGAACGTCCTTTTCCCCTACTACTTGTATTAACTATTTCAGTTGTTCTCAGTCTGGTCCTGAGCACCATATTAGACACGAATAGGAGGAGAAATTTCTCTCTTTGAGAAATTCTCCAATGGTATTGTCTTCACAACAATTTTTCAAGTAATATGTTAGCATAATATTTGTTGAGATTATGATGCAGTGATGTTTGAGGTGGGAAGCAGTGTGGAGGAGGGGGAGGCACTAGATAAGCCAGATCCTTGACACACATTTCTTTGCTTGGTCTCCCATTAACTAGTGACGCACGCCACCAAGACCGCCTGCCCAGCTCCACTCCCAGAATCTCTCCCGGGCTTTAGAATGTGGTTTCATCTCTGTCTGAATCCTTTACAGGAAAAAGGTAATATGGATCCTTGAACATACAAGGTATTAGGAATATTTTAAAGGGGTAACCATTTATATCCTCCTTCTTAAAATACTCTATTTTCTTGGAAACCTTGACATCAACTCATTTGGTTTTCCTTCGACCTCTTTGGCTCTTTTCAAATTCTCAGAGCAGCTTCTCCTCTCTATCCAACCTCTGAATGTTGAGGTTCCTTGGGGTTTAGTCGTGTGGTTTTTCTCTTTTTCTTTTTCTCCCTGATACCTTCCACTCCTGTGGCATTAAATAATATCTATATGATGACAATTCCCAAATTTATATCTCTAGCCAAGATCTCTCTTCTGAGATCCAGATCCACTGACTTCTTAGCATTTCTACTTGGATTTGTCTCCCTCCCAAGTAAAAATTAGAAACTGAACTCTTAATTTTTCTCCCCAAAATTCATCCTTATTCTATATCCTTCATCTCAGTAAATGGCACTTCAATCCCACCAGTTGCCCAAATCAGAAACCTGGAAGTTATTCAGCTTCCCTTTAAGCCTATCACAACCATCACTAAGTTCTATCAATTCAATACAATGTGTGAGTGTGTGTGTGTGTCTCCAATTTTATCTACCTTTTTCAATGGCCATGGACATTTTCTAGCCATGCCACCATCAGCTCTCACCTATACTACTGCAGTAGTACCACCTTACCAAATTGTTCTTCACAAAGCTAAAAAGAGCAAACCTTTAAAAGTACAGACAAGGTCAAATCAATGCCAAGGGTAAAACCTTTTGACAGCTTTTAGGGTATTAATCCAAGACTCTGCAGGATTTTGATTTGGTCTCTGCCCTTCTCTCCAGCCTCATCTTGGGCCTCTCTCCCCCATTCTTGGCCCATTCCTAGCCCACTGAGCAACTGACCTGCTGTTCCATCACCTCCAATACTCCCCTTGCTATTCTGTTAGCTAATACCTTAGGCTTCTGCTTAAATGTCACTTTCCAAAGAGGATTTTTCCTGATCCTCCAAACTAAATTAGGCTCCTCCTACTATGCTTCCTCATAGTAACCTACATTTTTCCTTTAAAAGACCACAATTTTATTTAGACTTATGTGTATTTAATATCTCTCACACTATTCCACAAATGCCTTGAGGGCATTTTATTCACCAACACATCCAGAGTCTAGTAGAGTGCATAAAACGTAACTATTGTTTGATAAATATTTGGAATATCTGAATCAGCTTTTGACATTAATAATTTATTTTCTGACACAACAGCTGTGTTAAAAAATATTAAATTTCTTGCTCTTGCCAGGAATTGCATCAATTCAGTTTGATGTCATAGTTTACTTTTGCTGATTGGAAGCTCTGTTTGGCCCTTAGAAATAATGATTTTTTAAGGGGAAAAATACGTTTTTATCATCACAATTAATTTATTATCATAAACGCAGTTTGAGAAATGAAGATCTTTCAAATGTCCATAAGGAAAGCAATAACAAAGTAAGGGTCCTGGCAATTTATTTATTTTTTTAACATCTTTATTGGAGTATAATTGCTTTACAATGGTGTGTTAGTTTCTGCTCGATAACAAAGTGAGTTGCCCGCCAGTGCAAGATGGTAGATTGAATACATATATTTACCATCCCTTCCTGCAAAGATCTAACTGAAATGACAATAATTTATGCCAAAAACAAAGAGAACAAATTCATAGCAGCCCCAAGAAGAAGGAGTGACATTAACAGATTTGAATGACTTCTAGAAAACAGAAAGCAGGTGGAATTATGCAGATGGAAAAGAGGGGCTGGGGGGACAGACTGCGGTCAAGAACATGTGGAGGAGAAGGCAGCAGGGGAAGGGGAAGCCACTCTTCCCAGCTCAGCTCCAGAGAAGCTCCAAACCCCGAACTGAGTGGGAAGGGGGCAGAAATCAGGTGATCAATCAAAGGACTGTCTCTAGAGCATGATACAGCCCCCTCCCCCAACTTGCCTCCACGCCCACGTGTGCAAAGTGACTGGCAGCAGCAGCATTTTGCCCTAGACTAAAATCAAAGAAATGCTCTCTAAAGAAATTGAACAACATGCCTGGAAAGGGCAGGGTTCCTAGAGTGGATGGGATACCACAGAATTAGGTGCTTCTTATTTAATCATCCAGTGGCTATATACTTCCTGCTCACACATTCCAGCTGACGCCTACACCCACATACTATACACTCACAGCCAGCCTTCCAAAGCAGGGGAGAGCCTTGTAGGAAGAACCACCCTACAAAACATACCAGCTAGCTGAATTCATCCATTGAATCCTTTACTTAATTCTTATCACGTCCAAGCACAAATTATATAGTATTATGCTGGGCACTGTATAAACATTTCTGGAATGGGGTAAACAAATTAACGAAAGATAAAATAAATCCCTCAAAGAGATTGTTGCCTAGCTTTGGGCTTACAATCATCATTCTCCTAAAACTTTGTTTTGCAGTTGACAAAACTTGCAGCATTTGCATGTTTACTACCTGTTCTTTCCCACAGCTTCAGGAACATTACTTTCTCCTCCTTTGATCCTTTTCATTTTATTCTCTAGTTGTGCTTCCTCTTTACATCAACTATGGAAATTCCTCCAAAACATATGGTTATTCCCTCTCTCTCTCTCTCTCTCTCTCTCTCTCTCTCTCCCCCCTCCAACCCTCCTCATTCATTCTTTATCAATTTGTTCTCTTTCTTTCATTTGCCTAAGCTCCTCTCTAATGCCCCATCTTCTGGGTATTTCACTCAGATGTCCCTTGTTCACTTGAAAACCATCACCTGCCATCTGTGAGATGGTGACGTCTCACAGCAATGCCACCTTCTTATAGTCATTTATGTGAGATTTTGACTCACTTCTAATTAACTTCTCTCCTTCATTTTCTATACCCAGCCAATCTTTCAGGTCTGTCAACATATCATGGAAGTATTATATGATTTAAACTTGGCCTAATTCCACAGAAATATTTGAGACGGCATGTAGAAAGCACATAAACAAAATAGTTCATCATAAATTTAAAAAATCAGAACTAAAGAAAGTAGAAATTAGAATACAAATACAATATTGGGGAGGGCTAAAACACAGATATGTAGATTATAAAAGCATATACAATTGTTCTAATTTAGTAAAAAATTGGTTTTGAACAATATGATGAAGAAAATGAAATGAAAGATGTACATTCATAGTTTTCAATGTCCAAATATGAACGTTGTTTTCATAAGATGATGGGGTGTGGAAGAAATTCGACAAATAGCAACCCTCTCTCCTACCCAGGTTTTCTATCAGCTGAGAAATTAGAAGAAAGGAACAAGCCAGTGAAGCTAAAATAACAAGATTACCACTGATAAAGCTGCAGTTTGAGAATGTGACCTATATCTGTAGACGAATAGGCTTAACACACTGAACCCAGAATTAGGTCGACTCCCTCTGCCAGTCCCTGCCGTGGCCCCCAGTAAAGGCAGCAGGGCCCCCCTTTACCACTCAGCTTCCAGAACAGCGGAGGACAGTTGAGAGCACACTCTGTGGACAGACACACTCCCAAAAAGAAGAGCGGAGAGAGGGAATGAGCTACCCTTGCCCAGTTCTTCCTTCCAAAATCACCCATCCGATTAACTCACACCTCCCCAAAGGAGGAGCAGGTGAGGGGCAAAGAGATATATAGTTTGCAGCTTCCTCCATGTGGAATCAAGAACATGGGAGAAAAATTCCTTGTTCCCAACATCAGGGTCCCTGAGGGATGTGGCAAGCAAGGTATTTGACAACTTCCCTTCAGTGAATACAGTTAAATATATATATATATATATATATATATATATAAAAAATATGTATATATGTATACATATATATGTATATATGTCTTATTGAAACCTGTGATTGTAACACAAAAAACCCAATTCACTGAAAGGAGTTCTGATGGCGGCCTCAACAATAAAAAGTAGAGCATGAAGATTTTCAAAAAGAAAGCTTCATCATGCGCACCTCTGATAAATATAACCTTAGTTTATTTTTTCTTGCAATTTTTTCTATTACAAGAAATTCCACCTTAGAATTTATATCTTCCAATCCAACTCATCACACTATTAAACACCCTTTCTGTACAAATCCTTTCTATCAGGCTGCATCATTGATCCATGAACACAAAATACTCATGTGTCGCAGCTTATATTGTTTCCATCTGCAATGTCCTTTCCTAAACTTTCAAATCTTAACCATCTTTCAAAGAGATTCTAAGATTGCCTTCCTCATGAAACATTCTCTAATTACCCCAGACCACATCGGTATCTGTCTTTTCACTTCTTAGAGCACTTAGAGTCTGCATCAAAATTCTGCTCATATATTTGTGTTGGTGTTGGTCATTCTTGTTTGTCATGTATCATCATGTCTACTTAACCAGACTCCAAAATCTTTAAAAGATAGATATTTTGAACTCTTGAACTTTTCTGTATTAGCTACATCGACCACAGGACTGAATGTAGAGTAGGTGATTAATAAATACTCGTTGAATGACAATCAGTCAAATTGAGCACATATCAGAAAACAGATACAAAACAGGATTACAAGTCAGCTGCTCCAAGGTCCAAACTGAATATAATCTTTAAAAATATTCAACTGAAGCTACGAGAGAATTATGACATTTCAGTCGGTTTACATATTATATGTTGTTCCTGCTTCCTCATATAAAATGATACATATGCCTGAGAATGGAGAGATTACATCAAGATGGCAGTAGCTGAGCACTTAAGTACATGAGTTTGGGTGTTAGATTTGCATTTGACTCCCAACTCTTACCAGTTGTGTAACCTTCCTTTTAATTTTGAAATTTTTTATTCCCACAGTAAATTTGAAAGAAAAGTACAATGAGCAGCACAGTTAATAGCTTGCCATCCTGATAATATAGAGAGATGGATACCGATACACACACACACACAGAGACACACACTGCCCTTTGACCAAACCATCTGAAAAGAGGCTGCAGACCCCATGACACTTTGGCACATAAACTGTGTAATCTTGAGCAACTTACTACAACCTCGATAAGCCTTGGTTTCCTCGTAAGTGAAACCTGGGGAGGGGGTGATTATTAGGCACTCTTAATAAAGTTACTGTGAGGATTACATCTTTAAATACTTGGCATATAACTGTTATTAAGTCCCATAAAATCTGTACATTCACTATTTCAGTCCAGTACTTCCCACACTTGTAATTGTTCATTTAATGGCCTTGTCCACTGGACTCTTAGACTCCACGAAGGTAGAACTGTGATAACTTACTCATCGTTGTATCCACAGCAAGAAGCATTTGGTCTGTGTTAGGGCCACAATTTAAAGATTAAAGACAACACTTATTCCCTACCTAAAAGGGCCATTGTAATTGCTTGTTGAATACTTAAACAATAATAATCCATTTTAATGATTATTAACAGAATTCAGAAAATATGTTTTATTACAGAAAATATGTTTTAAAGAGACAAAAAAAGAAAGTAAAATTCACACATGATCATCCCACCACCCAGAAGTAACCACTCAGTTAATATTTTTGTATATTCTTTCAAACCTCATTAAAATGTAGGCTTTATAAAGCTATATATATGTTTATTAGCTGGGTCTTATTGTGTCAAGTGCACAAATACAAATCAGAAAGCACCTTCTTTGCCCCTAATGTGTCATAAAATTTGCAGCTTAATTGCTTCTTTCTGATTTGCCGGATTGTAAGCAAACAAAAGGCAGAGGACGTGTCTTATTTACCTTGGAATTCCTTGGGACCTAGCACATGGTTTTTACACAACTGTTACTGTCAAATAAAAATGAGACCCATTAAAATCTAAAAACCAGCTACAGAATGGTGATTAGCGCTTTGGAAAGATCACTTCTGGCAGGCTGTGCCATAATTCTTCTCAAGAACTAAGGCCTCGATATATTTTGAGAATTTGTTTTGGGTGAAAGAAAAACTACATTTTAGACTCCTAGATTATGAGCCTTCTCTTTTCATACCAATGCATGGTTTCATTGTGATTTTTCATTTTTGATTTTATTGAGTATAATAGAAAATTTAACTTCAGTAGAAAGAAGATTTTTATTTTAAAGCCTTATGGAGGTGATTATTTTATAGGAACTGATGATATTTTGTAAATATTCAAATATAAAATACTTTAGTAGTTTTACTGAAGTTTTCAATCTGCCATTTGATGTGAGCTGGCTTGATTCCCAGAATGAAGTCTATGTGTATTTATTCAGTCGAGTGAGCCCAGACCCACCTCTGAGGACACTGCCCATTCCCTCGAGTTGGTCTCAGAATTCACTATATTCTTGAACTTACCCAGTTCGTTGGGTGGCTCAGTGCCTTGGAAATATACCTGGGTGTGGGGGGGGGGGGGTGTTCTTCTTTTTATACATATAATCCAAGCCTTCTTGTGATCCTCAGTTTCATCTAATAATCTTATCTTCCTATTTCCAGATGTTCCCTTTCCTCCTTAATGTCATTTTATGTAATAAGTGCTCACCCAAAGCACTGCAAAATACTCGTAAACAATCAGGCTGAGCACGTTAAAGTTTTCTGTGAGGTCACTGACAATTCTTTCTACATCTCCTTTCAATACTATGTACCCATTTTTTTAGGTAAATGAAATATCTGGTATATACAAAAGAATATAAATAAGTTATGACACAAAATAATAAAACAAATACTGAATATTTACTTTTGAAACCTGTTTCAGATTTAACAGATAATATTATCATTTAAAACATTAATAAAACAGTGAGAGAGATAATAGATAGAAAGAAAGAAAGATAGGTAGATACATAGATAGATGTCATTTATTTAACATATACTCCTCCAAACAACTATATATACTCACGAATGATAAGGCAAAACATGCTCAGGTTGCTTGTGAAGTGTGTGTATACATGACAAGTAATAACAGGTTTCTGCTTCCAACGATATGCCTGACTAGAAGGTTCAAGGAAACATACCTCTATAGAACAACTGAAGTTTGGAAACAACATATTGTGTGAAATATTGCTAACCTCAAAGGAACAGGAACATTTCCCAGGGACATACTCTCTTTTTAAAAAGTCACTGGATCCAGACTCGTAGCAGACATCCAGGAGGAGCAGAGTTCCCAGAAGGCAGCTGCTAAACTAGCAACGCTGTCTGGAAACTCAGCCTTACGCCAGCCTTGGGCCAGTACGAGTCTCAGAACAAGGACCTACAACTCACATGCAGAGCTTAGGTAGTTCCAGGTTGGAGGGTACCACCAGCATGAAAAAAAAAAGGAAATTCTCTACAGAATAGTTTCTCAAATTTTCAATTTAGGCAAAGGATCAAAGCAAGAAACTCACAATATTTGATGCCAAACATAGTTGAAAACATGCCACCAGTGAGAGAGAGGGGAAAGAACAGATCCAGAGGCTGTAGAGATTACAAATGTAGCTACAGAATACAGAACAATGACATACAAAATGATTAAAGAAATAGAGGATAAAATCAGAGATCACCTATCAAAATGAGACTGTTAAAGACTGACAGATATATCTGCAATAAAACTTGTAGAAAGGAAACATATAATGTTGAAGTCAAGATCTCAGTCAATGGGCTAAACTGAAAATAAAACACAGCTGAAGAGAAAATTAATAACTAATATACACACAGACACGCACACACACACAAAGAAATTACCCAGAATGAAGCAGAGAAGACAGAGAGATGCAAAATATGCAGACACTAAGACATATGGAAAGCCGAATAATGACTAACATAATTCTAATTAAAATTACTGAAGAAGAGAATAGAAAACGAATAAAAATATTGTGCCTGACCTAGAAAACAATCTGGTGAAATTGATTCTAAAAATAAAAGCCTTTGGGAAAAAAAGTGTGTTAATACTGATGTATAGTCACATGCTTTAAAGCTTTAAACATGCAATACTCAGCTGAGGCACATTTTACATTTTTTCAGAGATCATTTTCCATGATGCACAGTGTTGAGTATAAAAATTACCTAATAGAATTCTGGTATTTTTAGATTTAAAAAAATTGGCATTCCTGAGAGCAAAATTTAGTTGTCCAAATTTGTGACTGATTTCAAGTTCTCAAAGTCAAAATCTGCAGGGGAACCGTATCAATAGGGGAAGAGGAGAACAGATTGGTTATTGTGATGGACAGGAAAAAGAAAGGGAGGTAAATGACATGAAAGCAGCCTTAGCACTTTATGCTATAGTCCTAGAAAGAAATCTCCCGAAACTCTGTCTCCTACTAAAATTTTAAATTGCTTAGACCTGAAACTTGGAGCATTTAACAAATCTTTAAATTAAAATCTAACAGCATAAAGATTCAGCACCTTTTTGTTTATTTAAAAGGTTATACTTTTTTGTTACTCTTCTCTATCTTGTAAATCTTTAAATCATGTATTATATTTATATTTAATATGCACAAGTACCACTATACGCATGTTTTATAACTTAGTTCATCTTCCCCATCATCCTATGAAGTAGGTGCTATTTTTATAAATGAGGAGACTAAAGCCAAGTGAGTTAAGTATCTTGCCCAGAATCACAATGTTAGCAAAACGAACATTGTCTGCTAACATTTTTGAGTAGTGTGATTTTTTTTAAAATGGGTCATTGTGAAAAATACTCTTCTTATGTGAACATTCAAAGCTAATCCTGCAATGCCAATGGTAGATGAAATCAAATGTAAATTTCTAGTTTCTGGATCATTTCTAAAACTTCCTCTCCATCAACCTTTTCCAAAACTCCCCAGATATTAAAATTAGCCTGCCTTCGTTCGGCCACCTATGTGTTCCTCAAGTCTGAGTCTGCTGAGGCCCTAACGCAACAGGGGAGCTGGAAAAGTCAGGCAGAAACAAAGAGGAAGGGTAGCCGCTACAGGATTCACTTGCAGTCACAGGGCCATCAATAACCGAGCCACCTCTTATTAGCAGTTAGGATAGCCAACCCTACTGACTTTGCATTTTTAGAAAATTCTGAGGAGCGGTTAGGGCTCTATTGACGTGGAAGCAAATAAACTATGATCTAAGACTGTCGGGTAAATCTGACAGACTTTGAATGTGGTCTGGCATGTTTCAGGCAATAGATTGCTAACTGAAATTGGGAAATAAATTGATAAAAAAGAGATGAGTTTACATTGAATTGTCAGGCACATCACTGGCCAAAATAACTGGTTTCAATAAATGGGATTTGATGCAGGATCATCTCCTTCATTTTCATCTAGGTTTCAAAGGCTATAGTCCCACTAAATAATATTATATCTCACCACAAACACCAATGTTAATGTGATCCTTTCCTTCTGGATGACCTGATCCAAGTACCATATAAAAAATACACCACTGAGTACTAAAAATAAATCCAGCATGAGGCAGAGTTCTTCCCTTTCATCTTCCACATTGGGGTATTATTACAATTTTAATGATCTGCCTAGGATTTTTCATACACTCTGCTTCTTTTGAAGGAAGGACAGGACACCTATTGAAAAACACCAATCTCCTTGAAATGTCTGCAGCAATGGAGCAGTGGGAATATATGCTTTGCTATATATAAAGAAAGAAAAAGACTAAAGCAATCAGAAGTGTATCACTTTGGTCTTTTATGATACACTGATTTTCCTTTAGAGAGAACAGGTACTTGTGTTCTAATATTGTATTTTCAGTTACTACATTATTCCTTTAAGGTACTCAGAGTATTAACATCCCCACCAAAAGTCTTCTCTCTAAATATTATTTCTGCTTTAGAATCTTGTAGTCAACCCAATGCAATCATTTGATTATATATCTGGTCAAGCTTCTTTCATTTCTTCCCAAAGGGAAATTTAACAATTTTTTTAAATGATTGAAACCTCATCTATACACTTAGGAAGTCTTATATGCTTATTAAAATACAAGTTTTGCTGATAAGTACTTAGAAATGCTAGGAGTTGGGGTAGGAATAACGAAGGAACTAATAATGTTTGAGCAATTACTATACAGTAGGTGTTCCATAGTGGGTGTATTACTGTATAGTGGGTACCTTCAAATGTTATCACATTTAAACTTCTCAACAAACTCCAAATCTCAGCTAACCCTGTGTGGAAGGAAAATATTACAAACATTAGGGTCAAATCAATTCACTTTTCTTATCATGAATTACTCAAAGCCATGTCACATTTTAGTTTGCTCAACATTTGGATTATGATTTAAAAAAACAAAAACAAAAAACAGTTCCTTTGTCCAGAGCTGCTAATTGTCCCTCCTTCTTGTGATTGGTAAAACAAATCATTCTCTTATCAACAAGATGACATAACTTCTTGATAAAATTTTGTAGTATAATTTGCTTTCTTCTTGAAGACACCCTTTCTGAATACCTTGGGCTTCATCTTAATTTGGATCATCCAAGGATTTTATCATATTACTAGATTAGTTTTATTGTTTCATGGATTCCATATCCTCTTTTCTCTTAGATTCATTTTTACTTCTCTTGACTTATCTGCAAATACATTTTTCAGAAAAAGTTAATAAGAGACAAAATTTCTGGACCTCTTGCTAGAATTTCTGGAAATGGGTTTTTGGCCAGGTGTAGAATTCTAGAATAAAATCTTTCCCTTCAGAACTTGAAATCATTGAACCATTATCTTCCTGCATCTAGTGCTGTTGATGAAAAGTCTGAAACCAATGTAACTCCTTTTCCTTTGAAGGTAAATAGCTTTTCCTCTGAATAATTTTCAGAATGTCCATTTTATTCATCTGAATAAATCTAGTCTTCTGAAATTTATCAGAGATATAGCTAATGTAAGATGCTAAAAACTATTATTCAGTATGGCACTCCATAGGCCCTTTCAATCTGATCACTCATATATTTCATCTATCCTGAGATATATTTATATTGTTTTCTCCTTTCTTTTTTTTCCCCTCAATTTTCTATTTTTAGAACCCCTATTAGATGTTTGTTGGAGCTCATGGATGGATTCTCCATTTGTCTTAATTTGTCCCTAATCAGCAACCATATTTGTAACTACCAAAAACTTCTTTTTCTCTAATAGCTCCTTTCCTAGGGTAGCTTATTAATTTCAGTGTTTTCTTGTCTCTGGCCACTCACCATGGTTCTGACATGCCACTCCCACCCCTATATATGCTCCAACCTGAGCAGGTCTGACCACCCCCCAACACAGGGTGGGAGGGAGGCTTCCTTGGCAGCAACACTGGCATCCTTCAAGTAAATGACAAGTTCCTACCTGGGCCCCCAAGGCTATGACCAACTGTCACCAGGCAGGTGTTGCCCTTAGAAGATTGCTGTGGGGTCTATACCTCCATAGGACTTTGGTTCTGAGAGCACAGAGGAGAGAAGGAGAGAGCAGATATGTAAGTAATGAGACCATTTTGCACAAAATGGCTGAGTGCTTTGGCTCTGGTGGCCTGGCTTCGAGAGGAGAAAATGGAAAGAGCCTGAAGACAGTTTGGGGCCAGGAAACACCTGGAATACATGAAGGTTACCCTTTTCAGAACCTCAGTTAAATTTCACCTTCATTTAGTGGGATAAGTTCATTAAAATGGACCAAATGCCCGCTTGTCACAAGAGTTACAAGCATTAAAATTTTTAGCAAAAATGACAGTATGTCTGAAGCACATAACAATAATACTGAAAAGAAAAAAAGCTAGACATATACATCCTGTTTGATTTCAGTGATATAAAATTCTAAATCAGACATAAATGGTGGTGTAGAATTACATGAGAAGAAATGGTGAAACTCTACAGAAAGGTGACTAAAAGATTATTAAGTCAGGAGAAGGGTTTCCTCAATCTGGAGAGAGGCAACTAGGAGTTTCTGAGGTGCTGATCATGTCCCATTTCTTGACCTGGGTAGTGGTTTCATGGGTATTTACTACAAATTAGTTATTAAACTATACATTTATGTTTCCGTACTTTTTTGGATGTATGCTATATTAAACAGTATTTTTTTTAAAAGAAAAAGATTTCATTAGAATAGGTTGGAAGCCAGTTTCTGGTATAGAGTGATATATGTAAAAACATGAGATGTCCCCTTCTAACCACTGAAGAAGGACAGCCACTGAAGTAAACAACCATTGCCATGTTCTGTTGAGTGGCTGTTAGCTACCTGTGGTACAGATATGACAGACATAATAACCTCAACACATAGGTGATACTGAATTGCAGAAGTATCATTAGGAAGTGATGGGTTTTGAGTATTTATTACCTCTGTTTTAAAAATAAATTATTAATCTTAAGTTCCTAGAACTTAATCCTTAATTATGGCCTCGTTTAATAACCAGCTCACAAAAACCCTGAAAATTTCACAAGTTACTGGTAAGCCAGTGCAAGCCAGCTTCAGCACACCACTGACTACAGTTCACAACACAGGACTTAATGAGGGTGAAAAGGAGTGTAAGCAAACCAAAGCCTGGTCTCGGAAACCGAGTACATGTAGGGCACAATTTATTTATTTATACATTTAGGAATAGCATAGCACTTACTACCCGCCAGGTGCTGTTCTCAGCACTGTACAAATATTCACTCTGATGGCTGTGGCTGTGCCTGAAGCAGAGGCATGCACTGGAATTAACTACTCAAGGTCTTCAAAGACGAACAGCATCACAAGCTCATCCAGAAATGGGTCAAGACTCACACACTGGCCAATGACAGAGGAAGTTGAACATCATGGAGGGAAATTGCTGTGATTAAGCATGGCCATTAATGAAGCATTTACAAAAGAGTTAATGAATGGCTCCAGTTGGGAACAGGAAGAAAAGGGGTCAAGTGAAAGAAACAAGAGGAAGTAACCAAGGAGAACGGGAGGGCGTGGTTAAGTGTCTTTATGTAAGACTAAGAACAAGGAGACAATCAAATGTGAGGAGGAAAGGGTGATACAGACAAGCAGTCCTACCTAGACTGCTTTGGAGCCCAACAGATGGCCCTAAAGCCACAAGAAACTCTTCAGAGCTTCCAACACAACCTGAAAAGCAAGCGTGAAGGATAAAATTGCCGCTAACTGTAATTAAAAGTATCATGTTCTTGGAAGGGCTTTATATTACAATGTGATGTAGAGACGAAACCAGTTTCATACAGAAAACAGTAAATGGATGAATGATACAGGCAGTTGTCAGTTCTATTCAATATAATATTAAAACTTTTAAATTACTGTGTAATTTTAAATGATGTTATGAATGCCTGCACCTGCCAGATACTAGAATTCTAGAACTAGGTAATTATGAGTGCTTATTTTTTTCCAGTTTTATTGAGATAACTGACATATGGCACTGTATAGGTTTAAGGCATACAACATAATGATTTGACTTCCATACCTCATGAAATAATGACAGTAAGTTTAGTGAACGTTCATCATCCCATAAAGACGGAGTAGATACCAGCAGTACTGGGTAGGAAGCTACAGGTGTTGAAAACTAATTGGACACAGGTGTCAAATGATAGGTGTTGGTCAAAGTCTAGAAGCTACTGCCACATTTTTTTTTTTTTTTTTTTTTTGCGGTACGCGGGCCTTTCACTGACGCGGCCTCTCCCGTTGCGGAGCACAGACTCCGGACGCGCAGGCTCAGCGGCCGTGGCTCACGGGCCCAGCCGCTCCGCGGCATGTGGGATCTTCCCGGACCGGGGCACGAACCCGTGTCCCCTGCATCGGCAGGCGGACTCTCAACCACTGAGACACCAGGGAAGACCTACTGCCACATTTTTATTCTGAGCTAAGCAGTAGTCTACTAGAATGACACATTAATTTAAAACGAGAGGTTCATAGGGTGTTTTATTTTTGTGTTTCAATTTTAAATTCACTTACGGAGTTGAGCAGGATTTTTCTTAAATTTCTCAATTTTTTATATATAGTGGTTGAGGTGACACATTAAATCATATACTATATTAAATCATATCAAATATTAAATCATATACTAAATCACATATTTGTGGTTTCTCAAGGGCCCATACTGAGTTTGAAGTAATATAAAACAGAAGAGAAGACCTAGCCCGTGCCCTGGAGGTTTGTAATCTCAGCACGACAGGCAGCTGTAATGGTCTGACTAATACGATTCAGGGATGACTGGGTTACCACTGTGGCTTTGGTTTGCTCTAGGAACTCTTCCAATTATACAAAGAATCATGGAACCAAGAGAAAACTGGCATTTTGAAAAGATGGATGCTTAATGCCTTTACCTCCACCCCACTCTCAATCTCGCCTGGGGAAGGAGAGGAGGAAAATGCAGAATGGCAAGGTTGTCTTACCCCTTGGGAGGTGGTGGTTTTTGCTCTCCAAGGTATGCGTGTCACGTGCATCTACAGTAGTGCACTAATGCAAAGTGAAATCGAAGCTGGGAAAGCTTCCTTTTACTCTGTTCCGAAAGTGAAGCTCAGAATAGTATACAGCTTATTGTTTGGATAAGATCTAGCCTCAGGACAGTGCCTTGATTGGAGAACCAATAAAAGTATATCGAGACTCTTGCGAAGACTCTTGACACACGTGCTGGCCTCCTCACCTGTCAGCACTCACATCTGTTTGTAGAAGTGCTGGAACCTGTTATCATAACATCAAAACCTACCCATACATAAGCAGTCTTACTTTTCTGAAACCTTGTTAAAGTCACAGCCGCCATGCATCTCAGTTCCTTCATCTGCCAAAAAAAGATCATAAAGTTGCCTCTTCCCTGTCTTTCCAAACCTATCCTTTCATAATCCCTGAAGCTGACCTCACCTGGCTTCTTCCATCCCTCACAATGCCACGTTGGTCTCTTTCTAAGTCCCACCACCCTTTTCCCCTCTTTAAAATAATTATTGCTGCAGATTTCCTGAGAGATGACTCCATCATTGCTGTTCAGAAGCCTCTCTCTGTCTTTTCCACATTCCAGTATCATGGGATGACTTCAAGTGGCATTTCTGCCCCTCTCCTTTCTCCTATCAAGCCGAGAAGGCAAAGAACCAGAGTAAAGACAGGGGCCTGTGCGTCTTGGAAATCAGGGGTCAGTCACATTTGAATTTTGAGAAATCAAGTAATAGCTCAGTCGCTCCTGCTGCCTTTTCTGTCCTGGCACACAGCCAGGAGAGGCAGAGCAGGGGACAGCAGAAGTGAGTTTTCAAGGGTGTCAGCTCTTGGGACTGTTCCAGCCTGCCTGGCCATATCCCCAGGAGAGGGGACAGAGCCTTCAAACTCTGCTTTCATTGCCTGGACTCTACTGTGTCAGTCATCAGCTCTCCAACCTGAGAAGAAGGCAAGTGATAATAAAATCAAATTCTTTTATTTTTTCAGACAGAATCTGAAATTAGAGTTGAAATAATTTTGTGTGCACCTTCTTAATGAAGCACTGTTTCCTGCAGAGAGTTTCTGAATTTAGAACTCTTACCTCCTTGCCATCTTTATCACGTCAGCTCTGTGGCACTTAACTTCTTGTTTTTCCCCTTTGGGAGGGGTAAAAAAACGAATGAATAAAATTACAGGTCACTATTGTTTGCAGGCTGCAAACAAACGATGGTAGAAGAAAACCCATAGTTGTTTGAAGCTGAAAATAATACCAATTGTACTGGCTGTGACACACTCGCATGTTGCAGCTCTCAGATCTTCAGGACTATCATACTTTTTCAATCAGTTCCTTTCACCACAGGCTCTAACTCGTGAGCACGGTAGGCCTAAGGGACCTCGTGAGGAAAGGATTATTATTAGAAATATTCATTTCTGCACCAGGGCTTAAGGAAATATGCAGTGACATATGGATCAGCACTGAAATTTTAAACCTTTAATTGACTTTTTACGGGTCCATACACTGAATATTAAACACATGGATTTTTTTCTGTTATATTTCCAAACTAATTTTGCATTCTGTTTAGTTCAGTAACATTATCTCTTTGTTTTTAAATTTGTTTTCCGCTAACTAATTTTATCACGCTGCTTTAGACCAAGCTACCATCATCACCCAAATCTGCCATTTCACACTGTGTCATCTTGCTGTGTCCTGACATGGTAACGCATACACGGCACATTTCCAATTATCTACGGTAGTGCATGATTGGAAGGGCGTAGATAAGCAAAGCCCGCAAATAATCCTAAAATCTCTTTGTAGCCAGCACTACATTTTCAGGACTTTTCTTCACAAAACATTCCAAAAAATTTGCTAATAAAATTGACTGGATTTCCAATTTCTGCTCCTGACCGTGTTAACTCATTGGTGAAAGTGAGGATAATAAGTAGATAAATTATTAAATGACAACAACGGGAGAGTCAAAATCGACATACAAATTAGCCTGTTCTCCACTGCAGCAATGAGAGTTGGCTAAATCTCAATAGGCCTTTTTAAAAGAAATAATGCTCTGCAGTGGGGGAAGGAGGTTTCCGAACTTGAGTCTGTGGTTTTGGCTAGGACTCAAACAGTTGGCCTGCCTGGAGGTGATAGAGCAACTTTGGGAGCCTGGAGCAGCAATTAGCTCTCTGGATGCCAGTCACTGGCAGCTAGTAGCAATGGCCAGTGCACCTCGTCCAGCGTGGTGGGCAGGCAAGACTTCTGCATCAGACATTACTGAGAGCAGCCAATGCAGCAACTAGGGAAATGGACTGCCCAACGCATGAAAGCAGAGAGGACCTGAATCTGAGTGTGCATGAGCTGCACCAGGAGTGGATCTGAGTGGATAAGAACCAGGGAAATATTACTACCCTTAATATCACTCTTAAAAACATTACTCCCAGCGAAGTGAGAGAGTGGCATGGACATATATACACTACCAAATGTAAAACAGATAGCTAGTGGGAAGCAGCCACATAGCACAGGGAGATCAGCTCGGTGCTTTGTGTCCACCTAGAGGGGTGGGATAGGGAGGGTGGGAGGGAGACGCAAGAGGGAGGAGATATGGGGATATATGTATACGTATAACTGATTCACTTTGTTATAAAGCAGAAACTAACACACCATTGTAAAGCAACTATACTCCAATAAAGATGTTAAAAATATATATTACTCCCAGGAAAATGTGAGAAAGAGGAATTACAGATACATGGGTGATCACACACTTTTTTAAAGATGTAATTGTAGTGTGTAACTATGTGTTTGACTTTTTAACTTTTGTGGCCAAACATATTTCCTCTTTTCCTACCTCTAGGGTCTCTTCTGTTTCCCAGGTTCTTGGGAAATCTCTTCATTCATGTAACAGTAGTCAGGTGGGTACTATGTTTTCTCTGATAAAAGACTGGGGTGATCTGTCTAGATTGACTCAACCCAGAGTTGTAACATACTCAAACAGTGGCTTTATAAACACCAAAAATTTGCTCAGAAAACAGAGTATCTCAGATGGGGATTGACACATACACACTACTATATATAAAATAGATAACTAATAAGGACCTACTGTATAGCACAAGGAACTCTACCCAGTGCTCTGTAATGACCTATATGGGAAAAGAATCTAAAAAACAGTGGATATATGTATTTGTATAACAGATTCACTGTGCTGTACACCTGAAACTAACACAACTTTGTAAATCAATTATACCCCAATAAAAATTAAAAAAAGAAAACAGAGTATCTCGTAAGTCTTGCTTTGTTTCTAGGCCACAAGGGGATGTATTCAAACAAGAGGATAAAACAAGAAGGAAATGTATTCTTTTTTCCTATCTTGCCAACCCTTCTCCCTTCCCCTGATGGGCAACATACATGTTTTGTGCTTTGTGAAAGGAGGGGCAGATAGAGCAGCAGTGGTGGGCTACCCCTGAAACTCTGCCCAAAGGCCTGGCAGAGTGGGAATTTACATGTCCTGCTCTGTAGACATAGTTCGTTCCTGTTAGAAGTAGTTCAAACCATGTTCAGTGATCTTTAAGAATCCAGGAAAAGGGGGGAAAGGCTGAGAGACTGGAGACAGAAAACAAAAAATTGACATTTTTTCTAAATCCAAGCTGGATACTGTAAGGTGCAGACTAGCAATTACATTTGTTAGGCCAATTGTGGCCACCAATAGCAGAGAGCAACTTGAGCTTCTTAAACAAATAATGGAAATTCACTATAAAGCTGACCTGAAGTCAAATTCCAATACAGTCATGTTCAAGTCTCAGTTCTGTGGCTTCTTAACTCCGTGACTTTACGCCAATCACTTAACATCTCTAAGCCTCAGGGTTTTATCTGTGACATGAAGATCATGGTGGCACCTGACATGCAGGTTTACTGTGATGGTTAAGTGAGATGATGCCTGTAAAGTACTAACCACAGGGCCTGGCTATTTGTAAATGGCAGCTATCGTTATTATTATTAAAAGACTCACGTGAGGTTATGAATGGTGTCAGCGAACATGTAAAGAGTGGCCATGTGGAAGACAGAAAATAGGTAGAACTCAGAAACAGTTTTCAGCTCAGTTGGGGGAAAAGCTCTTGAACAATCTGAGTCATTCACGAGGAGAATGATTTGTTGCAAGAACTGGGAGGCTGCTTCCAGCTCCCTGGAGCAAGATAAATACCAGCAGGGCAACTTGGTGGGATGTAAAAGTTTCTCCAGCATTAAAGAGATGGTTGGACAACGAGACAACCATTAAGATTCTTTCAAGCCCATAAGATCCTATGATTCTATTAGTCCTTTCCCTTTGAATTACAATAGAAATGAGAAGAAAGTCACATTTAAGGAATGGCAGAGAGGAGAAGAAAACAGAAGAAGACTGCTGCTCCATACTTACTGAATAGCCACTATTTCTCCAGAAAAGACGTCATCCCCATTACCATGAATGACGATAATTTCCAGAGCTCCAGAAGGTGGGTATTATGGATGTTCATTTTGCAGTTTGTAAAAACATACTTGTGTTTCCAGCATTTTACTATATACAAGGGCCTGCTTAGGACTGTAAGAGGGTTTCAAAATGACTCTTTCTGCACCTTCTAAAATTTAGTGGCCATCTCATCAAATTGGTACTTACCCCACACTGAACAGAAACTGCCCCAGTTGGGTTGCCTCAAGGAGACACTCTGAGAATAGAGGTGTGCTTACAGAGCCACTTGTCATCCTGCATCAGAAAAGAATGCTCTTGCCTACTAACTATTCAAGGCAACTGCAGACCGCAGTAAAGGATGCTGCTTTTAAAAAGTTTCTCACTATTGACTCAAGGTTCTTTAGTCATGGGATGGTAGCACAATTCCACTTAGAATTAACTAGGAAGTCTATGGCCACCCCACTCTGTGGATATAGATGCACTGGAACTTGGAGAGCAAAGGTGGAAATACTTGTGTAAAAACCCCTGCTTAAAATCAGATTCTAAATAGTGCCCCATTTGGGTGACCAAGGATTCAGAATCTTAGAAGAAGAAGAGATTTTCAGTTCAGATGTTTAATAAAGTCTCCAAAAAAAAAAGTCTCCACATGTCTGCTTGTCAGAGGCCCTGACTATTTTTATCCTATTATGGGCTCTGGCTTTAACTTGAACTCTTCAAAGCCAGAGAAAGTTTAGAGAGTTTCAATACACAGACCATTACTTTCCCTGCTCCCATGAGTGAAAAAGAAAGAAAAGGAAAATATTCTGAGACCAAGAATCTAGAGATGAAAGGACTATAAAAAGTAAAATAGCCATCGCTGATAGAGTGCAGAACCCACAACGCTGAGGTAGTGATTGCTGTCAACTACTGTCAATTCTGCTTCAGGACTGGAGTGTAAGGTAGGACAGCTAGGACAGTGCCCATAGTCATGAAACGATTTCCTCTTGGGCGAAAGTAGTTGCCATCAGGTAGTGAGTCTGGAACCAGACAGAAAATATTTTATGCTATCTTTCGACTCACTGTCAAAGAACAAAGATGTGTCCCTCGAGGTGCACACAGTGGACAGTGGCGCAGTCATCTCGGCTCTTCCACGGCAGAGGAAGAGGTTAAGAAGCCACTGGGTGGTGATCGGCAGCCACCCCGCCTAGCACTTGGAGTGGAGGACCCCTTGAAGGAGGATGCTGCCTTGCCCTTTAGCACAGTGGATGAAGTCTCTTACTGTGCAGTGTTTTTCAAACTCCCCTGATGATAAGAAGCACCTAGAGTCCTTGTTAAACACACAGAGCCCCAAGCCCCACCTTGAACCAATGAATCAGAACCTCTAGGCGAGGGGGCTGGAAAGTTAAATATTGAATAAGTGGCCCCGGGGGAGTCTTATTTTCGAAGAGGCTAGGGAACAGTACAGTTTAAGCCCTTGTTCATAATTCTCTGAAACTTCTGGGCTCTAACCAATGGGATGGCAGGCCCTGTGCACTGGCCTGATTGGCACCTTGCCACCAAGCTTCCAGAGGCATCACGAACCCTTCATATTAGTCAACACTTTCAGCAGCTCAGCCTACATGTCACAGAATAACAGAACTTCTATGATATAAACCAAATTATACAATTAAGCAGCACAGAAGGAAACAGTGTTTCATTAGAGAAGTTTTTTCCATTAAGTCTCTCAAAGTGTTTTTGGATTCAAAAGTCAAAACATTGTATATATGTGCCACATCTTCTCAGCCATAAAAAGGAACAAAACTGAGTTATTTGTAGTGAGGTGGATGAACCTAGAATCTGTCATACAGAGTGAAGTAAGTCAGAAAGAAAAACATATACCGTATGCTAACGCACACATATAGAATCTAAAAAAAAACAGTACTGATGAACCTAGTGGCAGGGCAGGAATAAAGACGCAGATGTAGAGAACGGACTTGAAGGCACGGGGGTAAGGGGAAGCTGGGATGAAGTGAGAGAGTAGCATGGACATATATACACTACCAAATGTAAAATAGATAGCTAGTGGGAAGCAGCTGCATAGTACAGGGAGATCAGCTCCGTGCTTCGTGTCCACCTAGAGGGGTGGGATAGGGAAGGTGGGAGGGAGACGCAAGAGGGAGGGGATATGGGGATATAATGTATACATGTAGCTGATTCACTTTGTTGTACAGCAGAAACTAACGTAACATTGTAAAGCATTTATACTCCAATAAAGATGTGAAAAAAAAGTCAAAACAAATGCTTTAGTTGGCATAATATTTGAAAACTACTTTCAGTATCAGACTTCTGAAAACAGAAAGTTCCACATTAAATCATAAATCCAATAGAAACATAAGCATGTAAACCCCCATCTAGGATTAAACCTAGATATTAGCTTATTTTCCATTTACGGTGACAATTATACTTTTCTAACAATTATACTTTTCTAACTCCATCCTACATGGAGTTCATAATTACTGCAAAAATATCCAGATGAACAGATACTATTTATAATGTTACATAATAAGAATTAATTTTATTATTACCTTAAGTGAAAGTTAATCAAGATAAGATTATTTTATTAGAAAGTAAAAGACATTAAAACAAAAAGGAGTTTCTGCTTAAAAAAAACTCACTGCTTATTTTGTCAACACCTGTTAGTTAAATAAATCAGAAAACAACACTTTGAGATGGCCCCAGATATTTCACAGTGTTTCATGTGACTAGTGTGACCATTTGATTAAGTTCTGTTCAGTGGAACGTCAGCAAAAATAATGTGTGTCACTTCTGGGTCTTGCTCTCAACACATTTGAACATGAATCTCCTGGTTCCTTTGTTCCTTTCCACTGGTTGAGAGAAACAGCCAGCTTGGACCCAAACATGGAGGCTACAGGTTGAGAAAAGGAAAAGTGCCTGCCAGTCCAGGACATTTAGGCCTGTGTGTGTGTGCGTGTGTGTGTGTGTGTGAGAGAGAGAATGAAAGAGACCTCTATTTTGTTTAGGTCACTTTAATTTTGAGTCTATTTGTTAGAGCAGCCTAGCCTGTACCCTAATTAATGCCACAAACCAAAAAACAACGACCTTGAATATAGGAAAATAATAGGACTTTCAGAAAAGACAGAAACAAAAACAACCACTTTGCAATACATATTAACCCTGATTGAACTCCCTTTTTTTAATTTCCAAATTTTTTAAATCAATGGATTGTTTTATAAGTAATTGTCAACTCTTATACTCTCAGTATCTACTCTTTGGATGTTATTGTAGAATACTGAATGACCTTTTAGGTTATTTATGATGTAAAACGAACTATCCTTAAAATTGTAATCTTTTAACTGTCAGCAAATCCTTGCAAAGTTCAACAGATTCATAAATAATGGAAGTTAATATTCTGCTACAATATTTATGAAAAATTTAAGGCAGAGGCATATAGATTTAAAAATAAAAGCATAATATTTTTGCATTAGCAATTCAGATCGATAGAGACTGTATTTCTAAGGCTAAAGTTTTCAAGGCACTATTTCTATTTTCATATCTCTCTATGGGAAAAGTATTTTCTGTCATTTTATATAAATCCACAGAGTCTTAGTTCAGAATTTTTCAACATAGAATATTAGAACTCAGGAGATAGAACTGTTAACATCAGAATTGCCTGGATGCTCTTCTCATAGGTTTCCTGTTTTGTTTGCTTAAGCGTTAACTTTGGGTAAATCCTTCTTATACAGGTCACACCTGTTTTGAGCAATAACCAAGAACATGGGTAATATCCCAGGGGTCTCTGTTCCCAAACCTCTGTTGAAAAATGTCCAAGATCTCCAAGCTCCTCAGACCACTCTCTCTCTGTTGAAGCCAGGCCTCCCAGTCTTACCCTGCCTATCTCCCCCATCTCTACTTTCCAATGCAGGGTTCTCAGCTTTGGGAAAGAAACTGATTATGACAGCCAACTCTCCAAATTTTGAGCTTGGGTTTCTAAAACTCTTTTGTAGAGGGATTTTGGCTAAAGGAAACCTTACAGAAAAAAAAAAAAAAACAACTGGATCAACATCCATCATGATCATAAAAAGCTTCTTAAGTATTTTATAATCATGAAAATAAGGTAATAAACACTAGAGTTGCCAGATCTAGCAAATTAAAATACAGAACAACTAGTTCAATTTGAATTTCAGATAAACAACAAATACTTTTTAGTATAAGTATGTCCCATGCAACATTTGGAACATACTTATACTTTAAAAATTATTTGTGGTTCATCTGAAATTTTAATTTAACTGGGCATCCTGTATTTTATCTGGCAACTCTAAATATAGACCGCATAGTTGAATGAATATAGCAACGAAACACATTGTTAGTATAGCAGGGGTCCCAAATGCTAAAATTTTACTGGTCAAGGCATATACATGAGAAAAGGGGGCAGGTGGTCAGCAAGCATCTATTTGCAAGAATTGATCTACATGTGGGGAAAAGACACATACAGAGAGGGAGAAGATGGGGAAAAGAGAAGAACACAGCATCTGTAGCCGGTTGGATTCCCAGGCCTGGCCCCAGGGACTCACAATGAGCCATTTTATAGGGACTGACTATAGGCCCCAGGCTGAATGAGAGATTCTACAAATCACCCAGTAGAAGCCTACACTGCACTTGTATCCAAGTAACATGTAACAGTGAGTAACAGTGTGACTTAGAGGATGGGACAGAAGCCTCCCTCCACTTCTCACCTTGCTGTTTGAAGACTTCAGAGGTAGCCCTCTGGGAGCACTGAATGCCCCTCACTGACCATGCCTGGAGCACCCTCGCTGATTCTAGCCACAGCAGCCAGACAGCAGTGACCCCCCACGGTGATCACAATGAGCAAAAGGACCAGAGAGAGAAAGAAGAATACAGTAAGTCCCCTATATACGAGCCTTCAAGTTGCGAACTTTCAAAGATACGAACATGCATTCTCATGTCCAATCACGAAAGCTAGTTCACGTGTCTGGTGTACATTGTCACATATGTGTGTGAATCCTCGGTAAGCGATTGTGCTGTTGTGTACTTTACTGTATAGTATGGTATAGAATACAGTAGTACAGTATCTTTATTTCAAGTCAGGATGTCTGGAAGCAAGCGTAAAAGCAGCAGTGATGTAGCTGGTGCTGCTAAGAAGTGCCAGGAATTGGAGGCCCACAGAAAGGATGAAGAGAGACAAAAGGAAGAAGAAGTAACTGAAAGACTGAAGAGATTCAAGACACAGGAAATGGCAAGGGGATTTTCTTTATTTGAGGAGGCACTGTTAGTATTTGAGGCACAGGACCCAAACACAGAACTGTACATGAAGGTTGCAGCAGCCGTTCAGAATGCAATCCAGTGCTACCGTGTCATCTATGACGAGAAAAAAAGAGCTACTACCCAGACATCACTGGATCCTTTTTTCAAGAGGGTGGATAGAATTGATTCCAGCGAGGAACCAGACCCTGTGCCATCAGCGTCAGGCGTGAGTGAAAGTGCAGCCTGCCCTCCGTCTCCTGTTGCTAATGATCCTTGAGCTCTACCATCTCCCACCTCCTCTCCCTCCTCCAGTCAGTAACTCTTCTTGCCTGTTCACTCGATGCCAGCCCCTGTATGCCAGCTGTTGGACTGTACTGCTGTACTTTTCAAGGTACTGTACTGTAAGATTAAAAATGTTTTATTTTTTGTGTCTGTTTTTTATGTATTATTTGTGTGAAAAGTATTATAAACCTATTACAGTACAGTACTATATAGTCGATTGTGTTAGTTGGGTACCTAGGCTAACTTTGGTGGACTTAGGAACAAGTTGGATTTACGAACGTGCTCTCGGAACAGAACTCGTTCGTATGTAGGGGACTTACTGTATGGCAGATTTGGCAACATCTTTAGCCAACAGAATTGCTCTTAAGCACAAGAGATACATGTCAGATATGGCCGGAAATAAGTGGATGAGTAGTTGAGGAGCACCAGAGAGCTGGCCGTGGCCCAGTGAAGGCAAGAACCAGAGAACCAGAGACAAGACGGCCAGCCTGAGCCCATGTGTGTGCACAGGTGGGGAGGCCCAGGGAACATGTGTCCAGTGTATCAGTAAAGACAGGGATGCCCTCTGCTCTACCACCAACGCCTTGCTCATCAGAAACTAATGAGAATCTCTCTAGGGAAGAGTTCATTCTCAGATCGTATTTTTTCTTCTGCAACCTTCTTTTCTCCAAATATTACATGATTTTTATGAGCAGGGATTCTCAACTCTCCATGCTCCCAGCAAGTCCTCAAGGTTATCAGGAAGGTATTCAGAAATGGATTTACATATTCTATAATTTTATGTCAGGTGACCTTTCAATGGGGAAGGTATTTATTCTACTGCCCTTCATTTGTTTGCCTTTTATCTCCTGAGAAACCCTTCATGGTTTTCAAACTCTGCTCCTGCCAAACCACGAACGGGAGGCTGACACAGAGCACCTGTGCCCTTCTTTGCAGCCTCGTGCCACTGCAAGCACTGCTGCCAGACGCTGGGGCCACAGTGAGTCCCTTCTCCTTAGAACTTCTCCATCCTGCTGTTCCCAAGGCCTTGCCTTCAGCCTCCGAGGTCTTTGCATCTGTTCTCCCAGGAGGCCTGGAGGCTTCGATGCAAGCAAGCCTCTTGGGTAACTTGTTCTGACATCATAGAAGCAGATGAGGCTTCCACTTTTATTTTCACGCCCTTTTAAGTAAATAAATGAAAAAGAAAAAAGAAACCCCTCACACTCTGGGCTCCCTAAAAGCCTAAATAAGACGTTTAGGATTTGGGAGGTGGCAGATATGTCGAGAGTTTATCTTTCCATCAGAAAAATACCAAAGGTAGTAATATCTTAGATTACAGATCAGAGAACTTGAGCGAATTGCCTAAAGTCAAGTGGTGGCAAGTAGCAGGAGGGGAACAAGTTGCCTGCCTTTCAGCTGCATCCTCTCTGTAGTCACCCCAGTGCCTTAGTTAAGAGGGTCACACAAATGCCGACAGCCAGCATTTCAGAAGTGAGGTCTAATCCACTAATATCAGTCTGTGCAGAGTGCAAGGAAAAAGCAAGTACAGAACGATTCATGGTTATTAGGAAACGCTCACCATCTCTAAACTGTGCTCTTGGAAGGGAGACAAATCTTAAAGACACATTGAAGGATTTGCTGTCCCACAAGGCAGCAGGGCCAGAGCCTCCTGGGAGAGTAGGGACACTTGCCATATCTCTTGCCATCTGTCTCTCTGGCTCCATCTTCTAGGAGCTGGTGAGTATGTTAACGGGCCTTTTATTATATAGCAGGAAGATTCAAGGTTTGAGTGTAGGCTGAAGGAGAGGAAAGCTCCGTGGTCCTCCAGCTTCAGCCACCAAGTCCACCCTCCCTCACCAGGTTCTCTCCTAGCATAAGTGAGAAAAGCATTTTCTTCCTTTACTTTGCAATGCTTGCATTCTCCTTTGGGAACTTGGAGAAAAAGGGTGCCGGAAAGCCTGGCAGGATTCAAGTATTACTGTGTTCCTAACCATAATATCATCTTAACACCAACTAAGACTTATCATAACTGGTAGAAGGGGTAATTCAGGAATAGAGCACACTGTGAGAGTAGAGCTAGACAGGGAGCGAATAATGAGACCCTTTGGAGCCCCAGAGGGATAGCACTCAGGGAATGAGCTGTGCAGAAACTTGACCAGAAAGAACAGGAACAGGAGGCAAGGAAGGAATCCCAAAAGGTAACTGAGCAAGTACCAAGGACCGGCCGGCTTTGCCACCCCATGTTTCTGGTGATGGCAACAACCATGAATCTCCAATTTTTACTGAGCAAAAGCTGTTATACAACAGATTTCTGAGAGACTTAGAGAACTAATATTCTAGAAACACTTATCTTATCCTAGATAACAAATAACACATACCAACATTCCCAAACTATTTACTATAATGTGCCACACAGTGGGCTTTTGTATTTAAGATTTGTTCAACCAATGAATGGTTTCTCTTTCACTGTCTCTTTTGTCTTTGATCTTAAAGGACATTTTGCTTTAAAAAGTTGCTAATATAACCTATATTTTTTAGTCTGCTAAAAATATTTTAAAACCTCCACAACTTTTCAGTGAAAGGTACTCAAATATAATCACTCTATCATTGCAACTACTGATAATAAAGCTTTTTTTGGAAGGGAGGTTAATACATACTCAAGGAAGTAAAGTCACAGAATTTTTATTGGAAACATCACTGGAAAACTCTAGCAAAACTGATGCTTTTAATTTTGGAAAGAAATCAATTTCCAAAGACCACTTATCACTTCAAACAGATCCTTTAAGGAAGGACTGGGTGTAAAAGGAAATGAAATAATGATTTACTCATTATTTGGGAGTGGAGCAAGCCCTAAAGAGACATGTTAGACTACCAGATATAAAATAACGAAGTTACAGGGATGTAAAGTACAGCATAGGGAATACAGTCAATAATATAATAACGTTGTATGGTGCATAATCTATAAAAATGTCAAATCACTCTACTGTACACCTGAAACTAATATAATACTGTAAGTCAACTATACTCCAATTTAAAAAAAAAAAAGAAGAGGCTTGTTATAGTTGCCCTGGAAGCCACGTCCTTCTTCTGTTCAATTGCAATGGAAAATGAGAAGCATGGTCAATTTGAGCTTTGATTTTTAGCTGTCAATGTACAGGAAATTTCCAGGAAAATGCCACACCAGGGTTGTGTATACATTTTTATTTTTTTAATTTTTTTTCACATCTTTATTCGAGTATAAATGTTTTACAATGTTGTGTTAGTTTCTACTGTACAACAAAGTGAATCAGCTATATGTATACATATATCCCCATATCCTCTCCCTCTTGAGCCTCCCTCTCACCCGCACTATCCCGTCCCTCTAGGTCGTCTCAAAGCACCGAGCTGATCTCCCTGTGCTATGCAGCAGCTTCCCACGAGTGATCCATTTTACATTTGGTAGTGTATATACGTCAATGCTACTCTCTCACTTCATCCCAGATTCCCCTCCCCTCCCGCATGCCCTCAAGTCCGTTCTCTACGTCTGCATCTTTATTCCTGCCTTGACATGAGGTTCATTAGCACCACTTTTTGAAATTCCATATATATGTGTTAGCATACGGTATTTGTTTTTCTCTTTCTGACTTACTTCACTCTGTATGACAGATTCTAGGTCCATCCACTTACTACAAATAACTCAATGTTCCTTTTTATGGCTGAGTAATATTCCATTGTATATATGTGCCACATCTTCTTTATCCATTCATCTGTTGATGGACATTTAGGTTGCTTCCATGTCCTGGTTATTGTAAATAGAGCTGCAATGAACATTTTGGTACATGTCTCTTTTTGAATTATGGTTTTCCCAGGGTATATGCCCAGTAGTGGGACTGTTGGGTCATATGGTAGTTCTATTTTTAGGTTTTTTGTTTGTTTGTTTGTTGTTTTTTTGCTGTACGCGGGCCTCTCACTGCCATGGCCTCTCCCGTTGCCAAACACAGGCTCCGGATGCGCAGGCTCAGCAGCCATGGCTCGTGGGCCCAGCCGCTCCGTGGCACGTGGGATCTTCCCGGACCGGGGCACGAACCCGTGTCCCCTGCATCGGCAGGCGGACTCTCAACAACTGCACCACCAGGGAAGCCCTATTTTTAGTCTTTTAAGGAACCTCTATACTGTTCTCCATAGGGCTGTATCAAGTTACATTCCCACCAACAGTGCAAGAGGGTTCCCTTTTCTCCACATGCTCTCCACTATGTATTGTTTGTAGATTTTTTGATGATGGCCATTCTGACCAGTGTGAGGTGATACCTCATTGTGGTTTTGATTTGTATTTCTCTAATGATTAGTGATGTTGAGCATCCTTTCATGTGTTTGTTGGCAATCTGTATGCCTTATTTGGAGAAATGTCTATTTAGGTCTTCTGCCCATTTTTGGATTGGGCTGTTAGTTTTTGTGATATTGAGCTGCATGGGCTGCTTGTATATTTTGGAAATTAATCCTTTGTCCGTTGCTTCGTTTGCAAATACTTTCTCCCATTCTGAGGGTTGTCTTTTCATCTTGTTTATGGTTTCCTTTGCTGTGCAAAAGCTTTGAAGTTTCATTAGGTCCCATTTGTTTGTTTTTATTTCTCTTACTCTAGGAGGTGGGTCAAAAAGGATCTTGCTGTGATTTATGTCATAGCGTGTTCTGCCTATGTTTTCCTCTAAGAGTTTTAGAGTGTCTGGCCTTACATTTAGATCTTTAATCCATTTTGAGTTTGTTTTTGTGTATGGTGTTAGGGTGTGTTCTAGTTTCATCCTTTTACATGTAGCTGTCCAGTTTTTCCAGCACCACTTATTGAAGAGGCTGTCTTTTCTCCATTGTATATTCTTGCCTCCTCTGTCACAGATATGGTGACCATATGTGCGTGGGTTTATCTCTGGGCTTTCTATCCTGTTTCATTGATCTATATTTCTGTTTTTGTGTCAGTACCATACTGTCTTGATTACTGTAGCTTTGTAGTATAGTCTGAAGTCAGGGCGCCTCATTCCTCCAGCTCCGTTTTTCTTTCTCAAGATTGCTTTGGCTATTCGGGATCTTTTGTGTTTCCATACAAATAGTGAAACTTTTTGCTCTAGTTCTGTGAAAAATGCCATTGGTAGTTTGATAGGGATTGCATTGAATTTGTAGATAGCTTTGGGTATTATAGTCATTTTCACAATGTTGATTCTTCCAATCCAAGAACATGGTATATCTCTCCATCTGTTGGTATCGTCTTCGATTTCTTTCATCAGTGTCTTAAAGCTTTCTGAGTACAGGTCTTTTGCCTCCCTAGGTAGATTTATTCCTAGGTATTCTATTGTTTTAGTTACAATGATAAATGGGATTGTCTCCTTAATTTCTCTTTCTGATCTTTTGCTGTTAGTATATAGGAATGCAAGAGATTTCTGTGCATTAATTTTGTATCCTGCAACCTTACTGAATTCATTGATTAGTTCTAGTAGTTTTCTGGTGGTATCTTTAGGACTTTCTATGTATAGTATGTCATCTGCAAACAGTGACAGTTTTACTTCTTCTTTTCCAGTTTGTATTCCTTTTATTTCTTTTTCTTCTCTGATTGCTGTGGCTAAGACTTCCAAAACTATGTTGAATAATAGTGACGAGAGTGGACATCCTTGTCTCATTCCTGATCTTAGAGGAAATGCTTTCAGTTTTTCACCATTGACAGTGATGTTTGCTGTGGGTTTGTCGTATATGGCTTTTATTATGTTGAGGTAGCTTCCCTCTATGCCCACTTTCTGTAGAGCTTTTATCATAAATGGGTGTTGAATTTTGTCAAAAGCTTTTTCTGCATCTATTGAGATGAATCATATGGTTTTTATTCTTTAATTTGTTAATATGGTGTATCACACTGATTGTTTTGCATATATTGAAGAATCCTTGCATAAATCCCACTTGATCATGGTTTATGACCCTTTTAATGTGTTGTTGGATTCTGTTTGCTAGTATTTTGTTGAGGATTTTTGCACCTATATTCATCAGTGATACTGGTCTGTAATTTTCTTTTTTTGTAGTATCTTTGTCTGGTTTTGGTATCAGGGTGATGGTGGCCTCATAAAATGAGTTTGGGATTGTTCCACCCTCTTTTATATTTTGGAAGAGTTTGAGAAGGATAGGTGTTAGCTCTTCTCTAAATGTTTGATAGAATTCGCCTATGAAGCCATCTGGTCATGGACTTTTGTTTGTTGGAAGATATTTAATTATAGTTTCAATTTCATTACCTGTGATTGGTCTGTTTATTTTTTCTAATTCTTCCTGGTTCAATCTTGGAAGGTTGTACTTTTTCAGGAATTTGTCCATTTCTTCCAGGTTTTCCATTTTATTGGCATATAGTTGCTTGTAGTAATCTCTCATGGTCTTTTGTATTTCTGCGGTGTCAGTTGTAATCTCTCCTTTTTCATTTCTAATTTTATTGATTTGAGTCTTCTCTCTTTTTCTCTTGATGAGTCTGGCTAAAGGTTTATCAATTTTGTTTATCTTCTCAAAGAACCAGCTTTTAGTTTTATTGATCTTTGCTTTTGTTTTCTTTGTCTCTATTTCATTTATTTCTGCTCTCATCTTTATGATTTCTTTCCTTCTACTAATTTTTCTAGTTGCTTTAGGTGTAAGGTTACATTGTTTACTTGAGAATTTTCTTGTTTCTTGAGGTAAGCTTGAATTGCTATGAAATTCCCTCTTAGAACTGTTTTTGCTGAATCCCATAGGTTTTGGATCATCGTGTTTCATTGTCATTTGTTTCTAGGTACTTTTTGATTTCCTCTTTGATTTCTTCAGTGATCTCTTGGTTATTTAGCAACACACTGTTTAGCCTCCATGTATTTGTGTTTTTTACTGGTTTTTTTTCCTGTAATTCATTTCTAATCTCATAGCTTTATGGTCAGAAAAGATGCTTGATACAATTTCAATTTTCTTAAATTTTCCAAGGCTTGATTTGTGACCCAAGATGTGATCTATTCTGGAGAACGTTGCATGTGCACTTGAGAAGAAAGTGTATTCTTCTGCTTTTGGGTGGAGTGTCCTAAAAATATCAATTAAGTCTATCTGGTCTCTTGTGTCATTAAAGCTTGTGTTTCCTTATTTATTTTCTGTCTGGATGAGCTGTCTATTGGTGTACATGAGGTGTTAAAGTCCCCCACTATTATTGTGTTGCTGTCGATTTCTCCTTTTATGGCTGTTAGCATTTGCCTTATGTATTGAGGTGCTCCTATGTTGGGTGCATAAATATTTATAATTGTTATGTTTTCTTCTTGGATTGATCCCTTGATCATTATGTAGTGTCCTTCCTTATCTCTTATAATTATCTTTATTTTAAAGTCTATTTTATCTCATATGAGTATTGCTACTCCAGCTTTCTTGTGATTTCCATTTGCATGGATTATCTTTTTCCATCCCCTCACTTTCAGTCTGTATGTGTCTCTAGGTCTGAAGTGGGTTTCTTGTAGACAGAATATATAAGAGTCTTGTTTTGTATCCATTCAGCCAGTCTGTGTCTTTGGGTTGGAGCATTTAATCCATTTACATTCAAGGTGATTATTGATATGTATGTTCCTATTACCATTTTCTTAATTGATTTGGGTTTGTTTTTGTGGGTCTTTTTCTTCTCTTGTGTTTCCCACTTAGAGAAGTTGCTTTAGCATTTGTTGTAAAGCTGGTTTGGTGGTACTGAATTCTTGTAGTGTTTGCTTGTCTCTAAAGCTTTTGATTTCTCCATTGAATCTGAACGAGATCCTTGCTGTAAAGTAATCTTGGTTGTAGGTTTTTCCCTTTCATCATTTTAAATATGTCCTGCCACTCCCTTCTGGCTTGCAGAGTTTCTGCTGAAAGATCAGCTGTTAACCTTATGCGGATTCCCCTGTATGTAATTTGTTGTTTTTCCCTTGCTGCTTTTAATATTTTTTATTGTTATTTAATTTTTGATAGTTTGATTAATATGTGTCTTGGCATGTTTGTCTTTGAGTTTATCCTATATGGGACTCTCTGTGCTTCCTGGACTTGATTATTTCCTTTCCCATGTTAGGGAAGTTTTCAAGTATAATGTCTTCAAAGATTTTCTCAGACCCTTTCTTTTTCTCTTCTTCTTCTTGGGTGCCTATAATCCGAATATTGGTGTTTTTAATGTTGTCCCAGAGGTCTCTGAGACTGTTCTCAATTCTTCTCATTCTTTTTTCTTTATTCTGTTTCCTGTCAGTTATTTCCACCATTTTATCTTCCAGTTCATTTATCTGTTCTTCTGCCTCAGTTATTCTGCTATTGATTCTTTCTAGAGTATTTTTAATTTCAGTTATTGTGTCATTCATCACTGTTTGTTTGCTCTTTAGTTCTTCTAGATCCTTGCTAAATGTTTATTGTATTTTCTCCATTCTGTTTCCGAGATTTTGGATCATCTTTACTATCATTACTCTGAATTCTTTTTCAGGAGGCTTGCCTATTTCGTCTTCATTTATTTGGTCTTGTAGGTTTTTACCTTGCTCCTTCATCTGTAACATTTTTGTTGTTGTTGTTTTTTGGTGGGTGGGGCTGTATTCCTGTCTTACTGGTTGTTTACCCTGAGGTGTCCAGCACTGGAGTTTGCAGGCAGTTGGTTAGAGCCTGGTTCTGGTGCCAACATGAGGACCTCCAGGAGGCCTCACTCTGATTAAGATTCCCTGGGGTCTGAGGTTCTGTGTTAGTCCAGTGGTTTGGACTCAGAGCTCCCACCACAGGAGCTTGGACCCGACCTCCAGCCTGGGAACGCAAGACGTGTGGTGAGGCAAAAGAAAAAAAAAAAAAAAAGGAGCACTATGACAACAAAGAATAAAAAATAAAATTAAATTAAAAAGACAAAAAATATATTAGGAGAAATAAAAATATAATTGAAACAACTGCAGCAAGTTAAAATGAAACCCTAACAGAAGAAAGAAAAAAAGCGGGGGGGGGGGGGGGGGGCGGACAAGGCAAAAGGAGCAGAACAATAACAAAGAATAAAATAAAGTTAGAAAAATAAAAGATTTATTAGAAAAAATGAAAATATAAATGAATCAATAACAATGAATCAACAAGGTAAAACAGAACCCCAATCTAAAAGAGATAAAAAGGAGGAAAAAAAGGCCTTGGCTATGGAGGTGGAGTTTAGGCAGGGGTGGAACTTAGGCAAGGGCAGGGTTTAGGGTGAGGTGGGATTTTGGCAGGTGGGAGGTGACATTTGAGCATGGGCGGGGCCTAGGCTCAGGACCCAGCAGCCAGAAAAGGCCTTGGGGGTGGGGCCTAGTTAGGGGGACGTTCAAGCTTGGGGTGTGGCCTCTTCTTAGGACCTGCATGGAAGGGGAGAGGCAGCATGTCCAAATGAGGGCCTCTGGAGTGTGGAGTTCCAGAGCTTGCAGGGAAGGCCCTGGGTGAGTTTCAGAGCTTGCAGGAAAGGTCCTGGGTCTCCTAGTGTAGAGGTAGGGCCCTGGGTGGGGGTGTAGGGGCAGGGCTTGGGTTCTGCGTGGCAGGAGGGAGTTGTGTGGAGACGCAAATTCCACATCCTCCTAGTACACCAACTTGACTCCGCCCTCCTACATTTTTAATGTATTAAGTATTTTACAATACTTAACTTTATCTGTAATATTTTAAGCAGTTAATCTTACAATTTATGCAAAGTCTTAAATATGGCACAAAATAACAGGAAAGTAATAATGACAGTGTGTGACAGTACAGTAGTGACCGACCTAAATCACTTTCTCCCCAGCTCTAGATCTCTCTCCCCATGCCCTTTTCTTATATCACCACTCTTTTCTTTGAAGAATCCTGCCTCTCCTCTCCAGGAGGTGCACGTGACTGCCAGTCACTTATCATAAAACACCACCACCTGGGCAGGCAGGTGACTCATGCTGGCCAATCACTGCCTTCCCTGAGAATGAAGCAGCAGTCAGGGAAGTGGAATCCACACATTATTTAAGCCCTTGAATCTTTCCAGTATTTGTCAGCCAGTAGATCCCACCCCCCAAATTATTTTGCTTAAACTAGTGTGAGCTGGTCTCTGGTCACATGCATCTGAAAAAGTCCTGAATAATATGTGTACTATCCTTTATTTTACTTGAACTCCATTTACTCCGATTTATTTTTTCTCACACAGTCTGGTATTTACACCTACCTTTAAACAAACTCTCCTTGATGATTTTTTTGTTGTTGTTAAACTCTTTTTCTAACATCTATTTAAAATACATGTCTCTGTTAGATTCTGGGAGTTGAGAATACTGATCCATCCTTTTTAAGCAATGTTTTCTAAACTTGCCTGATCATAGACTAAACTAAACTCTTGGGAGGAGGAGTCCTTGTTAAAATACAGATTGCTGGGTCCCACGTAAACCTTGCTGAATCAGATTCTCTAAGGGGGAAGGCTAAGAATCTATATTTTTTACCAAGCGTCACAAGTGAGCCTTCTAATAAGGTAGATTTAGGCCACACTTCCCTACAGCAACATTTGTCCTAAACTTAAATCCTTACTTTTGAAGGAAAGTCTCCTTCCTATGGGTCTTTGAACTTCTGAACCCTTTGAATTTTTCCATGGAGTAAATCTGTTTTCTTCTGAACACCTCTGATGAAGCAAGTCTCTTTGACTACTTTTCTTTTTATAAGTATTCTGTAGTAAAAGTCATTCAGCTTAGCTAATTCCAATATAATCAATGAAGCTAAAGTTGTGTGAGCTCATTATTTAGGAAATTCATGGAAAGAATGCCAGCCTTGGAATTAGGTAAACTTGAGTTTAAATTTCCCATTTAGACAAGCCTGGGTATAATCCCCTCAATATACTTAATAACTACATAACCTTGCGTGAATTCCCTAAACCCACTTACCCTCAATTTTGTTAACCTGTAAAGTTGGAACAGAACATATGGTATAATGCCAATCCTACAATGATTGCTAATAGAATACAGAGTAGAATGAACACTTTTGCTTAGTACTTTACTTTCATATAGTATTTTTTAAATATTTTTCTTATTTTTTATGAATGATGCAAAGCATATCAAGGTTACATAGAAAATTTTGCTCAAGTGGAACTTCAAGACAGTTTGTGATGTTGCTCCCATTAAAAAGATATAGTAATGCTTCATAAGTAGTAGCTTTACTTATTTTAAAAGACAGTTTGGCTTTAATGAGCCCTTATTTACTACTTTCATGCAAAAACAACAGGGAAAAAGAACGTTAACACCAAGCTGTCAAAGAGAATCAAGTTGAGTCATTGCTCTTCCTACTTTAGTCTCCTATGTAAATAGTAAGAGCTTTTTTTTTTCCAATTTCATTCTTTTCTTAGTTCATGAACCACAAACCTAATGACAGGATCAATAAATCCCCAAAACTGAAGCGATAAAAGAAGATTGCTTTTTACCTGTTGTATTGCTTTTTATCACTCAGTCATAGTCGCCTAAAAACCATTTTGTTGATCTTATTAATTACTTTGATCCTCTGCTTTCTCTGGCCTACCGAGGCTCTTTCCCAAATGTTCTGGCTTGCAAGAAGTAGCAGGGACTCTTCTAGGGGAGGATGTGTTTAGCTACTGGAATACAAGTTCATCACCACTGTAGGTCCCCCTTTTGCCCACCATGACAGCCCTGAAAGGTTCTTCAATGCCCAGTCGAGCGTTCTGGAAAATATCTAACCTACTCATACAGAGGGTAAGAATTTACGACAAGAATGCTGAACCATTTGACTCAGATTATCATTATAGGGGAGTAGATAAAATTCTCCTGAGAAGTAGAAAATAATTTTTTTATTGCTATAACATTTTAATATTCAAGGCACCAACTGTGAAACCTGGAATCGTAAACTGTTTTCAACCTTGCTTCCAATTTTAAAATCCCTCCTTGTCTGCAGATTCCTGTATATCCCAGAGCACGTCTATATACGAGCTTTGCAATCTCTTTCTGAGAGGTAGTCTGAATATATAGCTTACTATATTATATTATTATATAATTACACAGATTTAGAGAGAATATTTTTACATAAAGTGTTTATATAATTATCTTGGTTGCTATGCTTCTTGCTGGTGAATGGTAAAAAGCATCTCAAGATAACATCAAAACCTTGCTCAAGTAGAAATGCTAGATATTTTATGCTGGCCCTCCAATTAAAAACACAAGTATAGTTCTAGCTGGAGAAAAGCCTCCATATCCTATGAAGGAAGTTGACTAGTGCGAATTGAGAGAACCATAGGAAGTACAAAGAAAATTGCACTTAACAATAAGAACAAAATGTTTACTATGTACAGAGGGTTTAGCTCTACCCACCCCAGAAATTTTATCTTGATGTAACACATCATAAAGCTCTGTGTAACCAGTTGTCTTATTTCCAACTTAAACAGGATACTTACAAAGACAAATGCCTACATTTTTTTGAGTTTACTGCAAATTTCTATTCACTGGTACTTCCCTGTCTAAAATTGTTCTGTTCTGACTGATATTGACAACTGTTGTTTCTTTAGCATTGTGTTTAGAGGCATGTTGGATTTTTTGCTGTTACTGCAATTTCCATCTTTCCCTGGGAGTTTCAAACCATGCTGACAGCTAGTATCTAAACACCTTTTTAGCCACAGTTGGCTAACATAATGTCTTAGAGTCAAGGTGGGAAGTTTTATGTGGCGTCTCACAGAACCGCGTGGTGAATGACGTGTTCAAAACATACAGCACAAGCACAAATTATCATAGTGCAAGAGTACCCTAAAGTTTTCAGGCTTGAGTTAAAAGTAGGCAGCTTTTAATCCATGTGGTGAGCAGAACAACAATCTAGAAAACAAAAGCCACAACAAGACAGGACCCATATACAGTATTTACAGACCTTTAGATAAGTAAGGCAGCACAATGTGGGATGTATAAACTAAATGGGTGGGTCAGAGAGGTAGGTACATTATAAATCAGGGTTAAATTATCTCATTGAGAGATATCACATCAGCCATTCATTCCAGAAGATGAATGTGAACATTTTCTCTGCAAGCATTTATTCCTGAAAAATTAAACTTAGTTATGCCTTACTTTATTACATTACCAAAATGATACATATTTTGACCACAGGAGTTCTGCACCTCCCAGCATTGCTTTGATTGAAATATGCTTTAATGATGCCTTAAGCTTCTATGCAATGTTGTAATAAGAAACATTCAAAAGAAATTTGCCTTTGCATTTGTTGTTTAAAAAAATAATTGGGTAGATAATCAAACCTATCATTCAATGTCTCCTATAAAGAAAAGCCCTTAGGGCTTCCCTGGTGGCGCAGTGGTTGAGTGTCTGCCTGCCGAAGCAGGGGACACGGGTTCGTGCCCCGGTCCGGGAAGATCCCACATGCCGCAGAGCAGTGGGCCCGTGAGCCGTGGCCGCTGAGCCTGCGCATCCGGAGCCTATGCTCTGCAACGGGAGAGGCCACAGCAGTGAGAGGCCCGCGTACCGCAAAAAAAAAAAAAAAAAAAAGAAAAGCCCTTGGACAAAATTTATTCTAGAAAATGCTACCAGGAAAAACTTTATCTTTTCTAAGACCTGTGCTTTTTGCTTTTAAATAAGAAGAAACAGGTAGTTTATCTTATTTCCCCTTTTGCACTGACTGTCAGGAATCTCACAAGTAAGTATGAAGCTCAATATGGTAATAAGTTAATCCATATGGCATCATTTTGCATTCTCCATTTTTCCATAGTTCTGATTTTCTATTTTATTATGTTTGTATTAACGTTGCAAAAGCTACTTCATATTCTTCTGGGGAAAGGACTGGAATCAGCATATTAAATTATCCAGAGAGCACATACATGGCAACACTGACTCTCTAAAACATAGTTCTGATGATCAAAGAAAGTAAAATTAAAAAAAACTCTAAACAGTTTGAATCTAGTTACAAAAGCTCTGCACAAAAGACCACACATGTTGCACCAGGAGAATGCCTCTGTCCCTCACTTAAAGATTGTTTTAATTCATTTATACACAATGCTAACAAATTTGGTTATCATGTTCCTTAGGGCACAGAAAATATGAAGTAGGAGTGAGAAGCTGCTAGAAGCCGTTACACTGTTAACAACAATTTGCAATGACAGCAAGGGAAAAAGGTACACAATTATAACATGCCGTCAAAAGAGGTGAAACCCTAGCAAATCCAGAGCGATTTCACGAGTTTCTCAAAGTAATGAAGCACTTACATTAGAATCACCTGGGGAGCTATTAAACCGGTAAGGTCCTAAGCCCCGTATTAGCATCTTTGGTGGTGTGGGAAAGTGCAATGTTCACACGCGTTTCGGGTGATTCTTTCCTAAAGGTAAGTTTGAGAATCACAGGTGTAGACACAGACAACCCTACCTAACTCAGTAGGCCTTCAGGGCCGGACCATACACCAACCCCCCAAAAGTCAAAGATTATTTCAGAACCTCTTTTAGAAGGTGGTAAGGTATGTGATCAAATGAGAAAGGTTATCCTCGAAAATTGTTAATATACAAACATTTTAGCGTTTTATTATCTTCGTGTGTGGCAGGATAATTATCAGTACATCCAGATAATGGAAGAATTGTGACTGTCCCACACTGTGAATGGGCTGAGGTTTTAGCCTAGTTGCAACTGCTACAGTTTCATGCTGGCAGAAGACTGGAGATTCCTGGGTCAGAGAAGAAGAACCTGTTAGTCACAGCACAGCAGGAAGTATGAGCTTCTTATTTGTGTCAGTTTCCTTCTATCCCAAGTCCCTTGGGGGCTGGGCAGAGGGGGCCTAGATGGGTTTGTGTCATAGTTGAGGAAACTTAAGCATAGGAATCCCCAACCTTTCATAATGAGAGTTAGCAAACTGGCCTGAACTTAGCTCTGGAAGGAGGAGGCATTATCCCTGTTATACTGGACAGTAAATAAAACTGTTCTCTGCTCCAGAGGGAGACACCGTATCTTCCAAAGCTGTTCACTCCACAAATATCTTTATAAACACAGCCTGGAATAAAGACTGTCAGTGCCTCTGCTCACAAAATGTACAAAAACAAAAGACTCGTGGAGATGTGTCCCCCAAATGTCCCCTCTCTCCTTGGGTTCTGGAGTAGTGTGTGTTTTTTTAAATACAAGGGTTTATTGTCACTTGGACGAGAAAATGTTTTCTTTTCCTCCTGTCTCACTCCTGTTTCTTCTTCGTTTTCATCTGTGGTCCCTCTTCTCCCAGACCTTTGAACATCGGTGTGCTCCAGGTCTTAATACTTCTCTTCCCTGCCTGCCATGACCCCATCAGCGATCTCATCCAATCTCATCACTTAAATAGCATTTATATTGCCAACAACTCCCAAATTTGTATTTCCATCCCAGAACATCCTCGGAACTCCAAACCTGTATATTTTAGTGCCCATTCAATATTTCCACTTGGGTGTCTAATCCAGACTCAAACTTTAGATCCACGTTCTACCTGTGGCTTCCTCCGCATAGTCGACTGGCAATTCTATCCTTCCAATTGCTCAGGCCAAGTATCTTGGAGCCATCCTTGACCCTTCTCTCTCTCTCATATCCAACACCCAATCTGTCAGGACGTATTGTTGGAATTATCTTTAAAGCAAATCTCACCACTTCCACTGCTACTTCCCTGATCTGACCCACCGTCATCTCTCTGCTTGACTACTGAACTAGGCTACTAAACTGGTCTCCTTCTACCACCTTAGGCTCCCCTAACCTCCTTCCAACACACACACACACACACACACACACACACACACACACACACACACGAGTCTATTGTAAAAGACAGATCACTTCACCCCTCTGAATAAAACCTCAGTTAAACTCACGAGAGCTGCCCCACCCCGTTATCTCTCTAGCCTTTCCTACTACCATTCTCTCTCTCCAGTCACACTGCCCTTTCTGTTGCTTGAACAATCACTGGCACACTCACACTGCATTAATCTCCTTTGCCACTGTAACGAATTACCACAAATGTAGTGGCTTAAAACAACACAAATTCATTCTCTTACAGTCTAGAGGTCAAAAGTGTGAAATCAGTTTCACTGGGCTAAATCCAAGTTGTCAGCAGGACTGGTTCCTTCTGGAAGCTCTGAGGGAAAAGTCCATTTCCTTATCTTTTTCAGCTTCTAAGTGGTCACTTGTGTTTCTTGGCTCATGGCCCCTTCCTCCAACTTTAAATTGCATCACTCCAACCTCTGCTCCCCTCATCACTTCACCTCTGACTCTGACTCCTCAGTGTGCTTCTTGTAAGAAGAGTTGTGATTACATTGGGTCCATTTTAATAATCCAGATAAGTTCCCCATTTCATGATCCTTAATCACATCTGCAAAGTCCCTTTTGCCATATAAGGTAACATTCACAGACTGGGGGCATTGTGACATGAACATATTTGGGGGGTGCATTATTTAGCCTACCATGCTGACCTCAGGGCCTTTGCACTGGCTATTGTCTCTGCATGGAACACACTTCTTCTAGATAATTACATGGCAGATTCCCTCACCCCCTTCAAGTTTCTTCTCAGGTGTCCCCTTCTCAACAAGGCCAACCCTGATTACCCTATTTAAACTAAAGCAGTGAACAACTCCTCACCCCTGTATTCCTGATTCCCTTTACCTCCCCCTTACCTCACCTGCTCTACCTTTTCCTCATAGCATTTATCACCTTCCAACATACTACATAATTTACTTATTTACTGTCTGTCTCATGAGGTGAGCCACTGTGCCTGCTTTGTTCATGGGTGTATCTCAAACACATAAACAGTACCTGGCACACATCAGGAGGTCAATAAATGTTTGGTGAATAAGTAAATATGTCATAGACCTCACAAACCTAGCACACCAGAAGCAGGTCACGTTTTTCAATGTCAAGTAATAATAGCTCATGCTCCCACAAGTCTCAGTTTCAGAAATTAAATCCTCACCACGTCTGGTTCAACCATAGGTGCCAATTCCTCAATGAGAAGGCTGCTCTGCGGGACACATCTGTCCCCCACTGTGACTATGATACTTCTGTCCCTCCTTCCTAAGCACAGTTTTCCACAGCTCAAAACCAGACCAACATATTTAACAGAGACTTAGAATAACTAAGGGACAAACCAAACAAAGAGTGGCTTAAACTGCTACCAGCAGTGCCCACTCTTCTTAGAACCTAAAAACACAAACTCAGGTTCAGAATCTCTTGCCTAGTTTCCGTAACTCCTCCAGGTAACAGAGGCCAGTTCACCCCTGCCGCCACATGGGAGGTTTAGGAACTCTGTTTATAACCCAGAGTCCAAACAAAACTGTTGCTTGACTCAGAGAGAGCAGGAACCTAAAATTTGCCTCCAAGAATTTTTATTTCTCTGCCCTAGAACTGGCTTCGTCCCACAGTAAATTATAAGGGATATAAGGTCTCCAACCAATATGCCCTAAGAGTTGTAACAGAACAATGCACTACTGTTCAATAATTGCACATTTTCTAAAGTCTAAAGCTATTCAATTTTTAATAACATCCTTTGTGGGGCTTCAACAGAACAGTCCATAATAATAAGCTTCAACAACTTCAGTCAACTCATTTTTAGGGTCCCCCTCCCCCAGTTTGTGGTGTCCATTTGCATCCTTTCTCCTATAATTGTATCTTCCCTCTAATCTTTGGCAAATGCTTGGACAAAGCATTTGGACAAAGCATGAATGAGGATATACACTCAATCCTCACAAGAAAAAATAATTTTCAGAGACTATGGGGTCTACATGTAGAGGAGAAAAAATTCTCTAAAGAAAACATGAAGGATACTCTTGATTTTTATGACTATACAGAACTCTCACCATCTCCCTCTGAAACATCTGCTTCCAGTTACTGCACCACCTTTAGGCCTTCCCAGACACTAACAGGGGAGAAAAAAGAACAACTTTTGAAAGAAGCCTTTCATTTGCATATCTAAAAGCCTTAGTCAAGACATGTTCTTAAAACAAAAGAGCAGTTTACCCTCAAAGCTGAGCTCAAATTGCTCCCCGCTCCAAGGCTCTGAGGCTTTGAGATTGGCAGGTTTTTTTAGCTCAAGGAAAAAAAAAAAAAAAGTTGAGGTTGAGGTCCAGCTACAGAGATCAAGTTTTACTAAAAGATGAGTCGTACCCTTTGCAAGGTGTCAAAACAACGTTTCAAAAGGCAACAAGAATTCTGAAATAGCAGAACCTTTCTGAAAGATGTTAAAGTCATTTCCTGCAGAACTCTGAGCACCTATCTGATGAAATGGGTACCCAGAGAATAGCCACCTCTGAAGGAATATGTTCCACGTGCAGAAGTGACAAATAGAAGAGGGATCCAGCAGTCTAAACCTGAAGGTAGTTAAATGTCACCTTCTAGCTGAGGCCTTCTGTAGCCACCTTATCAAAGCATCTCAACCACCACTCTCCACTTACACACACACACACACACACACACACACACACACACACACTTCCTAACCTCATTCTTTGTAGTTTTTTTCTCCTTTACACACATCACTATCTGATCTTTTATATATTTTACATAGGCATTTTCTTTTAAGGCCTTAGCCATCAGAATGTGAGCACCATAGGAGCAGGGCTTTTTCTATTTCATTCACGACTTGTATCATGAGGGCCCAGAACAGTACTTAGTACATGGAAGGCACTGAATAAATATTTGTTAATTAAATAGATGGATGGATGGATGGATGGATGGATGGATGGAAAATCCTGAAGTTCTAAAGAGCAAACTGTCAGATTCTAAATAAATTGACTATGCTATAATAACAGCACATTTTATAGCAGGTGGATACACAACACATGATATTTGCCCATTTAAAGGTTTTTCACAATTTTTCCTTATAATGCACAACATATAACAGTAATGAAACATTTCAAAATAACACCATCACAGATGTCTATCGGTCTCTCCATGCTAGTTCCTAAGACCCCGGTAGCAAAAACTGGGTCTCAAGCCTTGGTGACACAGTGCTTAATAAGCATTAAGTTCTTCATGTGCAGCTAATGAATAAATGAAGTAAAGTAAGATTTCCAGTTCCCACTATGGGGCTTACAGTTTTCTACAAATTTCCCTACAAAGCATCTGCTTCAGTTTCTTGGATATAAAATAGTCTTTAAGGTAAGTCATTATTTGTTAGAATTTTAAGTTTTTTGAAGACAGGAAAAAAAAAACTGTCATGGGGGTATTTCTTATTTCCAGGGAATGTATACTTTGGGACAAGTGACCTATAAGCTAGGTTTTTTAATAACTGCAAATTATATAATAGTTTTTAAACTCTTATGAGAAACAAATAAACATTTTGAGACATTTACTTTTAGACCTGATGTTCCTTCCCTATCAGATGAGATAAGGTGAGACAAAGTGCTTTGTAAAATACCGACCCTATAAACATAGTATATGATATTGTTGTCATTTTTTTACAGTGTTAAAGGCCATAAAGCAAAGAAGTCTGTGCCTTTTCTTTTTGGCCCCTTCCACTAGCTTCCATGCAGAATTTAACAGAATTTCAAGCCATCCTTTCCTCCTCCTCTAAGAGGGAGTATTATATGAGAAGCCTTAAAAGCATATAGGAAAAGGCTCACTGCTGAAAGACTTCACTGATTGAACTTGCTCCAAAATTCCACTTCTCCCTCCCTCCTTCACCCTCCAACCCCTTCCAAAACAAGGGGGGGGAAAATCAATGTTTTATTTTTTAATGCTGTCAAAGGCTATAATTAAATAGCTAAAAGCAGATGAGAGTGATATGGACATATATTGCCTCTTGAAATAGTAATCCAGAGATCTTTTCCTACATGAGTTTGTAATGGTCAAATAGTACAGTGTAAGCAACAGACTGTCTTCTTGAGGGTTTAAGAATTCTACAGGTAGGACAGGAATAAAGACGCAGACGTAGAGAATGGACTTGAGAACACGGGGAGTGGGAAGGGTAAGCTGGGACGAAGTGAGAGAGTGGCACGGACATGTATACACTACCAAAAGTAAAATAGATAGCTAGTGGGAAGCAGCCACATAGCACAGTGAGATCAGCTCTGTGCTTTGTGACCACCTAGAGGGGTGGGATAGGGAGGGTGGGAGGGAGACGCAAGAGGGAAGAGATATGGGGATATATGTATAGCTGATTCACTTTGTTATAAAGCAAAAACTAACACACCATTGTAAAGCAATTATACTCCAATAAACATGTTAAAAAAAAAAGAATTCTACAGTATTAGAAAAATGATTTAACATTAAAATTGAGATGAAAAATCTACGGAAATCTATGAATTCCCCCCCAAAAATGGAAGGAAAAGTGAGATCTCAAAGTTAAATACTCCGTTCCTAGGAAAAAAAACATAATCTAGCAGTTTTTCACCACCCTAGTCGAGTTTTCATTAAGTGCTGGCGATATTTCTAACGGAAAAAGCTGGACCGACAAGGTTTCTAAAATACCACTCTAAAAGAAGCTTTAAAATGAAGGTTAGTTTGTCTTATCCTTCCCCAAATCTCCTTCTTTGGGCTACATAGCTAACAAGAGTGGTTCAGAGCTATTGTATTCACTTATCCTTTCACTAATGTCTTCCTTCTGAGAGTAAAATACCAGAAAACTATGTGTATAGAGTTGTAACCTTAACTCTCTAGCTGACATGCACACTCTGGAAGGAATAAACAGAAATTTTAGTAATAACCACTATGGCTGAATAGTGCCCTGTGGGCAAAAAGACAAGAAAACATTTCCCAAAGGAGCAGGGAAATTTTTTAAGAAAAATGTAGGATTTAGCTAGACAAACAAGTTTAAGGGAAGCCCCTTGGAAAAAGGAAGCCAGAATCATAAGGCAGAGGCCAAGCCACGCAGAGCCTTTCTGGCTGTGCGAAATAGTTTAAACCTCATCCTACCAGAACAGACCTCGTAGGGCCATTTTGAAGAGTTTATCACCAGGGTAGACAATGAGCTAATTGCATAGTATCACCTTTTCTGAAATTCGTATATATTTCAGCCAAACTGTACAAGTTATTTTAAAGTGAGATATTTCTCACTAGAAACTTGACAAATATGAACATCAGATAATTATGCTGTAAACGATTGCTCTGTGGCTTATTACACGCAGACCTGCTTGCTCTGTTTTATATAGATGCTTAACTGTTTTTGCCTTTGTTGTTTTGTATGCCTGTTTATGTTTAGCAGTCCAGAGTTACCCTCTGTTAAGTTACTACATTTATAAAAACCGATCTGGGAGCTAATCATCTGACACCAATTATCTTGTTTGTGCCATACAGATTATTCATTATGTACAGATGTTGTTTTCATCCAAATAAATTTTAGCCAGATACAAGTTATGGCTTTAAAAAGTGGCCTTCTATAAACAGGAAGCAGCTACATAGGTAAACAAAAACACCAAAGCTTCTTCCTTAATACAAAGAGCCAGAAATTGATTACAATCTAGATATATGCTGGGAATCTGACCAGTCTTGGTTCCTAGGTCAACTGATGATATTTGCTCAACAATTATTTAGAAGAGGGTGAATCATCAACCACAACTGGCCCAGCCTCTTAAGGTGTACTCTAGCATAGTTCTAATCACATTTAGACCATAGCAGGGCCCGAGCTCTAGTTTAAGAGTTTCTGATTATGTGAAAGTCTTGCTAACAGAATTACTCCGGAACCAACATTTACCTCATGTAAATTGTTCCTACTTCATCGCAAGACTGTTTTACTCTAAACTTTCAGTCCAAAAGCTACCTTAAGGAAAAGAGAAAATGCTCAGAAGCTCTCTCATTTATGAGATAAAGCAAAGTCTAACTACATACTCTATTGCACCTGCAAATTTTGGTTTTATTTTGATCACAAAACAAAGAAGTCATAGTTTCACTACTTGAAAGTGCCTCAAAGATGAATTCCCATTAAAGTCACAGAAACAATCCACTCCTGACATTCTCTTAAACAACATTCATTAGGTAATAAACTCATTCATTTGCGCTTGTTACCCAAAGAACTATTATTTTTCTTTATCTTACTCTTCTTACACTGAGCTATAACATCTCACTGCAAATACAGGTGTATTAGCAGTGTTTCACTGAAATTTAGAAGTGAGTTCTAAGGAAAGAAAAGACAAAGACCTCACTATTTTCAGCGAAAACTACTGTTCGGGCAAAGCCTTTTATGCTAAGCTCTTTTAGATTTGCTTTTTAGACTTTTTGTCATCCGCCAGTTCTAAGTGGAGTCAATACCAGCCAGTAGAGATTTCAGGCGGGAAGGTCTGTTGTGGTCAAATTTTGACTCTTTCCCTTTAAATCATAAGCTTTCTTCCTAATACTCTTTTGATGCACTTAGTATAAAGGATACAGTATTAAAAGTTATGAAGCTTTGTCTGATTTCATTTTCCTCTTAAGCTTATTTCAGCATTTTATTTGCAATTAGTTTAGCAACTTCTCATTTTTCTACACTGAACACTGACTACTTTTATAATCAGGAAAAATAAACTAATAACAAAGAAATTATAGTCAAGGCAGTGTAGTTATCAAACTCTTCTTAAACTGCTCATTATAGGAAACAAGGAAAGACATTCATCTTCCTGGCTGTATTTCAAAGTTTTCACCAAAACTTCTTTTCAAGATTACTTTCTGCCAATTATTTTAATGTCATTGAGACTGCATGACCCCTTTTAAATGTTTTTACTCAATAGCCTAGACTGACCTTTTCCCCCAAGGCCTGGGCTTAATGAACATTTTCCTATCACAAATTTCTCAGACTTGTTAAAAGGGCCCTTGGATATACAAGTTCATACTTCAGAAATAGCGATGATGCCCTCAGAGCTCCCCATTCAGAACAAAATTACTTCAAATACATCAATTCTCAATCTTTCAAGTACATGAGGAGAAAACTGGCAATTATTATCCTAAAGCAAAATTAATGCTATGTCAAATTTAGACATGTATTCCCAGTTCCACCTTAAATCAGTAACAAGGTGGCTATATATAAATAAACAAACTAATGTATCCATGATAAATATTTAAAATTTCAACTGAGGATATTAGTTAACGAGCTGTTTCAGGACAATGATATAAATATAGTTTGAAATACACAGGAGGCAAATAAATAATAGAAGGTTTTTTTCAAATCCATTTAACTCAGACCAGGTGCCTGGTCCCTTATGTGGGCTTCTACCCTCTGACTTGGAGGTAAGTTGTGATTTGGCCCTCTGACAGCTCTGGACTGTCTCCCATGAATAGACAAAGCAATAGATTACAGACAAGTCAGCCATGGCCCTCCGCATCAGGTACCTTCCTAGCCCAGAGCGTGAGCCCATTAACTTTAAAGCACTGCCATGTCAATACTATCACAAAGTCCCCCAGCAAAGCCGCTCTTCACAGTTGTGGCTCAAGACTGGCCCCAAGCCAACATGACCAAGCTGCAGCTGCTTTCAAGTTTGCCCCACCGAAAGCTTGCAAGTTAGGGCTTTGGAGAAGTTTCTTGCTGCACTGGACCACTTTGCGGCATTTAGGCAGTTTCTTCAAAAATTTTAAAGTCCCACTGAGTAGTTGTCTGGCATTTTTTGAAGTGGGCAAAGTGCAAAACATCACATGAAGGTGTCTTTCTTATGTATTTCAAAGGCTCAATCTGCTCCATTGCTTTTAATTAGCCTATTCTGACCCAATTAAATTCATTCATTCAAAATTGCATTTATTAATTCCACTGTTCAATTTAAACCAGTTGTCCAAGCTCAATAGGCAACTAATTTTCACCTCTGCCATATACAAAGGGAAAAACATGAGCCTGGTTAAAACTTATCTATATTTTTGTCTTTGTGGACAATTTACAGCGTTGGGCCAGAAAGCCCAACTGATTAGAACAAGGTGCTAATGAGGCCATGGTTGTGGATTCAATCTCGGCATGAGCCAATTAACTTCACTTACACAAAACCACCATTCCACAGATACAGATTAAACCTCTAAACCCAGCCAGCCATGTGAAAAACATGCCAGTGAGCTCAAGAGACTATTAAGAGAAAGAGTGCGCTAGCTCAAGGAAAGTCACAATCACTGCTTAGAGAATGGGGAGAAATTAGTGGGTCATTCATTCAGCAATAAATATCCCACATCTGCCCTGTGCAATGTAATATGCCAGGTAAGTGGTGGATCGGAAGAAAACTAAGGTGGGTAGAGCAGTTTACAATCTGCCACTCAATTTCAGAAGAGGTTCTGCCCAACAAAGAAATAAAGTCAAATATTGAGGCTGAGACATATAAAAAGAAACTACAATACAAGCAAGAAGTAATTAATAGGCATAATAAGGTATATGATAAACCATGAAATTTGAAAAGCTTCATAGTCTTACAAAAGACAGAGAGTTCATATTCAGCTAGCATGACCAAAAGTGACTTAATGAAAAAAATAAAATTTGGTCTGGGGCTTACAGGAAAAATTGAGAGAAAAGTCTAGAAAATAGGTCAAAACTAGATACTAGAGGGCCTTGAATACCAAATAAATAATTTACACTCTATCTTCTAAGAAACAGAAATATTAGAATTTTTTTAATATAGCAACAACCTGATTAGAACTCTGAGACTACATTGGTGGTGGCATGGGACACCTTGGATAGAGGGGATTGGGACAAAAGCAGAGAAAATGAGGCTTTTTTGACTGTTGTATCCAAGATCTTAGTGAGAATGGAAACAGATTCAGAAAATACTAGGAAAATAGAAATAGCCAGGATTTGGCAATGGGTCAGATGGAAGAAATAAATGAAGGAAAGGAAATTAAAAATATATGAGGATTCAAAATCCAGTGGTGGAGGAATGGTAGTACCACAAACAGAAATAAAGAATAGAAATAAAAAGGATGGAATTAGCCAGGAAGAGTCAGAAAGGCCAATGATGATGATGAATTTGTGCCTATATATACTGAGCTTGAAGTACTGGGAAAATAGTCGGATTCATACAGCAGGCTTTAAATATGCCCCCAACTTACGATATTTTTCTACTTTATGATGGTGCGGAAGCAGTTTGCATCAATCGAGACCGTACTTTGAATTTTCATTATCGATCTTCTCCCAGGCTAGCGACATGCGGTACGATACTCTCTCGTGATGCTGGGCAGCGGCGGCGAACCTCAGCTGCCAGTCAGCCATGTGATCACAAGGATAAATAACTGATACATTTATAACCCTCTGTACCCAGACAATCATTCTGTTTCTCACTTTCAGTAGAGTATTCAATAAATTACATGAAATATCCAACACTTTATTATGAAATGGGCTTTGTGTTAGATTTTGCCCAACTGCAGGCTGATGTAAGTGCTGAACACATTTAAGGTAGGCTAGCTAAGCCATGATGTCCGGTAGATTAGGTGTATTAAAATGCATTTTCAACTTAAAATATTTTCAATTTATGATGAATTTATCGGGAGGTAATCCCTTCGTAAGTTGAGGAAGATCCATAATTGTAAGAAGGGGTAAGTCAATAATATCAAATGCTGCAGAAAAAAAGGAGAACGAAGAAAGAGAAAAATCTATTTGATTTGATAATAAGGAGACCTGGTAGTTCACTGAATACATTTCCATTCTTCCTTCTGAGCACATGTGAGTTTGTACTTCCTCAATTGACCCCTTTAGTTAGATGGGGCCATGTGACTAGTTCTGGCCAATCAGTTTGAGCAAAAGTGACGTCTCATTTCCAGGTGAGAAAATGTAATTTGCGAGTACAAAACCCTGTAGAATTCTCTTCCTTTGCCAAGGCAACCTGCAACGTTCCAGATACCGGCTGCTTCATCAGCCTGGATCTCAGAGTGAAGCTGTCATGGGGCAGCATCCCCAGGCCACCCCCAATGTTGCAGCAGTCATGGGAGGCTAACCTTTGTGGTTTTAAGTGGCTAAGATTGAGCCCATACTGACTGATAGACCAGGATTCTGGGGAACCATCAAGAAAGCAGCTTCGGGGACTTCCTTGGTGGTCCAGTGGTTAAGACTTTGCCTTCCAATGCAAGGGGTGTGGGTTTGATCCCTGGTGGGGGGCTAAGATCCCACATGTCTCGTGGCCAAAAAACCAAAACATAAAAACAGAAGCAATATTGTAACAAATTCAATAAAGACTTTAAAAATGGTCCACATCAAAAAAAAAAAAAGAAAGAAAGAAAGAAAGCAGCTTCAACAAAGTGGTGAGGAAAAAAATCTGTCTTGCAAGGTGCCGTATTCTGCAAGATCACTGTGTTAGTAAATCTGGTCATGAAAAGACAGAAAGTATTCAGCAACTTTGAAGGTAATAGAAGAGAGAACTAGATTGTGAGAGCTTTTGTTGTTGTTTTAGTACAGGAAAGCAGTCCCAAGGAAAAAAGAAGATAGGCGAGAAACAGATTAATAGAATAACATTTCAAAAAAGTTGGAAGAGGGTCAAGGTAAAAAGAGTCGCACTTCTTTCTCTGAGGCAAGAATAATGAGAAGAAAGATTAGCCTTCAGGAAATATTGTGATGGGGAGGGAAGAAACTGAACATGCTTGTGTCAGATGGTTTCAATCAGTCAATGACAGCACAAAGGCTGTCATATTTTAACATTATCCTGGGTATTATCGTTACTTATGAAATACTAAATAAAAGCAGTCTTTCATGAATTTCATCCTCCTTTTAAGACATCGTGAATGACTACAATGTTCTGAACACAGTGCTAAATAAGCAAGAGGAGGGATACAGGCGTCTGGGGCATGCATTGTAGTCTCTTCAGTAAACAATGAAATTTAATATATATTTAAAATTAGTGAAGACCAGAAACCTGTATATAACCTAGGGCTAAGATGTGAACTATAGAGGAGAGAATGATTATTCAGGTCTAGGAAAGTCAGGAAAAAAATCTCTTTGAAACAGTGGAGCATGGAGGTATACAAGATTTAAACAGAGACACAGGAAAATGGAGGAATTCCTAGTGATTACAATGACCCCGGCAGAGCAGGCAGACCAGGAGGAGCCTAGCATGCTCTTGGGATGGGAAGATTGACCTGTCTAGGGTAGAGTATGTTATATGTGTTCAGTCAAAATTCTTAGCCATATGCAGTGAAAAAAACAAATTTGGCTATTTTAAGGATTCAGACACATCACAAAAATCTACAGAGCTAGGTTTAGAGGTTAAGTGGCCAGAATCAATGACCAAAATTGTAATGCAGGACTGGTCTACAAGATTCTAGTGCAGCCACTGATGGACACAGACACCTCAGTTTGCATTGTTGACCCCAGATACTGTCGCTGATGCCTCTGGAAAGTGGGTGGGTGCTGCCACTACCATGACATATCACAGTGCATTCTGTGAGGGCCCTATCACTCTGTGTCTCTATCTTATGATTCAAAGTCTGGGAGAAGTGTGTCCAAAGGAGAGAACCTAGATCGTATGCTATGACATATGATGACACTGCAAGGAAGTCAGGAAAAGTGACTGTCTGGCATCTGCAGTTTCTACAGCAGGGGTATAGCCCTGCTTCATAAGGTGGGGGATTGCCCATAGTTAAGAGCGTTCCATTAGTGGTTGGCCAAAAGTCTACCACAGTGTTTATGACAAGCAGAAATATGACTGGAATGATTAATGGAGGATGAAGAAGTGAATATAGAGGATCCTGAAATCCCAAAGAATTTAGCTTCCTATTGAAGGAAAATTGGAACTATTAAAGATTTCAGAACAGAATAGAGATGCATATCAGAAGCACATAAGGTGTTTTATAAAAATTTGTTGAATGACTAAACAATTAAAGCAGTAAGACTAGATGGACTGAAAAATGGACTAAAAGGATTAGAGACCAGAATGTTAGGCTATAGCAGTAATCTAGACACAAGAGTATGATACCTTGAACTAGGGAAGGAGAAATAGAAATAAAGAGACAAGGGCCCATAAGAAAAATATTGTAAAGAAAAGATCAATAGGCCCTAGAGACTGACTGAGTACAATTAATAAAAGAGTAAATTACCTCCAAAAAATTCCAAACTTTTTAGCATAGATCACTGAGGAAATTTCAACCAAAGCTGATTTGGGTAAATTTTCATTTTGAAGATAAACTTTCTTCTGCCATCTCCAATCTGCTGCTAAGACCATCCAGTGAATTTTCCATTGAAAATTTAGTTTTCAGTTCAAGAATTTCCATTTGGTTCCTCTTTAAGTTTAAAATCCTCTTCTAAGATTTCCTATCTGCTGTTAATAAGATAATATTTTCCCTTCCTTGTTTGAATATATTCATAATAATCAATTTAAAGTCTTTGTCTATTAAATTCAACATATGAGCCATCTTGGAGTTGGCTTTTATTAAACTTTTTTCCTGGTTATGGACCACATTTGGGGTTTTTTTTTAAATTTATAGTAATGGGGTTTTTTTATCACTCGATATTGTGGATAAATCACTGTAAAGACTCTGAATTGTCATCTTCCCTTGAAGAGTTGACTTGTTTTCTTAGGCAGTTCAATTACTTAATGATTACCTTGAACCTTATATGAAAACCTTGTGGGCTTTGGTTTTATGCTTCATTAGGAAGGATCTGTAGAAGGCACAAGGTGTTTTTCAAGCCCCTTTAAGTTGGCAAAATTCAACTTCCAAACACTGTCTCCCATAGGTTTTACTCTAGGATGTGGTCCTTAGGGGTTTTCTAGTATCTTAACTGGATTTTAACAAATATTAATGAGATGTTAACTAGATTTCTCCCCACAGCTGGGTTGGAATTCCAATGTTTCCAGCACTGCTCAACCTCCAGCATCTCTGTTCCACTTTCATCCCCACAACTGCGAGTCTCAGCTCTTTCGTAAGCCTTGAGTAGTCTCTCCTGACACAGATGCAGCCCAGTCCTCAGCCGAGGTATGTATGGGGAACTTCCGTACGCATTTTAAGGTTCACTTTTTCCTCTCCAGTACCCACATATTCTACCTGCTTCTGCTGTCTTGAACTCTAATCTTTAGCTCTTCAGCAAATAACCACTGCGAATTCCAGCATCCTCTGCTGTGACTGGGAAATGTTTCCCAGGCAGACATCCAGGTCAAGCACGGGGCTTATCTTGTGAGTGTCCCTTCTTTCAGGGATCATGGTCTTGCATTACCTGTTGTCCAAAGCCTAAAAAGCAATGGCATATAGATCTTGTCCGGTTTCATGACTGTTTATGGCATGAGGCTATCCTTGTACCAATAACTCTACCACAGCCAGAAGCAGAAAACTAGACATTAACCTTAAAGGGATGCTGAAACAACAAAGTGAAAATTCAATACACTCCCGACATCTGCTTTGTCTCAGACCCTTATTATGAGGCCAGGTACCCACATTCATTCCTCAAGAAGCCCATACGTGCTGGCTGCAGCCAACCCCCTCTCTCTGGCACTTGTCCAGACTGCCAGTTGGACATTTAACCTCTCTCCTCAATCCTTCAACTTCATTCTCATTGGGTTGGAGAGAGGGGAAGGCAGTTTCTCCCCCTAGCTGTACACTTTTGCCAGCCTTGAAACTGGGAGCTGTTACACTGACTGAATTTTAAGGAGAAATTTCTTCCCTTCTCTCTACCTCTCACTGGCTTCTCCACATAGGAAGAAAAGTGACACAACTAGGGGTTCCGATTGCAAGAGGAGGTATTCTAAGTAGGTAGGTGGCCTGTCCTCCTCTGTGCATCTTGTTCTCTTATAATCAGCCTGTTTCCAGGCTGCACGAAGTACAGGGGTTGCCCTGCAGGTAGGTCCCCAGCTGCTCTGCCTGCCCTAAACCGAACCAGTCTGATTCACTGGGAGAAAGAGCAGGAAGCTACTTAGACCTTGGGGACAGTCACATTTCAGGTTCATATTTACTAGTAAAACTGAACCCAGAGTAGAAAGGTGTGTGGTTCATTGACCCCCTCAAACTTCAACAATGCCCTGGCTTAAGCCCTTCTCCTCATGTTGGTGACTCACTTAGACTTTTTCCTTTAACTTTGAAGCTCAGCTCTTGAGTTGTGCCTGCTTCCTCAGTTTTATCAAACCTAACTCTACATAAGAGAGAATCTTTCTGCCAGTTCCTGCCCTATGGGACATACAACTACCCTGATTCCCCCTCCCTATTTCTTGCTGAAGATAGGAGATTAGAATCCCCAAGAAAAATATCACTTTGGTTTCTAAAATAAGCTTTATTTGGTGCTCATCTTTGTCTGTTGATTAAAGTACGATATAAATCATACCAAGAACAAGGGATCAGTCCCCACGTGGGCTAATTTAACCTGGCTCGTCATCACCTTAGCTAACATCTTACTTCTCCTAGCTCTCCAACCAAGTGGAACCTAAAGGGAAAACATAATGATTAACAGGACTCCAAGACCTTTAGTGGGACAACAGCCTAAGATTCGTGCTGAACTACTGATCAGTAGCAGACTTTTTTGTGTATCAAGGACAGCATTATCATTACATATATTATCACTAGAAGACGCCTCAAAACCAAAGAAATTTCCTTCTTTGATGTTAGACACATGGATGAAAAGGTTAAATGCTGGAAGAAAGCATAGTATAAATTTTTTATCTTCAGAGCAGTCAGGTCAATAATTATGAATTATTCTTTATTATTAACATCATAAAAAAAATTACCCAGCAAATATTATGTGGAATGCATAAATCCAGGTACCATAGTAGAGAATAGACAATGAACATCTTCAAGGAATATACAAAATACTTGTGAAAGCAAGACGCATTCATATGAAAGTATTGCCAACAATAAAAAATATTATACAAGAAGTGTCCAAATAAATGGTACAGGTAATGCGGCATGAAAAAATGTCTGTGTCCCGGCGGCTTTCCTTCTCTAATCTCACATTGGTTGCTGGGATCTTAGTTGGACTTTATAGTCTGAGTAGAATTATAAGATAGGATCATATGAAACTGTCGTTTTTTTAATAGGTCAAAAGTGTAGAATTATCAGCAGTTTCATACGGTTCAACCTAATACCTGGGAAGTCTCTTTTATTATGTGAAAAAGAAAGTTTGGACTCCATAGCAACAGGGCACATGGGGAATAGAAATCCATGAACAAGGTTCCAGTGCTGGCACGAAGTAGGCTGTTTAATTAAAGCTTCTGCTAAGTCAAGTTATTTAGCATTTCTGTTTTCAGTCATTTACTTTAAAAGGAAATAAATGCTCACCAACATGGTGAGCTTTGAGTCAGGAGCCACACATGTTTTCTCATTTACTCTTCACAACCATCCTGTGAGATGCACATTTCCTCATTTTTTACGTGTAGAAACTGATGGTCAGAAAAGAACCTTGCCAGGTCACAGCGTAGTAAAGAGGGTACCTGATGTCCTTACTAACAATTTCCTGCACCAGTGTAGCATACTGGAGGAAAAAGCCAATCCCTGCCTCCCTGTCAAAATAATTAAGTGATTAATTGATATTTTAAGATATCTGTCATCTCTGTGTGATAGGGCAATGCAAATGTTTCCGAATTAAGTATACTCAAAATCCTGTAGATTTTGGACTGCAAATTCATGGGGAATGACATTTTTCATATCTATTCAGTGCTTTGAATTAGTCCTTAGAGAAAAAAAAAGATTAATATGAGTACTATAGCTTTCTCACATGCTATAAAGTTCAAGAGTGAGACTATTTTTGCTTTAAAATTGTTCTTGAAGGATTCTCAGACTGTTTCCAGCTAGGTTCTCTCTCCATGTGATGTCAGTCTAAAAAAATAGTCTTGCCCTCTGCAACGCTTGACCTACTCTTAATTGCAGTATTAGAATTCACAAGGAGGATTTTAAAGACATCAAAACTAGTTCACTAAAATCAATATTCCCTATACATGAGGTTGATATGTGTTCCTATGTTTTAAATTAGTTTATATTTTTCCTAGAGCTATGTTAAGTGTCTTCTAACTAATTATGACAAATTAGATTCTTCTCATGAAGTTATATTTGCAATTCAACTTGAAGACCTAGAAGAACAGCTAAACATTTAGGACTTTTTTCTTTTTCTAATTAAGTTTCTTTTACATTAGTCTTCTAATTGTTTCCAGAAATCTAAGGTATTTGAGAAAAAAAAAAGACCTCATTTATACCAAGATCTATTTCTTAATAAGTGTTAAGACCTTGGAAACCTACTCTCTAAAATATAATTCTGGAAAAGGAGTAGTTTAACTAGCTGATTTGGGATTAAGGAACTGGATATCAAAACTACCTTTTTATCCCTGTTATAATATAAAATTACTTTCCCCTAAAGGTATAGCACATACCTTTGAGATCTCAGAGCAATTCAGATAAGGCACATACAGGATCAAGACACCATTGCCTCATTTTTTAAAAATGTTCTGCATACATTGATCACTACTTGCCCTTACACAAATTATTTAACCTTTCTCTCTCCACACAAAGAATTCTGACTCCAACTGTCTTCTGATAGACAAATTATTGTTTACAGCTTTTAAGAACCTTTTTATTTGCACCCCTTGCTTCACTGGTGAGCTTTGAAATATAGATAATACAAACTTTTAACATCCGCCTTCATACAAGATATTCATTCTTGCAACAATCCTTTTGAAATCTGCACTCACTCCTTCTACTTCCTTTCTATTCATCACTCCTTATTCCAACCCAATCTGGTTCCATTTTCCCATCCACTCTTCCGATACCAATAACCTCGTCATCAAGTCTAATGGACTTTCCTGAACACTCACCCCTTTGAACTTCTCAGCCACATTTCACACAATCGATTCCTTCCCTCTTCTCTCTCTCTTTTCTCATTTGGCTTTGGTAAAACTTTATTTGTTCTTTTATGTTTCAATTGTAGCTTTTCTTCCTCCTCTAACCTGCTAAACATAATGGTCAGCCCCTTCTCTGCGGTAACACCATCCACTATCCTAATCAGAGCTCAGGTTTCACCATATTCAGTAACACCAAATCCATGCCTCTGGCTCAGAACACTCTTTTGATCTCCATACTCAAACGTTTAGATGCCGTCCTGTATCTCCACCAATCTGTCCCTTCATTCCTTCAACTCAACACTTCCCTAGTGGAGATCCTCTTGCTCTCCCCCCAGACACCGACTCACTAACTATTAGCAACATCACTAACTTTCAGATCAACCTGATACAAAACTTTAGAGTTGTTTTAATTACTCCTTCCCCTTGACCCGTACTTCAAATCAGTCAAGCTCACAACATTTTCAAATCTCTGCCTTCTTTTTCAACACTGTTCCTAGCATACAACAGAAGTTAACAAGGGTTACTTTCTGATTTTATTTTAGCTATTTCAGCTGTATTTCACCTGTCATTTCTTTCTTCTAAATTATTTGTTCCTGAAAGGAAGGGGCTGTGTTTTATTCATACCGTGTAATCCTTTAGCTGTGCCATTGAATGCTGGAAGGGCAAGAGCAGTAGGCTCCAGAATTTCTATAAAGAAGGGGTTTAGAAATCTGGCTGTGGGCGCAGGGAGGACATAGGAGACTTCGTTGGAAGCAGCATTTGCATGGTTAGCACACTGTTTTCACTTAGGCTGCTTAGGTGGCTTTGGGATCCTGATGGAGATTTTGATGGCTCTAAAGACCCCTAAGATCCCTTAGCACTGTCTCAGCTGATAAGCACATTGCCCCAAAATAAATTGTATTAAGGAAAGAGCAGGAATAAATCCAGCTTCTAGAGATGGTGAAAAGAGCCTTTTACATTTCCCTGGAGTCACAGCCTGTCCCTACTGAGTCCAGCTCAGAAGAATGTCAAGCAGTCCCTTCTCCCCTTCTCTCTTCCTCCCATGATTCCTTACCCACCTGCCCCTCCTCTCTAATTCCACTTCTCCATCCCCTCAGCCTGGTCTTGTGTGCAGAAAGAAGGAACAAAGGGAAATTATCTCTCTCTCTGACTAGAATCAGATGAAGCCACTTCATCTGATTGCATAGCTCTGATTCTAAAGAATTTCTGTCTTTTTTTCCCATTTTTACCATTTCCTATTATTCTAGTATGGAATAAACCAGAACCCCCAGGAAGGAAGGGTAAGCACTCTACCTATGAAAGGGTGAGGATTTTAAAATCCCATCCTGCAATTCACATAGTCCTACAAAACTCAACACAGAGACTAGCACAAATAAATATTTGGTAAGTAAACTAATAAATGTGTTCTCTGTAAGATTCATAGATGAAATGGAAGTAGTCTCAAAACCAAACATACTAAATTCTGATTAATGTGTAATGCTTTATAAAATACAATAAAAGGATTTAATCTTTTTTATTTTCCTTGGATTAATGGTGCCTTCCTAATGAATCCAGGCTGTTAATGAATTTGGCTCAGCGCTAGTAAAATCAGTGAAGCATTTCTATCAAATCAGTATTCAGAGTATGTCTCCACTGATTGCAGCATAATAGTTAATAAGTGAACTACCAAAACGCAGTTGTTTACAATCCAGTACTCAAAGATCCCTCCCTTGAAAAAAATAAGAAAAACGCTGATGTTATAGAGGTACCCCAAAATACAGAGTTCTAAATGTCATCAAACAGGATGTGAAGCCACATTTTGGTAAATCATGTTCTATATTTCCACTAAATAACTAGAATAAATGTTACATAGCTGAGATCAGATGTGTTGGGTTGGCAACACCCATCCCTACACCGCCCAGCTTCAGCATCCATTTGTGGGAGCCAGATGGAAAATAGGGATAGAAAAGAATGGTTTTATATGTGGATTCCAGGGTCCAGAGGGGAACAAAGACACAGGATAATATCTAGTCCTTTTTACAGCCTGCCCCTAAGATTCAGTCTGAGCTATCATAGAGAAAAGGGCTGCAGAGAAAAGTTGAAGTGGCTGTTTGCAGAAGGAATTTCATGAGATTGGTGCCAGGTTAACAATGTCCAAGGCAGAGCTGGGGAAAGGGCATTTTATCATTTCTGTAAATAACACAACATGGCTCCAATGTGGCCGTAAAAATGGAAAGGAATTCAGTCAGATTTGGCAGAGATGTTACAGCTTTGGGAGCACAGTAAGAAAGTATGCTGGGTAGAGAAGCAGCCTTCCCACAGAGGCCACTGGAAAGCATCTTGCAACCAGCGGCTCTCAACAGGGAGAATTAAATGGAATAGCACCAGAGGGGTGTTAGGAACACAAGTGAATCCCAAGAATGACTGGGGAGTTTTAGAGGTTGTGCAAATGGAAATCACCTAGCTAACAAAATAAATATATAAGCAAGCATGGCCTCATTTAGAACCAAAAACACTGAAGTTTGGGGATATTTGGTCTATAGTCATAATGTATAAATTGATGTCCTTCTTATTCAAAGTTAACCATTCTAGTATGTGTGAGCGTGTGTGTGTATTTCACTTATCAGTCTGAAGTTTTCAGCTACTTGGACACCAGAATATAATCCTTAATTTAATCCAACTCTCTTTTCTCTTGATTATTCATTTTACCCAAATAGAAAACAGCAATATGCTTTTTTTTTTTTTTTTTTGCAAAAGTACATTGAGCAGTGTGGAAAAAAAATTTTAATAGTCTTCCATTAATGAACACAAAATGTATTTGGGGACATGAAATGACACATAAAGAACAATTAAGAAATAAATCAAGAATATATGCTAACGTGCTCACAGAATAATTCTGGAAGAATACATAAAGACAGTGGTTTCTTCTGCAGAGGCGGACTGAAAGATAGGCATGGTTGGGGCACCTTCATTTCATGCTTAGCCATTTGTACAGTTTGAACTTTTTACCGTGTGTGTATTACCCTTTCAAAAACAAAATAAATGAGTTGTCTTTTTCTAAAGAAGTACAGAATAAAGTATTATAACCTAGTTATAATCTGTACAAGAGCATAAGTCATTGGAGTCAGACAAACCTGGCATTGCTAACTGATCTAAGCCTGTTAAGACTTTCAGAATTCTCTGGTTCTTTATGGTAGATGTCTATAATATTTGGAAATTAATAGTAGATGAGAGCTCTACCTACAGCCTTGTTAACAGGTAGGATACTATAATGAAAGTAAATCTTGGGCCAGATATTGTAACAAATACAAATATTTATTAGTAAGTAGGCACTAAAAATGCCATACAATCTTGGAGATTGGTGGAAGTCCTTTAGACATTCAAACATGTATCTCACAAGCATTACAGGCATGAAAATATTTTAGCAACAGAATCAGCTAATCTTCTACTTAGAGCAGACAACAGAATCTTCCCTTAAGTGGTAGAGTGCTGAACTAAATGGACTGAGTGCTTTTTTAAAGAGTTTTAGGTTGATGGGCTTCCTAATTCTTATTAATATATAATATTATGATATAATATTCTTATGTAACATTTATAGAGGTATCTGCGTATCATTTCTAGTCAACAAACATATCTTAAATACTGCTTATTTCGCCAACAAAAATTTACTTCTAACAGATGCAGCACAGTATAGTCTTAGAGGATGTAGGCTCTGGAGTCAGACCGCCTGGGCTCAAATCTGGCTGTGCCACTTGCTAGCCACATAACCTTGAGCAAGTTATTTAAGTTCTCTGTGCCTCTTTTCCTTCATCTATAAAATAGGGATGCTAAATATGCCTACCTTGAAGGTCATTATGAGAAATAAATGAGTTCATGTTTACAAAGTGCTAAAATCAGTGTCTGGCAACTAATAAGGGCTATATTAGTACTTACTAAATATATTAAATTGGCACCTTTTAGGCTAATTAATGAACTCTCTAATGATGGGTTAGGATTGGTTAGGGTCAGGGTTACGGTTAGGGATTTCTTGCAGCCTTGGAAGATACAGATAGTGATTCCCTCTGGAACAAAGGGCAGGTATGATTACCACTCAAGAAAAAATGTTTGGATTTCCTAAAACTGGTGTTTGATTCCTGTAATACAACACATTGCATGTGCAAGTGTCATCCAGCCTTCTTTACGTCACCCTATGGGAACTAGATTTTAGAAACTGGTAAAGAAGTATTAATACTCTAATTACTACTACTGCTATAACTAATAAACTATCCTTCATCTCTGACCCAAGGGTCTTGTGTCTTCTGCCAGCATCCATGCAGCTGTAGCAGGCAACTCATTAACTTACAAGTAGAGTACAAGCTTAGCCCTTCACAGTTTTTAATGATATTAAAGATGTATTTTCAGCAACCTTAGGTCAATAAACCTGAAAACTTAGATGAAATCAACAAATGTCTTGAAAGACACAACTTACCAGACCTCTTCATGACATTGGTGAAGGCAAATTTTTCTTAGGCCGGACACAAAAAACACTACCTATAAGAAGAAAATAAATAAATTAGATTTCAACAAATTAAAGTTTTTGCTCTTTGGAAAATATCATTGAGAAAATTAAAAGGTAAGCCACAGTCTGGGAGAAAATATTCATAATTGATATATCTTACAAAGTACTTGTACCAGAATATATAAAGAACTCTTCCAGCTCAATATGAAGTCAAACAACTTAGTTTTTTTAACGAGCCAAATATTTAAACAGAAACTTCTAAAAACAAGATATAGAAATGGTCAAGAAGCATATAAAAAATTCTCCACATCACTAGACAGCAGGAAAATGAAAAATAAAACTATAATGAGATATCACAACATACCCACTACATGATGGCTAAAATTTAAAAGATTGGCAATACCAAGTGTTGACAAGGATGTGGAACAACTACAACTTTGGTATGTTGTTGGTGGAAATGTGAAATAGTATACTGTAAACACTTTGGAAAGTAGTTTGGCAGTTTCTTATTGAGTTAAATATATACTTATCATATGACCAAGCATTTCTACTCCTAGATATTTCCCCAAGAGAAAAATATATGTAAACACAAATACTTCAATAAAAATTTTCATAGCAGCTATGTTCAAAATAGTCAAAAATGAGGCCATATATGACAAACCCATAGCAAACATCATTCTCAATGGTGAAAAGTTGAAAGCATCCCCTCTAAGACCAGGAACAAGACAAGGATGTTCACTGTCACCACTTTTACTTAACATAGTTTTGGAAGTCATAGCCATGGCAATCAGAGAAGAAAAAGAAATAAAAGAAATCCAAAATGGTAAAGAAGAAGTAAAACTGTCACTGTTTGCAGATGACATGATACTATACATAGAAAATCCTAAAGATGCTACCAGAAAACTACTAGAGCTCATCAATGAATTCAGTAGTTGCAGGATACAAAATTAATACACAGAAATCTCTTGCATTCCTATACACTAACAACGAAAGATCAGAAGGAGAAATTAAGGAAACAATCCAATTTACCATCACATCAAAAAGAATAAAATATTTAGGAATAAATCTACCTAAGGAGACAAAAGACTGGTACTCTGAAAACTATAAGACACTGATGAAAGAAATCAAAGATGACACAAATAGACAGAAAGGTATACCATGTTCTTGGATAGGAAGAATCAATATTGTCAAAATGACTATACTACCCAAAGCAATCTACAGGTTCAATGCAATCCCTATCAAATTACCACTGGCATTTTTCACACAACTAGAACAACAAATCTGTAAATTTATATGGAAACACAAAAGACCCCAAATAGTCAAAGCAATTCTGAGGAATAAAAATGGAGCTGGAGGAATCAAACACCCTGGCTTCAGACTATACTACACAGCTACGGTAATAAAAACAGTATGGTACTGGCACAAAAACAGAAATAAAGATCAGTGGAGCAGGATAGAAACCATAGAAATAAACCCACACACCTATGGTCAATTAATCTACAACAAAAGAAGCAAGAATATACAATGGAGAAAAGACAGTCTCTTCAATAAGTGGTGCTGGGAAAACTGGACAACTACATGTAAAAGAATTAAATTAGAACGTTCTCTAACACCATAAACAAAGATAAACTCAAAATTGCTTAAAGACCTAAATGTAAGACTGGATACTATAAAACTCGTAGAGGAAAATATAGGCAAAACACTCTTTGACATAAATCACAGGAATATCTTTTTTGATACACCTCCTAGAGTAACGAAAATAAAAATAAACAAATGGGACCTAATTAAACTTAAAAGCTTCTGCACAGCAAAGGAAAGCATAAACAAGATGAAAAGACAACCCTCAGAATGGGAGAAAATATTTGCAAACAATGCAACCAACAAGCAATTAATCCCCAAAGTATAAAAACGGCTCATGCAGCTCTATGTCAAAAAAAAAAAAAAAATCAAAAATATCGGCATAAGATCTAAACAAACATTCCTCCAAAGAAGACATACAGGTAGCCCAAAAGCACATGAAAAGATGCTGAACATCACTAATTATCAGAGAAATGCAAATCAAAACTACAATGTGGTGTTACCTCACACCGGTCAGAATAGCCATCATCAAAAAGTCTACAAACAATAAATGCTGGAGAGGGTGTGGAGAAAAGGGAATCCTTCTACACTGTTGGTGGGAATGTAAATTGGTACAACAACTATAAGAACAGTATGGAGGTTCCTTAAAAAACTAAAAATAGAGCTACCATATGATCCAGCAATCCCACTCCTGGGCATGTATCCAGAGAAAACCATAATCCAAAAAGATACATGCACCCCAATATTCATTTCAGCACTACTTAAAATAGCCAAGACATGGAAGTAGCCTAAATGTCCATCGACAGAGGAATGGATAAAGAAGATGTGGTATACATATATACAATGGAATATTAGCCATAAAAAATAATGAAATAAGGCCATTTGCACCAACATGGATGGACCTAGAAATTATCATACTAAGTGAAGTAAGTCAGAGAAAGACAAATACCACATGGTATCACTCATATATGGCATCTAATTTTAAAAAATGATACAAATGAACACATATACAAAACAGAAACAGACTTACAGATATAGAAAACAAAGGTATGGTTACCAAAGGGGAAATGTGAAGGGGGGATAAATCAGGAGCATGGGATGCACATACTCACACTACTATATATAAGATAGATAACCAACAAGGACCTACCATATAGCACAGGGAACTCTACTCAATATTCTATGATAACCTATATCAGAAAAGAATCTGAAAAAGAATGAATAAATGTATAACTGAATCACTTTGCTGTACACCTGAAACTAACACAACATTGTAAATCAACTATACTCCAATAAAAGTCAAATTTTAAAAAATAATCAAAAATGGAAACAAAAGCATTCAACAGGTGAATAAGTAAAGAAATTGTGGCATGTCATATAATGGAACGTTACTCATCATTAAAAGGAAAAAACTACTAATGCATACACAAAATGAATGAATCTTAAAACCATAACACTGAGCAAAAGAAGCCAAAACCTGAAGTGAATATACTGCATGGTTCCATTTACATGCAGTTCTAGAAAAAGCAAAACTAACCAATAGTGACAGAAATCAGATCATGAGCCTGGAGATGGAGAATTGGATTCAAAGCAGTATGAGAAAAGCATTTGAGGCTATAAAAATATTCTATATATTGTTTGGAGTGATGATTATAGGGAATATACACACACATATGCCAAAGCTCATCAAACCATACTGTTAAAATTGGTGCATTTTATTTTATGTAAATTATAGCTGAAGTGAGTTTTTTTAAATCATGACCACTTTCACTAGTTATAAAAGATTCAGTGGGTTTCAATCTCACTGAAACTTTGTCTAAAAGATATGAATGATACTATCTATTGTACTGGCAAGAAAATTATATTAAATAATTCATATAGACCATTTAGCACCATGCTTGGATCAAAGTAATAATAATAATATACCCCAATTAACTGCTGAGAAGGTTAAGAGTAGTATCGATGGTATTATCCATTAAGTTTCCCTGGGGAGATGATTTATGAGAAAACGATTAATGAAAGACATGAATTATTGGGGAGAACATTCCATATAGAAAATGTCAGACAAAAGCACTGAGGTAAAATTGCCAAGATGAATATAGTAATGGGTATCCATCAGGTATATTCTTCTGGGTTAGACAGAAAATTGAGAAAGAAGCTATGGAGAAAGAGAAGGTAATAAGTTATAAGTCCAGAGATGTAAAAACTAGACTAGGAAATAACGGGACACATTAGACCAAGTACAGCAATGATATAGAGAGACTGGTGTTCAAAGTAGGCTATTCTGAAAACTATATGTAAAGTGAATAGAAGTAGGGCATGACTTCAGACAAGTAGAGGTAGAAACCTATCACTTCTCCATGCAAGAGGCAACAAGGCTTAGGTTAAAAGAGAGAAAACTAAGAATGTGCAAGAAACATTGTGGAGAAATATTTTCAGAAACTGATTCTAATTAGAAGCAAAAAAGAAAAAGGAGTTGCAAATAACTTCAAAGTCTTAAATTGGAAAAATGGGTTGTTCATTAATACTAATGCCCAAGTGCACAATATGTGCAGAAGGAGAACAAAAAGGAAAACTCAGAAGAGAAAGTTAGTATTTTAAAGAGAAAATAGAGGCTTCCAGCAAGATGGCGGAAGAGTAAAACGCGGAGATCACCTTCCTCCCCACAGATACACCAGAAATACATCTACACATGGAACAACTCCTACAGAACACCTACTGAACGCTGGCAGAAGACCTCAGACCTCCCAAAAGGCAAGAAACCCCCCACGTACCTGGGTAGGGCAAAAGAAAAAGGAATAAACAGAGACAAAAGGATAGGGACGGGACCTGCACCAGTGGGAGGGAGCTGTGAAGGAGGAACGGTTTCCACACACTAGGAAGCCCCTTCACGGGCGGAGACTGCGGGTGACGGAGGGGGAAAGCTTCGGGACTGCGGAGGAGAGCACAGCAACAGGGGTGCGGAGGGCAAAGCGGAGAGATTCCCGCACAGAGAATCAGGGCCGAACGGCACTCACCAGTCCGAGAGGCTTGTCTGCTCACCCGCCGGGGTGGGCGAGGCTGGGAGCTGAGGCTGAGAGCTGAGGCTCGGGCTTCGGTGGGGATGGGGGCGTGAATATAGCCTGCAGGGGGTTAGTGCGCCACGGCTAGCCGGGAGGGAGTCCGGGGAAAAGTCTGTATCTGCCAAAGAGGCAGGAGACTTTTTCTTCCCTTTGTTTCCTGGTGCGCGAGGAGACGGGATTAAGAGCGCTGCTTAAAGGAGCTCCAGAGACAGGCGCGAGCCGCGGCTAAAAGCGCAGACTCCAAAGACGGGCATGAGACGCTCAGGCTGCTACTGCCGCCAACAAAAAGCCTTTGTGCGACCACAGGTCACCATCCACACCGCCCCTCCCGAGAACCTGTGCAGCCCGCCACTGCCAGGGTCTCGGGATCCAGGGACAGCTGCCCCCGGGAAAACGCACGGCGCGCCTCAGGATGGTGCAACGTCACGCCGGCGTCTGCCGCCGCAGGCTCCTCCCGCACTCCGTGCCCCGCCCTCCCCCCCGGCCTGAGTGAGCCAGAGCCCCCGAATCAGCGGCTCCTTTAACCCAGTCCTGTCAGAGAGAAGAACAGACGCCCTCTGGCGACCTACACGCAGAGGGGCCAAATCCAAAGCTGAGCCCCGGGAGCTGTGAGAACAAAGAAGAGAAAGGGAAATCTCTCCCAGCAGCTTCACAAGCAGCGGATTAAAGCTCCACAATCAACTTGATGTACCCTGCCTCTGTGGAATACATGAATAGACAACGAATCATCCTAAATTAAGGAGGTGGACTTTGAGAGCGAGGTTTATGATTTTTTCCCCTTTTGCTCTTTTTGTGTGTATGTGTATGCTTCTGTGTGAGATTTTGTGTGTATAGTTTTGCTTCCACCATTTGTCCTAGGGTTCTATCCATCCGTTTTTTAATAATTTTTTTCTTAATAATTATTTTTTTATTTTAATAACTTTATTATATTTTAACTTAGTTTATTTTATTTTACTTTATCTTCATTCTTTCTGTTTTCCTTCCTTCCCTCCTTCCTTCCTCCCTCCCTCCTTTCTTTCTTTCTATCCTTTCTTTCTTTCTTCTTCTACTAATTCTTTCTTTCTACTTTTTCTCCCTTTTACTCTGAGCCGTGTGAATGAAAGGCTCTTGGTGCTGCAGCCAGGAGTCAGTGCTGTGCCTCTGAGGTGGGAGAGCCAACTTCAGGACACCGGTCCACAAGAGAACACCCAGCTCCACATAATATCAAACGGCGAAAATCTCCCAGAGATCTCCATCTCAACACCAGCACCCAGCTTCATTCAACAAACAGCAAGCTACAGTGCTGGATATCCTATGCCAAACAACTAGCAAGACAGGAACACAACGCCACCCATTAGCAGAGAGGCTGCCTAAAATCATAAGTCCACAGACACCCCAAAACATACCACCAGACGTGGACCTGCCCACCAGAAAGACAAGATCCAGCCTCATCCACCAAAACACAGGCACTAGTCCCCTCCACCAGGAAGCCTACACAACCCACTGAACCAACCTTAGCCACTGGGGACAGACACCAAAAACAACGGGAACTACGAACCTGCAGCCTGCAAAAAGAAGACCCTAAACACAGTAAAATAAGCAAAATGAGAAGACAGAAAAACACACAGCAGATGAAGGAGCAAGATAAAAACCCACCAGACCTAACAAATGAAGAGGAAATAGGCAGTCTACCTGAAAAAGAATTCAGAATAATGACAGTAAAGATGATCCAAAATCTTGGAAATAGAATAGACAAAATGCAAGAAACATTTAACAAGGACCTAGAAGAACTAAAGATGAAACAAACAATGATGAACAACACAATAAATGAAATTAAAAATACTCTAGATGGGATCAATAGCAGAATAACTGAGGCAGGAGAACGGATAAGTGACCTGGAAGATAAAATAGTGGAAATAACTACTGCAGAGCAGAATAGAGAAAAAAGAATGAAAAGAACTGAGGACAGTCTCAGAGACCTCTGGGACAACATTAAACGCACCAACATTCGAATTATAGGGGTTCAAGAAGAATAAGAGAAAAAGAAAGGGACTGAGAAAATATTTGAAGAGATTATAGTTGAAAACTTCCCTAATATGGGAAAGAAAATAGTTAATCAAGTCCAGGAAGCACAGAGAGTCCCATACAGGATAAATCCAAGGAGAAATACGCCAAGACACATATTAATCAAATTGTCAAAAATTAAATACAAAGAAAACATATTAAAAGCAGCAACGGAAAAACAACAAATAACACACAAGGGAATCCCCATAAGGTTAACAGCTGATCTTTCAGCAGAAACTCTGCAAGCCAGAAGGGACTGGCAGGACATATTTAAAGTGATGAAGGAGAAAAACCTGCAGCCAAGATTACTCTACCCAGGAAGGATCTCATTCAGATTTGATGGAGAAATTAAAACCTTTAAAGACAAGCAAAAGCTGAGAGAGTTCAGCACCACCAAACCAGCTCTACAACAACTGCTAAAGGAACTTCTCTAGGCAAGAAACACAAGAGAAGGAAAAGACCTACAATAACGAACCCAAAACAATTAAGAAAATGGGAATAGGAACAAATATATCGATAATTACCTTAAATGTAAACGGACTAAATGCTCCCACCAAAAGACACAGATTGGCTGAATGGATACAAAAACAAGACCCATATATTTGCTGTATACAACAGACCTGCTTCAGACCTAGAGACACATACAGACAGAAAGTAAGGGGATGGAAAAAGATATTTCATGCAAATGGAAACCGAAAGAAAGCTGGAGTAACAATTCTCATATCAGACAAAATAGACTTTAAAATAAAGAATGTTACAAGAGACAAGGAAGGACACTACATAATGATAAAGGGATCAATCCAAGAAGAAGATATAACAATTATAAATATATATGCACCCAACGTAGGACCACCTCAATACATAAGGCAACTGCTAACAGCTCTAAAAGAGGAAATTGACGGTAACACAATAATAGTGGGGGACTTTAACACCTCACTTACACCAATGGACAGATCATCCAAATAGAAAATTACTAAGGAAACACAAGCTTTACATGACACAAGAGACCAGATAGATTTAATTCATATTTATAGGACATTCCATCCAAAAACAGCATATTATACTTTCTTCTCAAGTGTGCACAGAATATTCTCCAGGATAGATCATATCTTGGGTCACAAATCAAGCCTCAGTAAATTTAAGAATATTGAAATCATATCAAGCATCTTTCTGACCACAACACTATGAGATTAGAAATGAATTACAGGGGAATAACCATAACAAACACAAACACATGGAGACAAAACAATACATTACTAAATAAACAAGAGATCACTGAAAAATCGAAGTGGAAATCAAAAAATACCTGGAGACAAATGACAATGAAAACACGATGATCCAAAACCTATGATATGCAGCAAAAGCAGTTCTAAGAGGGAAGTTTATAGCTATACAACCTACCTCAAGAAACAAGAAAAATTTCAAATAAAAAATCTAACCTTATACCTAAAGGAACTACAGAAAGAAGAACAAACAAAACCCAAAGTTAGCAGAAGGAAATACATCATCAAGATCAGAGCAGAAATAAATGAAATAGAAACAAGGAAAACAAGAGCAAGGATCAATAATACTAAAACTGGTTCTTTGAGAAGATAAACAAAATTGATAAACCATTAGCCAGACTCATCAAGAAAAAGAGGGAGAGGACTCAAATCAATAAAGTTAGAAAAGAAAAAGGAGAAGTTACAACAGACACCGCAGAAATACAAAGCATCCTAAGAGACTACTACAAGCAACTCTATGCCAATAAAATGGACAACCTGGAAGAAGTGGACAAATTCTTAGAGAGGTATAACCTTCCAAGACTGAACCAGGAAGAAATAGAAAATATGAACAGACCAATCACAAGTAATGAAATTGAAACTGTGATTAAAAATATTCCAACAGGGCTTCCCTGGTGGCGCAGTGGTTGAGAGTCCGCCTGCCGATGCAGGGGACACGGGTTCGTGCCCTGGTCCGGGAAGATCCCACATGCCGCAGAGTAGCTGGGCTCGTGAGCCATGGCCACTTAGTCTGCATGTTTGGAGCCTGTGCTCCGCAACGGGAGAGGCCACAACAGTGAGAGGCCCGCGTACCGAGAAAAAAAAAAAAAAAAACTTCCAACAAACAAAAGTTCAGGACCAGATGGCTTCACAGGTGAATTCTATCAAACATTTAGAGAAGAGCTAACACCCATCCTTCTCAAACTCTTCCAAAAAATTGCAGAGGAAGGAAAACTCCCAAAACTCATTCTATGAGGCCACCATCACCCTGATACCAAAACCAGACAATGATACTGCAAAAATAGAAAATTCCAGACCAATATCACGGATGAATATAGATGCAAAAATCCTCAACAAAATACTAGCAAACAGAATCCAACAACACGTTAGAAGCATCATACACCATGATCAAGTGGGATTTATCCCAGGGATGCAATGATTCTTCACTACACACAAATCAATCAATATGATACACCATATTAACAACTTGAAGAATACAAACCATATGATCATCTCAATAGATGCAGAAAAAGCTTTTGACAAAATTCAACACCCATTTATGGTAAACAGTCTCCAGAAAGTGGGCATAGAGGGAGCCTACCTCAACATAATAAAGGCCATATATGACAAACCCACAGCAAACATCATTCTTAACAGTGAAAAACTGAAAGCATCTCCTCTAAGATCAGTAACAAGACAAGGATGTCCACTATCACCACTATTATTCAACATAGTTTTGGAAGTCCTAGCCACAGCAATCAGAGGAGAAAAAGAAATAAAAGGAAAACATATTGGAAAGAAGCAGTAAAACTGTCACTGTTTGCAGATGACATGATACTGTTCATAGAGAATACTAAAGATGCCACCAGAAAACTACTAGAGCTAATCAATGAATTTTGTAAAGTTTTAGGATACAAAATTAATGCACAGAAATCTCTTGCATTCCTATACACTAATGATGAAATATCTGAAAGAGAAATTAAGGAAACACTCCCATTTACCATTGCAACAAAAGAATAAAATACCTAGGAATAAACCTACATAGGGAGACAAAAGACCTGTATGCAGAAAACTATAAGACACTGATGAAAGAAATTAAAGGTGACACAAACAGATGGAGAGATATACCATGTTCTTGGATTGGAAGAATCAATATTGTGAAAATGATACCCAAAGCAATCTACATATTCAGTGCAATCCCTATCAAATTACCACTGGCATTTTTTACAGAACTAGAACAAAAAATCTTAAAATTTGTATGGAGACACAAAAGATCCTGAATAGCCAAAGAGTCTTGAGGGAAAAAAATGGAGCTGGAGGAATCAGACTCCCTGACTTCAGACTATACTACAAAGCTATAGTAATCAAGACAATATGGTACTGGCACAAAAACAGAAATATAGATCAATGGAACAGGATAGAAAGCCCAGAGATAAACCCACGCACTATGGTCAACTAATCTATAACAAAGGAGGCAAGGATATACAACGGAGAAAAGACAGTCTCTTCAATAAGAGGTGCTGGGAAAACTGGACAGCTACATGTAAAAGAATGAAATTAGACCACTCCCTAACACTGTACACAAAAATAAACTCAAAATGGATTAGAGACCTAAATGTAAGACTGGGCACTATAAAACTCTTAGAGGAAAGCATAGGAAGAACACTCTTTGACATAAATCACAGCAAGATATTTTTTGACCCACCTCCTAGAGAAATGGAAATAAAAACAAAAATAAACAGATGGGACCTAATGAAACTTAAAAGCTTTTGCACAGCAAAGGAAACCATGAACAAGACGAAAAGACAATCCACAGAATGGGAGAAAATATTTGCAAACGAATCAACGGACAATGGATTAATCTCCAAAATATATAAACAGCTCATGCAGCTCAATAACAGAAAAACAAAAAACCCAATCCAAAAATGGGCAGAAGACCTAAATAGACATTTCTCCAAAGAAGACATACAGATGGCCAAGAAGCACATGAAAAGCTGCTCAACATCACTAATTGTTAGAGGAATGCAAATCAAAACCACAATGAGGTATCACCTCACACCGGTTAGAATGGGTATCATCAGAAAATCTACAAACATCAAATGCTGGAGAGGGTATGGAGAAAAGGGAACCCTCTTGCACTGTTGGTAGGAATGTAAATTGATACAGCCACTATGGAGAACAGTATGGAGGTTCCTTAAAAAATGAAAAATAGAATTACCATATGACCCAGCAATCCCACTACTGGGCATATACCCAGAGAAAACCATAATTCAAAAAGACACATGCACCCCAGTGTTCATTGAAGCACTATTTACAATAGCCAAGTCATGGAAGCAACCTAAATGCTCATTGACAGAAGAATGGATAAAGAAGATGTGGTACATATATACAATGGAATGTTAGTCAGCCATAAAAAGGAACGAAATTGGGTCATTTGTAGAGATGTGGATGCATCTTGAGACTGTCATACAGAGTGAAGAAAGTCAGAAAGAGAAAAACAAATATTGTATATTAATGCATATATGTGGAACCTAGGAAATAGTACAGATGAACCAGTTTTCAGAGCAGAAATTGACCCAGAAGTAGAGAACAAACGTATGGACACCACAGGGGGTAAGCAGCAGGGGGGTGGGTGTTGGGATGAATTGGGAGACTGGGATTGACATGTATACACTGATGTGTATAAAATGGATGACTAATAAGAACCTGCTGTATAAAAAAAGAAATTAAATTTTTAAAAAATCTGTGAACCTCAGTTTCTTCTTTCACACAGCAAGCATAGAAAGGACCTCCCAAGTTTATTGTGAAATTAGAGACAATTATTACATATAAAGTACCAGAAACAAAGTCTGCACTCAATAAATGGTAATATTGTTATTATATTTTGTTTAATTATTAATCATTCATCAACTGTTGATGGAGCATCAGCTATGTGACAAGCATATGATGGGTGGCAAGGATACAACGATAAGCATATCCCTGCACTGCACTTTCTGAGATCTTATAGCCTATTAACTGTACTATATTAAGTTCATCAGAGGAAAGCTACAGCCTTAGTAAGAAAGCCTAACAAGGACACCTTATTGAAATGCATGGCTGGGCTTCCCTGGTGACTCAGTGGTTAAGAATCTGCCTGCCAATGCAGGGCACACAGGTTGAAGCCCTGGTGCGGGACGATCCCACATGCTGCGGAGCAACTAAGCCCGTGCGCAACAACTACTGAGCCTGCGCTCTACAGCCCGTGAGCCACAACTAGTGAGCCCGTGTGCCACAACTACTGAAGCCCATGCACCTAGAGCATTGCGGTGGCTACCGCAATAAGAAGCCCACGCGCCGCAACGAAGCGTAGCCCCCACTCACTGCAACTAGAGAAAGCCGCGTGCAGCAACAAAGACCCAATACAGCCAAAAATAAATAAATTAAACAAATAAATAAAATTTATTAAAAAAAAAGAAATGCGTGGTCTAGGATAGTTTCTCTGATAAACATTTAAACTGAGTCTGAAAAAGATAAGGAGGTATTAACCAGGTGAAGAATGCTGGAGAGATGGGTATGGACAGAGGAACAGCAGCATGAGCCTGAAGCAGGAGAGGACTTGTACATTCTTAGAGCTGAAAGAAGGCTGCTGTGGCCTGGTCAGCAAGCAGGAGGGGTGTATAATAAGAGACTAAGAGATAAGCCTTGTGTTTTTCTTAATAGCTAGCCTAGAACCCCTATCCTGAGAGGCTAGGTATACAGTACTATGGCCGTGGTATGACCAATTGCCAACAATGTGCAAATACTACCTAGGAAATAGAAGTTAATGACCCATGAAGCAAATCATTTCCAAAAGGTGGTCCACAGGTTCGTGCCATGCTGTGAATAATAAATTTTAGTGCTTCGAGGTAAGGCAAGAAAAATGGGACAATGTAGAGAATTGTTAATAAATTCATTTGATTTTGAATTTTATAATTATGTCCTTACTAGTTTTTTGTGAATAACAGTGATGATAGTCGGTTTTATTTTCAATGCCTTTACCTTGAAAAGTAGAAAGGTAGCAACTCTATTGCACCCCAGAAACTATTTTCATCTGACTTTGGGGTTTCTTCCTGTGTTCTGTGATATATACAAGTCTAGGAACAATTGACTCAAAAGGCAACAGTGTCTAGATTGATTCTTACCTTCAATAGTTGACTATTTTGTAAGAGGCAACAGTACAGAACAAGCAGAAGTAGAGCCTCCTGCATCCTCAAGGTGAAGCTATTGAATCTTTGTTTGAAATTTTTGCTTATTAAAAAAAAAGGTAATACATCAGGGACTGAAAATTCATATTCACACACATATAATATTCTTTATGTAGAAAATGCATCAAGGAAACAGCACTGTAATTTTTCTGTGAAATATAAATGTCAAAGACATGCATAATTTATACAACATAAAACCAACAGACCATGTAGGTTTGGTGTTTAATTACGATCCCTTGGTTCTTCCTGATGAGCACCATTAATCAGTCCAATCAGTGTCTGAAACGTCCTATTTCTGTCTACAGACACCCAACTGGAGGTATTAAAAAAATTTTAATTGAAATGTACTTTTGTAGAAAGCATTACTCAGCCTAAATGTAATAACTGGAATTTAAAAGCAAATAATCAAATGATTCACAAAAACAGGAATACTTTTTCTGAGATTTTTAGAGATACATGGAAAAGTATAATTTTAAGCATCTTGACCTTTTGCTCAAGCAAAACTTCCTCCTGTTTAATGTCTGTGATTCTTTTCTTTAAAAAAAAAAAAAACCTCTAAAGTTGCTGCTTTAATACTGATAAACTTAGAAGGGACCTTCATGCTTTAATGTGATTGTGTATTAGAATATTCGACCTGATGGATATCCAAAGGCTAGAACAATCTCTCAATGGTTTCACATTTTCTAACTTACATTTTCTAACTCCAATGGTTTCACATTTTCTAACTTACATTTTCTAACTCCCTCCATGTTTTCAAAGAGAAATAAAATCGACTGATATGACGGGCTGTAAGCATTAAGACTTAGATCTGTTTTTCCTTTACAAATCTCCGTCTACAGCTGCTCCACTGCATCGCCATAACAACATGGATCTACCGAACACTTGCAAATGGCCTGAAGGGACATTTCCTGCATGGAGGCTACCAACATTTATAAGGTAAACATTGCCATTTGTTTCCTCAAAAGTAGATTGAAAACCTGATTTCAGCTCTACTCCTATCACACTAGAAGCAGCCTTGTCATTTGTTAAGATAGCCATTGTCTCCTCTCTAGTAGAAGAACAAGCTCAGTCACAGGCTTCTCCAAGTCTCATCCATCACGTTCCTCATGGCAGAGCCTGCTTCTATCAATCACTGTGCGCTCTCAATTCTCTCTACCCTATAATCCTTCTGGACAGTGCATTGCAGTACTGTGCTGGATTCCAGGCTGCCTTACAAACATCATCTGGTAATTTCATCCATACGTATGTTTCAAATGCCAAGTCGTTTATAAATTTGAAACAAAGCACTACTACAACCATTGCTCCTTATTTCCTAGTAGTTTTATTCACTTTATATCCTTACTAACTGCTTGCAGGATAAATGGATAGACATCAATATAGCATGGTGGTTAACAGCATGAACTTTAAGTTTGAATTAAGGTGGAGTCCTAGCTTCATCATCTATTAGCTGTGAAACTTTGGACAAGTTATTTAAACTCTCTAAACCTTGGGTTCTTCATCCGCAAACTAGGGATGTTAGTACCTATTTTATAAGTTTCTTGTAAGGATGAAATGTTAGGATCATGGTAGGACAGGTGTCTAATGCAAAATAAGGGCCTAAGAGATGTTTGTTATTGTAGTCACTGTTTGTCCCACTCACTCAACAACTATTTTCTAAGCACCTACTATGTTCCCAGCATGTTCTAAAGGTTGAGTAATGAGGGGTGAATAAAAGAGACATGGTCTATGTACTCTATGGAGCTTACACCCTGGTGAGGGAGAGGCACAATAAACACATCAGCATATAATTACAAACAGTGACAAAGGCTGAGAGAAAGACAGATGCTGTGATAGAGAACACCAGAGAAAGATGGGATAATCAGGAAGGGCTTCCCGGAGAAGGTTATCTTTAAACTGCGACCTGAAAGATGAGGAAAATACCCAGTGAAGAGTGGGAGAAGGCAGAGGACAGAGGCTGAGTGGGAAAGCACTATGAAGTAGGTCGAGGGTCTGGAGCACGCTTAGTAAGAAGTATTGACCAGACTGAAAGAGTTTCAGAAGCCAGAAAAGGCAGAATCTTGTAGGACATGGGAAGAAGCTTGGATTTTACTCTAAATTCAATACGAAGCTATTGAGAAGTTTTAAGGACGAGAGTGGCATGATCTGATTTCTGTTTTTAGGAAATTACTCTGGTTATCATGTGATAATTTGGAAAAATGCAACAGAAGTGGATGGACAAGTTAGGAAGCTGTTGCAATAGTCCAGGAAGGAGATGATGGCGACTTGGACTTAGTAGCAGGGGTGCCAGTAGAATCAAATCTCACCATGATGTTGACTGGGGGAGGCAGGTGTTGTGGTTGACTTCAATTTCTTCCTGTTTATTTCACTCCTATAACTATCACCAGCCAGCCTTTAGGTTCCCAAAACAGGGTGTAGCAGAATAATAATTTTAGTTGTTTACATTAAATATTCTCTTGTAGTTATGCAGTTATTTTCTAGCAACCGTCTCAGAAATTTACTCAACACATTTCCCCGTTTACATCAGTATTCCCCAAATCCTGCAATAAGACTTAGAGAAAAGTAAAAATTCTTCATCATCATGAAAACTTTACTCTTTAGCACCAAGCTGAGATGCTGGTAATCTGTGAAGCCTTGTTTTAATCCCATCCAACACAACAAAAATTACTGAGCCTCCCCTCTATGAAATTTGTTTTTTGCCTTACCTGGAAGCCTCAAGGATTCTCTACATAACTTACTTTGCTTCAAATTTATATGTGCCTACTTTCATTCCCTTATAAACAACACCAACAGGTGGTATGGAATATTTGGTTGCATAATGATTAAGCCTGAATTTGGTGAGAACTCAAAGATTAAGGTTATTCTTAGCAAAACAAGTACTCCACTGCCAGGACTTTAAAGTGTTTAATGATTTATATCAAAAGAACACCTATGGAAGCACACCATGTGACTTGCAGATCTCCGTTTAAAACCATATATACCTGGGCTTCCCTGGTGGCGCAGCGGTTGGGAGTCCGCCTGCCAGTGCAGGGGACGCAGGTTCGTGCCCCGGTCCGGGAGGGTCCTGCGTGCCGCGGAGCAGCTGGGCCCGTGAGCCATGGCCACTGAGCCTGTGCGTCGGAGCCTATGCTCCGCGGCGGGAGAGGCCGCAACAGTGGGAGGCCCATATGCCGCAAAAAAAAAAAAAAAAAAACATATATACCTGAAGTAAGAATCCGTGTACATTCACCCACAAACTATCTCAACACCATGAAAGAAATGAGTGACTCCATCTTTGTGTGTTAGGGAGTAGATTCTGAAACTAATCTCAATCACCACTTGATACATGTTCCGTCAAAATGCAGGCCACCAAGGTATGCAATACATTCTGGCTATTTAAACATCTTTATGGGATTTTTCTCAACAAGTGGGAGCAATGCAATTCTTCTACTCTTACTATGTGCAGAAAATAGTTAACAGGAGGATAACTGAGAAAATATCACAGGGTCATTTCATTGTCCCATAGCTCAGCATGTTGTAGTTTGAAACAACCAAAGATCCAATTCATCCTATCTGTTGTAGTCCCAGAACTACCTTTTTAAGGAAAATTTTATATCTAAAATCAGAAAACTCAGCCTTAAAGTAATTCAACCCAGATTAGGCAATTTTGATAGCAGAGAAAACAAAAACACTGAAGACAGCATAGCATGTCATCCAGAAAGATGAGATGTGGGTGTGGAACCAGACTAGGGGCAGCAACACAGAATGACGAAGCATTTGGAAGAGGAGATGGAGTGAGAGAATCCCAGAATTCCAAAGAAAAGTTTTATCTAATAATTAAAATGGCATCCACCAGTTATCAAGCATATGCCAAGGGCCAGACACTATACTAGACACTTCATGAATCTTATCTCTAATTCTTGCAGCAACTCTACAAGGCAGGTCTTAAGTATTCTCATTTTTTGACGAGGAGCCAAATCTTCATAAGGTTATATACCAGGCTTAACATTCCTCAGCTAGGACCTGCAGAGCCAGAATTTGATGTCATTTCTATCCATCTGTAAAGACTAGAGCTGCCTGGTAGGGTTGTTCAACCTACACAACCCTATACAATGGTCCTGTTAAAGCCCACCTCTTTCCACAAAAATACATTTTCCAAAGTTTGATTAAGTTTTAAACACTGACATTTAGGAGCCCTAAGCTAAAAGCTGCAGTCCTAAGGTGAATTTGAGAAGCCCCAAGCATTTTTGATGGAAGGAAGACCATATTGACACATTTTCAGAAATATGGCAGAGTAGTTCAGGGAAACTCTGACAGGGAGACCAAGGTGGCACATGACAAATAGTTTCTGGGTGATCTATTTTGAGCAAAAGTCGGAGAGAAGAGGATGTGGAATTGCACATGGTGGCTGACTTTATGAAGAGCGTGGCAGATATTGGCAACTGCCCTCTAATATCTATTACCCTCTTATTTCTTTTAGGAACAGAACCCCTGAGTTTTAGCTGGGTTTAGCTGTTCAGCTAGATACTTTCCCAGGCTCCTTGGCAGCTAGGTTCCAACCAATGGAGTTTCTGGTTGACATCCGTCAGATTAAAAACAAATCTGGGGCTTCCCTGGTGGCGCAGTGGTTGGGAGGCTGCCTGCCGATGCAGGGGACGCGGGTTCGTGCCCCGATCCGGGAAGATCCCACATGCCACGGAGTGGCTGTGCCCGTGAGCCATGGCCGCTGAGCCTGCACGTCCGGAGCCTGTGCTCTGCAACGGGAGAGGCCACAACAGTGAGAGGCCCGCATACCACTAAAAAAAAAAAAAAAAAAAAAAAATCTGGACTTTATTAGAAAGGATTATTGAGAAGCATTGGGGAAGGATGATGGCAATGGGAGGGAAGAGAACTATTACAGCAGGGAGAACACTGACCACATGATCTGCACATGTCAGGCAAAATGGGTTTCTTCCACCAAGAGAAGGAAACAAGGCTAGACAGAACCAGGTGCAGAAAAGTGGGATGAAAGGGTGGCAAAGTCAGACAGTAGACCAAAGAATGTTTCACCCTGAGTCCAGCCCATTTTCTGGGAGACCCTTAAGGAGGGGCTGTACCCCGGTTCAGGCTGAGGGCAGGCCTGGTTAATAAATATTTTGTTCCCAGTGATCAGTGGGGACCAAACAGTTCTGCTAATCAGGTAGGAAGCAAAGAATGGGAATTTGGAGGGTCTGCGTCTGGCCTTGTTATACACAAACAAGAGGGGCATCTTGAGTCTTTTCTAAATCATGGGTAAGTGTGGTTCTTTGCAGTAAGTTGTTTCTCAGAACACAAAGAGTGGGAGGGATTTCTTTAACCATTTTGGGTTTCCAGAATCACAGGGCTCTGTAAAGTTCGACATGGTCATAATCTTAAGAGGAACCTGCTTGCCTGTACTTCCTCTTTGGCCTGTTAGTGGTTGGAGCTTAGACGTGGTGGTGATGAGTCACCCTAAGGGAGGGTATAACCTAAGATGGGAGGAACCTGGGTGCCTGAATGACTTTGTGGAACAGAGCTGTCAGCTTGCCCTGGTCAGCTCACCTACCTTTGGACTATAAGGAAAGAGAAAAATAAGCTTCTATCTAGTTTGCAACGTTTTATTTTTAAGTCTCCAAGCTATAGCCACTTAGCGCATACCCTCATGATTAAAAATAGTCCCTGCAAACAAGAAATTATTTGTGTGTTTTTGGCATCATGGTCAACCTGTAAGCAACATCTTCAAATATGAGAGATAATACTAAATGCAGAGCTCCCTTGCAAGTATTCATATTCTCATTAATGTATGAACACCTGAAGCATCAAAAGTTCAATTTTGCTCTTCTTTTTCTATGTCACATAGGAAAAGAATTCTGTTTCAGTTCCTGAAATGCATTTTAAAACTTTCCATTCACCTAGCATTGGAACATAAAAAAAGGAAAATGCACTTATTTCTAACTAAATAATATATATTAATGTATGAATTTGTTATGCTATTGTTGGGGCTCTTAAAAAGTTGCTTAAAATGGCATAATGTTCTACCATTTGATTCAAATGGCCTTTAGGTCAGTAATGTACTCCTTAATTGGAAATGTGGACATAGGAAGACACAAAAGTTTGACCAGTAGTGTTTAAAAGAACGAACTAATCGCTATCAACTATGTATCACTTCCTGTTAGACACTATAATGCACCCATCAAAGGTTGTTCCCAAATGTAGCACCCACATGATGTACTTTGCTAATTGAACAATTACATGTATGCCTATTGCTAGTGTCACAGCTTGTCAAATAACGTAAATAAGAATTATCAATTAGTCTATGTTCCTCTAGTGAAAAAATAGTCCCATAACAAAACTGCCTAGGAAGGCTGTTTGTTCAATTTAATCTAAACAAAGAATTGGGTAAGAGCACTCACTGCAGCCTCTTTGATTCACTGGATCATTGAATTCACTGTCTCAGTTGAGTTCTTAATGATTTTCAAATACATTTTGGAGAAGTTACCTATCCTAGCAAAAAATGAGCCTTTATGGTTTTAATTCCCTGCATCTCCTCTGTATTTTATGTGTGATTTTAATATGCTGTGAAATTATTCCAAATCTTTATTGTCCATTGTTCCCTTTTTAAAAACAGGTCCAGAACAGACATGAGACAAGCAACCAAATATATGGCATCGTTTTTCACCTAAATACTCAGAGTTTCAAAAGCATTCTTTCCTCTCCCAAACCACCCCTTCTCCTTGTGGCTTCTGAAAAGTTCTACTTAAATGGATAAGCTCCCCACTGGGCACATTATCAATTAAGAACTTCGGCTCCATCCTTTGCACTTTGCAGTAATTCAACAATCTTTTATATGTTAAAAACAATCTCACTTCCAAGATTTGGTGTTCCTTGCTAATGCAAAACATCACTGGAAAAGGTCATCCTTTTTTCTATAGTGGAACCAACAAAAGAGAAGGGCACTAAGCCCAAAGAAATTCACTAAAACATTTTTCCTTTTTATTCAAGCTTAAAACCTTACCTATCATTACAAAATGAAACAGAAATTTACCAGTCATTAGACTGAATTTGCTGATAAGTACTTTTCTGCTTTTGAAAATCCTTTACAAAAAAGATTAACAAAAGCAGTTCCTATCAAGGTGATTATTGTACATGCTTTTACTTTTTAAAAGAAACCAATTTCCCATGTTCTTACTTTGATGGGCTAATGCTAAACTCCACAAGAAGAAATCTTTTGGAAATGTGGACATAACCTGGGTTAGACATACTCCAGTGCTTTTCTCAGATGTTCTGGGTCCTTTCTTAAACATTCTAGGTTTGGTATGCAATATGAAACGCAATTGGGTAAAGGACAGTTCGAAGTTCCTTTGTATGTGCTGTTCAAAAAATAAGTTTACAAAGTCAAAAGTCAGTGTAGTGTGTGTATGCAATAATTTTGTATGTGTGTGTGACAAACCTGTACAATTGGTCGGCTACTGTTAATTGCTTTCTCTCCAGCACCTGTTTAACACAGCATGACGTAGCAGATACTCAATAAAAGATTACTGAATTGAAAGGATGGTTGACGTGTAACAAAGATTACATATAACCCTTAGTTTAAAATGCCTACTTTTTTAAACAATTGATTCTCAAAAAAAAGTGAATACGAGATTGATTGCTAAATTACGGAATACCTATAAAGGTGTGTTTAACCTACTCCAACCTACACAATATGTCAATGGGATGTGAACACTTTTTTTTTTTTTGCGATACGCGGGCCTCTCACTGTTGTGGCCTCTCCCGTTGCGGAGCACAGGCTCCGGACGCGCAGGCTCAGCGGCCATGGCTCACGGGCCCAGGTGCTCCGCGGCACGTGGGATCTTCCCGGACCGGGGCACAAACCCCTGTCCCCTGCATCGGCAGGCGGACTCTCAACCACTGCGCCACCAGGGAAGCCCATGAACACTCTTACTTAGCTGCATCCATTGGACGTTTCCTTACCTCACTGAGATCATTGTCTCCCTTTTAAAATAAAATACTGGATGCTCCGGGGGCTGCGGAGATAGGTCGAAGCTCGCCCTCGCGATAACTTCCGGAGATAGGGCGAAGCTCGCCCTCGCGATAACTTCCAGCTGGTGTGCCTCACGACAGTGTTGTGCGGGGCGGGACCTACCGGGCGGAGCAGAGCGCGCGATGGCTGCGGTCGTGGCCGAAGCGTGCTGGAAGGCCTTAGAGCGAAGACCCCTCACCAAACGCTCAGTTTTGCAAACTGCTATAGTTTAGCCTGCGATGCTTATGATTAGAGTCAACAATTTGCAATGGCCAGCTCACCTGATGCATTCTTAAGGTATGGCTTCTCCACCAGCTTTCTTTAAAAGTCTGGCTCACTTTGAACCTCTTAAAAGCATTAATCTTCCGAGACCTGATAATAAAACTATGGGATAAATTGGATCACTATTACAGAGTTGTCAAGTAACATTGCTGCCCTATCAAAGTCCAGCCACAGGTCTCTTTCCCACTAAAACGTGGCGATGATCAGGCCAAGATCCACAACAGTCTGTACTGTGCAAAGGGGCCTGGCTCTTGCATACAGGCGCATAGACGAGGACAGGGGAAGGACCCATGAGCTGGAGCGCTCGGCCGTAAAATGTATGAGAGGAATTCTCTACTGCTATGTGCATCCGGCCCATAAGGTCCAGCAGTTTAAGCAGGATCTACTCCCACCATGTCTTTACTCTATCTTCAAGGTACAGACAGGGGATGAGATCCTCTCCTATGAGGAATATGGTCATCTTCAGATAAATGCAGTGTCACTCTATCTCCTTTACCTTGTGGAAATGATTTCCTCAGAACTCCAGATTATCAATAACACTGATGAGGTCTCTTTTATTCAGAACCTTTTCTTTTGTGTAGAAAGCATTTACTGTGTACCTGACTTTGGTGTCTGGGAAAGAGGAAGCATATATAATAATGGCAGCACAGAGTTGCATTCGAGGTAATTTGCTGATTTTTCAGTGTTTTGGTTTTTGTTTTTATTTCAATGTGTGGAATTTGAATATGAATAAAAAATCAAAGTACTAGATTGGAAAATATAAAAATAAAACGGAACTAATATTAATGATGACAATTAAATCAGACAACACACACATTGTGCCCAGCATTGCACCAGGCATGTAGTAGATACCCATTAGATGGTAATAATTATTTTATTTTACAAGAGTGAAAAGAAAAGTTTATTCTACCTGGTGACTCTGTTCTGATTCTGAGGGAAAGTAGCAAATTTTTATAATATGTATGAACTTTTCATCTTACATATAAACGTTGCCTTCTCTCTCCTCTTTTTTTAGAAGAATGGGATAGAGGGCAGACCAATACCTGGGGAAAAAACAGCTGCATCCTTACACCTGACCTTCCAGGATACCCCCTCCCTCATCATTGCCACCTCTATTGCTTTTGTCTGATTTCTGCATGTTGATCTCTATTTGTCTTGGGTCTGCATGGAGCCACCTGCAGGACTTTTGTTTCTCCACCTATTGAGTCTCCCTTTGAGTAGAAAAAAGAAAAGATTTCCAGAGTCTGGACAAGAACATTTTCTTAAGTACCTAACAATAAAAGGGGCATGAAACTATTTACCAACCTCACTTAAATCCAGTAAAATTACCATTTACAGGGTGTTGCGTTAAGTTGATTGCTTTCCTTTCCCTAAATAAAGACTTAAATTTCAGCTCACAGGAAAAACTGATACCAAGAGAAGCTGCTCGTGAAATGATACAAGCAGCGCCGGAAGGGGGAATGTTAGAGGCAGGGTGGGGAGGAAAACAAAACTTGAACCAAAACCTTCACCGCATGTTTCATTTTAGAGTAATAATCAAAAACAAACTAAACATCAAGTTTCCTTGGATTATTATTCTCCCGGTCACGAGGCCACTTTTCATTGTTTGTCAGGGTGATCCTGAATAGAGATATTGTACAGCCTGCATTAGGGAGAGAAACTGGTTGCTCTCAACTCTGACCACAGATGTAAAATAACAGGCTCTGATATTCTTTCAGAAGTTTTGACTTCATTTTTTCTGGAGACTATAAAAAGAAATCTTTTTTGTTGCTACAGCTTTGCTGTGCTAGATGCTTTGTATTGCTTCCCTTCAGTCTGGTCTTAAGAGAAGAGCTTTATCCTGCATACCTATTAGCAAAGAAAAGTGTCTTAGAATCCCTACACAAAAGAATTATTTTGTAGAGGTGCCCGGCCATAGGTTTATATTCATTCCTGGTTTCTCAGGTGACCTATCACGCATAACAAATTTTTTGAAGAGGTTAGAAAAAAGATGGTGGGACTAAAGAAGAATTTGAAAGTTCACTGTATCCAATAACCCAAGAAGAACTTTAAAAGAAAAAAATAAACATTAAGAGAGACAAAGTTTCTAAAATAAACAAACAAGGATCTGCCTTAATAAAGTAGTTGACAGCTTCTCTCCCTCTTTTCCAGGCTCAGCCACCAGCAACAGACAAAAGGCCTCATTTGCACAGCTGTTGCCCAAAGAACTGAACAAAGCGCTGAAACTTTAACTTGAATTTGAAAAAAAAAAAAAGTCAACTGACAAAAAAAGGCACAGATATCAGGGAAGTCAACAACGAGGCAAAAAACTTTGTGAGGTCAGGAAGAAGAATTTTCTAAAAGGTAAATTTCCTGGGAGCCCGAAGGAAACTGGAAATCGGAGTCTGATAAAGGCACGGAGGCTGAGCTCTGGAAGCTCCCATCCCCGCACAGCCACCAGAGTGAAAATCACAACAGCAGGGAGAAATCCATTGCCCAAGATGGTGGAGCAGAAAAGGCAACAGTTTCTTTAGAGCTCGGAAGCTGGAGCCAAGTGAGGGCTAACTTCAAGAAAGAGCCTGCCTCATATCGTTTCTTCTAACTTCTGGACTCTGCCTTAGAATGAGTCTCTGTCATGGGGAGAGGGAAGATTCGGGTAAGACAGAAGAAGGTAGTAATGTTTTTACATCCCCTTCATTTTAAATATTTTTCTTGTCCTTTTTTTTTTTTTTTTTTTTTTTTGGTGGTACGCGGGTCTCTCACTGCTGTGGCCTCTCCCGTTGCGGGGCACAGGCTCCGGACGCACAGGCTCAGCGGCCATGGCTCACGGGCCCAGCTGCTGCGCGGCACGTGGCATCTTCCCGGACCGGGGCACGAACCCACGTCCCCTGCATCGGCAGGCGGACTCTCAACCGCTGCGCCACCAGGGAAGCCCCCTGTCCTTTATTTTTTTTTAACAATATATAAAGCCTCACAAAAGAAGAGGCAACTAGTGTTTTACAAGTAAAGCCTCTTAGGAAAATAAGAAATATACTGGTTTAGGCTATTTATTATTTATAGACTATCAGTTTCAATAAAAAAGCTTGAAGCATCCATACAATAGAAACTATGAAAACAATTAGAACATTAAACCAGGAGTCAAAGAACAAGATGGCAGGATATAATGGGGACAGGGAGAGGGAGTAATTGTACCGGACAATATAGAAATAGTCTTCTCCTTTGCTCTATCAGCTGTGATATACAGAACTAAAATTTAAGTTCAACTGCAGTGAATTCAGTTCTTTTTTTTTTTTTCAGTCCTTTTCCAGCTGCAATAAGAAATGCTGAAGGAATTTCAAGTACAGTCCCAGAAATAGTAATTAAATGTTCACAACATATGCATTGGGTTTGCCCAAAAGTTCATTTGGGTTTTTCCATAAGAGGGTATGGAAACCCGAATGAACTTTTTGGCCAGCCCAATACTAGACACCCCACCCCCACCCCCCCTTGAAGAGTCTTGGAGTCTTATGAGAAAGAGAAACAAAAACAAATAATCTCAATGCAATATGATCAATTTGGGTTGCATTTCTTTTCATATATACTATAGGAGAGGTTTTGTAGGGCTAGGGAAGGAAAGCCTTCACTTGTTGGGAAAGAGAAAAAGCATTACTAACATTTCATATGAGTGATATATATTGGCAGGGACTTAAAAGAAGAACAATTTTCCAAATGGAAAAGAGGGAGAAGGACAGTCCCCAAAGAAACCATGCATGCAAAAGGACAGAGGAGGAAAGACCACAGCGTGTTCAGGAAGATTTCACCATTGAGGGGCTGGGGATAAAGTGGAAAAGTAGCTTGGAACTGTGAAAAACTATAAAGAAGACACTGAAGAGCTTTTCAACAGGTAAGGGAAAGTATCCTATTTCAGTTTTAGATGCCAGTTGCATGTTGCAACTTGGAGAGTGGATAAGAGTAAGAGTGAAATTAAAGTAAGGAAGGAGGCTGTTTTAGGGTTCTTCAGAGAAACAGAACCAATAGGATGTGTATATATATATATATTTGTATAACAATGGGTTTCTTTTAAGGAATTGGCTCACACAGTCACAGAGGATGGCAAGTCTAAAATCTGCCGGCTGGGCTGGCAGGCTGGAGACCCAAGAGAGCCAATGTCACAGTTCTAGCTGAAGGCTCTGTGCTGTAGTGACAGAAAGAGCCAATCAGTGTTGTAGTTGAAGTCCAAAAGCAGTGAGCTGAGAATTCTCTCTTGCTTGGGGGAAGTCAGTCATTTTTTTTTTTTTTTTAATTTATTTATTTTGGCTGTGTTGGGTCTTCATTGCTGTGCACAGGCTTTCTCTAGTTGCGGCGAGCGGGGGCTACTCTTCGTTGCAGTGCGCAGGCTTCTCATTGCAGTGGCCTCTCCCGTTGCCATAAGGAACTCAACTGCCATAAATCCCTTCCCAGGAGTTTCATAACCAGGGAAGACTGATTCTTATCACAGGAGAAGAGACTAGAAATGGACACCTTAACCAGACAGACTTTGTCACAAACTATCATACCTCCCATCTATTCTTCTAAGGGCCTATTCATCATTCCTAAAAATCATTTACCTAAGAGGTGTACATCCCCCCCTCACCTTTAACCTATTGAGATGGCATTTAAGTCTGAATTCTAAGCCACCTGGGGGAGTTACTCATTTTTCCCTGGGTCTCTCTCATGGACACATAAGGTATACACGTTAATAAACTGCTGTTTGCTTTTCTCTTGTCAATCTGTCCCTTACTACAGGAATCTCAGCCAAGAACTCAGAAGGGTAGAGGGAAAATTACATTTCCTTCCCTCCAAAGACAAAATGGGAGAAGCTCAAAGGGGTACACACGCTAAATTGTCCTCCTCCATATTAGGAAGTTAATCACTCATGCCTAAAACTGAAAAAATAGGAAATAAGAGTATAAACATGGTAATAGCTAAAAGAGTTAAAACTGGTTGCCCCTTTAGAGGAAGGATCGAGAGAAAAGAGAGGTAAGAGAGGAGACTTTTCGGTTTTATTGTAAGCCTCATACAACTATTTGACCTTTTAAATTACTCCTGCATAGTTTGAGAAAAAAAATAAAATCAAGTTAAGAAAATAAACTTAGTACAATGTAGGAGTCAAAATTTAGTAAATGTTTCTAAATTTCTTCTGACAGACAATTTCTGCCCTACTCTGTTTTCTGACACTCAAAGAGGAGCAAAAGCCTTCTTGGGGCTTTCCTCTTGTCCCCACAACCCCTCTCTGTCCCCAGCAAAATGCCTCAGACCCTGAGACTCTGGGCTTCAAGTTCAAAGGGACAGACGGGAGAGTCACTGGGGATGCCTCATCCTAATTCTCCCGTGAGATTTGGGCAGAGTTGTTTTCTCTATGATCGTGTCTGCAGAAAAAGCTCGGTCATCTAGAAGTTTCTACTATGTGTAAGGTTGCCGTGTCTTTGCCTGTGTTTTGATAACATACCCCTGAGCTTTTTGGCATCATGCTTTCACTTATTCAGTCATTCATTCATTCAAAAACAAATGTTTAATGAGGCCCTCCTATGTGCTAGATACTTACTATTAAGTTTCTTAAAATTATTTTTCCTCAATGTATGGTTTGCATACTTAGGGATTAAGATATTTCAAGGTTCTTTATAATTCCTGCCTTTTTGTGTGTTAATTAGAAAAGGCAACCTTCTGTGATGTAATGATTAATTAAAATAAGGATAAACTAGATTATCTTAAGAAAAGAAAAGCTCCAAGATTTACTTTCTAAATTTAGATCAGGTCAGTTTAAATTTTCTCTTAACCAACATGTCAGTGGTCTCTCTTCTCACAAAAAAATTAAAATGTTAACATTTATCTAAAAGCATTATCCACCTCCTGCTGCTGGTTTATGAGCAAACAGACTTCTGCATTTCCTCTCAAGAGAGAAAAGTACATTTACAGAGTAGAATAGTATTTTGAAGTACTAATCCATGTATCTTCACTCCTTCCCACATCACCCCCACCTCTTAGTTTCCAGTTATGGACTAAATGTTTGTGTCTCCCAAAAATTCATACGTTGAAGCCCTAATGTGGTGGCCTTTGAAGGTGGGGCCTCTGGGGGTAATTCGATCATGAAGATGGAGCCTCCATGGGGGAACTAGTGCCCTTAGAAAAAGAGAAAGAGAGCTGCCCTTTTTCTCTCCTCTCCATCATGGAAGGATACAAGAAGACGTGTATCTAAAAGCCAGGAAGAGGGGTCTCACCAGACACTGAATCTGCTAGTGCCTTGATATTGGACTTCCCAGCCTCCGAAACTGAGAGAAATAAATGTTTGTGGTTTAAGTCACCCAGTCTATATTTTTGTGATAGCAGCCTGAACTAAGGTTACCCAAAGCAGGAATTGAAATCCCAGGAGTAGCCACCTGCCATGAAAATCAGGAGCCCACACTCCAGAGACAGCCCATAGGAATATACACCTTCGGTTATCCACATCTCCATCAATACTAGCTTTTCTAACTAGCATAATGAATGTTAGAAACAAGGTCTCATTGTGGAAACGAGTGGAATTTCAGATATGTTGTTCAATGAACAGAATACGAAAGTCCACCCAGGGCTTCCCTGGTGGTGCAGTGGTTAAGGATCCGCCTGCCAATGCAGGGAGACACGGTTTTGAGCCCTGGTCTGGGAAGATCCCACATGCCGTAGAGCAACTAAGCCTGTGCACCACAACTACTGAGCCTGCGCTCTACAGCCCGCGAGCCACAACTGCTGAAGCCCGTGTGCCTGGAGCCTATGCTCCGCAACAAGAGAAGCCACCGCAATGAGAAGCCCGCGCAGCGCAACGAAGAGTAGCCCCCGCTCACCGCAACTAGAGAAAGCCCGCGCGCAGCAACAAAGACGCTACGCAGCCAAAAAATTTTTTTAAAGTCCACCCAGGCCTGTAACCTGTACCCTCAAGGATAACGCCCAAGGCTTGACCCACAACAGAACCTGTGTCCAATCATTGAGTCAGAGGACTTCTGGTTGCCTCATGCGACTCCAAGGGTACAGAATTTTGCCTCTGGATATGGTTGCATCTGCTTCAAGAAACATTTCATGAAAGAGGTAGTTGGAGCACTTCAAAAGAACAGAGAGCTGGGACTTCATCGATCTTACGGAACAGTTTGTATAAATGTTTTTGAGCCTGCTTGCCAATGAATTTTTTTAATAAGTTCTGTATTTGTGGCATAATTTATGGAGAGTAAGTCAGTTTTGTGGTGGTTACTATTATTTACTAAAATAACCTAAAGTTGTATGAGACTAAACTGGCTTAGGTTTACAGAATTAGTTGAGAGAGTGAAGAGCCCTGAATGAAATTTGTAGTCTTGACCAGGGAACAGTGCAGCATAAGAAAGCTTGGATCATATAGCTGAGAATTACTAGGAGCATGAACATCTCAACAGAAGCTACTGTAGTGTAGTGACTACATCTGGAAACCATACACGATGACCTCAGCAAATGACAGCATGGACAACTACTAACCAAGGCCCAGATACTTCCTCCTTCCCTGGAGCCAAGAGGCTACTTAAATGCAATCAGAGAATTGTCTGCATTAAAATTTGAAGTGACTGAGTTTGCCAGGAATTGACTAAAACTATGGTTACTGCCATCAGGAAGAATCGAGTCTCTAAATAGATGTTAAACTGGAATTTAGAAAAAAAAAATCTAAGACTTTTCCTTTCTTGCACATCTGAGTTTTGGATTTTGAGAAATTCATACCCACTATATGCCACACGAGGAAAAACAATTCTGGGTCTCTCTCAATTTTTCTCTCCAAGATCTTTTAAGACTTGACACCTCTGTTACATTTTCTCCTCTATTTAGGTCTTCAGGAGTGACCCATGATCCCCCTAGACTCTTCTTTGTAATCCAAAGTCTGGTTCAAAGCCCAGAAAAGGGATATTCACGTCTTGCTGAAAATCAGGAAGAAAAGAAAGGCAGCATCTTAAGTATGTAGGTATGTGTCTTAGCTTGCGCTTCTGTAACAAATACCATAGATTGGATGGTCTAAACATTTATTTCTTACAGTTCTGAAGGCTGAGAAGTCCAAGGTCAAGGTGTCAGCAGATTTGGTGTCTGGCAAGAGCCTTCTTCTTGGCTTACAGGCAGCCAGCTTCTCACTGTATCCTCACATGGCAGAGAGAGAGATCATCTTTCTCACATCTCTTCTTATAAGGGCACTAATCCAATGCACTGGGGCTCAACACTCACAACCTAATTACCTCCCAAAAGTCCCACCTCCAAATATCATCACATTGGGAATTAGGACTCCAACATATAAATTGGGAATCCATAGCAGTATATATTGTGGCAGGGAGGAAAGTGATGATGAGGGAAAAGTTATGTTGAATTCACCTCCCAGGAATTTTACTTCCTGAGGGAAGAAGGTAGAATCATCTTGCATTCAGCAAAAACTTAACTATCAGCCAGCATTAGGAAAGCACTAGTTTCACCAGGATGAGTAAAATATTTTCTGAAATCAAATAAGGAGACAGACCATATAATGTGCTAAGTGCTGTGATGGGGTTAGGTACAGAACCAGCGTTGGGGGATGGAGAGAGCCCAGCTCTGACTGGAGGCATCTGAAAAGCCTTTCAGAAGTGATGAGATTGAAACTGGGTCCTAAGTTTCACCAGCAGAGAATGGCCTTGCCAGTGAGCAGTAACAGAAAATGTCAAGGCAAAAATTAAAGAAAAAGCATGGCGTGTTAGAAATGGTGACAAGTCCAGGAGTCAGAAAGTATGTGGATGGACTAGCAAGACTATGCTAGAGGGTGAAAGTGTGGTCAGATTGTGAAGACTCGTGAATGCTTTTCTGAAGAGATTGGCCTTGATGAGGTCAGCCAGGTCATCCAATGAGCCTGCAGGTCCCAAAGAAGTGCCCTAATGGGAGCACAAAAAACCAGAGCTCTGGGCCCCTCCACTCCACCCCAGACCAATTTGTATCTTTTATATCTCTCTTATATTTCTAATTTGAAAGTAGAACTCCGCTGTTATTTTTAAGTTTTAAAATTGCTCATATAAGCAAATGAAAGTCATGAAAGCTCTTTAATTAGGGAAGTTAAATGACCGTGTTTACATTTCAGACAGCTAATTCTGGTTGCAGGGCAGGAGGAAAGATTAGAGAAAGGAGACATAAGAGGCAGAAAAGTCATTAGTTAGACTGTTAAAATAGCCCATACAAGGAATGACAAAAGGTCCAAACTAAGGTAGTGATAGTACGAGTGTGAACAGATGCAGGAAGAGGGAACACATTCTAGAGACATTTTAGAAATTGAATGAACAGCCTTTTACAAGTCCTATTACACATGTAGCAGATTTCAACAGCATTTGGGCCTAGCAGGCAGGTAATCCACTTTACCTTTACGTTGGTGGATTCATGTAATATCAGTTGCTTCACTTCAACTTCAGTGTATTACCACAGGGAGGTGAGATAAGGACCTCTGGCAACATTCCAAAGTCTAGGTTGTTGAAGATATTACAGTTTGTAGACTGATGTGACTTTGGAAAACAACATTAAATTTAGTGGCTTATGGACGAACATAGGAAAAGTCACCAATGCAGAGTGTCCATTTGACTTATCAATTCCAGAAGACTGATGTGGTATTTTGTTGGCTCTTTTCTTCTCTCTCTTTCACTTTCTACAAGTAATATTTTTTCCAACTCTAAAAAAAGGAATCTGAAAAAAAATAAATTTAGTAGTAAATAAAGTAAGCCATAGATATGGTTCATTTTGTTGTTGTTGTGTTATACTATTTGTCATGATATCACATGATAGAATGGTTTACTAAGATGGATCCTTACAGTATGCTGGCCTTATAGGCAGGCAGAACAGACTTGACTCTATTATGATTTGAGATATGGTGATGAGTTGCTCAACCCTTATTCACACATTCAATCATTCAGTAACTACTTACTAAGCATCTACTTCGAAAAAGTCTTATGACAGGTAAGCACAGTGGAATACAACACAGATGTAGTCTTAGGCTAGTAGAGTTTTCAGCCAGCCAGAGAGACAAACATTAAACAACCAGTTGCACACTTAATTCTTTGACCATTATTGTGATAACTGCTTTGAAGATGAAAGAAAAGCTACAAGAGAGTCTAGAACAGGGGACCTCACCTAGTCTGCACTTCCACGAGGGAGTGACCCTTGATGGGTGAGCTGAAGAACAGGCTGCTGCTTCTGCAAGAAAATGGAGAAGAGATATTCAGGCAGAGTAGGTGGTGCAAAGCAGGCATATATGCACTGAGCAGCTGGAAAAGGCCACGGTGGCTGGAGGGCGGAAATCAACAGGAAGACTGGCCGGATGCACAGATTTGTACGCCTCGTTGGGGTTTGGTTTTAGCCAGAAGGCCAAAGGAACACCTTCAATGGAATTTAAACAGAGGGTGTGGTCATCAGACATTTTTATTTTTTATAGCAGCGTTATTTTTTTTTCACATCTTTATTGGAGTATAATTGCTTTACAATGGTGTGTTAGTTTTTGCTTTATAACAAAGTGAATCAGTTATACATATACATATATTGCCATATCTCTTCCCTCTTCCCACCCTACCTATCACACCCCTCCAGGAGGTCACAAAGCACCAAGCTGATCTCCCTGGGCTATGCGGCTGCTTCCCACCAGCTATCTACCTTACGTTTGGTAGTGTATATATGTCCATGCCTCTCTCTTGCTTTGTCACAGCTTACCCTTCCCCCTCCCCATATCCTCAAGTCCATTCTCTAGTAGGTCTGTGTCTTTATTCCTGTCTTACCCCTAGGTACTTCATGACATTTTTTTCCTTAAATTCCATATATATGTGTTAGCATACGGTATTTGTCTCTCTCTTTCTGACTAACTTCACTCTGTATGACAGACTCTAGGTCTATCCACCTCATTACAAATAGCTCAATTTCGTTTCTTTTTATGGCTGAGTAATATTCCATTGTATATATGTGCCACATCTTCTTTATCCATTCATCCAATGATGGACACTTAGGTTGTTTCCATCTCTGGGCTATTGTAAATAGAGCTGCAATGAACATTTTGGTACATGACTCTTTTTGAATTATGGTTTTCTCAAGGTATATGCCCAGTAGTGGGATTGCTGGGTCATATGGTAGTTCTATTTGTAGTTTTTTAAGGAACCTCCATACTGTTCTCCACAGTGGCTGTATCAATTTACATTCCCACCAACAGTGCAAGAGGGTTCCCTTTTCTCCACACTCTCTCCAGCATTCTTTCTAGATTTTTTGATGATGGCCATTCTGACTGGTGTGAGATGATATCTCATTGTAGTTTTGATTTGCATTTCTCTAATGATTAATGAAGTTGAGCATTCTTTCATGTGTTTGTTGGCAGTCTGTATATCTTCTTTGGAGAAATGTCTGTTTAGGTCTTCAGCCCGTTTTTGGATTGGGTTGTTTGTTATTTTGTTATTGAGCTGCGTGAGCTGCTTATAAACTTTGGAGATTAATCCTTTGTCAGTTGCTTCATTTGCAAATATTTCCTCCCATTCTGAGTGTTGTCTTTTGGTCTTGTTTATGGTTTCCTTTGCTGTGCAAAAGCTTTGAAGTTTCATTAGGTCCCATTTGTTTATTTTTGTTTTTATTTCCATTTCTCTAGGAAGTGGGTCAAAAAGGAACTTGCTGTGATTTATGTCATAGAGTGTTCTGCCTATGTTTTCCTCTAAGAGTTTGATAGTGTCTGCCCTTACATTTAGGTCTTTAATCCATTTTGAGCTTATTTTTGTGTATGGTGTTAGGGAGTGATCTAATCTCATTCTTTTACATGTAGCTGTCCAGTTTTCCCAGCACCATTTATTGAAGAGGCTGTCCTTTGTCCACTGTACATTCCTGCCTCCTTTATCAAAGATAAGGTGACCATATGTGCGTGGGTTTATCTCTGGGCTTTCTATCCTGTTCCATTGATCTATCTTTCTGTTTTTGTGCCAGTACCATACTGTCTTGATTATTGTAACTTTGTAGTATAGTCTGAAGTCAGGGAGCCTGATTCCTCCAGCTCCGTTTTTCATTCTCAAGATTGCTTTGGTTATTCGGGGTCTTTTGTGTTTCCATACAAATTGTGAAATTTTTTGTTCTAGTTTTGTGAAAAATACCAGTGGTAGTTTGATAGGGATTGCATTGAATCTGTAGATTGCTTTGGGTAGTAGAGTCATTTTCACAATGTTGATTCTTCCAATCCAAGAACATGGTATATCTCTCCATCTATTTGTATCATCTTTAATTTCTTTCATCAGTGTCTTATAATTTTCTGCATAGAGGTCTTTTGTCTCCTTAGGTAGGTTTATTCCTAGATATTTTATTCTTTTTGTTGCAATGGTAAATGGGAGTGTTTTCTTGATTTCACGTTCAGATTTTTCATCATTAGTGTATAAGAATGCCAGAGATTTCTGTGCATTAGTTTTGTATCCTGCTACTTACCAAATTCATTGATTAGCTTAGTAGTTTTCTGGTAGCATCTTTAGGATTCTCTATGTATAGTATAATGTCATCTGCAAACAGTGACAGCTTTACTCTTCTTTTCCGATTTGGATTCCTTTTATTTCCTTTTCTTCTCTGATTCCTGTGGCTAAAACTTCCAAAACTATGTTGAATAAGAGCAGTGAGAGTGGGCAACCTTGTCTCGTTCTGGATCTTAGTGGAAATGCTTTCAGTTTTTCACCATTGAGGACGATGTTGGCTGTGGGTTTGTCATATATGGCCTTTATTATGTTGAGGAAAGTTCCCTCTATGCCTAATTTCTGCAGGGTTTTTATCATAAATGGGTGTTGAATCTTGTCGAAAGCTTTCTCTGCATCTATTGAGATGATCATATGGTTTTTCTCCTTCAATTTGTTAATATGGTTTATCACATTGTTTTGCATATATTGAAGAATCCTTGCATTCCTGGAATAAACCCCACTTGATCATGTTGTGTGATCCTTTTAATGTGCTGTTGGATTCTGTTTGCTAGTATTTTGTTGAGGATTTTTGCATCTATGTTCATCAGTGATATTGGCCTGTAGTTTTCTTTCTTTGTGACATCCTTGTCTGGTTTTGGTATCAAGGTGATGGTGGCCTCGTAGAATGAGTTTGGGAGTGTTCCTCCCTCTGCTATATTTTGGATGATTTTCAGAAGGATTGGTGTTAGCTCTTCTCTAAATGTTTGATAGAATTTGCCTGTGAAGCCATCTGGTCCTGGGCTTTTGTTTGTTGGAAGCTTTTAAATCACAGTTTCAATTTCAGTGCTTGTGATTGGTCTGTTCATATTTTCTATTTCTTCCTGATTCAGTCTTGGCAGGTTGTGCATTTCTAAGAATTTGTCCATTTCTTCCAGGTTGTCCATTTTATTGGCATAGAGTTGCTTGTAGTAATCTCTCATAATCTTTTGTATTTTTGCAGTGTCAGTTGTTACTTCTCCTTTTTCATTTCTAATTCTACTGATTTGAGTCTTCTCCCTTTTTTTCTTGATGAGTCTGGCTAATGGTTTAACAATTTTGTTTATATTCTCAAAGAACCAGCTTTTAGTTTTACTGATCTTTGCTATCGTTTCCTTCATTTCTTTTCCATTTATTTCTGATCTGATTTTTATGATTTCTTTCCTTTTGCTAAATTTGGGGTTTTTTTTTTTTTCTTCTTCTTTCTGTAATGCTTTAGGTGCAAGGTTAGGTTGTTTATTCGAGATGTTTCCTGTTTCTTAAAGTAGGATTGTATTGCTATAAACTTCACTCTTAGAACTGCTATTGCTGCATCCCATAGATTTGGGGTTGTCATGTCTCCATTGTCATTTTTTTCTAGGTATTTTTTTGATTTCCTCTTTGATTTCTTCAGTGATCACTTCGTTATTAAGTAGTGTATTGTTTAGCCTCCATGTGTTTGTATTTTTTACAGATCTTTACCTGTAATTGATATCTAGTCTCATAGCGCTGTGGTCGGAAAAGGCACTTGAAATAATTTCAATTTTCTTAAATTTACCAAGGCTTGACTTGTGACCCAAGATATGATCTATCCTGGAGAATGTTCCATGAGCACTTGAGAAAAATGTGTATTCTGTTGTTTTTGGATGGAATGTCCTATAAATATCAATTAAGTTCATCTTGTTTAATATAAATATCAATTAAGTCCATCTTGTTTAATGTATCATTTAAAGCTTGTGTTTCCTTATTTATTTTCATTTTGGATGATATGTCCATTGGTGAAAGGGGGGTGTTAAAGTCCCCTACTATGAATGTGTTACTGTCGATTTCTCCTTTTATGGCTGTTAGTATTTGCCTTATGTATTGAGGTGCTCCTATGTTTCGTGCATAAATATTTACAATTGTTATATCTTCTTCTTGGATCGATCCCTTGATCATTATGTAGTGTCCTTCTTTGTCTCTTCTAATAGTCTTTATTTTTAAGTCTATTTTGTCTGATATGAGAATTGTTACTCCAGCTTTGTTTTGGTTTCCATTTGCATGAAATATCTTTTTCCATCCCCTTACTTTCTGTCTGTATGTGTCTCTAGGTCTGAAATGGGTCTCTTGTAGACAGCATATATAAGGGTCTTGGTTTTGTATCCATTCAGCCAATCTGTGTCTTTTGGTGAGAGCATTTAGTCCATTTACATTTAAGATAATTATCGATATGTATGTTCCTATTCCCATTTTCTTAATTGTTTTGGGTTCGTTATTGTAGGTCTTTTCCTTCTCTTGTGTTTCTTGCCTAGAGAAGTTTCTTTAGCAGTTGTTGTAAAGCTGGTTTGGTGGTGCTGAACTCTCTCAGCTTTTGCTTGTCTTTAAAGGCTTTAATTTCTCCATCAAATCTGTATGAGATCCTTGCTGGGTAGAGTAATCTTGGTTGCAGGTTTTTCTCCTTCATCACTTTAAATATGTCCTGCCAGTCCCTTCTGGCTTGCAGAGTTTCTGCTGAAAGATCAGCTGTTAACCTTATGGGGATTCCCTTGTGTGTTATTTGTTGTTTTTCCATTGCTGCTTTTAATATGTTTTCTTTGTATTTAATTTTTGACAATTTGATTAATAAGTGTCATGGCTTTTTTCTCCTTGGATTTATCCTGTATGGGACTCTCTGTGCTTCCTGGACTTGATTAACTATTTCCTTTCCCATATTAGGGAAGTTTTCAACTATAATCTCTTGAAATATTTTCTCAGTCCCTTTCTTTTCCTCTTCTTCTTCTGGAACCCCTATAAGTCGAATGTTGGTGCATTTGATGTTGTCCCAGAGGTCTCTAAGACTGTCCTCAGTTCTTTTCATTCTTTTTTCTTTACTGTGCTCTGCAGTAGTTATTTCCACTATTTTATCTTCCAGGTCACTTATCCGTTCTCCTGCCTCAGTTATTCTGCTATTGATCCCATCTAGAGTATTTTTAATTTCATTTATTGTGTTGTTCATCGTTGTTTGTTTCATCTTTAGTTCTTCTAGGTCCTTGTTAAATGTTTCTTGTATTTTGTCTATTCTATTTCCAAGATTTTGGATCATCTTTACTATCATTATTCTGAATTCTTTTTCAGGTACACTGCCAATTTCCCCTTCATTCGTTAGGTCTGGTGGATTTTTATCTTGCTCCTTCATCTGCTGTGTGTTTTTCGGTCTTCTCATTTTCCTTATCTTACTGTGTTTGGGGTCTCCTTTTTGCAGGCTGCAGGTTCGTAGTTCCCGTTGTTTTTGGTGTCTGTCCCCAGTGGCTAAGGTTGGTTCAGTGGGTTGTGTAGGCTTCCTGGTGGAGGGGACTAGTGCCTGTGTTCTGGTGGATGAGGCTGGATCTTGTCTTTCTGGTGGGCAGGTCCACATCTAGTGGTGTGCTTTGGGGTGTCTGTGGACTTATTATGATTTTAGGCAGCCTCTCTGCTAATGTGTGGGGTTGTGTTCCCGTCTTGCTAGTTGTTTGGCATAGGATGTCCAGCACTGTAGCTTGCTGGTCGTTGAGTGAAGCTGGGTGCTGGTGTTGAGATGGAGATCTCTGGGAGATTTTCGCCATTTGATATTATGTGGAGCTAGGTGTTCTCTTGTGGACCGGTGTCCTGAAGTTGGCTCTCCCACCTCAGAGGCACAGCACTGACTCCTGGCTGCAGCACTAAGAGTCTTTCATCCACGCGGCTCAGAATAAAAGGGAGAAAAAGTAGAAAGAAAGAATTAGTAGAAGGAGAAAGAAAGAAAGAAAGAAAGAAAGAAAGAAAGAAAGAAAGAAGGGAGGGAAGGAGGAGGGAAGGAAGAAAAAAGAAAGAAGATAAAGTAAAATAAAATATAATAAAGTTATTAAATAAAAAAATAATTATTAAAAAAAAGAAAAAAAATTAAAAAAAACGGACGGATAGAACCCTAGGACAAATGGTGGAAGCAAAGCTATACAGACAAAATCTCACACAGAAGCATACACATACACACTCACAAAAAGAGCAAAAGGGGAAAAAATCATAAATCTTGCTCTCAAAGGCCACCTCCTTAATTTGAGATGATTCGTTGTCTATTCATGTATTCCACAGAGGCAGGGTACATCAAGTTGATTGTGGAGCTTTAATCCGCTGCTTCTGAGGCTGCTGGGAGAGATTTCCCTTTCACTTCTTTGTTCTCACAGCTTCCAGGGGCTCAGCTTTGGATTTGGCCCCGCCTCTGCGTGCAGGTCGGCTCACTCAAGCCGGGGGGAGGGAGGGGTACGGAGGCGGGGCGAGCTTGCGGCGGCAGAGGCCAGCGTGACGTTGCGCCAGCCTGAGGCGTGCCGTGCGTTCTCCTGGGGGAGTTGTCCCTGGATCACGGGACCCTGGTAGTGGCAGGCTGCACAGGCTCCCCGGAAGGGGGATGTGTATAGTAATCTGTGGTCGCACACAGGCTTCTTGGTGGCGGCAGCAGCAGCCTGAGCGTCTCATGCCCGTCTCTGGGGTCCGCGCTTTTAGGCGCGGCTCGCGCCCATCTCTGGAGCTCCTTTAAGCAGCGCTCTTAATCCCGTCTCCTCGCGCACCAGGAAACAAAGAGGGAAGAAAAAGTCTCCTGCCTCTTCGGCAGGTCCAGACATTTTCCCGGGCTCCCTCCCGGCTAGCCGTGGCGCACTAACCCCCTTCAGGCCGTGTTGACGCCGCCAGTCCTCTCCCTGCGCTCCTACCGAAGCCCAAGCCTCAGCTCCCAGCCCCGCCCGCCCCGGCGGGTGAGCAGAGAAGCCTCTCGGACTGGTGAGTGCTGCTCGGCCCTGATCCTCTGTGCGGGAATCTGGCCGCTTTGCCCTCCGCACCCCTGTTGCTGTGCTCTCCTCCGCGGCCCCGAAGCTTTCCCCCTCTGCCACCCGCAGTCTCTGCCCGCGAAGGGGCTTCTAGTGTGTGGAAATCTTTCCTCCTTCACGGCTCCCTCCCGCTGGTGCAGGTGCCGTCCCTATCCTTTTGTCTCTGTTTATTCTTTTTTCTTTTGCCCTACCCAGGTACCTGGGGGGGGGGGGGTTCTTGCGTTTTGGGAGGTCTGAGGTCTTCTGCCAGCGTTCAGTAGGTGTTCTGTAGGAGTTGTTCCACGTGTAGATGTATTTCTGGTGTATCTGTGGGGAGGAAGGTGATCTCCGCGTCTTACTCTTCCGCCATCTTCCCGGAAGCCTATATCCATCAGACTTTTTTTTAAGGACTTCTCCAACTTCTGGGTGAAAAATAGATTGGAGTGAGACAGAAGTGGATTCAGGGAGACCACATAAGTGGCTCTTGTCAGAAACTTCACCAGATTTCTCATCTGCAGACCCTGATGCCAACAACCTGAGTTCCGGGAACAATTTTAACCAGAGTGTACATACAGTTAGGCCCAGATACACCCAGCAACAGAGTCTAGAGTGTATCTTGCTGTTGAGTTTGATGTCCTGTGCCTCTAGGCCACAGCCTTTGCCACTGCAGATGTGTGGGCCTGGGCCATGTGCCAGCCACTGTTTCAGGGTTTCCTTCTTCCTCATTTGCTAAAGCCTCTTCCTAAAACCTGCCCCTGACCTCTGCCTGGCTTAACCAGTCCTTCACTTCTGTAGTCATTCATCACACACTGGATGGGCCTCTTAGAATAGCACTGTCTTCCAGATAGAGTTCTGTTCTACCAGCTGCTTCTACCTCAGCTATTGGTTCCCTCACTGGTTTCAGCCCTGCCCTAGGTCAAGGTCCTCACCTGGTCCCTCCCTTCCCCCAAAGTTCCTCTGAGGCGAGGCTGTCAGAATGATACAAAATAAACTACAATAAATAGCACACAATGGTGGGTTACCTATCTAGAAGCGTTTTCCTTTAGCAGAAGACAGCTTTATTTCTTATTCTTCTGAGAGAGCAAGGTAAGATTTATTATTTGTTAACAGTTGCACCAGAAATTCCAGTGTGGCTGAAGCACTGTTGCATACGGTTATCAAAAGAATCAGGAACATGTTTTATAGCAATAAATATCACTCAGATTTTTTTCTCAAACATGTTTCATTGTTTAGGTCTTTTTGCTTTTAACTGGCCTGAGTGTCTGACTCCCATGTTTCTCTGGATTTCCTGCAGTACAAATGATACACCTCAGTGAAGAAAGACACTGGCATGTGAAAAGAAGAGAGTCAATTTAATCTGCATTTAATCTGTAGCAGGTGTGCTGTTGGATTTAGTAAGCATTTCTGGGTAAGCAGTGTTTTTTTTTTCTTTCTTTCCTTAGGAAGAGGACTTGAATCACATGAGCAAATTTTAAATCAAAACATGAAATATAATCTGAGCAGGATACAACAAATAATTCTCCACCCTTACACTTTCTCTACACCTAAAAGAAAAAAAGTTAGAGGGAAAAAGTTTTCTCTGAGCTTGCTAGGATACATTTCTTTTTCTTTTGTTTCCTTTTTCCTTTTTCAGTCCAGGCAAGATGGGACCACCCATAGAAATTAACTAACATCTCATTTCCTGAGTCTGAAATCTGAAAAACATTCATAAGTTTCAGGATAACATCTTTTTACATCTGTGTTTATGGTTCCGTTTTAAACACCTTTTTCTAAAAATAGAATTCTCAGTATGACCAGAACAAACACGGACTGGGTGAAAAATGTTTCTGCCAGATTGTGAGATTGATGTGAATTAAAGTAGCTGAAATGTAAGCCCATGTTATTGTAATCTGAAGTGTTAGAGCGTGCCCTTCAGCTAAGAAATGCAAAATATTTTCAAAACAAGCATCATGTGACACTCAGCAGATTGAGTCATATTATTGCAGCTCTCCAGAGGAGGTAATTTGTTGTGCAGAGACTTTGGGATGTTTTGCTAAAATATTGACCTTTTATTTCCTAATGCGGCTCAGAATTCTCAAATTTTTGTTGCACTTGTTTTACATTTTGTTCTGTTAACCAGATTGCTGTCAAAAATTCTAATGAATCTTACTATCTTTTAAGATAGAAGGGATAGCAAAAAAGATGTACAAAAAAGAACAACAAAGTTTCAGGTGTTTTGATTTAACGCTTTTTATGCAGTTTTGAAGTTCCCAACCATAGTATTAACTTTACTTCAGCACTTTGTAACCTGTCCTCAAATTTGGGATTTTCTTTATCCTTTCTTCCATGTACTCTGATAGCACATATGTTATAATCTGTAGATTAGTTTAATTTTCTGCAATGATGAAAACATCAAAGAGTTTTAGTCACTTGAGCTGCCAGTTAGAAATTGAAGCTTCCAGCTCCACCTGAGCAGAAATAAACAAGCCCCAAAAGGAAAGGTGAGTAGGAGCCAGAAAGAGATCCAGTGGCAAAGCTTTTGTGTGAAATATGGAAGAACAATGTTATTTCTGCTTACTAGATATGTGAGCACAGTGCAAGGGACACCAAAAGCTGAGGCTGGACAAAAACAAGAAGCAGAGGCTTTGACTTATATCAAAATTGGTCAGGAGAGAGGCAATTGTCCTTTGCAAATAATTTCCAAAAGAGCTTCCTACCTAACAATACACCCTCCATTCAGTTCATCTTTTGTCTTCTATTCCTTTTATTTCCTTTGGGGGTTTTTGTTTGCTTTGTTTTGTTTACATAGATGCTTAGCTTCTGGCTCTCATCATTTCTCAAACTCCAGCTCAGTGACTTTTTTTTTTAAATAACAAAGGACGTTCCCAATTTAATGAATGAAATTAATTTTCAGATTTAAGAAATCCAGTAAATCTCAAGAAGAATAAATATGAGCAGAAACATGCTTAGGCCCATAATAGATAGAAGGCTGAAAACCAAAGAGAAAAAAACTTGAAAGCAGACAGACAAAAAATGGCAACTCTACATAAAGCAGCACACAGTTTGAATGATGTTGATTTCCTATCAGAAACTATGGAGATGAAAAACAACATCAAAGAGGTTTAAAAAAATCTGCCAAGACAAAATTCTGCATCCAGCATAAGTGTTCTTCAGGAACAAAGGCAAATAAAGACATTTCAGGTAAATGAAAACAAAAAAAAACTCAGCACAAGCAAACCTGAACCATAACAAATGGAAAAAACAAGTTTTTCAAGTTGAAGGAAAATTATACCAGACGGAATTATATATATATATTTATATATATAATCATAAATAATTTGTATATTAAGTAATACATAATTACAAATAGATAATTTATATGCACATTTGATAATTTTCATATCTTTCCTCCATATTTTTTAGCTGGGAGAATTAAAGAGGAAAATTGTTTCGTCAGTTTTGAATAAAAGATTCTTTAAATTCTATAGTGCTCAACAATTTTCAGAAGTTTCACACACGTGATTTCATACAATCCCACAATAACCTTTTTATTTTCAAATTCCAACTCAGTGACTTTTTTGATTTCTTTGTATTCAGTAGGTTATTCCTAGGCATCTGATATCTTGTGGCTATATTTTTAGCACCCATAGTAAGATTTTAGATATGTTCACTTATTTTTTTAATTAGTCCTCTGTCCAGAGCCAGCTCCCTCTGTTATTCTGTGCTGGCTCAAAGCTCTGACTCATCTTCCTGGTAAGATGCTGCCTATCTTTGCCAAAGAAAAAAAGACCCATCTCTGAAGGAGGCAGAGTTAAAAGTTCTCCAAGGGCCCAATTTCTGTGAATTCATAATCCAAACATATACAATGTAAGTGAAAGCTGAACAATTACCTCATAAATGTTGGAGAACATATTTGAGGTAGGGCCGTATGTGTCTGTGTTTAATTATCTTTATGATTAACAGAAAAACACTTTCGAAGGACCAAAACATTTTTAGTTCGTCTAACCAAAGGAAGATCAAATTTGTATAGGGCCTTTCAACTTAAAGGGGTACTCGTTAAGAAAAAGAACACAGAATTAAAACTAGAAAATTAGGAACAAAAGTGAATATATGTTTGGAAAGAAAAATAAATCACAATAAAATACATTTTAAAAAATAGATAAATACATTAAACATCATACAATACAGAAAATAACTATTTTATTAATTAATTGCCTGTTAAGCCTCTCAGATACAAGTTTCTATTTTTTGGCTTCATACTCTGAAAAATATATACAAAATTAATTGTAACACAAGAGGAATTAAAATACAGTTTTAAATTGTTGCTACATTATATTGAGCTGCATAAATATGTAATCATATTACTCTAATACTACATACATTAACTAAGTTGATGAATATGCATAGGTATCTTGTCATCAGAGCGCTTATTTTTTCAGTCTATATTTCTTTATTGTTGACAATTTTGTGTACTATTTCATCTGGAACTGCTCAACTTTCCAAGGACAAAGCATGTCAGATACTATAAGAAGTTATCTGACATATTAGAATGAAATGCACAGTCTGTCAAGAGACTTATTGTTACTTAATATTACTGTTTGTAATATTCCTAAAGTTTGTAACCTATAAACACAAGAATTATTAGATAGATTTTACTTTGTGTGATTCTCATCCAAAAAAGAAAAAAATATCGCGCATTTATCCTTGTACATTCTACATTATTAAGTATGTTACTGACAGGAGAGAATGACCATTTTGATTAGGTGATAATAGGAAGGGGGATGTTTTGCTTACAATTCTACACTTCTGACGCTTAGAAGAATTTTCCACAGACTAGCTTCTGGCTTCCTGATTTCTAAGTCCTTTTTCTCTTCCACAATCCACATACTTCAGTGCCTGGTGCTATAGGACACATTCATATCACAACATGACTCCACTCTTGCACTTTCATGTTGTAATGCCAGATAGTCCACAGAAGTTTCCTGGAAGCAATTCTTCCAAAGAGTTGGCAATTATACATGGAAGTGATTGTCAATTTCTGCATCCCCAAAATGCCTGACACCAGAAGAAGGGTGCAGGAAAGAAAGTATGAGTGGAGACAGGAGTCTTAACCAATTGTAGTTAAAAGTTTGTAAATTTTACAAAATCATATGACCATGTGAACACATGGCTAGGACCTTCCCAAGGCCTGGGAGGGAGCCATGCAAGGAAAGGCCTTGAAATGCAAGCTCCATCAGCTTCACAGTAGAGTTGCTTCTGCATCTAACCTCATTGACCTTTTAAAACAGGATGGTTAGACTCCTGGTTTCCTGCACATAAGGAGCTTAGAGGTTGTCTCGCTATCCTAACCATGAGTAAAAAGCTAAACAACTCTTCTCAGATCCATCAGAAGTCACAGGGTAAACTGCTGTCCCAAAAGTTGGAGAGACAAACAGGTGGATACAGAGAATCACAACTTACCGGAGCAGAAACCCACAAGCACAAAATTCCGTAGGAACCAGTAGGAAAACATAAACCATAAATTGACGAATCCCTGTAGGTTCAGTGTGGATGTGTCTGAGAGCTAAAAACTGTTAGGGGCCCATTCATTGGGGACGGGGGAGGGGTATTTCCACACTTTTGTGAGTTTTACCTCCAGGAACTCTATCAGGTCCTCACAGTAAAGAGTGGATAAAAGTATCCTCATGCTTTCAGCAGGGAAAAGGGAAAAGGAAACTTTTTAAATATACCAGAGCATTCTGTTCTTCTTACAAGATCTACCCTCAAGAGAAACGATTTTACAAGAGCCTAACCTATAGGGGTTTTATCAGAGCCTAACTGAGCTGAGGGAAGGGGAATACCCACCTCCAACCCCCTCTAACCATCCTGTCCCACCTAAGCGGGGAGGGGACTGAGAAGTACTGCTGAAGTTCACAGTCCAGGGGCACAAGCTCACCAAAGACTGAGACCTAATCATGGGACTATAGAGTGCTTCCCCTCTCCCCACACCTTACCACTACATTACTAAAGATCTGTTTACTTAAGTTTCTTTTACCAAGTACATCATGTCCACCTCTCAACAAAAACTTCCAAGACATACTAAATAGCAAAAAACATAGTTTGAGGAGCCTGAGCAATATCAGAATCAAAGTCAGATATGGCAGGAATGTTGGAATTATCAGACCAAGAATTTTAATAACTAAGATTAATATGTAGACAACTTATAAGTAAACAACATTAAGAACACGTAGATAGTATAAGCAGAAAGATGGAAATTCTAAGAAACAATCAAAAAGAAATTCCGGAAATCAAAAACATTGTAACAGGGCTTCCCTGGTGGCACAGTGGTTGAGAGTCCGCCTGCCGATGCAGGGGACACGGGTTCGTGCCCCGGTCCAGGAAGATCCCACATGCCGCGAAGCAGCTGGGCCCGTGAGCCATGGCCGCTGAGCCTGTGCGTCCAGAGCCTGTGCTCCACAACGGGAGAGGCCACAACAGTGAGAGCCCTGCCTACCACAAAAAAAAAAAGAAAACAGAGGTATTACATGATGATAAAAACAACAATACTCCAAGAAGACATAGCAATCCATATGTGCCTAACAACAGAATCACAAAATACATGAAGCAAAAACAATAGAACTCCAAGGAGAAAATGATGTATATACTATTATATTTGGAGACTTAAACACTCCTTTATAAGAAATGGACAGATTCAGCAAGCAGAAAATTTGTAAGACATAACTAAACTCAACAATACCTCAATCAAATGGATATAATTGACATCTATGGACAGCATCCATAACAGCAGATTATACATTCTCCTCAACTTTGCATGGAACATTCACCAATATAGACAACTTCTGAGCCATAAAACACGTCTTAACAAATTTAAAGGAATAGAAATCACACAATGCTTGCTCTCAGACCACAATAGAATTAAACTAAGTATCAATAACACAAAGAGCTGGAAATCCCAAAATACATGGGGAACACCAACACAATTCTAAACATACAAGGTCAAGGAATAAAATCTCAAGAGAAATTTAAAAGTATTTTTAACTAAGTAAAAATGAAAATACAACATCAAAATTTATGGATGCTGTGAAAGCACTGCAAAGAGGAAACTTTATAGCATTGAATGCATTTTTTTTTTTTAAGAAATATCTAGGGCTTCCCAGGTTGTGCAGTTGTTAAGAATCCGCCTACCAGTGCAGGGGACACGGGTTCGAGCCCTGGTCCAGGAAGATCCCACATGCTGAGGAGCAACTAAGCCCGCGAGCCACAACTACTGAAGCCCGTGCGCCTAGAGCCTGTGCTCTGTAACAAGAGAAGCCAACGCATGAGAAGCCCATGCACCGCAACAAAGAGTAGCCCCTGCTCACTGCCTGCATGCAGCAACGAAGACCCAATGCAGCCAAAAATAAATTTATTTTAAAAAAAAGAAAAGAAATATCTAAAATCAATAATCAAAGCTTCCACATTAGGAAATTAGAAAAAAAGAAGAGAAAATTAAATCCAAAGTAAACAGAAGAAAAGAAATAAGAATTAGAGCAGAAATCAATAAGAGAGCAAATAGGAAATCAATAGAAAACAATGAAATCAAAAGCTAGTTCTTTAATAAAATCAGTAAGCCTCTAGCAAAGCTAACTAAGAAAAAGAGAGAAAGGATACCAATTAGTAATATCAGAAATGAAAGAGGGGGGCTTCCCTGGTGGCGCAGTGGTTAAGAATCTGCCTGCCAATGCAGGGGACACAGGTTTGAGCCCTGGTCCGAGAAGATCCCACATGCCGCGGAGCAACTAAGCCCATGAGCCACAACTACTGAAGCCTGCATGCCTAGAGCCCATGCTCCACAGCAAGGAGAAGACTGTGCACCTCAATGAAGAGTAGCCCCTGCTCACCACGACTAGAGGAAGTCCATGCACAGCAACGAAGACCCAACTCAGCCAAAAATAAATTAATTTTTTAAAATAGAAATGAAAGAGGGAACGTCAATACAGGTCTTATGAACATTACAAGGGTAATAAAGGAATACTATGAACAAATCTGCCCACACATTTCATAACCTGGATGGAGGATCATTTCCTTGAGGGACACAATTTGCCAAAACTCTCACAAACAGAAATAGACAATCTGAATAGGCTTGTATCTATTTTTGTATCAAAAAATTAAATCAAAAATTAGTAACTGTCCAAACAGAAAACACCAGGTCCAGATGGGTTCACTGGTGAATTCTACCAAATAGTTTAAGAAGAAATCATACCAATTCTCTACAATGTCTTCCAGAAGATATAAGCAGAGAAAATACTTTCTAAACGATTTTATGGGGCCAGCACTACCCTAATACCAAATGCTGACTAGGATGTGGAGCAACAGGAACTCTCATTCACTGCTGGTGGGAACACAAAATGGTATGGCACCTTTGGAAGGCAGTTGGATGGCTTCTTATAAAAATAAACATACTTTTCCCATCAGGTTTAACAATCACACTCCTGGGTATTTTCCCAAAGGAGTGGAAATCTTAGATACTCAAATACCTGCATATATCATAATTGCTAAAACTTGGAGGCAAACAAGATGTCCTTCAATAGGTGAATGGGTAAATAAACTGGTATATCCAGACAATGGAATATTATTCAATGCTAAAATAAAAGAGCTATCAGGCCATGAAAAGACATGGAGGAACCTTAAATACATATTACTAAGTGAGAGAAGTCAACCAAAAAATACCACATACTGTGTGATTCCAACTATAAGACATTCAGGAAAAGGCAAAACTATGCAGACAGTGGATGCCTCAGGTTTGGGGGGAAGAAGGGATAAGTAGGTAGAGTGCAGAGAATTTTTAGAGCAATGAAACCACTCTATATGATATCAGAATCATGCATGCATGTCATTATAAAATTGTCCAAACCCATAGAATGTACAATAATTAATCCTAGTGTAAAAAATGGACATCCAATGATAATAACATGTCAGAGTAGGTTCATAAATTGTTACAAATAATCTACACTGGATTGATAACAGGAAAGGCTATGGATGTTTGTGCCAAAAAGTAAGAAAGGGCATTGCAGGTAGAGGGCATGGTGTGTGAGAGGTTCATTAGAAAACAAGGAGCATAATCACTCAAAAGACTAAAAGCGTATGTGCCTGGAGCACAGTGAGCAAGGATTATCACAGGATGAAGCTAGAAATTAGGCAGAAGCCAGATCATGTAGGGCCTTCCCAGATATTAGACTAAGTGATTAAAAGCTTTTAAGCAAAAAGGAGCACTGTCAGATTTAACCTTAAAAAAAATAATTCTGAGATAGACACAATATAGAAAAGTTAGGGGGAATGATACTTCTCTAAGGATATCATTTTTATCACTTTGACTTTGAACCATGTTATTGTTTAATACTCATAAAATAATAATGAATATATTTTATTCCTAAAAGGGAATACAAACTAAAGCAAATGAACCTTATTATAATCCAAAAGAATAACATAACCATATTTGAGGTGGGGGAGGTAGGGGGAGGACCAGGAAGGGCTATTCAAGTAACTTTTTTAAAATTGAGACTTAATTGACATATAACATTATATTAGTTACAGGTTCAAGTAACTTTTGAACACAGCATTTTAATACTATACGTTCATTCTAAAGAGAAAGAACTGTAAGTAAATATTAAACATATGATTTTTAATATATATATTATAAAAGAGGGAGAGAGTTCAAGAAATAGATAAGGGATATTTGTGTATGCATGTACATATGTATGTGTATGCACATACATATTTCTTAGCAATGTCTGTTGAGAAAACCCAGAGGTAATCACTCCCCAATAGCAATGAGAAAAATTAATGACCAAATTTTGACTTCTAAATATATTTTGTACTAAAAGGAACCGTGACTCCTTAGAGAAATGGTTGATTTCAGCCTAGGACAGAAAAAATAGAAGAGGAACTGTGAACATCTTGTGCCAAAAAGTAAGGAAGGGCTTCAAAAATGTCGGGGATGACAATAAATTAACACAGGAACAATTTTTTTTTTAATAGTCACAAAATTTATTATGTTAAAAAGGCAGATTAGAAAATGGCATTACGGTATTATCTAATTTTTTTTAATTTTTATGAATATGTTGCTTTTATAAGTAGCTTGAATAAACATACACTAAAACATTACCATTAAATCCAAGGAAGAAGGGATATATGTATATGTGCGACCGATTCACTCTGCTGTACAGCAGAAACCAACACAACATCGCAAAGCAACTATACCCTGACAAAAAAAATTTTTTTAATTAAAAAATGTTACCATTAACTATCTTCATGTGTAAGAACTATGGAATTTTCTTACATATGTGTATGTGTGTGTGTGTGTATATATATACTTTTTTTTTTTTGGCCGTGCCATGTGGCATGTGGGATATTAGTTTCCTGACTGGGGATGGAACCCGCGCCCCCTGCATTGGAAGCTCAGAGTCTTAACCACTAGACTGCCAGGGAAGTCTGATCATGGAAATTATAGTTCATTAATTAACTAAACACAGGACCATTTTGAAAAAGATCTTACCTAGCCAAATCTAAAAATCACTATATTAAGATTAAAATAATTATATTATTATTTTAGGAAAATAAATATACTAACAGATTAAAACTCATTAAAGGAAATAAGAATCCATGAATTTATACTAATATAGAAAATATATGAATGAATGAATGAGTGAATGGGAAGAGAAAAAGCTTTTATATGACAAATATCATAATTGATTTAGGCAAAAATCATCTATCATTAAACTACAGGATGAAAGTTTGGTGATGAATCGAGAGACTTGTGTAGACTTACAAAATATTATCTCCCCTGAAAATACTTGTTAATTAAAAGGAGAAAAGTAGAAACTTTACAACGGAGAGAACTCTAACCAAATGATCAAAGTGAACATCACTGGTGTTCAGACAAGTCAACATCATGTGCCTCACGATACAGGGCATTGAGAAGCATACAACATCCCTTCTGTGGTATTCCTGCCCAAAATACATAACCTCAAACTAATCACAAGGAAACATCAGACAAATCCAAACTGAGAAACATTCTACAACAATAACTGGCCTGTGTTCTACAAATATGTCAAGGATATGATCAACAAAAGCAGACTGAAGAACTTTTCCAGATTAAATTAGACTGAAGAGATGTGACCAGTGCAACATGTGATCCTGGAGGAACACTGGACCCCATTTTTTTCTTTTTTTTTTTCTTTTTTCTTTTAAACTTAAGAACTTCAGTTCCTTCAAAGATATTAAGAGAATAAAAGATATTGTTAAGACATATTGTTAACAAAATATTTTCTCCACTGGGAAATCACATATTTGATAATCAGCTTGCATCCACATTATGTGAAGAATTCTCAAAACTCAACAATAAGACAACAAACGATCCAATTTTTTTAAGTGGGCAGAAGATTTGAACTGACACTTCATCAAAGAGGTTATATGCATGGCAAATAAGCACCATGAAAAGACACTCAACGTTACTAGTTATGAGAGAAATGCCTGTGAAAACCACAGTGAGATACCACTACCTACCTATTAGAATGACTAAATTAAAGAGTGTAAAAAGTGTTAGCAAGACTGTGGAGCAACTGGAGGTCTTACACAGTACTGAGGGAATGTAAAATGGACCAACCACTTTGGAAGACAGTTTGGCAGTTTCTTAAAATGTTAAATATACACTTATCATGTGACCAAGCCATTCCACTCCAAGGTATTTATTTACCCAAGAGAAATGTAAGCATATGTCCACACAAAGATTTGTACATAAATGTTCATAGACGTTTCATTTGTAATAGCCAACCACTTTCTACTACCTCAACTGATATAAAATCTAATCCAAGTCACAGCATCTCTAGCTTTAATTATTATAATAACCCCTGCACTGGACTAAATGTTTATGTCCCCCAAAATTCATATTTTGAAATCTTAGCTCCCAGTGTGATGGTACTTAGAGGTGGGACCTTTGAGAGGTAATTAGATCATGAGGGTGGAGCCCTCATGAATGGGATTAGTGCTCTTATAAAAGGGACCCCAGAGAGCCTCCTCTCCCTTTCTGCCCTTTGAGGATACAACGAGACAGTCGGAGGAGGCTGGACATCTGAGGTCAGAGGGCCAGCATGGTCAGGTTCTGGTGAGAACCCTCCTCCTTCTGTTGGTTATAAGCCATTTATAAGCGACCCAGTCTAAGGTGCTTTGTTATAGCAGCCCAAACTAAGACACCCCATGATTGGTCTCCCTATGGCTGCCCTGACCCCAACCCCAGCAGTGTATTCTCAACATACAGCAAAGTATCTCTCAAAGCATTAAGTCCTACAGGAGTACTTACATAATCCTAACTGCCTGCCCCACCTGTCTGTCTGACTTTATCCCTTATCACTCTCCGTTTTTTTGTTTGTTTGGTTTTTTTCTCTTCTTTTTTTTGGCTGTGTTGGGTCTTCGTTGCTGTGCCCAGGCTTTCTCTAGTTGCAGTGAGCAGGGGCTACTCTTCGTTGTGGTGCACGGGCTTCTCACTGTGGTGGCTTCTCTTGTTGCAGAGCATGGGCTCTAGACGTGGGGGCTTCAGTAGTTGTGGTGCACTGGCTTAGCTGCTCCATGGCATTCACTCTCCTTCTTACTTCTCAGTTCCAACCACATTATCTCCTTGCTTTTCCTCAAACACAGTAAGCATGTTCCTTCTTCAGAGATTTTTGCACTTACTGCCTAGAAACTCTTTGTCCAAATATCCACAACGACGACTCCCTTACCTCCTACAGGTCTCTGTTCAAATACCATCTTCTCACTGGAGATTCTTTCGGATAAACCCATAGAAAATAGCTAGTTCCTCACTGATACCCCCATTCCTCTCCCCTTTCTCTGTACTACTACTCACCGTCCAACATGGTGTGTATTTACTTTTTTAGTTATTGTCTCCATGTTCTCACAACCACTAGAATATAAGCTCTGTGAGAGCAAGAACTTTGTTCACTGCTGGATTCCCTAACAACTGGAATAGTACCTGGTAGGTAGATATTCAATAAATTCTTGTTGATTGGATGCATCAATATTGTAACTGCATTATCTTTAATCTTTTGTTTGACATCTACAAATTGGTAACGGTTTCCTGACCTATTAGAAGTAACTTAAGTGAGAACTTTTATGTTAAATTTACTTTGTTCCATATTTTATGGGCTTTTTTCTTTAAGTGACTTGTCATTGTCTATTCTTCCTTCCCTCATCCCTACCACATTAGTTCATTTAATTTCAGATGTGGCAATACTCTCTGATCATACATCCAAAGTGTTATGCTATTTTCTCTTCTTCATTTCTCAAGGTCTGTAATAGCTGAGTAGGGGAAGAAGGATCAGACCTAGTGCTAAAATATATGGTAGACATTTTCCTAATGCTTGGGAAGGAATGAGTACTTTTAAAAGGTAGAGAAAAAGAGGAAAGAAAAGAAAAATGGCTCTTCCTGGCAGCACTATTTCCTAACCCTGATTCTTTGGTTACTCAGTACATAGCATTTGAGAGCTGCTGCTCTTACAATGTCCCTCTACATTATCATGATGATTGAAAGGCATAATTTGATCACCTGCAGTTTACTGTTAAGGATGCATAGTAGTTATCACAATGCATAACTGAATTAATAGAGCAAGAATTTGTCCAGAATAGCTGCCACTGTTGTTTAGTCTCCAGTTTCTGCTCATATACCACTGGTCATTCCCCACACTTAACTAGCACAATGTAAGTTTCTTGCTGTGATGCCATTTTCTAACCCCATCCTGCTGAGGTAACCTAGTTGCTTACAGAAAGAAAGCTGCCTCGGGAGTGGCTGAGATTCTTTGCTGCTTACAAAAAAAAAAAAAAAAAAATTATTCTATGACCAATGTGAATAATGTGAGATAACTTGAAAAGGGCCAAAGAATTAAAAACAAGAATAAATCCTGAGGAAGGCTATTTGACAAGCTTTTGGCATTATAAAAGAAGAAAATCTAAGAAATTATAGAGGGAAGACTATTTTGATCTTCCAACTGGGGGTGGAGAAAAAGGAAGCAAAATGAAAACTACTAAGTAGAAAAAGGACTCACATTTGGTTAGTTATTTCCTTAACTTAGAATGAACAGGGTTGAAATTAAGTAGATACTGCTGACAAAAAATGATTCCACTGGTAGATATCTTTGATATCAAGCCTCACTATAGATGGGAATGTTAATCCAGCTCATTTCCAGTCTTCCCCACCTTGGATTAACCTCCCCTAGTTGCCATATACCTCTCTTCGTGACCTAAATACCTAAAAATGAAAGTCTGTCTCAATTGTTATTGCTTCCCTAAATGGGTCATAACACTGCATATTCTGACTACAAAATGGAGTGTCAGAACCCAACAAATGTTTGCCACAGGTGTTTTTAATCCTAAAAAATTACCATTTCACACAAAATACTATAAACCACTCTTATACTCAGAGATCGTTCTGCAAGATATATGCCCTCTATCCAGAGTACCAGAAAGAAAGCACAACACTTTTTCCCTTTGATCCTCTTCCCTCTTCCTACACAGACTTAATGAAGATATCTGCCTGACAATAGTAAGCCTGTCAAAATAGACAAGAAACAGCCCAATTTTCCTTGTTATCTGCAAAAAAAAAAAAAAGGAAAACAAAAAGGATTTCAGAAATATATACACGTTATTTGGCTTTCAGCCCGTTCCTTGCTGATTACAAGAAGAATGAGTGATGCTGAATGGTTTTACAATTCTCTTACTTTTGATGCTCCCTCCTGAAAAATGAAACTTTATTACTACTAAAGCCCATAAGCAGCATGCATAAAACAGGGAGAGAAGCTGCCACAGAGGAAAGTGGATAGTAAACATATGTGACTCAAATGCTTGATCCACTGTGCAGAAAACTCCACCTGTTAGAATGGAAGAAGGTAGTTGAATAGAAAAAAGGAAAGCAGGTTCCCAAAGGGCTTGAAAATCAATTCCAAGTTTCCACAAATAACTAGACCTGCTGATGACATATGTAAAAAGCTAACACAGTCATGTCTATTCCCCGTGTAGCCTCTCTTGTCTTTTTCCACCATTCAAATTGATTCCTTCTCTCCTTTTCTATAACATTTCAAGAGCAGCCCTACATATAATGCAAAAACAATGACAAAATAGAGATCATCTCTTGTGTCCATTTGGGAATTTCTTGTTTGCATATGCTATTGTATATTCTTATTAGACAGATATACTTAGATATGTGTTATCTAGGATTATTTCCTGTGACAAATAAGTACATAATTGATACTATTTGATGGATTCATAAAGTTGTCTTTATTTTTTTTTCACATCTCTATTGGAGTATAATTGCTTTACAATGGTGTGTTAGTTTCTGCTTTATAACAAAGTGAATCAGCTATATGTATACATATATCCCCATATCTCTTTCCTCTTGTGTCTCCCTCCCTCCCACCCTCCCTATCCCATCCCGCTAGGTGGTCACAAAGCACCGAGCTGATCTCCCTGTGCTATGCGGCTGCTTCCCACTAGCTATCTATTTTACATTTGGTAGTGTATATATGTCCATGCCACTCTCTCTCTTCATCCCAGCTTACCTTTCCCCCTTCCCGTGTCCTCAAGTCCATTCTCTACATCTGCATCTTTATTCCTGTCCTGCCCCTAGGTTCTTCAGAACCATTTTTTTTTTTTAGATTCTATATATATGTGTTAGCATATGGCATTTGTTTTTCTCTTTCTGCCTTACTTGACTCTGTATGACAGACTCTAGGTCCATCCACCTCACTACAAATAAATCAATTTCGTTTCTTTTTATGGCTGAGTAATATTCCATTGTATATAATAAAGTTGTCTTTAGACTCAATTTCCCTACGACATTTCAACTGATAAGCAACCCAATCCAAAATATTAGTTCCTTTATGGACATTGGTCTTTATTGGCTGCCCAATCCATTCACCTTCCCCTGATTCTTTTGGGAAACTGCCTCTCCCCTGTTGTATGTTGCTATGGTGGAAAGGCAGTTGCATGGCTTTGGAGGCCAAGGGACCCAGGTCCTTTTTCTGGTAGACCCAAGGGCCAGACATGTGACAACCTCAGCCAACGAGGTTCTCTCTCCTGGGCCTATAAATCTTGAGGGTGTGATGCAAGAATGAAGAAACCATTGTAGAGATGATTTCATTTCACTGGCAGCAAAAGAGAAGAGGTGTGCAAAGCAGGTGTCTTTTGCCATGGGGTCGTTGCTGTCCTTCCTGGTCCTCTAAAGCTCTCTTTGCTCCTCTGTTTCCACGCTTAGCTTCTCAGCCTCCTTGCCTGTTATCCCTACATACACAAGCACCATATCTATCCCCATCCCTGCCATCATAGTCTTAAATAAATTCCCTTTTAAGTTAACAGCATTCAGTTTCTATTGATCATAATTAGAGAAACTGATAGACTACCCTAGAGATAAAAGTGAATCTTCAAAAAGTAATTTGCAAACTCTTTCTGATTTCAGTGGAACTACATGTGAGAGGAAAATTTGATAGGATGTTTCTCTGCTACATGGGGAAATAGAACACACAAATTATTCACATTTAAATACTCTCAGGATGTTCTGGGAAAATAGGAGCCAAACGTTAAGAGAAAAGGGGCCAGTATTGATGTAAGAGACTGTTTCTACATGTTAGGTCAGAGTCAGTGAGATATTAACAGATAAAAACAGGGGTATTTATCTTGACATATTGTGAAGACTGAAACATTCTAAAATTTCTCTAGGTTAGGGAGAGTTCGGGATAAAAGGCCAAAAGATCAGAGTAATGGCAATGGAGTGAGTGGATGTGACAAGAGGACATGTCATCAATAGCCCCAGCTAATACTTTTGCTGACAGGCAGCTGAGTCATGAAATGACAGTGAGCAAAGAACTGTGAATGAGTGGAGAGAAGCCCATGGATGAGCAAAGATCACATAAGAAAACAAAATTGCACATTCCCAGACAAAAGTTGATAATGGCTCCACTTGCTTAATACTAGTTATTAATTTTACTGAGAAACTTCAGTATTTATCACTAATTTTATTCAGAATTTACTTTGATATCTGTCTTTATCTCTAATTTTTATAAATATTATTGGGAAAAAACTCAAAAATTGTGATTGCTGTGAGATAGTGATTTACCATAGTGTGGGTAATACAGAGCTTGCCACTAAATGCAGTGCTTGTGTGTGTATGTGTGTGTGTGTGTGAGAGAGAGAGACAGAGACAGAGAGAGAGAGAAAAAGAAGCGTAAGTATACAGAAAAGCAATGGGGCGAGGAGAATGAAAGAAAACTCAATCCTGAATTGCCTGAATCAAGTTTCATACTGGAAAGAAATAAAAGCAGACATGAAAATTGCAAATGCTTAAGAAGTAATGGGAAAGAAAAACATAACAGAATTCTTATGTAAAAGCTCTGTTAAAAGAAAGAAGAGCAGGAAAAAAGTAACAGAACTGACTGAAGAAGGAGCAAGAGAACTAAAAATATATTACAATGTAAGAATAGAGAGATTCAGGAAAAATGCTATATATATGTCAAGGAAATTGCTGATAAAGAAAAGGCCTCTGGGCTTCCCTCGTGGCTCAGTGGTTAAGAATCCACCTGCCAATGCAGGGGACACAGGTTTGAGCCCTGATGCGGGAAGATCCCACATGCCTCGGAGCAACTAAGCCCGTGCACTACAACTACTGAGCCTGCGCTCTAGAGCCCGCAAGCCACAACTACTGAAGCCCGTGTGCCTAGAGCCTGCACTCCGCAACAAGAGAAGCCACTGCAAGGAGAGGCACATGCACCCCAATGAAGACCCAACGCAGCCTTTTTAAAAAAAGGCCTTTGGATTGAGTCATACATATGCATATTACTACAGCATTCATTTTTTTCTGATTTTTAGTGAAAACACATTCATCATTAAATTTGATGAAATACTGAAGAGCATTTAGAAGTTACCATAGATCTATTGATGATATTTCACCACCACGTAATTATTTCGGAGAGCAGGCTGAATATATATGCATGTCTATTTCAGTGGCAAGAATTACAGAGCCAGGGATGTGAAGCCCTATAGCATCAAAAGATGTGTGCTTGACCAGCATGAATGAAACAAAAGGAGGTGAGTCCAAAGTCAATCATAAGGGCAGTTCTACAAATTACGATTTGTTTCATTATTGTACACGGTAAGAAAAACACTTTGGAGACAAACCAGCTTGCGTTCAAATTTGAGCTCAACTCGACTCTTTTCTGGGTGTGTGACCTCAGTTATTCAATCTCTTCAAGCTTCACTACTCTCATCTGTTTAAAAAAAAAAAGGACAAATACTATTTACTTCAGTGAGGGTTGCATTTGATATAGTAAAAGTATGGTTGGTGATATAGAAAGTGTTTAATACTAGAGTTATTGTTTAATACCTGGACCTATGTAGTAAGATTTCACAAGCTCCAACTTGTTATTTCCCTCCTTTCCTCACCCCTACCACCATCAGAAGGGAAAAAAAAACAACAGAAAAACCTCACCTGATACTCAGATGGAAACCTGAAAATTCCATTTTAGATTAAACCACTAGGCTAAAGATTGTGTACCATTTTCAAGTTTAAAACATACTTTAAAAAATGTAACATATTAGCTTTGTCAGTCATTTCTACCTCAAATGATACATTTATGAAATCCTTGGCTGAGAGTGTATTTTAACGGAGGTAGAAGGTCCATGAAAGGCCTGAACCCATTTGCAATGGTGGCATGGATGAGAAGAAAAAGGGGAACCTGGGAGCACAGAGACAAATTTTACCTTCTTTATGGTTATTTTCTAAGGACAAAGAGAGTTTAGATGTGTTATTTTGGAGGGGAAAAAAAAAAGATCTGTTTGATATTAAACAGTTATGACTTCGTAGTGTGCCATGAGGGTAAAATGTAAAAGCTTTTATTAATATTCAGGCATTCATAATACATTTTTATTTATACATAGCCTTTATTTCCAGAGCTCTTGGGACTTTGCAGACACATTACGTTTCAGCCTCCATTTATCTTCACAAGTGTGTCACTAAAGTGTGTAAGGTAACTCTATTATCTTCAGATTACAGATACAGAAAAGAGCAGACACAGATAAAGCAATTTGTCTATGGCCTCACTACATGTAAGTTGTTGAGCAAGGCATAGAACCAGTCACGTAATAGATACCTCTCCTGTCAGATAAGGACATCAGGGCCCCATCCCAGCTGGGACGTGCCTTTTTCTGAACGTTTAGTATCAACAGATGGAAGGATGCAAGGTGGCGTCCCGTTCAGGGAAATCAAAATGAACAGTTCAGTCTCCAACAAATCATTGCAGGTATGGTTTCTGTGGATTTGGTGGCTGTTTGGTGGAGGTAGGAGTCAAGAATGGTCTAAAGTTCAGAGCAGCTTTTTGTCCATTAGATGAGCGTCTGTATAAGGCCATTGGGGCCCTCCCCTGCTACCCCTCCCATCATACCCTCCTTTCACTGGCTTCAAACCTGGTGTTGTTGAGTAAGTCCCTCTGCAGCTCTGCCACAGCTGAATGGGTCTTGAATCTTAACCTGGCGTCTCCAGCCACCAAACCAGAATCACACTGCAGCCACGCTTCAAGGTACAACTTAGCACATACAGAGCTCTGGCTGTGAGCCAGTTCTGAGGCAAGACTTTCACTTTGTCTTTCCATCAGTTATTTTTATCTCAAAGGTCACCACCATTCAGAAGAAAATAAAGGAACACCCAACATGAATATTTTCACATAGGGGTAATAAACAAGTACTCATTTTTGTTTATAAAAATCTACTTCCCTTGTTTCTTGAGAAAAAATGAAATGAGCTGGTAGAATAATTTTTAAAACTGAATCTTTAAGAGTAAATGGTTAAGATCATTTATTTTGGGTAAAAGTATGAAAAGATGTCTAAAGCTTTAAATCAAAGTCTTTCTTACTGCTTACGATTGTGAACAGCTTGAATTTAGGTAAGAAAAATGACATTCAAAAATTTGGAATGAGGGACTTCCCTGATTGTCCAGTGGTTAGGACTCTGAGCTTCCAGCGCAGGGGGCGTGGGTTCGGACCACCTTCTTCCAATTCCTCCTCCTCCCAACTCTTTTTTTTTTTTAATTAAGAAAACTGCTCTTTTAGAGCAGTTATAGCTTTACAGCGAAATTGAGGGGAAGGTACAGTGATTTCCCATAAAACCCCTGTCCCCACACATGCACGGCCTCCCCCATTATCCACATCCTCCACCAGAGTGGGCCATTTGTTACAACTGATGGACCTACACTGACACATCATAAGCACCCAAAGTCCACAGTTTACATTACAGTTCACTCTGCGGTGCACATTCTGTGGGTTTGGACAAATGTATAATGACACGTATCCTTCACTCTGGTATCATAATAGAGTATTTTCACTGCACTAAATATCCTCTGTAATCAGCCTGTTCATCCCTACCCACTTCGCCAATCCCAGCAAACACTCATTGCTGATCACTGATTTTACTGTCCCCATAGTTTTGCCTTTTCCAGGATGTTATACACTTGGAACCATATAATTTAAGACTGGCTTCTTTCACTCAGTAATACACATTTAAGTTTCCTCCGTGTCTTTTCATGGCTTGATAGCTACTTTCTTTTTAGTTCTGGATAATGCTCCACTGTCAGGATGTACCAGAGTTTTTTTTATGCATTCAGCTACTGAAGGACATCTCGGTTGCTTCCAAGTTTGGGCAATTTTGAATAAAGCTGCTATAAACATTCATGGGCAGGTTTTTTGTGGACATGTATTTCCCACTCCTTTGGGTAATACCAAGGAGTGCAATTGCTGGATCACATGGTAAAATATGTTTAGTTTTGTAAAAAAACACAAAATTGCTCCAAAGTGTTTGTACCATTTTGCATTCCCACCAGCAATCAACAAGAGTTCCTGTTTTTCCACATCTTTGTCAGCAATTGGTGTTATCAGTGTTTTGGATTTTGGCTGTTCTAATAGCTTGGTAGTCTAACTCACTGTTGTTTTAATTTGCAGTTCCCTAATAACATATGATCTAAAACATCTTATCATCTGCTTATTTGCCATCTGTATACCTTCTTTGGTGAGGTCTCTGTTCAGCCTTTTGCCTATTTTTTAATCTGGTTGTTTGTTTTCTCATTTTTGACTTTTAAAAGTTCTTTGTATGTTTTGGATAATAGTCCTTTATCAAATGTGTTTGCAGGTATTTTCTCCCACTCTGTGGCTTGTCTTCTCATTCTCTTGACAGTGCCTTTTGCAGGGAAGAATTTTTAATTTTGATGAAGTCTAGCTTATCAATCATTTCTTTAATGGATCATTCCTATGGGTATCTAAAAATTCATCACATACCCAAGGTTATCTAGGTTTTCTCGATGTTATCTTCTATTCGTATGTTTTTTGAATTTTATTTTATTTATTTTTTATACAGCAGGTTCTTGTTAGTCATCAATTTTATACATATTAGTGTATACATGTCAATCGCAATCTCCCAGTTCATCACACCATGCCACCCCCCAGTCGCTTTCCCCCCTTGGTGTCCATACGTTTGTTTTCTACTTCTGTGTCTCAATTTCTGCCCTGCAAACCGGTTCATCTGTACCATTTTTCAAGGTTCCATGTATATGCATTAATATACAATATTTGTTTTTCTCTTTCTGACTTACTTCACTCTGTATGACAGTCTCTAGATCCATCCACGTCTCTACAAATGACCCAATTTCGTTCCTTTTTATGGCTGAGTAATATTCCATTGTATATATGTACCACATCTTTTTTATACATTTGTCTGTCGATGGGCATTTTGTTTGCTTCAATGACCTGGCTATTGTAAATAGTGCTGCAGTGAACACTGGGGTGCATGTGTCTTTTTGAATTATGGTTTCTTTTGGGTATATGCCCAGTAGTGGGATTGCTGGGTCATATGGTAATTCTATTTTTCATTTTTTAAGGCACCTCCATACTGTTCTCCATAATGGCTGTATCAATTTACATTCCCACCAACGGTGCAAGAGGGTTCCCATTTCTCCACACCCTCTCCAGCATTTGTTGTTTGTAGATTTTCTGATGATGCCCATTCTGACTGGTGTGAGGTAATACCTCATTGTAGTTTTGATTTGCATTTCTCTAATAATTAGTTGACCATAGGTGTGTGGGTTTATCTCTGGGCTTTCTATCCTGTTCCATTGATCTATATTTCTGGTTTTGTGCAGGTACCATATTGTCTTGATTACTGTAGCTTTGTAGTATAGTCTGAAGTCAGGGAGTCTGATTCCTCCAGCTCCACTTTTTTCCCTCAAGACTGCTTTGGCTATTCAGGGTCTCTTCTGTCTCCATACAAATTTTAGGATTTTTTGTTCTACATCTGTAAAAAATGCCATTGGTAATTTGATAGGGATTGTATTGAATCTGTAGATTGCTTTGAGTAGCATAGTCATTTTCACAATATTGATTCTTCCAATCCAAGAACATGGTATACCTCTCCATCTTTTGGTATCATCTTTAATTACTTTCATCAGTGTCATGGATTTCTGCATACAGGTCTTTTGTCTCCGTAGGTAGGTTTATTCCTAGGTATTTTATTCTTTTTGTTGCCATGGAAAATGGGACTGTTTCCTTAATTTCTCTTTCAGATATTTCATCATTAGTGTATAGGAATGCAAGAGATTTCTGTGCATTAATATTGTATCCTGCAACTTTACCAAATTCATTGATTAGCTCTAGTAGTTTTCTGGTGGCATCTTTAGGATTCTCTATGTATAGTATCATGTCATCTGCAAACAGTGACGGTTTTACTTCTTCTTTTCCAATTTGTATTCCTTTTATTTCTTTTTCTTCTCTGATTGCCATGGCTAGGACTTCCAAAACTATGTTGAATAATAGTGGCGAGAGTGGACATCCTTGTCTCGTTCCTGATCTTAGAGGAAATGCTTTCAGTTTTTCACCATTGAGAATGATGTTTGCTGTGGGTTTGTCATATATGGCCTTTATTATGTTGAGGTAGGGTCCCTCTATGCCCACTTTTGGGAGAGTTTTTATCGTAAATGGGTGTTGAATTTTGTTGAAAGCTTTTTCTGCATCAACTGAGATGATCATATGGTTTTTCTTCTTCAGTTTGTTAATATGGTGTATCACATTGATGGATTTGCATATATTGAAGAATTCTTGCATCCCTGGGATAAATCACACTTGATCATGGTGTATGATCCTTTTTATGTGTTATTATATTCTGTTTGCTAGTATTTTGTTGAGAATTTTTGCATCTATATTCATCCGTGATATTGGTCTGTAATTTTCTTTTTTGTGTAGTATCTTTGTCTGGTTTTGGTATCAGGGTGATGGTGGCCTCATAGAATGAGTTTGGGAGTGTTCCTCCCTCTGTTATATTTTGGAAGAGTTTGAGAAGGATGGGTATTAGCTTTTCTCTAAGTGCTTGATAGAATTCACCTGTGAAGCCATCTGGCCTGGACTTTTGTTTGTTGGAAGATTTTTAATCACAGTTTCAATTTCCTTACTTGTAATTGGTCTGTTCATATTTTCTGTTTCTTCCTGGTTCAGTCTTGGAAGGTTATACCTTTCTAAGAATTTGTCCATTTTGTCCATTTTGTTGGCATAGAGCTGCTTGTAGTAGTCTCTTAGGAGACTGCTTTGTATTTCCGCAGTGTCTGTTGTAACTTCTCCTTTTTCATTTCTAATTTTATTGATTTGAGTCCTCTCCCTCTTTTTCTTGATGAGTCTGGCTAATGGTTTATCAATTTTGTTTATCTTCTCAAAGAACCAGGTTTTAGTTTTATTGATCTTTGCTATTGTTTTCTTTGTTTCTATTTCATTTATTTCTTCTCTGATCTTTATGATTTCTTTCCTTCTACTAACTTTGCATTTTGTTTGTTCTTCTTTCTCTAGTTCCTTTAGGTGTAAGGTTAGATTTTTTATTTGAGATTTTTCTTGTTCCTTGAGGTAGGCTTGTATAGCTATAAACTTCCCTCTTAGAACTGCTTTTGCTGCATCCCATAGATTTTGGATCATTATGTTTTCCTTGTAACTTGTCTCTAGGATTTTTTGATTTCCTCTTTGATTTCTTTAGTGATCTCTTGGTTATTTAGTAACATATTGTTTACCCTCCATGTGTTTGTGTTTTTTACATTTTTTTCCCTCTAATTGATTTCTAATCTCATGGTATTGTGGTCAAAAAAGGTGCTTGATATGATTTCAATTTTGTTAAATTTACTGAGGCTTGATTTGTGACCCACGATGTGATCTATCCTGGAGAATGTTCCATGTGCACTTGAGAAGAAAGTGTAATATGCTTTTTTGGATGGAATGTCCTATAAATATCAATTAAATATATCTGGCCTATTGTGTCTTTTAAAGCTTGTTTTTTCTTATTAGTTTTCTGTTTGGATGATCTATCCATTGGCGTGAGGTGTTAAAGTCCCCCACTATTATTGTGATATTGCCAATTTCCTCTTTTATAGCTGTTAGCAGTTGCCTTATGTATTGAGGTGTTCCTACGTTGGGTGCATATATATTTATAATTGTTATATCTTCTTCTTGGATTGATCCCTTGATCATTATGTTGTGTCCTTCCTTGTCACTTGTAACATTCTTTATTTTAAGTCTATTTTGTCTGATATGAGTATTGCTACTCCAGCTTTCTTGTGATTTCCATTTTCATGGATTATCATTTTCCAACCTGTCACTTTCAGTCTGAATGTGTCCCTAGGTCTGAAGTGGGTTTCTTGTAGACAGCATGTATAATAGTCTTGTTTTTGTATCCATTCAGCAAGCCTGTGTCTTTTGGTGGGAGCATTTAATCCATTCACGTTTAAAGTTGTTATTGATATGTATGTTCCTGTTACCACTTTTTTAATTGTTATGGGTTTGTTTTTGTAGGTCCTTTTCTTCTCTTGTGTTTCCCAGTTAGAGAAGTTCCTTTAGCATTTGTTGTAGAGCTGGTTTGGTGGTGCTGAATTCTCTTAGCTTGTGCTTGTGTGTAGAGCTTTTGATATCTCCATCGAATCTGAATGAGATCCTTGCCAGGTAGAGTAATCTTGGTTGTACGTTTTTCCCTTTCATCATGTTAAATATATCATGCCACTGCCTTCCAGCCTTTAGAGTTTCTGCTGAGAAATCAGCTGTTAACCTTATGGGAGTTCCCTTGTATGTTATTTGTTGTTTTTCCCTTGTTGCTTTTAACAATTTTTCTTTTTCTTTGATTTTTGTCAATTTGATTACTATGTGTCTCAGTGTGTTTCTCCTTGGGTTTATCCTGCCTTGAACTCTCTGCACTTCCTGGACTTGGGTGGCTATTTCCTTTCCCATGTTAGGGGAAGTTTTCGACTATAATTTCTTCAAATATTTTCTCGGGTCCTCTCTCTCTCCTCTCCTTCTGGGACCCTAATAACACAAATACTGTTGCATTTAATGTTGTCCCAGAAGTCTCTTAGGCTGTCTTCATTTCTTTTCATTCTTTTTTTCTTTTTCTGTTCCACAGCAGTGAATTCCACCATTCTGTCTTCCAGGTCACTTATCTGTTCTTCTTCCTCAGTTATTCTGCTATTGATTCCTCCTAGTGTAGTTTTCATTTCAGTTATTGTATTGTTCATCTCTGTTTGTTCTTTAATTCTCAGTGTTTGTTCTTTAATTCTTCCAGGTCTTTGTTAAACATTTTTTGCATCTTCTCCATCTTTGTCTCCTTTCTTTTTCCGAGGTCCTGGATAATATTCACTATCATTATTCTGAATTCTTTATTTGGAAGGTTTCCTTTCTCCACTTCATTTAGTTGTTTTTCTGGGGTTTTATCTTGTTCCTTCATCTGGTACAAAGCCCTCTGCCTTTTCATCTTGTCTGTCTTTCTGTGAATGTGGTTTTCGTTCCACAGGCTGCAAGATTGTAGTTCTTCTTGCTTCTGCTCTCTGCCCTCTGGTGGATGAGGCTATCTAAGAGACTTGTGCAAGTTTCCTGATGGGAGGGACTGGTGGTGGGTAGAGCTGGGTTTTGCTCTGGTGGGCAGAGCTCAGTAAAACTTTAATCCACTTGTCTGCTGATGGGTGGGGCTGGGTTCCCTCCCTGTTGGTGGTTTAGCCTGTGGCGACCCAACAGTGGAGCCTACCTGGGCTCTTTGGTGCAGCTAATGGCAGTCTCTGGCAGGGCTCATGCCAAGGAGTACTTCCCAGATCTTCTGGCAGTGTCCTTTTCTCATGGTGAGCCACAGCCACTCCCTGCCTCTCCAGGAGCCCCCCTGACAGTAGCAGGTAGGTCTGGTTCAGTGTCCTATGGGGTCACCGCTCCTTCCCCTGGGTCCCAATTCTCACACTTCTTTGTGTGTGCCTTCCAAGTGTGGATTCTCTGTTACCCCCAGTCTTGTTGAAGTCCTGCAATCAAATCCCGCTAGCCTTCAAAGTCTGATTCTCTTGGAGTTCCTCCTCTCATTGCCAGACCCCCAGATTGGGAAGCCTAACGTGGGACTCAGAACCTTCACTCCAGTGGGTGGACTTCTGTGGTATAAGTGTTCTTCAGTTTGTGAGTCACCCACCTAGCATTTATGGAATTTTATTTTATTGTGATTGTGCCCCTCATACTGTCTCATTGCAGCTTCTCCTTTGTCTTTGGATGTGGGATACCTTTTTTGGTGAGTTCCAGTGTCTTGCTGTCGATGATTGTTCAGCAGTTAGTTGTGGTTCTGGTGCTCTCACAAGAGGGAGTGAGTGTATGTCCTCTACTCCACCATGTTCAGCCAATCTCCTCTACTAGTTTTATAGTTTTATGTTTTATAATACATTTAGGTCTCTGATCCCTTTTGAGTTAATTTTTGTTAAAGGTGAAAGATCATCTCTAGTTTCATTTTTTGCATGTGGCTGTCCAGTTGTTCCATTGCCATTTGTTGATAAGATTATTTTTGCTCCATTGTATTGCTTTTTCTCCTTTATCAAAGGTCAGTTGACTGTATTTATGGGTCTATTTTTGGCCTCTTTATTCTGTTCCATTGATCAATTTGTCTATTCTTTCACCAATACCACACCATCTTGATTACTGTAGCTCTGTATACGTTTTGAAGTCAGGTAGTGTCAGTCCCTTAACTGTTCTTCTCCTTCGATATTGTGTTGGCTATTTGGGGTCTTTTGTCTCTGCATATAACCTTTAGAATCAGTTTGTTGATGTCCAAAATATAACTTGATGGTATATTGTTTGGTATTGTTGAATCTCTATATCAATTTGGGAAGAAATGACGTCTTAATATTGAGTCTTCCTATCCATGAACATGGAATACTTCTCCATTTCTTTAGTTCTTTTTCGATTTTGTTAATCAGAGCTTTGTACATTTTCTCATGTAAATCTTGTACATATTTTGTTATTTTGTACCTAAGTAATTTATTTTGGGGGTGCTAATGTAAATGGTATTGTGTTTTTTAATTCAAGTTCCATTTATTCATTGCTGGTATATAGGAAAATAATTGACTTTTGTATATTAACGTTGTATCCTGCAACATAATCACTTACAAGTTCCAGGAATTTTTTTTTATCAATTCTTTTGGATGCTCTATATAGATGACCATGTCATCCTTGAACAAAGACAGTTTTATTTCCCTTTTCTCAGTTTATATACCTTTTATTTCCTGTTCATGAGCTGTTGCATTAGCTATAGCTTCCAGTATAATATTGAATGTGAGTCATGAGAGGGGACATCCTTGCCTTGTACTTGATTTTACTGTGAAAGCTTCAAGTTTCTATTAAATATGATGTTAGCTATAGGGTTTTCGTAGATGTCCTTTATCAAGTTGGGAAAGTTCCCATCTATTAAAAGAGAGTTTTTATTATAAATGAGTTTTGGATTTTATCAAAAGCTTTTTTCTGCATCTATGATAAGATCATGTGATTTTTCTATTTTAACCTGTTGATGTGATGAATTATATTAATTGATTTTTAAATGTTGAACCAGCCTTGCATACCTGGGATAAATTGCACTTGGTCAGGGTGTATAATTCTTTTTATACATTGCTGGATTTGATTTGCTGCTATTTTGTTTATGATTTTTACATCTATGTTCATGAGAGATATAGGTCCATAGTTTTCTTTTCTTACAATGTCTTTGTTTGCTTTGGTATTAGGGTAATGCTGACTTTACAGAATGAATTATAAAGTCTTTCCTCTGTTCATATCTTCTGGAACACATTGTAGAGAACTGGTAAAATTTCTTCCTAAAATGTTTGGTTGAATTCACCAATGAACCCATCTGGACTTGGTGCTTACTGTTTAGAAGGTAATTAATTCAATTTCTTTAATAGATTCAGGCCTATTCAGATAGTCTATTTCTTCTTGTGTGAGTTTCAGCAAATTGTGTCTCTCAGGGAATTGGCCAACTTCATCCAGGTTATCAAATGTGTGGGCATAAAGTTGTTGATAGTATTCCTTTATTATTCTTATAATCTAATAACATCACCTCAAAATATGTAGAGCAAAATTTGATCCGAGCTACAAGGGTAAATATTCAAATCCACAATAAAAGAAAAAGTTTTTTACACAACTTTCATTAACTTATTAGAATAAGGAGACAAGAATTCAGGAAGGATATAGAAGAATCAAATAATATTATAGCACACCTGACCTTTTCCAATGCACATGGATTATTTACAAAAATTGTCCTCTCACGAAGATAGCTGAGAATAGGAAATTAAATAAAATAATTTAAAATGAAGGAAAGCAGACAGCTGCATGCAAAGCAATAAAGTTAAAACACACCCTCACGCCATACACAAAATTAACTCAAAATGGCTTAAAGACTTAAATATGTGACAGGACACCATAAAACTCCTAGAAAAGAACATATACAAAACATTCTCTGACATAATCATACCAATGTTTTCTTATGTCAGTCTCCCAAGACAATAGAAATAAAAGCAAAAATAAGCAGATGGGACCTAATAAAACTTATAAGCTTTTGTTTTTGCAGCAGAGGAAAACATAAACAAAATGAAAAGACAACCTACAGACTGAGAGAATATATTTGCAAATGATGTGACTGATAAGAGCTTAATCTCCAAAATGTACAAACAACTCTTACAACTCAATAACAACAACAAAAAAAACCCAATCAAAAAATGGGCAGAAGACCTAAATAGACATTTCTCCAAAGAAGACATACAGATGGCCATTAGGAACATAAAAAGATGCTCATCATCACTAATTATTACAGAAATGCAAATCAAAACTACAATGAGGTACCACCTCACACCAGTCAGAATGGCCATCAGTAAAACGTCTACAAATAACAAAAGCTGGAGGGGATGTGGAGAAAAGGAAACCCTCCTACACTGTTGGTGGGAATACAAATTGATGCAGCCCCTATGAAAAACAGTATGGAGGTTCCTCAGAAAACTAAAAATAGAGTTGCCATATGATCCAGAAATCCCAGTCCTGGGTATATATCCAAACAAAACTATAATTTGAAAAGATACATGCACCCTATGTTTGTAGCAGCGCTATTTACAATAGCCAAGACGTGGAAACAACCTAAGTGTCCATCAATGGATATTATCCAGGTGAATGGATAATGAAGATATGGGGTGTGTGTGTGTGTGTGTGTGTGTGTGTGTGTGTGTGTATTTATTACTCAGCCATAAAAAAGAAGGAAATAATGGTATTTACAGAAACACAGATGAACCTAGACATTATCATATGAAGCGAAGTAAGTCAGAAAGAGAAAGACAAATACCATATTATATCACTTACACATGGAGTCTAAAATACAACACAAATGAACATATCTACGAAACAGAAACAGACTCACAGATATAGAGAACAGACTTGTGATCGCCAAGGGTGAGGGGGATAGGGAAGGGAAGGATTGGAAATTTGGGATTAGCAGATGCAAACTATTATATACAGAATGGATAAACAAAAAGTTCCTATTGTATAGCACAGGGAAATATATTCAGTATCCTGTGATAAACCATAATGAAAACAAATATGAAAAAGAATATGTATGTATAGCTGAATCACTTTGCTGTACAGCAGAAACTAACACAACATAGTAAATCAACTATACTTCAATAAAATTTTTAAAAATAAATAAAATGAAGGGAATATAAAGGTAAGAACAGGGTTTAAGGACTCTGTCACATATTCTTGTGTGTATGCTTGTTGTTTTGTTTTGTTCTGTTTTGTTTCATTTTGTTTTTAACAACATTTAAAAATGTAAAAATTATTCTTAGCTTGCTGAGCCAAACAAAAACAGGCCATGGGTCAGATTTGGCCAGAGAGTTTTCATTTTGCTGACTCCTGCACTAGATCATACAGACATTAAAATGATCATAAAAGGATATTATGAAAAGCTTCATGCCAATAAACTTAAAAATTCAGATGACATGGACAAAAACACAAGTTACCAAATAAACAGAAGAATAGAAAGCCTAAGTTGTTTTACAACTATCAAAGAAACTAGATTGTTAATGTAATTTCTTTCCACAGAGAATAACAACAGGTCCAGATGGCTTTGCTGGTGAATTCTACCAAACACTTAAACAGACTTTTCTAGAGAACAGTAAACGAGGGACTATTTCCCATCATATTTGAGGGAGCTTAATAACCTTGATATCAAAACATGACAAAAACATCCTGAGAAAGAAAAATTCCAAGCCAATGTCACCCAGAACAGATTGAAAAAAATCCAAATAAAATATTAACAAATAAAATTTAGCAAAATATAAAAATTTGGGTTTATTTCAGGAATACAAAATTGATTGAACAGTTAAAAATCAAGCAATATAATTTATCACATTAATGGAATAAGAGAAAAATCATATGACTATCTTAATAAATGGAGAAAATATTGTGATAAAATTCACTATTTATAATAAAGATTCTTAGCAAACTAGAAAGAGAAGGTAATTTCTTTATTTCCAAAACAGTATCAACAAGATAATACACAGCAAGCATTAAGCTTAGTGATGAAACGGTGAAAGCTCTCTTACCTGGAACAAGACAAGTATGTCTGCTGTCACCACTCCCATTTAATAATGAACTGAAGGTTCCAGACAGTACAGAAAGGGAGCATAGCTATTACAGAAAAAAGAGAGAGAGAGAGAGAAGGAAAAAGAGAGAAAGAAAATTGGAGAAGGAGGAAGAGATTGGAGAGGAAGAAATAATACTTTCATTATTCACAGATGATATGTGTGTATATGTTCATAGAAATTCTGAAGAAGGAATGTAAAATGGTACAGCCACTGTGGAAAACAGTATGGAGGTTCCACACACATAAACATACACACACACACACACACACACACACACACACACACACACACACAAAAATAGAACTACCATATGATCTAGCAAATTCTACTTCTGAGTATATATCTGAAGGAAATTAAATCACTGTCTCAAAGAAATACCTGCAGAGTATTGAGTTCCCTGTGCTATACAGTAGGTTCTTATTAGTTATCTATTTTACCTGAAACTAATATAATATTGTATGTTAATTATAATTCAATTAAATAAATAATGTAAATAATTTTAAAATAAAGAGATATCTTCACCCCCTATTTCATTAAAGCATTATTTGCAATAGCCAAGACATGGAAACAACCTAGGTGTCCATGAAAGTATGAATAAATTAAAAAACGTGAGATAGATATATAATTCGGTCATAAAAAAGAAGAAAATCCTGCCACTTGGAACAATATGTATGAACCCTGAAGGCATTATGCTAAGTAAACTAAGTCAGGCAGAGAAAGACAAATACTGTATGATCTCACTTACATATGGAATCTAGAAAAACCAAATTCATAGAAACATAATAGATTGGTGGTTGCCAAAGGGTAGGGTGAGGGATGAGTGAAGGTGGTCATTTATAAGATGAATAAATTCTGAGATTATAATCTACATGGTCACTTCAGTTAATAAGATTGTACTGCATATTTGAGAGCAGCTAAGAGAGTCGATCTTAAGAGTTCTCAACACAACACAAAGATTGTAACTATGTGAGGTAATGGTTATGTTAACTAACCTTATTGTGCTAGTCATTTATATATATATATATTTATATATTATATATATATAGAAAATCATCACATTTGTACACCTTAAATTTACACAATGTTTTATGTCAATTATATTTCAGTAAAGCTAGCGGGGGTAAGAAAGAAATTCCAAAAGAATTACAGGTATTTAGCATTAACAAGAGAGTTCAACACAGTTGCTATTTAAAATACACAAACGCATTTCTTCTCCTATCCCAGGTCATGAAGGCATGTCTCCTATTATCTTCTAGAAGCTTCAGATACACACAAACACATTTCTTTATATCAGGAATAAACAGCTAGAAAATAAGATTTTTAAACGATACCATTTATAACAAAACTGAAAACATCCAATTACCAAATATCAAATCTAACACAAGATACACAGGACCAGCAGTGTCATGAAAGGGCAGCAAAGACCCGCAAATTGAAGGCTTCGCTGTTTGCGTGCGAGGCGTTTCTTCCCAGAGCAGTTGGGAAGTGAGAGGCGTAAAGATAAATTTTTAGAAGATAATTCCAGAATACTGTTGACCAGGAGTGTGGTTCACTTCGACTGGAGCAGTAACTGTTGATCAGCCATCTCCAGGGGACTGTGGGTCTGAAGCAGTGGCAGGAAAAATCTGGCCCTTGGACCTGGGCGAGGTGGAAGCTCTGGACGAGGTGGACACGCTGGAGCCGGAGGTGGATTTGGAGCAGTTCCTGCTCCCGGGTATCAACCAGATGCTGGAGGACATCACGGAGCTCACCCGAAAAGCCGGGAGCATGTGTCTGAGGACCAGGGGCAAACTGTGGGAGATGGACCTTCTGCTCATCCGGATAAAAACACAGGTGGAGGCCTCAGAGGACGGCGCCTTGAATGGACGTCCCGGTGGGGAGGCTGACAACAGAGTATCAGAATTGTGCGAGAAGGCCAAGGAGATTGAAAAGGTGGCAGAGATGTTGGTCGAGCTGGTCTGGCGGATGGAGAAAAGTGAAGCGTCCTGAACGAGGGTCTCCAGTTAACTGCTAATGGACTCTGGTCAACTGATAAGAATGGGCCGACATCTCGGGGAAACTAAAACAGCTGTTTTGTTTTGTTTTGTATGTTTTTTAACCCCCATGTAACAATCTCCCTTAGGGTCAGTGGTTGGTGACCTCCATAGAGGTTTAGATTGTCAAATATATTTGGTTCTTGAAAAACAAGTTTTGTTTGAGAAATACTCAAATAAGGGATATGGGGCTAAATCAAAAGTTGCTTTAGTGGTCAGGTTTATTTTGTTCCTTTGCTGTGTTTTTTAAATGTTGGGCAAGGCCCAACACTTGCTGTTACCCATGTGACAGCATTGTTTTCTGGAACCTTGGAACATTTGAAGACTTGGGGTCAGAATCTCCCCACTTTAGAGGTGCAGTAGAAGGCACCACTTGGATGCAGCTGATCAAGAATATAGGGGTGAGGGACTTCCCTGGTGGTCCAGTGGTTAAGAATCCCCCTTCCAATGCATGGGACATGGGTGTGATCCCTGGGTGGGGAACTAAGATCCCACATGCCTCGGGGCAGCTAAGCCTGCATGCCCTAGAGCCCACAGGCCACAACTAGGGAGCCCGTGTGCCACAACTACTGAACCTGAGAGCTCTGGAGCCAGTGTGCCACAACTAAAGAGAAGCCCGTGCGCTGCAATGAAGAGCCTGCATGCTGTGACTAAGACCGAGTGCAGCCAAATAAGTAAATAAATATATTTTTTAAAAAAACAAGAATGTAGGGGTGAGACTGCTTTGGAAAGACTGGAAAGAACCAGAGGATGGTTGGAGATGGAAGATGGGTCTGCATATATTTTGGAACTTTAATTCTTCTGTGAGGCAAAAGAGGAGAGCTGTGTTTTGTGGCAGATTGTCCTGTGTATATTGTGTAACCTGACAGGTGACCCTGAATGACAAGGAAGCTGGAATAGGGAATGACGGGAGTACACTTGACCAACTAATACCCCCCCCAGATTACAGGGGTTTCAGAGTATCACATCAAAGAGATGACCTACAAAGAGCTTTGAGAGGCTGGAGAACAGAGAAGGCATCATGAGGGCCCACAAAGTCCTTTCTAGTTCATCAGGGTAGTAGACCTGACTGGGATTTGAGGACAAAACCAAACATCTACTAAGTGGTCATTTGCCTTGAAAAACAAAGACCTAAAAAACCTTTTTTAAAAAATAATTTTTTTGGTCCAGATGACCAAAGCCTCTATGTGTAATAAAAAAATCATAAATAGATTTCTTTTGAAATGGAAAAAAAATTTTTAAAAAAAGACCAGCACCTGGGGCAGGAGGAGCTGCAGGTGCAGTGCATGGGGGTTGAGGCAGGGGGGAGGGGAGCTGGGGCCCCTGGGGCCGCAGTGGCAGCAATTGGGGACCGCCCCCAGCTCAGGAAGGGGGCCAGGAGACCCTTCCCTTGCCAGTGGCAGTCATGAACTCCAAGGTGGGGAACCTGCCCCCATCCTCCATCATCCATTTGGTGTACAGGAGGTGATGACGCTGACAGCTGACCCACCTGACGGCATCAAGGTCTTTTCCAACAAGGAGGACCTCACAGACCTGCAAGTCACCATCGAGAACCCCAAGCAGACCCCGGCGCTGGAGGCCTATTCCATATGAAACTCCTGTTGGGGAAGGACCGTCCTGCCTCCCCACCCAAGGGTACTCGTTGACCAAGATCTTCCATCCGAAGGTGGACGCCAACGGTGAGACCTGCGTCAACATGCTCAAGAGGAACTGGACACCAGCTGGGCATCCGGCATGTGCTGCTGACCATTGAGGGCCTGCCAATCCACCCTGACCCGGAGTCCACCCTCGGCAAGGAGGCTGGCCTCCTGCTCTTGGAGAATTAGGAGAAGTAGTACAGCTCACAGAGATCCCTCCGGGCACAGGCTGGCTGAGGCCTCCACTGCCGACCCCATGGCCCCTGGGGGCCTGGGAGGGGGCAAGGGTCCCATAACCAAGAAGCACACGCCTCCCCCCTCTCTGTCCCACCCACTCCCCCTACCCCCCCCCACCCGCCCACCCCGGCCCCAACTCTGTCTCTAAGTTATTTAAATTATGGCTGGGGTTGGGGAGGGCATGGGGGCACTGGGACCTGGATTTGTTTTTCTAAATACAGTTGGAAAAGCAAAAACAAATAAACAAACAAAAAAAAAAAAACTACAGAAATCTGTAAAACATTACCACGAGACATTAAAGAAGACCAAATTAAATGGAGAGACATACCATGTCGATGAGTATAAAGGTTTGCTAATATAACGATGTCAATTTTCTTCAAACAATTCTATAGATTCAGGGCTATCGGAGTAAAACCCCAATCAGTTTTTAAATTTGGTTTATGTGTGTATTTATCATATTAAGTGTATGTTGATGTTTATGTGTGTGTATTTGTTTTGTTGTTGTTGTTATGGAATTCGCAAGCTGATTCTAGAAAATATATTAAAATGCAGTGGACTAGCCTGATTCCAAAATGGAAATCAATGGAAAGGCAATGGACTAAGAATAGTGAGGGTAGTCTTGAAGAAGTTCATGGTGCGAGAACTTACTCTACAAGACATTGATAATTTCCCTGATGTGACAGTAATTGAGACAATATCATATTAATGAAAGGATAGACAAATAAAATAATGGGATAAAATCAAGACTGTACATATATAGATTCCTGAATGACTAAGATGACACTTCCGAACCTTAGGCAAAGCATAACTTTACAATAAATGTTGTTGAGAATATTGGCTATCCCAATAGGGGGTTGCTGGGCGTGGGGGCAGGTGAAAATGGACCTTGAACTCAATTACATATGATTCAGAAAAAACAGCTCCAGATGGACTGCAAGCTTAAATGTGAAATACAGAACCCTGAAGCTTCTAGAAGATAAGATAGGAGAATATTTTCATGACCTACAGTAGGAAAATACTTTATAAACAAGAGACCAAAAGCGTAAAGGAAAGATTTATAAATTTTACTGTATTAAGTTCATCAAGACACCAATAAGAAAGTACAAAGTAAGCCACAGAGTGAGGGACACTATTTTGAATCACCTAAACAATCCTGCGATCAACAACAACAACAATAATAAAATCTGGCAACCAAAAAGGAAAATGGGCAAGAGATTTGAACAGCAACTTCACAGAATATGAGAGCCAATAGCCAATGAATGTATGAACATGTGAAAGGAACTCAACTCAGGGGAAACGTAAACTAACACTAAGTGAGATAACACTACTGTGATGAGAAATATATATTTGGTCTCTGCCCTCAGTTCCTGACACAGAGTTCCTAAAACCCTTGTAATTTCCTGAATAATAGGAATAACAGGAGCATTTTTTGTTATAATATTTGGACTAAGTCCCTGGTTCCTGACACAAGAGTTTCTAAGACCCTTGGAATCTCCAGAGTGATAGGAGCATTTTATCACATGCTAATGAGAAGACTGTCACTGGGGTCCCTGGATAGCTTCATGATGGGAGCTAGTCCCCAGAAAGACCAAGGCATGATTAGAAACTTAGAAATTTCAGTCCCACCTCTGCCGACCTCCAGGGAGGGGAGAGAGACTGGAGTTTGAATTAATCACCAATGGCCAGTAATTTAATCCGTGATGCCTATGTAATAAACTTCCGTTAAAAACCCTAAACAGGCGACTTCTCTGGCCCCTTTCTCTCGGACCAGTAAACCTCGCCCGGGAGCGTTCCCAAATAAAGCTTGTTTAAGCTCTCAAAAAACACAAAACAAAACAAAAAAACCCTAAACAGAAGGGTTCAGAGAGCTCCCAGGTTGGTGAACAAATGACGGTGCTGAGAAGGTGGCACACCCAGAGAGGACATGGAAGGTCCACACCCCTTTCCCACACCTTGCCCTACGTACCTCTTCATCTGGCTGTTCATTGTATCCTTTATAACATCCTTTATAATGAACTGGTAATAGTAAATAAAGTGTTTGCCTAGGTTCTGTGAGCCACTATAGCAAATTACCAAACCTGATCAGGGGGGTTGTTGGAACCCCCAATTTTTAGCCAAGTAAGACAGAAGTATGGATAACCTGGGACCTTCTACTTGCAGTTAGCATCCGAAGTGGGGGCAGTGTTGTGGGACTGAGCCCTTAAGCTGTAGGGTCTGTACTAAATCCAGGTAGTAGTGTCAGAATTGAATTAAATTGTATAACATCCAGTGGGTATCCACAGAGAATTTCTTGGTTTGAAAAAGCCATACATTTGGTGTCAGAGGAGTTGTGAGTAGAGAAAATTTTCCTTTAACTAGAAAACCTATCAAAACAGCTAAAATTCAAAAGACTGATGATACTAATCATTGAGGCAAGTAGAGAGCAGCAGGAACCCTCATTCACTGCTGCTTGACAAGTGTATTAGTACAGCCCCCTTAGAAAAGGGATTGGCAGTAGCAGCAGAGCTGACTACGAGCACACCCTAGGACCCAGCATTTCCACTCCTAGGAAGAGAGAAAACAGAAATGTGTGTACATGTGCACCAATAGACAGTAGAATAGTGTTCTTAACAGTACTATTTTGGGGGGCTCACACTGGAAATACCCAAATGCACACTAAGTGTAAAATATATAAATAAATTTTAGATATATACAATTGAAGACTATAAAAGAGTGGAAATGATCCAACTACAGCTACAATCAGATCCTGGGTAAATTTCACAAATATCTTGAGCAGAAAAAAGCCGGTCATGAAAGCAGTTATACTGTAGGATTCCATTTACTATAAAATTCAAAACAGAGCTACAGAGTTTGGGGATACACTGGAACTGTAAAGCAAGCGAGGAAGTGATTACCGTAATTGCCAGGAGGAGATGAAGGGGACATGAGAGAGGCTTTGGAAGTGTCGGCAAGATTGTTTCTTGATCTGAGTGGTGTTTACATGAGGGTTTGCTTTGTGATAAATCATTAGGGCACACATTTTTTTTTCATATATATATATATATATATATTTTTTTTTTTTTTTTTGCGGTACGCAGGCCTCTCACTGTTGTGGCCTCTCCCGTTGCGGAGCACAGGCTCCGGACGCGCAGGCTCAGCGGCCATGGCTCACGGGCACAGCCGCTTCGTGGCATGTGGGATCTTCCCGGACCAGGGCACGAACCCGTGTCCCCTGCATCGGCAGCTGGACTCTCAACCGCTGCGCCACCAGGGAAGCCCCATATATTTTATATATGCTTTTATATATGCTTTTTTCAAACTGTATCTTTTGAAATTTAGTCAATTTAATAATAATGAAATAATTAATATTAATTTAATAATAATAGGAGGTTTTTTTTAATATGTTGGGAGTAGGAGTTTAGTAATTTATTATTTAGTTTTGCTGTGTTGGGTCTTCGTTTCTGTGCGAGGGCTTTCTCTAGTTGTGGCAAACGAGGGCCACTCTTCATAACGGTGCACGGGCCTCTCACTATCGCGGCCTCTCTTGTTGCGGAGCACAGGCTCCAGACGCGCAGCAGGCTCAGTAGTTGTGGCTCACGGGCCTAGTTGCTCCGCGGCATGTGGGCTCCTCCCAGACCAGGGCTCGAACCCGTGTCCCCTGCATTAGCAGGCAGATTCTCAACCACTGCACCACCAGGGAAGCCCAATAATAGCATTTTTAACTGAGATATAATTCATATAATATTGTATTCATTTTAGGTGTACAACATAATGATTTGATTGATACATGTATATATTGCAAGATGATTGCCACAATAAGTTTAGTTAACATCCCTCACCTCAAACAATGAGAGAGAGCTTTTTCTTTTTAATATATCTTTATTTATTTGGCTGCACTGGGTCTTAGTTGCAGTATGACACGTGCATTATCTTTAGTTGCAGCATGCTAACTCTTAGTTGTAGCACGTGGGATCTAGTTCTCTTGGGAGCGCAGAGTCTTAGCCACTGGGCCACCAGGGAAGTCCTGTGATGAGAACTTTTAAGATCTACTCTCTTAGCAACTTTCAAATAAACAATACATATTGTTAAGTATAGTTGCCATACTATATATCCCCAGGACTTATTTATCTTAAAACTGAAAGCTTGTACCTTTTGACCACCTTCACCTATTTTGCCACGCCCTCCCCCAACCTCTGGGACCATCAATCTGTCCTCTGGATCTATGAGTTCAGCTTTTTTTTAAGATTCCACATATGAGTGATATCATACAGTATTTGCCTTTCTCTATCTGACTTATTTCACTTAGCATAATGCCTTCAAGTTCTGTCCATGTTGTTGTATATAACAGGATCTCCTTGTATTTTTTTAAAATTTTTTATATTGAAGTATAGTTGCTTTACAGTGTTATATTAGTTTCAGGTGTACAGGAAAGTGATTCCGTTATATATATACATATATTCTTTTTCAGATTCTTTTCCCTTCTAGGTCATTACAAAATATTGAGTATAGTTCCTTGTGCTATACCGTAGCACAAGGTTATCTGTTTTATAAATAGTAATGTGTATATGTTAATCCCAAACTCCTAATTTATCCTTCCACCTACTTCCCCCTTTGGTAACCGTAAGTTTGTTTTCTATGTCTGTGCATCTATTTTTGTTTTGTATATAAGTTCATTTGTATCCTTTTTTTTTTAATTCCACATATAACTGATATCATATGATATTTGTCTTTCTCGTTTGGCTTACTTCATCTAGTATGCTAATCTGTAGGTCCATCCATGTTGCTGCAAATGGCATTATTTCATTCTTTATTATGGCTGAGTAATATTCCATTGTATATGTGTGCCACATCTTCTTTATCCATTCATCTGTTGATGGACACTTAGGTTGCTTCCATGTCTTGGCTATTGTAAATAGTGCTGCAGTGAATCCTCATATGTGTTTTAAATTCAACATTTAAAAGCTTAAGGAAACGTTCAGCATGAACCAGTGGGTGGTGTCCAGTGATACTGCTACTTGCAGCCAATGTCCTGTTAAATTCAGCCCTGGTCTTTTTTATTGTGCCTTGAATAATCTTACATTACAGCCCAACACAACAATCCTTACTAAAGCCATCATGTCACTGATTTAAATGAAGGACTTTAGAGTTTTCTTTTTACAAAAGGCGAATTGTAAGGTTGTCAGAGAGAAAGAACAGCAACCATTTCAAACCATATGTAAGCTTTAATTTAACTCTCTTTGTTAAAAATATATATATATATTCTCTTGCACTATTCCATCTATGGACCCTCTAGGACCTCCGTTGGAGTGCTCTGCTTCCCATAGAACTGTCAATGTACACACACATTGAAAAAAACGAGGGAGCCAGGTATAAAGATCCCCACCCCTATGGAGCTGACTGAATTATCCTGTACCACAGAGCTCCTAGGCCTTCCTCGACAGTCTTTTAATATATTGGCTTTCACAACTGTCGCCCCCCTTGTCACTCCAACTAAGTTATTAAAATTAAAATAGAAGTGTTTAAAGCTAAAGATTTTTGGTAGAAGTTTGTAAAGGGGTCGGAAATCTGTGCCTTGACTCCCTAGCAGGATACTCCCCCAGTTTTTTTGTTTTTTGTTTTGTGCAGGGTTTTTTTGGTGTTTTGTTTTGTTTTGTTTGTTTATTTTATTTATTTTTGGCTGTGTCGGGTCTTAGTCGCGGCACGCAGGATTGCCATTGAGGCATGCAGGATCTTTCGTCGGGCTCTTCATTGTGGCGTGCGGGCTTCTCTCTAGTTGTGGTGTGTGGGTTTTCTCTTCTCTAGTTTCTCTTCTCAACTAAGCCCGCGCACCACAACTACTGAGCCTGAGCTCTAGAGCCTGCGAGCCACAACTACTCAGCCCGCATGCCACAACTGCTGAAGCCCGCACGCCTAGAGCCCGTGCTGCACAACAAAAGAAGCCACTGCAATGAGAAGCCCACGCACCACAACGAAGAGTAGCCCCAGCTCGCTGCAACTAGAGAAAGCCTGCGCACAGCAACAAAGGCCCAATGCAGCCAAAAATAAATAAATAAAAAATAAATAAATTTATTTTTTAAAAAATGTTTAACCTTTCAGTGTTTAAAAACACAAAAACTCTGTTTGTATGAGAAAATTAAAATTTACATTTAAAACTTCTCTCCGCTGGCCTTCATCTTCCTCTAACCAAAGGTCAACTCTTCCTTGACCAAATTCTCAAAACTGGTATCTACAGACAAAGACACATACTTAGAGTGGATGAACTCAAACAGGAATTTTCATGTACTCAGTACAGTTGAACTCAAAGTCACTTATTTTATTTTATCTTTTTTTGGTTTGTTTTTTTTTATACAGCAGATTCTTATTAGTTATCTATTTTATCCACATCAATGTATACATGTCAATCCCAATCTCCCAGTTCATCCCCCCCCACCCCCCGCTTTCCCCCCTTGGTGTCCATACATTTGTTCTCTACATCTGAAAGTCACTTATTTTATGAAGAAAAGGGAACCACCCTTCTCATGCCAACATACTAGCTGCTTGTATAAAGTTCAGTGGTCAAGGCTGGGGAGAAAAGGATGTATTTCTGATGCCAGATAAAACAGAATAGAAAAATTCCACGTTAAATACTAGAGAAATCTCTTAATGAAGGTATTTTTCAGGCTAGAGCAACCTCCCAAGGGAAATGATTTGGAGTGACATCCCTTGAGACATTTAAATTATAGTGGATAAAATACTCAAACCCACCACGAAGAAACACTCTTTGTAGAGCCCATGGGAGAATTACTGGGATTTATAATAGGCCTTTTCTAAGAAGGAATTAGCCCAGGAGGCAGACCTGCTGTTGAATAAATATTATTTTTAATAGAGTGTGGCTGTATTGTAACTCTATTCCTTCTTCTTTGGAGAAGACCATGAATGGGTAGGGTAGCCAAAAATTAATAGGTTTTTTTTTTTAAGCGGTAGATTTCTTCACCAAGCCTTCCTAATTATGTGTTTCCTCAAGAAACTCACATTTCTATTCTCATTTTCTTTTAACTATTTTTTTAATGTTATCTACCCCTAGGACTTCCAGCCCCTTTCTCTAACAAATCAGCGTGTAACAGAAGAAAATTTCAGAATTCACACAGCTTTCAATGTCAGATGCTGAAATTTAATCTCACCTTTTTTGAGTAGAATGAATTTAATGATGACCCTCCGCGCTAAGGCTTTCCCACTGCAGGGCTGACCCATCACAGCCCTAATTAAGAATAAAGCCTTCCACAATGAGTACATCACTTGTTTGGAATCAGCCTTTATATGTTAAAACAAACAAACAAACACCCTGCCTTCGGGCTTCCCTGGTAGCGCATTGGTTGAGAGTCCGCCTGCCGATGCAGGGGACACGGGTTCGTGCCCCGGTCCGGGAAGATCCCACATGCCGCTGAGCGGCTGGGCCCGTGAGCCATGGCCGCTGAGCCTGCGCATCCGGAGCCTGTGCTCCGCAAAGGGAGAGGCCACAACAGTGAGAGGCCCGCGTACGGCAAAAAAAAAAAAAAACAAAACAAACAAACAAAAAACCCTGCCTTCTAAAGAGCCTTCATTTAAAAGTACAATTGCCATATTCTGTAAGCCCATTGATTTTTCTTCATTGTTGAAATGGAGAAAGTAAACAGAATTGCATATTTACTCATTTCATTTTCTGATACCTTTGCTCCAAGAGCTCCGCACTTCGGTCCCACGTGGATGAGAGGCTGCTATTTCCAGAGCTTGTCCGTGGAGATGACTGATGAATGACCAGACAAAATTCTGATTAATGCTCTGTAATTACGAGTTTGCTTCTACTTCAAGAGCTTTTTTTAAGTCCACAATTTTGACCGCACCATGTTTTTTTCCCCCTGGTAATTGCTGAAGTTTGACAGCCACTGTGTTTACTACCTGTAACATATGGCTAATTGAATCTGACCTGGGGAAAGGATGACCAGATTGCTAATTATGATCCACTCCACAGATCTGAGGCCTGAATAAATAGAAAACAAGGAAAATGCTGCTGAGCCAGAAAACATCATATTAGTGTTGAGTGGTTGTAGCAGGATGCAAGTATTCCCAGAAATGCCTGAAGATCACTTCTTTATGGTTTGCACTTTCTGTCTTTTAATCACAGAAGGCAGATAAAGATTAGACAGAAATTTGCTTTCATCTGTGTGGTTTTTGCAAGTCTGGACACTGGACACCTGATACATAGTTTCCTGAAATTCACAAAATCTTACATTGGAACACTTTGCATTTCTTATAAGACAAAGACTGGATTTGCATCTTGTCGATTCTTCCCCATGCCCACCACTCCAGTAACGAAGATACATGTATGTGGACGGAAAATGTCACCTGCCGTATCAGTAAACAAAGGATGTTGTGACCATCAAGCCATCAACCACTGCAGCCCCCCATGCCCCGACTGTGCACCCTGAGGGGATTCAGGATGGAGAAAAATAGGATACTGGCCCTAGATAGTTAAGGTGTGTATCAAAGGAATGATTTCAATGAGCCCAGACTCTTGCATCTTCCCATACATAGAAAAGTGCTAAATTCATTAATTTAAGTTGTTTGTTTTTCCTTCAATTAGAAGAAATTTTTTGATGTTCAATATCTGGTTTGTTTTTTGCAAAACTTCTATATATCTGGGCTCATCCCTTACCTCTTCGGAGCAGTCCCTCAGAGCTATCTGAGAGGCTACCTCCCAGGCTTAAGTCCTCAACAAGTTCACCAAATAAAGCATAATTCTCAGCTTTTAGGTTATGCATTTTTTTTCGGTCGACACACATATATTTTTTAAAGTGTGCTTCTATTTTAAATGAATTTTTCTATAGCAGTTAACATAATGTAACATACCTCTTCTGTATTGCCTCCCCTAGAGATAGGGGGAAGGCAGTAAATGAAACAAACCAAGAATATTCACTCACCAAACATTTTTGCTGAATATTTAGCAGTGTAAGCCAGTACTAGGTGTCAAAAGTGTATATAGATGATAAGACACTTTTTCAACTTTTTTTTTAACCTTGTGAAGGTAAGCAAGGTGAGCAGTAGAAGTAAAATGTTAGGTAGGTTGTGGTATGTACATAAGAAAATATTATTTTCTTAATGTCCCTCACAAAGATGCATAGTAGGTGTTCAATAAAATCAACTGTAAATTAATAAAGGAAAGAATGTATATAATATACAGTTATACTTGATCTAGAGAGAAGTCACTTCTGATTGTGGGGTTCTAGAAAGGGTTTTGTAAGGAAGTAAATTTTTTGTTTTAAGTCTTAAGTAAAGGAATAGGTTTAGAGTGGATATGATGGGAGTCGCTCTACTGAGATGGCTCAAACATAGAGAAAAAAAGGTATAGGATATATTTGAGTGGCACAATAGATCTAGTTTGTCAGAGAAAGTCATATAATACTTCATATTTTGCAACGTGTCATAAATTTTAAAGATACATGAAAAAGAGTTGTGTAAGCTAGACCTAGAAAGGTACATTGGGAACAGATCTTGGATGACCTTGATTACAGGCTAATGATCATGATAAAAAGCAGTGTTCCATCAATGTCTGTGGGCTAATTCAAATCTTAACCATTCATTCATAACAGGAAATGTTCTCTCCTCCAAAATCTCTCAAGAATTCATATACTGGAATTAACATATTATGGTGGAAAAGATAAAGTTTGGTTCTAGCTGGAATTCATTTTTGGGGTGAACCTGAAAGATAGTAGAGGTACCACTGAGAATAAACTCCATTGAAAACAAACATGCATGTTAGAAACCTGGTTCCTTCCACCTTTTTCTTAGCAGAAACCTGGTTCCTTCCACCTTATTCTTATTTTTTCTAAAAATAATTCAGACATTTAATTTAAGGAATGATATCTATGGTGTCTTTTCTGTTAACAATCATATTTTTGTTGCAAAAATTTAGAAGAAGAAATTATCTGATTTAAAAGCTTGGTAGTGCTGAGAACACAGTTTCTTTGTAATTTTTTTTTAACATCTTTATTGGAGTATAATTGCTTTACAATGGTGTGTTAGTTTCTGCTTTATAACAAAGTGAATCAGCTATATATATACATGTATCCCCATATCTCTTCCCTCTTGTGTCTCCCTCCTTCCCACCCTCCCTATCCCACCCCTCTAGGTGGTCACAAAGCACTGAGCTGATCTCACTGTGCTATGCGGCTGCTTCCCACTAGCTATCGATTTTACATTTGCTAGTGTATATATGTCCATGCCACTCTCTCACTTTGTCCCAGCTTACCCTTCCCCCTCCCCGTGTCCTCAAGTGCATTCTTCAGTATGTCTGCGTCTTTATTCCCGTCCTGCCCCTAGGTTCTTCATAACCTTTTTTTTTTTTTAGATTCCATATATATGTGTTAGCATACAGTATTTGTTTTTCTCTTTCTGACTTACTTCACTCTGTATGACAGACTCTAAGGCCATCCACCTCACTACAAACAACTCAGTTTCGTTTCTTTTTATGTCTGAGTAGGTAAGAATAAGTTTCTTTGTAATTTTGTGGCAAACATGACCAGTTGTTTACACAAACAGCTGTTTTCCCTAATAGTATATTAACATTCATAAGACCTATTATTTTTCACAGGAAACATGGTCACCTGGAAAGTTTTAAAAATAAAGTGTAAAATTTCATCTTCCCTTGCTAGTATAATTATGTGAATAATTTCTGGCCAATAATATGTAAGCAAAAGAATTGTGTGCAACCTCTGGGAAGACAGGAGATGTGACTTTCTTCATCCCATTCTCTATCTTGCCGTCTGGAATGTGGACCTGACGGCTGAAATTTGATCAGCATCTTGGACCAGGAGGTGGCGTAGAAATAGGAACAGAGAGAGAGAGAAGACACTGGGCTCCAGAAGATTATGAAGATACCATGTCGCTTTAGATTGCTTTCCTGTGGACTTCATTTATGGGTACAGGAAAAAAAATTCTATATTTAAGCTACTATTATCTAGCGGTTTTTATCACTTAAAACTGAATCTGAACTTAAGTAATTTAAAGTTTGAGAAAGAATGAAAGTAATATATAAAGCATCCTATGGTAAGTTAAACTGCTGATAAGGAAACATTCACTCTTCCTCTTTCCATCCAAGCCATATGCTTCCGTATCCCATTGATGTTGGATTTGATCGTGTGACTTGCTTTGACCAATGAGAAGAGTAAAGGCTTGAACTGTGCCTATGTGGCTGGGCTTGCCCTTTTGCTCTCCTCATTGCCCTGGAAAAAATTTCCACTGGATAGCCATTACCCCTTTGACCCCAGTCTTATAATGAACACTCATGTAAGAGACCTAAACCCAGCCCTCAGCTAAAGCTTGGAGCAGCTGAACTCCAGATGACACCAAATGGGTAACCAAGAAATAAATGCTTGCTGTTTTATGCCATTGGATTTTGTGATTATTTATCATCCAGCATTAATGGACTAATGGACGTCTTCTCCCGTTCAAATTTGTCAGGATTTTATGCATTGAGAACTGCACTCTGTGGTTTTCAACCACCCAAAAATCATCATTACAATTCATTACAGCATTAGACCAGCATATTACCAGCCTTTTATTGCCAGTAAAGTGACTTAAAGGGATGAATATTTAATTCGTATTTACGCTATAGCACACCCCATGTAATTAAGGTCAGAATTGAATTATATGGGATGGCAAGTCCTTTCTATGCCCATTGGCTTTTACAATTGTGACAGTTTCAAATAGAACTCATAGACCCAGTTTGTCTGGAAATGTGACAATTTAGTAACCAACTGCCTTTGGTGTGACCACCAGAGCGTTTGAAGGTTCCTCTTGTATTTATACACTTGGAAACAGAAATCACCTCACACCATTTACTTTCTGATTTCTCTCATTCTTAGCAACTGATGCAACAGTCATTCTTGTTGAGGACATTAATAACTACTTTACTACAGGTAATGACAACAAAAGAGGTGCAAATTATCGCAAGATAGGTAATCCTTCTCAAGAGAGCTTTTATAGTTTTATTACTCTGTCTGTAAAACTTTTCAGCCCCCAGGATCCAGTGTGGATTCTGGAGCTATTTGCTCAGATATCTGAGGAGGCTGTCCCCTCCTGCTCTTCTTAAATAAAACTTTTCTTTATTTGTTCAGCTCTCCTAGCTCTCCCTAGCCACCATCACAATATATGTGGACGTCTTTCTCCTCTAGAGTCCTGACTTATCGACAGTGGCTCCAGACACTTGGCTGTGGACCCACAGGACTAACAGGTTTCCACAGCCCCTCTCTATGAACTCATCGTTTGTGATCTGTGTGCTTTCCTTCTTGGCTTTTCCTGCAGTCCTTGACTTTTCACCCATACAGTAGATTGGTTAGTGATTCTCCCTTCTCTCATTCCCTCCTTCCCTTTTCTATAATAAATCTCTTGTTCTAATACTACTTATAATGGCTTTTATTTCCTGATTGAACACATTTGCGGTTTGGTTTGGTTTGATTTGTTTTTTTATTGACGTATAGTTAATTTATAGTGTTGTGTTCATTTCAAGTGTACAGCAAAATGATTCAGATATATGTGTGTGTACATTCTTTTTCAGATTCTTTTCCATTATAGGTTATTACAAGATATTGAGTATAGTTCCCGTGCTATACAGTAGACCTTTGTTGTTTACCTATTTTATATATAGTAGTGTGTATATGTTCAAACTCCTAATTTATCTCCCCCCCCCCACCCTCTGCTAGCCCCTTTGGTAACCATAAGTTTTCTATGTCTGTGAGTTTATTTCTGTTTTGCAAATAAATTCATTAGTATCTTTTTTTTTAGAGTCCACGTATAAGTGATATATATGATATTTGTCTTTGTCTGACTTACTTCATTTAATATGATAATCTCTAGATCCATCCATGTTGTTGCAAATGGCATTATTTCATTCTTTTTTATGGCTGACTAGTATTCCATTTTATACAGACACACACACACACACACACACACACACACACACACACCCCACATCTTCTTTATCCATTCATCTGTCAATGGACATTTAGGTTGTTTCCATGCCTTGGCTATTGTTAATAGTGCTGCAATGAACATTGGGATGCATGTATCTTTTCAAATTATAGCTTTCTCTGGATATATGCCCAGTAGTGGGATTGCAGGATCATATGGTAACTCTAGTTTTAGTTTTTTGAGAAACCACCATACTGTTCTCCACAGTAGCTGTATCAATTTACATCCCAACAGTGCAGGAGGTGCCCATTTGTTTTCATAGCATTTGCTTCCTACTATGTCTTGCTTCCTGGCCACAACCCCACTGCTCACTACTGCCAATCAAACAGTCCTTTTTGAGCTCCTGTGCATACAGAGGCATATAAAATCAAAGAGGGAGTCTTCTTGGATTTTGTGTTTCAGTAACCTACGCCCACAGTTCTTTAAGTGCTATGGTGAATTTATAGGACCATTGTGACATATTTAAATTTTTGAGCTGTCAGACAGTGCACAAAGTACTACTATTAAGTTGTTTGGACCTAACCGTTTAATAAATGGAACTGTTAGGATTTTAGTATTTCATTTGTTTGTTTGCTTGTTGTTTATATGTTTGTTTGTTTAAACCTACGGATGCCATGAAAAAAATTATTGACACACTAAGGACACCATAAACCCAGAAAGGTGGGGAACCTCTGTAGACTAGTAAGGACTCACAGCATAGGAACAGTTTAGCAAAAAACATAAAGAGTAAGAGCAAGGCTTTTCCCTCGATAAGGCCCCTGACTATTACAGGTCTCCTTGGCACAGGGAGGTGGGGTAATCAGGACCCAGCACTCTTGTCCTAGAACCAAGCTACTGTGAGATAGCAGAACTCCCAGATTAGTTTTGGGGATCTTAAAGCAAAGGAAACTTGAGCCCTATTTTATGACTAGTCCCCTAAGTATTGGCAAGAGAGGGTCTTCGCAGCCTCCAGAGCTTTACAAATGCCAACATGACCTGGGAGCAGCAACATGATTCTCAAAAGCCCTAGAAACGTGTGGATGTAACTGAGAATCCTGCCAGACCTGAAGGCCTCATTTCAGACAGAAATAAAAAACGCACACCTATAACACCTATGTAAGCATATAAAATGGAAGTGATTTCACCACTGTTAAGGCAGGTGCCATTTTTAAAAGATTCTGCTTTCTTTTTTAAGAGAAATCTGTTCAAACACGAAGAAGAATTTTTTCAATACACCTGACCAAGCGAGATTGTGGTTCAAACCGAAATCCACTCAAAATCCACCATGCCCACTGTGATACATTTTATAAATATTAGAACTAGAAAGAGATACTAAGAATATTTGTCCAGTGGTTTTCAAACATTTTTAAGTTCAGAAACTATTTCTTAGATAGAATATTCCAAAAAGAATATTAATAGACCCTAAGAGATAAAAGTGGTATTATGCTAGCAAAATGTTTTTCTTAACTCAAATTTGTAATACGTGTTTATTAAGAGAACAACCAATGAAAACAGTAAAGCAATTTTGCAAATGCCAAGATATTGAAAATTGAAGATTATTGGTGTTAGTTGTAGTCTTAAATCAGACACGTGGTCTTAAATCAGATAAGATGCTCAATTTATTTCTGTATTTTGCATTCTCCATTTCTGTTGCTCAGGATAAATAGTTGGAAGTGGTCAGAACTTTCTAATAGCTTATCTGGTTATCTCAGATTATTCTCTAATGTTCTAATTATCTATTGCAATGTAATAAACCATCCTAAAATGCAGTGGCTTAGAAAATCATAGCAATTCCAGAATTCAGGCAGAACTTGGATGGTGGATTCTTCTGCTCCATGTGGCTTTAACTGAGGTCATTCTTTGACAGTACTTAACTGACAGATGACCACTTCTGGAGTGATCAAAATTATTTCACTCACATATCTGATTCTTTGGTGGGCACAGCTAGGCCCTTCCCCTTCCCTGCAGACTCGGGGCCTCTCCATGTGGTCATTCCAGCAAGGCAATCAAATTTCTTTCATAGTAGCTCAAGAATCCAAGAGTGAGTTCCAAGAGGCCTGGGCAGAAGCTGCAAGTCTTCTTGTGAGCTAGAATTTTAGAAAATCCTTTCCAATATATTCTATTGATCAAGCCAGTCACTAAGACCTGCCCAGGTTCAAGTGGAGGGAGGAATGGACTCTAGCTCTCAGTGGAGAAATGGCATATGCATACAAAGAGCTGAAGGAATTGATGGGGGCCCTTTTAGAAACCAGCTACCACATTCAGGAAAACCAATCCAAGCATTTGAAAAAAAAGCGAAGTTTTAATATTTAATAAGTAACAAATATCTACAAACATTTCTTAACTGGTAAATGTTCAACGTAGAGAGAATCAATGAACGGATTCTTCAGACCATCATTGTTTGGCAGAAAAATAATTTTCAAACATATATTGTTAAATTATGACATGTTCAATGGCATCTTTTTCAAAACCCCGGGTTCTTAGATAATTTTGTCAGATATTTCTTTAAATTCTCCAAATAATCAGATTGTGTTATTTTGTGTGTCAAGCCTAAAGTTTGTTTTCATTTCTTTACTGACACTCTAATCTGTAGCTGTAATTCATTGGGATCTTGAATTGCCAAACAAAACATGAGCTTCTTCGTGTTCTATAACTGATTACCCATAGCAATACAAATAGTCCTGAAAAACCTGCAGCTGAAAATCTGAGTTGATAAAACTGAGCTTAGTATGGCACTATGTAACACTGTAGGCAAAGATGCTAGACTCCTCTTAGTAGCTAATGTTTGTCTCATACAACGTATGGTGACTAAGTAAGTACATTTTGGCAACGCATTTTCTCTGAGGCAGGAATCCCTTGGTGCTTTTTCCCCCCCACCACTGCTCTTACACAGTCATTGAAGACATTCCTACATTAGTAATATTTGAAAAATGATTTTAACTCTTACCATTTCTTTCTGGTTCCTATGAATCATGTGTTTGACACAGCATTAAATCATCTTCTTATATGCGTGCCAGAACATATCATAAATTAAGCAAAAATGAGAAATCCACAGTATTTGCAGTATCGTCAGTTGAATTGTAAAAAATTTGTATGATCTCGGCTTCCTTACTAATATATCAAGTTCAGTAGATACATTCTAAAATCCTCTCTAGAAAAAGTTATCAGATGTTACAGATCTGCTCCCATATTTGTTACTAGGTTGTATCAGTTATTTGTGGCTATGTAACAAACCACCCCAAAGATCAGTGACTCAAAAAGACAATTGATTATTTTTTCCCAATCTGTGAATTAACTGGTCTGCCCTTCTGCTGGTCTTGACTGGGTTCACTCCTGTGGTTGTGTTGATCAGCTGACTTGCCTTGGGTCAGAACGTCCAAGATGGTCTCACTCATATGTCTTGCGCCTTGGGTCTTGCTGTTATGTAAACAATTCTTTCTGTGTGGCTTCTCATCATTCAATAGCTAGACTTCTTGACATGTAGCCAGAACATTCTAAGAGGGAGAGGCAAATGCTCCAACACTTTGGAGGTCTAGCGTCTGCACAGTATAACTTCAGAAACATTCTATTAGTCAAAGCAAGTCAAGAGGCAAGTTCAGGTTCAACGGGTGGAAAAATAGACTCTACCTCTTGATGGGAGGACCTGCACAATATTGATGAAAGGATCTGGAATCCCTATGTTTACATTCACAAAATTGCATTTCAAATGATGCTGTAACTTGATAGAACGTAAAGGTATCTTGCAAAAGTTCACTATGTATATCACATTGAAGATTTGGGCATTCTTATTACCACAAAGGCAAGTCCCAAAGATAAATAATGGTTAAAAAAAATAACAATGCTTTGAAATTTTCATTTTTCACTGATACTTTAATCTGTAACTATAATTCACTGAGACCCTGAATGGCCAAACAAATACAAACTTGTATCATAGTGACTTTGAAGAGAATATTCTGCACATTGCTTTCATTTTGCACACTGCTGTCAGTATGGTCGATAAAATGGGAAGATGCATTCAGTTCTTTATAGTATGACTCATTTTATTCTGTGCCTAATCAATACTGCATGTCTATCCTAAAATGTGTGCCTGGTCGATATTATCATTTCCCTCATCCCATTTGCTTTTTAAATGTCCTGCTTTTAACTAGCAATCCATTTCTAGTTGCAGGAGAATTTTTCCACCTCACCTAAAATAAACAAACAAACAAAAACAAATATACAAACCCCCCAAAACGTGTAGCAACTTTATCATAAAGCTCAGATAACAAGCATCCAAAATGAAAAATAAGCATTTAAACACACTGCCAATTGCATTCTCAAGCAGAGATACAGAAAGTAGTCACTCTGGACTATTTCACTAATGATTACATGGTGAGTTGGAGGAGGCCAGGCAGAAGTATGTGTTTCTGACTTGTCATTTCTTTGATGACAGTCTCTGTATTCACTTGTATAATTGCATTTGAGAGGACCTGGGCCTGAATTTTCAGGAAAATTTCAGAATTTCCTAGAAAAACTCTATTCTTCTTGATCAAGGACACATATATAAGGCAGTTAAATATAAGCACAGGAATCCTTATTCCAGGGTTAACCAAAAAAAAGAGGTTGATGTGACAGTGGGTGGGTGGTCTCAGATATGTTAAAATTTGGGATTTAACAGCCTTAGTCTGTACCAATTGAATTTTTAATAGTCAAAAATTACCTTTTAAATGTGAAATTTGAATCAAATTTCTTAGAATGGCTGTAGCAGCATGAAAACCACTGATCTGGTTGAAAAGTGTTTTATAAGTAGACAACACAGGCCAAAGTTAAGAATCTTGCCCACAAATTAAGGAACTAGGGCAAAAATCCAGGTCATGAGACTCCCAGTCCATCATCTTACTACACTAGTGGCCTTTAGCTCTGATTTTTATCTAACATTGGTTCTTTTGTGTGCTTTGACCTTGAATATCTAAAGAAGTTTGGAAAGAGAAGAGAAGTTTTGTTAAGATCACACAAAAACACAGTAATTCATATTTCCAAGAACCAAAAATGACATTGAAAAATCACTCTTTTCCTGTCAAGTTTGTGTAGATGTATATAATGTAATATATCACAAAGAAGATGCATCTTATATTCCCCTTAGGCCATGACAAAATAAATCCTCTTTTTAATTTCCATTTACTTTAAGTTCTTAAATAAGTCAGGGTGAAGAGCTCTAGCTAACATAAATTGTCAAAGTCTATTCTTATTTTAGGGCTCCAGTCCTCAGCAAACTATTTATTGATTTCATTGCTCAGATACAATACTACCTGGCTGGGATAGAGACCTAGTTTGCCAAATTTTTCAAAAGGACAATTTCTACTCCCTCAAAACTATAGAATTATTACTTTCCTGGGCACCCCTTGAACACTTTATGCCAAAAACTGAAGAAAAGACAATATGTAGCATTAAGGAGATTTTAGGAAACTAGGTACTGTAAATTGTTTCGGTATTTCTAGAGGGCAATTTGGCAATGAGTATTAAAAAGTCATTTTAAAATTGTGCAGTTCCTTTGAGCAATTTTGCTTCTAGCAATTTAACTTAAAACAATAATCTCCCTATGTATATAAATTTTCCTATAAATATGTTAATCACAGTATTTCTTTTCATATCATCAAATTAGCAACCACCTAAATATCCAAGCATACAAAATTGGTTAAATAAATATACAGATACAAAATAATACAAAATTTGTTAGTTGCTCAAATAAATATATGGCGTTATATCCATACATGAGCCAGTAGGCAATAGTGACTGAGATCTTAGTATTTAGAGTGATACAAATCTGGGTTCAAGTCACATACTACCTGTCTGACAGTGAGTAAGTTATTTAAATTTACTAAGGCTCAGCTTCCTTGTGTTGAAATAACCTTGCAGGGTTATTGTATTAAATAAGTATTTAAAGTATATCTAGCTCTAGTATACAGCAAGTGCTCAGTGGATCTTAGCAACTAATATTATTATTGGTTTAATTGAATTGTTTGGGAGCCATTAAACATCATTTTATAAAAGAATCTTTAGTCATGCTGAGAGTAAGAGTTACAAAATTGTATATCTTGATGCTAAATTCATGCATGTATTCATTCTTACACTGAAAAAAAACCCCGCTGGAAGGTAATCACCAAAATGTTAAAAATTACTACCTCTAAATATCGAAATTCTGGATGATTTTAATTTTCTTTTTTCATATATAGTCCAAACTTTATACATTAAACAATTTTTATTTTATGTATATGCAGGGGGAAATACTATTTTAAAACCCTTCATATCAGCTTGCTTAAACTACACACTGCATTTTCTCATTTCCATTTTTACAGGAGGGGAAAGCAGACCTCAGACCGCGTGAGTCCCTAGTGGGATGGGACTGCTCTCTACCCGTGGAGGGATCTTCCGAACTCAGTGTAACACAAGTTGCAGGTTTTCATCTTTTTATTACTGTTTGATTCTATAGCCAGACAAGTTGTTTTTATACTCAGAAACCTGATAGTTTAATAATTTAACAAAATTTGAATAATCAAATAATTTCCAGGGGCAAAAAGCAGGGTTTTGTTCTGCCCTCCCCCATCCTTTTTTCCACTTTATAAATAAACACATGTTGCTTATTGTGGTGAGGAGATGGGATGTTGAAGCTCGGAAATAAATAAGATATAGTTCTTACCATCAAAGAGCTCATAATTTTAAAGAAATAACATTTGTATTGCAGTTTACAAAGCACTTTGCATGTATACCTTTAATTCCCATAGCAACACTGTAGGGGGTAGGATAGTATTATTATAGTGATGATCAATTAAGACAGAGAGGCAGACTTCCCTGGTGGCACAGTAGTTAAGAACCTGCCTGCCAATGCAGGGGACGCGGGTTCGAGCCCTGGTCTGGGAAGATCCCACATGCCGCAGAGCAACTAAACCTATGCACCACAACTACTGAGCCTGAACTCTAGAGCCTGCGAGCCACAACTACTGAAGCCTACGCGCCTGGAGCCCGTGCTCCGCAACAAGAGAAGCCACCGCAGTGAGAAGCCTGGGCACCGCAACGAAGAGTAGCCCCCACTAGCCGCAACCAGAGAAAAGCCCACGCGCAGCAAAGAAAACCCAACACAACCAAAAATAAATAAATAAATAAATAGATTTATTTAAAAAAAAAAAAAGACGTAAAGAGACACAAGTAATTTACTCAGTTATTGGCGAGCCTGGGACAGACCCTAGATCTCCTTATTTCAAGTCTGCTGTTCTCTCCTCTAAACTACCACTAAATGTGTTAGTATATATGTAAGTTATATGCGACCCAGTCTCTGGTCTTCTTAAAACCTGCTCGAAGGGTCCCTTCTATCTGTGTAGTTCACATAACAGAACATATAAATTCACCTCTATAAGTTGTTGAAGACATTGTCTTCTGACGCATTGTCCACTACACCAAAGGCTATGTAAGCTTTTTTTTTTTTTCCGAATTTAATACCAGAGAAAGCTTTACTTCCCTAGAGGAAACTATGTAATTCCCTCTATCTATAAGAATTCCTTCTGTCTATAAGAATTATGTAATTGATCATATCTCCCTTGTTGACTTGGCTTCCAAGAAACTCAAAGCCAAACCTGAACCTAATATATGGATCATAATAGTAGGTATCCACTAAATATTTAGTGGATAAGTGAAAGAATGAATAATTGAATGAATGAGTAAAGCAACTATGTTGGCCCATATGATTTCATATTTGTATTATTTTCCTTAGTCCTATTTCTGTTTATGTTATTTTTTTTATTGAGGTAACCTTGGTTTATGACATTATATAGGTTTCACGTGTACAACATTATATTTCTACTTCTGTATACACTACAGTATACAGTGTACTCACCACCAAACATGTAGTTTCCATTTATCACCATAGAGTTGATCTCCTTTACCCATTTTGCACCACCTTCCCCCACCCCGACCCTGCCACATCCCTTCTCCTCTGGTAACCACTACTCTGTTCTCTATATCTACGTGTTTGTTTTTGTTTGGTTTGGTTTGTTCATTTATTTTGTTTGTTTTTTATATTCCACATATGAGTGAAGCCATATGATATTTTTCTTTCTCTGTCTGATTCATTTCACTTAACATAATACCCTCAAGGTCCATCCATGTTGTTGTAAATGGCAAAATTTCATCTTTTTATGGATGAGTAGTATTCCACTGTATACCCTGTACTACATCTTATTTATCCATTGATTCATTGATAGGCACTTAGGTTGTTTCCATAATCCTGGTGAGGATATGAAGAAAAGGGAACCCGTACAGCCTGTTGGCAAGAATGTAAATTGGTGCAGCCACTGTGGAAAACAGTATGGAGATTCCTCAAAAAATTAAGAATAGAACTAACATATGATACAGCTATTTGACTTCTGGATGTTTATCCAAAAAATACAGAAACACTAATTAGAAAATATACATGCACCCCTATAATCATCCCAGCATTATTATTCTTTTATATATATATTCTTATTGTAATCAGCCTCAATTCATTGGCAGAATGAGCCAGGAAATAAATGAATCAATAAACAAATGTCTACTGCACATACTGAATCTTATGGTCTTTACCTTTTACCCAAGAATTTTAATGCAGGATTCCTAAAAATAAGACAGTCCCTGAGAGCACGGAGACATTCACTCATTATGCTCCCATGAGGCAGTAAATCAGGATGTAATTTGATGGGAAGAAAGCAGTGGCCCTGTCAACAGACGCTAAAGAAACTAAAAGCTTATACACATTTCAAAGGCCCATTTGCTCCAGTTCTCAGTCTCCCCAAAGCAAAGATGTGAATTTGCCCTTCAAACCTTCACAATCATATGCCTCAAGCTGTCCTTGATGTCTTTCTTCCTTCTATTTGTTTTCATATACACACACACACACACACACACACACACACACACACACATTTTGACCTGATTTCACCTTTGTAAAAATAGTAATGAGAGCTGTAGGAATGAAAATAAAGAATTGCTTGTCTAGGTTCTAGGGCCTCCCAGGCACCTGACCACCCTCTTCATAATAATAACCTTCACTATGCATGTATATATCAGATCCTGTGTAACAGGGTTTTGTGACATGGTCACCATCTACAAGGAGTTCACAGTCTTGGTTATATAATACTAATGTGGAAAATGCAAAGAGAAATATTTTCATCTATTTAGGAATCATAGCAACAAGGTATTTAAGGGAGATGACAGGAAGACTTCCTGGAGGAATAGACATCTGAGATAACTTTGAAGGATGATAGAAGTTAGCCAGGTTGGGTTGAGGGGCAGGGCGGGAGTAAAGGCACAGATAGGAAAGAGTATAGTGTGCGTAGCTAGTACACACCAGTCAGCTACACAGGTTTCTAAACTACAGAAATTGCTGGTAGCCATTCTTTGAGCCCATGAGTCCCCCTCGTATACTCTGGTTGCCCAGTTCTCAAGGATCCCCAGATTTTAAGTCCCCAGTGGGCATGAAGCAGGAGACAGTGTATTTGGACGTGTGTTTTAGGTAGATAATTGGCTTTCTCTGTAAGGACTGTTCAAATAAATAAAACTAGAACAAGACCACTAACAGTGATTATAGTATTTATAAGTTTTTCGTTTAATACCGAGAAAATTACAAAAGTCTTTCACTCCCATCCACAAAAGCAGAGAAGCAATTTTAATATCAAGATGATTGAATAACTGATTTTTTTTTTTTTTTTTTTTTTTTTTTGCGGTACGCGGGCCTCTCACTGTTGTGGCCTCTTCCGTTGCGGAGCACAGGCTCCGGACGCGCAGGCTCAGCGGCCATGGCTCACGGGCCCAGCCCCTCCGCGGCATGTGAGATCTTCCCGGACCGGGGCACGAACCCGTGTGCCCTGCATCGGCAGGCGGACTCTCAACCACTGCACCACCAGGGAAGCCCCTGAATAACTGATTTTTATGATTTAAACTCCAGTTTAATAGCTGAAGTGATTTTTTTTAATATTAGGACAGAGCAATAAAAACTAACCAAAGATCAATATTATACCACGCTTCTCTTCATTTCCCCTTTTTTTTGAGAATTGTAACTGGTCTGTATTCACTATGCTTTAAAATTACCACATAGTGTAAAGTGGAAGCTATATTAAACTCCAAAGAAAAAAGATTTTAAGAAAATATTACAAAATTTTCCAAGCTTATCTTTAAAAGCAACAACAATAACAAAAAACCCAGAAACAAGGAGAGGGTTTCAAGGCTTTTCAGAATTTCAGATAAGAGAGGATGAAGGCCTGAACTAAGTAGGTGATGGCAGACATAGAGAGGTATGGACAAATACAAGAAAGTTAGGAAATTAAAATCAGTAGAATTGGTGAATGAGCAGATGTAGAGAGCAAGAAAAAAAGAGTCGTTCTAGATGACTCCCGCACCTTTGGTGTGGGTTAACGTAAGATTCTTAGTGTTACCAGCTGAGGGAAATAATAGGTGAGAATATAGAGTTTCGTTTTCGGTAAGTTGAGTTTGAGGTTTCCCATAGGATCGTAGGGTAAAGATGGCCATCAGGATACGCATCGCCAAGGCTTGGAGCAAACATGCGCAGATGTAGTAGCAGAAATCAGTTCTGATATAACCACTCAAGGAGAGAGTAGGAGAGTGAGAGTGAGACCACTGGGTTTTGTGAGACCACCAACGTTTACTGGATGGGTAGAAAAACAGGAGTTTCTGATGGAAATAGAGGACAGTAAAGGAATAGAAGGAAAATCGAGAGACAAAAAGTTTCAAGAGGAAAGGCTTCTTCATCAATGTGAAATGCAGCAGAAGATCCCGTAAGGTAAAGACAGGAAAGCATGCTAAGTGTTTGCACTTAAGAGGTCAGAGGTAACCCAGAAAAATTGCTTCAGAAAGTATTGAATTGTTCCACTTACTGTCTTAGCCCACTTTATTAACTTGTTAACTTCCTTTCACGTGCCCTACCCAAACAGTTGACGGCCTGATCATCGTGGCCCAGATTTTTAAGGAGTGATACATTCCAGGGCCTTCTTTTTGAGACAAAGTTTTCTGGTTTGTCAAGTGGTGCTAATGGTATTTCTGGGTAGTTGCATTAATAATGGTACTCCATTCTTTTAGCTATTTTATGAACACTAATATTTATTCAAAAGAAAATTTGAGGGCCTATAGGTTTTATTTTTACTTCGATAAAAAGTTGTAAACCTTCTGTTGATACTGTGTTATTTTTGAATTACATTCTTTGATATTTACAGGTAGTTCTTTAGAGTTAAAAGTGATGTAGGATAAGTCAATTATATCTCAATTTAAAAAATAATTTTTACAGTGATGTATGTGTGAGAAGACCATTTCTAAAGCATGATCCACTTAATTCAGCAAAGCAAAGAGAAATAGGAAAATATTCCCTAAAATTTTTAGAATTTTTAGAGGGGATATGGGGATATATGTATACATATAGCTGATTCACTTTGTTGTACAGCAGAAACTAACACAACATTGTAAAGCAATTATATGCCAGTAAAGATGTTTAAAAAATTGCTTTATAGCACTTGCTTTATAAATCATTCATGTCGGGATTCCCTGGTGGCACAGTGGTTGAAAGTCCACCTGCCAATGCAGGGGACACGGGTTCGTGCCCCGGTCCGGGAAGATCCCATGTGCCGCGGAGCGGCTGGGCCCGTGAGCCATGGCCACTGAGCCTGCGTCTCTGGACCCTGTGCTCTGCAACGGGAGAGGCCACAACAGTGAGAGGCCCGCGTACCGCAAAAAAAAAAAAAAAAACAAAAAAAAACCTTCATGTAGTTAATTCAAATACTTACAGAGTGCCAAATGCTTGCCATAGGTATGCACGATGTTATACGGGGGTAAAGAGGAATTAGTATACCTAACTTTGCCCAGGAATATCACAGAAGCATTGGAGATGAGAATGTTTGATCTGAGATTTGAAGAGTGAATGGGAGTTTGCCAGTTAGACCACCTGGTGAAGGGCCTTCTTTAATGAGGGAGCAGCTTTGTGCAAGATGAATCAGAATGGCTCAACCAAAAGTGGAGGAAGCAGGGAGTAAAATTAGAAGGCTGTTGCAGTTACGAGTTCAAGGGAGATAGGACTACTCTACTTTGTGACAGGTCCTGTGCCAGAAGCTGAACAGATTAAAATAGTGTAGTCTCTGATTTTAAGAAGCTCAATGTCTAGGGGGGAAAAAAAAAAGCCATGCAAACACTTCTGTAAGAGGCCACACAAAAGAAAGAAAACAGGGACAAATAGGTACGATGGGCGAAACAATCTTCTCCTTTGATATGTGCTGTTAAGAGTTGAATTATGTCCCCCAAAATTCATATGTTAAAGTCTTAAATCCCCAGTACCTCAGCATGTGACCTAACTTGGAAACGGGGTCATTGCAGATGTTATTAGTTAAGATGAGGTCATCCTGGAGTAGGGTGGGCTTCTAATCCAATATGACTGGTGTCCTTATAAAATAGGGAAATTTGGAGAATGCACACACACAGGGAGAGCACCATATGAGATGAAGGCAGCCATTGGGATGATGTTTCTACAAGCCAAGGAATGTCAAAGATTGCCAGAAAACCATCAGCAGAAGGTAGGGGAGAAGCATGTAATAGATTTTTCCTCACAGACTTCAGAAGGGACCAACCCTGCTAACACCTTGATCTTGAATTTCTACCCTTCAAAACTAAGACAATAAATTTCTGTTGTTTAAGCCACTTAGTTTTTTGGGAATTTCCTGGCAGTGCAGTGGTTAGGACTCTGAGCTTCCACTGCAGGAGCCACGGGTTTGATCCGCTGTTGAAAAACTAAGATCCCACATTCCGCGAGTTGCAGTCAAAACAGAAAACAAAAACAAAAACAAAAAACCAAACAAATAAGCCACTTAGCCCTCTTTTAATTTTATTACAACCCTACAGAGTGAGAAATAAGGTGTTACAATTGAGTTTTATCTGCTTAATAGTTTCTGAAAAGATGTCATAAGGAGGGACTTCCCTGGTGGTGCAATGGTTAAGAATCTGCCTGCCAATTCAGGGGACATCGGTTTGAGCCTGGTTGGGGAAGATCGGACATGCTGCGGAGCAACTAAGCCCATGCGCCACAACTACTGAGCCTGCACTGTAGAGCCCACAAGACACAACTACTGAAGCCTGTGTGCCTAGAGCGCATGCTCCGCAACAAAGAGAAGCCATAGCAATGAGAAGCCCGCACACTGCAACGAAGAGTAGCCTCCGCTCTCAGCAACTAGAGAAAGCCTGCACGCAGTAACAAAGACCAAACACAACCATAAATAAATAAATTTATATTTTTAAAAAAAGATATCATAGGGACTTCCCTAGTGGCACAGTGGTTGGGAGTCCACCTGCCGATGCAGGGGACACGGGTTCGTGCCCCGGTCCGGGAAGATCCCACATGCCGCGGAGCAGCTGGGCCCGTGAGCCATGGCCGCTGAGCCTGCGCGTCCGGAGCCTGTGCTCCGCGACGGGAGAGGCCGCAAAAGTGAGAGGCCCGCGTACCGCAAAAAAAAAAAAAAAAAAAAAAAAAAAGTTAAAATAGTAAATTTTATGTTCTGTATATTTTACCATAATAAAAATATGTTAAACATAAAAATTAAAACAGGGCTTCCCTGGTGGCGCAGTGGTTGAGAGTCCGCCTGCCGATGCAGGGGACACGGGTTCGTGCCCCGGTCTGGGAGGATCCCACGTGCTGCGGAGCGGCTGGGCCCGTGAGCCGTGGCCGCTGAGCCTGCGCGTCCGGAGCCTGTGCTCCGCAACGGGAGAGGCCACAACAGTGAGAGGCCCACGTACCACAAAAAAAAATAAATAAATAAAAATAAAACAGCGTTTAACTACCACAGAAATTTTGAAAAATGGCACAGCTTCAGACCAGAAATGGCTCTTGTTTTTGAATGTGCATTATACTTAATCTTTCGAGCCTATAATTCAATTTTAGCTTTATGTGTTTCTCAAACTTTGAGATTATTCAGTTCTTCAAATTTCTCAGCAATCAGAGCCAGACGACTGAACACGCTACAGAGGAAAAACGTTCCATGCTATTAACCACACAAAGCTAAACAAAGCCCTTAATAAGCTAATGCTCATTTTTAAAAATCTCCATGGTATAGTTTGCTGCCTTTTTCAAATGTAAATGATTATGGACCTTTCAGCATGTCCCTGACCCAGTGTTCCTTGGGACACGGTTTGGAAGATACCGCTAGCCAGTCACCTACATGGTACAGGTTGTGGATTGGCCCCCGCAACTGATTGATTCATTTACTCCCTTTTCATTCTTTCATTATTTTATTCTTTCTGTCATTTGTGGATCAATGCAACACTTATTTATTGAGTACCAACACTGTGCCAATCAGTATGCTAAATGCTATTCAGTGTCCCTGGTGAACTTCCTGCATGTAGATATGACTAATCTGAAATACCTCTGTTTAGCATTTACAATTATCCCTGAGTCCATCCAATTAAAGACTTGCCCAGTTTCACGAGGGTCCATCTCACTTTATTATATGAAGATGAGAGAGAAGAGGAGCTTCTCAATTGAGATTAGTCACGGTTTAGGATGTGAAAGGAAGATCTTCGTCTCCTATCCAAGGACATTTTCTCCTTTGCCCTCAGACTCTGGTGAGTTTGCTTTCTCCTTCAGCTCCACAGGTTCACGCCCTCTGCCCATCTCCACTTTTGCATCTCTACTTTTCATGTAAGTGGATCTGGGGTTTCCAGGCCAGAAACAGGGGATACAGTATTCTTTGGGGCCTCTCTCCCTCTGCAACACTGTTTTCCCAAGGGAGGAATCTCCTTGGCCTCCAAGTGCTAGAGGCTTATTCATTTAGTCATCAAAAATATACCGAGTAGGGGCTTCCCTGGTGGCGCAGTGGTTGAGAATCTGCCTGCCAATGCAGGGGACACGGGTTCAAGCCCTGGTCTGGGAGGATCCCACATGCCGCGGAGCAACTGGGCCCGTGGGCCACAACTACTGATCCTGTGCATCTGGAGCCTGTGCTCCACAACAAGAGAGGCCACGATAGTGAGGGGCCCACGCACCGTGATGAAGAGTGGCCCCCACTTGCCACAACTAGAGAAAGCCCTCGCACAGAAATGAAGACCCAAAACAGCCAAAAATAAATAAATAAATAAATAAAAAGATATCATAAGGGAGAAGAATCAAATTGTTAGTTTTGATCACCTATAATTCAATTATTTATCATTTATTTCTCACAGATCATTCAGACTTTGTAGTGACCATATTTTTAGAAAAGTTGATAATGTTAAATTGCATAATACATGAATTCCCACAAAGTCAAATATTTGTTCAAATTGCCAATAGTCTTCTAAAAGTAGTTCTTTGTAAAAGTGTTATCAATGGAGGTGACAATTTTTGATGAGTTTCAACTTGGAAAATTTATTTCTTCTTTGCCTTTCCTTTATAATCTTATTTTAATTCTAAAATCAGCTTCAAAGAATAGCTTTTTTAGAAGAACATATTATAAATTAACTGCATTTAGTCCATATGTTTTTCTATTATTAGGCATAATTATTTATTGCAAATGACTGTGACTTCACTTAAGATAAAGTCTTCCATCTGGATAGAAAAGTCTTGATTCACTGAAAATAAAAATAATAATAATGAGCTTTAAATGCTCTACCATAAGTTTTTTTGCAAGTCAAAAAAAAAAGCTGTCTTTTTAAATCACACGGTTGTACTAAAAATCCCTTAGGCCATTCATCATAAAAAAAAAATATCTCATTCAGCATTTATGTAAGATGAGTGCTGCTTTTATTGACCTATTGTTTGCAGGCTTTTTTCTTAAATATGACACCATACTTCTAAATCTCTGCTCTTTCTTAGTTCCTTTTCTCTCTATTTAGAAAAGATTTAGGTCACATTTTCTTAGCAAATTACAAATTTTCAGCGTTAGACATTTGTTTTTCTATGTCAGAGTATTATTTTCCTCCAGTATTTTAATTCTTTCCTTGTTTCCCCAGCAAAACTTCAGCCAGTGCATTTAATTTTATCTCACGTTTGCTAGCCAAAGGCACATTTCCATATGCCTTGTTCTCACAATTTTTTAAAAACAAGACTCTTTCCCATAAAATTGTTTCCTCTTCACTGCCCCACCTACACACACACACACACACACACACACACACACACACAACATCACCACCACCAGCAGCAACAACAACAAAAACAGCAACAATAAAAACTAGATCTTCCAGGCTGAAAAGCTGCTCAACAGCCTGTGGAAGTCTAGGCAGGTCTGGAGCAGAACAAGCCCTTGTTTACCAGGAGTAGCTAAGCTGATTGGCTGCTGATTTACAACAGACCTAACCAGTGTTTCTGGAAAAGTGAAATAAGCTTCTGTAATGAACGGAAAGGTAGTTATTACATCCTAAACTTCATAAGAAAGGTAAAGGACAGATTCCATTGACTTATTTCTTTTTCTAGACAAGGGGCACTGTTGAATTCCTGCTGAATTCCAGATTACTGGACCAAGTGAAGTTTCTCCGAATTATGAAATAAATAGTGCAAGATGAGAGGGCTAATTTGACATATCTGAGAAGAGCTAGTACCACTGCCTTCTCTTCACCTCCACTAAATGGGGCAAGTTAAAATTTCTTGTGGGGGGCCAGCATCACTGTGACTTTCATTGTGGGATTCAGTATGAAGAGGTCCATTTTGTTCTTGAATAAAAGCGTTATTCGTCATAATGGTGCTTTTTGAACATTCCATCTGTCTTATTCTTCTACATTATTTTTCAGTTTGTTCAGAATCCAGAAGAGGCAGAAAGGCCCTATTTGGTGGATCTTCACAAAGACCCCCAAATTGGATGAATTGGCTCCTAACATGGAGAAATAAAATGAAAGAAGTGGAATCAGAGATAGAAAAAATATATACTCAAGAGGGGTCAGGACAGGTGGCAAAGGGCTTTACACTTTAGTGTATGGGCAGGACATTTTGACCTCAATGGTTTGTAGAGGCTTATTAGCCAAGTTGACTTAACAGATGGACAGATGGCTTTATCTGCTACAGCCTGAAAGTGAAGCTTTGAGTTTGGGGTCATACAGTATGATGAGTACAATTTATGGCAGCTTTGTCCAAGGATGAGCAACTGTTAATGTAAGAGACAGGACTGCTTATGGGGTTGGGGGGATTGGTGTCAGGTGGGAGAACACTCTAGTTAAGTGCAGCTTTCAGCAAACACCTCTTGGACCACTTGGACCACAGAGCAAAAGGCAGGGACCAATGAGCTTTGCCAAGGTTTACAGGCCCCATGAATGTTAGTCTTGCAAACAAATGTGCCAGACAAGTAGGTTTTAGCAAGGATAAGGGCAGCCGCAAGATGCAGACTGCTACAATTTACTACATACACACAGCTTTCCTTATGCCTTCCAGGAGAACATCTAACTAAGGAGAAAGAGCCTCAGTGCACAGGCCTTTAAGACATTAAAGGGTGTAATATGTTTTGGTGTTTTTACCTTGTTTCTCAGTCAGGCCTGAGACTAAATTAGACAGATGCATACTCTGTGTGCCCTGAGCATTAAGATGACTCTGACTTCAAAGATTCACTGCCAGTTTTAGGAATCTGCTGCTCCATAGTCCGTCTAGCATTGGGGCTGAGGAGGGAGGGAACTGTGCAGTGTCTAATCTTGACCTTGCGTGGCTTGTGCATGGGTTTAAGTCATCCCCCACTGCATGATCTCAAGTTGACGCTGTACGTGGTAATTACATATGAGGGAAAAACTTCTCAGCAGACAAGTTTCTTCATCCTAATGGGCACAAAGGAAAAATGGAAATTAAGAGGTTTTGAATATATTGTATGAGAAAGAAAGACCCTCCAAATGAGACCAGGTGACCAAAATGCCATCACTGCAAATTTCTGAATTTTGCGATGTCTTACCTGCCAATCTCAAAAAAAAAAAAAAAGGCAGAATGCAAAAGCAGGTTTTTACCCTAGCCATGGTAAACGCATAATGCTAAAGGTAACTTCTTTCTGAGAGGCTTCTCCCAATTAAGATTCTAGAATGAACATTTCAGATATTTTGAACTCTTCAGGTGAGAATGATGGAAGTATATCTTACTGGCTCCAGCAGGAATCAAGACTCAGGAGACCTGGCTTTGTTTCCTTCAATGATTTTTTTTTTTCTTAATCCTTGGTTTATATTATAAAACTAAGGATAGTTAGGTTTATCTTTAAGAAAATTTGAACAATGGCAGGTTGACTATTTGTACAGTACCTGGAACTCTAATCTGGAATATTCCAAGTACAGATGTGTTACATCCCTATAAACCCATCATAAGTTGAAAATATCATAAGTCAAAATGCATTTAATACACCTAATCTACTAAACATCATAGCTTAGCTTAGTCTACCTTAAGTTTGTTTAGAACACTTACAGTAGTCTATAGTTGGGCAAAATCATCTAACACCAAGCCTGTTTATGATGAAGTGTTGAAAAGCTTATGTAATTTATTGACTACTGTACTGAAAGTGAAAAAAGAGAATGATAGTCTGGATACAGAATTGTTGTAAGTATATTGGTTGTTTACCCTCCTGATCACGTGGCTGACTGGGAGCTGTAGTGGCTGCCACTGCCCGGTATCATGAGAGAGTATCATACTGCATATCACTAGCCCAAGGAAAGATCAAAATTCAAAGTATGGTTTCTACTGAATGCTTGTCACTTTTGCACCATGGTCAAGTCAAAAAAAAATCATAAGTTGAACCATAGTAAGTCATGAACTGTCTGCATTGTTATGAGAACTATATTTTCAATAAAGTATTTGGAGATGCTTTTTATATGTGCCCTATCTATAAGTAACACATTCCTGTGCAGTGTAGTTTGTTCGTTTGTCTCTGGTTGCGTTATTGTCTCCCTTTCTCCTAGTTTTCTTTCCCTGGATTTTAGTTCATGTTTTTTTTTTTTTGCAGTACGCGGCCTCTCACTGTTGCGGCCTCTCCCATTGCGGAGCACAGGCTCCGGACGCGCAGGCTCAGCGGCCATGGCTCACGGGCCCAGCCGCTCTGCAGCATGTGGGATCTTCCCGGACTGGGCCACGAACTCGTGTCCCCTGCATCGGCAGGTGGACTCTCAACCACCGCGCCACCAGGGAAGCCCTTAGTTCATGTTTTAATGTGAGCTCAAAGAATACAGTATATACGGAAAAAACTGACTATTGTTAGACAAAATACATGTAGTACAAAATGATTTTACCATCATAACACCTTTTCTTTTTTAAAGGAAGAAATTAAATGCAATGTAAATGCTACATTTTTTATAAAACATTACTTTTTTAAAAAAGTGAATTCAGTTAGTTTTACAGAATATTGCTGTTACAGATATTATTACACCATTATGCTTCTATAGAGCATCTCAATTAACCAGACAGCACAGTTCATGCGTTATACCTGTCAGCAAAGAAATATCTGTTGGCTTTTTTCAATCATTGCTTCCTTCACTCTGTAAGACTACCATGTCACCAGGTGGTAGACTGAAGCAGAAAAACCATGGTGAATACAGAAACTCTTCTAATCACTACTAGTCTATAAACAACATATTTACTGCTAATCATACTAGAGTGGCCCCAAGCCCATCTGCACCCTAAATCCAAAGTATAACAGACCTGGGCTTTCCTGGTGGCGCAGCGGTTAAGAATCCGCCTGCCAATGCAGGGGACACGGGTTCGAACCCTGGTCTGGGAAGATCCCACATGCCGCAGAGCAACTAAGCCCATGCGCCACAACTCCTGAGCCCACGTGCCACAACTACTGAAGCTTACGCACCTAAAGCCCGTGCTCCTCAACAAGAGAAGCCACTGCAGTGAGAAGCCTGCGCACTGCACCGAAGAGTAGCCCCCACTCGCCGCAACCAGAGAAAAGCCCGCGCACAGCAACGAAGAACCAACACAGCCAAAAATAAAATAAATACATTTATAAAGAAAAAAAAAGTGTAACAGACCTAACCTCAATTATAAAGGAAGGAATCCACCTTGGCATAATTCCATTGCTCTTAACTAAGACTTTGTTTTTTTGGTTTTGGCCTCGCGGAGCGGCTTGCAGGATCTCAGCTCCCTGACCAGGGATTGAACCCAGATCACGACAGTGAAAGCCCAGAATCCTAACCACTAGGCCACCAGGGACGTCATGCTCTTAACCAAGATTAATTTTTACTTCCAAAAGGAATCCAGAGTAAGCAGAAACCCGTTGTCATCCAGCCTGATCAGGTAAGACCTCATCTAAACCTAGATGGAAATATTCAACTCAAGTCTTAAAACATCACCTCTTTAGTGATTCATCTAAACTGATTCTTGTAGGCTGAAAATAAGGTGACCTCTTCAGAAAAAGAAGTGGATTGTCTAAGTTATAACTCAGGTAGTGTGACTCTAGAATTCCTGCTCTGGACCTCTGTACTGCACGGTCCCTCTCTTAAAGAAAACACTGCTCAATTCCTCTCCCTGCTGAGGAGCAGCAATGAGACACCCCTTCTCTGCTGACATCTGACAAACTAGGTGCCCAGTTGCATCCCACTGATTCTAGACATTTATTTGGTAGAACTATCACTGCTCTCTTGGCTCCCTCATCCCAAATTGGTTTAAGTGTAACCAACACATCCTATGCCTTCCAGACATCGCTGTCCAGGGAGGCGTGTCTTGTCTAGGAAGAAAGTTGTGGATTTCTACACAACCTTTCTTTGGTCTCTCAGATGTGTCTTTCCATTTGTATGCAAATTAGACATCATAACGGTAAACTTCTCAAAGGCAGTGATGTGTTTTCAAACTTTTTTGCATTTCTCACCATGATGAGTGAACAGCAGGGCTTTTATAATTTTTGTTAATGTGGGTTTAAGATTCTTTTCTTTGCATGCCTATGTGTTTTTTTCTACATGTTCTTACACAATAGTAGAGGTGTCATATTTAGTAGAGAAGTAAAAGACTTTTATATTTAAACCTTTCTCTCTTTACCTTCCACGTTATTCTGAAACTGGCTGTGTGAAACAGAATTCATATTTATGGCAAAGAAAGAAAAATTTAAACACAAAAATTCTTCTCTGCCCTCTGGCTCCCTCTCTGTGCATTGTGTATCCGCATTATGCATTGACCAGACCTCCCCCATCAGTACAAATACCTGCTCAGCCATAAAGAGCAACATCCTCCCAGCATCAATAAGACCACTTCTTAGAAGATAACATTCCTTCTGGATCTTGTAAAGGGTCACACGACCCGCCACGATGGCACTTAAATCTGGATTATGTAAACTGTCAATAACATCTTTTAATGTAGAGCCCTCTGTCTCAAAAAACTTACATAAACTGTGTCTTGACTTCTAACAGGCAGAACAATTCTCAGAGCTTTCTGAGAGACTCTTCCTGGGTTATAATCCTCAAATTTGGCTCAAGTAAAATTTTCCAATTCCTTTTTAGGTCGACTGATTAATTTTTCGTTTACAGCTGGAATGATCTTATTACTTTACTGCCAGATACTAGCGTATCGGTGTGACGTAGGATTTCATTTCTTATATTCTTATGGCATGAATTATTTAACGCAACTTCTCTAGCCTTCCAACGTCATTCTTCTCTTTAATATCTAAAGAAGGATCAGAGCCTCCCTCCAAGGAATGCAGAAAGCCCAGTTCTTCCCCCAGACTTTATGAAGATACACAGGAAGTTCTCACATGTTTCACAAATCCATCCTGAGTGTTTTGTGTCAACTGCCTCTGGGCTGCTGCTTCAGATTCTCCACTGTTCACGCCTGGCTGAAGTTCTCCAGGCTCCTTAACCTCCCCAAAGTGTAGACACAGTTTCCTCCCAAAGCATAGAAATGGATTTCCCCCGACCTTGAATTTAGAAAACACAGTTAACACATTTTAGGATATTTTACTAAGGCTTGAAGAAGATCTAAGAGATTATAAAAAAGAAAAGAAAAATCTGACCAATGATGTGAGATGTTAATCCTAGAACCCAGAGTTTATTGACATGCCTCTTCACAGGGAATAAATCTCCTAGGGGATCGTCTCTTTGGGCCTTGGTCTACTTGCATGTTTACAGAATCCACTTCATCTCCTCTGGCCAAAGTTCCCTTTTTGATCTCATTTCTTTCCCAAGTACCATATCCCCAAACACTGTCTCAGATTCAGCTAGAGGAAGGAGAGCCGTGTCATATAATCAAAATCTCTTCTGAGAAGCATGTAGCCTCCCAAAGAAGTCAGCAGACTTTGGGATCTATTTTGGGGGTTTTGTGTATTTGTTTGTTTTGTTTTAATTAATTTTTATTGGAGTATAGTTGATTTCCAATGTTGTGTTAGTTTCTGCTATACAGCAAAGTGAATCAGCCATATAGATATACATATATATATCTACTCTCTTCTAGACTCCATTCCCATATAGGTCATTACAGAGCACCGAATAGAGTTCCCTGTGCTATATAGTAGGTTGCTATTAGTTATCTTTTATATATAGTAGTGTGTATATGTCAAAGGAATCTACTTTTTGATGCCTATCAATAGGCTTCCCCAAAGATAATGGTGGGTACTTCATTTACAAATACTCAACTAAAAGAAATATTATTTACTTAATTTACAAATACCTAACTCATGAAATATGAGTCCTTCCAAAACAAAGGAGGACGATACCCTAAAACAAATCCACCTTCCATCATTTATGAAGGAGTTACAGGTAAGAATGCTTGGTGGTTTAAAACATTTTATTCCCTCTTCCAACCATCAACAATTTAACTATTAGGATCTATGGTCCTAGATTACTGCCACAATAGTATTATGAACTCTCTTCTTTTTTTTTTTTTCTTGCGGTATGCGGGCCTCTCACTGTTGTGGCCTCTCCCGTTGTGGAACACAGGCTCCGGACGCGCAGGCTCAGCGGCCATGGCTCACGGGCCCAGCCGCTCCGCAGCATGTGGGATCCTCCCAGACCGAGGCACGAACCCGTGTCCCCCTGCTTTGGCAGGGGGACTCTCAACCACTGCGCCACCAGGGAAGCCCTCTCTTCTTCTTAAGCATAGTTATTTCTATTTGATTTTTCCTTTTCGTATGCAGAAGAGCTTTAAAGACTTGTATTTCCCCCCTTTTCTTACATTTAACACTATCCTATCACAGTGCAGCTTACTGGATAATTCCTAAGAAACGTCATATTTGCACTCTTGGAGCACGAAAGTGTTGTTAGCTTTGGGGGATATTAAGTGAGGAAGGGACTGGCTTATGAACCACTTAAGAAGTAAACTTCAGAAAAGCACTTTTTACGAGGAAGAAGGGAATGGAGTATGTGGCATTTTGTTTGGCAAAACTGTCACTTTTTTCCCTATTTATTTTTTTAAATTAATTTTTATTGGAGTATATTTGCATAACAACAGTGTAAAAGTGTCACTTTGGAAAAAATCTGTGAGTCACTGCTTTAAGGGAAGCTTGTGCTTTACCCATTGAACTTTGTCCTCTTGTGATGGGTGTGGTAGGTTTAGTTAGAAAGAAAGGAGGATCCTGGCAGTTTCTCCACGCTTATCTGGAATCCTGGTTGTTTCTGCAGTACAGGGGTAGTATTCAATTTTCATATTTGCTTTCTTTGTGTATTATAAATACTCCAATATCAGGAACTTTAATTCAGTAAGAGTTTAAAGAGGAGAGGGAACTAAATACATACATGTATATATACTTAGATAGATAAAGATATCTATATAGATATCTGATATATACATATATCAGATATATAATATACATGTGGTGTTCCTTGAAATATCTCCAGATGAAGGCAAAAAGGTTTGTAAACTGTCTTAACAAGTTTATCATATTTAAAATTCTGCCTAACAGTTTCTGTGTAACCCTAAGTTAGCCAACAGTTGATATGCCTATATTTCTGATAAAATTTGATCCCCGAATATATTTTAAATGTCAGCACTAGTGGAAAAAAATTGATTTTTACTGGCAAAATTAAATTCTTTCCACTAAAAATTCACGTTTAGGAAGCATAACCTTGGGAAATGACATGTTTTGTACTCATGTCTTTAACTCTAAAACAAACTTTATTGTTCTGTTTTTACCAAAAAGAAGTAATTACACAAATGCTATATATGTACATTACTAAGTACTTAAAATCTTAATCATAATTATACCTGAACTTCTGCTGAATATCTAGGGACAGCAAAGACATGTCTGAACAGGTAAATCAGAACTTAATTAAATGACATCTGTGGCGCATGTGTTACACCCTTATGAAGCTCCAAGTATGACTACTTTCTATTGCACAATTTTTAGAGCAGTAACTTTTTTTTTTCTTATGTTGCACAAACATGATAAGGACACAAAAGACATTTTTTTTCCTTTGGCCACTGAACTTTCATGAGAATGTTATGAGAACCGCCTTTCTTACCATACCAGCCCCCATCCTTGACTGTATTGCCTAATAAAGACCAGATTTTCCAAATATTTTGTTTTAGCTGAGTTTACAGCAGTCATAAGGCAGTTATTAGGAATCCTTTGCATATAGCAAGGTTTATCTTAATAGTATTTTGAACTGAATATAAGGAAGCATCTTTAAAATCGCATTATCCAAAGAATCATACTTCAACAGTCTGGCTTTCTTTGCATGCTCCACAATGTCTATTATTAGTAATTAACTTGTCCTCACCACCTCCACCATCCTTCTGGGATGAGCAAGTCATTCCTTAAGAAACAGTTTGTGGGGAAAAAAAGAGACACCTTAATGACCTTCTATGGGACATTTTGTTTCTCTTCAAATGGGACAAAAGTGGTTCTTAGATGTAACTTTACATAACCTCAGTGGCATGTTGAAGTATGGGAAGCAAAAGACATTTATGCAATTATTAAGTCTATTGTATATGTGAGCAAGCGTGAAGATAGAGCTATTATGTTTCTATAGCATTATTCTAATGTTTTGTCTTCATTTCCAATACCCAGAGTCATATTTGGAGAATGTCAAAATATTCCCTTTATTATAATATATGATTGGTTTGTTTTTTTTCTTTAAAGGTTGTAGCTATTTCTCTCCTAGAAAAATACTGTTTTGATAAAGGAATTAATGATTGCAATCAAAAACTCAGTTTAGTAAAATTTTACAGAAAAAGTTTTGGTGGCATCCAAAAGGAAAGATTTGACTGATATACGAACGTAATTGCTTATGAAATAGAAGCAGAAAATATATTACATTCATTGTAACCAAGGTAAGACAGTTAAGCCAAGGTATGACCATTGCAATTGCCATTCAAGCATGGCAGATATTTTGGCCTGGCCTACCGACTAGTGTCTCCCATTTTCAGGTTAATTTCCAGATTTATTTTTCCCAGAATGATTTCTCAGGGCTCCATGTCCCCTGCTTTGAGACAGGATGCTGTGACTCCCATAATGTTAACTTTATTCTCTGGGGTGGCCCGACCTCAGCATAGGGCAGACCATTCTCAGAATCATTACTCTGTTCCCATGACCTGGACCTGATTAAACAAATTATAGTGGCAAGCCCAGAAGTATTCCTCCAACTAGTTAGGCAGAAACTTGGGACCTAAGCAAGAGAAAAGTCACAAAGGAAAGCAACAAAGGGGAGATAATTTCTTCAGGCATAAGGGCAGAAAACTGACAGTGTAAACAAGGGGCAGAATTTGATAAGCCTGGATGGAGATGGTGAACAGCAGCCTGAAACATCATGGTATGACAAGCAATTACAGAGTCTGCAGTAAGCATGTGAGCAAACCGGATATATTAGCTAGTTGAAATGTTCCAACTATGGAATCTATGAATCTAACAAAAGAAACAGAATAATAACCAATGCTTAAATTTCATATCAGAACTGCCCCTCAGTGTAAGTCTATACTGCCTGTTTTGTTTTCATAACTCATTTTCTGTGTCTCTAGGTCAAACGGGCTATAGTCCATCTTGTTTTAAAAGTTCACCACTCCAGACGCATCTCACTGGTTAAAATAAGCAATCTTTCTACAACTTGTAAACATAAAACTTGCCTGGAAATAGCCTATTTGTTTTTCCTTGGTAAATGTTAATCATTCCCAAGTTAAGAACATGAACTTGAAATTCAATTCAGTCTAGTTAGACATGAATTCAACTGACTTTAAAATTTTAACTGACAAAAAATAATAAAATCATTAATACAAAAGAGGATAGGGACATTGCCTTATGAATATTCAAAATGGATATTTGCAAGTGTTCCCAAATAAGGCAAGTTGCAAGTGTTTGATTTAATAGTATTTAGTAGTTTGTCTGTTCTACAACTACTTTATATTGGGGAATTAACATCCATAGACAATCTCAGGGCCAAATTCTTTGTAATATCATTTTTATACAGTTAAATGGATTAATTAGCAAAAAGATACTGATCTTTCTTCTTGAGACTATGATAATTTAGCCAACCTATAATCAATCAGTTTATACTTTCGATAGTCATTTATTGGGGCACCTATGTATACGAAGCCCTCAGCTAGGGCCTGAAAATCAACCATAGACAAGAGCAATATGTCCCAAACTCATTACAAGAGAAAAGGAGCTTCTGCAGCAGAGACATTTTTGCTTTCCCACAAGTCTCCTGCCATTTTGTGAGAAGGAGCTATTTCTCATTTTACTACTACATGGTGGGGCTTCAGATCATGGAGGAAAATGAAATGAGAATATATATGATGGTAAAGTTTCTAGGTAGGGCAGGGGAAGGGGATACACTAACTAGGTTCTTCCTTCTCTCTGGGGATTCCAACTGAATAAGGACAAAGGATGAGACAGTGGCATGGCATGGGAATCAAGAAGGGGAGCCTCTAACAGTCTACCTTTTAACAGTGCGGTAACCATGAGCGCTTTGTTACCTGTACTGGTTTTGGTTATGGCTCATGTTTCTCCCAAGCCTTGTGCTTTCTGTTCTTCTTAAATTATACATTAAAAAATAATAATAAGGGGGCTTCCCTGGTGGCGCAGTGGTAGAGAGTCCGCCTGCCAACGCAGGGGACACGGGTTCGTGCCCCGGTCCGCGAGGATCCCACATGCCGCGGAGCGGCTGGGCCCGTGAGCCATGGCCACTGAGCCTGCGCATCCGGAGCCTGTGCTCCGCAGCGGGAGAGGCCACAGCGGTGAGAGGCCCGCGTACTAAAAAAAATAATAATAATAAGGAATGAGAATAGTTTTGTCCTTAAAGATGGTACATAAAGTAATATTCATTTCAGGATGATTATTTTCCTTTGAATAACTCTATCTTTATAGCTTGTACCTCTAGCTCATAGTAACCATCAATAGAGTAATGACATTTTTTGTAGCTATTTTTCTTAGATTATTAGTGTGATTTACAAGTATCTTCTATCAGATAACAACAGTAAGAAGAATCTTATGTTTGTGAAGTGTTTTATAGTTTACAGACACTTTCACATACATTATCTCATTTGATTAACAACCCTGGCAGGTGGCCAGGGCAGACATATTTATCCCTGCTCTAAAGAAACAGAGACTTAGAGAGGTTATGAAACTCACCTGAGGCATCACAGTAACTAGTAGGGAGAGGTAGGTTTTAAACCTAGGTCATGTGTCTTCAAGCCCAGGTTCAGTTTCCTCTCCTCCATATTTTGCCTCCTGTATTATGACCCCGAGTGGATTGATTGGTACCATGACTTTTAGCCATCAGTGTTAAAGATGTTGATAATACAGATGATTCTATCGGATGTTTAGTTAGCATAATATAAGTGATAGGGATTAAAAGTCACTAGCTACCACTGTGCATAAAGCAACCTGAAAAATATGATTAAATCATCATGGAAAGAGTATTATGAATGACCAAAAAAAGCAAGAAAATAAAAGAACAATGTCCATTATAACAGGTAATTTTTTGAATTGTTTATTAGGAGAAAAACATTTAGTCTAAAAGTTTAATAAAATAAATCCCCCTCAGGCTTCCCTGGTGGCGCAGTGGTTGAGAGTCCGCCTGCCAATGCAGGGGACACGGGTTCGTGCCCCGGTTTGGGAAGATCCCACATGCCGTGGAGCGGCTGGGCCCGTGAGCCATGGCCGCTGAGCCTGCGCGTCTGAAGCCTGTGCTCCGCAACGGGAGAGGCCACAGCAGTGAGAGGCCCATGTACCGCAAAAAAATAAAATAAAATAAAAAATAAATCCCTCTCTTAGTGATAGGCTAATATATTAGCCTTCCTGGAGGTAATTTGTGTACTTTTTAAAAATCTCTATTTGACAAAACATGCTGCAGAGAAAATATTTAAGCTATTTTTAAATCACTGAGCCTTTCAGTGACTCTTGTCTACATTAGGTCAACATTATTCTCCATTTGATCCTTATTATACTATTCCCTAAAGGCAACACATTAGCAACTTAGAACACCACTTCTGGATAGTTACTCTGTTTTCTCTCCACTTTTTTGGATATTCAAATTAATAGAGAAATAGAATAATTTTTGAAATTCTTCTTGTTTAACTCAATTTACAACATTCAACATGTATGAAGCACCAGAAGCCAGACACAAGGAAATATGGAGACCAATTAAACTTGGTCTATGAACTCAAGCAATATGCAAGAGCAACTTCGCTATGAATAGCAAGATTTACTTGTAGCCTCAATTTGTATTTAGCAGATAACATTTTGGGCTGATTCATCAGCACTTACCCCTTTTTGGACAATGCTTCCCACCTATAGAGATGGGCCCTGTGACTGCCTTACTCACCAGGGCTGGTCACTGGCCCAAGCTGAACTAATTAGATTTTCCCTCCTGAATTTCAAACGAGGACACAGAAACTTGTAAATTAGCTCTGGTTATAGGTCAGGTACACCCAGGAAATGAGGGCAATGGATTGGCTAGGCATGATGCTAGGGTTGCCAGGTAGAATATAGGCATCTTGTATTTTTATTTGCTAAATTTGACAACCTGACACGTGCCATGTAAAGTGAAGAAACCTGCTCTGTAATAAGAGAGTAGAGGACTTCCCTGGTGGTCCAGTTGCTAAGACTCTGCGCTCCCAATGCAGGGTGCCGGTGTTCCATCCCTGGTCAGGGAACTAGATCCCACATGCCGCAACTAAAGTCCCTGCATGCCACCACTAAAGATTCCACATGCCGCAACTAAAAGATCCCACGTGCCACAACAAAGATCCCGCACGCAGCAACGAATATCCCGCATGTCACAACTAAGACTGGCACAGCCAAATAAATAAATATATTTTAAAAAGAAAAGAGAGAGAGAGAGTAGAAACATAAAGATAAGGGAAATTAAAGACTATGGTGAATGTGCAGTGGGGGAGGGGATGAGACTGAGAGAAAGAAAAAAGCATATCAAGTGTTGCCTTGGACACTGACAACTTTTCAGTCCTCAGCTCCAGTCCCTTGGGAGATTTGGCTGTATTTCTTACCCTTGAGTTCTCTGAGATACCTTGCCTCTTTACAAGAGATTTTTCTTTTCTTTAGATAGCTTAGAGAAAATCTGTTCCTTATATCAAATAGGTCCTAAGGCATGCATAATGTTCTCGCACTTTGAGGGAAAGTTCTTATTCTTTCACAGACTTTAAAGAATTCACATGGTCCATAAGATAGGTGAACGGGAAACTTGTTTCTTATTTATCAATAGTAGGAAATCTTGCCTCTCTGTAATATATATCATGAAAGGTCTGGATCAATACTTGTAAAAATTCTGTATTTAGAAACCTATTCAAAATAGGTCTTCTTGGGCTCCTTAGAAGTGTCAGTAAACTCATTTGATGCACTTCCTCAAGATGTTATTCTATGTTGTGCTAAAAGTAAAAACTATGAAGTGGCTAAATTATGAAGCCTTCAGGTATTTTATTGGTTTCAATCATGCGTATTCTTCCTATTCCCTTTCCTTACCTCTTTCCTTCTCTCTTTTCTTTGCGTATCCTCCCTCCCCCATTCTCTAACGTCCCTCCCTAAGTTCCTCCTGAGGAAAAAAGAGCTATCAAAAAAAAAAAAAAATCCCTAACACTTCAGTGTAAATTAGTCGAAAGCAGTTATTCATACTTGGAGTATTTGCATTTTAAAACAAGACTTTCAGAGAGGGAAGTCAACAGAACATTTCTGGGCTTGCTGTGAGCGACAACTCTACATAATGTGGAGTTTACATTAAATAGCATGAGTTAATGGATTGGGGACAGACCATGCTGAATGGTCAAGAAAAACATCCTGGGGCTTCCCTGGTGGTGCAGTGGTTGAGAGTCCACCTGCCGATGCAGGGGACCACGGGTTCGTGCCCCTGTCTGGGAAGATACCACATGCCGTGGAGCGGCTGGGCCCGTGAGCCATGGCCTCTGGGCCTGTGCGTCTGGAGCCTGCGCTCCGCAACGGGAGAGGCCACAACAGTGAGAGGCCCGCATACCACAAAAAAAAAAAAAAAAAAAGAAAAGAAAAAGGAAAGAAAAACATCCTGCTCTGGTTCAATCTACCCAAGCTGGGACGGGGGCTTGGGCTGGAGAAGACTTTGTGGGGTGGATCTGAGGAGAGGATCCACCGGGATGTAAGCCACTGACAGTTGTCAACTGAGCAACAGCCCAACCCCCAGAAGAACAAAGAAACAGAGCTGACCACGGGCCTGAAGGAGGGACAAGAGATGGATTTAAAACATGCACTTGATAGTACACTTCTAGGGTCGGTAGTATGGAGAGGTCAAGTAAGAGTAAATACTACTGTAAGATTCTTGATGTTAAAGTGAACACAGATGGTTACACCTCTTTTTCTTTTTATTTATTTATTTATTTTTGGCTGTGTTTGGTATTCATTGCTCCGCGCCGGGTTTTCTCTAGTTGCAGCGTTGCGGTGTGTGGGCTTCTCATTGCGGTGGCTTCTCTTGTTGCAGAACACGGGCTCTAGGCGCTCAGGCTTCAGTAATTGTGGCACGCGGGCTTAGTTGCTCTGCAGCACGTGGGATCTTCCCAGATCAGGGCTCGAACCCATATCCCCTGCACTGGCAGGCAGATTCGTAACCACTGCACCACCAAGGAAGTCCAATAGACTTCTTACTTCTACCCATAAGTGATCAGATTGTTCCCTCTCTGCAAAAACACCTACCCCCTACCTGAAATTCTAGTAATTGCATGTTCTTTCCATTAATCAGCAATCTCTTGTTAGAGTTTTAAGGAGGATTATCGGTCATTCATAATTTAATTAAAAAATAATAATTAAAAAAATAAAAATAGAAGCCAAAAAAGATGTTAAAAACAACTTAATGTAAACTATGAAGAAACCAATCACTTCTTAGATGTATTATAAAATATAGACATGTCTTATGGCTAGTGAGGAGGAATAATTAATTTTGGAATAGAGGTAATTTGAAGGGCAGGCAGGCCCAGTGATAAGAAGGCAGCATTGATAACAATATCTGAAGTGCTGGAGTTATAAGACAAGAACTGGAAGACAAGCACAAAGGAAGCCTTGTAAATCAAGTTTTTTAGTTTAAATTTTCATCTATAGTTGATCTGTCCCCAAAACAACTACTCCTAGAAACCAGATCCTTCATGCACATTGCAACCTTTACCTCCAGTGGGTGCTGATCTACCCCAGGGTGCACAGCTCGGTGAGCAGAAGGAGTATAAATTCCAGCCCCATCCCCCCTTTTTCTTAGCTGGGCATCTTGTACACAGCTCATACATCCTTACGTACAACAGTTCCTTCCCCCCTGCTCTCCTGCCCACATCGACACTTGCACACATCTACACAGTACTGAATGAAATGTGACTCATCCATCAAGATCCAGCTCAGTAGTACTTCCATTTCCAATTTTCCCTGGAGAGGCTTCTCCTCTGTTACTTTATACAAGCCCTAGAGAAGCACCATGGGATAGTGACTAACAACACCAACTCTGAAGTCAAACTGCCAGTGTTTAAATCCCAGATCTGCCATTTATTAGTTGCATAATTGTCGGCCTGTTCCTTTATCTATAAAATGAGGGTAACGTAAGTAGCTACCTCATAAGTTTGTTATGGATATATAGCAAGTTAATACATGGTAAGCACTTAAAACAATGTTAGGTACATAATGAACATTTAATAGGTATTTGGAATTTCTATAAGTCAGCTGATGCGGGATACTACATCATTTGGCCCATTACATTTTGTTAGATTTGCATGAGTCTAGTTTTTCCATTCAAGAAACAAATTTTATTCATTTTTGAATCCATAGTGCCTGGCAAAATACAGGCAAGAGGTTACTCAGTATATATATATATATATATATATATATATATATATATATATATATATATATTTAAGAAGATGTTGGGGGTAGGAGTTTATTAATTAATTTATTTTTGCTGTGTTGGGTCTTCGTTTCTCTGCGAGGGCTTTCTCTGGTTGTGGCAAGCGGGGGCCACTCTTCATCGCGGTGCGCGGGCCTCTCACTATCACGGCCTCTCTTGTTGTGGAGCACAGGCTCCAGACGCACAGGCTCAGTAGTTGTGGCTCACGGGCTTAGTTGCTCCATGGCATGTGGGATCATCCCAGACCAGGGCTCGAACCCGTGTCCCCTGCATTAGCAGGCAGATTCTCAACCACTGCGCCACCAGGGAAGCCCCTACTCGGTATATTTTTGATGACTAAATGAATAAGCCTCTAGCACTTGGAGGCCAAGGAGATTCCTCCCTTGGGAAAACAGTGTTGCAGAGGGAGAGAGGCCCCAAAGAATACTGTATCCCCTGTTTCTGGCCTGGAAACCCCAGATCCACTTACATGAAAAGTAGAGATGCACAAGTGGAGATGGGTGGAGGGTGTGAACCTGTGGAGCTGAAGGAGAAAGCAAACTCACCAGAGACTGAGGGCAAAGGAGAAAATGTCCTTGGATAGGAGACGAAGATCTTCTTTTCACATCCTAAACCATGACTAATCTCCATTGAGAAGCTCCTCTTCTCTCATCTCCTTCATATAATAAAGTGAGATGGACCCTCGTGAAACTGGGCAAGTCTTTAATTGGATGGACTCAGGGATAATTGTAAATGCTAAACAGAGGTATTTCAGATTAGTCATATCTACATGCAGGAAGTTCACCAGCGACACTGAATGGCATTTAGCATACTGATTGGCACAGTGTTGGTACTCAATAAATAAGTGTTGCATTGATCCACAAATGACAGAAAGAATAAAATAATGAAAGAATGAAAAGGGAGTAAATGAATCAATCAGTTGCGGGGGCCAATCCACAACCTGCACCATGTAGGTGACTGGCTAGCGGTATCTTCCAAACCGTGTCCCAAGGAACACTGGGTCAGGGACATGCTGAAAGGTCCATAATCATTTACATTTGAAAAAGGCAGCAAACTATACCATGGAGATTTTTAAAAATGAGCATTAGCTTATTAAGGGCTTTGTTTAGCTTTGTGTGGTTAATAGCATGGAACGTTTTTCCTCTGTAGCGTGTTCAGTCGTCTGGCTCTGATTGCTGAGAAATTTGAAGAACTGAATAATCTCAAAGTTTGAGAAACACATAAAGCTAAAATTGAATTATAGGCTCGAAAGATTAAGTATAATGCACATTCAAAAACAAGAGCCATTTCTGGTCTGAAGCTGTGCCATTTTTCAAAATTTCTGTGGTAGTTAAATGCTGTTTTAATTTTTATGTTTAACATATTTTTATTATGGTAAAATATACAGAACATAAAATTTACTATTTTAACTTTTTTTTTTTTTTTTTTTGCGGTACGCGGGCCTCTCACTGCCGTGGCCTCTCCCGTTGCGGAGCACAGGCTCCGGATGCGCAGGCTCAGCAGCCATGGCTCACGGGCCCAGCCACTCTGTGGCTTGTGGGATCTTCCCGGACCAGGGCACGAACCCGTGTCCCCTGCATCGGCAGGCGGACTCTCAACTGCGCCACCAGGGAAGCCCTAACATTTGTTTTGTTGGAGGTTTACAGGAGCATCGTGACCTGACCTACATGGACAGCTGCAAGAACAAAGGATTCCAACAACAAGAAGTTTGCAGCAACTAACCACGTCACTCCCTCACCTGGCCTTTAAAGATGCTTTGTGGAAACCCTTTGGGAAGTTTGGGGTTTTTTGTGCACGAGCCACCCATCTCCTTGCGTGGCCCTGTAATAAACCTTTCTCTGCTCCAAAAAAAAACAAAACAAAAACAAAAACATAGTCTTTGGCAAATGGACACACTAAATAACAAGTACAACAGCCAAAAGTCAATTATTCCATTTGGATGAATTTTTCAAAGAGCATCTATCCAGCAATACACCCACTCCTTCCTTTACCATACACAATTATACATAAATATCTTTAGTGTAGTTACAGAATATTGGTATTCTGATTCCAAATTGACTTCTATTTGTTATAATTTAGCTAAAATCCAGTTTTTCATGAATAAAATGAATCTGTCTCTAAATTCTAAGTTTAGATAATTTATCAAGGGTATTGTAGAGTCAATTTATACTTTAGTTGGGAGATTAGATTATATGACCTGTAAGAATTCTTTCAACTGTAAGGGAAATATTTCAATTCACCCAAGTTTATGATGGACATTTAGTTTAGTCTATCATGAGGTTTTATATATGAACCTTAATTATTAATTTTTCCCAATGGTAAAATATGGAATTGCTACGCTTCTCTAGGCATTTAAGAAAATGTAGATTTTCATAGTTAAAAACAGGTGAAAAAAATTTGTTTTATTATAAAAATAAAATATACTCAATAAAGAACTATTAGCAAATACAATGAAATGAGTTTCTAAAAAAAATCTAATTACTAAAAGTTAATCACTGCTAACATTTAAGTATGTGTCCTTCCCTGCTTTTCTAGTTATAAACAGACAGCCAGTTATATATTACAAACATTTTCCCATGTTAATAGTCCTCTAAAACCATGTTTTTAAAGACCATGTATTAACAGCATAGGTATACCAAAATGTGCCTAACAAAATCCAAATTCTTGGGCATTTATGAGAAAAAAAATCACTGTGATGAACAACTCTGTACATATAACTTTGCCCACATTTCTTATTATTGTCTTAGGATAAATTCCAAGAAGTATTATTTCTGGGCCAAAGAATATACCCATTTTAAGACATTTGTCAAATATGACCAAGTTGCCCTCCAGAAAATTGATACCTATTCACCTCTCAGTGGTAATATATGAGCATTCCACCTTCCCCACAACCTCTGTAAAAATGGATTTTTCCCCCTTAAATTCTTTTTCTGCACCCAGTGTTAAGCAGTACTTAAGGAAAGAAATTGTCTTATAATTATTTCCTTGATTCTCAATACAGTGCCTGCCATATAGTCTGCATTCAAGAAATATTTATTAAATTAAAGAAAGAATGAATATATACGATTCTAAGCTAAACATGAGGTGAATATGGAAAAATAATAGAATGTAGAGGAAAAAAAGAAAAACTAAATAAGGAATCAGGAGGCTAGTTCTGCTCCTAACCAGTTTCATCACATCAGGCAAATAATTTAACATGTCCAACCTCTTCTCAGGACTGGGTTCGTGGACATGCAACGCTTGCGGTCACATAGGGGCCTGCCCTCAGAGAGAGCTTCTGATTTGTTTAATGCTCTGCTGTCGCCATCTTGAAACGCCTAAAAATTTTTTAACAAGGGCCCAACGTTTTCACTTATGCAAACTGTGTAGCTGGTCCTGCCTCAACTTCCTCATCTGTAAAACATGATAAAAAAAAAAATGAGGCCCATTCAAGCCACAGCAATTGTGATGCGATGAGTTCTTCCTGAATACTACCCAGGTGGCTACTGTTGAGGTATGTAAATATCTTGAAACTATTTTGAGAGTCATTCTGATTGCCTGATGGAGATCCTTTGTTCTGTGAATCAGTCAGCCCTTTTCTCTAACCCGTCTCTGTCAGTGATTTCCTCCAGCCTCTCTCTTCTGAATCAGCTTCATTATTGCACTGGATTATACTGTATTTACACCTGCAGTACTGCAGCCATTAAATTTTAGGATGAAGGGACTGGGAAAGAGAAAGTTACTCCTGATGATAAATTCCTCTGGTGCGAAAAGAAAGAATTATCCAATATAATTTTCTATGATGAGGGTATTGAGCAGAAAAAAAAAGAAAAACTTTGAAAAATGAATTTGAGCTTCAAAACTTTAACTCACAGATAATCCAAATGATGGAATAGTATGGTTCCTTTCTTCCCTTCTGCCTTCTTTTCTTCTTTCCTTTATTCCTCCCTCCCTCCCTCCCTCCCTCCTTTCTTTCCTTCCTTTCTTTTTTCCTCCCTTCCTTCCTTCCTTCTATTTCTAAAAGCAATTCATCTCCACCCCCAAATTAAGTATCATGTCATAGACGAAAATTCTCATATGCAACTCTTTCAGAAGGGAACAAAATCTCCTGCTCCAGTTTTATTTTGGAGTAGTCATTTTGAAACTAAGTGATGGACTATAGAGGAAAAATCACTGCAAGTTGCCCAGAGATGGGAACAGCATGCAAATTACTACTAATTTAAATGACCTTCCTTTCTTCTCCACTCTAGAAAAATGCCATGTTTATCTTAAAACATTTATATCTGAGCATTCCAAGCTATTTCAAGATGTTATCTGTTTCAACACGCATAATGAAATGTGGTGGGTAAATATTCCGCCATTTTACAGAGAGATGGAAAGTGAAAACAACCGGCCCAAAGTGACACAAGGCTGAGATCTCTGAGCCTAATGTTCTTTGCTGCTTCTCAAAATGTTTAATAAAGCACACTCCCGTTAATGAACTGGAACCATTTGGAAGCGTTTTTTTTAATGTTTCCTAAAATGTTTACTCTTAAGACTTCATTATACGTAAAACAAACTAGACGATATAAATCTACTTGACAACCTGGTCTTGCCCCTAATAAGTAGTGCTTTTCTACAAAGCATGTGTTTAGGAGAATGCTGATGATACTGGCATGGTTGGTGTTCTGAGCCTCTCCCTGAGACCTGGGTAGACAGAACACAAACACAATGTAACACATGTCCATCAATGCAGAGTTCGCAAAGACACCTATTTTGGTCCAAGTTTTCTGTCAGTTTTGCTCTTTGTTTGCAATAATGTGAAAACACATTGGCAATGTGCAGTCATAGGGAGCAAAGTAGTGTGACTATTTGAAAGGTCAGCGAACTTTTAACTGTTATAGTTCAAATTAAGAGTTCAAAGAAATTGTCTCATTCCCAGAATGAATTAAACTGGCTTCTGTAAGGGCCTGCCTCACTCTCAGGAAACAACAGGGTAAGCAAAGAGACCACCTGATTCATCTAAAAAAGTAATTAGTTGTTATTCAGGCATAAGGCAAACTTTGTATAAGTAATTTTGATGTGTGTGTGGAGATTCACACATTCATTCTTTCAAAAAGTTATTATCTGACAGGTACTAGGCAGGGTGTGATAAGGTAGATATACACACTACTACTTATCTGATGATACATCAGATAAGATTAGGTTGAGCTGAGAGCAGCAGCGGACTTCCCCCTCCCCAAAAACTTCATTAGCTTAATCAAGATAGAATTTAATTTCTCCCACACTTGTAAGTCTGAAAGAAGCAGTTTAGAGTTGTTATGTTGGCACTACTGCCTGAAATCCTTAGGGACCCAGGCTACATCCAGGTGTCTGCTCTGCATCCCTTGGGTGTGACCTTTCTCCACTTCTTTCCAGATGGAGGTACAGCCATCCCATCCACACCCCAAGCAACAGATTGAAGAAGAGGAAATAAGCAGAACCAAGTATTTGCCAACCATCTTTTAAGGAAATTTCCCATAATCTGCCATACATTTCTCTTTTTACATCCTACTCACCAAAACCCAACCAAAGAGCTCATATCTAAGTTAAAGGGTGCTTGGGAAATATGTCTTTAGTTCATGCATCCAGGTACCCAACAAAAAAATTCAGGGGGTATCTAAGAGGGGAGAAGAGATGTTGGGGAAATTATCAATTTCTGCCATGCATGGCCCCAAACCTCTTGTACCTAATTCTCTAATAGAGCTAAAGGAGGGAGGAAGGAGGGCAGAGTCAGCTTACACTATAATTTACCAATTTCAAGATACTCTTCTCCCAAGGCAATAGAAATAAAAACAAAAATAAACAAATGGGACCTAATGAAACTTACAAGCTTTTGCACAGCAAAGGAAACCATAAACAAAACAAAAAGTCAACCTACAGAGTGGGAGAAAATATTTGCAAACAATGCAACCGACAAGGGCTTAATTACCAAAATATACACACAGCTCATACAAGTCAACAACAAAAAAACAAACAACCCAATCAAAAAATGGGCAGAAGACCTAAAGGGACATTTCTGCAAAGAAGAAATACAGATGGCCAATAGGCACATGAAAAGATGCTCAGCATCACTAATTATTAGAGAAATGCAAATCAAAACTACAATAAGATACCACCTCACGCTGGTCAGAATGGCCATCATTAAAAAGTTTTCAAGTAACAAATGCTGGAGAGGGTGTGGAGAAAAGGGAACCCTCTTGCACTGTTGGTGGGAATGTAAGTTGGTGCAGCCACTGTGGAAAACAGTATGGAGGTTCCTCAGAAAACAAAAAATATAATTACCATATGATCCAGCAATCCCACTCCTGGGCATATATCCAGACAAAACTATAATTCAAAAAGATACATGCATCCCTATGTTCACAGCAGCACTATTTACAATAGCCAAGACATGGAAACAACCTAAATGTCCATTGGCAGATGAATGCATAAAGAAGATGTGGTACGTATATACAATGGAATACTACTCAGCCATAAAAAAGAATGAAATAATGCCATTTGCACCAACTTGGATGCAACTAGAGGTTATCATACTAAGTGAAGTAAGTCAGAAAGAGAAAGACAAATACCACTTATATGTGGAATCTAAAATATGACACAAATGAACCTATCTATGAAGCAGAAACAGAATCAGGGACATAAAGAATAGACTGGTGGTTGCCAAGCAGGAGAGGAGTGGGAGAGGGATGGATTAGGAGTTTGGGATTAGCAGATGCAAACTGGCATATATAGAATGGATAAACAACAGGTCCTACTGTATAGCACAGGGAACTATATTCAATATCCTGTGATAAACCATAATGGAAAAGAATATGAAAAAGAAAGTATATATGTATGTATAACTGAGTCACTTTGCTATACAGCAGTAATTAACACAACACTGTAAATCAACTATACTTCAGTTTAAAGAACTATTAAAAAAAAGAAATCTTTGTAGAGGTAGTGTTATTTAACAACATAACTCAGGTAACACTTTCTCCAGGAAGGCCGCCTCCACCCATGGTTGCAAGATGGATGTCCTTTTTACAAGCTCTCTTCCATCTTATGCAGTATCTATCATAACATTTATTACCAATATAATATTTGTTTATCTCTTCTCCACTCCCTCCCACCCCAAGTTGATTGTAATGCCTTGAGGGCCATAACCTGAATTTGTATTCTTTCTATTCCCAAGTATCCCTAGCCTAGGATGTGACATACGTTATTAGATTCAAGAAAAGTGTCTATTACTTAAATTGGATAAATAAATAAACTTCAGATAGAGGCTCTCTAATCAAATATAATAAAGCTAGTTACCATAGAGTAATAGTATAATAGCACCAAACTTTTTGCTTACGAACAGAAGTGATACTTTTATTTTCATCAATATTTAGAATATCATCTAATCATCTGAGCATGTTAAATATTGCTGACAAACTTAGAACTCATTGCATTTTGTTGATGATGAATGTTATGACAATTATAAAAATTTAAAAATCACCCTATTATCAAGATTGCCCCCCCCAAAAAACTCTCTTAAAATACTTTAGTAGAAAACATGAAGAACTATTTCTGTCTTCTCTATACAAATGATAAAGCTGGGCTCAGAATGACACAAGTGGAAATAGACTAACGCACATGCCTCTAACCAACATTGTTTCTTAGGTTTATACCCTATACAATTCTAGCGGGGCAGACCTCCAGTGGACAAGACTGTTGTCAAAATGCGTTCGATGGCTCAGTCTCTCCTTCCCTCTGTTACCCATACACAACTTTGAAAAAACAGAAATTTCAGCTGATATGATTTTTTTAAAGCCTTTTTCATTTCAGACCTATTCATCTCCTATGTAATTATTCATAATTTTTTCTTGATTTTCTTAGGTCAAACATGCATGTTGTAAAAAAAAAAAAGCATGTTCTTCAAATCAGAAATTCAACTGTTGGGATACTTCTGAATTTACAATTGCTTGGTTTTAAGATAAATGTAACCAAAATAGAAGAGCTTTGTTTAAAAGTTTCCAGTTTTTTTCCCCATCGCACTGTACACTGTTATGTCATGATTCATTCAATTACTAAACATTTGTTGAATACTAACTATATACAAGGCAGTGCCTATGATAATACAAAAATTTGCATTCACATTACATTTTCCTTAATTGGGACTATACAATACATTACAATTAGCTACAGGTATTCTATTTTAGGTTACTATTTATATAATTCTACATGTAACTGAAACATAGACAATAAGTTGAAAACTGAGGAAAATTGGTTAAAAATCAAATATATACATATACATGTATGTGTACATAATTTTCTATAATAAGATATGAGTTGCTGGAGAACATTTTCTTGCTTTAAGCAAGTAGTGACTCAAAATATTAAAGAAAATTTATTCAGAGAGTAAAACACTAATGATGAGGAAGGAAATGACTCCCCTTCTTTCTTTGTTTACTCCTTGGGCTTAGAGCATGAGATCTGATAACTTTTATCACTTATAGCTATACACATAATTAGTGATTGTAAGTTTATTTGTTTTTTCCTCCAGTTCATTCAGCTATCTGATTTTCTAAGTACTACGTATTATTTTTTATCAATATTACTTTTTCTAGGAAGAACTTATATTCTAAAGAAGGTTCCATAGGGCCCTTTAACAAATTACAGACAATGCTGAATCCTTTCTGTCCTTCAATATCTCACTCAATAGAACTCAAATCTTAGTATTCTGTAAACCAGGTAGACAGCTCTATAGAAAGCAGCTATTTTCATACATGGCTATGCTGGTCTTGGGCCCATGCCATTTTTTTCTCTTCTATATGGGATATTCTATAAAAAGCTAAAGAGAATGTTAAACCTAAGAAAGGAAAGAAACATGACTCACTGGCAAGTTGCAGTAATAAAACACAGAATTAAGTATCAAATAAGGAGTGCTTCATAAAATATAGGGCACTATGTAAATATCAGTACCATTATTCAGTCACGTAAGTAAAGTTTATTGAATGCTAGGTGATAAAGATAAATAAAATGTTTTCATTTAGGAAGTTAGGGAGGAGAAAGAGATGTCGACTACGAGAACAATTCAGTAGAGAAGATATGGCAACATGACGGAAGGAGCAGCTAGGTTGGCCCTAAGGAATCAGGGATGGTTTCCTAGTGAAAGGAAGTCTTGAGCTAAGAACATAAACGTAAGTAGGGGTTTGTTAGGTAAACAGAGAAGAAGACATTCTAGGGAGAGAGAGTAGTGTGTACAGAGACTTGAAAGAGCTTGGCTTGTTCAGAGAACAGTAGGCTGCCCTATATGGTGACCATGTAGGTGGGCAGGGCTCAGATCAAGAAGGGTCTCCAAAGCCAGGCAACAGCCTTTGGATTTGTCTTCTAAGTTTTTTGAGCCACGAGAGGATTTTCTGCAAGAAAGGAACATAATCAGATCTGCATTTTCAAAAAGATCATTCTGGTAACGGTGATGAATGCTCATATTAGGATATGAGGAATGAGGAAGAGGGTAACTTGGTGATATATTTAATGAATAATTAATAAAATGTATTAACTGACTGGTTGTGGGAGGATGAGTCTGAAGTTTCTGATGAATGAAGTTTCTGATGAATTTCTTCGTGAATGCTGGTACCATTCACTAAGAGGGAAACACACGGGGTGGTGCAAGTATTTGGAGGAAAAGTGACTTGTTTGGGAAGGTTGAGCTTGAGTACTGGAGGACCACCCAGAAGGAATATTCCAGAAGGAACATGTCTAGAAGGAAATTTGATATATGGTAAGGAGAGAGGTCTAGGCTGGAAATAAGATTTAGGAATTATTACCCTATCAGGCAGTGGTTCTCAGACATTAGTGTGTATAAAATCACTGAAGTGGCTGTTAGATGCCAATTCCTTGGTCTAATCTTCAGAGGTTCTGGTTGAATGGTCTAGGAGAGGCCCAGGAATCAATACTGAAATAAGCTTCCTGGTGACTGTGCTGCAGATGGTCTAGAGCAAAGAGCAGGAAGAGAACTACATGGAAGTGGCATCAAGAACCCCAAAAGTGGAAAGTTTCAAGGAGTGGAGGTGGTGACATGAATACAGCAGAGAGGTCAAGAAGTGTTGGAGCTGAGGGCTTCCCTGGTGGCGCAGTGGTTGAGAGTCCCCCTGCCGATGCAGGGGACGCGGGTTCGTGCCCCGGTCCGGGAAGGTCCCACATGCCGTGGAGCGACTGGGCCCGTGAGCCATGGCCGCTGAGCCTGCGTGTCCGGAGCCTGTGCTCTGCAACGGGAGAGGCCACAACAGTGAGAGGCCCACATACCGCAAAAAAAAAAAAAAAAAGAAATGTTGGAGCTGAAAGCATCCACTCAACTTGGCAGCCTTCAGGGGAGACACTGGTGACTCAGAAGAGCAGGTGCAGTGACGTGGTGAGAGCAAACACTGGCTGCAGTAGGTAGAGAGTAACTGCAGGTAAGGAAGAGACCTAGTGAATGAAGCTTGGCTAGGAAGGGAATCCCTCATGGACAGAATTTGAAATCTAATGTCCAAAGGACCAGGTTCAAGCCCTAAGTTTGCCACTTAATGGCTAGATTATATAATATCTTCATGGAGCCCATTTTCTTATTTATACTATGTTAATAATGTCTATGTACAGAGCCATATGTACAAGTTAAATATGATACTGCATGTGAAAGAACTTTGCAAATTGCTCTTCCAAATTTTTCTATTAGCAAACCATCTGAGTAGCAGAAAATCCTAAACAGTTATATACAGCAGACATCTTACTTGTGTCTGTCCACTGTGACAAAACATCCCCACCTTCAGCTGTTGGAGTGTTCACCCCATGAAAGCAGATCATACATAATGTCCTAAATAGACCAATGCCCTTACTTTACAGATGTGAATCCAGAGGTGTGAGACAGGAATGGAGGTGAAATGATTTATTCAAAGTCATACACTAATTCATGGCAAAGACGGGCATAAATTCAGCCAGACTCCTGACTCACTCTAGCCAGCCCCCTCCACCTGCATAATAACATACTTCTTTTAATTCTCCACCATTTAAATTTTGGTCTTTCTCTTTTACAGCAAAGAGAGAAGAAGGTGATTGAAGCTTTGCTGACCGGGATAAAGGAAAAGGTGTTTAATTTGACCAAGTCCGGAGGTTCAAAGGTGAGTTCCTTGAATACATTTTTGATATCCATCCCTCTGAGTCCCCAAGCCTCGAAGCAGATGCCAACTTAGTCTAGAATCCCAACTGTAGTAGAGGGACCAGCCAGCAGCAGGGTTATTAGTGCTGCTACATATTTCTTTCAATTAATCCCCATTTATAATTGAAGAGTTCTCCAAAACATTAACATTAAAAGACTGCAGTTTGAGATAGGCCTTGAGTGGTTCATGGGACACCCTTAGAAAGCAAATGCTAGAGAAGGTTTGTTTCTATCAGAAGGATAGAGATGCTACTTCCACGCTATACTTAAATATTTACATCTCCATCTTCCTTTCTAAGCCGCCCAGAGCAGGCCAAGACTTTTGATTCCTCTCACCCAGCAGAATGGCTGGCACACCATATATAGTATAGGGATCCTATAGATGGTTATTGAATGAATGAGTGAAATAGTTTCATCCATAACTCTCTTATCAGTTTATTCCTTAACAGAAGAAGAATCCCTAATAAATTGACTTCTGAATATTATTTTTCTTCCCTTAGACCCTCAGTCTCCATCTTTTCTACCTAGATTTCCACTAAGCTAATTGTAACCTCTATTTTGCCCTTCCTCACAACTTTTCCTGATACATAACACTCTATAGTTGACTAGTTAAAGGAACTGTTTACAATATTCTTTATTTTGTGAAATAATAATGTAACAAAATATATAAGGTAACACAAATAAAGTTGGAAAGACAACCTAACCAAAGTCACAAAACTTTGTTGGTAGATTTTAACAAACATTAATGTGCATGAATGAGAAATGTTTCTTGATAGTAAAGAAGAAATTTCTCTCTAGAGCCTCTTTCTCTACTTTCCAGAGCTTACGCTTTTATCATTTCCTTTAAAAGGGGGAAAATCTTGATTTGCTGTTTTCTAAGATGTCACTTTGTTCTCTTTCCTTTCACATATTTTAAGAAACTTCCCTTTGAGTTTTTCTTGTCACAGTATGTATTTTTTCTGTTATATTTGAACTGGAAGCTCTTTAGGACAAGGATTGTCCTCTATATATGGACAGAGCGATGTTTACTTTTAGTGCTCAGTACTTTTAAACCTCTTCTTTTCTTCAGAGAAGGGGCACTAATCATAGGCTAATACACCTCAAAAAGGTAGATCATGATGTATGAAATGGAATAGTTTCATAAGACAGAAAATAAAAAAATACAATAAAATGCAGAGGTTAGATATGAGTTTAGGTCTGAATCAGTTATTGAAGAGGTACAGAGTGATAAAAAGGGAATATGTTACTGGGAAATAACTCTGTTGGGAGGTCAAAGCACTGGGAAGAAAATGAAATTCAATAACCATCTGAGTACTGACTCAAGGTTGGGAAGGATTCAGTGATGAGGAAGACATGATTCTTCGCCTCCTGCAGTGAAGAAAACACACATGTACACACAACTAGAAAGCAAAGCGGACCTGCATAAGACAACAAAGATACAAAGAAAGGACATTCTAGGAAAATTTAAAGAACAATACAGCTTTACTTATTAAGGGTGAAAATTATTCAGAGTGCCTCACATTCTAATATATGAAGCTGGTTTTATTGGTTCCCGGAAGTCACGAGGGCTATTATTTTCCCAAATCAGGAGCACTTTGTATACGCCTCATTTTGTACATTGTCACTAAGTTTTTTATTTACTGCCTTTCCTAAATTTTGGGACACATGGAATTGTACTTAAGATTTTAGGTTAGTATTTAAGCACAGCAAATGTGATTTCATAAGATACACATTTTTATTAAGTGAATCTCTATCACTTTTTGAAATATGCCTTGCATTAATGGATCTTGTAAATCAAAGATTCACAACTAAAAGGAATCTCCAGACAACATATGGTCCACTTAACGACTTCTCAGCAGTATTTGTCAAAAAGTCAAATGCTATCGCTGGACTAACAGGTGCTAGATTTCTAAAGTTATTATGATATTAAAGAGTCACTTTAGATTTTTCAATCTGTGATGATAGTACAATATAAAGTCAATAGCTCTTGATTTTCTTGCTATGTTACATACTGACCACTGATGGTAATGTGAAACATTTCCTGCTATTCACTGATTAAAAAAACCCACATTTTTCCAGAGACTGGGCAGGAGATAAGAGGTCAAGAAGTAATGAAATGAAAGAGGATAATGCAAAGGAACCGAAAAGAGAAAAACATTAAAGCGATGTTATTTTTTTCCCCTGTGTATGCAGATGGACAGGAAAATTATAGCAGTAATTGCAGACTCCTTTTCACCAAAGACAGAATGGCCTTGGGGAATTAGGGTATGAGAGAAAAAGTCCAGTGAAACTACATTCTCATCCAGGCTCCACCTGAGTTGCTAGATTTGGCCAAGGTCATTTACCCTTCTGTGCCTTAGTTTCTATAACTGTTGAAAAAGATTGTTTTTTTTTAAACAACAGAAATTTATTTTCTTTATTTCTCCTTTTTTTAAAAAAAAATTTATATTGGATCAGTTGATTAACAATGTTGCGTTAGTTGCAGGAGTACAGCAAAGTGATTCAGTTATACATATACATGTATCTATTCCTTTTCAAAATGTTTTCCCATCTAGGTTATTACAGAACACTGAGCAGCGTTGTGCTATACAGTAGGTCCTTGTTGGTTGTATAAATATATTTATTTATTTTTAACATCTTTATTGGAGTATAATTGCTTTACAATGGTGTGTTAGTTTCTGCTTTATAACAAAGTGAATCAGCTATACATATACATATATCCCCATATCTCCTCCCTGTTGCATCTGCCTCCCACCCTCCCTACTCCACCCCTCTAGGTAGTCACAAAGCACCGAGCTGATTTCCCTGTGCTATGTGGCTGCTTCCCACTAGCTGTTTTATGTTTGGTAACGTATATATGTCCATGTCACTCTCTCACTTCGTCCCAGTTTACCCATCCCCCTCCCCGTGTCCTCAAGTCCATTCTCTACGTCTGTGTCTTTATTCCTGTCTGCCCCTAGGTTCTTCAAAACCTTTTTTTTTTTTTTAGATTCCATATGTATGTGTTAGCATATGGTATTTGATTTTCTCTTTCTGACTTCACTCTGTATGACAGACTCTAGGTCCATCCACCTCACTACAAATAACTCAATTTCATTTCTTTTTTATGGCTGAGTAATATTCCATTGTATATATGTGCCACATCTTCTTTATCCATTTATCTGTCTGTGGACACTTAGGTTGCTTCCATGTCCTGGCTATTGTAAATAGAGCTGTAATGAACATAGTGGTACATGACTCTTTGAAAAAGATTATTTGCCTCTTTAGTGATTGGGAAGATAAGATAATTCTTTAGGGGCCCCAAAAAGTGGTCAGAAGAAGGTGCTATGAGAAAACCAAGTAGTACTATTATTATTGAGCTGTGTATCCTGTTGGCATGAGTCATCTTGCTGCAAAGACACAGAAGCAATTCCAAGTGTGGCTGAGCATCAGAGACAATTAGGAGGCCAGTGCACTTAGCCGGTGTTAAGGTAGATTTTAGTTGCATTGAAATCTGCCCTTTACTCGTTCAAAAAAACCAAAGCCGGGGGACACTTTTAAAATAAGTATAGCAATGTGATTATACAAATAGACTTTCAAAATATTAAAGCCAGTTTGAATCCATGGTTTGCCACTTAGTACTATGACCTTGGGCAAGTTTCTTTAAACTTCATTTTTCTCATCTGTATAATAGCATCTATAGGGCTATTGTACGGACTTAAAAACGTACAGGGTTACAAGGACTCAAGAAAGTTAGCTATTATTGTAATTTATAGGAGATAGAAGAAAGTAGAAATTCAGATTGATAAATAAGTGAATCTTTAAAAAAAAGTAAGAAAAAGACAAGTTTGTATTTTATAAAACATTATATGATTCAAGGGGTCTAGGAAGAGGCAAACTTGTTTTGTCAAGTCTGAATCCACCCCTATTTCATGAGTCTACCGCAACCCGTCAAACCTATGATATCTCGCACACAAAACACAAACAGGAAAAACCTTCCGTGTGCTTCAACAAAAACAGCTTTCCATTCTAAAGCCACCTATATATATTTATATATATATATTTTTGTTTGTTTGTTTGAAAAATCTCTTGCATACCCAATAGCTCTTTTAAAACAAATCTCAGATGCTGTGTTTCTGTTGTTTTAAAGAGAGAGCAATCAGAGGAGCGCGGATTAGCTCCCTTTGAATCTCCCTGGGGGCTGGGAAGCCTTCAGGCAAAGCCCGGGGGGCAGGACGCTTTTTTTTTTTTTTTTTTTTTTAATCGATCTCCGAACCTTCGCTCCGGCGGCGGGGGCGGGGGGGGGCGCGGGTGGGAGGGGTCTGGCCGCGGGGCGCGGCGCCGCTCACCCATCCCCCCCGAGCGCGCGGCTGGGCGGCCGGCCGGCGGCCGCGGAAGATGCGGAGGGGCGGCGGCGCGGGCCCTACCCAGCCCGGGCGGCGGGGCGGGCGCCGCCCGAGGGGGTAGGGCGCGCGCGGGGGCGCGCCGGGCCGGGGAGGCGCGCTCCGGCCGCGCTCGCTCCGCGCTCCCTCAGCTGGTTCGCTCGCTCGCTCCCTCCTCCCTCGGCAGCCGCGGCGGCAGCAGGAGAAGGCGGCGGCGGCGGCGGCTGGGGATCAGACATGGCGGCGGATCTGAACCTGGAGTGGATCTGCTCCCTGCCCCGCTCCTGGACTTACGGGATCACCCGGGGCGGCCGAGTCTTCTTCATCAAGTAAAGAGCTGGGGACGGCGCGGGGGCCCGGAGGGGGCGGGAGGCTGGCGACAGAGGGGAGCGAGCCGGGTCGGTGCCTCTCCGGCCCCCTCGGCTCCTCCCGCGCCCCCACTCAAGCCCCCGTCTCGGCCCCTTCTCTCACCCCTGCAGCGAGGAGGCGAAGAGCACCACCTGGCTGCACCCCGTCACCGGCGAGGCCGTGGTCACCGGGCACCGGCGGCAGAGCACAGGTAACGCCGAGCCCGGCCGGGCCCGAGCGGAGTTGGCTTTCGCCGGGAGGAGGCTGCAGAGCCCTGGCCGCCCACCTCCTGCCGGCAACCTGCCCCGAGCCGCCGTCCCCGGGAGGCGGCGAGGTGGGGCGGAGGCCGGCGGGCGGGGGCGGCCGCAGGTAGAGGGGCCGGGGGACTTCCCTCGAGTCTCCGGACGCCCCTCTCCTCCGTCTTTGATCGCCACTAGCCCACGGCGCCCTCTGCCCCATCCCAACCTGCTCTTCCCCCACGCCCCTGGGTGGCCCACTCCCCTCCCCCGGGAAACCTGGGATCCTGAGTTTTTCCTCCCGCGGCCACTCCTGAGTCCTCCGAGCGCCCCCCGGGCCCCCCACCTCACCCCTCTTTCAACCTTTAGGAAATCCTTTCCCACTCCCCTCCTGCAGCCCGAAACCCTGCCTCTCGTCCGCGGGGAGAATGTGTCCACATCCTCCCCCTCCTCCCCGGGAGCTGCCTCCCTCCTCCTGTGCGGCTTCCTCCTCCGAGGTGGGACTTGTGGGTAGGTGGCTGTTGGAGGAGGAGACGAGTTTGGGGGTGCTTCGATCCTCTCCGCGACAGAGCGGCTTGGGAAATCTGCACGCTTTCCCTCGTGCCCCCGGAGGAGCAGCCGGGGCAGGCATTTGCAGCTGCAGTTGCTGGCCAGCCAGATTCGAAGTCCCCGGCGGCGGCACCGAGGTCGCACACACTGCCAGGAGGCGGTGGGCGTGCTGGGAGGTGTCCTGCGGGAGGGCACTGGTGCCCTGATAGGAGAGGGTCGCCGGCGAAGCATATCTTCCTGGTGCCTTGGGTAGCTTGTTTGAATACTGCTTGTGAGTTGAGCTGGAGGAGAGCTGATTGGAGCTTCAGTGCTGGTCTGGCTTTCTTTTGTCATTCTTTGTGTACATTCTTGAAACTTGTTTGTCTTTGAAACGTAACATGTGTTCTCTTCCTGGCCTGCCTCTGTTTCGGGTGATTGGAAAGGCTTGAGAACAGTTTGGGTGGAAGGTGAGGCCGGCTTCAGAAGTCTGTAGAGCTTGCCCTCCGGGATACTTCTCCAACTCTGAGATTCTCTTAAAGTTGCCAGGATATTGAACAAGCCTGCCTTCTCTATTAAATTCTGGAGTTCAGCGAAGTGACTAATATCTCTAAATTTGCAAAAAGGTGGAGGAGGAAGGGGAAAGCTGGTATAGCAAGCATGATGAGGTTACATTTTTAAGGCATTTCTGACTAACGCGGCGTCATATTTCTTAACTCCCTGTCGTCTTTGACTTGAATGTACATTTCAGTGTTTTGCATACGTAAGTCAACTTTGATGGCCTCTTTGCCTTATGGATAGTAACAGGTTTGTGTCACAAGAGATAATATGATTTTTATTTAGCCTAATCGTCTCGTGGAATTATTCCGTGACTATTTTGGCTATGTGAAATATAAATCTTTATCCTATTTACCCCCAAGGATTTGATAACATTCACACCTCAGAAAATTTTATTATATGATTTCAGGTTAATTTTATTTTTGAGAGATGATCTTGATTTTTCTCTGGTTTGGTTTACTTTGACTTTGTACACACATCATCGGTTTTTTATTTCAGAGCGGTATTATGGTTAAATACAAGACACTGGTGGTTTGTAAGTAACATGTAGCACAGAATGGTGCCATCGTTCACCTGCATTATTGCCAGGTTTATTACTTGAAACTTCACATCTCTTAAAGTCAAGTCTGTAGAAACACACATGTACGTATAAGTATGTGATTTCAGATTTCTTTCCCCCTAATTAAGTACTTAGGAAGTTCTTTCTCATCAATGACACTTCCTGGATGGATTCACTTATGTAGCTGAAAGATATGGTCTTACATAGACACAACATACCTAGGAAGAAGTGGGTGTTACCTTTTACGTATAGTCTTTTTCTTTGGTTTTGGGGGAGTTTTTGGCCTACCGTTCAAGGGTACTTACCTAGGATTACAAGGCATCCCTTTGCTTTTTTGGCTGCCAGGGCGTAGTTCCTCTTCACTCTGATCAAAGTGTATAATTATGTCAGATAACCTCTAATATTGTTGATACTTTTCTGGTGGCTTTACATTTGAATTGCCATTTTCCCAAAAATGATATTATATCTGAGTTTTATTACCAGTCTAATGCTTTTGGGGGGGGGTTACAAACCTACTTAATAAATGAAAATAGCTGATCATGAAAAGGAATAATTAAAATGGTTTGAAACTTACTGTGCTGTTCTATGGATGTAATACTAATGGTGAAATGTATGTTTTTTTAGATTTGCCTACTGGCTGGGAAGAAGCATATACTTTTGAAGGTGCAAGATACTATATAAAGTGAGTTTTTTTAATTATGATTTTTTTCCTTGGTAATTCAAATGTTGTGATTAACCTTTGGTTGTATGTCTAGGTATGATCATGATTTCTTAAGGTTTATTGTATTATATTGACTTTATGCTTTATGAGTGTTGGAATTTTGAGGTAAAAGATGACACTCTTAGTTTTCTTATGTTGTTTGCCTGGACCTTCATTGATTTGGGAGTTAGATCATTTATGGCCACGGTTACATTTTTGGTGCCTCTGTATATATTTTTGAGTGATAGCGCATTACAGTATTTTGTCTTTAGTATGTTACCTTTTTTTTTTCTTTTTAAGTGAATTCTGTTCATGTGTATTTTGACCAGAACTATAAGTAGCAAAAGTGATGTAAAGCTAGATTACCGTTTGATGGACAATAACAGGACTGAAAATACAAGTAAATAAACAAGGAGTATTTCACAAACATCTGTTGGAACATTGTTTGTAATTTGCCTCAGTTTATTTAAATATATCTAAGTTTTAAAAATACATATCGAAATATTTTACTGGTAATTGTATTTGAATAAAAGGCTTTCAGTAGCACTTACAAGGGACAAATGACCAGTCCTAAAGTTAAATTAATTCTATAGAATATTGAAATAATTTTCTGTTCAGAGTTAACTTGATAGTACTTGGAGACAAATACAATGTTTGAGGGCAATATTATATAGGAAAATTTTTTATCCCTCAAGGGAAAATAAAGGTGGTTTTATCTTCATTTTAAATTAGAAACTGTTTACTTAAGAGCTTGTTTTTGTTGTTTTAAAATTTTTTGTTTAATTTTAAGGAACTGAGGCTTGAAAGAGAATGCTTAAATACAAGATTTGGTTGAGATGTCAGTGGTTTAATAATAATAACAGGTACCTAGCTAAAGGCACCTCTGTTACATTGGGCCCAGTAAGGTATTTTGCTGAGTGCCATTTTAAAGATGATGCCGTACTTCACTAAATTATAATTACCTATATGGTTTTAACATTTTTTTGAATGATATTTACATAAAATGTTAAGGGATATGTATAGTATTAGCTATGCTTGCTTTTTTGGATGTAGAAATAGAGAAAGCAGAACCAAGATACAGGAATGGAGTATAGTTTCATGATGTGGTCCTTCTCTGGATATGTTTAATTTACATCTTTTATTTGGAGATTGTGCTGTGCATTGTTAGATGGCCTAAAAAATAAAGGCATGAGTAAAGTGCAGAGTCACCAAGTATTTTTTCTAGTGGTTATTTTTATCCTGAATTAAAGTGAGTTTGTATTGCCATGAAAAGGGATGCTTCTTTTTTTTTCTGGACAAAGTATTGATATTTCTGAAGAAAGACAGTTTTTTTGGTGGAGTTCATTTATTTTTATCCAGTATAATTTTAACTACTGTACCTTAAGCCTAGCTGATCTACAGAATAGGAGTAACATTACAATTCTCAATATTATTTAAATGTCGGTGAATGTGTACGTTCTTAGATGAATGTTTGACAGTACAAAATGTTATTATTCTGTGTGGGCCAAATATGTATGTTTTAATTTAGAAGTAGGCTGTTAGAAAGACTGAGTTTTCTTTTGTTTTACTAGCCGTTTTGATTAGAGTTTCTTGAGTGTCATGCCTAAGTAAGTTTCTCAGGCAAATGAGGACAATATTAAGAAAGTGGTAATAATTTTACTTTAACTCAGGATACATTTTTAAACTAGTGGGTTTTAATCATGTGGTATTGATAGGCAGCCAATCATTGTGTCCAAAAGTAGCAATAAAGAATTTATATTATGAAGGTAATTTGTTCTAAAATTGAGCATATTTTAGAAATATACACTCATTAAACTTCAAGTAAAATAACCATTGACAAATACATGATTTGCTGAATGTTGGGTGCTACTACCTTTCCTTTCTGGGTTATATCAGAAGACTAATTTCTTTTAAGATTAGTTAAATCTCTAACGTGGGCTGTAATTTCCTAGAAATTTTTTACTTACTTGTGTTGTTATAAGCAATTAGGGATGCCTGATCATTCTAATATAATAGGGGCACTACTTTTATCTTAAACTTCACAATTTACAGAGTGCTTTCACATATGTTACCACGTCTGAATCTCATTTTAATCGTGGATGTAGTCAGAAGAATTACTCTTTCCATTGTCACACCACATAATAAAACAACAGAAACATGCCTTTGGAATTTATGGTCTGCAAAGACAGCAAGATGAGAAACAGCAGGAACATGAACTATATTTAGAATGTTCAGAGTAGGAGAAAGGATAGGAGTCTTCAGTAGGAAAGTGATGACTGTTGGTGGATATATTTCTCATTGTTGGTTCTTTTTTAGATGAAGGAAGGAGGTTACTGCTCAAATTATAAGAAAAACAGGTGATATAGTGAGCAGGGTGGATTTTATTCACAGGGGAAGAGGGAAGATGAAAGGGCAATAAAAGACACATTGACCATCTTGTTATTCCTAATCCTGCGTTCCTGGGAGGCTCCAAGAGCAAGAACTGAAAGAGACTGAAAGAACTTGAGTTGTTTCTACTTTAGTTCCCAAGTGAAGTACATTTAACTCTCAAATTATTTCTCTCCTGAACAAATGTTGGTGTTTGTTCAAAATGGCAGAAGAAGAATTTATCTTTGCATAGTATTTTGGTATCAACGACTGCATCCCTGTGGGCATTAAGGAGAAAAACACTCTTGTGGGGAAGAGTTGGAAGGCAGGCCTTGACCCTCTAACACGTTGGAGCTCAGTCTTCCTGTCTTTAAATTAGGCTGGCTGGAAAAGATAACTTCTCAATTCCAGCCCACTTTCAAATTTCTTTGAATTTTATACTATTCTGGGAATTTACAGTATTCTACAAAATAATGAACTCACAGTGCCAAGAAGAGATAATGTGGGAAATGTGGAAAGTTACTTAGCTTTCCTATCCCGGTTAACTGTTTGATCTCCCTCTTTAAGCTTTGTGCAGATAACCATAGATAAGTCTAAGCAGAGCCAGAGCTGTGTTGTGCTTGCTGTCTTTCTGTTGCTGCATTTTGTGTTTTGTGTACTTATCTTCCAGGGAGAGCTGTGTGCACGCAGTTAACAGTGCTAACTAATGTCAACAGAGGAGCTGATCAGAGTTGAGTTGTATAGATTTGAGCTGGATAATCAGTTTTCTTTATACAGTTTTTGAAATTGGTTCTTTCATAAAAGTCTACAGTTCGGAAACAGAATATATAATATAGAGAAGGTATTTTACTTTAAATCCTTTTGGCCAGAAAATATTAAAATTTGAAAATTCTGTATTGTAAAGATAAATATTTAGCTTTAATTTTTTATGAGAAAAGCTTGCTTTAAGCTAACCAGCCTCTAAATTATTTTATTACTTGTGTGTGTGTGTGTGTAAATACATATACACAGAGTTTGAATTTGATTATTGTTTCCATATTGCTTTTTAACACTTAATTCATGCTTTTTATCTTTAGGAAGAATGCTGAAAATTGCCAGTGATTTTTGTAATTTATAAAGTGTAGCTTTAAATATTCAAATAACTTAGCTCGTAAAGTACAGAAGATAATCTTATATATTTGAAGGTTATAAAACTTTCTGCTTCCTCCTTGATATATTACTTAATGACTCTGTAATGACAGGTCATGGTAGCTTAAAATGGATGTGTCATTGACTATTACTTTGTGCTTCAAAGCTTTAAGATGGTTAATTTAAAGGGCTAAGTAAATCTTAAAACAATGCTCTCCTAATAGTGAGAAACTTTTTTCTAATTATTTAGAGGTCATTGTCTTATGTGGCAGGTTTGGGGATCAAAAAATGTCTTTGCAGGGTAATAAAGTAGTATGTAAATTTTGTGAGGTTATATTTTCATATTGCTTTTTTCTTTCTTTTCTTTTTTTTTTTTTTTTTTTGCGGTACACGGGCCTCTCACTGTTGTGGCCTCTCCCATTGCGGAGCACAGGCTCCGGACGTGCAGGCTCAGTGGCCATGGCTCACGGGCCCAGCCGCTACGCAGCATGTGGGATCTTCCCGGACCGGGGCACGAACCCGTGTCCCCTGCATAGGCAGGCGGATTCTCAACCACTGAGCCACCAGGGAAGCCCCCATATTGCTTTTTTCTTGATTTAAAATTTTAAGTTCTGAAAATTGAACTTTTTCTTAGATATGCAAATAGAGCAGTGTTTGATTTTTGACTAATGAAGTTTCATTTCAGTATCTGCTATAGTTGGGTCTAATGTGTGCTTAGAATTTCAAACTAATCTGCAATGATGGGAATTCTAGTATGAAATAGCCATTTAAGGTTGCAAGTGAGAGGAAAATCTGTTTCTTCACAGATTATCACAATTCAAACTATGAGTGAAGACGGAACATAGCTGCCACGAGAATGTGAGAATATATTGCAATATATTTGATATTTTAAATTGTTTGGTATAATAGTACTATAATATTATAATTAGACATAGCAACACAATGTTTCAGAACAATTCCTGGATGTTGTACATCTTTTTTGCATTCATAACAGAGTTTTTGGAATAAGTAATCCTTTTTTTAAAAAATTTTAAATTTTATTTATTTATTTTGTTGTGCTGGGTCAGCAGGCGGGCTCCTTAGTTGTGGCATGCAAACTCTTAGTTGTGGCATGCGTGTGTGATCTAGTTCCCCGACCAGGGATCGAACCCAGGCCCCCTGCATTGGGAGGGTGGAGTCTTAACCACTGGGCCACCAGGGAAGTCCCAGAATAAGTAATCCTTACATGTGTAAAGCACTTCATGCTGATTCGATAGGTACAGCATAACAATTGAACTATGACTTCAACCTTCAAGGAGTTTGTAGTATAGAGAAAAGCATGCAGTGTATTAAAAAAGGGAGATGGTGTGGGCCCCATGAACTTGGTTAGTGTGAGGCACTTCAACACAGCATTCAGTGAATTTAATCCTCACAGTAGCCCCTAGTTTTCTTTTTCTCCCCGCCACCACCCCTTTTTCAGGATGAAACTGAAGCTTAACGAGGTTAAGGGCCTGTTGTAGGTCATATAGTTTCACTATGAGTCACTAGCATTCAAATTAACGTCTCTGGGCTGAAACCCTTCTAGACCTAAAAATACAGGGCAGTATAAACAGATCCTATAGTATGTGTCTCTCCATAAGTAGGTTGCTTGGGGACAGAAATATCATTTCAGAGAAACAAGTATAATGGTTAGGTTAGTGGGCCAACCTACAAATAGAAGCTTGTTTCACCCCCTAAAAACCTGTTGACTAGTATTATTTTAGTGGTCCTTCCTTTGCATCCACTGAAGAGTGCTAGACACTGTTCTAGATGTTTGGTGATACAACTGAGACCCGGCCTTCCTGGAGCCTACAATCTAGTAGGAAAAAGAGACGTTAAAACAAAACATGGAACAAACATGTAATTTTAAAATGGCGTCTTCATTAAAAGAAAAGCAGAGTGTTTTGTGGCAGATTAGGAAAGTTTACCATAAAGAACAGTGTTTCAGGATGAAATGTGTTTAAGTTTCAAGGGTGGGGTGACAGGATTTCCACCCTCAGTGAATTTTATCTGGAATCTCATTGTCCTTTTTAGCCCCAGGAAGGTTGCTCGGCACCAGGCCCGCTCAGTGTCTTCTTGTAGTGCCTGCCTATAGCTTAATGCCAGCATCCAATGAGCCTCTGAGTAAATGGTGTCTGTACTGATGATGCTGGCCTCCACCCTCCCGAGGAGTTAATCGGGGTAGAACAGAGGAGTCCCGACAACTCAAGTGATTGCATTTGGAGAGCCCTTTCTGGATTTCTCAAATGATTTTCCCCTAATGTTGATAGACCTCTTTCTTTGTTTTCTTCTTATTCTCAAAGCTGGTGTAGTTTAGGAAGGGGGAAGAAATGGGGAGTAGAGAAAGAATTGGTTGGAAGAGTCAAAGAGTTGGAGGCCTTGAAGACCGGTAGGATGTAAACATCCCTGTCTAGGCACCTCTGTCTGTTCTACAAAGACAAGGGGTTTCTCAGCACTTGTGGGCCAATACTCTCTCCTGGGGCCTTTTCGTTTTTCTGTAACAGATAATGTAGAAGTTGGGGTTAATGGTGAAAATTTACTTGTATAGATGTGTATGCGTAAATTGGAGTTAATATAAAAAATGATGCTGGGGCTTCCCTGGTGGCGCAGTGGTTGAGAGTCTGCCTGCCGATGCAGGGGATGCGGGTTCGTGCCCCTTTCCGGGAAGATCCCACATGCCGCAGAGCGGCTGGGCCCGTGAGCCATGGCTGCTGAGCCTGCGCGTCTGGAGCCTGTGCTCCGCAACGGGAGAGGCCACAACAGTGAGAGACCCACGTACCGCAAAAAAAAAAAAAAAAAAAAAAATTGATGCTGGTTGTCCGTCAGACGGTGTCTTAAGAAGTCAGAGGAGGAAGGAGCTTACTTAGGCCGGGCTGACGTGGAAAGGCTTGAAGGAAGAGGCAGGAGTTGAGCTAAGCCTTAAGGGCATGGATGGAATTCAGATGGGTTGAGATAGATGACTGATAACATAAATTCATGGGGGTGGGGACATGTATAATATGTGTGATGAGTAGTGATAACTGCCCTGCTGGTGATTAGAAAATGCTAGGATAATGGGAAGTCAGACGAGGAATGCTGTTAGGAGTACTGTTTGTTGTTGTGTCTGGTCTTTGAATAAAAGGCTGAGATTTTTATTTCTGGGCAAGCCCACTGCAGGTGTTTTTTGGTATAGCATTAATAGCTTAAAGTGAAGGTTTTAAGGGAGATTTTAATATAGGCAGCTTGGGTTAGAAAGGGGCAAACCTGGAATCGAGGAGTCCCATCCTGGGTCTGTCGCTGTAACCTGGAAGTTAGTTGCTGGAACCAACTTGGTAGCAGTGGGAATGGAAAGGAAGGAAGCCATTGATCAAAGATACTGAAGAGGAGTTGACAGGCCTTGGGAGTCTTGCTGAGCTGGGAGGTTGTCAGAGAAAGAGAGGTCAGAAGTTACACAGAAGCCTTTGTGTCTGAGTGGCTACAAGAATGATTGGTACCCTTGACCAGAATAAGGGAATAGGTGGTTGGGGGGAGCGCTAGGTGGAGGTGTTAATGATGGTTTGGTTTTTGAGCTGCTTATCTTGAGAGGGCATAGCATTTTAGGTGGCTAAAATCTGGCCTTTCCAAAGGACTCCCAACATTATCTTCTATTCCTCCCTCATGAATAAGAAATACAAACCACCCCCCATCCCCCCTGCCCCCACAGAATGCTATCTCAGCTACCTAATTATCTCCAAGCGGTATGTAGATCCAAGCCAGGAATGTCATATTCATCCATCCAATTATTCATTCAACAAACACTTACTGAGTACTGTGTGCCAAGTGCTTTAGGTTTTATGAACGAAACAGACATGGACCTTGCTCTTAAGGAGCTTATAGTTAATTTAAGGAGAGAGACAGCAGTATCATAATCACAAACATATAGTCGTAGACTGATAAATGCTATGAAGTATACATCATGCTTTGAGCAGATGTATTTGTGAGGACTCGGCCCAGTGTGGAAGAGGCCTTTCTCACAAACATAAGGAATAACCCTTCCTCTGAAAGCTCAGCTGTGAAACCCCACAGAGTGATGAGAACAGAGCAGTGCAAAGTCACCTGAAAGATGAATTGATAGCATCTTGGGCTTGAGATTGGACCATAACCTGAGTGAAAGCGTTGCTATAGCTAAAGAAAGACTTGGGGTGGGGTTGGTGTGATGTGGAAATTTAGAAAAAGGAGAAAAGCTGCAGAAGTTACTCTCTACTATCTAGTAGAGAGCAAGGTTAAGCCAATTGATTTTGACTGTTATTCCAGTCCCAGTGGCAAGGTCTTCCAATTACTCAATCTTTCACTGATGCATTTTTTCCCTTCACTTCTCTTCAATACATTTTGAACTCATAATTATGTGCCTTAGCAATTAGGTACAATCATTAAACAAAATAGACCAAACAACTTTACCCTTCTGGGGACTGGTATGGTGGAGGAGAGAATATCAGACAAAGAAAATATAACTTTTATGGTATGTAAGAATATATAAATGCTGTAGGAAAAAAATTAGAGCAAGGTGTGTAGGATCAGGAGAGGAGTGAAGAGGGATGGGTGTGGGAGAAAAAGACAGTGGAATCAGAGAAGGAAGAGCCCAGCTGCGTGGCGGCCTCCTTGGTTGATGTAATTGGCTGTTACACGGGGAGATGTGGAGCCGTCGCAGGTCTGAGCAGAGGAGGAGATGCGTGGTCTGGCTTCGCCCTTTGAAAGGGTCAGTCTGACTGTTGTGTGAAGGTGAGACTTTGGGGGCCTAGTGGAGCCCCTCCAGTGTAAGTTCTCTCCCTCATCAGATTCTCTCCTTATATTTCCTTTTAACACTTAACAGGATCATGATTAAATATTTAATTGTGTAACCCCATATTTCTTTTAAGCCGCCAGCGATTATCAGTGCCATTGATTTAATAATAGTAACAGCTTTTCAGAGGGGAGAGACATAACCATATTAAATAAACCCCTTGATCCTTAATTCAGAAACAGTATATTGAAAAAGCATGTTTTAAAATCAAGTCAATGCTTGCTTAATACCTGTTTGCCTACACTCCTTATGGTAGGTAAGCTTCATGAAAAGCAGCTCATTCATTGCTGTGTTTTTAGTCCCTCAGCTTAAACTTTTCTCATAGTAGTTCCTCAGTAAATATTTGTTGATTGATGAATTTTGATGATGACACTCAACTTCATTCAGAAGTTGAAGATGCTATTCAGAAACCTTGTAATGTGGCTCTTTGTGAAATTTAAATATTCTCTTTATGTGACATCTATCTGTCCCAGTATGAATTAGGAAGTCAGCTGTTTCTCGAGTTTGGCTCATGCGATTCTCCTCCAGGAGACAGATAGGATCTGCTCAGAGGCCTGATTATGGGACCAGATCCAGGATCAAGCCAAGATAATGCAGGGACCTGTGAGGGCTGTTGGGAGACAGCTGAATCCCAGACCTTGCCAGTGACCGTGCCATTTCCATTTAGAAATGTTCACAGTTCAGGCTGCTGTGGTTTGGAGAATGGGGGAGATATACTGTCATCATTAGTATGAGTAAAGCAAGTGTAGACCACTGAACTCAGTGGGTCCTAGAGAGGCCTGAGAGAAATAGAAATTAGTCCTCACGAGGTACAGGTGACAGACATTTCAGAGCCACGCAGAGAATTCCTTGGTTACTTAGAAGTAGCCTCCTAGCTGTTTGGGAATTATTCTCTGAAGTGGCCAGTAATTTCAGAAACACCCAAGAGAATCCCTCTGGACTGTTAACTCCTTGAAGGCAGGGACTGTGTCATGTCATCTTTGTGTTTCCAGCACTTGACACATAATAGGCAATGAGATGTTTGAAATGAAGACCTATTACAGATTGTAAGAAAAACAAGTCATTGCCCAAATCTGAACATCCCAGGTCACTTTTCTGCTTCTCACTTGTCATCTAGTCAGGATTCATATTGTTGTAAATGTCAGTGACCCAAAGCCAACTATTACAAGCAAAAGCAAACTCTCTTCCCACATTAGTTCCAGGAGTGACACAAGTGAATCCTTCAAGACCCTTCCTCACTCACCTTTTTTCACTTTAGAAAGTTTTTCTCCACTTAACCATAAAAATGTTTGCCCATGGCCCCAAATTACACCCTTTTAGCTTTTTAACCCAAAAGATAAGGTTTCTTCTCTATTCCTCAATAAAAAAAATCTTAGACAAGGACTTTGACCACCTTGTATTACATGCCCATTGCTGGAGTGAAGACTGGCCCTCTGGTCTTCAGTAATTTTCTGTCCTTGGCTGAAACCAAGATTATTATCAACCAGCCTTCCAAGAAACTGTGTGATGAGAGAGGAAGGCCTGGTCACGTAGGAAGTCAGGGTGTGAAAGGCTGCATGAACAGAGATCTCCTGCTTCTCCCTTGTATACAGTGCACAGTGCTAAAGGCCAGGAAGGCCATGAACCTGAGCATCTGCAGACTTCCTAAGAAGTGATATTATCAATGATTTTCAAGGATGCTTTCTGCCTTCCGTTGAAGAAGAAGTAGTTGAAGATACGTGCAGGGTGGTTCAGGCCTGGACCCTGGAGAATGAAGAGGAAGAGTTGAATTCTGAGGAAGAAGCAATAGAAGCCAATCCTATACTGGCTGCCTTGAGCAAGGGGGACTGAGGAAACCAACTTCAATTTGGTACAAGTGACAGTACAGCCTCACTGTGATCAAAACCTCCACTCTGCTACAGTGGGCCAGGGATTCCCTCTGGTTCTTCTGAAATCACTGGCCACTTCAGAAAATAATTCCCACACAGTGTCAGTGCTTGAGTAATGCTACCCCAACTTGCTTGCTACATTGCCTCCCAGGGATGTTCTACATGCTTTCCACCCCCACCCGCCCCCGTCCCTTCCAAGTGACTAAGATTCTTTACACATATTATTTCTTTGGAATAGACATGGTCTTCAAAAGAGAGAATTTGCCTCTGAGATGAAAAATAGTTTTAGACTTCATATTGAGTGAATTCCATCAGCTTTTGCTGAACTTGGTTGAAGGTGCATATAATACCCATTTTATTAAATATTTACAATGAAGCTGTTTAACCTAAAATTTAAAACTTAGTAAAATAGGACAGAATAGCAGAGTCTTCAGAAGAAACAAGGAATTACTCCTTGCTCATTTTTCATAGTATACAAAGCAATGGTGGAGAGAAAGTAACTTGTTAAACTTAGTGTCAATTTTTTTTCTCTGTTTGAAAATTCATCTGTTCCAGTTTTTATTTTGAAAATTTTAATCTATCACAGAATATAGATGCATCTAATAATGATGGCATTTAAAAAAAATTTAGTAAAGAAATGTCAGAGAATGATTCCAAATCTGTGTTTAGTGTGTGTCCTTTTTTCCAACCTGTTTTATAATGTTAAGTGTTTCTTTCTGATTATAGAAGTAAAACATTTGGAAAAAACTGAAGAGTATAAAGAAGGAGAAAATAAAATCACCTGGTCTCATTATGCAGAGAGAATTTCTATTAATACTTCTGTATATATGCAAAAATATTTTTAAAGATTTGGGTCTTATTGCTAGTACTGTGTCGAATGCTGTTTTCATTAAAGTTATATCGTGTGTCCTTATGTCATTATATATTCAATGGAAGATTTTTTAATAACTGATGTTTTATCTTATGAATATATAATAGTTTAATCATCCCTCTATTTTTAGATGGCTATGTTGTTTCCAACTTTTTGCTGTGAGAAAAATCCTTATATAACATATGCATGTCTGTTTCCTAGACTTGGAATTATTGGGATAGGGTATGAGCTTTTTAAAGGGTTCATTACTTAACATTTTGCCAAATTGCCCTCTAAGAGATTTGTACAAAGTTATGTTCTCCCCTTAGTATATGAAGTGTATAAAAGTGCCCCTGTTTCTCCATACCTACAATAAATACTCCAGACAGATGAAATTTGAAGGTAACTGATGGAGAATCTGTGTGGGTTGTCATTAGTGATTCGGAGAGTTTGGAACAGGGATTGGTCTTTATCTGTTGCTACGTAACCAACTATACCAAAACTTAGTGGCTTAAAACAACAATGATTTATAATTTCTCACCTTTCTTTGGGTTGACTGGGCTCAGCTAGGCTGTTCTATTTCCTGTGATATAACTGAGGGCCCTCCTGCAGATACATTCAGCTGCAACTTGGCTGGAATATCCCGTGTCTTCTCTCCTCATGGCCTCTCATGACTTAGTAGTCTATCTAGAGTTTCTTGCTAACAACACAGCTGGCTTCTAAGAGGGAACGTTCCAAGAAGACAAGCCCCTAGGTGCAAGCGTTTATCAAACCTCTGCTTGCATTATGCTTGCTCATGTCCTGTTGGTCAAAGCAAGTCACATGACCAAGGCCAAAATCAAAAGTGGGAGAGAACTACACAAGCCTGTGAATACCAGGAGATGTGGTTCATTGCAGACCGTTGATGTAATGGATTACCAGAAATAGTAAATAAGGTTCAACTAGCATTGCAAGTCTGATTGATGAGCAATAGCGCTTTGGAGCACTGTGTTTGGAAAAATTTGGAGATCAACTTCTGGATCAGTAGGAAAGCGTATTGTGACAAGTTAATGATGTTTGCAAGGGCTTAGGTGAGGAGGTTGGTATAATGGTGTATTTACCATCCTTAATTTAATATCTGAATTTATATCATAAAGCCACAAACGTAAACATGAAAGGCAATTCAAGAGCTTACATGTAAGCCCAAATACTTTAAGAACATTGGAGTACTTGAGTAAAGCGAGCCTTAAGCTTTTATTCATCCTGGTTTCGTACTGACAATTAATACAACTGGTAGTATAAGATATCAATAATTGGGCTTCCCTGGTGGTGCAGTGGTTGGGGGTCCGCCTGCCGACGCAGGGGACACGGGTTCAGGCCCCGGTCCGGGTCTTCCCGGACCACGTGCCGCGGAGCGGCTGGGCCCGTGAGCCATGGCCGCTGAGCCTGCGCGTCCGGAGCCTGTGCTCCGCAACGGGAGAGGCCACAACAGTGAGAGGCCCGCGTACCGCAAAAATATATATATATATATATCAATAATTGGCATCTTGTGCTAGATTAGTTTGCAAGATACCCGTATTTCACACCAGGACTGCTCTTTCCCATTGCTGAGTGAAAAAGCTGTAACAGGGTTCATAGATGAGGAGCAAGTATCTATACTAGTGCCCAAGGTCAGAGTATAGGTGGGTGGATGGCTAGATGGATGGAGACATAATCTCACATATATACGTATTTGCATGTGTGAGTGTGTGATTTTAAGAGCTTGACTGAGTTGTGAACTTGACGCTTGGATTTACTCATGTGATTTAACCAGTATTATCAGTGGCAGTATTTAAGAGTAGGCACTATGGCCTATGCCAATGGTCCCCAACCTCTTTGGCACTAGGGACCGCTTTCATGGAAGACAGTCTTTCCACGGACGGGGTTGGGGTGTGGTTCAGGCGGTAACACGAGCGATGGGGAGCGGCAGGGAGCAATGGGGAGCGATGGGGAGCGGCAGATGAAGCTTCACTCGCTCTCCCGCTGCTCACCTCCTGCTGTGCGGCCCGGTACCTAACAGGCATTCTGAGGGAGACTTACAGGAAAATGTTACTATTCCTCCTGATACAGTAGTGCGGAGTCTCTTTTATGCTTTTCCCTCTCACCCCATGCTCTGCTCTCCCAGAGGAGGTTCTGTGCATGTCAGCAGTTTGGTGTGTGTCCTCCTCCCCCTTCTTTGCATACCTATACATTCATTTATTCATTTATTTTTACCAAAATGAGCTTGTCCTATATGTACAATTCTTTGACTTTTCCTTTTTATTTAATACCTTAGATCTTTTAGTATTAGTACTTAGAAGTCAACACCGTTCTTTCAGTAGCTACAAAATATTCATTAATTATTTAGCTGGACATTAATTATTTAGTTGGACATTTAGTGTTTTTCCATTTTTTTCTTCAGTTTCTAAAAATGTTGTCATGAACGTACTTATACATAAACTGTGGCCGTATGCAAATGTTTTCATAAAATAGATGTGGAAATTGCTGAGTTAGGCTGTATACGTACTTTAGCTTTTGATAAACGTAGTAAAATCGTGCTAAACACCATAAATAGGGTCTGAAAATATTGAAGTGATTAAAATGCATAATTATAAGATTAATGAAAAGCAGTATTTTTCATTAAGTTCATGGAGTCACACACAAAAAATAGGAAAGTGGTAGAAAGTGACACATTGTGCAAAACTACATAATGAATCAGAAAGCCCCAAATGAAAACAGGGCATTCACCCCCTAAATTCCTTTTGGAATTGGAGTTGGTGCAACTGTTGGAGCCCTTCGACAGTCACGTTCAGATTAATTTGTGGTTTTACTATTTAGGTTTGCAGTTAGGCCAACTTCCAAAAAATCTTTACCATCTTACCCTCGCATGAGGCAGTGTGTAGGATTATTGTCTCCTGTATCCTTGCCAGCACTTGGTGTTACCAGCCTTAAGTTTTGAGTAATCTAATGGACAAAAATGGTATCTTGTTTGAATTTGCGCGTTGTTGGTTTTGGCCATGCTTGTCATCTTTCCCTCTATTTGTTGCCTATTTGAGTCTCTTCTACAAATTGCCTCTTCCATATATTTTTTCTATTTTTCTATTGCTATTTTTCTTAATGATTTATGTCATTATGTACTTTTTTGTATTTTTGATATCTGAGCCAGTTAGCTTATTAGAGCTCTCCAAGGTATTTTTGCTGTGCACCCTGATAAGTAGAACGTTTTTGGTTATATACTCTCATTATATGTCTATTTATTTATAGATTATATATGTGTATTGTTGTCAGTCTGTGTCATACATTTTTTTTTTTTTTTTTGCGGTACGCGGGCCTCTCACTGTTGTGGCCTCTCCCGTTGTGGAGCACAGGCTCCAGACATGCAGGCTCAGTGGCCATGGCTCACGGGCCCAGCCGCTCCGTGGCATGTGGGATCTTCCCGGCCTGGGGCACGAACCCGTGTCACCTGCATCGGCAGGCGGACTCTCAACCACTGCGCCACCAGGGAAGCCCCTGTGTCTTACATCTTAGTAAAGCTTATTTTTTCCCTGTTTTATTGTGTTTTAAAAATAAGTGTAAATAGGGGTGCTACAGCAAAGGAAACTATAAACAAGACCAAAAGACAACCCTCAGAATGGGAGAAAATATTTGCAAATGAAGCAACTGACAAAGGATTAATCTCCAAAATTTATAAGCAGCTCATGCAGCTCAATAACAAAAAAACAAACAACCCAATCCAAAAATGGGCAGAAGACCTAAACAGACATTTCTCCAAAGAAGATATACAGACTGCCAACAAACACATGAAAGAATGCTCAACATCATTAATCATTAGAGAAATGCAAATCAAAACTACAATGAGATATCATCTCACACCAGTCAGAATGGCCACCATCAAAAAATCTAGAAACAATAAATGCTGGAGAGGGTGTGGAGAAAAGGGAACACTCTTGCACTGCTGGTGGGAATGTGAATTGGTATAGCCACTATGGAGGACAGTATGGAGGTTCCTTAAAAAACTACAAATAGAACTACCACATGACCCAGCAATCCCACTACTGGGCATATACCCTGAGAAAACCATAATTCAAAAAGAGTCATGTACCAAAATGTTCATTGCAGCTCTATTTACAATAGCCAGGACATGGAAGCAACCCAAATGTCCATCAACAGATGAATGGATAAAGAAGATGTGGCACATATATACAATGGAATATGACTCAGCCATAAAAAGAAACGAAACTGAGTTATTTGTAGTGAGGTGGATGGACCTAGAGTCTGTCATACAGAGTGAAGTAAGTCAGAAAGAGAAAGACAAATACCGTATGCTGACACAGATATATGGAATTTAAGGGAAAAAAAAGTCACGAAGAACCTAGGGGTAAGACAGGAATAAAGACACAGACCAACTAGAGAATGGACTTGAGGATATGGGGAGGGGGAAGGGTAAGCTGTGACAAAGTGAGAGAGTGGCATGGACATATATACACTACAAAACGTAAAATAGATAGCTAGTGGGAAGCAGCAGCATAGCACAGGGAGATCAGCTCGGTGCTTTGTGACCACCTAGAGGGGTGGGATAGGGAGGGTGGGAGGGAGGGAGACGCAAGAGGGAAGAGATATGGGAACATATGTATATGTATAACTGATTCACTTTGTTACAAAGCAGAAACTAACACACCATTGGAAAGCAATTATACTCCAATAAAGATGTAAAAAAAAGGTGTTAATATTATTTAGTCTTTGTTTAAACTTGGAATTCTGTAAAAAAATTCTACATATTTCATGATTCATTTTATTCTACTACTGTAATTTGAGATTTAAATTTTTTCTTTATTATAAATGGTGACTGAATGATTTTGCAGAAATTATTCTTTTAAACTTCTTCCTAGATGTAAAAAAAAAAAAAAACCAAAACCAACTTATTTCACTGTGAATCTTCAGTCTTTTGGTATGATTTCCTTTATTTGTAAATAAACTCTCATTAAATATTATTCCAGAAAAACCAAATGGGGTGCTAACCTGTCCACAGCCCAGTGTAGAGTCTAGTGTGCATTCACCTAGGAAATCAGGACTTGTGAGCGAAATATGATTTAGGCCCTTTACAGGCCAGTTAGGTTGGCCAAGAAGAGCATGCTCTCTGTTCTGTGACCACAGTGTGCATATCTGTAAGCCCCTGGCCACTGAGTACTCTGGTGAAGTGGAAAGTAGCCAAGGGTCAAACCTTGGCTCCGTTACCTTTATTAACCACACAGCTTGGAGAAAATTGCTTACTCTCACTAAGAACCAGTTTCTTCATGTGTAGAATGGAGAGGGTAGTCCTTGTCTTGCCTACTTTATAGGCTTATGATGTGAGTTAATCTATGTGAATAAACTTTGAAAAACTGTAAAACATGGGGTACATATGAAATACCTGGGTATTTATTTTGCAAGGTCATAACATTGGGTATATAAGACAACATGCTTCAGGATCATTTATGCAGGAAAACAGTTGAAAATGGCTGGCCTACTAATTGTGGTTCAGAAATATTTTAAGTCTTCATCGTGTGCAGATTTTAAACCTCTTGAAGGTAGAAACTATTACACATGATGGTCAATAAGTTTTGTTGTTGATGGTGTATGTACATTTAATAATAGACATATTTGGTTTTTAAAATGGTTTCTATTTAAGAAAGCCCTGTGATTTAGGAATTAGAAATCAGCTTATTTGTGAAATACCCAGTGACACTAAGGAAGACTTTCTTGAAAGAGTAAAGTAGCTATTGTCCAGGGCTGCAGAGAAAAGGCAGGGCCTGGCATGAATATATTCTCCAAGATAGTGAAGAACTCAAGGCATTGTAATGGTAGGGTCTCTCACGTAAGCAGTGGAACTGAATTATGAGGAAGGCGGTGTATGATACAGCGTACCCAGGAGTGATGATGAAAAGGCAGTTTTGAACGTGGATAATGCTGTTTTTAAGAAATGTGTTTTATAATTTTTTTAAAAAATAAATGAATTTAACTGTAAAATAAATTATTATTGTCTGTAGAAGATAGTGGATGGAGGGAGGAGAAATAAAAGAACTGAACCCCTTGTCATTAATAAAAAAGAATAAGAAAATTGGGATTGCATATTTTACAATATTTTACAAGTATTGACACTCAGGCTCTGTAACGGTGCTGGAAAACAGGCGCTCTCAGGCCCGTGCTGCTGGCTGGCCAGGCCGGCCCATGACCAGTAGTGGCCTGAGTAGGCTGGGACTGAGCTGTGGGCAGTGGGCCAGGCGAGGTCACATTCCTTCTGAATACTCTCCCCTCCTTCCCTCTCCTTTCATTCTCAGAACAACCCCATGGGGTAGAAAGCAGGACAGGCCTAGTCTAGTTCAACTCACTAAACCTTTTATGCTCACCCAGATGAGTGGGAAGGGGTGGTGGCATGCTTACTTATTATATCTACTTTCAAAAACTTATTTAAAACTCTTGGAGGGGTAGAAGACAGTGTGCAAAAAACAAACGAAATCCTTTGTATATTTGGAAGAATAGATGTATTTCTCAGAAATAGTTCACACTGAGGAATTTCTGTATTTCAGAAAAGAATGATAAAAGGACTTTTTTTTTTTTCTTACACAGAGGAATTCCATGTCCATTTTGAACATTTACCTAATAATCTAGATTTCTACTATGTCAAGTCAGGCCCCCACCCCCCACCCCCTTTATTCTTTTTTTTTTTTTTTTAAAGAAGATGTTGGGGGTAGGAGTTTATTTATTTATTTATTTATTTATTTTTGCTGTGTTGCGTCTTCGTTTCTGTGCGAGGGCTTTCTCTAGTTGTGGCAAGCGGGGGTCACTCTTCATCGCGGTGCACGGGCCTCTCACTATGGTGGCCTCTCTTGTTGCGGAGCACAGGCTCCAGACGCGCAGGCTCAGTAGTCGTGGCTCACGGGCCCAGTTGCTCCGCGCCATGTGGGATCCTCCCAGACCAGGGCTCGAACCCGTGTCCCCTGCATTAGCAGGTAGATTCTCACCACCAGGGAAGCCCCTCCCTTTATTCTTATGTGAATGATTTTCAGTCCAGCTGCTGTTCCTTTCTCAGTGGAGCTGCAAAAGAAACTCTGAATTGGAAACAGGCAGTATTATTGGTAAGAGAAATAAAATCTTTTGATGGGGTTCTACGTCCTTTCTGTATCTACCCAGCCTGCTATTAAAGCCTTCTTGCAGAATACCCTGAGATTAAAATATTTCACAATTTTTGGCTTCAGTTCCTCAAAAACATTACAGGAGAAATGTAATAGATTATTCAAGTTGAATAGATATGATTAATCTTGCTGTGTCAGTTACTGCTGTATAACAAACCGTCCTCACACTCCAAGGCTTAAGATAATCACTGTATATTACTGAGCACAGGTCCCTGGGTTGGCTGGGCAATTCCTCTAGTTTCTGTTGCATTTATTCTTGTCTGAGATCAGCTGTGGGTCAAGCAGGAGGCTCTGCTGATCTTGGCTGGTCTAAGATGGTCTTTTCTGAGATGGTGGGAATGACTGGGCTCTCTTCCATGGTCTCATTCCCAGTAGGCTTGCCCAGGCTTGCTCTTGTGGTGAAGGCAGGTGTCCAAGCAAGTGAGCCTTAGTGCTCCAGGTCTCTTGAGGCCTGGGCTCAGAACTGGGGCAGTGTCATGCACTGCTTTCCATTGGCCAAAGAAAGTCTCAAGGCCAGCTTGAATTCAAGGAGTGGAGAGATAGACTCCGTCTTTTGAGGGAGGTTGGAAAATCACATTGCAAATGCTGTCAGAATGGCCATCATTAAAAAGTCTACAAATAACAGATGCTGGAGAGGGTGTGGAGAAAAGGGAACCCTCCCACACTGTTGGTGGGAATGTAAGTTGGTGCAGCCACTGTGGAAAACAGTGTGGAGGTTCCTCAGAAAACTAAAAGTAGAACTACCATATGATCCAGCAATCCCACTCCTGGGCATATATCCAGACAAAACTATAATTCAAAAATACATGCACCCTATGTTCGTAGCAGCACTATTCACAATAGCCAAGACATGGAAACAACCTAAATGTCCATTGACAGACAAATAGATAAAGAAGTTGTGGTATATATATACAATAAACTACTACTCAGCCATAAAGAAAGAATGAGGTAATGCCATTTGCAGCAACATGGATGCAACTAGAGATTATCATACTAAGTAAATCAGAAAGAGAAAGATAAATGCCATATGATATCACTTATATGTAGAACCTAAAATATGACACAAGTGAACCTATCTATGACAGAACCATGGACATAGGGAATAGACTGGTGGTTGCCCAGAGGTGGAGGGGTTGCGGGGGGAGAGGGATGGAGTGGGAGTTTGGGATTAGCAGATGCAAACTGGTATATATGGAATGGATAAACAACAAGGTCCTACTGTATAGCACAGGAAACTATATTCAGTATCCTGTGATAGGGCTTCCCTGGTGGCGCAGTGGTTGAGAGTCCGCCTGCCGATGCAGGGGACACAGGTTCGTGCCCTGGTCCGGGAAGATCCCACATGCTGCGGAGCGGCTAGGCCCGTGAGCCATGGCCACTGAGCTGCGCGTCCGGAGCCTCTGCTCTGCAACGGGAGAGGCCGCAACAGTGAGAGGCCCGCGTACCACACACAAAATATATATATATATATATATATATATATATATATCTCCTGTGATAAACTATAATGGAAAAGAATATGAAAAAGAATGTATATATGTATAACTGAGTCACTTTGCTGTACAGCAGTAATTAACACAACATTGTAAATCAACTATACTTTAATAAAAAAATTAACAAACAGACAAGAAAAACAAAAGTTGTGGATATAGGGAGAGGTGGAAAGTTGGAACCTTTTTGTAATCTGTATAGAACATGTGCCCCTAAATTTACTGAACCCATTTGAAGTTCATGGTTCCTCTGTCTCAAATAGGGGATTACACTTGATCCTGGTCACGCTGCTGATCATGCACTTCAGCTATGTAGAAAATTAAGTGGACCTGTGTGTATAAGTCTCTTCTTTATTAAATCAGTTAGTTCCTAACTCCTGTAGAGCAGGGTTATTTTTTTTTCCCCCCTTTCATGATGTGTTTAGTTGGTTTGATAGTCTCCCTGGGCTTTGTCATTTTAAGGTTCAGAATGGGTCCTAGTGCCTCAGTTGTGGGGTGTGGAGAAGATATTGTAGGTTTCAGTGTATTTAAGAAAGCTCTCAAGTATATAACCTCCCTTGTCCTACCATACCCAGAATCCATCGACCAGGCACTTGCTGTCATATTACCTCCCATGTTATTTTCCTCCTGGTACTTAGCACTGGCTCAAATTCTTGTTCATATACTTTTTGGTTATTTGTCTCCCCTCACTGAGCTATCAGCTTCCCAAGAGCAGGGACTTCCTCTGACCTGTTCACTACTGAATTCTCAGAGCTTAGAAGAGTGCCTTCCTCTCCTTAGGAGATGCTCAATAGAGATTTGTTGAATATTTATAATAAAAATTTTGTGATTAAGCAAGTCCGCAGCTCATTAAAACACAGCGTGTTATGTACTATGTCTCTGGTACATTGTAGACACTCATTAAGTGTTTATGGAACCTTTAGGGAGGGTCGTGGGCAGTGGGAGCTCAGAGAAAATGGAGAGTTGGAGCCACCAAGGGTTTTTCCAGATGAATGCGATGAAAGACAGATGAGCAGGAGAGTTTAGAGTATGGTAGATTTGTTGAAATGTTAGACTGTTGGATTTCAGGCTGGGAAGGAAGGAAGTGGAGCAAGAAGGAATCTGAAGAACAGAGATTCTCCCAAGACCAGAGACCCCACAGAGGGAGAGTAGTTAGACGTGCATGCTGGAGGTTGGGGGTTGTGTTGATGCACTACGATCGCTGATGTGCTGGTAATTTCAGATTATGTGCCAGGTTATGGGCACGATGGGGTCCTGGGATTAAGGAAATGAATGGCTCAAGTGGTTGAAGGACCTTGAGGAGGGGGGAATTGACAGCTGTTGTTTGAGAGGGTGCAGCAGGACAGCTGGTGTCCTTAGGGGAAAGTCCTTAACAGCCAAGATATTGGGGGTAATGCTTTGAGGAGAGGTTTGCTAACAACGGAGCACCGCTTCCACAGGAAGTTTCTTTACAAGACAGAGGTGGAGTGGCGGCTAAATCAGGGACAGGCTGAGCAAAGCCTGGACAGACCCAGCAAATGGGTCAAGGGATGGATTGGGAAAGGGACTGGAGATGGTATGAACTTGGGCATTGAGAGGCTTGATGGATTTAGTTTCAGTAGAATCTTAGAGAAAAGTGACCCTGGGACTAACCAGACAAGAGGCCGTGACTCATTTGGCCAAGGGTAGTGGTCAGCCTGGAAGTTCTGAGCTCTGCCTGTGTGGAGGGATTTTAGGTGGAACTCATGGGAGTTTACATGAGTTCTAAACAGATGTGTTCTCATTTATTACTTCAGTATTTTCATTTTAGGTTTTTCAGAATATTTTAAGTATCTTTTTAAATTAGAAATGGCATTTTCTAAATGTAAACTATTAAAAAATGTGAAACAATGATATATGCAAATACTAAAGGACAATGATTTAATCAATTTGTGTAGCACTATTTATCATCTAAAATCCAAGGATTAGGATTTTCAGATTAGTATTTTAATCTATTTTTTGGTCATAAAGTTTTTTACATAGGTATTAATCAAAGTAGATATTTTAAATGTAAATATTTAGTCTCTTTTTGCTGTTAGTCATTTTGAAAGTCCAAACTGTGTGGTGAACCAGAGCAGAATTTCATAATCTTTAAACCACAAAGTTGCCTAATAGGCAACAAAGTAGAAATGACAGTAGTGGAAGATTTTACAAAGTCCCAGAACCACCTGGCAATAATTTTAGGAAAAAACTTTTGACTATAAGCTCATAAATAGGGACTCTGTAACATAAAGAATAATTAATAGTAATTAATTTCTTGCCTTTGAACCCTTTGGTCAGACTTGTTCCATTGAAACGAGGAAGGCAAGTTAAAATAATCTACAGAATTTAAATTGTCTGCTTGTGCAATACAGGTGAGTTTATATTACACAGCAACAAATTGTCTAAACTGTGGGTTTAGACAATAAACAAATGTTTATTTTACTACTATTTGTGTCTGATGCTAAGTACTTTTTTAAACTTCTTTTTTGAGTATGTGTTTTATTTTATTATGAAAAATTTGATTCATACCAAATGAGTATAACATTTGTCCGACATAAAGAAAAATACGATGGTTGATCACTGCACCAGATACTCAGCTTTAAAAAGAGAACATGTCTCAGACCTTTGGAGCCCCCTCTTGCCCCTCCTTGATGCCATTTCTCTGTCGTTCCCCCACCCCTTGCCTCCATGGGCAACCACCATCCTGAGTGTTTATAACATTCCAATGGTTTTCTTTAAATTTTAACCACATATGTTTGAGTCCATATACAATGCATGGTTTAATTTCCCCAGCTGCTTCTTATAACTTCATAAAAGTGAAGACATTCTGTATGTGATTTGCTTATTTTGTTAAACATAATTATTTGTGAGATTCATCCCAAATTGATGTGGTTCATTTTTATGACTGTGTTCAGTGTATGATTATACTACAGTATAAACATTACCCATTGGTGGACATGTGTTTGCTCTTTTTTTTATGGCTTTATGTGAGCATTATCATATGTCTCCTCATGCACATTTGCAAGTTTCTCTTAAACATATAACTATGAGTATAATCGAGGTGGTAAGGTGCATTTCGACTTCTTTGAATAAATCTAAATTATTTTCCGAAGTGGTTGTACTGTTGTACTCCCTACAGCAGTATATGGGTTCTTATTGCTTCATATCTTTGTCAGCACTTCATATTGTCCAACTTTTACATTTTTGCCAGTCTGGTGGTTGTCAAATGTTTCCTAATTATGGCTTTTACTTTGAATTTCCCAGGTTAATGAAATTAAGCATCTTTTATTAGGTTCATTGTATATTCATGTTTCTTCCTCTGTGACATGTGCTTATATCTTTTGTCTACTTTTCTTTGGATTTTGAGGAATTTTTTTTCTTTATTAAACATAGATAGTAATCTTTTGCAAATCTACTCTTTGGGTTTGTATCTTGCCTTCACTTTTTTTAAACGTTATACTCCCTTTATAGTTATTATAAAATATTGGCTATATCCCCTGTGTTGTACAGTATATCCTTGTAGCTTATTTTTATACATAATAGTTCATATCTCTTAATCTACACATATCTTGTCCCTCTCCCCTTTCCTCTTACCACTGGTAACTACTAGTTTTTTCTCTATCTCTGAATCTGTTTTCTTTTTTGTTATATTCACTAGTTTTATTTTTTAGATTCCACATGTAAGTCATATCATACAGTACTTGTCTTTCTGTCTGACTTATTTCACTTAGCATAATACCTTCCAGGTCCATCCATGTTGTTGTAAATGACAGAATTTCATTCTGTTTTTATGGCTGAGTTGCATTCCATTGTGTATGTGTGTGTGTGTGTATGTATATAAAATCACATCTTCTTTATCCATTCATCTGTTGATGAACACTTAGGTTGCTTTCATATCTTGACAGTTGTAAATAATGCTGCTATTGCTGCTATGAACATTGGGGTGCATGTATCTTTTCCAATTAGTGCTTTTGTTGCCTTCACTTTTTTTTTTGATAAATTTATTTATTTTATTTATTTATTTTTGGCTGTGTTGGGTCTTCATCGCTGCGTGCAGGCTTTCTCTAGTTGCGGCAAGTGGGGGCTACTCTTCATTGTGGTGCGTGGGCTTCTCATTGCCATAACTTCTCTTTGCAGAGCACAGGCTCTAGGTGCACGGGCTTTGGTAGTTATGGTGCGTGAGCTCAGTAGTTGTGGCTCGCGGGCTCTAGAGCGCAGGCTCAATAGTTGTGGCGCATGGGCTTAGTTGCTCCATGGCATGTGGGATCTTCCCAGACCACGGCTCGAACCCATGTCCCCTGCATTGGCAGGCAGATTCTTAACCACTGTGCCACCAGGGAAGCCCTGCCTTCACTTTTTTTAAGGGATCTTTTGATGAATATATAATTGTTTATCAATCTTCCGTAAGTCATGGCAGATTTTTTTCTTTCCAGTCCTTTTATCCGTTTCCATTTTACCCTTTGTATTTCTTTATGTTTCTGGTTAGTACCTCCAGTACAATGATAAGTATTAATAGAAGCAACTACAGCTCTGACTTAAAAATAACTGCTTCTGGGGCTTCCCTGGTGATGCAGTGGTTGAGAGTCCGCCTGCTGATGCAGAGGACGCGGGTTCGTGCCCCGGTCCGGGAAGATCCCACATGCCGCGGAGCGGCTGGGCCCATGAACCATGGCCGCTGAGCCTGCGCGTCCGGAGCCTGTGCTCCACAACGGGAGAGGCCACAACAGTGAGAGGCCTGCGTACTGCAAAAAAAAACTCCTTCTTATTTTACCATTAAGAATGATATTTAATGAAGATTTTTAGAGGGTATTCTTTCTAGGTTAAGAAAAATCTCTGCTGTTCCTAGTTTGGTAAGAAGTTTTATTAGGAGTCAGTGTTAAATTTTATCAAATATTTTTTCTGTATCCATTTAGATGAATTTTTTTTAATTTGCTAACTCAGCAAATTACTGTGAATTGTGTTTACTACACTTGTTAATGGTAAGCCAGCCTATCATTCTTGGAGTAAACCCAACTTGGTCATGATGTACCTTCTCTTTTACACATTGCTCCATTGGGCCTGTTGATATTTTGTTTAGGACTTTGCCATTTGCGATAATAAGTGAAATTGCCTTGTAAATTCCCTCTCTGTACTGTCATTGTCTGGCTTTGAAATCAAGGTTGTTCTAGCCTCAAAAAATTAGGTGGAAGGTATTCCACTTTTTGTGTCCTGGAAAAGTTTGCATGAGATTGGAATCAGTTGCTGAGAAAGGTATATTAATAATTTTCAACTGTTGTGTTGACTTTTCATTTTCTCTGTGAAGTTCTGTTTGTTTTTTTTTTAAGTTTTGAAATTACATTATCAGGATGCATTTAAGTGTAGAATTGTTATGTTTTGTTAAGTGTAGACTATGTCATCAGAATGAAGTCAACATTTTATCCTGGGGAGTTGACCTCTACCTCCATTTACACTTATGGTCTTGCCTATTTGTCTGATTTTAATATATCATACCAGCTTTAACAAAATTTTTTTAATCTGGCAATTTAGTTTATATCTGTTGTGATTACTGGTATATTTAAAATTATTTCTGCCTTCTTATTTTGTGCTTTCCTCTTTTATACTTTCTACTTTTGCCTTTTTTTTTTAGAGGGGGGTGTTTAAAAGGGTAATACATATATTGTCTTTTACATTAGACCCAAAATACTCAGTAGTAGATAACAAATTTTCCCCTCAGTAATTGACTTTACAAGAAAGATAGATTTCAGTATGCACCACAAGTTCAGTAAGAGGTTATTAGAGGAAAAGCCTGGTAAAATCCCTTCATAATTTTGGAAGAAGTTATTCTAAAGAAGAGTACTGATCTTTGTTTAGTGGGAGGAGTTAAATATGTTGGTTAAATGCTTTTCACTTTTTTTTGTTTGTAGTTATGGATGGAAGCAGAGTGTTTGGTGTGTTTTTTAGACTTAAACACTAGAATCTTCTGTTAATAGTCTGATATTTATACTGGCTTTCAGTGATTTAAAATAAAATGTCATTTTTTATCAGGACACCAGGCAACATCAAGTGACTTCTGTTCTAAGGTCTGTACTTTGTGGGCACAGAGAAATGATAGGCTTTGTCCTGAGGGGTTCGTATGCCCCAACATTATATATTGATTTTAAATCAATGTCAGGTAAGAGTGAGAAACCCCTTTCTTTGTATGTCAGTATTGGGCTAACCCTCTGGGTTCATACAAGCATGGCTGAAGCATAGAGTGGAAAATGAAGCAAAGAGGGGAGAAGCAGTAAAGGACCAGTCAGAAAAGCAGGAAGGAACACTACTGGAGGTATGCAAGTAGACAGAATTGCCTGTCTGTAAACAGATTATTTTAAAGGTGTGCATAGGAACTCTTGGTACTTATCTGAAAGCTCGTTGTCCCATACTGGGAAGATCTCAGAAGCTCTATGTAAAATAACTGAAGTGTGTTTTTATATTATCAACTTTTTACCTGGTAAGATGGAAGTCCAGACAGTTCTGAACTTGTTTTGATCATGAGATTAAATAAAAATGCTTTTTATGAGATGCTTCTGAATAATGAACCCAACTCCATCTAGTAAGAGAGCCCCTGCCAGGAATGGAAGAAAGCAAGATTCTTTCTTATTAAATCCTTAAACCTTAGTTTTTCTTCAGATCCCATTTGTGTACTGTCCTGTTAGTCTTCAGTCAGACATCTGCCTGATTACTGCAGTTTGAGGATCTGTAGATTTTTTAGTAAACTTTGGAATCCCCCGTATCTGGACTTCAGATGTAACCTACTTAGAATCAAGTGGAATATGTTTTCTTCCGCAAAAGAACATAACAGTTTAAAAGAGTGAATCATAGTCTTGGGCATACAATATCATTAATCTTTAAAATTTGTTAGTGCTCTGCACACAAGATTGCAAAGGATTCATGTACTTAGGTGACAAGATTCTATCAGAGATAGAATTACTTCTCCTAATCCTCATAATAAACACATGGGGAAAAATTGTGACAGTTTCTGGCTTCTGTGGCACTGAGTGTGATAACACCTACTGACCCAAATATCCTAATACGCCCTGAAACAACTCACATGGCTCTCTGAAGCTAACTCATCTCTGATTGAAGATCTTTATCTTCAGAGACATTCCTGAAAAGTGTACATTGAATGAACCATCCTCCTCTCTGTAGTAGTTGATACAGGCAGGTGTACAGAGAAGGTAATTTTTATAATTAGTACTTTTGTTTGCTTTTTGAGAGGCATATTTGTATTAGGAAGTACTTTCCATTTTAGAATCTTGCTTTTTGAGGTTTCCTATATCAGTTATTGTCTCTCAAGGTTAGTATTCCAGGGACCTCCCTGGCAGCGTGTTCTCTAATTGGCAGAGGGATCAAAAGGTTAGATAGGAGCGTTTCCTTGCTTTGTTTTCTTTCCTTTAGGGAATGGAGCCAAGCCAGTCATTACAACTTCTGTGAAACAGAACAGGAAGTAATTGGAGATTTTTATAGAGCAGTGTGGAAAGCTGGCTCTTTACTTTAGAAAGTTGGTTGTATGGAGTTTCTCAGGTAAAAACCATGTGTTATTGGTGAAACTATGTATGACACTGAATTCTTATGTTTCTTTCGGTCTTGGTAAGAAGGCACCCAAAAATCCAGTATGCCATTTAGAGTAAATGCTTCTTGGATCTAAAATGATGACACTGCTGTCAGTTCCTTAAGGTGATCAGCTTCTAAGACTTTTTCTTTTCTTTTTTCTAGCTTTATTGATAAATAATTGACATAGTCTAAGACTTTTTCTTAAAACAGAACTCCCAGCAGTAATATTTTCAATATAGCCTTCTCACACATTTGTTTGATCTGACCTCTGGTTAGGAATTATGGTTCTGTTCCCCTGTTTTACAGAACGTGAAAATTCATGCATTTATTTAAATATTTGAGCCCCTTAATTTCTGTCAAACATTGAGCATCTATTGGGAATAATTAACCAGACAGACTTGGCCGTTACCCTTACATATGTTGTAGTCCAAACACAAAAGCCCTTACATTGAGTTAAATTACAAGTCAGAAGTTTTACGAATTCAAATTAATTTTTAATTTCATGAGAAAAGATGAAATTAACTGAATATGTTACATAATCTGCCAGGCCCTGGGATGCAGAGGTGAAATAGGCAAGGTCTCCAAACTAGAAATTCTCAGAATTTCATAATAGTTTTTGATAGTTATTATTTAGTAATGTAATAATATTTATCTAATACCTACTGTTTGCTAGGTATGGTGCCAGATGCTAGGGATAAGACATTGCATGATAATAATGGGAGGGGATATTTTGGTTTGCTTTTTGTTTTTTCAAACTTTGAGAAAACAGTTATTTGAATCAGAGACAACTTTTACTTGTATTTCAACTTTCTATTTGTTTTATGTAATATCTGCTGTTTATGGAACACTTACTACATCCAGGTACTCTGGTGAGTGTTTTACCTGCCTTACGTCATTTACTGCATACATTTTACGGACCTGTCCACCGGTTTTTGAGCATTTATATATTCAGAAACCTTAAAATGAGGACCTCAAACCTTAAAGAACTGGCAGAGTTGGAATTCAAACTTGGGATGGATTGGCAGTTGTGGGGCTGTACCCTACCCAAGAAGATCTTTTAGCAGTTGAGTTTTGTGGTAAAACTTCCATTTACAGTATAAGTAATAGATGATCAGATTAAAATTCACCAGATCAAAAAAGAGGCAGTCGGGGGCTTCCCTGGTGGTGCAGTGGTTGGGAGTCCGCCTGCCGATGCAGGGGATGTGGGTTCGTACCCCGGTCCGGGAAGATCCCACATGTTGCGCAGCGGCTGGGCCCGTGAGCCATGGCCGCTGAGCCTGTGCGTCCGGAGCCTGTGCTCCACAGCGGGAGAGGCCACAACAGTGAGAGGCCCGCGTACTGCAAAAAAAAAAAAAAAAAAAAAAAAAGAGACTAACAGAGAGAGTAGTGTCTAAAGTAGCTCTAACGAAGACATTCACCTGCTGTAGTGTTGCCTTGTCTCCATCCGAACATATCCCTGCCTCCCTGATTTCTCTGGCTAGAGTAGAAATCTTGTATCGTTTTTGAAGGGTAGAGAACAGGGCCATTTGCAGTTGTGATCCATGGCATTAAATGACCTGAGTCTGTACTGACTTGCTTTATTATTTCCCTAATTATCTTACCACAGCAAATCAGGTGTGATTTTTAACTTGCCCATCTTTCTTGTATTTTAGGTTACTTGTAAGTGATGAGGCATCTCTTTTGTCATTTCTGATTTTAAATGGCATTAAATTAGAATTAACTCCTGAGTAATTCAACTGATATTGTACAACTTAGAATATAAACCAGACAACAAATTACTGAAGCTAACATTCCAAGTAATCTCTTTTTTTAAATTAATCAATCAATCAATCAATTATTTTTGGCTGCGTTGTGTCTTCGTTGCTGTGTGCGGGCTTTCTCTAGTTGCGGTGAACGGGGGCTACTCTTCGTTGCAGTGCATGGGCTTCTCATTGCTGCAACTTCTCTTGTTGCAGAGCACGGGCTCTAGGCGCACAGGTTTCAGTAGTTGTGGCGTGCGGGCTCAGTTGCTCCGTGGCATGTGGGATCTTCCCAGACCAGGGCTCGAACCCATGTCCCCTGCATTGGCAGGTGGATTCTTAACCTCTGTGCAACCAGGGAAATCCCTCCAAGTATTTTCTAGCGTGCCTTTAACTTTTGCTGGGCACAAATGGAAATTCGCAGCCTCTGACTGTCATAAAAAGGGGTTGTTACTGTTTAGTAATACAAATTAAAACACAGCTGGGAATGAAGTAGTTAGCCCAGTGTCACAGACATTAGCCTCCTGTTTATTTCCTCCTGTTTGTATTCCTAGAAGCAAACAGCTGTGCATTCAATTTTATTCTTTATTTCTTTACTTAAAATCTGGATCTCAAAAGAAGCAAACTGGGCATTTAGGCTTAGAAAAATTGCCGTATCTTTTTTAGTTGAAACAACGATTTATCCATAATGTCAAAAATTTTTTGTGAAGTAGATTTACCCACAATTTTACCATCACCCATTTTCATCTAGCTATAGCCATAATCTTTGTATCCTTTAGTAATCTTCTGTTTTCACTAGATGGTTGCTGTAACATTTTCTTACACTTCTGTAGAGTCATTAAAATGTTAACCTCTGCATAGTATTCCATTGTTCAACGTTTCATTTAAAACTCTATGCAGTTCACTTAGTTCCAAAATAACATTACTTTCAGTAATGAATAACATCCATTTTAAGCTTACTGTTCAAATGTCTTTTCTGCACATTGTACTAGTTAAATATTAGTCTTCTCTTAAAGCCATTAATGTTGTGCAAATTAGCATAGGTTAAAAGTTTCAGTTCAAAGAAAGTCAGGTATGAGTAAATGAAAACTTTTAATTTGAACAGTTGAAATTACTACTCAAGTATTTGAAGTATTTCTTAGTCTCAGATCTACGCAAGGCCTTGAGGGATGTGTCAGAGGCCTTGGTGAGTTCACTTTTTATGTAGTGTATATGTAGCAGTGTTCGCAATTTTTGTGTAATTGATAGTAGAAGGCTGTTGATTATAGCAAGTTGATGTGACTCCTTCAGCTGATAGTCTGTCTATAGTGGGATTAAGGTGATTTTACCAATTGGGCATAGTTGGCTTCTGTGATTTGTTTAGTGATAGGTCCCCACATATCTCTTATACATAACATATTATGTATCTGTCATCCATGGACTTATTTTCACTCTGTTAAATCTATTTTTTAGTGTATATTATAAACAACTTTTTGTAATATAGTGCTTTCTTCTAACTTTATTTATTGTATGACATAGAGATATACTATAATCCCAGTGTTGTTCATTTTTTTCAGATAAAGTCCTTGATATTGGACACTTGGATAATCACCTCCTCCCCATTTCTATCATCATTTACCTTGTTTTTGTAGGCCAAATCATAAATTATTCCTTTTCTTTTAAGGCAAAGGATTTATAACTTTAGTTATTATATGGCAGCCAAATGGGGCATAACAATATATTATGTGAAATAAAATTTTGTTTCTGAGTATAAAAGAAATGCTCCTACTGGGAAATATAGAAAATTAATTCCAAAAAAAATACCTATACTCTGCCATCCACATATACAAACTGTTGATATATTTTTAGTTTTCTACTTATACATTTATACACATAAGGGAATTGGGATCATAGTATACACATTCATAACTTGATTCCATTAATATGTCTGCAATTTTTCTATTAAATAAATTGTCTTCTACATCTTTCTAGTAATTACTGGAAAAGCAATACATGCTGATGATAAATTCAGGCAGTTTTTATAAAGGGGCGTAAGAGGACTGAAAAAGTTCCTATGCTTTCAGCCCCACTAGTGACAATTTCTTATTCTATAATGACTACACAGTATTGTATTATATAGGTGTATCATAATATATTTCATTGATTTCCTATTTTCAGTGGTTAGTTTTCTAATCCTTTTTGTTAAAATAATTTAATTCTATGATAAACATCCTTGAACATAAATTCCTTAGGACATTTTGTTTTTAGATAAGTTCACAGTTGTATTGCTGGGTCAATGAGTTTGAATTTTTAATTTTTGACATTTTATAGTAAGGTATTTTTAAATTAAATTTAGTGGGAGGGTGCAAAGTCTTTATAATTTTAATGTTGTCCTAAGAAATAATTTTTTTGCTACTTGAATATTCTATGGCTAAATACTAAAATAAAATCAATAGTAATAATAGTGTTAATAATAATTATAGCTTATATTTATAAAAGAAAGCAGTGAGGTTTTTGCTTTCATTTAAATCAAAGGATTTGTTATAGAAACACATATTAATATTTTATATTAGAAGTGTTCAGAATATTCCCTAAAGAAAGAATATAGGAAAACTTAAGTATTTTTTATGGAATTTTTTTCTTTCACTCTTCAGTTTTACCCTCATGTTTTGAAAGGAAGAGAAAAGCAAAATGTTGTGTGTCTCTCTCTCTCTCTCTCATAGCTTATTTTGAGTTGATCATTGGTTTTTCACTGGGAAAACACTTCAGTAAATGTCATAAAACTTCCATCTGAATTTGCCAAAATATGTTTCTCTGTCTTTCCAAAGATCGAATTGTTAACCTCATTTGTAAGAAAATCCTTAATGTGTTCCGAGCAGACAGTTTCATAGTTAGCTACATATTAAAACACACAGCCGATACCCCTTTCCCACTCTGTGATTCCAATGTGTACCGAAGGTTACTATTTTAAACTCTCAGATTTAACAGATAGGGTCTTGCACAGAGTGAAAGCCAACCTTTTATAGATTCAGAATGGAACCTTTACTTTCTAAAGTGTGTTGGCTACTCTTCCTTCTCTAGGATTAGCAGGTATTGAGGTACTGATATGTTGAGAATATGCCAGGGAAACAATTTCTAGGAGCAGAAACTTTTTGGCATTGAAAGAAGAGGATTTACTATAACATATGTGCTTTTGGAAATCAACCAAGATTGAGTTATGTGTGTGCCAGCTTCAAAACAGCACTGAGAATGTACTTTCCTTCAGGGCAAAGGAAAGAAATGTAATCTTGATTATTCAAATTAGATATCCCTTTTAAGAACAGAATGAGTAGATTTTTCTGGGGTCAGAAAGTAGTCTTACTTTTGTTCCCATAATATGAATTTGCACACTTCCATTTAAGTAAATGCCCCCCCCTCCAAAAAAAAATTAGTCATCTGATGTAAATCAGAGATCTTTTAAAAGCAATTGTACTATGATGCAATCATTTCTGGGAAAGTGCAGGAAGTTCACAATTAGGTTTATTGCTTTAGCAATTGCTTTGTATTTATGTTGAAATGCAAGTTTGTTTTAATATAAAATGGAATTATTATACATTTACCTTAGTTTAATGTTTTTCCTTATTACAGAACTTACATTTAAGTAATTTGAATGAGAGGACAGGTTGCTACTCCAACTTTCAATTTACTCCCACTGGACAGTTTTTAAACATTAAATTGCTTTACTTAACAAATACTTAGTGAGCTCCTACTATGTGCTAGGCAAGCTCTGATTTTTTTTCTGCCAGCATCTTGGTAGATGATTTTAAAGTGATGACCACTAATTTATGCATTATTCTTCCATAAGAAATGGGTTTCTATTTAATTTTAACTCTCCTTCCATATAAGAGTGTTATATTGAACGTTTTTGGGAAAATGTTTTCTATTGAGGCAAAGAAAATGGGTAAGTTATGGGTAAAACAGATTTTTCTTGAACATGAAATTGCTGGACGTAATTCATCCCTTCCAGTCATTTCCGTGAAGACAGTATTTTTTTTTCTTGCAATGTTTTAAGATTTAAAGGAACCAAAATTATAAGGCACCATCTCTATGCACTTTCTAATTCGACCTTTCAGTTTTAGGATATATTCCTTGTCAGATTGCTTTGTGAATTTAAAGAATAAAGCACTTAAACATTTCATCTTGTAAGAATGTAGGCCTTGTGAATAAATATAGATAGAAATTTTGTTCCAAGTATTATATTAGCAAGGTATTGATGAAGTAATACTTGAAATTATAGGGGTAAAAACTAGACGGTGTAATTAGACAAGTACTGTAGTAAGTACGGAAGGGTCAGCATTCACAGTTACTTTGGAAAAACATAGCTGGCTTTTTCATTTCCTTCGAGTGTTTACAGTCTTGGTGTGTCATCGCATCCCAGTATTTTCAAGTAGCAGTAGGATGCTGTTACATCACCTTGAGCTTAAAATATTCTTATTTGAACATTAATTGCTAGAATAACAAAATGTTTTTCTAAAGCTATTTTACTCATACATCAGAAGCAAAGAAATTCTAGTTTTATTTTTCTATATGTCTTGTAACTACACAATTTTTGCTTCATCTTTTAAAAGAGTAACATTGTATCATATAAATACTATTCCTCATGTTGATTTTCTGGATAATTGAGAATGTGTTTTGTGTATGAAAAACAAAACAGGCATTTCATTGCAAAATGTTTTTATAGAGGTATAGCGTAGAAAAATAACCAATTTGTGTGTGTTTTAAAATTTATGTTAAAGCATTGAATTTATACACTGAATTTAAGCTTGGCTTCGCTATGTGTATCGTGGTTTTAATAATAAAGTGTAATCAACTAAAATTTGTACAAAATATCAAAATACTCCTTGTTATTTTTTTTTAAAAGATGTTTACCACTGTCTTAATATTTTCATCATTTCTTAAACTTTTACTTTCTTATGTTCTGTTCCTACGTTTGTTTGGTGCTTTGGTGCATAATTACTAAAAGTAGTTCTTTGTCATGAGTCATGTTCAGACTTTATATGAATCATTTGTTTAGAACTTGCACAAGTGCATTGTCTCATAGAAATAATGTGTAGATAAATCAGCCAACTTGTGATGTGTAATACTGATAGTACTGGAAAACTTAATTCATCTGCAGTATTTTTGGGGGCAGATACATCCCTCTACTGTAACATTGTAAGGATTCTCCTTTGCCTTCCCCCTCCCTTCTTAATCAAGTGTGATGGAAACCTCTTTCTCTAGCTCTAAGCTTTGGCAGATGGCTTCTGGGCTTCTTATAGGGTCTCCAGTGGAGTTTTGTTCTGGGTACATGGAAGCTGGGGAGAAGAACCATGTGAATATGAACAAACCTGGGCTTCCCATTTGGACGCTTCTTAGTCTGAACTAGGTGCTTGAGAACTAACCAAGTTAGTATCAAGAACTAACCAGCAGGTCCTCTATCTTCACTGTTGTTCTCTATTCACCCAGCGCTTCTTTTCTTCCTGGCCCACTTCCAATGGGGACACAGTCTTACTCTTTCTTCTTCCTTTCCTGGAGCAGTTTCATAGCCCATGTGGTGGTTTCTCCAGGTATGAGTGTGTGTGTATGTGTTTCCCTTTATTCATTCCTTCTTTCCTTCCAACACTAGGAAGATGAGAAATCAAAACTCTTTCTGCAGCCCACCTCCCTTCCCAGCCCATTCCCTCCACTGCCCACCTCTCCCTATCTGACTGTCTCCTTGTTGTTTGATAGACCCCCTTCTGTCAGTTGTGTAGCCACACAGGTTATGGGTCTTTGGGCATTAAAAAGCTATGATTTGTCCAATTGAGAGTGACACGCTGACTACCCTAGACATTTTATCACTGATATTGGTGTTAGGGTTTAAGGAGCAAAGAGTCACAAAAGACGCTTCAGAGTTTAGGAGAGGAAATGTATTTAGAGGCTGTGAATATAAATAATAATCATATTTGAGGGGAGAGGAGAAAAGGGATGCAGAATTGGCCATAGGTTTTCCTCTTTGCCCTCTTTCTCTTCCCAAGTTCCTTGCATTTGAAGCCAGGCAGGATGGAAGAGGGGCGTGAGGAGGACAGACTGGGAAAGAGGAGAGAAAGCGGGGGGGAACCTCTTGGAATAGAGCAAAGTCTGCAGGGTCTTAACCGTCCTTTGAAGCAGAAGTTCTTAACCTTTTTAAAATCTGTATTACACACATGCGCACAACTGTATGATTGCAGAGCAGGCCAATTATATTGAAATATAGGTAGGACAATTTTCAAACATATTTGTGATACAGTAATATCTGTATCACATTAAATAAAGTCTAAAAGTGAGTCTAATAACTGGTAATTTTGGAGTGGCAATGAGTGTAAATGATATTTCAGGATATCTGCAGTGAATATAATACGATATAAAATATCTGAATTTTCTTGTTGATAAAAATCAGAGGTGCCGCTAATACAAGTGTGGCCTGTTGTCTATATTCATAATTAAAGGAAATGTTAAATTTCAGTTACAGATCAGTGCTGGCAAAGAATAATTTCTTTCTCGCCTAACTTAATGGATTTTCTGAATTCCATCCCCAGATCTCTGTATTCCCCCGATACCTTGGGGTACTATTTGTATGTAGGCAAAAGAGCAAATTGGAGTCTATCTTCACCTTGTAGCCCCTTCCCAATGAAATAAGTTATACCTGTAAATATAAAATGCAGGGAACGATTGTCATATGTAATAAATTATTAAGGAATTTGTAATCTTCCATCAGAAGCTGTTTTGCATATCAACAAACATCTACTGAGTGCCGACGAAGCCAGGTACCGATCTAGGTACTTTTAGATAATTTATCTGATTTTGTATATTTTCTCTTATTTATGGGTAGCATTTAACATGTGCCTTTTTAAAAAGACATGTGAGGGGTTTCCCTGGTGGTGCAGTGGTTAAGAATCTGCCTGCCAATGCAGGGGACACGGATTCGAGCCGTGGTCTGGGAAGATCCCACATGCCGCGGAGCAACTAAGTCTGTGTGCCACAGCTAATGAGCCTGCACTCTACAGCCTGCGAGCCACAACTACTGAGCCCGCGAGCCACTACTGAAGCCCACGCACCTAGAGCCCGTGCTCTGCAACAAGAGAAGCCACCGCAATGGGAAGCCCACACACCGTAATGAAAAGTATCCCCTGCTCACTGCAACTGGAGAAAGCCCACGCGCAGCAACAAAGACCCAATGCAGACAAAAATAAATAAAATAAATAAATTTATAAAAAACCGTGAGATTCCCTCTTGCGAGAGCACAAGAATCACAACTAACTGCTGAACAATCATTGACTGGAAGACACTGGTACTCACCAAAAAAGATACCCCACATCCAAAGACAAAGGAGAAGCTGCGGTGAGATGGTAGGAGGGGTGCAATCACAATAAAATCAAATCTCATAACTGCTGGGTGGGTGACTCACAAACTGGAGAACACTTATACCACAGAAGTCCACCCACTGGAGTGAAGGTTTCGAGCCCCACGTCAGGCTTCCCAACCTGGGGGTCTGGCAATGGGAGGAAGAATTCCTAGAGAATCAGACTTTAGAAGGCTAGAGGGATTTGATTTCAGGACTTCGACAGGACTGGGGGAAACAGAGACTCCACTCTTGGAGGACACACACAAAGTAGTGTGCTCATCGGGACCCACGAGCAGTGACCCCATATGAGACTGAACCAGCCCTACCTGCTAGTGTTGGAGGGTCTCCTGCAGAGGTGGGGGGTGGTTGTGGCTCACTGTGGAGACAAGGACACTGGCAGCAGAAGTTCTGGGAAGTACTGCTTGGCGTGAGCCCTCCCAGAGTCTGTCATTAGCTCCACCGAAGAGCCCAGGTAGGCTCCAGTGTTGGGTTGCCTCAGGCCAAACAACCAACAGGAAGGGAACCCAGCCCCAACCATCAGCAGACAAGTGGATTAAAGTTTTACTGAGCTCTGCCCACCAGACCAACACCCAGCTCTACCCACCACCAGTCCCTCCCATCAGGAAGCTTGCACAAACCTCCTAGATAGCTTCATCCACCAGAGGGCAGACAGCAGAAGCAAGAAGAACTACAATCCTGCAGCATGTGGAACAAAAACCACATTCACAGAAAGATAGACAAGATGAAAAGGCAGAGGGGCTACATACCAGATGAAGGAACAAGATCCAGCAATCCCACTACTGGGCATAAACCCAGAGAAAACCATAATTCAAAAAGACATGCACCCCAATGTTCATTGCAGCACTATTTACAATAGCCAGGTCATGGAAGCAACCTAAATGCCCATCGACAGACAAATGGATAAAGAAGATGTGGTACATATACACAATGGAATATTACTCAGCCGTAAAAAGGAACGAAATTGAGTCATTTGTTGAGACGTGGATGGATCTAGAGACTGTCATACAGAGTGAAGTAAGTCAGAAAGAGAAAAACAAATATCATATATTAATGCATATATGTGGGACCTAGAAAAATGGTACAGATGAACCGATTTGCAGAGCAGAAGTTGAGACACAGATGTAGAGAACAAACGTATGGACACCAAGGGGGGAAACTGCGGTGAAGTGAGGATGGTGGTGTGCTAAATTGGGCGATTGGGATTGACATGTATACACTGATGTGTATAAAATTGATGAGTAATAAGAACTTACAGTATAAGAAAACAAACAAACAAAAAAACAACTAATAAACTTTCTTTAGGTTATTTGTATGGAAATATGTTAATATAGATGTTTCAGACATTACATGAAATTTCTAAAAATCTTATATATTCTGGTATAATGTTATAAGTCATAATTCTAGTTGTTACTTTAAAATATATATCTCAGAAATAACTTAATTTCCTTGTCAATTGCATTATTATGAACTTTCATCAAATCTTTAACTGTGGTCATTTTTAAGTCTTTTGTCATTTACAGACAGTTCTGGGTGTACTCTGATGCTTTTGCAAAAATGTTGCTATAAAAGGGTTTCATCTTTAAGGAATCCATGGAAAAGACTCTGACAAGTACAGGTTTCTGGTAACTGACTATACTGCTGAACTGAATGAATAAGCATTTTCAGAACTCTAATGGAAAACTGATGAATTCATAAAAGTGCTAACAAAAGATCAAGATACAAAAAAATTAATTACATGGGACTCAGTGAACTGATGAGGATGATTATAATTTTTGTGAGTTTCTGTTAGAATAATAATTTAAAAAAATCCCACAGGGACTCAGAGGCAAAAAATATACAAATCAATTTTCACTGCAAAATAAAGGAGCTGTTACAGTGGAGGATTGCTGGACTGAATGTCAATATTATGACATAGTATGAGTGTGTTTCGTGTTTGGTAATTGCAATCATCGCTTTTGTTGTGTTCATCCACTTACAATGCTTGGTGTCAGTTTATTTCTCTCTTGTAAAAATAAAATACAGTGTGTGTGTGTGAAAAAAGAAAAGCAAACAAAAAAAAATGATCATCTCAATAGATGCAGAAAAAGCTTTTGACAAGATTCAACACCAATTTATGACAAAAACTCTCCAGAAAGTGAGCATAGAGGAAACCTACCTCAACATAATAAAGGCCATATATGACAAACCCACAGCAAACATCATTCTCAGTGGTGAAAAACTGAAAGCATTTCCTCTAAGGTCAGGAACAAGAGAAGGATGTCCACTCTCTCCACTATTATTCAACATAGTTATGGAAGTCCTAGCCACGGCAATCAGAGGAGAAAAGAAAATAAAAGGAATCCAAATTGGAAAAGAAGTAAAACTGTCACTGTTTGCAGATGACATGATACTGCTATACATAGAAAATCCTAAAGATGTCACCAGAAAACTACTAGAGCTAATCAATGAATTGGTAAAGTTGCAGGATACAAAATTAATGCACAGAAATCTCTTGCATTCATATACACTAACAACAAAACATCAGAAAGAGAAATTAAGGGAACAATCCCATTCCCCATTGCAACAAAAAGAATAAAATACCTAGGAATAAACCTACCGAAGGAGGTAAAAGACCTGTACTCAGAAAACTATAAGAAACTGATGAAAGAAATCAAAGATGACACAAAGATGGAGAGATATACCATGTTCTTGGATTGGAAGAAACGATATTTGGAAAATGACTATAGTACCCAAAGCGATCTCCAAATCAGTGCAATCCCTATCAAATTACCAGTGGCATTTCTCACTGAACTAGAACAAAAAATCTTAAAACTTGCATGGAGACACAAAAGACCTCGAATAGCCAAAGCAATCTTGAGAGAAGAAAATGGAGCTGGAGGAATCAGACTCCCTGACTTCAGACTATACTACAAAGCTACAGTAATCAGGACAATATGGTACTGGCACGAAAACAGAAATACAGATCAATGGAACAGGATAAACAGCGCAGAGATAAACCCACACACCTATGGTCAACTAATCCATGACAAAGGAGGCAAGGATATACAATGGAGCAGACAGTCTCTTCAATAAGTGGTGCTGGGAAAACTGGACAGCTCCATGTAAAAGAATGAAATTAGAACACTACCTAACACCATACACAAAAATAAACTCAAAATGGATTAAAGACCTAAATGTAACACCAGACACTATAAAACTCTTAGAGGAAAACATAGGAAGAACATTCTTTGACATAAATCACAGCAAGATCTTTTTTGACCCACCTCCTAGAGTAATGGAAACAAAAATAAACAAATGGGATCTAATGAAACTTAACAGCTTTTGCACATCAAAGGAAAGTATAAACCAAACGAAAAGACAGCCCTCAGAATGGGAAAAAATATTTGCAAATGAATCAATGGACAAAGGATTAATCTCTAAAATATATAAACAGCTCATGCAGCTCAATATTAAAAAAGCAAACAACCCAATCGAAGAATGGGCAGAAGACCTAAATAGACATCTCTCCAGAGAAGACATACAGATGGCCAAGAGGCATATGAAAATCTGCTCAGCATCACTAATTATTAGAGAAATGCAAATCAAAACTACAGTGAGGTACCACCTCATATCAGTCAGAATGGCCATCATTAAAAAGTCTACAAATAACAAATGCTGGAGAGGGTGCGGAGAAAAGGGAACCCTCTTGCACTGTTGGTGGGAATGTAAATTGATACAGCCACTATGGAGAACAGTATGGAGGTTCCTCAAAAAACTAAAAACAGAACTACCATAGGACCCAGCAATCCCACTACTGGGCATATACCCTGAGAAAACCATAATTCAAAAAGAGTCATGTACCAAAATGTTCATTGCAGCTCTATTTACAATAGCCAGGACATGGAAGCAGCCTAAGTGTCCATCATCGGATGAATGGATAAAGAAGATGTGGCACGTATATACAATGGAATATTACTCAGCCATAAAAAGAAATGAAATTGAGATATTTGTAGTGAGGTGGATGGACCTAGAGTCTGTCATACAGAGTGAAGTAAGTCAGAAAGAGAAAAACAAATACCGTATGCTAACACATATATATGGAATCTAAGAAAAAAAAAAAGCATGGACTTGAGGATATGGGGAGGGGGAAGGGTAAGCTGTGACAAAGTGAGAGAGTGGCATGGACATATATACACTACCAAACGTAAAATAGATAGCTAGTGGGAAGTAGCCGCATAGCACAGGGAGGTCAGCTAGGTGGTTTGTGGCCACCTAGAGGGGTGGGATAGGGAGGGTGGGAGGGAGGGAGACGCAAGAGGGAAGAGATATGGGAACATATGTATATGTATAACTGAATCACTTTGTTATAAAGCAGAAACTAACACACCATTGTTAAGCAGTTATACTCCAATAAAGATGTTAAAAAAAAAAAGACACATGCACCCCACTGTTCATTGCAGCACTGTTTACAATAGCCAGGTCATGGAAGCAACCTAAATGCCCATCGACAGACGAAAGGATAAAGAAGATGTGGTACATATGTACAACGGAATATTACTCAGCCATACAAAGGAACGAAATTGGGTCATTTGTAGAGACGTGGATGGATCTATAGACTGTCATACAGAGTGAAGTAAGTCAGAAATAGAAAAATAAATGTATATTAATGCATGTATGTGGAACCTAGAAAAATGGTACAGATGAACCGGTTTGCAGAGCAGAAGTTGAGACACAGATGTAGAGAACAAACGTATGGACACCAAGGGGGGAAAACCGCGGTGAGGTGGGGATGGTGGTGTGCTAAATTGGGCGATTGGGATTGACATGTATATACTGATGTGTATAAAATTGATGACTAATAAGAACCTGCTATATAAAGAATAAAGAAATAAAATAAAGGCAAAAGAAAAGTCACAAGACCTTTCCCTTAACAAGGGAAACAAACAAAAACAAACAAAAGACGTGAAGTGATTGACAAAGCACAATGCAAAATACGATACAAATGAAATCAGAGGTAAGTTAGCTTGACCAACATCATAGCTAGTTAACTAGGAACAAGAGTTTGAACCCACCTGTGTTTGTCTTTCCGCCATCCTGTCTGGGGTGGAGGTGTTTATGCCCCCAAATGTTACGTCTGCTGTCTGTTGCTGGTGAGTTCCAGTGTCCTCTGGAAAACTGTGGCTGACTTCTTGTTCATGTTTTCCATTCTAAGTTTTTCAGTGTGGGTACTCACCCAGATCTTCTTATCCGCTCTTTGGGAAAAATAACTCTGACATTTGGGGTCGTTACAAATTTCTAATTTCTGAGTCTCACTTTGGTCCTCAGTAATACTCAGTGACCCTTTAAATGGTTTCTAATACCTCTTCAGAGGTTATCCAACAACCCCTGTCCCTTCTCTCTCCAGAGAAGAGTAAGGCTGCCTGATAAGAATTTTGTTTTCTTTCACCACCCAAACCAAGATACAGTTTTATCCCATCTTTGCTTCCATTCTGTCTGTTTTAAAAGGAGTGACCTTTATTCTTTTCTTCCAAGAGAAACTCTTCTTCCCCTTCTGTTGTTGATCCCGTTGCAACCCCGAAGTCTCGAATGTTGCTTATATCAGCGGCCCCCAACCTTTTTGGCACCAGGGACTGGTTTCGTGGAGGAGAATATTTCTACGCACCAGTTGGGGAGGGGGGGATGGTTCAGGAGGTAATGCGAGCGATGGGGAGGCCCAGGTGAAGCTTTTCTCCTCAAAAACAGCCAATTAAAGAACCTCCTGCCAGGAGGTAAAAACAAAAAACGAAAACAACCTTGCTCTTTCCTCCATGAAGACTCTGGTTTGGGGGACACAGGCATCCACTCAGAATGTGCAAAATACCTTAAAGGTTATGGTTTTGGAGCTGCTGAAAAATTTTCTCCTGGTAGGGTGAGGATGATGTTCCCACAGGTGGACAGATTACCGGTCTTCTAGGAAGTATCATGTGAAGTTTGGTTTTCTTATTTAGTATTCTGTAAGTGGCTTTGTAAGGAGTATGAACTCTTATACCATTAAGTCAGGCTTACATGCATGCATCCTTATACCTGGTCCATCCCTGATGCTTGGCACACGTTTGTTGTTTTATTTAGAAACCTAGGATGTGAGTACCTCACTTCGTTGTTGTTTAACCCTTGTTTCCTTTCAATCATATAGTAAAGCTTCAATCAAAAGCATCTTATTTCTGAATAGGAACCTTTTATGTTAGCATCTTAGACATCATTTTTACAGATTTTGGGAGAGTGTTTAGTTCGCTCACATCCTTAATCAGTTTTACATAGGCAGTGATGGAATCTTTGACATTCAGAGATAAGGTCTGAAGCATAGAGTATAGAAAAGAGCTCAAAGTAGAAACCTGTAATACCTGTTCAGCTTGTGCTGTAACCAAGACAGGGCAGGTTCTCTGCAGCATCTGCTCTGGGGAACTTCCTACGCTTAGTGATTTATAATGTCTTGTATTCTCTCGAACTTCTGTATGTTTTGGTCAGACTATTTAAAACACACAGACCACATTAGCAGGTGTGGCGACATCCTAGTTACACTGTGAGCAGTTATAAAGAGGGTTCCCAAAAGGGAAAGTAATTAGTATTGTCCCAGGTACCATTATTTACCTGCCCTTTCAAGTTGTAAAATATATAGAAGTGTGGAAGATTTAGTAACTTTTCAGTAGCAAAGATTTATTGAAGGTTAACTCTGGAGGCACCATGATTGGACCCTTAGGGAATACAACATTGGGAAGAGATTCCATTCCTAAGGGGATATGCATGTGTAGACAGGTTTACAGACTAGGAAATTGGATTTCACTAAGAAACTCTTTATTTCATCTTGAACAAGTAGTGAACAGGGTGTTGTGATGTAAATCCGAAGGTAGCTGCCCGTTCTTCACTGAAATACCAGAGGTAGCTGTGTGCCTGGACGCCAGGCTCGCTGGCTTTTGTGTTGCTCCTCCCACCGCTCCCTTACTTCCTGTAAAAAAGGAATGGAGGGCTTCCCTTGTGGCGCAGTGGTTGAGAGTACATCTGCCGATGCAGGGGACACGGGTTCGTGCCCCGGTCCGGGAGGATCCCACATGCTGTGGAGCGGCTGGGCCCGTGAGCCATGGCCTCTGAGCCTGCGCGTCCGGAGCCTGTGCTCCGCAACGGGAGAGGCCGCAACAGTGAGAGGCCCGCGTACCGCAAAAAATAAAAATTTAAAAAAATTTAAAAAAAGGAGTGGAATATTGGCATTTGCATTTAGTGTTCCCATTATACTTATTTTCACATTTTACTTTCATGAGTGACTCATTTGAACTTAAAAATATGATTTAGAAATTAGGCATTTTAACTCCAGCTCTTTGCTTTGTATTGACATCAGCTATATTAATATTTATCCTGGACCAAAGGACCCCTCTTATTCAGCTCTTAGGAGGAAACCAGTCGGGGCCCCTGCTTATCCTGCTGCCTTGCAAGGCAGGGGCTTCTGCATCATCTTCAAGCAAGGGGTCAGCACTAGCCTTTCTTGGGGAGAAGTGGGGCCAGAGAGTTCCAGGCCATCTGGGAATTCAGAATCATTAGTGGATGGACACAGATGTCCACATCCCAAGCCTCAGCATCTCACTCCTTAAAAAAAAAAAAAAGAATTCCCTTTCACGCTTTTCAGAAATAAATAATATTCTGAAATTATGGTGCCCAGCATTTTCAGCTAACTGTTGTGATACTTGTTAGTACAACGATTTTTCAGTTGGTCAGTTTGATTTTAGAAGTAATTATGAGAAACTACTATGTTTATTACCAAGTGCTCTGGAATACCCATTTACTATTTAAAAACCTAGTTTTTATTTACTATTTACTATTTACTTATTTACTTTACTTTTATTTACCCATTTACTATTTAAAAACCTAGTTTTTATTAAGATCTGATTTTTTTTTTTTTAGGTCTACCTGCGTTTAAGCTACGTATTTAAAGACCATTGTACCTAGTAGATGACAAAACTATTTTTAGAAGCAAGGTATTTTGTGATTAAGAAGATAGACTTTGGAATCAGAAAAACCCAGATTTGAATTCCAGCTTTAACCTTATTAGCTGTGTTTTAACCTTATTAGCTGTGTCCTTGGGCAAGTCATTTAACCTCTGCATCTCAGTTTCCTCATCTATGAAATGGGGTTAATAACATCTAATTTATAGGATTGTTGTAAGGGCCAAGTGATGTAAAGTATGAATAGTACGAAGTAAGTACTCAGTAAATGATGGCTGTTTTTTTCTGGCCATTCCTTTATGTAAGTTGAATAAAAGTAAAAGATGGGCACTTTTCTTTTAATAGAATTTGTTGCATGAGCAGAAGGTATTTATAGCATGAGTAGAAGGTATGAGCAATTAGATCTCTTAAAATATATACTTAGGGCTTCCCTGGTGGCACAGTTGAGAGTCCGCCTGCCGATGCAGGGGGCGCAGGTTCGTGCCCCGGTCTGGGAGGATCCCACATGCCGCGGAGCGACTGGGCCCGTGAGCCATGGCCGCTGAGCCTGCGCGTCCGGAGCCTGTGCTCCGCAACGGGAGAGGCCATGGCAGTCAGAGGCCCGTGTACCGCAAAAAAAAAAAAAAAAAAAAAAAAAAATATATATATATATATATACTTAAACTCTTTCATGTGTTTTATGACATGGAATTTTAGAAATTGACTTAACTAAAGGAATCAAAGAATGTTAAGAGTGTGTTTTCAACAGATACTTATATAAAGCTTGCCGTGTTCCAGGTCTTTGTACTTTTATAAATATTAATACAGTTAATCCTTGTAACTAGGAAGTAGATACTATTATTTTCGACATGTTACAGAAGGAAACTGGGGCAAAAGGAGATGAGTGACTTCCCAAGGTCACACAGGTGATATCTGGTCCCAAAGTGCTTGCTCTTAATGTGACACTATACAGCCTCTCCTAGTGCACTTTTTTTTTCTATAAATTGTGTGTGGGCTTTAAGAAAAAACAGTAACAGTTCTTTTCTAATGCCAAAACATAAAAGAAGTCTCAGGTTAGGACAGGGTTGAAGAAAATTTAATCTAAATTTAATACTTGATTTAATATTATCTAGCTTATTCCAGGTAATATTGACCTCGTTGAAACTGCAGCCATGCAAATACATCATGGTACTAAATGTCCTGTTCCTGACGTTTTATACCTAAATGGCCAAAGATACCAGTGTTACCTAATTATGTCTGCTTTTGCCTCTGTTTTTCATTTGAGTGTCTGGCTATCTTCTGGGCGGGATCTTTGTGTCTGTACTCAGCTTTCGCACGCTGTTGATTATCACCCCTAAATGGTCTGCCACATCCCAAATTTGTCCTTTTGTACCTCAGCTGACTAGTGACTGTCAGCCAGGAACTTGCGTCCCTGGCACCTACTCAAAGACTGTCAGCTGTCCAGGAGAAGTTCCAGATCATGCAGTTTACCAGTTAAGTGTCTGGTTTCTGTGTTGGTAGCTATTATATGTAATGATAAACAACTTTAAAATTAGAGCCCTGTGTATTTCACCTTTTCTCCCTTTCTTCCTTTTGAAGGTAGTAGTGATCGTGGCAACGTCAATTTAGTTTTTCCTAATTATGTAGACCATTTGACCTGTGATTTGTCACTCTTTGTGACCCTTGTGTCTGTTACTGTGCAGTCCACCTTATATTTTGTTTAAATTGAGTTAGCAAATTTATCAAATAAGCCAGCTTTAAAACTTCTATACATAGGGCCTTCCCTGGTGGTCCAGTGGGTAAGACTCCACGCTCCCAGTGGAGGGGGTGAGGGTTCGATCCCTGCTTGGGGAACTAGATTCCGCATGTGTGCCGCGACTAAGAGTTTGCATGCTGCAACTAAAAACAAACAAAAGACTTCTATACATTCTCTTTCCACTACGAGAAAATAAAAAGTGAAGGAAGTTGTTGCACATATTCATCCAGACAGATAATCCCTACTCTCTGTTTTCATAAACAGGATGATAACTGTTCACACACCCAGGCCCCACCTTACCTTACCCCATACTTACCCAGTTGTTGTATCTGTTCAGGATGGTTTCCCTTTTTGCAGTCCAGGCTTTGTCCATAGACCAGTGATGAAAGCAGCCTCTCCAGGGTAACCTTGGAGCCGTAATCTGATCTCAGATTCTTCTGGGAACCAAGGAGAGCTAAAATGTGGCATTCAAAAGGGGTGAACTGAATGTAGCTTCCTTACGCAGAAGACGGATAAAAGTGGCAGTAGATGCAGTCGCTTATTTGATTTAGGAAACCGCAGAAAGAATTCTTGATTTTGGTGTTGGCATCACGCTTACATGAGACTCTGCAGGTCTTCTGAGGCTTCTTTTTTTTTCCACTTTGGAAACATGGCTGTGGGCAGATTCGCTCTTGCAGAGATAATGTTTTTATAGTCCTTAGCTATGCTGACAGCTTCAGGTTTTGAAATCCTGTCATTTCCCTGTAGGTTTGACCCGAGATACTTTCATGCCACGGTCTTTCATTTCTTCCATTTTCTTTATTCACCTGATTGACCAGAAGATGTGAATTCAGCCTCTCCTTTGCCCTAGGTTGTGTGTTCTTCACCAGGGTTACTGTGGTGAGCACAGATGTCCTCATGGAGCCTTTGTTTTGGTGGGGGGGAGGCAGTCAGTACACCAGCTGTCACACAAATCAAGGTCAAATTGCAAGTGTGATAAGCTTGGTGAAGGAGGGGCTCACAGTGTTCTAAGACCTAGTCTGCAGGGAGCTGACTGAATCAGACAGAGATCCACAGGATAAATGGGAATTATCCAGGCAAAGACAGAAAGGCGGCTCATTGTAGGCACAGGGAAACGTTTGCCCCAAAGCCCTCTGGAGGGAGGAAGTGTGGTGGGTTTTTGTAGACGGAGAAGTCTGGGGCAAGCTGAGGCAGGGGAAGTAGGCACGGAATCATTACCAAACAGGATCAAGAAGGCCATGTTAAGGATTCTTGTGTTTGTCCTCAGAGCAGAAGAGTGCCAGCATCACATTTCTGTTTTGAAAACCTCATCCAGTGAGACGAGGTTAGAGAGGCCAGAATAGATGTAGAAAAATGAGTTAGGAGGCTATTGCAAATATCATTGTAACGAATTTTCAGATACAACATGGTGCCCACATTTCACTATCTTTGTGCTTTGTGTTGGGATTTCCCTGGTGGAAGCTTGTCTTTCCACCTGGCTTGCAAAGGACTTTGAATCTACTTGGAAGTAGGTAAAGGGGAAGGTTACTTGAGACCCCTCACTATCTGGCCAGTGATCGCAGATGATTAACTGTCAGTCTTAGAGAACAAGCTCAGGTGCATTGAGGTCCAGGTGCTGTCTTGCCTTCTGATGATTTCATTGGCTTCTTATTTATTTGTCTATTAGACATGTGACTGGCGGTGGTGACGGTGGTGCCAGCAGCAGCAGCAGCAGCAGTGATAGTTGCAAATGTGCGGTATGTCAGACAGCGTCCTGGGTGCTGGGCGTATAAACATCCATTCATTTCTTATACAGTCTCATGTGATGTTCGACCTTCGATTCCCTCTGCTTATAGATGAGGATGAGGCCCAGAGAGATTTATGAAATTGCAGAGCAGGGTTTGAACTCAGGCAGCTTACTTGTAGGAACCAAGCTCTTAACCTTTCCTTTAAGTGGTGAAAGGTCAGAAGTGGCCAGTTAGTGAGCTTAGAGCCCGAGGTCACACTGCACAGTGTGTCGTGGATGCAGGACTCCAGCCCAGGCACTCTGATGTCAGAGCCCACGTGATATTTCCACGTGAATTACAAGCATGGGGAGAATAGTTTTCTGTAAGTCAAAGAAGGTCAGGTTGCAAGTGTCTACAACTAATTCACTTTACAGAGTGGCGGCCGATTTTTTTTTTTTTTTCGATTTTATTTTACTGTTTTCTAAACATTGTTTTGCATCATTGAGAACACATTTATATATAGTTTTGAAATCACATGTCATTGTAGAGGTGCACTGTAATTAAACTTCCTTTAATTTTAGATAATAAATTATTTTATGTTGAGAATAATTAAAAGCATATGGTACTTACCCACCAGAAGGGAGACAATGAAAAAGAAGTGTTGACAAGGATGTTGGAGCAGTTAGGACTCTCCTGTGCTGCCGGTGGGAGTGCAAGTTGGCGCCATCACTTGGCAGTATTTAGTTTGGTCATATTTACTAACGCTGAACATATGCATATCCTGTGACCCAGTAATTCCTCTCTTATGTAAGTACACAACAGAAATATGAATATATGTTCACTGAAAGACACGTATAATAACAGCAGAAAAACACTGGAAACTACTCAAATGCCCGTCAGTCGTAGGTAAATAAACTGAGGTGTGTTCACACAATGAAGTGCTGTACAGCAATGAGAAGAAAAGAGTTTAAAACTGCATGCAACCATAGGGTTAAATGTCATAAAGATACGTTTTTATGCATATCTTTCTAGATCTTTTTAAATAGTTACGTGCACATATAGATTTCCTTAAAAAATGAAACTGCTGGTATTCTACTCTACTAGTCAGGGTAGACGAAGCCATGTAGGCCTGAAATGTCATGGCACAGACACAGCAGTTTATTTTTCTCCCACACAGCAGCCCAGGGTAGATGCTCCAGCTGGGGGTAGGGTGGGGCTGTTTCCACTCCTCGCGGTGTTTCAGGAACTTGGTGTCTCTGCCACCTCTAGCATGTAGCTCCAAGGTTACAGCTCGGCTCCTGGTGTGTTGCAGAGAACGTACTCACAAGGCACAGCAAACTGAGTGTGTCAGGAGGAAGGATGGGGGCGGAAATGTAGTCTACTGTGTGCCCAGGAAGAACGTACTTGAATAGGCCACAGTCTTGGCCGTGCACATCATTTTTATTGTTTTTTTGTTTTTTTGTGGGTTTTTTTGTGGTACGCGGGCCTCTCACTGTTGTGGCCTCTCCCGTTGCGGAGCACAGGCTCCGGACGCGCAGGCTCAGCGGCCATGGCTCACGGGCCCAGCCGCTCCGCTGCATGTGGGATCCTCCTGGACCGGGGCACGAACCCATGTTCCCTGCATCGGCAGGCAGACTCTCAACCACTGCGCCACCAGGGAAGCCCCATTTTTATTGTTTTTTGATCTGTTTCCCGCCCCGCCCCCCACTTACTAGTAGTACATTGTGACTATCTTTTCATGTCAATGCATAGAGATATATCTCACTCTGTTTTTTAATGGTAGTAGATTATTTCATTGAAAGAATGGGATGATTATAATTTAACATGCTCGTATTGGCAGTTTTTGTTTGATTTATTTATGCCAGGCATTAACAATGCTAAAGCGAATCCTTGATAAGAAAAGTGTTTTCAAAGACTAAGTTATTAGAAGTAGAATTTGATGGGTCAAAAGGTAAGCCCATTTTTAAGGTTCCACTACACATTCCTGTATTGGTCTCCAAATTGATTGTCTTTGGTATCCATTTTTGTTTGATAAATTAGTCATTTTCTTTTGATTTTTAATATGTTTTTCATTTGTATTTTGATTGTCATTTCTTTATTGCCAGAGAAGTTTTTGTTCTGTTGTAGTGAAATCTATCAGTCTTTTCCTTTTTTGATTTCTGTTTTTGGCGTCATGCTTGGATTTATTCTTGGCTTTTAAAAGTAGCTGTTTCCTTCTATATGTTTGTGTTTTTATTCTTCATATTTACATTTCTAGTCCACCTGGAAACGGTTTTGCATAGAGTCTAATCTGTTTTTGCCAAGTAGTTGGTTACTAGTCGCAGTAGAATTAACTTTTTAAAATGTATAGGATTGTATGAACACATATAAAACTATTATGAAGTATTTTAAATTATCCTTCTAATCAATGACTAGGATGGAGTACGGGAGAAAGTTTTCAGTTCTCTGGGCCGTTTGAAGCAGAGAGAGCCACATTGCCTCAAACATAAGGCAGCATCACTAAGCATTAAACACTGTATCGTGGAGAAGGTGAAGTCCCTTTCGTTGGCTCGGAGGGTATGGTATGCTCTTAGATTTAGGAAATCTTCTCCATACTCCGAGTTGGTCCCCAGTTATAGGTTTATCATCTAATTACATGAGACTCTACTTGGCTGCCATTTCTTGTGCTCTTCATGCCATCTCACACCGAGTCATGGGGAAGGCGGGTATACCTGCGAGGCTGTGTGCTGAGTGAAGTTAAAATAGATTATTTTTAGTGGAAACTGGGATCATGATAACTTTAGCGACTGTGGGGTTTTTTTTGTTTGTTTGTTTTTCAACTTTGTTCTTTTTTTTAACATTTTTATTGGAGTATAATTACTTTACAGTGGTGTGTTAGTTTCTGCTGTACAACGAAGTGAATCAGCTATACATATACATACATTCCCATATCTCCTCCCTCTTGTGTCTCCCTCCCACCCTCCCTTATCCCACCCCTCTAGGTAGTCACAAAGCACTGAGCTGATCTCCCTGTGCTATGTGGCTGCTTCCCACTAGCTATCTGTTTTACGTTTGGTAGTGTATATATGTCCATGCCGTTCTCTCACTTCATCCCAGCTTACCCTTCCCCCTCCCCATATCCTCAAGTCCATTCTCTAGTAGGTCTGTGTCTTTATTCCTGTCTTACTCCTAGGTTCTTCATGACTTTTTTTTTTTTTAGATTCCATATATATGTGTTAGCGTACGGTATGTTTTTCTCTTTCTGACTTACTTCACTCTGTGTGACAGACTCTAGGTCCATCCACCCCACTACAGATAACTCAATTTCATTTCTTTTTATGGCTGAGTAATACTCCATTGTATATATGTGCCATATCTTCTTTATCCATTCATCTGTCGATGGACACTTAGATTGCTTCCATGAGGGACTGTGTTTTTAATGAGCACTTTATATTACTTTAATTTCCTTAACGTGTGTGAGTATTCAAGTTACTATTAAAAATAACCGAAGTTCCTGAGCCTGTCTAGACATTATATTAACATAATTCTCTCCTTCGGTTTACATAACATGCTTTGAGCAAGTCTGTATATGTGCAACAACTGTAAGGTCTCTGGAAGAAGAAAGAGGAAAACCTTGCTTGCTTGCTGTATTTTGCTTACTCAGCAGTCACGCCCAGCTTCTGTGAGCAACAGAAAGAGAAGCAAAATTTGGTTCCTGGACTGGTGACTCAAGCATCAGCTGGAACCACCTGTCCAGCCTCCCAGGCTCACAGTTAGTATTTGTTAAGGTTCCTTGTGCTGCCAGGACAGAAACTCAAGTCTAACCTCATCAAAAGAACTTATTTGTTAAAATGGGTCATTGAAAGGATTCTTGGGGAGCTTGCCGTCTTGAATGAATTGTTGCACAGGCAGATTTTGTGCGGGGCAGGGATCAAGGGCAGTAGGAGCTTCTGAAGCCGCTGGAGCGCTTTCAGTAAGGTGACTCAGCTCTGACCATCTCTTCACTCAAGCCTCAAATTCCCAAGAGAGAGAATCAGATTTGCTTTGTGGATGGGAGACAGAGCCATATGTGGTATCAATAGATTAAATCATAATAATTTGCTGTTATTGGGCTGTTTTTGAACCAAAAAAGCATTTTTTAATGCTTCAACTTTAACAGTGTAGACGTGGCCTTTAGGGCTCTTAAGTGTCAGGAGAACTGTGGGGTGGTGAGCCTTCCCAACTAATGGTCTATGACATATTCCTTTGATCTTCTCAACTCCGTGAATCTCATCTGATTTCCTCGTGTTCTTTTCTATTTTGCTATAAACACCGAGAAAAACTCTTAACCCTAGATCAGCTTCCCTATGCAGGGAAGCTAAATACTGCTGGGGAAAATGACAACCCTTGAGATGGCCCTCTTCCACTTGTCATTGGATGCTGGAGATCTTCCTAGGCGTCATCCTTCTGTAAGGCATCCTTGGTAGTTCTTGAGTTCTTTAAGCTTCTATATGTTGTCTCCCCCAACACCCAGCCCCTGAAGGAGATCTTGATTACTTTTGAACCATAGAGTTCAATCCATTAAAGCCTTGTGTTTTGAATAGAGACAGCCTTCAGATTGGCTTCAGGATATAAGCTGTCGCAGATAAACAGAAGGAACCAACTCCTGGCTACCATTTTGCTTCATTTGTTTTGAAGTATTCTCCTTGGCTGACTTAATGGTTTTTGAGATTTAATTTTCACTGAAATCATGTATTTGGATTCCATCAGTGGAAAAAATTTTTTTCTGCTTTATGTGTAAATAGGCTATCATAATACAAAGTAAACGTCAGAGTTTGTACAGCCACAGTGAGTTATACCTTATTTACACCATAGATGAAACAAATCAACTGTGGCAAGTACATTTGTGGAAACCACAAGACTCTGAAGTGGACGCAGTTTATTGCTGTGATTTACAAACTAATAGCTATCTAGCAATTTCTTTTGGGTAGGAGAAATAAAAACTTGGTACCAATATCTTTGCCTTTGTTTGAATGTTAAATTTACTTAAAATTCTGTATCTTCCCACGTATTCCTCTTCCCCCGTACACACACCTGCACACGTTCTGATTTTCATAATGCTTTATTACAAATAACATCAATAAGAAAGAGCTCTTCTTTCCCTTATAAGGGGGAGGGTGTAATAGTAGTGGGTTATGCCGAATTTTGAGATTTCTTTTAAAAATGTGTTATATTCAGAAATACAGTTAAAGGTAAGTGAATGATGGTGAAATAGTAAATCAATTATGGTGAAATAGTAAATCAATATTCTGGAGTCAACTTGATGAAGTGGAAAAAGCTGGGCTTTGGAATCAGCCAGACTTGGCTTCGAATCCCAGACCAGATTCTAAGCCGTATAACCCCTTTGAGTCTCTTGTTTCTTTTTCTGCAAAGTGAGATTAACTACTGTCACACAGGATTAAAGTAACATACTTTGAGTTCCTGGTACATAGTAGACATGCAAATAATGAGATGCAATAGTTATTATTTCAAAATAACTTATGAAAGATAAAACAAATTGCTTGGTTTATTTTATTCTGATAGTAGTCGTAGGAAGTATGTGTCATCTTTCTCTTCTTTTTACGCTTAAAGAAAAATTGGGTTATCCCTAATGGGTTTAGCAGCTTGGCTGATGTCATACAGCTAGTTTAGACCCAGTGGTTAACTTAGACCAGTTTTCAGCTTTATCTTTGGACCTAAGTAAAGGTCTATTTAAAGATTATCAAGTTAAAAAAACAAAAAAAAAACGGTGGGGGGGAAGTGGTTGTAAACTAAAGCCACCACTAACGAATGGCGTTAGTGTTGCTTGCCTAGTTGGTTTCCGCTGATACTACATGGAAGGGAATCAGAGCCCTCTCTTCCTGTCCAGTACTGGGAGGGCCTCAAACACCTTCTGGCCTTTACCCATCCAGTTTACAGTGATTCGTATGACAGTGCTGAGTTGACTGCCTCTGTCTAGCACTGGTAGACTCGAGTTTCACACTGACTTCTGAGACACTTTGAAAGATTGGCCAGTGGTTTAATACCTACTTTTCTAGGGAAAAAAACAAACTACTGCATTAAATTCAAACACTGAATCTAAGATGAACCCAATTTCATAAACATTAAAATGTGAAACAGAATGTATATGCCTTCAGGACTTGGAGGGCATTATGCTACGTGAAGTCAGACAGAGAAAGTCAAATGCTGTATGGCAGCACTTACATGTGGAATCTAAAAACACAACAAACTAGTGAATAAAACAAAAAAGAAGCAGACCCACAGGCACAGAGAACAAACCAGTGGTCACCAACGGGGAGAGGGAAGAGGGGGAGGGGCAATATAGGGGTGGTGGGAGAGAAGAGGGTTATTATGGGCTTATATGAAATCATTTGTATGAAACTTTTAAAAAGTGTAAAGCACTATAGAATTTAAAGCATCTTTCATTCAAATTAAAAATATTTATACATCCAGGAAATACATAAATTGAAGAACCCATTAGCAAGTCTTTTTTGTGACCTTACATGTGTTTATACAATTAGGGTCTCCCAAACCTGTCTTCTGCATCCCTCAGGATCATCGGTGGCTCCCGTGAAAGGGCTTAGGTGAAAACCAGGTTAAGATTTAATTGGGCCACAGTCTCTTAGACAGAGCTTGGACTGGGCATCTGTCGGGCCATTACTGATAACCTGCAGTTCTTCTACTTTGTGTACCTTTTTCTCCGCTCTATTTTCTAGAGCAATTTTAGGTTCACAGCGAAGTAAAGAGGAAGGAGATCTCCCATACGCCCCCTGCCCCTACACATGCATAGCCTCCCCAGTATCAACATTCCTCACCGGAGTCCACTCTTTTTTGTAAACTGTTTGTCATTCATTCTCTTCTCATTCCTCACGCAGCCGTGTGAGGTAAGACATGAATGTTAAGCACCATGTGTAGAGAGAAAGCAATATGCAAAAGAAATGAATATTTTATCAGTATTTACTATGTATTGTTGATTGTGTGTGTTCTGTCTGTTCTAGAACTGCCTAGCAAGCCCTAGCCCTACGTGAACCACTCTAGGAAGTAGCCTGCATATAAATCCTGCATTAAAATGTAAAACAAGGTCAGGTAGAAACCCGGATCCCAGTGAACTCCATCTCTTGCTAGTTTTCATTTATTGGTAAAACACAAGTGTGGGACCTTTGCTGTATGATCAAAAAAAAAATCTTTTTGTGGTTGGCTTATCTGGAATGTTTCTCTTTTTCCCCCTTAAATTTAAAAATAAACCCTGTACCAAACCTATACTTGGGTATTGAAGTTTCTGTGCGAGTATTTTGTTTCTAAACAAAAAAGTTGGAAGTATAAGAATGAGTGAGGTAAAAACGTTTAATTGGGGCTTTCCTGGTGGCGCAGTGGTTGAGAGTCTGCCTGCCGATGCAGGGGACACGGGTTCGTGCCCCGGTCCGGGAAGATCCCATATGCTGCAGAGCGGCTGGGCCTGTGAGCTGTGGCCGCTGAGCCTACACGTCTGAAGCCTGTGCTCCGCAACGGGAGAGGCCACAACAGTGAGAGGCCCGCGTACTGCAAAAAAAAACACAAAAAAACAAAAAACGTTTAATTGTGTGAGGGACACTGGTAAGGTAGCAATTCAGAAGAATCTTAATGACGCCATTTTTATCTTGGTCCTTGACTTTAGCCTAATTAAATTGTGGGAAACTCGGGTCATAAATTGAAGAGTCACATTCTTCAATTGGAAAGGTTTCTTCTTAACCTTTGGAGTGGAATATGGATCACCCATCTGACTTGTGGTAGGTGGGATGGTGTTTTATTTATAGAGGTTCATTTTCAACCTGGCCTTAAAGACATTCAGTGAATAATTTAATGGCTTTCTTTTGTGTTTTAAGTTTTGATTTACCATATTTACACTCTGTGTTTACAGAGTGTTTTTTTTTTCCCTGTAAACAAACTGTAAGGGGGAAGAAAAGGGCATCAGTGACTATGATTATCTAAGGTTTTGTTGTTGGGCATTTAAACCCAGTTAATGGAGATCAATAAATTTCTGCACAAAATATGACTGAAATCTCCCTGTAATTATTTTATAGGTAGTTTATCATCCTTCATTTTTAGAGTCCACATGATTTTTTGAAACTTGGCTGTCTTTCCTTGTATACTTCAGTTAAAAGTGAGCATCCTGGCTGGCTGGGAGGGTAGTTGAATTACTTGGGAGGGTGACTGTGCCACAACTCATATACTTCAAAACCCACAGTTGTAAAACTCTTGTTTATAGTTGTCATCTGTTACTGTTGCTAATTTCTGATTGTCTTTGGGAATTTGTCCAATAAGACAGTTGCACAAAGTTCATAAAATCTTAAGTGAAAATTTTTCTGCAGTTTAAGATGTAAAATGAGAATCATAGGTACAGTAGAGGTAGAGATATTTCTCCTAGTCTCTTTCTTTCCCCTACTCCAGAGAGAAACCCCAAGCAGCCTGGCTTGACTTAATGGGGCAGGGGTGGGGAGGTGCTAGAGAAAAACAGCTTTTTTTTTATGGCTTGAGAACTGTAATGCCAAGTTATGTCCCCCCAAACTGAGATTATTAAGAAGAAATCAGTTGAGGGGGTGAGCATTTAAATTCTGTCACAGACTTTGATAAAAGGTCTGGGAAACATAGAGATGATCAGCTCCTTTAACTGCACCTGGGAAGATTTTAATATTTCTTTTAATATGAGGATAAAGAAACACTTGATATTGGCTGTGAGTTCCAACAACACCCTGTAAGAATAGCTGCTTGTAAGTGTAGATTTACCCTACTTAAGACAGCTGAATTAGCTCTTCTGAAATCTATGTGGATTTATTTATATATTTATTTTATTTAAGCCAGAAAAATGTTTTAAAAGAACAAAGTAGGAGAACTCATACTACTTGTTTTCAAGGCTTACTCTAAAGCCTCAGTAATCAGGACAGTATGATCTCAGGGAAAGTCTATAGAATAATAATATAGCAGTGGGATAAAATAGTCTGGGAGACCCATAGAAATATGGTCTATTTATTTATTTATTTTTACAAAGGTGCAAAGGTATTGCAGTGGAGAAAGGTTAGTCTTTTTAACAAGCAGTGCTGGGACCACTGGGAATTCATATGCAAAAAAAAAAAGAGAGAGAGAACTTCAACCTGTATCTTATGCTTTATATAAAAATCCAAATGGATCATAGATCTAAATTTTAAAACTATAAAACTTCTAGAAGAAAACATAGGAGATACTCTTTGTGATATCATGAATACTATATTCTCTACCATATTCAGTGGGTCAGTCATGTGCTGCTGGGTTCTGAAGTTCGTGGTAGTGATTGTCGGCCTTGTGCCGGCCGGGACTGTGTTTTGCACCTGGGCAATAGAATGGGAAGATTTTTTTTTTTTTTTTTTAAGGAAAATCGCCCCTGATTTTCCTTTCTTATTTATATAGACTCAGGCACACAAAATTGTGCCATCTGTTTATGGGAAAATACTGTTTTAATTTCTTTTTGTTGCTAATTTTCAACCTTTGCCTATCAGAATAGTAAGGAAAAGATCCTCAGAAAAAGACTGGCTCCATTCTTGGAGCCAGCTACGGTTGAGGGTGGAGACACCAGTTCTAGCTGGGACCAGCACTTTTTTCCCCCAGACAAAGCCATGACATGGTGCTAGTGCTTTTTATTAGCAAAAAGATCTCGGGATGCACAAATCACTCACCCTTCGAAACTGTCACTATCCTACTAACTAACCCCTTTGACTCCCTGGAACCGAGTCAGGAGTGAATAGCCTGGGGATGGCCTAAAGTGTCATGTTTGATTTATAGTAATTAACCATCTCATCGGAGGAAGCACCATGTATTTTTATCTTTTAAGGCTTGAGTTTGGCCAAGTCTTATTGGGATCCAATTCATGTTAGTAGTGCGGAAAGGTCAGGGGCTACACCCTGTGCCCTCAGCCCTCAAAAATCAAATAGTTAAGTTTCAAGTGTTGGAAATGTGAATTTTTCACCTTTCAATTCTCATAAACTAAAGCTACTGTTGCTATAGCAGTGATTTTCCACCTACATAAAATTTGTGTTTGAGACTTTTTTTAAAACACAGTTTTTAAAACTATAAAATGAATAAGCATAGGCATCATAGTCTTGAAATAATTATTCAAATGGGAGAAAGGTGATTTGTGTTTTATAATTTTATGAGTGGAAACATGAAAACTTGATCACAAATCTCAATTGATTTTATGGGTAGGAACATAAAGTCGAATACAAGTCTAGTTAAATGTGATATATCTCATTTAAAACAACAGTTGAAAAAATTAAAATAACATAGATGCCAGTGAGTGGCATGATATTATTCCAGCAACAAGAAGCTTTTAATAGCAGTGGACTCTTTTTTTTTTTTTTTTTTTTTTTGCGTTACGCAGGCCTCTCACTGCTGTGGCCTCTCCCGTTGCGGAGCACAGGCTCCAGACGCGCAGGCCCAGCGGCCATGGCCCATGGGCCCAGCCGCTCCGCGGCATGTGGGATCCTCCCGGACCGGGGCACGAACCCGTGTCCCCTGCATCAGCAGGCGGACTCTCAACCACTGCGCCACCAGGGAAGCCCTGGACTCTTAAATAGGCTTATTTTTTATTCCTGCTAAACTACTCATAAAATGATTATAGAGAAAATTTGAAGGTGGTAAGTTAATGCTTTGAATATATTCAGTATATGCGTGTTTTCCCAAGTTCCTAACATATTGAGTACTTTAAAAAAATGAAACGTCTAGGAAGTGAGATATTACAATGTTGATAATCTTGTTATGATTTAGTTTTATTTTTTTAAATACACATATTTTTCATTATTTATATTTATTATTTATTTTTTACTCTGTAATGATCAAGTTATTTCATTATGTCCTTCTATAGGTATTTCATGGTTCTATGAATCTGTGAAGAAAATGTTGAAAGCTCTTAGATTTATGGGATTTATACCTGGAAGCAGTCTTAGGGATCATTCTGCCCAACTTTTTCATTTTATTGAATGAGGAGCTGATTCTTTGAGGCTGAGGTGACACCTATGGGTTATTCAGCTTATTGGAGCAGAGCTGAGACCGGAATTAGATGGACCCTGGCCTCTTGGCTGTTCCCCTGCATGATGCTGTGTCCCTGTTAGTTCCTTCCACACTAGAGTGCCACTTGGTTGCATTTTTATTGATCTTTACAATAGATTTATACATATAAAAACAAATCTACACGTGATCATTTCTGTTGGACTTGGACAGAAGTAAGTACAAGAATTCTTTTTTTTTTTTTTTTTTTTTTTGCGGTACGCGGGCCTCTCACTGCTGTGGCCTCTCCCGTTGCGGAGCACAGGCTCCGGACGCGCAGGCTCAGCGGCCATGGCTCACGGGCCCAGCTGCTCTGCGGCATGTGGGACCTTCCCAGACCGGGGCACGAACCCGTGTCCCCTGCATCGGCAGGCGGACTCTCAACCACTGCACCACCAGGGAAGCCCAAGAATTCTTAACAAGCAATTCAAATGACAATAAAACTACAGCCAGTTTTCATAATTATTTTTGTAATGAAGGAAATTTTATCGAGTGACCTTGAATATGTAGCACTTTAAAATATTTGATTCCCAGTAAGAAAATAATGAGCAGACTAGTAGACAATGTGGGTAAAAGATGGGAACAGTGAAAGTCAACTCACACTAAAACAAATACAAATAGCCACTAAAAACAACGCCAGCTGGAATGAGCTATCCTATTCACCTATCAGATTGGCCAAGAATTAAGTGTGGTAATGCCTCGTATTAGTGAAGGCATAGGGAAATAGTCATTCTCTTTTACTACCTGTGGGAATAGTCAAATATAATATGCTCATAACCTTCGATCTGTAAATTCTATGGCTGCAACTTTGTCCTACAAATATAATAGTAATAGTATGAAGTTAAACTTTTCATATAGTTTATAATGATGTGCAAGGATGGTTATTGAAGTTTTGTTTTTATACATTTACACAGATCAAAAAAAAGCAAAAACTGGTAATTGCTCAAGTATCTTTTAATAATGAACTAGTTATATAAATTATAGAACTGTAGAAAATAATAGAAAATATATGTAGCAGTAGATTGGTATGTGTTGAAGTCCAAGATTTATTAAGAGGAAAAAACAAGCAAGTTTTAGAGATGTTTGTATACTAATAAAGATATACATATTTATGTTCTTTCTATTTAAAAATTCTGGTAAGATACAAATGAAAATGTTAGTAATAATGTATGTCTTCTGGGTTTTATTGGGTTTTGATGAGGAATATTGAGGATAGAGCAGAGGAGATATATATACATACATATATATATGTACTCTCTACACATATGTTGGTTTTGTTAAATTTTTTTAAACAGTAAGGTGTGTTCATTGTTAAAATGATTTTGCTTATTAACTTCAAGTCAGGAAATCTTCCCTTATTTTGAAGTAATTTTGAAAAACTTGTTCTTGATTTCTTTATAAGTTAATTTCTCTTAAAGAAAAAGCATATTTAGTTCCAACATTTAATTAAAGTTATTGAGAGTCAACCAGAAAAGTTTCAAAATCAGTAGAATTCTACCCCACTCACGTCCTATACCCCAGTCTTCGTTCAGGAAGATAGGTTTCTAAGAAGTACATATATCAAAAGTCATAGAGGTAATTTTATTCTTTGACTCTGTAATTCCATTTCTGGGTCTAGGTGCTAAAGAAATAAAAATTTTAAGTCTTCATCATAGTAGAAAATGACTGTAATACAAATGTCTAGCAATTGACTCCCATTGACCAAACCGTGAGATAAGACGGAATGTTATGTTGTCTTTACAAATACTGAACACAGATAAGATATGCATACAAAATAGTACCAGTGGTTAAAGTAATGCTTTTTGAGTACCAGACATTCATGGTAGAAACCATGTTTCCTATTATGTTAAATCTAGACATTGCCTCTGTTTGATAGAAAAGGAAACTAAGGGTGAGGGGAGCTCAGCAGTTGTCATGTAGATGAGCTTTGTTTTGAAGCCCCAATGTCAAAGCCCATCAGCTCCCACTCCAATCCATCCATATACTCAGAGCACATGCTGTCCTCAGGAAGAAGTTCTGCACTCATCTTTTGGAAATATTGCTTAAATAATCAGTAATAATGATTTTAAAGCACACCAAGAGTAGATCTGGAGCCTCTTTGAACTCTGGGACGCCCAAGTGGTGGTTCCCTCCATATCTCATTTCCAATTTATAGCTGAGAATAATCAGACCTGTACTATGACCTCTGTGTACTTCTATAATTATAGTTTATAGGTAGATTTGTAATTTGAAGGATAATTCATAGTAAATGATTTTCCTGCTCAAAAATGCTTGATTTGTCTTTCCGGCAAGCAGGAGTACTTGCTGCCATTGTTAATTTTCTATGATTTAGGCAACACGGATGGTCAGTTTCTGTGTGCATACCTTTGTGAGTTAACTCTAGAGGTATATAGGTCCTAGCTTTGAAAATGAGCAAATCATTCATTATGGAGTTGAGCCTGTGATGGTGTCCCCATAATTTCCATACTCCAGTTTACAGCTTCTGCTGCTCCTGGTCTGCAGTGATCAGGTTCCAGAGGCCTCTGAGCACCACACCCCCCTCCCCCGCAGCCTTCAGGGCTGGAACCGACCCCCAGCCCCCACTCTATCAGTCCCCTTGGTCCGTTACTCCTGTGTGCTGCTCAAGTATTATCGTTTCCTTTGTGCATCTGTGACATGAAAGAAGTGGAGGAAGCACTGCTAGCAAAACACGTTTATAAAAGTGTAACGCAGATATCGGTTTGATTTTCACTCGTACCTTCCATTTTGTTCAGAATTCATTATTCCCCAGGTGAAAGCTGCAGAGAGAGAGATGAAATGTCAAAGTAACCTCATCATTAGTTAAAGACATATTCAGGGATTTTTGAATTCTAGGCCAGCATACTCAATTTTTAGAAAAACAGGGAAATCAAGACCTGGAGAAAACAAACAACCCAATCAAAAAATGGGCAGAAGATCTAAATAGACATTTCTCCAAAGAAGACATACAGATGGCCAAAAAGCACATGAAAAGATGCTGAACATCGCTAATTATTAGAGAAATGCAAATCAAAACTACAATAAGATACCACCTCATGCTGGTCAGAATGGCCATCATTAAAAAGTTTACAAGTAACAAATGCTGGAGAGGGTGTGGAGAAAAGGGAACCCTCTTGCACTGTTGATGGGAATGTAAATTGGTACAGCCACTATGGAGAACGGTATGGAGGTTCCTTAAAAAACTAAAAATAGAGCTACCATATGATCCAGCTGTCCCAGTCCTGGGCATATATCTGGAGAAAACCATAATTCCAAAAGATACATGCACCTGAATGTTCATTGCAGCAGTGTTTACAATAGCCGAGATATGGAAGCAACCTAAATGCCCATTGACAGATGAATGAATAAAGAAGATGTGGTACATATATACAAAGGAATATTACTCGGCCATAAAAAAGAATGAAACAGTGCCATTTGTGGCCACATGGATGAATCTAGAGATGATCATACTAGGTGAAGTAAGTCAGAGAAAGACAAATATCATATGGTATCGCTTATATGTGGAATCTAAAAAAATGATACAAATGAACTTATTTACAGAACAGAAACAGACTCACAGACTTAGAAAACAAACTTACGGTTATCAAAGGGGAAAGGTGCAGGGGGAGGGATAAATTAGGAGTTTGGGATTAACATATACATACTACTATATATGAAATAGATAATCAACAAGGACCTACCTACTGTATAGCACAGGGAACTCTACTAAATATTCTGTAATAACAAATGGGAAAAGAATCTGAAAAAGAATATATAACTGAATCACTTTGCTGTACACCTGAAACTAACATAGCATTGTAAATCAACTATATTTCAATATGAAATTAAAAAAAAAATTTAATCCAAAAAAAAAAAAGATCTGAGAGACAGATTGCAACCGTGGGGCTTCCATGAAATAGGCTGTGCGGTAGGATGCTCGACCACGCTTTCCAAGGGGGTAGTTAATTTTATTCTTAATTTTCATGATTGAAGTTACAAAATCCACATAATGAAACAGATTGTGCTGATGTGCACAGAGGTAGTATGGAGCCTGCTTACCTCTGTTTGGTGAGATACTGACAGGGTTTTCCTGGTTGACGTGCGTCTGTCCTGAGCAGAAAGTGGTAGAACTTCGGCTTCCTCCATTACACTTCCCATCTCTCTCACCGGGTGTTAGTTTCTTCATCTCTACAGAGGAGGTGTGGGCTGTCATGTGATGATGTCTGTTAATTGCTTTCTTTAAAAAGGAGAAAAGAAGAAGAAGTAGAATTATTTATAGTGAGTGGTGGTATGTTAGCCTAATTAGTTGAAATCTAGAAAGCCATGTATATCTTACTTACTTGGTTTATTCTGTTTGGGAATAGAAACCAAATGCTCTGGAGAAAGCAGGGAAAATCTTATCTTTGTGTTGTTTTAATTGCAAACACACATTGCCTGTTTCAGAAAATCTTATGACTCTTCTTATGACTAATGATTACATTACATTTTAAAGCAAGGCATTTAATTCCTTGGCACTGGGAAATCAGTTTTGGGGGTACAATTTTTTTAAGTGTGAAATTGACTCTTTTATAACTATTCTTGAATACTTTTCCATTCCTTTTTCTTTTCTTTTTTTTGATTCCATGCATTATTGTTAAAGACCTCAGCATAGCAATATTATTTGTATTGAAACAGAAGAAACAAGTGTGATACTCTGGGATCACAATTTTATAAATTTATGCATACTGCTAACGACTGGAGGGGAGCCTGAAAAACAATTGGAATTGCAAAAGAATGAAGTGTTAGTTACATATAGATTTTGGGGATATAGGTTTTTCCCTGGTGCATGGGGGAGAAATGGGCTTTTCCAGTAGTTAACAAGTAAGTTAATTTCAGGGTAGTTGAGATTTAGCCTCTTGTTTGTAACAGAATAGTAATATAACTTTTTTTTGTGAAAGAGATACAGAAAAAAAAAAAATAGTTAGAATGAGGTAGAAGGTAACCTGATAAATTTATATGAAAAAATGGCATTTATTTAAGCAAAAGTCTTTCAGAGCCTCCCTCCTCTCCTATATAATTAATGTTATACTTAGTTATGCTTTGTACCAGAGTGCAGTATACCAGTGATTTTTTTAGAGCTTGGGAGTGCCAGAGGTAGTAAGCAAATCTCAAACTGTCGGCTTTGAGATTTATTATGTGTGTCTGCTGTTTGAGTCCAAAAGGGCTTAACAGCTGAATATAGATTTTTAAATCACTGTTGGGATTTAAATTTTTACTCTGAAAGACTAGGTCATTTGACAGTAGTCAAGGGCATTTTCATTCTCAAGACTGTTCTGCAGGCCCAGCAGAAAGCTCCTCCCTCGGCCCACGAGGGGCGTCATTCTCCGGGCTGAGGCGTTCTAATCTGGGGTGTTTCACACACAAAAATAATACAGCACAGGGGGATTTGTTCTGTAGACTGATCCAGCAAGTGGGTTTTAAATTGGCAGCGCGCAGATAGGAAACAATTGGTCCAGATACCGAGGATTAAAGGTATTTAGAATGTATATTGTGTTATTACGTTTGATGTGCAAGAAATTTTTACACCTGGAAGTTTGTTTTAGGAACTCACCAATATGAAGACTGATCAGTTGGGGAAAAAATTTGACAGTGATTATTGCAATTATATTTCCAAAGATACATGCAGTACATTGATGGTGTAAAATATGTTGGTTACGTGAGATTTTTAAATTAAATGACTGATTGAATGCAATATACATATTTTTAAATATATATTTATATTTATATAGATCTTTGAAATATGGTATTTTCTTTTAAAGAGAAGAAAGGTTCTGCAGGCTGTGCTTCTTATTCACTGGTTCCTCAACAGACATCCGCAACAGCATTCAAACTTGGGCTTATCAGAGACCAACCAAGTCAGACCCCTCTGGTGTGGAGCCTGGGGGTCTACTTTTCAAGAACCCCTCAGATGATTACAGTGCACAGCCAGGCTTCCGAGCCACTGTTCTAAAGTTCTGTGTGTTTCACATGGAAAGGCACATAGTTGAAAGAAATCTTTTAGTTACCTTGTAGTAATTGTAAAAAGAAAAAAAAAATCAGTTTAGTTCTTTAATATTATGGAAAATATCAGATTAAAAAGAATACCTCCCTCTCTAAGAAATAATTTCATTCCTTACCTGAGATGCCCGGAACTCAACATAACCAAATAGAAGATGGCAGAACAGCTGATAGCTGCAGACCAACACTGGCATGAGTTAGACTTGAACTAGGCTTAGATTATCAAGCAAGTTAAATTCAGCACCAAGCTGAGGTTAAAGGGGGGAGGCATGTGAGTAAATGAAGTAGAACAGTAGTACTGTGTTACCTTTTAAAGAAGTTTGAAATCTCTGGTTGAATGAAGCATAGTAATTTCATAGAACTGAAGTATAGACTCTGAAGGCTTAAGGTACAGTGGCTCACTGTAATTAAAAGTGGAAATGCTGGAAAGCGTGAATGTGTCTATGTTGATTATTATTTTGGTATTTTAAAATGCGATGCATGGAACAGGTTAGTACGTTAAGATAATTAAGGTAAGGTCGTGTAAAGAAATGCCACTGGAAACCTGAGGAAAGTGAAATGGCATCAGGCATTTATAATTACAAGCAAGGATAAATTTGCCTGGGTTTGTGTTTTGGTACCAGTGGTTGGGGGAGGGGTGGTAAACAGAAAGATATTTTTGCTGACTGGTCACGCAACTGCGGGTCGGATGTGACTCATTTCATCCATTAGCTTAATCAGTAAAACTGAGTGTGTTTAGATCTGGAGGAATTCAAAGATGATTACTATATAGTCCTTGCTCTCAAGAAACCTGTAGGTAAATAAGATAATATAGGTGTGTAGGTGAATAGAACATATACCAGTAACAACAATAACAGCACGTTGACTTTTTTCATTGATACAGTAGTGGGAAAAGGGGTTTGTTTACTGGAGAAGCCAGTGCTAGAAGGGTTAACTCATGTACCGTCAGTTGTTAAAGTCATAGTATTTAAGTGGATAAATAAAATGGTGCTTAAGAAAATATGTTAAGGATCTGATCTGGGAGTCGGGGGATCGGTCAGGAGGGGAAAAGGGGAAGATGGTAAAAGGAGGTACTGCTTCGTGGTGATCTCTGTATTGCAGTACCGGGGATTGGGAGTTGGGGTCCATCTGGTGGAAATAGAGGCATAGCTTGGCACTGTGGAATAGGGCACAAGGTCCAACCTTCTGGGAGAGGGGAAGGTAATGATTAGCCGTATCACTTGTGTCGGCCAAGTGAACTAAGACTGAAGGAGGAAGCCACTTCTTGAAGGGAACTGCAGTAAAAATCAAGACTCTATATACCAGCTATGCTGCCAGCTACTTGTGCCATTTAATCCTTGAAACGGCCCTATGAGGAGGATACTATTATGTTCCCCACTTTTCAGTTAAGGAAGCTTAGTCCAGAGAAGTGAACAACTGCCCTAAATCACAAGGCTGGGAGGTGGTAGAGCCAGGATTTGGATCCAGGGTGTCTGACCTAAGAGATGACGTTACCACCTCCTTTAGCCTAAGTGGATCGTTAGTATCCAAAGCCAAATGGAGCTGGGCAAGGCAGGGACTGATGACTGGTACAAGCAGAATTTTTGAGGACTTTGTGGCTGGTGTACTACTTTTTTTTGCGGGGGGGGCGGGGCATGGTTTTTGATAGATGCACAGTCTAGATGAATATCATGGAACAACAAAGGATATGGAAGTGAGACAGCGGCAAAATATGGGCCCAAAGACTGCATTTGAATGGGTCTTGCGGTGTTTTGAGGCAGTAGTACAAGGTGGAAAGGTAAGATGGGATCTTTTTGAGATCCGGAAAGGATTCCTAAAGTCAGATTCTTTAAAAAAAAAAAAAAAAATCAAATTCTTAAAAAGGAACTTAGGTTTTACTTGATTATATTCTGGAGAACTGAAAGCTTTCAAGTGAGACATTACATGACTGAAGCTGATAATAGGATGTGAGTTAGAGTATTATTTTTATCCAAGGGATTTGTTCTGCTTCAGCGTGGTCACAGTGGATGTCGAAGGTAGAAGATAGAATGAGTCAAAGGTTGGTTGAACAGGGAGAGTGACGATGTAAATAGTTTCAAACAACGGTAAGTGGGAGGAAGATGTCGCTTCCACTTACTGTTGTTTGAAACTATTTACATCATCACTTTCCCTTGGGAGAGTGAGGGTGGGAGAAATTCGTGGAGCCCATTCGGCACCGAGAGGCCCCAAGTACTGTGCTTACAGATTGAAGGCAACGATCGAGATGGACATCATCCTTGCGTGATGCTGGTATCAGATAGACAAACCCAAGTCTGAAGATTATTTAGCTGTGTGACCCCAGACAAGTTAATTAGTCTGTCTGTTTTTTTTTTGCGGTACACGGGCCTCTCACTGTTGTGGCCTCTCCCGCTGCGGAGCAGAGGCTCCGGACGCGCAGGCTCAGCAGCCATGGCTCACAGGCCCAGCCGCTCCGCAGCATGTGGGATCTTCCCGGACCGGGGCACGAACCCGTGTCCCCTGCATTGGCAGGCGGACTCTCAACCACCGCGCCACCAGGGTAGCCCCTGGTCTGTCTTTTTAAGTCTCAAGTTCCTTCTGCTAAAGTAGGATTAGTAGTAGTACCACCCTCACTAGCATGAGGAGTAACTGAGTTTAGCTCAGTGTATTAGTTTTATGTTGCTGTTGTAAAAATTAGACACACTTTACTGTTGTAAAAATTAGCCAGCAGTGTTGCATCTCTCCCAGCCTTCTTGCATGGCCCCACCCCCCCTCTGACTCTTCTGCCTCCCTCTTCCATGTTTAAGGGCCCCGGTGATTCCATCGGGCCACCCGGCTACTCCAGAACAATCTCTCCATCTTGTCTCCCCATTTTAACCACGTCTTCAAAGTCCCTTTTGCCATGTAAGGTAGTGAAGTAACCGAATCGCGGGTTCTGGTGATCAGGACGTGGATATCTTGGTGGGGGGGTACCCTGTTACCCCTGCAGTGCCACCGTGCCTGCAAATTGCTACCATTTAAGCAATTTCTAGTACTATTAGTATTATTATTGTCATCATCATTACTGGTAATGACAGGATTACTCGCCGCCAGCATTTCATTGGTAACGTTAGTGTCACAGCACAGCTGAAAGCTTTATTTTCATTTGCTGGATCTGTTGGATCTGTTTGGCAGAGACGGATCTGTTTGGCTCTACTGGATCTGTTTGGCAGAGATGTCAATCTGATAATATAAGTAGTTTAACTTGAGGTGGCATGTTAGTTTTTAGAAGTACTCAGGAAGGAAAATTCTGAACTTTTTAAGTTGTGCAAAGATATTTTTTTCCAGATAATAGCATATGGCAGTCATTAATCAGTCTTGTCATCAGAATGTAAAGTTATGTGTGCTATTTTATTATTAATGATTTGCAAATAAGAGGACTGGTAACTATTTTCTTCCTAATACATATTCTAATATATCAAATATATAATTTGCTTTATATTTTATGGTTTAAATAGTTGTTTTTGAACAGCAAGTAGTTATATTTGTAAAAAGCAGAAAAAATTTTTATGCTGTTGGTTTGCTACTTATTTTTTTAAATCTTCAGATTTATTTATACACCAATTACACCAATACACCAATTAAAGCCCTGTAAATTACACTTGAACAGGCGTTAATATGAGCATCTAAAATGTTAATTTTTTTGTTTGGCCAGATGGGGGCACTTTTTCTTTACATTTCTGGAGTTTGAGCTCTGAAGCAGATTTGTTTTTCTCCATCCAAGCTGTTACTTACTTTCTGTTATTATTGCCAGTGAGAGAAATAGTTCTGACATTTTTAATGTTTTGATTGTGTTGTATTCTTAGAGGTTGACCTTTCCCCAAAAGGAAGAAGCTTCAGCTTCTTGCAAAATTTTTGTATATGGGAACTTTAAAATGAATGACAATTTCTCTGGTACAGGGTAGTTTTAAGAAATACATGTATACGTGATTTGTAGTTTTGCTTATAATTAGTAATAGCAGTTGAAATTTACTTTTATCCTAATTCGAGTACTCTGTCCATAGCAAGATGAAGTGGAATTAGACGGACTCTTCGTTTCCTCATCACACTTCTTATGCCTACTTTACATTGAATCAGTGTCACTTTGTATCTCCATCAAAATCCAAGTAATGAAGAGGAAATAAAATACCAGAAATATTTTGTCTTAAAAACAAACACCAGGGCTTCCCTGGTGGCGCAGTGGATGAGAGTCCACCTGCCGATGCAGGGGACACGGGTTCGTGCCCCGGTCCGGGAAGATCCCACATGCTGCGGAGCGGCTGGGCCCGTGAGCCATGGCCATTGAGCCTGTGCATCCGGAGCCTGTGCTCTGCAACGGGAGAGGCCACAACAGTGAGAGGCCCGCGTACCGCAAAAAAAAAAAAAAAAAAAAAAAACAAAACACCCAAAACCAAAAATAAATAAATAGAAAAGTTAGATAGACCAAAGGTTAGATAGATGTAGCATGTTTAACTTTTTTATTTGTAGTGCTGGCTGTCAAGGGCTAGGGTGAGTTGAGTAGGATAAGGTTTCTAAGGTTATGTGTGATGGTACTAAAAACAGTACAGACTGCAGTTGCTTCGTGTTGATGTGAATAATCTAAGGAGAAAACCAAACACAGAGTAATGTTGAGGATTATATTAAAAGGCCCCCGTCACAAAGCTCTTGTCATCTCACCGCAGATAAAACACGTTTACGACTTCTTGTGAAAGTTAAGTTTCTGAACAGCAACGAAACAGGGAACTTGCTTATTAAAGTTTAAAAAACACTAATGAAAATAAATGTCATCAAAACTTGATTGACTGGAAGGAGATTAAAAAGGGGAGAAACCACCATGAATGAGTCCAAAGAGCAAGTTTGTTTAAAATTGTGCACAAGTTTAAAAGTCATGAGAAGGAATGAATTAGTTTTAAGATACACGTATAGCAAGATGAGGATGAAGAATACCTCCCTGGAGTAGAGTCAAGCAAGCTGCTCTCAAGTAACTCTGGAAGCGGGTAGGGGCATCAGCTTAGTGCGCCAGCCGATCTTCGTGTCCCCTGTGACTGCCAGGCCGCGCTGTGATCACCGTCATCACAGCCCTTACTATGGGCACTAGCTGTGCTGCAGGGGCTTCTCCTTCACTTACTCTCGTCAGCGTCCCTGTGAGACACGTATTATTATTCCCATTTTAAAGATGAGGACATTTAGGCTCAGAGACATTAAGCAATGCGTTCAGTGCCACAAAAACTAGAAAATAACGTATTCTCGGGCCAAAATTCATGTCATAAGAATTAAAGACACTTTAAAGATAGGAGGAATGTCAGCAAGAAGCAAGGGCTTCGGGTTGAAAGGATGGAGTTCCCAGTCAGCTCTGTGTGCCTCAGCCATCTGAGCTGCTTGGTACCTACGAGGAAAGATTTGATATGGCCTCAGCAGCACGCACATCTTCGGCCTGTCAATGGACTGTTCCTGTTAGTCCCTCGGAGAGAAAAAACAGAGTATCCTAGTGTTTAATATCTACCAACATTATTATTTTTTTAACCTAGGGGATTACTAAGAAAAAGGAAAGAAGACAGTAGTGGCTTTTCACCTTAATTCTGTTTCTGTTCCCTTTTTGTTTTATAAATTTTGGTAGTGGTCTTTTGCCTAGACACAGACTGTTGGAATAGTAAAGCCAAACTTTTTTTTCTTTCTGACAATCCTTTTTAGCAAGTAGTAAATATTTTAAACCAGGAAAAGTGTAGATCTTTAATAAGAATTCAGCTTTTCTCTCCCTTTCATTAAACATTCTTTGGGGGGCTTCCCTGGTGGCGCAGTGGTTGAGAGTCCACCTGCCGATGCAGGGGACACGGGTTCGTGCCCCGGTCCGGGAGGATCCCACATGCAGCGGAGCGGCTGGGCCCGTGAGCCACGGCCGCTGAGCCTGCGCGTCCAGAGCCTGTGCTCCGCAACGGGAGAGGCCACAACAGTGAGAGGCCCGCGTACCGCAAAAAAAAAAGAAAGAAAAACACAAAAAAACAAAAACGTTCATTGGGAACCTTCTATGTACCAGCCGCTCTGCTTGGCCTGTTGGATACAGATGTAAGACAGCTGTGCCCTTGCTGTTGGTTTATAGTCTGGGGTGGGAACTCAGGAAGTACACCAGTCATTACGGTGAAATGGGATACATACTGTGACAGCGGGCGGGGTGCCCTGAAAGCAGTACCCCAGCCTGGGCAGGAGCGGGGAGGGACGGCGTCACGGAAGGAAGATGTGATGTTTGAGCTGAATCCTGAAGCACAGGTGATCAGAGTCTTTCTCACACAGATAACTGAGAGAGAGGAAGGGCTGGGTTTTAAAGGAGAGATGTTTGTTTTGGATATTTGGGGCGCGGTACTTAGGTTCTGAGGTGTATATTTGGTTTTTTAAATGTGGGAGTGGAATTCTTATAAGGATTTTTTTTTTTGGTCCGGAGGTGAATATTTGAGACTCGTTTGAATAGAAGTGACAGAAACGATAGATTAGTGATAGAATAAGGTAGAAAAAGAGGGGAGGAAACTGGGGAGTGAATGCCTGAGAAAGTCAGAGAGGTGCCCGGAACCTCAGAGTCAGAAGCCAGACCCTTGCTTCGGGAAGAGGTGACGCGGCGTCTGCGGACGGGGTGCAGCGCCCCCACGTGGATTCGGACGAGGAAGGCACCGGCTGTGGTTAGGCCTCCAGTCAGTGTCGTGCAAGCTTAGATTTCAGGTAACGTTTTAGAAATGTGCCTGTTCTTCTCTAAGCCTTTTTTACACTGGTTCTTGACTTTGGAGAGGGCATCCAGGGGCCTCTTTGAAGCCGTGTACAGACGTCGATAGTGTCTCTTTATTTTGTTCCCTGCCCATCGTCCTCTTTCTCCTGACAATCTAACCTGCATTTTCTTTGGGCAATAACTCCCTGCTGGCTCTCAGGCCTGGTCTTGCCCTGTATTTGATGCACACCTGACCTTAGGAATGTGCACGTGATGTGACTGGACCAGTGAGACTTGACCCTGGGACTTTGCTGAATCTCTGGAGGAAAAGAATCTCTTTGGTTGGATTTGAAGCTGTAAAGGTGTAAGCCTAGAGCTGTCCTCATGGGACAGGAGACTCGGGGAGGGAGCGGGGTGAGGGGCTGAGACAGACAGACACACACCCCTTTATCGTGTGAGTTGAGTCTCTGGATCGATTCCTGGACTTTTCAATTTTTTAAGCCAATAAGTTTCCCTTGTTTTGTTTAAGTTCTTTTGAATTGGATTTTCTGTCATTTGAGGCTCTAAGAGTCTCTCATTCCTCTGAAGAATACTATGTACTTACGTATTTTAAATCCTGCAAATGATTCAGGGGTTTACAGATGAGTAGAGGCCCACTGAACAGAATTAAATGCTTTACTCTGTTCAATTATTATCAGTAAGATTTGCCCCACAAGTGTAGATTCAGTATGGTTATCATTAACTAATTTATAATGGTCATTCTTGGGACAGTTTGATCTTTATTACAAACATACGTGTAACATTTTGTTTTTTTTATTGTAGATGAGGGGAATGGGACATTTTTATTAATGCCTTTTAGATTAATCGAGGGTTAACCCATTTATCTCCTTCAGCTTCTTTCAGTAAGGATATCCTTTTGGACATGTTAGGATTCCATTTTATTCGTTATCTGTCTCTATAGGCTTATAAATATTCTTGCCAACCATAAATCTTAGATCTAGGAATCAAGCCCATGAACCATAAAAGCAACATAACTTGCCAAAGACCGCATAAAATAAAATATGAAGTCGTCCCCGGCTCTAGCTAAGTTAAGTAACTTGAAGAAAAAGGAAAATGGTTTTGCTAATTTTGTCATTAGGATTAGGCTTCCAATTCAGTAGAAAATGATGGATATTTTAAAATTTAATTCAATAAAAACTATTTACTAGAAGGCAACATTAAAAATACTAGGTAAAAAAAAAAAAAATACTAGGGCAGGGGCTTCCCTGGTGGCGCAGTGGTTGAGAGTCCGCCTACCGATGCAGGGGACGCGGGTGCGTGCCCCGGTCTGGGAAGATCCCACATGCCGCAGAGCAGCTGGGCCCGTGAGCCATGGCCACTGAGCCTGTGCGTCCGGAGCCTGTGCTCCGCAACAGTGAGAGGCCCACGTACCGCAAAAAAAAAAAAAAAAAATACTAGGGCAGTTGGGAAGTACTTGCTCTGATAAAAAGATTTCCAAGGGCACTGTGACATCTGTCCTCTGGGTTGAGTTAGTGAGGCTGGCCACAGAGAGGGTGATTATTTCTTTCTGGGCACTGCACGTGCCATGGATGGAGCTTCTCCCAGGCACACACTGATGCTTGTTTGGGTTACATAGAACAAAAAAGTTGGATTATAATCACCTGTGGAGAGCTGAGACTGTGCCTGAATTCAGTCTACTAAATTTCTTGTTTTCTGTAGAAAGAGACATTTCCGAAGAGAATAATACCAACTCATTTCTAGTTAGTAGGTAGAAGAAAAGGAGTAAGAGTAAAAAGGTTGGATTGAAATTGAGTCCCAGACCACATTCCCTATGCTCTGGTCATGTGTTCCTTGATATTGGTCTGATGTTCTCAGCCTCCATGCTTGTTTATCTTATTCTCTATCTAAAATACCATTTATGATTTAGTTTTAAATTATGTAATTTATGAATTAGCACTAATTAGCATTAGTATATGAAGTCCTGTACTCTAACGCAGCTCACACTCCAAGAAGCTTTTTGAGGCATTATAGTCAGACTTAATCTCTTCCCCCTTATGAACAAGCATCCTCCCTTTCTCTGTCCCTCCATTTGTGCAGACTTTATATATTTTTTTCCTACTACATGCTTTAGGCAATGTAAGTGCTAGTGGGTCAAAGAAGAACAGTGTGCCACTCCTGCCCTCTGGTGGTTGAAAGAAACATTGCAAACAAGTGACTATAAAGATCTGTGTGCTATGACTCTTCATCAGCCTTGGCATCATCCGTTTCTTTCATTCCTGCTGCGTTTATTCATTCACTGATTGGTCAGTCATGTAATGAGCATCTTCTGTATGACAGCCGTTATCAGTACTCTAATGGTGCCTTGTCTGGTGTAGCAGCATTCTGGCCTTCAGTAGCAACAGTTTACACGTGTGAGGTCTTTCAAATGGAATTACAAAGGCATGCTTTCGATGTGTCTAGATCTGACTTTCTGCCTCCCTGTTTGGGTTGCAAAGTGTTTTCCTATCTGCATCTAACATTTCTAGGCCTACTGAGCTTCAAATTGGTTGTACATGTGATGGATGAAAAATAAAGAAGTATCATACCTTAGTTTTCTCTTGCTGCCTGACAAATTACGTCAAAACTTAGCAGCTTAAAACAGTAAGCATTTAATATCTCAGAGTTTCTGAGAGTCAGGAATTACGGAAGTGGCCTAGCTGGGTGGTCTGGCTCCGTCTCTTAGGGGAATGCGGTCAAGGTGTTGGTTGGGGCTGTAGTCGCCTGAACGCTTGGCTAAGGCTAGGATATGCTTCCAAGTCGATCCTGATCGGTGGGAGACCACAGCTCTTCAGGTCATGGTCCCCCGGAGTGAGCGATTCAAGAGAGAACAAGAGGGAGGCCTCAGTGTCTTCAATGACCTCGCCTTACAGGTGAGGCAAGAGGACTGCGAAGGGCTTGACTGCCAGGAGGTGAGAATCACTAGGGGCCACCTTGTCTGCTTGCCACCACGTGTTACAACGCCATGTTTGTGAGCCTCTGTCAGTGAATTTGGGCCCATATGAAGAAGACACTAGTAAATCTTCAAATAGAAGTATTTTAGAGTGAAATAAAGGGTTGAAAAATTAGACCAGCTCATCTTCACTTTAATTTCATTCTTCATTCCCATGGGAGAATGCCGATAAGTCCTCAGTGCTCCCAATCTCATGCTTTTAAACGGAGCACTTAGAAATGAGTCTCATGAGAACAAATTTTTATGAATGTGAGACAAACATTTTCATTTTTTAAATCTGTGATCTGTTTCTGTGCCACTCAGTGGTGAGAAGTATTTCTGCAGAGAAGATGCTTAGTGATGGCTGCTTGTTTCTCAAAGATTCTTTGTCAAATTACTTACATGTTTTAATTTGAGCAGTGAACACCATTTTGGGTCTACGGTCTGTCAGAACGCTGCTAGCCTCAACAAGGCTGTGATGAAAAATGGCAGATATACAGATGATCGGGTGGTAAGGAAAGTGTGACCACCTCATGCATATGCAGGTTTAAACATTGCTAGGTTACTGAGCACGGATGTGAGCAGAGCTGAGAGTAAAGTGCTAGAACAGAATCTTACTTTAGTATTAAGAACATCGGGTCTTTGAAGTAAAATTAGAAAGGAAAATTAAAGTTGCCTCTCCTCTGCTACCTTCCCCCCAAGTAATTTTCCTCCCTGTTTTCCATCCCATCTTAATACATGTTTTCATAAGTAAAATCTGTTTTCAGGTTGGTGTGTTCATTTTGAAAGTACAGCAATGCTACTTTCAGCATTGTAAATGGATGGGAAAGGAAAATATGGGAGGATATAAACAATTTAAAATATTAGAATTCTATTGATCTGGTTTTCATGTCATGGTTTCAATACCATTATAGAAACAAATCATATTAGAAATGATATTTCTAGCTATGCAATTTTATTGATGCTTCTGGTAATAGCCAACCTAGAATACACGTTTCCATGGAATAATTATAATAGCTTATAATGTTTATCTTTAAGGTCTTATTTTGCAGATATGACTCATGAAATTAATATATTAATAAGTTTGTAATCCCCAATGGCAAAAGGATAGATGATAATATACATTGAGATTATTTCCTTTAGAACTTATTTCATTGACCATATTGTATCACATTGATTGATTTGCATATATTGAAGAATCCTTGCATCCCTGGGATAAACCCCACTTGATCATGGTGTGTGATCCTTTTAATGTGCTGTTGGATTCTGTTTGCTAGTATTTTGTTGAGAATTTTTACATGTATGTTCATCAGTGATATTGGCCTGTAGTTTTCTTTTTTTGTGATATCTTTGTCTGGTTTTGGTATCAGGGTGAAGATGCCTCATAGAATGAGTTTGGGAGTATTCCTCCCTCTGCTATATTTTGGAAGAGTTTGAGAAGGATGGGTGTTAGCTCTTCTCCAACTGTTGGATAGAATTCACCTGTGGAGCCATCTCGTCCTGGGCTTTAGTTTGTTGGAAGATTTTTTAATCACAGTTTCAATTTCAGTGCTTGTGATTCGTCTGTTTATATTTTCTGTTTCTTCCTGGTTCCGTCTTGGAAGGTTGTACTTTTCTAAGAATTTGTCCATTTCTTCCAGGTTGTCCATTTTATTAGCATACAGTTGCTTGTAGTAATCTCTCAAAATCCTTTGTATTTCTGCAGTGTCAGTTGTTCTCCTTTTTCATTGCTAATTCTGTTGATTTGAGTCTTCTTTTCTTTCTTGATGAGTCTGGCTAAAGGTTTATCAAACTTGTTTATCTTCTCAAAGAACCAGCTTTTAGTTTTATTGATCTTTGCTATTGTTTCCTTCATTTCTTTTTCATTTATTTCTGATCTTATCTTTATGATTTCTTTCCTTCTGCTGACTTTGGGTTTTTTTGTTCTTCTTTCTCTAATTGCTTTAGGTGTAAGTTTAAGTTGTTTTTTGAGATTTTTCTTGTTTCTTTTTTCTTTTTCTGTTTTTAACTTTTTGTTTTATAAAACAATCATATACTTGTAAAGGAATCTTTATATTTGACTTTACTATTAGTTTTTAATAAACATTATCAAGGGACTATATTAAATTCTTACATTTTCCATATATCAAAAATGTGGAACGCTTTATGAATTTGCGTGTCATCCTTGCACAGGGGCCATGCTAATCTTCTCTATATCATTCCAATTTTAGTGTATGTGCTGCCGAGGCAAGCACTTTTCTTGTTTCTTGAGGTAGGATTGTATTGCTATAAACTTCCCTCTTAGAACTGCTTTTGCTGTTTTGGGCCGCTGTGTTTTCACTGTCATTTGTCTGTAGGTTTTTTGGGTTTTTTTGTTTGTTTGTTTTGCGGTACGCAGGCCTCTCACTGCTGTGGCCTCTCCCGTTGCGGAGCACAGGCTCCGGACGTGCAGGCTCAGTGGCCATGGCTCACGGGCCCAGCCGCTCCGCGGCATGTGGAATCTTCCCAGACCGGGGCACGAACCTGTGTCCCCTGCATTGGCAGGCGGACTCTCAACCACTGCGCCACTAGGGAAGCCCTGTAGGTATTTTTTTTTTTTTTTCCTGTAGGTATTTTTTGATTTCCTCTTTGATTTCTTAAGGGATCTTTTGGTTATTTAGTAGCATACTGTTTAGCCTCCATATGTTTGTATTTTTTACAGTTTTTTTCCTGTAATTGATATCTAGTCTCAGAGAATCGTGGTTGGAAAAGATACATGATTTCACCTTTCTTAAATTTACCAAGGCTTGATTTGTGACCCAAGATATGATCTGTCCTGGAGAATGTTCCATGTGCACTTAAGAAGAAAGTGTATGCTGTGGTTTTTGGATGGGGACTGTCCTATAAATATCAATTAAGTCCACCTGGTCTAATGTGTCATTAAAACTTGTGTTTCCTTATTTATTTTCATTTTAGATGATCTGTCCATTGGTGAAAGAGGGGTTTTAAAAGTCCCCCACTATTATTGTGTTACTGTCAGTTTCCCCTTTTATAGCTGTTAGCATTTGTCTTATGTATTGAGGTGCTCCTATGTTGGGTGCATAAATATTTACAAGTATTATATCTTCTTCTTGGATTGAGCCCTTGATCATTATGTAGTGTCCTTCTTTGTCTTTTTTAATAGTCTTTATTTTAAAGTCTATTTTGTCTGATGTGAGTATTGCTGCTCCAGCTTTCGATTTCCATTTGCATGGGATATCTTTTCCAATCCTGTCACTTTCAGTCTGTATGTGTCCCTAGGTCTGAAGTGGGTCTCTTGTGGACAGCATATATACAGGTCTTGTTTTATCCATTCAGCCAGTCTATGTCTTTTGGTTGGAGCATTTAATCCATTTACATGTAAGGTAATTATCAACATGTATGTTCCTATTACCATTATCTTAATTGTTTTGGGTGTGTTTTTGTAGGTGTTTTCCTTCTCTTGTGTTTCCTGCCTAGAGAAGTTCCTTTAGCATTTGTTGTAAAGCTGGTTTGGTGGTGCTGAATTCTCTTAGCTTTTGCTTGTCTGTAAAGGTTTTATTTTCTCCATCAAATCTAAATGAGATCCTTGCTGGGTAGAGTAATCTTGGTTGTAGGTTTTTCCCTTTCATCACTTTAAATATGTCCTGCCACTCCCTTCTGGCTTGCAAAGTTTCTGTTGAAAAATCAGCTGTTAACCTTATGGGGATTCCCTTGTATGTTATTTGTTGTTTTTCCCTTGCTGCTTTTAATATTTTTTCTTTGTATTTAATTTTTGATAGTTTGATTAATATGTGTCTTGGTGTGTTTCTCCTTGGATTTATCCCGTATGGGACTCTCTGTGCTTCCTGGACTTGATTGACTTTCCTTTCCCAAGTTAGGGAAGTTTTCAACTATAATCTCTTCAAATATTTTGTCAGACCCTTTCTTCTTCTATTTTTCTTCTGGGACCCTTATAATTCGAATGTTGGTGCATTTAATGTCCCAGAGGTCTCTGAGACTGTCCTCAATTCTTTTCATTCTTTTTTCTTTATTCTGCTCTGCAGTAGTTATTTCCACTATTTCATCTTCCCGGTCACTTATCTGTTCTTCTGCCTCAGTTATTCTTCTATTGATTCCTTCTAGAGAATTTTTAATTTCATTTATTGTGTTGTCATCATTGTTTGTTTTTCTCTTTAGTTGTTATAGGTCCTTGTTAAACATTTCTTGTATTTTCTCCATTCTATTTCCAAGATTTTGGATCATCTTTACTATCATTACTCTGAATTCTTTTTCAGGTAGACTGCCTATTTCCTCTTCATTTGTTTGGTCTGGTGGGTTTTTACCTTCCTCCTTCATCTGCTGCATATTTCTCTGTCTTCTCATTTTGTTTAAGTTACTGTGTTTGGGGTCTCCTTTTCGCAGGCTGCAGGTTCGTAGTTCCTGTTGTTTTTGGTGTCTGCCCTCAGTGGGTGAGGTTGGTTCAGTGGCTTGTGTAGGCTTCCTGGTGGAAGGGACTGGTGCCTGTGTTCTGGTGGGTGGGGCTGGATGTTGACCTTCTGGTGGTCAGGGCCGTGTCTGGCGGTATGTTTTGGGGTGTCTGTGAACTTAGTATGACTTGTAGGCAACCTCGCTGCTAATGGGTGGGGTTGTGTTCCTGTCTAGCTGCTCGTTGTTTTGCATGGGGCATCCAGCACTGGAGTTTGCTAGCCACTGGTTGGAGCTGGGTCTTAGTGTTGAGATGGAGATCTCTGGAAGAGCTCTTGCTGATTGATATTATGTGGGGCTGGGAGGTCTCTGATGGTCCAGTGTCCTGGACTCGGCTCTCCCACCTTGGAGGCTGAGTCTGGACACCAGGCCGGAGCACCGAGACCCTGCCAGCTGCACAGCTCAAGAGAAAAGGAAGAAAAAAACAAACATAAAAACGGACAGATACAACCTCAAACCAAATGGTAAAAGCAAAACTAAACAGACAAAGTCACACAAAGAGACGTACACACACACACTTATAAAAAGAAAAAACAAACGAACACCAACAACAAAAACTTAAAAAAAAAACAGAACCCTATTACAAATGGTAAAAGCAAACCTAAATAGACAAAATCACACAAAGAAACATACACACACACCCCCACACACACTTACAAAAAGAGAAAAAAGGGGAAAAAATATTTAAAAAAAGGAAGAGAGCAACCAAACCAATAAACAAATCCACCGATGTTAACAAGCACTAAGAGCTAAATTAAGATAAACATAAAACCAGAAACAAATCAGATGCAGAGACAGCAAACCCCAAGTCTACAGTTGCTCCCGAAGTCCACCGCCTCAGTTTTGGGATGATTTGTTGTGTATTCAGGTATTCCACAGATGCAGGTACATCAAGTTGATTGTGAAGCTTTAATCCGCTGCTTCTGAGGCTGCTGGGAGAGATTTCCCTTTCTCTTCTTTGTTCTCACAGCTCCCGGGTTCAGCTTTGGTTTTGGCCCCGCCTCTGTGTGTAGGTCACCTGAGGGCGTCTGTTCCCCACCCAGCCAGGAGAGGGTTAAAGCAGAGGCTGATTAGGGCTCTCTTGCTCACTCAGGCTAGGGGGAGGGAGGGGTGCAGTAGTCATAATTGGAATGCGGGGCGAGCCTGCAGCAGCAGAGGCCAGCATGACATTGCAACAGCCTGAGGTGTGCTGTGTGTTCTCTCAGGAAAATTGTCCCTGAATCATGGGACCCTGGCAGTGGTGGGCTGCACAGCCTTCCGGGGGTGTGTGTGTGGATAGTGACCTGTGCTTGCACACAGGCTTTTTGGCGGCAGCGTTAGTGGTCCATCCCCGTCTCTGAGGTCCGCACTGATCGCCACAGCTCGCACCCGTCTGTGGAGCTCGTTTAGGCGGTGCTCTGAATCCCCTCTCCTCGCACACCCCGAAACAATGGTCTCTTGCCTCTTCAGCAGCTCCAGACTTTAACCCCGGACTCCATCCCGGCTAGCTGTGGCACGCTAGCCCCCTTCAGGCTGTGTTCACGCAGCCAACCCCAGTCCTCTCCCTGGGATACGACCTCCGAAGCCCGAGCCTCAGCTCCCAGCCCCGCCCGCCCCGGCAGGTGAGCAGACAAGCCTCTCGGGCTGGTGAGTGCCGGTCGGCACCGATCCTCTGTGCGGGAATCTCTCCGCTTTGCCCTCCGCACCCCTGTTGCTGCGCTCTCCTCCGTGGCTCCGAAGCTCCCCCCTCCGCCACCCGCAGTCTCCGCCCAGGAAGGGGCTTCTAGTGTGTGGAAACCTTTCCTCCTTCACGGCTCCCTCCCACTGGTGCAGGTTCCGTCCCTATTCTTTTGTCTCTGTTTTTTCTTTTTTCTTTTGCCCTACCCAGGTACGTGGGGAGTTTCTTGCCTTTTGGGAGTCTGAGGTCTTCTGCCAGCATTCAGTAGATGTTCTGTAAGAGTTGTTCCACGTGGAGATCTCCGCGTCTTACTCTTCCGCCATCTTGAAGGTCTCCTCAGTCTTACTCTTAGTATCATTTTTTCCAGAGCTTTTCTGAAGCTTCATTGTGCCTTTTTCATAGAAAGAAAATCATCAGTTCACAATACAGCCATCGTCACCTTGAGCTGTTTTTGTTCATCCTCTCTCATTTTGGAGTAATCTTGAAATCTTCGCTCCTATTAGACAGTTTTAAGAAATGTTTGGCTCTAGTTATTTATATTTTCAGTGGTAGAAATACTGCCTTAATGCTAGGAAAACTTCCTCATGGATAATAATGCCTTCCTCTTGAAGCATTACAAATTAGTAAGTGAATTATCCGTTGATTGGATACATTTATTTTTTATTTACCAAAATAAATGCCTTTTAAAAAAACATTCATTCTTTGATCAGCTTAATGCAAAGCCTGTACCAGGCACTACAGAAGAGAGAACTGGAAGATAGTTCTGCACGGAAGATACGTCCTCTGTCTGCAGCGCTTGTCATAAAAGCAGAGAGCTTTTACCTACTGCATATTAGTAATAATAACGAGAACGTTCACATTACAGAGTTAAAAATCAACTTATAAGCCTAGTGTATCTGATTATTTCTAGCATGTTGGGAAAGTGAAGGTGATTCATTTGGTCAGTAGTCCCAGTGATCTCAGGGTTATTTCAGGTTCCCTATGTGATCTTCCTCTTCTTGCTTGCCTTACTCTTTCGAGACAGCCACTGAGTGTGTTTCAGAAGGGATGTCCCCAAGGAAAAGGGACTCCCCTATTCCCAACCCTCAAGATGGACAGAACTGAAGTTAGGAAAAAGCCGATTTCCACGTGGATTTTAAAATATCAATGTGAAAACAAAATGAGCAGTGAAGCCCAGGTTCTTAACAGACAGAAGAGAAGTCGGAAAAGGAAAGCAAGATGGTGAGAATTGGGAGAGTCTGGTGACTCATTAGTTTTCTAGGATGTTAATGTATTTGGCATTTTATGTCACTGGTGTTAAACTTTTTTGACCACTATCTGCAACAAGAAATACATATTATTGGGCTTCCCTGGTGACGCAGTGGTTGAGAATCTGCCTGCCGATGCAGGGGACACGGGTTTGAGCCCTGGTCTGGAAAGATCCCACATGCCACGGAGCAACTAGGCCCGTGAGCCACAACTACTGAGCCTGCTCATCTGGAGCTTGTGCTCTGGAACAAGAGAGGCCGTGACAGTGAGAGGCCCGCGCACTGCGATGAGGAGTGGCCCCCGCTCGCCGCAACTGGAGAAAGCCCTCGCACAGAAACGAAGACCCAGCACAGCCAAAAATAACTAAATAAAATAAGTAAATAAATAAAATTTTAAAAAAAAGAAAAAAAAGCTGAATAGGACCTTAAAGATCATTTAATCAACTCATTTAAAAAAAAAAGAAAAGAAATACATATTATTACATGACCTAGTGTTCACATACAAATACATTTCTTTATATAAAACTGAACTGAAAAATTATTTTCCCCTTACTACCTGTACCTTCTCTTCTGTGTCATTATTTTAAAGTGCTGGCAGAAAGCATCCCATTAATTGCATTTCATTATCCTCTAATGGGCCAGACCAGGGGTTAAAAATACTGCCTTGGGAAACAGTGAGATTCACATGGGCAAGAATAGAAGTGAAGTAAGGATTGTTTTTTGGATGTAACTGTGATTGTGGGTTATCTGCCAGTTTGTAGAAATCCAACTACTTTGATCATCTGACACACAGCTTTCCACCCAGCAAGTGTCAAGTTACTGTTGAAGAAACACAGCACAGCAGTCATTACTACCGTACAGCCAAATCAGTTGTTGCTTATATCAGTCTCGTCCCCTAAACTCATCCTGTTGCAAGACAGGAGATGCTTGTTGATCAACTGCAGCTGCCACTGACCAAAACAACGATACAAAATAAGCTAAACTGTAACTTAATCAGACGAGGAGGATCCCCTGTGACTTCAGATCACTCCAGAACTTTGTACAATAACCATTTCTTGTCATCCACAGTTCCTGCAGGGCAGGAATTGAGCTGCTCAGTAGGGCAGTTCTGGCTCAGGGTGTCTTATGAGCTTTTAGTTTGATGTTGACTGGGGCTTGGGAGCTGGGGATGGAGGGTCACATGGCTAGCAAGTTGGGACTGGCCAGTTGGTTTCTCTCCACATGGACCCCTCCACCGGGTTATGTGCCTCTCGACATGGCAGCTGGCTTTGTCCAGAGCGAGCCATCTTAAAGACCAAGACGGAAACCCAAGGAGGTGCGATACATAGGTGTGCGTACCAGGAGGTGAGGATCCTTGGCTATCTTAGAGGCTGGCTACCATTCCTTAAAAGAATATCTTTATTGGGCTTCCCTGGTGGCGCAGTGGTTGAGAGTCCGCCTGCTGATGCAGGGGACACGGGTTCGTGCCCCGGTCCGGGAAGATCCCACATGCCGCGGAGCGGCTGGGCCCATGAGCCATGGTGAGCTGAGCCTGCGCATCCGGAGCCTGTGCTCCGCAACGGGAGAGGCCACAACAGTGAGAGGCCCGCGTACCGCAATGATAAAATTTAGAAAATGGGGTTCATGAGGAAATACTGAATCATTAAGCAAGTAATATTTAAAGTGCAGAATTATGAAAAATTAGTTAAATATTGGGAAGAATCTAAATGGAATTAATAAGGATAGAAAATAATTTAGTAAAATTAGTAATGCTAATCATTAAATAAGTAAAATGACCCATCAACTGGTCAGAGACATGTGTCACTAAATTTTTACAGAGTAGACAGAAGACTGTCATACACATTTCACTTAATTGCTGCTCTAGATTAGGCATTGGAAACAGTGGCCTGTGGACCAAAGCCAGCCTGCTGCCTTTTTTTGTAAATAAAGTTTTATTGGAATGCAGACACATCCATTTGTTTACATGTTGTCTATGACGGCTTTCTCACTACAAGAGCAGAGGTGATCACTGTGACCAAGACTGTTTGGTCCACAAAGCCTAAAATATTTGCTGTCCTTTGCAGAATAAGTTTGTCGACCCCTGCTCTAGATTTAGATTTTAGACTTTTAAATACAAGGTTAGGTTTTGTACTGTTGATGAGATGCATAAATCCAAGGACTGTAGCATGTAAGTGGACTTATAAACACAAAGGAAGGTGCAGTGTTAAGTGTTTTTAATTTTTTTTAGAAGAAAACTCTTAATAATTAGAAGAGGGGTAGAATATAGTGAGATTCACAAGAATAATGCTTCATTAGGGAAGACTTTAATTAGGATAATTCATGAGCTTCACATGGGGCTCGTGGGGGAACACATGAGGCCAACATTTGAAAGACAAATGTGAACATTATGTTGACTGAATTAGGTTATTGTGAAAAAGCAATTTAAAATTTTTAATCAGTTTCTTACTCTGAATTGGAAGTGAGGAGTGTTATTATTTACTTGGAATTCTATTCTGGTTTATGATTAGAGTTTTGATTTCCTTTTTTTTCTTTTTAACATGAAAATATAGTCTTAAGAACATGCCCCTGAGTAATACCCATTTTCTACCCATGTACGGTGGGATGACTTGAAGAGATGCAGGTACTTATCAGTCTTATAATATGCTGCAGACAAACAAGAATGAAATTTCTGGGTAAGAAGCACAAAGTTTAGGGCTCAGGGTCAGACAAGTGAGGACAAGATGCTAGGTACTTATGTGCAAGGGTTGCAATATATTTCTGATAGTACCAGCAGCATATATTCTCCAACTGGATTGGTTTTATGGTCATTATTAAAAACTACTTTTCTAAACTAGTGAAAAGAATTTATACCAAATATAATATACGTTAAGATTATGGTATAAAGAAGAAAAGATTTAGAGATGAAGTTATTAGTATTCCCTGAAGTTAACAGCTACCATTTATTGGGTACTTACACTGGGCCAGGCATTGTGTCAGGTACATTTCAAAAATTAGCTCCTTTAATGCTCACAGTAACTCCATAGGGTAAGAAATGACGTTATCTTCACTCAGCACATGAGTAAACTGAAGCTCAGAGAGTTTAAGTTGCCCACATTTAGTAGCAGGACTAGGGCTTGAATGTGGGGGCATCTCGCTCGGGTCTCTCCACACCACGCTGCTCACCTGGGCACCTGTCACCTTGCTTCTGGCTCCTGTTGGTTTCCTTTCTGTTTTCCCTTCTTCCCATCTCTTTTTCCCATTCTCATTTCCTTTTTTCCTCTTTTTATCAGTTAATTGCATAACTGATAAATGCTGTGGAAAACAATTTATAAAGCCCAAAAGGGTACAAACTGTCAATAAAACATGAAAGTCACTTCACCCAGGCTGCCAACAGTCACTGTTCTCTCACCTGCTTCTGGGATGATGTACACGCACCAGAGACACCTGCCAGGATGGGACACACAGTTCTGCCCTGATGGGACACACAGTTCTGCCCTGTTCTTTTTGACAGGTGCACGACCTGTTCCATAGTACAGATACTTTAATTTATGCAGCCATTCCTGTTGAGTATCCTTTCGAATCTTGGCTTCTTGTTTTCCCTCTTTGTTGCTGTTTATGTAACTTTGCCTAATGAGCTTCTGGTGTTTGCCTTACCTACACTAATTGAGACGACTGAAGTGTATCTGTGAGTCTAGATGATCTTTGAAAAGCCATAGTCACGTTCTTCTACGACCTTAAATGGTATTTTATTGAGTCTAATTTCTTGAATAGGATTTTGTTTCTGTGTCATGAAGTCTTGTAACCCTTTCTTAAACTCCTTGAGAAGTGTCCTTCTTTGCTCATTTGTCAACAGATTACGTTTTGTATGTCAATTCTGATTTAAAGTTTTTTAGGGATCTGCTATTTCAAGCAGATGTTTTAAATTACCACAGAAAAGTAATTTTTAGAGTTGATTTGTCATAGGTCATTAAGCTGTAAAATCATATATATTGTTAAATCTATGTAGTGAAAAAATTTGAGCCACAAACTGTCAGGAAGTAATTTTTCCAAAAGAACATTAAGATAACCTAATTTCTGGTGTCATTTTAGTAATTTATTTAAATGAAGATCACAATTTACCATCATTGTTGATATATTGGTTAATTATACTTTTTATACAGCAGTTTTTCTTATTTTGGAAGGTCTTTTTTATTTTTTTTTAGAAAATCAACTTTTCTAAAATGCAGTAGGACTTCGTGTGCAGAGTGGCTATTTGTATATAGCAGACACTGGTACATATTTATAAATGATAGAAGAAATAAAACAAAAATTAAAAACTTATCATGTGTATCTAGCAAGAGTGTCTTACAAAGCAAGAAGAAAACCTACCCTGTCTGCCTCTTGTTTTAGGTACATATAAATAGAAGAGAGACATGAGGTGGCAGAGAAGAGAAAACATGAACTCCTTCTAACCCCTTCCCTCAATTTCCTGGCAGTGAGACTGTGGGCAACCTCTGTCTGTTTCACCTTTTTCCTCATATAGGATGTGTAGTAAATCTATCTGACAGTATTCTTTTTTTTTTAACATCTTTACTGGAGTATAATTGCTTTACAATGGTATGTTTGTTTCTGCTTTATAACAAAGTGAATCAGCTATACATATACATATATCCCCATATCTCCTTCCTCTAGCGTCTCCCTGCCACCCTCCCTATCCCACCACTCTAGGTGGTCACAAAGCACCAAGCTGATCTTCCTGTGCTATGCGGCTGCTTCCCACTAGCTATCTATTTTACATTTGGTAGTGTATATGTCCATGCCACCCTCTCACTTCGTCCCAGCTTCTCCTTTCCCCTCCCCGTGTCCTCAAGTCCATTCTCCACGTCTGTGTCTTTATTCCTGTCCTGCCCCTAGGTTCTTCAGAACCTTTTTTTTTGGATTCCATATATATGTGTTAGCATACAGTATTTGTTTTTCTCTTTCTGACTTACTTCACTCTGTATGACAGACTCTAGGTCCATCCACCTCATTACAGATAACTCAATTTCATTTCTTTTTATGGCTGAGTAATATTCCATTGTATATATGTGCCACATCTTCTTTATCCATTCATCTGATGATGGACACTTAGGTTGCTTCCATGTCCTGGCTATTGTAAAGAGTGCTACAGTGAACATTGTGGTGCGTGTATCTTTTTGAATTATGGTTTTCTCAGGGTATATGCCCAGTAGTGGGATTTCTGGGTCATATGGTAGTTATCTGACAGTATTCTTGTGCAAATGAAAGATCAGTCATATATCATCAATACCTGCAATGATTCTCAACAGGTTGGTACCATATTGCTGTTGAAGCTGCTTCTCTGGCTTATGAGTTTTTAGCTCTTTTTCTCTATTTTCTTTCTTTCTTTTTTTTTTTTATAGCACAGAATAAAGTGACCTTTATTATGTTCAATTTTTAAGACTAATTGTGAATGATATAGTGAACAAAGATATGTAAATGCATTTTAAAGGATTTACCACATTTACTTCAAACTTAAAGGAATAATAAGGTTCATGATGTACAGTTGATCCTTGAACAACACAGGTTTAAACTGCATGGGTCCAATTATACATGGATTTTTTTTTTTCAGTAAATATATACTACTATAGTACTACACGATCAGCAGTTGGTTGAATCCATAGATGCAGAACTGCAGATATGGAGGGCTGACTGTAAAGTTATATGCAGATTTTTGACTGTGTAGAGGGTGGGTGCCTCTACCACCTTCTGTGGTCAAGGGTCAACTGTAGTTATTTGATAGGGAGTTAGATGGGCTATGGAAAGAACACATAGATAAATTATTCACAGTAATTGCTGGATTAGAAATTTGGTTCCATGGATTTTGTTGTGGCATGCTTTTTTTAATATATATATATATACAGCAGGTTCTTATTAGTCATCCGTTTTATACACATCAGTGTATACATGTCAATCCCAATCTCCCAATTCATCCCACCACCACCCCCTACCCCCGGCTGCTTTCCCCCCTTAGTGTCCGTACGTTTGTTCTCTACATCTGTGTCTCAGTTTCTGCCCTGCAAACTGGTTCACTTGTACTGTTTTCTTTTTTTTTTTTTGAGAAATAGAGTAGTGATTTTTGAGTGGTTTTTAATTAATAGAATGAGAAAATAAGCAAAATGGGCTTTTTGGATCCCAGAATTGATTGATGATGTTGACATTATTAAAATTTTTAAATCCTTATATGATGGCTGTGGGATCGTTAAGTCCTGAGAACCTGTCTTCTTATTACATTTAGAAGTGAATATACCGCCTGCCAGCTGGACCTCCTTCCCTGCCCTTCCATAGAGATGGCTTTCTTCTCTACTGGCTCCACACTGCACTTCCAGCTTTAAGAACCTCTTTGTTCTGGTCTCACTCATACTCTTGGCAGCGTTCAGCATAGTTGGTCCTTGACACCCTTTCCCCCTTGGCTTCCATGACATCATGTACTTTTGGGTTTCATGCTGCTTTTCTGGGCACTCCTTGCTGGCTCTTCTTCTGCTCCAGCCACATTGGTTTCCCTGCCATTCTTCAGATATGCCAGTGATCTTACTTATTCCTACCTCAGGGACTTAGCACTGCCCTTTCCCTCAGCCTGGCCCTTCGTGCACATCTCATCTTTTTTTTGTTTGTTTGTTTGTTTTTGTGGTACGCGGGCCTCTCACCGCTGTGGCCTCTCCCGTTGCGGAGCACAGGCTCCGGACGCGCAGGCTCAGCGGCCATGGCTCATGGGCCCAGCTGCTCCGCGGCATGTGGGATCTTCCCGGACCGGGGCACGAACCCGTGTCCCCTGCATCGGTAGGCAGACTCTCAACCACTGCGCCACCAGGAAAGCCCCACATCTCATCTTTTGAATGAGCTCACCCAGACCCCCATTTAGCTCCACCACCCTAGCCACACCCTTCATTCCTCTATTTTTTTCTTTTTTTCACAGCACTTACCCACCCTGTCATACAACACGGTTTACTTATTTGTTACGTTGTATTTGTCTTCTCTGAGAGAGTGTAAACTCCATGAGGGCAAGGGTCGGAGTTTTTCACCCATATTCCAAGCACCTGTAATAGGCGTTGTGGATTGATGAAGGCACAGCATCTGTCCTGTGTTCCCTTTTCCGTCACCTCATTCACTTCCAAGGAGCTTTGCACAGCATTTGCCAGTCACCCATAAACCCACATCTCCAGCCAGACCTTGTCCCGCTTCTCCACCAACTGACCTCACCACACAGTGTCTCATGGACCTAATCAGAAGAACAATAAAATCTTTGCACCTTCCTTAATTTCTCTCTTTCCTTCACTTACCCACCTACTCGCAACCTCCAATCAGCAGGCTCTGTTGACCCTTCCTCTGCCCCAAAAGCATCCTAGATCTGCCCGCTTCTCTCTCTCTCTCTCTGCCGTACCTCACAGCTGCGCCACCATCACTTCTCACCCAGACAATTCCAGTGGCCTCTCAACTGTTTTCACTTCTCTTCTTGACCCTTTACAACCCATTCTCCATGCTGTAGCCAAAGGTGTCTTTTTAAAATGTACAGATGTACAAATCACATCACATTACAGCCTTTGAGCGGCTTTCCATAGCACTTAGAATAAAATCCAGAGTTCCTTCTCTGGCTCATAAATCCAACACCAGTGGACCTGCGACCTCTCACACCTCATCTCTCAGCTCTTTCTCTCGCCCACCACACTCTAGTCCCTGGGCCTTCTTTCTTCTCTTTATATATGGCGGCCTTGGAGCCTTTACACTGTCCACTCTGTCTGGGTTTCTTTTCCGCCTTCTCTGCCGTTGTTCAAGCCAGTGCTTAAATGTTACCTCCTCAGGACTTTGCTTGGCCATCCAGCCTTCATTCAGTCATTTATCTTAGCATAACCCTCTCCCGCTGACTTGTAGTCGGCCCTCCATATCCACGGTCCTGCATCCTCGGATTCAACCAACCACATATCGAAGATACTTAGAAAAAAAATTCCGGAAAGTTCCAAAACACAACACTGGAATTTGTCTCGCACCAGCAACTATTTATGTAGCATTTACATTCTATTAAATATTATAACTAATCTAGAGATGATTTAAAGTATACGGGCTAGGTTACATGCACATACTGCACCATTTTATATAAGGTGCTTGAGCCTCTGCAGATTTTAGTGTCCTTGGGGGGATCCTGGAACCAGTCCCCCGTGGATCCTGAGGGAATATGGTACATTCTTTGTTTATCGAGTTTCTTCCCCAAGGGAAAGTAAGCTCCGTGAGAGCAGAGACCTGTTTGCTGCTCTCTCCCTAGTATGTAGAACCGTGTCTGGCACAGAGTTGATGCTCAGTCACTATTTGTGAGTGTAATGAATATAGACAATAATATTGCACTATAATGATGTAATGTGATAAGTATTGCTTCAGTGGCAATCATAGTACAATATATAAATGTATCAAAGTAACATTAAATTTACAAAGTAACCTTAAATTTACAAAATGTAACATTAAATTTACAAAGTAACCTTAAATTTACAAAATGTTACATGTCACATTTATCAAATAAAAAATTTAAGTAAAAATAAATATTTGTGGGGACTTCCTTGGCAGTCCAGAGGGTAAGACTCTGTGTTTCCACTGTAGGGGGTGCGGGCTCGATCCCTGGCTGGGGAACTAAAATCCCATATGCAGCGCGGCCAATAAGTAAATAAATAAATATCTGTAGAATGAATGAATGAACAAAGGGAACAAATTGCTTTTTTTAGGTTATAAATTTCTGTGATACTTACGATAATATTTTAACCAATTGACTAAGAATCCTTAGAATGGAAAGAAATTGACTATTCTGGTTTTGGGGAAGAGACACTAAGAAATACGTTCTGTCTCTCAGTAGAAAGCAGAAAATAGTTCTGCCCCACCCTCATTTTTTCTTTTCACTTACACAATACAATATTTTTTAAAATATTTTTCTCTTATGTCTTTATTTGGAAGCAAAATTTTGCATTCGCTTTTGTTTTTCTCATAAAGCGCGAGAGATTTTCTTATAGCCTTAAGCATTGTCTATAGCAAGAGACAGCTTGAATTCCAAAATAATGTATAATTACATCTATTCATTATCTTGCCACACGCTAAGTAGATGCTAAGGGTTTGTTACTGCAATAAAAGTCATTGGGATATTTAGGTTTACTTTATGAAAATATGTTTTAAAATTTACAATTCTCCTTTTGTCAGACAGTAACAAATTATTGTGCAGAAGGTATTCCTTTACCAAAGACTTTTGCAAATATATGCCCTGGATTTTGCAGAGACTCTTCCTGTTATTTATTTATTTATTTTTTTAATTGTACATTGCCTGGGCTCACTTTATTGCTATATATTTGGAAAAAAATCCCAGTTGTATTAGTTATTAAGATTGCATATTTTAAAAAGTCACAGGGCTTCTACTTTTTTTTCTCGTTGATACGCTCTGAAGATCTTTGAATTGGAAAGCAGTAAAATCTGAATAGGACTCTTTTACCAACAAGATGTATAGCGTGAGTACTAATGACTGATTGTTACTGTGTTGTACTGAGGAACATCATCCGTTTGTCCCAAAGAAGGAAGTGGTGACAGTGGTGACTGTGGCTGCCTCTAACTTGTGGCTTATTTCTCCTCTTCAAGAGCCTGTTGCTTGGGGCTGGGAGTGGAAGTGGAGATTGACTGCAAACGGGCATAAGGGAACTTCTAGAGGTGATGGAAATGTTCTTGAAGTGGATGCGGTAATGGTTGCACGACCTATACATTTACTAAAAGTCACTGAATCGTGCACTTACCAGGTATGAGTTTCATGAATGTAAATTTAACTTCAATAAAACTAAATAGAAACCGATTTAGTCCTCCTTGCCTCATGTTCATTACTTCTCCCTTAACTATCAGTTCTTCTCTTCACAGTTACTCTCGTCTCTTACCCCGCCTCTTTTCCAGATTGTCTCAGCTATTGAAAATCTTTTTTTTTTTTTTTTTTTTTGATAATTCTGCCTCCTTCGTAAGCTTACTGCCCTTTAGATCTCATTCAGACCATGGGTTTTGGGGTCCAAAATTTTGGATCCACATTCCTGTACTGATTATCAGTGACACTGGGTAAGCCTCTTGAGCCTCTGTCTCCAGATCTGTAAAATAGGTAGACTAATAATCAGATCTATTGCATAGGGATGTTGCTAATATTAAATGAACCCATATGTTTTTAACATTCTGTAAGTGTTATTTATTGCTTTTTTTTTTTTTTTTAAGCATCCTAACAGTTGAGTTAGTGTAGCAAGTTCCTGGTGAACACACCAACTAGGGAATCATAGCATAGCTGTACCACTTGCCAGCTGTGTGAACTTGGGAAAGACAGTTAAAAAGCTCTTTGCCTTCATCTTCTCACCTCTATTTGAGATTTTAAATAAAGTTATCACGTAACGTTGTTGCAGGGGCAAATGATGCAACCCTTGTAAAGTTTGTAGCACAGTGTCTGACAAAAAGTAAGCCCTCAGTAAATATACTTGTTATTAAGTCTCTTGAGGACTCAGTCCCACCTGAGCCTTTTCTAAGCTGATTTTCAACCCCACAAGGCTATTAAAAAAGTGTTCCCGGGGTCTGTAGTGGTGAACCCCAGATGTATATTTCCTTCAGCCAATAGTAGATATCACCAGGGAGCTGTCAGGATGCTAAACTCCACCTTTTTCAAACTGAGCTAACTCTCCTTCCTGTCCGCTCTCCTTGTGCTGAATCACTCTCCCTGAGATGCAACCCTTACACCCGTCTTTTGCCTCTGTCTTCTCTGGCTTTAATTAGTCACCTCACTGCACCCACTTGCCCCAACCAGAATCCTTACAGTTGTACTCTAGTTTTCCATCTGTTTGACCCCTCCATCCAGTCCAGCACCATATCCTATTGATTCTGTCCTTAAAATCTGTCAAATTTATTATTTCCTCTCCAGTCTTCCTCTTACTGTACTACTTTTGACTCTCCCTCTAATTCTCATATCAACGATCAGTCCCCAGCCATTAATCTCCCTTCCCTCATCCATTTTCTGCGGACAAGTTGCCATCAACAATATATTTAAAAACATAAATAGGACCATGTCAGTGCACTATTTAAAATTATTTCGTGGGAATTCCCTGGTGATCCAGTGGTTAGGACTCTGCACTTTCAGTGCCGAGGGCCCAGGTTCAATCCCTAGTTGGGGAACTAAGGTCCTGGAGGCCGCATGGTGCAGCCTAAAAAAAAAAATTGTGTCTCTGAAGAGCTAGCAGTGATACATGTGTTCATTCATGTGTTTAGTGCATTCTAGAATTACTTATAAAGTCTTTCATAAACTGTCCGTGTGCCTTGCTGGCCTCTTTCTGCTTTGCTGCCCCCATACCATGCACACGCTTCCCGCCTTTCCCCACCCGTACGCATCTGCCCTGGCTTTCTGCCTTGCCGGTGTTGTTCCTTTGTTTGCTCTGAAAGGTCCTCTGAGGTATCCAGCTGCCTTTCTGTACCAGAACATCTTCATTCTTCCTGCCAATCCTGCTCAAATTTAACTGATCTGTAAATCATGCAAAATTATTGTATCTTTAACATCCTCCCTTCCCTGTCTCTATCATTGTCTTTCAATTATTTATGTGTCCATCTCGCTCTGTAAACTGATGGGTACCTCAAACAGCGGCTCTTAATCAGAGGAACCTCAAAATCATGTAGGGAGCTTCTTCATAACGTCTGGCCCCCACAACGAGTGTGCAGACTGAAAGATTTCTGGACCCTGAACGCGTGTGCTTGAGTGTGTTTTTGCTACCCAAATGATTCTGCTGTGACCCTCTGGTAAAAAACAAAACAACAAATTGCAATATAAGGCTCGTATGTTCATTTCCATTCTCCCTCCTCCCCTCCGCTTCCTGTGGTGAGGAATGAATGCCAGGTATGTTTATTACACAGAGAGATCCACCCAACCTCGCATGTGTACATGCAGTGAAATGCACTAGAACTGTGTACGGTCTTCAGAGGTTGCTTACTCTTCATAGACATAGGTTATATCTTCTGTTGAATTTTTACAGATTCATCCATTCTTATCAGGGTAGCATTTGGGAAACTTTTTATCAGGTTTTGTGGGTAGAGAAAGCGTAAGCAAGTAAATTAAAGAATGAGTGATGAGAGAGAAAGATTTAAAAGAAGAGAAAAAAAAACAGGACCTCTAGGTAAAATCAAAGGATACATGTAATTACAAGATGACCTCAAATTTGAATCAGACAGCTGAGGTCAGATTTTTAGGAGAGAGGAAGTTCAGTTTGAAGAGATGTTAAGTGATACGGAAGAATTCAAAAAAGTGCTTTGGACAAGGGCTTTACTACGCCATGTGCTGGAATAAATGCCTCTTTCCCCTGTTTTTGTATCTGCCTGTCTTTCCAAAGTTGACTCTTCATTCTGCATTTAACACATGACCCTAACTCTCCCATTATTCAGGGTATAAAATGCTTCTGGCCAGCTGCTTCCAAGTACCATCCCAGAATAATGAGCTTCTTTGTCCTCTTTTCCCTAGTCCCAGTGTTGACACTTTCTGGTCCCCATACCAGTTCCCAGGTCCTCTGCTGTCCTCCCTCCCAGTCCCTGACCTGGCTGTTTCCTCTTCCTTCCCTCTCCTTTCTGGGCCAGATCCTCACTATTCGTCTAGGCATTTCAAAAAGTTCACCCCCTTGCAAAACCTTTTCTGAATTCCCCTCATAGCATGCTTTCTGTCTTCCCTCCAAACTCCAGAACACAGAGGAACCTCTCTTCTGCCGTGGTGATCTCACCTTAGTTATTTGTCCTCTTGCCTCATCGTCTGTAAGCTCTGCTGGAGACAGATAGTCTTTCTCGTTTTTTACTTCCACTCCACCCGCATTGCCTTGTACCATGTGTCATATATAGATTTTTTTGTTTGTTTGCTAGCTTTCAGTGAAGAACTTTTCCTTTCTCATTCAGGAATCATAGAGCTTTCCTTGAGTACTTTAGGTAACTTACTCTTTCTACAGAATCCTCATCCTGACATGTACAGTACACAAAACTTACTAGACTTAACAGTACACGAGACATATGCATATTGACCGTTTTTGATAATTTGCTTTTTTTCTATGTTCCTTCACTTCCTGTGCTTTTTCGTTAAAGATAGAATGTTTATGTAGCACACAGCACCCACAGACCTTGTAGTTGAACTTATGAATTTTTCTTCGGTACATTTCTTTGGTACATGCTTTGGTAGAATGCTAAAGAAACTAGTGTGTTGGTACGTTTCTTTGAATGTAACACTTTTGTTTTCTAGAAGGGTATTGGAATTAGATGTGGTTCCATAAATGGTTCTCTGTGTTTGTTTGTTTTAAAACTTTAACATTTTATTTTTTACAACCTCTCTGAACCTTTAAGGATCTTGTCCCACCATTTATGAGGGACCTTATCCCGGCTGCTACCATGGAGTTTGTCTATTTCCTACGCCTTCTTACTTTCCCAGGCCTTCCGTGTTAATTTGGGGGTTGGGGGAGGAGGGAGAGAGTTCACAAAATGAGACATCTGTAGCAGGGCGGGGTATACGTAGTTTACAATAGGGAAGTGGTAGAAGTAACCAAGGAGGATTGTGAAGAAAGGAAAATCGTAAATTAGCACATGGGCCCATTTAAAGGGCAGCCCCACTCTGTCAGTGGTTTGCTCTCCCAGGCTGGGTGTGTGTTGAGTGCATGGACACTTCCTAGTTTGCTTGTCTGCCCAAGGTGAAAATGGGAAGTGGACATTTGAGAATTGTCTGGTTGGTTTGGTGGGGCTGGCTGTATCTGCTGTGCTAGGTTTCTGTTTCTGCAAGACTGAACTGGTCATGGTGAGCAGAAGATAAGCTTCTTGACCATATTTCCATCATATAAAACTGTATGGCCTTTGCAGCAAGTTACTCAACAAACCAGGCAAATTAGTTACTTGGTGACAGAAACATGCATACACAAACTATTTGGTTGATTTGTGTGTGTGTGGCATTTTGGTAAAATTGTTCTTGAAAATGCAAACAAAAAAAAATTAAGTCCTATTTAAAGCTTTATCAACATTTGGGTGAGGTCTGTTTTATATAAGCATGTAATCTGTTATATAATGTATAATCTATAGGTGAGAAAGATCCTATTTGCTATAGTTTGAAGAGAGCAGACATTTTTAATAAACACACTGAACATTCTAGTTTACTGATACTTACTAATATTTCCAAAGGAGAAATTAAAATACTACTAGATAGTTTGTAGATGGCTTTATTTAGTGAATAGGCAGGAGGACAGAAGAAGAGGTTAAAAAGTGAAATATGAAAGGCTTATAGTTTGCTTAATTTATCAGTGGTCAGATTTATTTTTGAGGATCACATCCTGGATATCTTGAAATTTCCAGTTCATTCCAGCATTTTGTTTGTTTTTTTGCGGTACGCGGGCCTCTCACTGCTGTGGCCTCTCCCGTTGCGGAGCACAGGCTCCGGACGCGCAGGCTCAGCGGCCATGGCTCACGGGCACAGCCGCTCCGCGGCATGTGGGATCTTCCCGGAACGGGGCACGAACCCGTCTCCCCTGCATCGGCAGGCGGACTCTCAACCACTGCGCCACCAGGGAAGCCCCATTCCAGCATTTTGGATGCTTATGTGGACATAGTTAATGAAACCTAAGGACTTGTTTGAATAACGGTATAGGAATAATCATTTCCAGTCACATCACGTTAAATGAACCACAAAAATCATGAAGTTAAAAACAAATCAGTTATCATTGGGTGGTTCTGTTTAGTTTATTGCAGTAAATGATCTTCGACTGAATTTGCAGCTCTCGGAGTTTGGAAGTAGGCCATCACATGCTGACATGAAATACCAAGTCATTTAAATTAGATACCGAGCATGCTCATATGAAGTACTTATTCTTGGAGGCTGCAGTGTGGTTCAGTTTTCTTCTAGCGGAAATAGCAGAAAAGAGATCACGGTGTGCCCTTTTGTCATCATTCTGTCAGAGAGCATGTAATTTGTCTTTGGAAGCCAGAGGCCTGAGACAAAGAGAAGAATGCAGCTTTTAGCCAAAGGCTATTTGGTGAGTTAATTAGCTGTTTTATTCTATTCTGTAATTCCTAGCAAGGCTCTGTCTTTACTTATATCTGCTGCTTGTTTTGTACTAAGCTGAAGCTTTATGTAGCAAGTAACTTAGCTGAGACTGGGAGAAAATTGTTTCCGCTGTCCAAATCTCAATCTTTTGAAACATTTTCAGTATATTTCTCAGGTGACAAGTTTGTAAATTGCTATGATGATATTCCTCCGTATTCTCCACAAGTTTCATTTGCTCACTGGTGCTGAATAACGCTGGCAGAATTGTGTGCTGAGGGAGTTCAGGATTTGTCTATGTGAACAGTTTAACATTTTTGTTCTTGTATTTTAATTAAATTGTAATTTGTGCTTTCACACTTTTAAACTGTATCTAATAAAGTAGTGGCCTAAGAGCAAGAATTTAGCCTAAGAGCAAGAATTTTTAAACCATATGTAATAAAGTAATAGCATAAGAGCAAGAACTCTTCAAAGAGAATGAGAGGCTCCGTTGTGATAATATGTCCATGTATGTTACATAGGTGGTTCAAAAATAAATTGGTTTTATAATATAATTGGTCATTTAAAATACTCTAAAATAAAATGAGATTGACAACACTTTGTGAAATACGTTACAGTTATTCAGGATTCATATTTGGAATTTGTTCTGTTTTTAGCTATTGAATTAGCTACAGAAGTATTGGAAGTACAATAATAGTTTTGCCATTTGGGACTCTTCTCACTTCCCTTGAGCTCATATATGGTGATTGCTAGGCAGATAATCTTACTTAAATGTTTTGTGATTATTTTCTGTTATCCAACATGTTCATGTTTTACCATGAAGTTAAAGGGGGGAAATCTTTTTTTGCAATTTTTTGTCATGTTATCTTCTCATAACATCAAGCAACATTTAAAATCTGTAAATTATTATTTCATAATGAACATGATTTTTATTATATATTTATAATAGATAAACTTGGCAAGCAAATCTTCAGGGTATTCTCCTAGAAATTAAAATTGCATACTCTGCTCGAGATAAATCGTTGTATTTTTTGAAGATTTGAAGAAAAAGCATAAAATTATCATATTTATTTCCTTGGGGGGAAATCATGTTTGTGAGTAAACGGAAATGTCAGGTAGGGAATTTGAGGTATAGAAGGTGCATTAAAGAGCTCTAGAAAAACGATGAGGGGGTGGGAGGAATAGGAAAAGAATACTAAAAGCCCGGTGCCTTCAAACGCCAGGCAATTATGTGATGCTTTCCTAAAATATCTTTATTTTGAGAGCTGCCCCCACTATGCCATTTTCCAGGATTGGCACATGTGAAGGAGGTGGGTGTATACTTAAGCTTGTATATTCATGGAAAAGGGAGGATTAGCAGTTAGAGATGAGCACTGCATGACAATACTCAAAAACTCTATCCCCACTTCTAAATACTGACTCACTTGTGTGCCCTTGGGTGGCAGCTACACCCTGTTTATTTACACTTATTTTTAATATAATATTTTACCATGGTAATAGGAGGTTCATTTAAGGTTTCGAAAGTAATAAGATGATTTCTTGGACTGTTGCAGAGATTCATGAGAGCTGTAAGTCATTCACAGATAGCTACTGTGGGAAAGAAGCAAGTATTGCTTTTACAGAGTCCTATCAGCTGTTTTCTTTTTTAATCAAAAATATTTCAAATGTGTAAGTTCTCTGTGGTCTTCAGAAATACACATTCCATGTCTATTATATAAGTAGAAGATTACAGATTTTAACTTTTTCCCCCATATTTACTCACGAAATAATCATGAAATTTGCATGGCAAAATGATACTTTACACTGCTTTCTCTTACGTATTTAGTCCCATTTACCTCTAATCATAGATCTTCAGTAGAAGAGAAATGGATAATAAGCAGAAGATTTATTAAAGAAAAATATTAAGGAATACTGGGAAAATGAAAAGACAGGACTATGAAAAGAAAAATTACTGATGACAAGGATTTCTTTGCCAGGTTTCTAAAGATTAAGTGTATACCTGTATATTTTGTTCATTTCCAAATCATTAAGTTCAGGTACTCACTTATTAAACTTAGCATCTACCAATTAAGGAGCATTTATTTCCATAGCTTTTATGGAGTTCAGTAGTGCTTAGAGATCCTGAGTGGTGTTACTTGAAAATGGGGGCAGTGGTCAATTAAGTCTGGGTAATAATGGGCCAGGAGGCCTTGTTTATAGCACAACTTCTTGGCCTTTAACATCTTGTTCAGAACTTTTTCCTCTGGAATATGGTTTACTTTTGAAAAGAAAAACCAATACATGGTATTAAACATTTAGCAAACATTTTAGTAATTCTGAATATGTATTTCTTATATTGAAATATATGGAAAAGTGAAGGAAGAATTGTGGGTTTGCATATATCTTCCAGAAAATTACCTCAGTTCTTTTCTCATTTTGTATTTAGAAGAACCGTCTTAGAATTACAATGTAAATGGGATTTAGAGGGTATGATTAAATTTGGTGATATAAGCTAAAATTACATTCTTAAAAGCCCCAAATGCTAGAAGTGTAGGCAGTGAATACCCTGTGGAGGATTTGGGGCACAATATGACCAAGTAAAGATTTTGATAATTCTCACAAGTTCTAATTCATACTCTTAAAATTACGCCTAGATTAGTCCCATGGAGAAACAAATTAATTTTTAAAATATGATTTGTAATGGGAAATAACGTGTTTATAATCTGTTGGGCCTGGGTTCTAATCTAGCTTTTGCCACTTGTAACTGTAGGCAAGTATCTGCATTTCTCTATTTTCTGTGTTTTCAATAGTAAACAGAAATGTCAGTACTTTTCTTTTAGATTTATAGGAATTGAATTTTATAAAAATAACCCAAGGATGATGTTAGTCAAAAAGTAGGTGTTGAATAAATGTCTGTCTCCTTAATTTCCTTTCCAAACAATTATATATTTTCTGTATTAAAGTTTTTTCAAAATATTACCTATCAGCTGTCTGAAATATCAGATTCATAGAAGTATACTGATTTGTAAATAATAATGTACTTGGAATCTCTTTATAATAATATATTTTTAAAACCTGAATGCATACATGATAAAATGTTAAAAGGGTCTCAGTTGCTTAGCCAACTTCTATAAATAGAATAACTGCTAGATACCTGTTATGTTCCAGCTGTGTTTGACCTGGTAGACAAAGTGATAAATATTTTAGCTAAAAAGTACCTCAAATTTGTTTCTATTAGTATATAAACAATGTTAGATAAATAAAATCACACTTATTGAAGTGTGAACTCCTAACTTAGTGGAAACCCAGCTGTACCTGGTACACAATTGGCACTTACTAAATGTTTATTGAATTAAAACATTTTCCATCTCATATTTTTCAATCCATATCAATGAATAACCTATTTAAGAGCTTATATTTTCGGTTCTTTTTGGTTCTTTACTTTTGTGAAACTTGCTGTTTTTTAAAAAACAAAGACCTTTTCACACTACTGTTGTTTAAGAAACACATGAAAATTATCAGACTCTGTTATGTAATCGCCCTATGAGCCGATAATAAGAATAGATAGGGCCTTTTTTTTTTTTTTTTTTGCGGTACGCGGGCCTCTCACTGTTGTGGCCTCTCCTGTTGCAGAGCACAGGCTCCGGACGCGCAGGCTCAGCGGCCATGGCTCACGGTCCCAGCCGCTCTGCGGCATGTGGGATCTTCCCGAACCGGGGCACGAACCCGTGTCCCCTGCATCAGCAGGTGGACTCTCAACCACTGCGCCACGAGGGAAGCCTGGGACTTTTTTTTTTTTTAACTGTGAACAATTCTTTGTTGACCTTGATAGAATTTTACAATTACTTGTAGCCAAGAAGCCTGGAACTCTGCGGCCCATCCATTGAAAATTTGGTTAAATCTGGCCCAACATAGTCCTTATAGAGAGCAAAGTTGTTCAGCTATCAGAGACGGAATGGGTGCGTGGATTGGCACTGGAAGAATACCTCAAATGCTTTGTCTTTGGGGCCATAGCCATTGTACACTAGCTTCTCTCTAGTACATTTCTTCTAACACTGGCTTTTTGGCTAATTCAAGGTCAGTTAACTAACTTGATATTAAACTTTTAATGAGAGCTCAGGGGCGTGAATGATTTAAGATATGTGCGTCAAAATATACGTATATGTAATCCCCTTACTTAACCTAACGTGACGTAACTCTTTAAATAGGCTCTTAATAGATGCTCACTAAACCCTCAGCAAATTCATGTGAGTTCCCCCTCAGTCTGTTGTTTCCTCGATGTTGTGTTGATGGTGCCCAGATTACCTGCTCCAGTTCAGGTTGTCAGCCTCTCTTGGTTGCACTTCCTGACTTAGTGGCTTCCTGGTTCTTTTTTCTCATCTAGATCCTTCTTAGCAACCTTTTACCAAGTACTTGCTTACATTTATAGCTCAGACATTTAGTCCAGGAATCACATTTCAGTATTTGTGTCTTAGGTTCGTTTTGCTCTTTCTCCCTGTTAATCTTGGATTCGCTCATGCATAAGCCTTTTTTTTTGGCCATCGCGCCGCTTGCGGGGATCGTAGTTCCCCGACCAGGGATCAAACCCAGGCCCCCTGCAGTGGAAGCGCAGAGTCCTAACCACTGGACCGCCAACGAGTTCCCAGGATGCACTCATCCAGATCTTTGCTCGCACCTAGCACAGAAGAAAGGGACTTTCGGTTAGCCACATGCATGGGATCGGTCTTGCCTAACTTACTCTAAACATTTTCAGTTTTGTGTAACCTGTATTTCTGCAGGTGTCATCAGTTTGAGCAATAAAAAGTAAGAACTACAGGTCAGAATAAACGTTAAAAATAATAACAGCAACAATAACAATAGCCTTACAGGAATTCCCTGGTGGTCCAGTAGTTGGGACTCCATGCTCCCAATGCAGGGGGCATGGGTTGTATCCCTGGTGGGGGAACTAAGATCCCGCATGCTGCATGGCCCGGTGAAAAACAGAAACAAAAACAATAGCCTTACGTCATTTCCAAAAAAAATATCTTCCTCCCACCCATGTTAAGCTTAATGTTCGAATGCAAACAAACTGTCTCAGGCTCTACCGTTTCTAGAATGTCTTTGTTACTTTTGATTGACCAGCTATGGGCATGCTCTCCTAGCCAAATCTGCCACACAGATTTTCTTAGGGGTTTTAAGCCTTAAAACGGTTTGAACTACAATGTACTGTAATAACCTCAGAATGACTTCTCCTCAGCAGCTCTTTAGCCCACTGGCCCCGAACTGAATTTTAAACTTTTTCTCTTCCCTCATGACGAGGTGCTAGTTCTTCCCCATTATCCTGAATGCTGCCAGAGAAGTTACAGAATGGCCTTTAGTTTACTTGAGTCTCAAGCCTTCTGCCTCTTCACTGAAACACATCAGACTCACGTGGAGGTGGAATACCTGTTGGCTGGTCCGCCGGCCCACCCACTCACTTGAGGGGCTCTTTGTTTTGATTTTGCTTTGAAAAATTGATAGTTTGGTTTGGTTAGCAGTTGAGGCTCTTATTCTGGCACCTCTGTTAAATTTGAAATTAATCCAAACTGTGTTTTTTCTTGCTTTAACCTAACAAGTGTACAAGTTCTCAAATACTATTGTATTCTGAGAAGGGCGGGTCCAAATGGTACCGGATCTGGGGACAAGGACTCCTACCCCGAGCTACTTGGGAGCCTGAGATGGGCTTGGTTGCTTTACCCCAGGACGCTCTGCAGATTGAATTTCGGTCTTGGTTGGTTTCTGAGAGTGGCCATAGACCAAGTTTCTTATTAAGCCTAGCATAGAATTGGTATTTTGGTGGTTTAGTAGCCATATTTACTCCACTGTAAAGGACTAGACATTAAAAGTGCAGTTTAGAGAACCTTTAATGAAAAATACGTGTCTTACTAAAATCCTGCAAATATTCTGAGATTTTTATTTCTGACATTTTTCACATATAAGTTTAAAATCTACTTCGCGAAGACAGAAAAATCACAAGTCGAGAACAGAGGATCTGTGACTTATTTAATGCAGATGGAATTTCCCCTGCCCAAAGCCATCATTTAGCATGGATGATTTCCAATGGAAGAGGTTCAGAATTAAGGATAGGGATCTTCTCCAGCCTTCTTCATGTCTGGTAGATAGCTTGTCTGCTGTCTAGCACACATCTCTGAGGTTTTTTTGAATGGTTCTGATGAACTATGTTAGAAATTTTTTTCCTGTCTGTCAGAAAGGAAAGTATGCTTTGGATATAAGAATAAATTTTTCTTGGCGCTATACTTTTTCCTTAAGAATAAATATCTGAAATTGCAGTTTAAGTCAATGAGAAAGTATGATTTTTCTCGACTAAAAACAACTTTTTAAGTGTTTCAGAAGCATATCTTTCCTTTGAGGCCAAGTTGCTTATGGCAAGAAAGGGAGAACTGTGGCAGTTAACGTCTAGCCAACAAAATCCATCTGGGAGATGGATAATTTAATCTTAGTAAATAGTGCAAAAATCTTTGTGTCAAAAAATAGAAATTGTAGGGCAAAGGATGTGAAGATCGGGAAACTTAATCAGCATGTCTGTTTCCTGGTTGGTCAGAGACGTTCTCATTTTCAGTACCTTTTTTCCTCTACTTCCCTAAAGAGTTAATAATGAAGCAAGAGTTTTTTTCCATAACCAAGGAGTTGACCGGTTTGTAGATTTTAGCAGTGGCATTTGAGACAGTTACTGATGTAATTCTAGACATCAACCTGAAGCTTAGCACATTGGATGCTTTTTAGGACTTATGGAGGAAGATTACGTTGTACCCTTTTTCTTTTTTAATACTTAAAAATTACCTTAAAAATACTGTACAGGTATTATAGGCCTACAAAGGATAGGGGTAAAAATACCCATATACTCACTATCTAGTATAAGAGGAAAGAAATTGCCAGTACATTTTAAACCGTGTACTGCATGTGTACCATTTACGACTGCATTGCACATTTCAATTATTTTGGCATAGCTGAGAAGTGATTTAATATTAAGTGTATAATTCCTTATCTAATGTTAGATTTCTATCATATATTTGTAAATAATTTTAAGAGACAACAATATATTGTTCAGTTTCTCTTTTTTCCTCCTGTTTTTTGTACAACAGATTTGAATCTTCGATAGTGTTTTCCTCTGTATAAAATTGTTCTCAAGAGTAACTGAAGCTACTTGGTCAGGTAACTAAGATGGTGACTTTCAGCAATATTGGGGGATCATGTTAGGGCTGGACTAGAAAGACCATAGCTGTAGGAGCAGTTTTTGTAAAACAGCTGGACTGTGAGTATAAAGAAAGGAAGATAGTGGAAGTTGCTCCTTCACAACTTTGGGACTTTGTTCTTGGGTCTTGTAAAACCCCCCTCCCCTGGCTAAGTAATGGTCCCTGGATGTGTACTGATCATGTTCTAGTCCCTGGAACCTGGAAGGTCACCTTATATGGCAAAGATTTTGTACCTTGAGATGGGGACATTATCCTGGATCGTGGGAGCTGGGACTAAATATAATCACGAGTGTCCTTATAAGGGGAGGTGGGCAAGGGGAGATTTCAGGCATAAGAGGAGAAGTCAGTGTGACCCCAGAGGCAAAGATGGAATGTTGGGGCCGCAAGCCAAGGAATGCCAGCAGCCACCAGCACCTGGAAGAAGCAAGGAACTGATTCTCCTCTAGAGCCTCCCTGAGGGATCGTGGCCCTGCCAACACCTTGATTTTGATGCAGTGAACCTCATTTCAGCCTGATTTCTGGTCTCCAGAGCTGTGAGAGAATAAATTTCTATTGTTTTAAGCTGCCAATGTTGTGGTAATAGTCCTAAGAAACTAATAGAACACCACCAAACTGGGTTCATTGGGACACTCACCTTCCACCTTTGTCATGTCAGCCTTCACAAATCTCTGCCAGGCTGCACAGTTCCTTCTATGAGATCTGTCACACTATCAGTGTGTAGGTATAATCTCACAGCCTGAGCGAGGTACCCAAAGACTTGGGTATTATTAATCCTACTTAGCTCTGAGACTTTGAGGAATTCCTGTGTAAACATACCTGCCTTGCTCTAAAAAGGATTGAGACAGCTTGCTCACACATTTGAAAGCAACACAGGGAGAGAACTTTAATTTAAAACAAATAAGAAAGATGACACATAGAAAAATAGTGATAGAAAAATAATGAAGTCAGGAGAGACTTTGAATAAGTCACTTTACCTCTGCTGGCCTTTGATTCTCAACTTCAGAAATAGGCCTGTTATTACCATCCATGTGAGGATTAGGTTGAAAATTATAAAATGCTGCTAATGTATTAAGGTGTTTTATAATTGTCATTACCATGTTTTACCCCATGACCACAGTGTTTGCTGATTGAATTATTGGAAGAGATGGAGTTCTTTTTCCTCTTTGTACGTTAACACAAAACATCTTGCAAATCATATATCTGATAAGAGACTTGTATCTAGAATAAATTTTTTTAAATTCCCACAGCTCAATCATAAAAAGATAAATACCCCAACTTAAAAATGGGCAAAAGATCTGAATGAACATTTCGCCAAAGAAGAGTAAGTACCTGCAAAGATGCTAGACATCATTAGCCATCACAGAAATGCAAATCAAATCCATAATGAGCTATCACTTCAGACCCACTAAGATAGCTCTAATCAAAAAGATGGGCAATAACACGTGTTAGCGATGGTGTGGAAAAATTACAGCTCTCCTCCATTGTTGGTGGGAATATGAAATGATGCAGCTGCTTTGAAAAGCAGTTTGATACTTCGTCAAAAAGCTAAACATGGAGTTACCAGATGACCGGGTAGTTCCACTCCTTGTTGTATATCCAAGAGATTTGAATACATATGTGTATACAAAACAGGTACGTGAACATTCCTCCTAGCGTTATTCAGAATAGCCTCAAAATGGAAACAACTCATGACAGCTCGTAAATGGATGAATAAAATGCACTCTATCCATACAATGGGATACTGCTTGGTGACAAAAAGAAACGAAGTACTAATACATGCTATAACATGAGTGAGCCTTGAAAACATTATGCCAAATAAAAGAAGTCATTCACAAAGGACCACATATTATATGATTCCATTTATATGAAATATCCAGCATAGGCAAATCTGTGGAGACAGAAAATAGATTGGAGGTTTCCAGGAGCTGGGGAGAGAAGGTAATGAGTGACTACTCACGGGTACAGGTTTTCTTTTGGGGTGATGAAAATGTTCTAAAATTGATTATGGTGATAGCTGCCTAATTTTATGGCTATCTAAAAACAATTGTACAATTTAGGGCTTCCCTGGTGGCGCAGTGGTTGGGAATCTGCCTGCCAATGCAGGGGACGCGGGTTTGAGCCCTGGTCTGGGAAGATCCCACATGCTGCGGAGCAACTAAGCCCGTGAGCCACAACTACTGAGCCTGCGCATCTGGAGCCTGTGCTCCGCAGCGGGAGAGGCCGCGACAGTGAGAGGCCCGCGCACCGCGATGTAGAGTGGCCCCCGCTCGCCGCAACTGGAGAAAGCCCTCGCACAGAAACGAAGACCCAACACAGCCAAAAATAAATAGATAGATAAATAAATAAATTTTTAAAAAACCAATTGTACAATTTAAATGATTGAATTCTATGGTATATGAATCCAAAAAGCTGTTAGTTTTTAAAGTAATGCTAGATCATCGTAAAGAAATTAGAAAATACAGAAAACTGTAAAGGCCATAAAAACTACTGGTAATTTCACCAGCAGAGAAACCAAGAACATTATTTACATATTGCCTTCTGGTTTTTGTCCCCATATGTGTAACCCCCCCAATGTACACACATTTTCTTTCGTAATGGGTACCATCTGGAATATACAATGTTATAATTCTACCTTTTCACTAACAGTTTATTTTGAGCATTTTCCGAAAGATTTTAAAATAATTTTATTGTAAAAAGTGATACATGCTTATTGTAGAAAATGTTTTTAAAAATGAACAAGTAAAAAAGAAAATCATTCATGATCCTGTTTTAATATTGATATTTTGCTGGTGGCTCTTGATCTTTGTATGTTCAGTTTTAACCTGACGGTATTGAATAATGGCTGTCTTAACTTCAAATGACTTTTCCATATCTAATTTATGTGGTTTTTTCCCCTTATTAGCTAATGCCTGTTAGCTCAGTCTGTCTTTCAGTCACTTCTTTTTAATTTCATTTTGAAGCACCCGAGTTACTGAGTAGTAAGATAGGGGAAGTAATTGAATCTCAGTCATGCTGAGTTTGAAAAAGTAGATGAAATTAGTGATTTTATGCTTCTTTCCATTACAAGGATTAGAAAAACTTTAAATATGGAGTAGCATCAACCGAAATCAAAAGAGAAAGAATTCCTTTAGTTTTAATAAAAATATAAAGCATCTGTTAAACTGTTACTTCTATGTAAATGTGTTGATAAGTAGGTTTTGAAAAGTTAATCTGTGCTCACATGTTTAGTTTTCGTCTTAAGTATTTATAACTTTCGAAATGTTATGTGATCAGTATGCTCATAAATTCCCCAAATATTTCATGTACTTCATGTTAGCAGTTGTTGAGTGCCTGTTATCTCATATAATCCTCACAACTGTCTGTGGGAAAGGTATTATTATCCCCATTTCAGAAACAGGAAAACATGTTGAGAATGGTTCTTTGAAGTTCACAGAGCCTGGTAAGTAGCAGAGCCAGGATGTAAACCCAGATTTAAGTAACTTCAGAATTCTTCATCTCCAACCTGAAGAACTCTTGTGTTTTTTATATTGTTCCAACCCCCGTGCTAGATCCTGGCGAGCCTCAGACAGCTCTGAATCTGACCAGTAGAGGGGAACAGGGTCTAAAAAGATAATTTCTGTCAAATAATTAAATAAACAGTAACACATTCCAGACCAGGTGACCTGAATCTCCAAAGAGGGGCGAGGGATCCTTCTGGGGCGAGTACTTAGGACAGGGAGAGAAGTGTGCAGCGTGGGAGATGGCACAGCGGAGGAGGTGATCTCTGCTGCCAGGGACCTGAGAGCGTGGGTGGCTCCCCAGAGGACATGATGTCTGTGCTGGGTGTTGAACGATGATTCAGAATTTGCTAGGCAGAAGAGCAGGGATGGGTCGCAGTCAAAACAGAGTGACCAGCAAGACTAAAGGCTTGTAGATCTCTTCAAGGAGCAGTTATTCCAGGGCTGCTAGAGTATTGGGGGTGAGGAACTTGGGGGCAGGGAGCTCAGGAGGTGAGGAGGGCAGGTCCCTGTAGCACTGGTGGGCCATTTGTAAGGGTTTAAGTAGGAGAGCAGAGCAGGACAAATTTGTGTATTAGAAAGATAAACCTGCCACGGTGTGGAGGATACTTTGTAGGAGGAGGAGGCTGGGCCTGGATTCCTTAATGTTTGAAAGTGAGACCAGGATTTCAAACTCTGGCAGGAGAAAGGGAGAGAGGATTGGTGCAGTGGATGTTAAGGTGGCAGAATCTTAGGGTTCGATGAGCTGGGAAAGGGGAGAGCAAAGGGGTGGGGAAATCCAGCATTTGGATTATATTGGAGATGAGAAATTTAGGAGAGAAACAGGTTTAGCTGGGAATAAAGAGGTTTGGACATTTTGAGTTTGAAACATGGGTAGGATATTCCTTTTGCCGAGAGAGCACACATTAGTTATAGGACCCCACAGAGCGGGGGAAAATACCAGCCAAGAGATGTAGATCAGAATGTATAGGTTTAATGAAAACACCAGTATTGTTATTGTGTGTTAACTGGAGTCGTTAAATAAAGACTGAATTACATCGCTTAAGGATGGAGAGTGTAAATGAAGGGGGATTGAAGATAGAACCTGAAAGGAAACCGCATGTCTGTGGGGGGCAGAGGAGACCTGGAGGAGATCGTCAGCAGGAGAGAAGCAGAGGAGTGAGGTTAGGAAAACCAGGACCATTAACCATATCAAGTGCTGCACGTCAGTCCTCTGAGGTGATGGCCAAGAAGCGGCCTTTGACTTTGTCCGTTAGGAAGACATCAGTGACCTTCACTGAGGGAGAGGATGGAAGCGGGGTGACAGTCAGTGGAGGAGTGAAGTGGGGCAGGGGGAGTGCACGCAACCAGTGTGAACTAGTCTTTGGGCTGAGAAAGAAAAGAGAAATTCATTGACAAGATGCGTTAAAGAATGGGAATGGCTAAAGTGTGATTTTTAGCTGGTAAAGTAGGAGCCAGGAGAGAGGAGATTGAAGATGCAGGAAAGAGAAGAAACATTGTTAGAACAAGGTCCCAGGGAACTTGGGAAGAAAACAGGTCAAGGATATAAAATGGGGGGCAGGCATCTCATCTTCTGAAGACTTGAAGGAAGAAATAAGAATGGACGTAACTTACAGTTAAGATTTGAGCTGTAGGGCAACAAATGTTTGCTAGGGGGCACAGGAAGGATTAGGTAGGTAGCTTAAGGAGAGTGACAAAAAGTTTTAGAGTGGCTGCTGAAGTAAAAGCAGGTTTAAAAGTTGCCTGCCAGGCTTCCCTGGTGGCACAGTGGTTGAGAGTCTGCCTGCCGATGCAGGGGACACGGGTTCGTGCCCCGGTCCAGGAAGATCCCACATGCCGTGGAGCGGCTGGGCCCGTGAGCCATGGCCGCTGAGCCTGCGCGTACGGAGCCTGTGCTCCGCAACGGAGAGGCCACGGCAGTGAGAGGCCAACGTACCGCGAAAAAAAAAAAAAAAGTTGCCTGCCAAGTGGTGTTAAATCTGAAGCTGGAAACCAGGAATTGTTAATCACATCAATCTGCACGGGTAGATAGATGCTGCCTTTTATTTGAAAGCAAACATTTTTCTTTTCTTTTCTTTTCTTTTCTTTTCATCCCCTCCCCTCCCCACCTCTCCTCTCCCCTTCCCTTCTTTTTCTCCAGAATTTATTTGCTTCCTAAAAACTAGTCCTTCCCTTCTTTTGCAATACTTGAAATCCCTGTCAGTTTGTTTCTTTAGGTTAGCCAAAAGTTTTTTTTTTCCAAATGTGAAATATAAAAACATGTTATGAGTTATAAATAATATAGAAGCTATAACAGAATCTAGACATTGTTATGTGCTGTCTAGCATGCAGAGACAGACGGCCAAGGTAATATGGACTCTGACATGTTAACAGCTGAGATTTTAGCCATGTATGTGCATGTGCATGTGTGGGTTGCGTACAAGTAGTTTGGATCCACCCCACCCTACTTCAAGTTACCTTTGAAATATCCAAAAGCATTTTTGTATTTGAAACCACAAATTCATATCCTGAAAAATGTCCTAGTAAGCCATATACAAGACCCAATCCTATTCCCTGAGATCCCTTTAAAAAATCTATTTAGCAGTTTGTAAAATCACAAATTATTTAGCAAATGTAGAGAAATCTGTTCTAAGCAATTGCTACTAGAGAGCCATGTTATAGCTCAAATAAGTGCTGGGTTTTGGTTTTCTGACTGAGTTTGTATCTCCAAAGGTAAAGGGATAACTTAACAATTAGTCCCCAACTTATAGATAAGGTGTATTAGAAAAAACTGCATAATAATGAGTTTGATATGAACTAGATTTATTTATATTGGGGTTTTTTTCTAGGAAACTTAAAACAAAAGGTAAGACAATATGAGTAGTAAAATAAAAATAGATAAGTTCAAAACTAAAGACCATCACTAACTGCAAACTTGCAAAAAGTAGAAGTCAATAGAGTTACTATAATTGAACTCCACCTTTAGCTGTTTTTCCCAGTGTAAAATGGAAATGTAAGTTACCATGCTGTTAGAAAGAAGATGCATATCGGTTCATCCACAAGACATTTTTTTCCTTGAATAGAATTTCTCATGTGAGTTTTTATTTGGGAACACTTAATGGTATAATAGACACTCTACAAAAATTTTGCAGCAAAACGGGCAGACTTCCTACAGCTTTTCATTACAGCTGCCTTTGAAAAAAGCTAAGGGAATGACATTGGCCGTATCTTAATGTAGGTGATTCTTAGAGGGTCTAAGCAAAAATGGCAGAGCCTAGGCTGCTTAAGGGATTCACCGTCCGAAAGGCTGTGGTCCAGGGACCACTGCTAGAACAGGGAGGGGAGACGGGAGGCCAAGTCATATTTGCCTGCAGATGTGAATCTTGTCTCTCCCGCCGATTGTCTGCCTGCTACCGTTACCTCTTACTGTGCCAACCATAACCTTGGGTTTTTATAAGTGTTTCTAATCCCTCTTCCCTTTTCTCTCCTCTCCAGAAAGTGTCCTCTGGACTTCATTTCCAAATATTATTATATGTAACTACTGATGGGATTATTTTGATCGTGTCTTTAAGTCATAGCAGTGAAACTGTCTTACAACAATATTGTCTACATTAAGTAAACGCAGTTGTCAATATTTGACTTTTTGACTTATAAACATGGCAGTGCCATATGATTCAACTCTGTGTTGTAATTATGATTTTCAAACTTATTCTGATCAATAAATATAGTAGTAAAAGGCTTGTGATAATGAAAGGTAGGCTTGGTTTCTTTCAGAAAGAACCCCTTCATCTTCAATATGGTGATTGCTGGTTTAAAAAGTGACCAAGGACCACAGTTTTGTGTGGTCTTCCATGAATATTGCTTCCTTCAGCCGTAGTATGTCAAGTTTAAAGTATAACATATACTACAGTACACGTCTTGTGTGTGTAACTTGATAAAGTATCACAAAGTAAACATGCTTGTGTACCACTTCTCAAACCAAGAAATAGGCCATTACTAGCACCCTAAAAGACCACTTCATGTCTCCACCCAACTACCCACTCTCTTTGCCCCAAAAGTACCTCTATTTTAACTTCTAACACTTAACAGTATATTGCTGAAAATAAGGGATAATGTAGTAGAATACAGTGTAGTGTAGTATCTAGCTTATTTCACTCATTATTCTTCAAGATTCACCCATGTTGCATGTAGTTTGCAACTTAATTTTCATTGATGTCTAGTGTTCCATTGTATAAATATGCCACTATTCATTTTATCCACCCTCCTATAGAGTGACATTTGGGTTATTTCCAGTTTGTAACTATTATAGATAATATTGCTATTAGCATTTTTGAGTGTCTTTTTGGTGGTCTCATTTACACCTTTTTTGGAATTAATTCTCAAGAAGAGAATTGCTGGATCACAGGATATATGTGGATTTAACTTTAGAAAATACTGTCAAGCAGTGTTTGGAGTAGTTGTACAACTTAGGCTTGCAAAAGCATTGTGAGAAAGTTATGATTGGCCCACATCCTCACCAAAATAATATTGCCAGTCATCTTTTTATAGATTGTTATTCTACTTTGGCCCTTTGCATTACCATATAAATTATTGAATTGGTTTTAATTTTCACAAGAAATCTTGCTGGAACTTTGATTGCAATTGCACTGAATCTGCAGATCAATTTGGAGAGAACTGACAGCTTCACAGTATTGACTTTTTGTGATATACCATGAGATATTCCTCCATTTCTTAAGAACTTTTAAAACTTCACTCAGTATTTTGCAGTTTTCTATGTAGAGGTCTTGCACAACTTTTGATATGCTGGTACTTTATAATATACATGGAATGACATGTGCTTTAGAAATGGGACAAGCAGGTTGAATTCCTAATTATAATAGTTGTGAGCTCTAAGCCAATAGTCTGTTTTTTATGGCAGTCCACCCTATGTCAAAAAGAGGTGGGATGTGTGTGGATTTTCCAGTCTTTTATGCAGCAGATATACTACCATGTGCTTCATAGACATTACTGTGTGTCAAGCACTGTTCTAAACACTGGGGAGATGGTGATAAACGAGAGAATAAGGTACTTGGAATGCAGTTTACTACCGGAAAAGGTAAGAAGGCTTGACTAAAGTGGTAGATAGGCCAGAATTGCAGAGTGTATTTGGGCACCAAGGAGTTAAGAGGCTAGGCAAGTATGGGATGATATGTAGGGTATGTAAAGAGGTTGGCATAAGGTCTAGCACATTAGTACTTGATAAATTTTAATTGTGCTGGTTGCAGCTGTTGTTACTACCATACGTGTTGTGGGAAAAGATGGGGACAGAAGTCAGAGTCTTGGAACTCTGAGAGTTCTTAAACCTGTGTTTAAGGGATCTGAGTAAAAATACAGCACATGAAGAAAGTCAGAAAATTAATCCGGAGAGCCTGGGTCAGAACTTGGGGGAATTCAGTATTGTGGAAGCCAAGGATGTAAAGATTTCCAATTGTCAAAAGATGCATGGACATCAAAGGGATGAGAAAGAAGCAGAGACCATTGATGTAGCAATTATGAGAATATTGATTGACCTTTGAGAAAGCAGTTTTAAGTGGCATGATTGGTAGGGACTCTCTAGAGAAGTTTGGCAGAAGGAGAAAGCCGGAAGAAGCAAGGGAAGAATGCTTTTACGTTTGAGAAAACTTAGTAATATTTGCAACCTTTAGGAAAAATTGAATGGATTACATTAATTTGCCTATTGCTGTGAAACAAAATCATCCCAAAGTGTGGTGTTTAAAACAGCAGTAAACATTTCTACAGATCAAGAATTTGTCGTATGATTGAAATGAATTATTTTTGCCTAACCTCCAGCTCTTGACCTTCTTTGTAAATTAAAAAGTTGGGGACACCAGAGTTGGTTGTTTTTTTTAATAATATCAACTCTTTAACCTAGTTGTCAAGGACACTACAGAATGAGGAATAAATATGTTTAGTTCTCATTTGGGAAAGGAACCTTACTTTCATTAGACCCAACAAGAACAGGAGATAGCAACATATTCTTCTGTATTAAAAATTCATGATCTTAGCAGCAGTATCCAAAAATGCTGTAGAACAGAAATGTTTCCCCATAAAATAAATTATTTTCTCTGTAAAAAATATGTCGAAAGTTGTATGTATGATTGACTTTGCTCCAGTGGCAGGGAGGAGGGGATTTCAATAATAGGTATATCTGAAGCAGAAGGTAACACATGTTGCCTGGATTGGGAGGGTAGGGTTAGATGGGTTTCACTTCTCACTGTCTGCCTAAATGAGCTTTTGAATCATCAAATCATGTGTATATATTTCATTTATTTATTTCTGTGTGTCAACAGATTATTCTAGGCTTTGGGATCATTGGCCTGTTTTGTTCTATTTTCTTCTATATGTCATTGTATATTTTAAAAAAAACTCAATATTCATTTTAAATAAAAGACGCACTATGTATGTAGTGAGATATAGTATAAAATACTTAAAAATGTAATTATATTTCCAAACTTGAAATGCAGTCAAACCTCTTAATAACAAATCTGTTGATTATACTTCTATTTTTAATCCCCTAGGGCTGTAGATATTTTTTTTTTAAGTTTTGGGGGGTTTTTTTGGTTGTTTGTTTGGTGTGTGTGTGTGTATACGCTTTGTTTTGTTTTTAGAAACAACTGCAAAAGATTTGTGATTCATTTGGATATGTACTGCTGTGGATTACCTCTGTTTCTTGCTTTTTAAATTTCCTACCATGAATTGGCAATCATAATTGAAACAGAAAGACTAACTTACTATATGATGAGTGCTTATAGGTAACCTACTGTTATTTAAAAAGCATACTAATGTAACATTTCACATATCCCTATATTTTAAAAATACAGTTAAATTGTTTTTAATTTTAGGCTTCAGTTGAATTTTTTCCCTATGGATTTTTTTCAGAAGGAAAGATGATCTTCAACCTAATGAATGGCCTGAATTTCTGGTATCATTCAGGGAAAGCTGTCTCTATAAGATCTTAAATAATTGGTTTAGGTGGATCTGGAAGTGTGTGTGGGGGGGGTCATTTAAAAAATGGGAACAATAGAAGCACCTTTCTTTCTGGTTGTGTCAAACACTATAGAGTAACAGTTAGTACATACAGTTGCCAAAGATTTTTTTTTCCTCAAAAAACAAATTCACACAAAGAGAAAGTCAAAAACATCTTCACTAGATGTTTTTTAAAAACCAGTGGTTGAATGCATCCATCACATTGACTCACTGAATACAGTTATAATTCCTAAAGAAAATAGAGAAGTTAATTTCCTTTGAATTGGAATTAGCCGTATCTCCAGATAAAATGCCCAATACCGCTTGAGAAAAATGACCAGTTAACCGACTTGGAATCTGCATCATTAAGTTCTACTGAGGTATGGAAATAGAATATAGATGTTTGCCAGAGCTCTGATAGTGGACAGGCTATGCCAGTTATGTGGCTTGTATTTTAAACAATACAACTCTCGATCTTTAATAAAGCCGGAATGTGCTCAGAATTTATAATGAACTTGTTCAAAGCTCTGTAGTGCACTGTTTTCGTGAATGTACCTTAATTTCTTTAATTATTTCTCCATAAGAGATTGTGACATTTGGGACTGATTTCATTTTATGTGCTGCTTTTTAGAAAAATAAAACCAAAGACTCAAGTAGTTAGTTATTGGTTCTGTTTTTGCTGACCTAGATGAAATGATGAGATTGGTTCTGTTTTTGCTGACCTAGATGAAATGATGAGATTGATTTATAATGTGTTCTCTAGTAAATTATGTAAATCTGAACAAAAAATAATTCATTAAAAATGTCTTTATCCCACAATAAGAAAACAAATAATCCAATTAAAATATGAACAAAAAAAGATCTGAGTAGACACCTTGCCAAAGAAAATATACAGATGGCCAATAAGTATATGAAAAGATGCTCAACACATTTGTCATTGGGGAATTGCAAATTAAATAATAGTGAGATAACACTACACACCTATTAGAATGGCTAAAATACAAAAAAACTGACAATACCATTTGCTGGCAATGTTGTCGAGCAATAGGAACTCTCATTCATTGCTGGTGGGAATGCAGAATTGGAAGACAGTTTGGTAGTCTCTTATAAAGCTAAACATAGTCTTACCATATGATTCTGCAGTCATGCTTCTTGGTATATACCCAAATTAGTTGAAAATTTATGTCCACACAGAAACTTGCACATGAATATTTATAGCAGCTTTATTCATAGTTGCCGAAACTGGAAGCAGCCAAGATGATAATCCTTTAATAGGTGAATGTATAAACAAACTGGTACATCCATATATAATGGAATATTATTCAGCAGTAAGAAAAAGTGGACAAGCCACACAAAGACACAGATGAATGTTAAATGCATATTGCTAAGTTAAAGAAGCCAGTCTAAAAACTCTACTAACTATGATTTGCACAGACATTCTGGAAAAGGCAAAACTATGGAGTCAGTAAAATGATCAGGGGGTTGAGGGAAAGGAGGGACCAGTTGAATACTTGAAGCACAGGGGATTTTTAGGGTGGCGAAATTATTCTGTGTGATGCTTTCATTGTGGTTATCTGACAAAACCCATTGAACTTTACACACAAAGAATGAATCCAGACTATATGCAAATTCTAAAAACCATTTAGGAGGTCAAGGGATCCCAGGATAGGATGCAGACTGTGACAAAAGAAGCTAACTGTTACAAATACATGACACAACCTTATTGGACAGAGTGGGGCAGAAAGGTGCTGACCAAAGCGACTATGGAAGTGAATGGCGTCCCTAAGACTAAAGACAAAAGACTGTACATAAACACTCTATTCTCTAAGGTCAGGAAAAACAAGGGAACTCTGAGAAAGTGTCACAGCCAAGAAAACGCCTAACGACATGATGACTAGATATAACATGACTAGATGTAACATGGTAACATGACTAGTTAACATGGTTAACTGTCCAACCCTCTTTCAGATTATAGGGTACAAACATCCTCAAACAAAGATGCATTTTTAAATTTTTCCAGAGTTACAGTTGATTTGGATTTAGGCATGTCTGAGTTCATTTCGTAATTAGTGCCGAATTGGTGCGTAACAATTTATCTATTATGTACACCAAACATTTCTGTACTTTATAAAAATCTTGATAGAAGTATCTTTGGAAAATGTAAGCAGTGCCTAATTTAATGATTTGTTCGTTCTCAGCTGTAGGAATTACAGAGTGCAATTGTGTGTGTGCACCCCTTACACACAACACCCCCTCTTGCTAATAAGCACACTCAATAGTTGTTGAATGAAATAGTGAATAAGTGAAGAGCTGGTTCAAGCACTAGAAACTTTCATTTATTCACAACCCGCCTCTTCCCATGAAAAATTTGAAATGGCCTGTAACAAAAAAGACAATAAATTAATAATATATAAAGAAGGGAGGTGAAAAATCAGTGCCAGAGAAAATACATGTTTGAGTCAGACCCAGAAGTGTACGTAAATATTTTTTGAAATAGAAGCACATCAGGTTTTCTTTCAGCTACTCTTTAATTCTGGGATGACATGCCCGAGAGTGAGGCGGATACTGTAAACATGTGCAGTTGGGTCAGGCGTGATGCCATCGGGGCGGGGAGGCTCTGCCCTCCCTGCCAGCAGCGTTCACATCTCCCGACGCCATGCTTGGGGACATAGCTGCCAGTTTGCTTTGGTCCAAATTTTTGCCCAGTGCACTAGCTCACGCAATCCCAGAGATGTTACTAGATAAACATTTGTTTTACTTGGGTGGGAAGCACACTAGATGTGAGGGGAATTTTTTGTTGTTATTTCCTTCAATTATTGTGCACATCAAATCTATGACTTTATCCAGATAGCTTTGCAGTTAGTTAGTCCTGGCCTAATTTTGATTCCTGCCCCCGAAATGTTACTGAGGGCCTCCTCCCCGCAGCCTCTGGGTTCTAGGGGTAGAGGTGTGCTCTGCTGTTGCCTCTGGGATTTTATTCCCTGCTGTGGATGCACACACTGTGCTTCTGATATCCGAGCATACACAGGTTATGAAAATGGTATCACAACTGCCTCCTGGTGGACGGTGGTCGTAAAGTGCCATGAGATGTGAGAAGCCTCCCACTTTCAGAGCTGTTACATGTTTTTAAAAACATGCTTCTTGGAATAAATGAATAGGGTACTCTAAGCATGTTTATATAGTTCTTATTGTGAGATGGTAGCTATACTAGTACTTTTGAACACCAGCAACTCATCTGGGAAATCTGGGACTTTCAATCTATAGCCATAGTTGTTTGTTTTGTTAGAATAAATAGTTGCTTTTGGGCTTCCCTGGTGGCACAGTGGTTGAGAGTCCGCCTGCCGATGCAGGGGACACGGGTTCGTGCCCTGGTCCAGGAAGACCCCACGTGCCGCGGAGCAGCTGGGCCCGTGACCCATGGCCAAAAAAAAAAAAGTTGCTTTTTTTTTTTTTAACATAAGGTTTCATTTGGCATTTCTCAAAGCATGGTATGCATGTCACTGGTAGTATATTAAATGATTTTTAGGTACGTTGTGAGCTGAGATAAGCCAACTTGGGCATTTGCCTCTGTTAATTCAACACTGGCAAGTACCTGTAGCCTCTGACAGTTACAGGTAGACGTGACCCCTGTATACCATCAACTTGTGAAATATGTATGTTTTGTATTTTTAGAATCTGTCAGCATTGTAGTTCCTCTCTTGCAGCCACAGTGGGACAGCAGTTTTAGGGCAGTGAAGGATGGACACCCATAAGAAGGGTTTTTGCCATCTCTTAACTCCCTCTGTGAAGTGCGAGGCAGTACCAGCTATTGCCTGTGCTGCTGATCCCAGTCTACGTCCCTAAGGGCGAGGATCTCAGTATCTAAATATTTCATGGCCCAGGACTGCTGCTGTTGCTCGGCCTGGAGGAGAGATGATAGCAGCTGACAGGGGGGTCCCTGCTGCCTCAGCCGTAGCCCAGCCACCTCCTATTCCTGTCCACAGGGCAGAAATTCCGGACCCGTGCAAAACTTCCTTACCACATCGAAAACATCTGCAAACAAGGAAACTTTATAGACAGAGATGGAATTTTAATTCCAGAGTGTGTGGAGTTTTAACACAGAATTGCAAATGTTGCTTGTTCTTTTCCCTTGTTATGTTGTATTGTACGGCCTGCCTTCTTGGAAGGACCAATCTGATCCTTGTAGAACATTTCCATTAAAACAACAGCGGTAGCAAACAATCTGTTTATCCCATCTTTCTCTTGAGAAGCAAAAACAGACTTACAAAGTGATTTCAGAGGGTCCTAAACCACCAAGAAATCTCCCTGGGGCTCTCCACAACAGTAAATAATTAGGTTCTATTTCGTTTGTAATTTAGATGAGAATGCTTTTTAACTTAGCTTTTTCCTGAATGAGGTGGGTGGGCAATACCATTTGTGTTGTGGGAATTAATCTGAAATTCAGTATAATAGACTCACATTGTAAACCTTAGAATGCTGGATGTAATGGAGAAGATCCCAGATTATATCCAATCAGAGGAAGAGTTGTAGAATGCTATGCTGTATTAAAGCAAGTTGAAATATTACTGCTTCTGATCAGGATTGACTAAATCCCAATGCACATCTTCCTTCACATCTTTACGTATTTCATATTACAGCTACATTAGATATTTTTTAATTCCTGTAAAATTCATATAGCATAAAATTAGCCATCTTAAGGTGTATGATTGAGTGGCACTCAGTATATTCACAGTGGTAGGCACTGATCACCTCTAGCTAGTTTCAAAATAATTTCATCACCCCGAAAGGAAACCCTGTGCCCATTAAGCAGTTGGCTCCCAATTTCCCCCTTCCCCCCCAGCCCCTGGCAATCATTAATCAACTTTCTGTCTCCATGGATTTACCTTATCTGAGTATTTCTTATAAATGGAATCATACAATATGTGATGTTTTGTGTCTGTCTTATTTCACTTAACATAATGGTTTTGAGGTTCAACCCGGTTGTAGCATCTATCGATACTTCATTCTTTTTATGGCTGAATAATATTCCATCGTGCGTATATGCTGCATTTTCTTTGCTCATTCACCCATTGATGGACATTTGGGTGGTTTCCACCTTTTGGCTTTTGTGAACTGTGGCTAGGAATATTTGTGTACAGGTGTTTGTTTGAGTACCTGTTTTCGGTTCTTTGGGTTATATACCTAGGAGTTGAGTTGCTAAGTTGTCTGGTAGTTCTACGTTTAACTTTTTGAGGAACCACTGAACTGTTTTCCATACCAGCTGCACTTCTACATTCCTGACAGTACTACGTATTTATGCTGGGATCTCGAACTGACTCTGGGGCTTCCAGATGAAATTCTGAACAATCGAGATGTGTTTTTTTTGGTCAGATAACACCAGTATATATTTTTTTGGAAAATTTTCAAAGGAAGCCTATGAAAGTGATCCATTCCTAAAGTTTGTATTTTAGTATCCATAATTTGTTATGCCGTTGATCTTCAGGCATCTGAACAAAACTTTTAAGAACAGTGTTTAAAAACTGAATTTACTCTGTTATTTAAATTAATATATCTAGTCCTTTCTTATTTTGTCTTCTATATCTAATATGTAAATAACACTTTTGAAATATTTAGCTGATCTAGCAACCAGAGAGTAATGGACACACAGATTGCTTAGAGTAGGAAAAAGTTTCTGACTAGTAATTTTCAAATCAAGTGTTTGATTTGATTGACAGTAATTTTACTGCATAAGGAAGTGGGTTCTATCCTTCCAGTTTCCAGTTGGGTACATCTTTTCTTTAGTTTTCTGTTGGCAGCTTAATCTTCCTTTTGTTGGTCGTTGCTAATGTTTTCCAGTCACTTAATGCACTGAACTGGTTTCTCCATGCTGAATTACATTTTGATTGGTTTAAACATGGTTTATTACTTTGTCACAGAATGTGATGGACCCCTTTTGGTGCCTAGCAAACTGCTGTTGACACATCCCTCCAACTTTCTTGCTGTTGGAAAGAGTCCAGACTTTGTTCTAGTGGTTGTTTCCTCCGTGTGTTCTGGGAAGGTGAGCCTCCTAAGCCCCAGGGTATAGATCATAATTATTCTTAGGGAGTTAGTCCTATGCCTTATGCCATAGGTAATTGGTTTAAGCTGAAGAACTGTGAAGGCTTTCTTCATTTTCTTAAAAAAAAGAAACGTAAGACAGGAATTCGTTCCCTTCTTTACCATAAGAACATGATACTTGGAGCTGCAGGGGCAACAGTGGAACTGTGAGAGAAAAGTAAGGGATTCACAGAGGAGCCCCGCCCAAGCGCCCTGACATTACTGAGCTTCTGAGTTAGTCAACCCAGAGACTGCCCTGCCTCTTCTTGCCATTTGAGATGCTAAATTCTTCATTGTCTGAGACACTTTTTAATTGATCATTCTGTTACTGAAAGCATCCTAACTCATACCAGAAGATAGATAGAAAATGTTTTGTTAAAATGTGAAAAAAACAATATACTTCATAATTCCCACATGTAAAATTCAGGAAACTTTATAGGTTAAAAAAAATTTTTTTTATAGGTAAAAATTCAGGACATTTTATAGGCTGAGACATTTTCTTTAAACGCCTTTCATTTACCATTGAGGTAACTATTATCCTCCATCATATAAATTATAAATAAAGATGGGTTTTACCTAAGGGAAGAAACAAGTAGGACTAGTTTTGTTCACACATACATATCAGCTCCTCAGCCTGTTTGTGCCTGAAAGTAGTTTTGTGGCCTAGAATGTAATGCCCAAACTAAACCTGCTGAATCAGAATCTCCTGAGGTTTGGTTTGGTAGTGTGTATTTTAAGCCAGTTCTCCCATGATTATGAGGCAACCAGTATTTGAGTTTAGGAATCACTGACCTAGGATAAATGTCTAAATTTCTCAGTGCTTTAGAACTCTAAATACTGCTGCCCTTTTTTGCTGGTAATAAAAAAGTATTTGAATTTCACATTTCAGAAGCTAAATTGATACCGAGACATTGACTGTCAAAGATATGAAATACATGTGAAAGTACCATTCTTGAATTTGTCCTTTGTTCTCTCTGCACTGTTTATTTAGCGGCTTTGTTTAGACATGGCAAATATTGTATAATTTGAGGAAAGCGGGTTTTTTTTGTTTTATTTCTTTCCTGTTCTGTTTTGTATACCTTGTAAACCACTTTACTTTTTCCTAAATACATTGTCTTAACTCAGGACTCTTTTGTTATGGAAATCGAACTCAAATTTTTAGGCATAAAGAGGAATTAGATGGTTTATATACTCAAAGTCTGTAGAAGGCATGGGTGCAACTCTGGGGAGTGGCAGTAGGGTTTGGAAGTAGTAACCCTTAACTCTGCAGGAGTTTTGCTGCTTCTCACTGGTGTTTGGCCTTATTATCTCAGATTCCACCCATCCTCTGTGGGTTTATGCTCAAAGGCCATTTACATTTGTCTCCGCATTTTTGATCCACGTGTCTTTCAGAATAGTAATTGTTATTGCTTAATGAGCTCTAATTATGTGTCAAATACTGTTATAGGGGCTTTAATGTTTGTATTCATCTAATCCTTATAACAGTCCTATGAGGATGGTGCTGCTGTTATATCCGTTTTAGAGGTGAAGAGCTGAGGCACAGAAGAGGTACAGTAGTTTTCCTAAGGCCTCACCTAAGCTTCTGACCTAGGCAGTCTGGTTCCAGAATCCATTTATGCTATAGCATCTCATACTCTTACTTGTTTTTTTATTTATGTAGTTATTTACCCACAACTAGTTTGGACATTTCATTTCTTTTTCTTTCTTTTTTTAGTTCTCCCACAGGAGCCAAAGCAAATGCTTCTTCTGCAGAAGAAGCAATATCTTCAATAAATGTTCGTTGAATGAATTTTAAAAATCTGTTAATAGTAGCCAAGGAAATTAAATCTCAACCCAGGTTTGTTTAATTTTTCTTTTCAACACTGGACAGCAGTATGTGTAACATTTCTAATAAACTTCTAATGTAAGGTATTTTCACTTAAAAGCAGAAAAAACTTGTAGGCCAAGGAATTTGTGCAAATGAGGTGTAAAAACAAAGAAATTACTCCTCCAGTGCCAGAAATGTGAGTGTAGAAGTGTAGTACATTAAAACCTGTTTTGTTTTGTAAGGGAGAATACTCATACCTCGAACTTGGCCTTGGCAGGCAGACGGTCTTGAAGTTGTTGCCACAAAACCACCCGATTGTGTCTGTTATATAATGTCATGAAGAGAAAGGGATGACTTATGAGGACCTTTCGTGCAGTCATTTGTAGATATAAATGTCTCTTTGGTCCCGAGGCTATGTCTCAATTATGGGTCTCCATAACATACTACATTCCTCTTCTGCGGTAGTAAAACCTTTAAAAAACATGCATGTTCTCTTGCCTCCTTTCAAAAGAGTAAGAAGTACTTCTATTGACTAAATGAAGCCGACACACAAAGCACCATTATAATAAGTTTCTTTGAGGCCTGTTTTTTGATGATAATGAAACCGGTGACACTGTCATATGTTTGATTCTATTCCCGCATCAAAAATAGGCCATGTATCTTCCAGGCAGACGGTATAAGTATAGAATCTATTTAGTACTTGAATAATAGATGTTTTGTTGGTAAATCAGGCTCTGTAGAAAACCAGTTAGATTTTATAATTTCTTTCAGAATGAAAATCAGTTTATATACAGGTAGGGTGTAAGTCACAAACTATTGTTCAAAAATGTATATTCATCCAGAGTTGAAGTTAGGACCTAGTCAAGGAAATTAGGTGTAAATTTGTATCTGTTTTCCTTGGTTGTTGATATATTATTTCATATTCATCAATGTGTTCTGGAGTCTGAATTTCTTTATTATGTTAGAATTTAAGATTATCTTTTATTATTTCCAAATCTAATTTTTTATTAGTTACCATTGGACGTTAAAGTACAAAATTAGCAAAGTTTTCAGACGTTACTTGTTGTGCACATACACTTTTACCTGGAATTTTTCTAGAATTGAAATGGTTGCAGTTAAAATATAGGTAAAGATGCCAGAGCCTATCAAAAAATTGACTACTCAGAATCCATTTCTTTCCCTATCAAGTGAAAAGCACCCAGAGATAGTTTGGGAGTTTAGATAGTCAAAGGAGGTATAAACATAACCAGACATTTCACCTGTAGCTCCGAAGTTGAGATGTCATTTGCTAGTCGTGAAAGGGAAGAAAGATGATCGGTTTTAATGCCCACATCATTGCTGCCTTTTAGATTTTATCTCTTACTTTGGTTTGTATTTGGTTTTATAGATGTGTAAGCTTATTAGAGTTAGTCCACTTTCTGTGAGTATGTATGTTCTATTTATTTTTCAGACTAGTTGACAAACATCTTTACTGACAGATCCTTTGAGATATAGGTGTGTATGACTGCACATTTTGTTGGTCATGCTAACTGTTTGTGATATGTATTACTGCAGCTACCTGAGTGAGGGAAATTGGGGGAAATCTCTCCAAGGAGGTGACATTTGAGCTGGACCAAAGGTGTAAATTGGTGAGATACACAAATTATGACAGAGTTCGCAAGGAGGAAGTCATGGCTAGCAATCTCACACAAGAAGTGGAAAGAATTTTAAAAGGATTGGAAGAAGGCTTCCCTGGTGGCTCAGTGGTTGAGAGTCCGCCTGCTGATGCAGGGGACACGGGTTCGTGCCCCGGTCCGGGAAGATCCCACATGCCGCGGAGCGGCTGAGCCCGTGAGCCATGGCCGTTAAGTCTGCGCGTCCGGAGCCTGTGCTTCGCAACGGGAGAGGCTACAACAGTGAGAGGCCCGCGTACCACCAAAAAAAAAAAAAAAAAAAAAAAAGGATTGGAAGAAATAAATTAAAGGGATTATATGATGGCCGAGTCAGTATCTTATTAAACTGGCCTTTAAGGGCCAGCTTGGTCATCAATGACCTGAGAACTGGATATTTTCAAATTAGAAGGTTCCTTGTCCTGTTAGTAAGCAAGTATATTTAGTAGCTACCACTCCCTGGGGAAGAAGACTCTAGTGGTATGAAGGACTTTTTCATTATAATTGGTTCCTTCCTAAGCAGGTGTTTGTGGATTAATCTGATTCTTAAATCATTCAGCTCTTCCAATTACTTTTTCCAAGGGTTTGCTGTGTTATGAAATTTTAGCACTAGTAGAAAACCCAGCTGGTAGTGTGGAACAACCCTTGAACATTTTTGTGTAGTGAATGGAGAATATCTGAACTGTTACATCAGAGTCAAGTGAGGATGACTCCAGTGCTCACCGTGATTGTCTTCCTTAGTGGTGTTGAGTTGGTTTCTGTGCTGAACTTCAGTTGATGTAGCGGTTACCTGTCCGTGCACTAAGTTCATGGGACATTTGGATTGTCTCTCAGGCTATCGTTGGGTGTGAGTGTTTGATTTCTGTGAGTTGACAGATTTACTCTTTACCTGATTGCCACCTTTTAACAGAAGATAATGAGGATGTGAGACACCGTAGTTGTGAATTATAGCCAGTCCTTTGTATCCAAGGGTTCTGCATCCACTGATTCTACTAACTGGATCAAAAATATTTAGGGCGAAAATTCCAAAAGGTTCCAAAGAGCAAAGCTTGAATTTGCCTATTTACATACCATTTACAATGTATCAGGTATTATAAGTAATCTGGAGATGGTGTAAAGTATGCTAGGGGCTGTGCGTGTAGGTTATATGCAAATACTGTGTCATTTTAGATGAGGGACTTGAGCGTCCATGACGTTTGGTATCTGAGGGATGAGGGTCTTGGAACCAAAACCCCACAGATACTGAGGGACGACTGTATTTTTAATTTCCTTTTGTAAATTGATACCTTGATGTTTCTTTTTTAAGTCATGAAGATATGGTGGTTGATATGCCAAGACGAATTAATTTGGAAATTTGGGAGAAAGGAAAAGGAGTCTAGCCGTATTCTTACTTTACCTTTGTAAAGTATGTACCTGTGTACCTCTCCATCTGGCTATTTATCTGTATCCTTTATAATATTCTTTATAATAAACTGGTAAATGTAAGTAACTCTGTGAGTTCTGTGAGCCACTCAAACTAATCAGTCACACCTGAGAAGGGGGCTGTGGGAACCTCCATTTATAGCGAGTGGTATCTAAAGTTGGGTGGGGCTGGGATGGGGCTGGGGGGACAGTTTGTGGAGCTGAGCCTGTGGGCCCTGACTCTATCTCCAGGTAGATTGTGCCAAAGTTAATTGCCTGGTAGTGTCAGAAGAAACACACCTCCGAAATATGTGGTTGTGGCCTTCTCGTTGCACTAATATTTTTCTGACCTGAAAGATCTGCATTAATTAAGTGACCTCGAAGATAAAAATCAGTAATCAAGTGATGGGACATTTGAGCACTTTGTGTCATCCAGCACTGTGAGACACAGTATGGAAAAGACATCGGTGGATCTGTTTCTCACCCATTAAAAGAGCTTCCGCTTTGGGTATTAGTGATGAGTAAATGGGCACCAAATTATAGAGACAGTTGGGTGCTGGATTGAGTCGTTTGGATTCATGCCTGTTTTGCAAAGTGAAGGCTGGGGAACCAGGTCACATAATTCAGGGTCAGTGGTGGCATTTTTAAGAACTGAGTGGGCAAGAGTTTTAAATGCCACTGAGAAGCGAAGTAACCAAGAATGGGAAAATGACAGTTACCACAACTGCATCCTCAGTCATTATCACCAAGAGCCCTAAAGAATGTCCTGAAGCACATTGTTTGGTGGCACATGTTTTGGAGGCCCTCACTGGACTTTTTTTCTGTGGCTTTTTAACAAAGCATGGTTCCTGCCCTGTAGTGTAGAGATTCATGGAAAGAGAATCAGGATTAATTGAGATTTAGGATTCTCTACTGATTTAAAGAAGTTCATTAGCTCTGACAGAGTAATGCGGCAGACATCCACGATCTACCTCAGCTTCCTTTCCTAAAAATGTTGTTTGGGCAGAATCAAAAAAGCTAAACTAGCCATCCCTGACTTTGGGGGAAGCAGGGCAGAATCTCACGAGGCACCTGTAAGAATTGTCCTGTTGGTATGCTTTTTTTTTTTTTTCCTTAAATGAATAGTTTCTCTGTTAATTGGGCACCTTTCGTAGGTGTAAAATTTAGATTACATCTTAAATTTGTGCTTTCACAACTACTGCTACCTCTAACTGAAATCTCCTCTTGAAGTAGGTCAGCTGTCATTTACTGTACGTTGTTAAGTCTTTTCCAGCCTCCCCCAGGCATGTAGCCACTTCCTCTTCTGTGCTCTGCAAATCAGGGTATGTTATAATGATCTGTTTATAGCTCTGTCTTCCCTATTAAACTGTCAATTCCAGACTGTTCTGACCTTGAGAGGAGGGGCCTTATCTTATTCCCTCTTTTATGTTCCTTGCTCAACCACACTGTTTTACCTGTGGAGATCCTGTAAACCGTGGGTGGTGGGTGGAAGGACCTGAGCCTCCCAGGTCCTTGAGAAATAGTGCAGGGTGCTAGTAATTTCATAAACCAAACACTGGTCGACTTGTTAGTTCTTGGTAACCCTGGTAGTCTTTCAGAGTCTCTTTACAGATCTCTGCTGCTCCATTATTGTTTTTCTCCTGGCAGCCATATACAGAACCACCATGCCACTGTGATTCTGCAAACATATTATGCTGCCATTTTATTACAGAAATGTTTGCCTTCAGATGGGATAATTTTATAGCATATACAACAGTGACTGCACCTAAACCAGATCTGCTAGAATAACATACAACTTCCTTCTTAGTTCATTTTAAAAGTGTTTTGTTAAAACTATCCTGATGGTGTGAACAGTTGAAGACTTACATAACACAAGGTCACATTGGTTTGGGGTAGATATAATAGGCTTACTACATTTTAACCTTCAAATATTCTGCTTAAACATTGTTATGATTTGTGTCATTTAAAAGGGGCTGTCCTTTGCTTTTAGAACTATAGCAAAAGTTATTTTGTTGACTTCTCTTTGACGTTTTCAGGAATGGGTTTTGTTTTCCTTTTTAGTGTGAGAAGTTTAAACAGAGACTAATTGAGGCTAGGAAAACCTTCACTTTGAAAAAAAAAAAAATAGGACAGATCCATGAATGACTGATTACTTTTCTAAAACATATGCAAACCCTTCTGGTTATAGCAAACTGTGTCGGCTTGCTTGTCTATATTTCAAGCTACATGATGAAACAATTTTGTTTTCTCAACTTGGAATGCTATTTTAAATTTTTGTTATAGCAGTTTCCTATGAAAGGAGTGTTTCGGCTCCAGTTATGTTACATGCTAAATTTAGTTGTAAGACAACTTACTTTGATGTATCTGCACATTTTTATGTCATTAGCATTCTAACAGGATATTTCCAGTACGTTTTGTAAAATGGTTTGTCCGTACTCTTGTTAAGAGTCACCATTTTGGTTGAAGGGCATGAAATGCAGAAGAAATATAGTCGGTCATTAAATATGAGTTAACATTTAATCAAACACCTGTTATGTGGTAGGCACTTTTCCAATTTCTTACATGGTTTTTCTCATTTAATTCTCACAAAAATCCCATGAGGATTAAAGTGTTATTTTTATTTTCCATGTAAGGAAATTGAAGCATGGAGAGGCTAAGTAACTTGCCTGTGGTCAGAAAACTATTGAGAAGAAGAGCTGGGCTTGAACTTGGAGTCTTCTGACTCCAGAGCCTACGTGCTTGTGGCCATTAGGTAGACTGCCTCCTGTGTGAATAAGCATATGAAGAAAGGTTTAACCTCACTTGCAATTAAAACACACACACAGGACTTCCCTGGTGGCACAGTGGTTAAGAATCCGCCTGCCAATGCAGGGGACATGGGCTCGAGCCCCCGTCTGGGAAGATCCCACATGTCGCAGAGCAGCTAAGCCCGTGCGCCACAACTACTGAGCCTGTGCTCTAGAGCCTGCGAGCCACAACTCCTGAAGCCCGGGCACCTAGAGCCCATGCTCTGCAACAACAGGAGCCACCGCAATGAGAAGCCCGCGCACCGCAATGAAGAGTAGCTTCCGCTCAGAGCAACTAGAGAAAGCCCACGTGCAGCAACAAAGACCCAACGCAGCCAAAAATAAATAAATGAAATAAATTTTTAAGATAATAATAATAAATAAATAAAACACACACACACACACACAATTATAACCGTATTTTCTGTTAGATTTGCAGAGGAAAGTAATTGTCAATACCCAGTATGCGGGAAAGGAGAAATCTAATGCACTGAGGTATAAATATAAATTGTTACCTCTTTTTGGAGGGCGGAGCATGCGGATATTGAAAACATGCACATGCTTTGACCTGTCCATCCCACTTCTAAGAATTATCCTACACAGCTAAATACAGAAAAGTACAAAGGTGTCTAGACCGTGATATACATTAAGCACTATTTATAAGAAAAAATTTAAGTGTCCAGTAGGAATCAGGTTTGGGGAATTGTGATGTGCGGCCATCAAAAAAGAAAAGTTAGGGATGTAGTTACTGACATGGAAAGCTGCCCATGGCATATTGTTGAATTTAAAAAGCGGGTTGTAAAACAACATATATAGTTTGATTTCCTTATATTGAATAAATATGTGTTTATATACACACAAACTCTGGTCTAAAAGAATGTTCACCAAAATGTTAACAGCTGTTATCTTTACTGCTAGTTGGTATAACTTAGTGATCAGATGTATGGGTTTTGAAGTCTTGCAAAGTCACTTACTAGCATTGTGACCAGAGGCAAGTTCCCTAACTACTCTGTGCCTCAGTCTCTTCAGGAAAAGGGAGATCATTACAGAACCTACATCTTTGGGTTCTGAGGCTCAGATGAGTTTGTAAAGTGCTTGACATAATAAGTGATTAATTATTATCATTATTATTATCATTTTTAGGTGGTGGGACTGCAGGCAATTTTAGCTTTCTTTATACCTTTTATTGGCAGAATTTTTTGAAATAAGTATGAATCAACTTTGGAAACAATAGCAACAAAAAAAATGTTTTTAAAGGAATCATTTAAATAGGTTTGCTTACAGTTTTAACAGAAAATATCTGTGAAGAGCTAAGGTTATTTAAAATTCCTCCCAGAACATTCTTCACGAGCTGTTTGCAGCCACATATGCTGGTACTTCACCCTGTGCTATGTGCCAACTTTAAGGGAATTGAAATCATATTTTACTCTCATGGCTGGAAGGCATGCATAATCACAACAAACTCCTCTGGAGAAGCTGCCTCAGTTTGCAGCTGCAGTGACATACTGGTGCGTGACGTCAGTCTGGTGTCAGACTGGCAGAGTGGCAGGCTGGCCGGCAGCCACAGTGCATTTCCTGAGTGCTCAGTCCTCACAGCGCTCATTTGGGAGCAGCTCAAAGACAAAGCAGTGGAGTGTGATTTTTATTCCAGTATCCCCTTTTGCCTGTAGTTGAATGTCTGTTTACGAATGTGATTTTGATGGAGGCTGGTGAGTAATCCTTGTTACTTTCATGTATAATAATAAATAGCTGATGGCTAGATGAGTGGTAGTCCTTTTTTCTCAGTTAATGATCCTCTGATAAGTAATCTTTGTAGCCCTAGTGCCAGGCACAGTACCCAGTGCAAAGATTATAAATCATACATATTATAAATATTTCTATAACTGCGGTTTCTATAACTGAAGTATTGTGTTCTTGTAGAAATGTAAGTGCATTGTTAGGCTTTTCAAATGACTTGAGGATTTTAAGATGTAATCTTCCTTTTGGTCTCTCCGTAACTTGAAGTTGCATACATGCACAGTAGTTGCAAATTGCTTGAAAGCCTAAAAATTTTTGTTTATTGTTTTAACTTCTTCAGAGGAGAGGCTTGATTTTTTCTTTTTCCCCCTTCACTAGAGCCAAATGAATAATTCTCAGAAGTTCCTTTGGAGGAGATGCAAACAGTACTCATTATATAATACTTTTATTAAAAAGTATGTTACTAGTCTAAATTAATTAACAGCTGAAGCTGCTAGTTATTTAATTCTTTAATTATCTGGTAATGTGATTCAAAATAGGAATTCACAAAGTAAGATCCTCAAAATAGGAATCCTCATTTACCTAAAATTTAAGAGCAATATAACGGCAGGAGATTATTATAGACGATATTTTGGCATTTAAAGTAATTAAATTACTACTGCCTTTGATTGTAAAGGCCGGCAACATGCCTTTAAAGATTTCTTATTATCAATTTTAATTCATGTCTCTTTGAATTGCACTATATGAATTGATTTAGTTGTTTTGAAATCATTAGTTTAAGAAGTAGGCTATGTTGGGTAAGTTTTGTGTGTGTGTGTGTGTGTGTATGTGGCTATTTTGGTTTTTTTTTCCCCTTCATTTTGAGTGGATGAATGATATTTTAATTTTAATTTCATACTATATAGTATAAACTGAAGCCTTTAAAGCCTTATGCTTTGTCATTTCTGGCATAATTCTTTTCTTGCAGGTTCAGTAGCAGCCTTGTGATTTCAGGGTCTTTTAGAGGAATTTTCCAATAAAGTTTTCTCTTAAAGAACAGGCACTTTTTACGTGTAAGTCTAGCTGAAGAAAAGACAATACGAAAATTCTTAATAAATGTAAATATTTTCACATGAATTTTCTGAAGCAATTAAAGAATAAGACTATTTGTACATATTTTTTAAGTGAGTAAGATAGGTACTGAAAGGAAGTGATCTAAATCAGTCGTTTATATGCAAATGTGCGAAGATATCAATAATTGCCTTATTATGACTCCTAATACATTGTATTTCTTCTATATTTAGAAGCACAGGTTATAGAAGTAGGGTTTCAACTTTATTTTATTTGACTTGACAGTCTTAATTCAAGATCCACAATTTTTCCCATAAACTGCAGAATTTTCAGCTGAAAATTCTGCTGAGAGCTAGAAAGTATATAGAGAATTCATTAATATTTTTATTCCCTGTAAAATTTATCTCAAATCTACCTAAAATATTTTAACATGGTTTTAAAATAGCCTGTATTTTAAACTTAATCAGTAAGTTACTGTAGTCATGATGAATTGGTATATATTCAGTATACACTCTAAACAAAGATGTTTTTGAAGCATTATGACATCAGAGGTCATTGGCCTAAACGCTATTAAAGTTCAAGTGAAGACAAGCTCCTTAAACTTTTTTGTATGAACAGGAAATTAAGTCTGGCAAAACAAAAAAGAAGGGAGGATGAGCAGAGCTTGTTGAGGGGGGAGGAGGGATAACCTGAAATTGACTTAACAGTCTGACTCAAGTCTAAAGCACTGGGGATAAAGTGCTTGTCTGTTTTCTAGTGAATAAGGTGTGCTTTGAGGAACTCTTTCCACCAAAACTGAAGCCTGATGGTAAAATATAATTGCCGTATTCTTCAAGTTTGAAATTTAGCTTAATTAGTAAACTCAGATGGAATAGTAATTCTTTAAGCCCGTTATAGTCTTGAACTATATTTTTGTTTCCTAGTAGGGACAGTACAAAACCTTGTGCTTAATAGATGCTTAATGAATATTTGAGCATGAATAAGTGAATTGATGAAGCAAGTGAAATGAGTGAGGAGAATATCTTGATCCTGTATTAGAGAGATTTCATCTTTTCTGGGATGATGAACACCTACTAGTTATCTAAGCAACTAATAGCATGCCGTGGCCTTGCATTCTGTTCGAAGGAAGTGTCTCCAGAGTAGAATGCGGCCATCGCAGCGGCCTACAGTGGCCATTGGAGTTCATTGCCGGCTTTGCTCACTGTGTCTCGGTCTCTGCCGTGGGAAGTGGGCCCTGCCCTGGTATTCTGAGTCAGATTTCTGTCCAACTCCTACCTCATCTGTAAGTGAGAAATCTCTCAGTACTTGGGGATAATGATTTGCTGACTAAACTGAGCCTTAGTTAAAGTGCTGTGTGTGTCACATAAGTGCATTATTATTTGGACCTTTTCAGAGTTAAAAATATATATATTCCTTTGAAATTGAAGTGACAGAGAACCTAAGAATGGAGCAAATACATTGCTTCAAAACTTATATAATAAAATTTTTATATGTAAATATATTTTAACTCAAAGCCTAGATTTTCAGCCCCATTTCTGTGCCTGCATCCCTTCAATCTGTGCTAAACTCTGGCCACATCCGAATATTCTTGCTGATTCATGGAGGCTCAATTCAAATGGCAGCCACTTCTGTGCCTCCTTCCGCGCTCTTCCCCTTTCTAAGCAAGATCAGTCCCTAATCTGCCTCCCCTTTGTGTTTTGTTTTTGGTTATATTACTCCTCCTGTTTGTTTATGTATAACATTGTTAAGGCTGTGTATCATCAGTGCCTGTCTCATATTGAATGAATGAACGTATATAAGTTACACAAAAACACAGCCATTTTGAAAGAAAGTACTGTTTTTTAACAAAATCTTTTTGTTGCATAAAGGTATCATTTGACTTATTAGTAACTCCCTTTTTGTTCTTGAAGTGGTTGTTTAGATAAAGCTCATGCAATATTAAAATGATTAAAAACTATGCAATGAAGGATAGTAAAATTCAATGATGACTGATTTTTTTTTTTTTCTATTTGAATTGAGCTGTTCAGTGTGTCAGCTTGATTCTGTTGGGAAGAATGTTTCATCTACAATAAAATAATTGGATCTTTTTTGCAACTGTGTGGTTATTTAAGTGTAGGTTAGAATTAGGTTAACTTTTTGAAGTAGTGTATAACCACCCACAAAAGCAAAAGAGATGGTGTTGAAATTCCTCTTTTTCTAATTTGTTGTTTGCTTCCTTCCCAGTGGTATAGTAAACTTACATTTAATGCATGTTACAATAAAACATTACTAATTAGCGTTCATTAGGGACTAGCAGAGTTGTCTGAATTAATGAAATTCTAGGTTATATATATATTTTAATGCCACATTATTGCTTTTAAATGCCAAGAATATTTCTGACTACTGACATGTTTCCAAGTTGGAGTTCTGCTTAGTTTTATTTTAAAACTCCATTAGATTTTTGTAATTAATAGTTTTTTTAATACAAGTGACTGTAATTTTTCAAATAAGTATTCTTTGAAACCTCTAAAATACACCCTGTGGTCATTTTTACTCTGTTGTGTGGTTTTACAAGGACTTCTTACATAGATCATTCAATAGTAAGCTTTAACCTTAGATTACTTGAACTTCACATTAAAGATAGGTCAGAGAGCCAGCAACTTTTTAAAGCAAGGGTGTGACATAATCTTACTTCTTTTCAGGAAAGCTAACTCTGCCTGCACATTCAAGTTTAGCTACTGTTTAGTGAGGGCTTTATTAGGTAATGGATGGTGGTGCTACCAGGTACTTGATCCTTTACAAAGCCCCATGGACTAAAGTTTGTTGTGGTTTTGGTTTTGGTTCCTGTTTTACAGAAAGAAGTTGAGGCTCAGTGAGGATGGTCTAAAAGGGAGATATCCTGATTAAAATGAGTTGGATTTGGACGTTAAGAGCCTTGGAGACATAAGAGCCTAGACTAAGGCAGTGATGGAGATGCCATTAGCTGTCTACTTGCATAGGGTAATTTCTGGGTAGCATCCAGAAATGTCACTTGATTCTTGAGTGCTTGACAGAAAATTACTCTGGTGGATTAGCTTGTACATTCTAAGAGCGATTTTTCTGTTTTAACCATAAAGTGTCATTTAACCTTCCCATTTAAAAGCTTCTTAAGAATCACTTATATGGCTTCCAAGTGAGAGAATTATCTAAATTATTTTAAGCATTTTTGTGTATAATGTAATTTATTAAGTGATCTAAAGTGTAGCTGTCCCATAACACTCAGGATGGATAACAGTTATTAACGTGCTGGGTACATTTTGTTCGTAACTAGCATGGTGTTAATTGAATTATTCTTACACTACTTCCAAAATTATTTAAAATCTATTGTAAAATTTATTTTGTAGATTCTAAATGAGCATATTGGTTTTATTCAGGAAGATTTTTTCAGAAGATGATTTAGAAATTATCTGTAAATACAAAAAACTAAAACAGATGAATTTATGTCTCATTTTTTGAATTTTTTATTTTTTTCTTTATTTTGTTCCTAGTCTATAATAATGCTTTCAGCTTTGTACTCTTGCAGCGTTGCATCATACTCCTGTTTTCCCAGCGGAAAAAGCAAGTTTTCTGTTCCTGTTGGGTGATTCTGTAAAGCCCATTCTTTACTGTTGTTGTTATTCGTACTTAAATTCTTTGGGACCGATAATCAAATGTGAGGTTACATTTACAATTATGTTGTGATAATGTTGTCTGAGCAGCTAAGCGTGGGAAATGATTGCAAAGCCTTAGAAAATAAGAAGATGGAAAAGAAATACTGGGTTTAAAATTAAGTTGGAATCAGAACGGGTTTCATTACTGTGCTTCAGATAGAAATAGTCTTGGGGTGATGCTAAGCAATGAGACAGAAAGGAGAAGAGGGAGGATACACGTCCATGGTCTATGCAAGAGGGAAGGACCTCCAAGGAAAGGATTGTGTTGTGTTGTGCTGTGTTTGTTACATTGGGAGAAGATGTAGGGCAGAATGTAGAAGTCCCACTGGCTGAGATGAGTCAAGGAAGGGGCAGCTGTTGAAAGGGGGGGAAGGGGGACTAAACAGGGCACAACTGAAACCTTGGGGACCACGTCTCCATGTGACTTCTGACAGACACCTTCGTAAATGCTGTGAGCCTCAGTTTATTCACACGTAAAGTGAAGATAGTAATGCAGACCTCAGAGGGTCTGTGTGAGGATAGATGGTCAGGTTTCCAGTGTAGGGTGCGACAGAAGGAGTGTGTGAGCAGCACTGAGTGTGACTTCACGTGGTGATTACTATTTAGGTGATGATTTTAATGTTTATTGTTGGGAGCGAGGATCATCGAGGCCCTCACACCTGTTCAGTCCTTCATTTCCCCCAAGAAATCTGAGCCAATCCATTTCCTGAATGATGAGAGGAGAGAGGATAGATTATGAAGGGTTAAGAGTGTAGGGAGAATTTGTAGATGTGGGTAAATGAATCACTGAGGTTTGAGCAGGATGTCTGGAAGCAGTTAGCTCTACGTTAAAGGCAAATGGCATTTAGAACTAAATGTGGGGAAAGGAAATATATACTTTACATGTTTTGCAAAGAAAAAAAATTACAGTCTTTTAGATTGCTGACTCAGTGGTTATTTCTCCACAAAACTAAGGCTCAAGAATTCAGTTTCTCTCAAGAAAAGGCATGGCACTTTTAGTGTTTTCTTTTGTTCTTAAGACACTGCTTTTAATTGTAGGCATAATTTTCCATACTCCAGTTTAAAAATAAATTGCAGGGCTTCCCTGGTGGCGCAGTGGTTGAGAGTCCGCCTGCCGATGCAGGGGACACAGGTTCGTGCCCCGGTCCGGGAAGATCCCACATGCCACAGAGCGGCTGGGCCCGTGAGCCATGGCCGCTGAGCCTGCGCTCCGCAACGGGATAGGCCACAGCAGTGAGAGGCCCGCGTACCGCAAATAAATAAATAAATAAATAAATAAATAAATAAATAAATTGCAGAGTCAGTCATTGTGGTAGTCAGATTTTAACATAACATTTTTCTCCTTTTTATTTAAAGGAAAATGAATTTAAATAGTTATCTGCATAGGACATTAATCAACTTTACATTTAACAATATTTTAAAATTTACCCTGGACCACCATAGAACCAATTGTGGAATTCATAACTAGAAAATAAAAATAATATTTAATAACTAAATCACTGCTACAAACATGTTTTTTAAACCTAATTTGAGACTGAGTCTTAGAGGGTAACATGCAGCGTTACGATTTCTATTGATAAAAGTTGTTCAACTTTTTTCTTTTTCTTAACTGAAGTATAATTGATTTACAGTGTTGTTAATTTCTGCTGTACAGCACAGTGATTCAGTTATACACACATATATGTATATATATTCTTCTCCATTATGTTTTATCACAGGATATTGATTATAGTTCCCTGTGTTATACAGTATGACCTTGTTGTTTATCCATTCTATATGTAATAGTTTGCAAAACTCTTCAATTTTAAAGTAAGTTGAAAAGTATAATTGTCTGATAGTGTAATGAAACCAAGGCCAAATTGAGAATGTACAATATTCTTTTTGGTTTGAGTGGAAGGATCTTGAAGAGTTGTCAGTGAACATCTGAGCTGTTTGCTGTCTGGTTTTCTACCTAAATTTGAGAAATACAGTCGCTTCCATAATCCCCACATCTCTCTGCCTTGCTCCAGTCCACATTGTGGGTATGTGGCAGCTTGTGTGGGTTGGGCCCTTGTAAAAGTCCAAGTCATGATGGTGGCTTCTCTACCAGGGTTGCAAAAAGAATTGCCAAACCACTATGATATCCTATTTTTCTTAGACTAAATTAAATCCTTCTTTCTCTCCCATAAGGGAAATACACGATTCTGAGCAAATCATACAGATGGGTTTGCAGCTGAATTTAATAAGAGACAACCAAAATCTCTTCTGTGGGACAGAGTTTTCTAAAATAACATATTTTGTTTGTGCATAGTGGATAAATTTTCAACCTTCTTGCCATGGATACACATATAAAACACTACCTAATAAACCTTGCTTTGTCTAATGTATTACTCAGAAGAATTATTGGCTGTTATTGACAATGTTACTAGCAATTTCAATATTTATTTCTTAAATTAAAAAACAGAGTGGATTTTGTAGTAAAGCGGTCATTGGTGTTACTCGTGAAGCAAAGGTATTTAAAAAAAAAAAAAAACACAAAAACAAGTACTCCCGGGGAGAATTGCAGCACTAAGAAGTAGCCAGTATATAGTTATTAATGGCCAAAACATTAAAAAAATTTTCCTAACACCAAATGCAAAGGCAACAAAAGCAAAAATAAACAAGTGGGACTGCATCAAACTAAAAAGCCTCTGCACAACAAAGGAAACAATCAACAAAATGAAAAGGCAACCTACCTAATAGGAGAAGATATTTGCAAATCATGTATCTGATAAGGAGTAATAATCTCAAATATATAAAGAACTCATACAACTCAATAGCAAAAAAAAAAAAAAAAATCCAGTTAAAAAAACTGGGCAGAGGGTCTAAATAGACATTTTTCCAAAGAAGACATACAGATGGCCAACAGGTACATGAAAATGTGCTCAACAATACTAATCATCAGGGAAATGCAAATCAAAGCCACAGTGAGCTATCACCTCACACCTGTTACATTGGCTGCCATCAGAAATATAAGAGATAACGAGAGTTGGTGATGATGTGGAGAAAAGGGAACCGGGAATGTAAATTGGTGCAGCCACTGTGGAAAACAATATAGAGTGTCCTCAAAAAATTAAAAATAGAACTCCCATGTTGATCCAGCAATTCCACTTCTGGGTATTTATCCAAAGGAAACAAAAACACTAACTCAAAAAGCTATCTGCACTGCCCCCCACCTCCCACATTCACTGCAGCATTATTTACAATAGCCAAGATATGGAAACAACCTAAGTGTCCATCAGTGGATGAATGGATAAAGAAGATGTAGTGTGTACATACACATACATGTACATATGCACATGATGGAATATTATTCAGCCATTAAAAAGGAAGGCAGTCTTTCCATTTGCAACAACAGGGATGGACCTTGAGGGCATGATGCTAAGTGAAACAAGTCAGACAGAGAAAGACAAATACTCTATGATCTTACTTATATGTAGAATCTTTAAAAAGGGAGAGAGAGCTTATAGATAACAGAAAACAGATGGATGGTTACAGAGGCAGGGGAAAGGGTAGGGAGGGTGAAATGGGTGAAGGAGGTCAAAAGGTACAAACTTCCAGTGTTAAAATAAATAAGTCATGGGGGTATAATGTACAGCATAGTGACTATAGTTAATAATACTATTTTGCATATTTGAAAGTTGCTAAGATCTTAAAAGTTATTATCACAGGAAAAAAAATTTTTGTAACTGTATGATGACTGATGTTAACTATTAACTAGACTTACTGTGATCATTTCACAATATATTCAAATACTGACTCATTATCTTCTATACCTGAGACTAATATAATGTTATATGTCAATTAATTTCAAGTTTGAAATTAATTAATTAAAACAATGCAAAGGAAAAAACTTTTTTTCTGAGGGTGTAAATAAAACCTCTAGAGTTTCTGAAGTTCAGCTTAAATCACCCTCTTTACCTTCCCAAAGCTTCACAAAAGAATAACCTGGTAAAGCATTTTCCTCTTTTATCAGACAGAACAGGAAAATCTAGTTTTGAATATGCTAGTACCAGTATTTTCTTTGAAAACCTATGTGAGTTGCTTTCTCTAAGAAAAATGAAATGTTTCCTTAGCTAATAGCCTTTCCCTTCTCCTTCTTCCTTGCTATTATAATATAACCTCATTTTATTCACTTTCCTCTCTGTGAGCCACAGACAAAATTGTGAATCTTGAATGGTGTGAGTTCACTTACCATTGATTGAATTAGACGTAGACGCATATGTCTGGCTAATGAGAGCCTGGACAAGGATGGCCAGGGAGCTCTTGGGAAATTTCTTGAAAAGGAATATGTAAGCAGAGACTTTACTTTCACCTCTGGACTCTATGGTCTGCATGTGATGTTTGGGACCACAGCAGCCAGTTTGGGACTATGCAGATGCCTAACTAAACAGGACGAGCCAATCAGTGTTGCCATATATTATGCAGTCATGAATAATATCTCCTTGAAATCTCAAATGTTCTTATCTTTAAATCAGGAATAGCGCCTTTCCATGCTTGGTTCAAAGAATATAATACCATGTGCTGTACTGATTCATTATATGCAGCATTGCTCTAATTTTTCATTTTAATTTTTCGATCTAGTACTCTCAGTACTATATTCATTTTTGAAAAAATCAGACAAATCCTGATGTTTTAAAGAACTTGTGAGGGTATTTTACCTATTTATAAATATTTGATATAAAATTTACATTTACGCTCAACAGAAGTTGTAAAGGTTTGGCCTTATTGTTGGATGACAGGAGTTTTATAACCAGATTTCATGTGTCAGTTCATAGTCAGTTGTGTTAATAAATACTTCATCTTTGACCTTGCGTAGTTTGAAATAACACTCCATTAAGAGTGAAACAGTTCCTTCAGTGTTACTGAAGTCGGTGTTCCTGACTTTCATCATTATACTAAAAAATTTAAACACCATATTAGCAGACATCTTTTTTCCTCTCTTTCTAAACCTGTAATTTTATTGGGGTTTATATTTGAAATGTGCATTTTATGCATCTTTTTAGTGTATGGGAGTTGTTTCCTTAGGGACGTCGTTGGTTGGAATCCTCCCTCTGCTCTCCTGCTGAGAGCAGACTAGCAACGTGGACTGAACCAAAAAATGTCTTCCTTCGGCAAGCCTGGAAATGGACACCCATCATCCCTGATTTTCAGAGCGCTGCCCCACAGTCTCAGTTACTCTTCATATAACAGAACCTGCTGCTTAGAGTTGACTCTAACCCACTAAATTTTGTTTCCATAAATAGGTTATAGGAGCCATGTAGTTTATCAGCTTATTCCCTTTTGATGTAAAGCTCAGAACTGCTTAAACAGCACACCTTTGCCCAGGTTTTCTGGTACAGTTACCTCCATGATGCATTGTTCACTTCACAGATAAGATCTGAAAAAGAATAAGGGAGTAATGAATTTCTGTTCCATCTCCAGTAGATATGTCATTTTTAATTTGTTTTTTATATAATTTGGTGGAAATATACCATTTTATACACACACTGATTTATTCATCTTAATATCTTTTAAAACCAAATTATTATTGAATGGAATAGTTCCATAAAGGCTGGAATTAAGGAGGTCTTTCATTTGATTTTCTAGTTTTAGTAAATGATTAAATGTCTAGTAATAAATAGTGAAGAGGGCATAGTGCCAAAGAACAAGCAATTTGTGTTGCAACGTGTCCATTTCTTGATAACCTTTTCTAAAAATGGCATCGATTCAATCCTTTATCTGGGCCTTTGATAGAGCATGATCCTCAGATTCAGCTGTTGAATATGACCAATTTCCTTCAGTCCTGAACTCTGGAAGAGCAGAAGCCTTTTTTGTTTTTTAAGTGTTGTCTGTTACTATTTAAAAACCTTCTCGAATACTGCCTTAAAAACATAGCTACTCTTGGACTCCCCTGGTGGCGCAGTGGTTGAGAGTCCGCCTGCCGATGCAGGGGACATGGGTTCCTGCTCTGGTCTGGGAAGATCCCACATGCCGCGGAGCAGCTGGGCCCGTGAGCCATGGCCGCTCAGCCTGCGCGTCCGGAGCCTGTGCTCCGCAACGGGAGAGGCCGCAACAGTGAGAGGCCCGCGGACCGCAAAAAACAAAACAAAACAAAAAAAACATAGCTACTCTTGCTCTGGAGCTTTTATATTAGAATTACTTTTCTCCTCTATTTTTTGTTTTTGGACATGTTAGGGGTATCTTGACCAGAAGCATGAACGCCAAGAGCAATCACAACTTTATTCTTTTACAATAAATACTGAGTAGTGGGATAACATGTGTTTTTAAACAGTTTTGGGGGTACGTGTTAATATGAACTGTTACGGTTTAAACAGGTGACTGAACAGTAGTCTGATGACGACAACATATGCTCAAAGTCCTGTAGTGCATAAAAAAAGTAAGTAACAGTTATCGAGGGCTTGTCTGTTCCAGGCCATGTTTATACTCTTTACTCTTAACATCCCCACTAGACAGTAAGTTCCATGAGGACAGTGATTTTTATGTTTTATTAACTGCCATCCCCAGGTGCCCAGAACAGTTCTGAACAAATAAAGTAACAACCTGTGACATAGCTACTGTTACCTAATTGAGGCAGTTGGGGCATGGACAGTCACAGTAACTTACTTGCCTAAGGTCACCTAGCTAGTGAGAGGAAGAGCTGGGATTCACACCTAAGTAGTCTGATTCATGGACCAGTGGTCTCAATGGCTGCTTCTGTTGTCTCTAGAGAAGAACAGGAACACAAAGAAATAATAAGTGTGGCTTATTTGGTAGAGTTCATTGTTAGAGGGCTATGGTGGTCTAACGCAGGGCTTATCAACCTCAGCGCTGTTGATATTGGGGGCTGGATACTTCTTTCATGTGGAAAACTTTCCTGCACATTGCAAGATGTTGGGCAGCATCCTGGCCTCTACCCACTACATACCATCCCCAGTTGTAACATTCAAATATATTACCAGACAATGGATGGACAGCAAGGTCCTACTGTATAGCACAGGGAACTACAGTCAGTGTCCTGGGATAAACCATAATGGAAAAGAATATAAAAAGGAATGTGTATATATGCATAACTAAGTCAATTTGCTGTATAGCAGAAATTAACAACGTTGTAAATCAGCTGTACTTCAATAATGTATATATTACCAGACATTTCCAAATGTCCCATGGGAGATAAAACTCATTCCCAGTTGAAAACCACTGGTCTAAACCTACACATTAAACCATCACAGACAGAAGTCTGGAAGTAAGAGTTAGGTGGAGGCGAATACTTGATCTCATATTTAGAAAAGTTTGGACCTCCTCCTATGCCACAGTGAGTCAGAAAGAAGGGAATTAGTTTGTTCTGTGACCATAAGGGTATTTTATATCAAGACCTGAATTTTATCCCTTCTTTGTAAGGATTCCTCTAGAAGCACAAATTTATATAAAACCATATCTTTTCAACTTTTCCCTTTCGGTCATGAAGAGCATAAAATCTCTGGCAAGGGTTTTTTGAATAACACCTTGTCTAGTAAAGCTTCGAATGCATTTTTAGTAGCACAGAGGTATGTTAGTTCATAATTTAGTAGTACAGTCACTTTTGCTGTAACAGTATCTGAAGATACAGTATCTGTATCTTCCTAAAAATCGCCTCTCTGTGCAAAATTTGACAATGAAAGCATGGGGCTTTTGTGGAAAATGGGTTTAGGGGCACAGCACTAAAAAACCTCATTAGTAACACATAAAAATAAAGATAGGAACCTAGTGAAAGTGGTAGCGCAGTTTCACACATATTAAATGGTTAGAAAATACAAAAATACTACATATACTCTCTGCGTTGAGAAAGCCCTGCAGTTTGCTTGTGGAAATGGAATTGGAAGGGTTTCAGCTTGTGAATTATTGGGAACTGTTGGAAGTAGGGAGTTGTGAAATTAGAAAAAGTTGTATCACTGCATGTGGATGGGTGTGTTTCGTGAAGCAGGCAATGAACTGAAGTAGCTGGTGGACGTTTGAGAGTGTGCAGGTGTGTGATCTGTGTGCTCCTAGGGGCTGCATCATCAAGGTGCAGTTTCTGCACTCACCTAGACTTTCTCGTGGACGGGATCATGCATAAACAAATGCAGGATTTATGTGACACTCAAATTGTTCCTTAATATATGAATTGAATTGGAACACACTTCTACATGAATGTTATAGGAAAACTGATGGTACTCTTGATCTGAACTTTGAGGCCCTTCAAAAGAGGAGGGAAAAAAAAAAAAACCTTTGGACTACAAAAAGGATGGCGAGTGTAGGATGAAAACACACACTTTGTAAATAATGCTGGGGACAAACTGGTAGAATTGAAGGCTGGAATCTTGTCTTCCCTGCCCCCTCGTGGCCCTAAGCAGTCACTCCTCTTTTGCACCAAGGAAGGTGGTCATGACATGATACCTCGGCCAGCCACCTCCCACAGTGCCCAGTTGCTGTGTGTATTAAAGAACTCATGGATTATGCACTAAAAGAATCCTGTGCATTAACAGAGATAGCTTTTTCCTTATGTTTTCAAAGGTTCATTTGGATTTCATTTACATTGCTGTCATTTATTGGCACTCAGTATGCTTTTAACTCATATTTTTAGTTTCTGTAATTTAGACATTATGTTTATCCTTTACCATTACGGTACTTAAAAATGCAAGATTAGTATAAAAATGAAGTGTAAATGCCAACATAATAAGAAGGAATGGTTTTGAAATTTAAAAATGTGTATAAAAATAGATTTGCACAAGAGCAGTGAGAATTGACAATCCTATCAGGTAGTGGAAAATTACGACGTTTCAACAGTTAAGACTGGAATTTGGTTTGGCTGATGTTTTGGTTTGTCATACTCTTAATTTATTTTAATTCATTTTTAACAAAATGATTAGAAAACATTACTCTGATTTTTTATTTGCTAAGTATGTTGTTTTATGGGAGATGACAATTTTGTAACTAAACTAATTGCCTATAAAACCTCAGTCTTCTGAATTTGGATTTTATAGAAACCTAGTAATCTTGAATGACTGTAATTTAAAATATAAGTCAGAACAAATAAATAAACATTTCAGAGGACTTCTGTGTTTATGTTACAATTAGGTGTACATAGTAGGAAAGATTATTTCTTTCGTTAGAGAACAGCAAAAGACTTTCATGTTAGAGTATCCTTCGAAATAAATGAATTTTTCTGTCAATTTAATATCATGACATTAAAAGAAAACACATTGGGTACTTCGGAAAAGTAAAAGAACATAAATATGTTCATTTTTCATATTGGTTTTAGTCACTGAACTTTTAACTAAGATGGAATGCTAAGATTTTTATTTAGTTAGTTTTACTTTAAGACATTGTGATCTTAAAAGTACTTGGACAGGGCTTCCCTGGTGGCGCAGTGGTTGAGGATGTGCCGATGCAGGGGACACAGGTTCGTGCCCCGGGCTGGGAAGAGCCCACATGCCGCGGAGCAGCTGGGCCCGTGAGCCGTGGCCGCTGAGCCTGCGCGTCCGGAGCCTGTGCTCCACAACGGGAGAGGCCACAACAGTGAGAGGCCCGCGTACCGCAAAAAAAAAAAAAAAAAGTGCTTGGACAATAAAAATGTCAATGTCATTGAACTAGCATCCACTTTCCGGGAAAAGAATGTTTGTGTGCTCCTTTTTTTTTTTTGCAATCATTCCGTTGTCACAATAGTCAATATATAATTTTTTTTAACTGTATACCTTTTCTTTTATACGGTTTTAGTTTTATTTAATAAAGTTTCCAGTACTTGAGTAACCAATAAAAATAATATTACTGAAAGTTCAGATTTGGAAAAGGAACTTAAGTATCTGAAGTTTGCCAGAAAGTTTGTGGCCTGCGGTTATAAATGTCCTACAATACAGATCACATGTAATAATCTTTTAAGATTAACAAAGCAGTATTCAGTACAACATCTTGACAATTTCCTCCATAATGAAAGTAAGTTTTCTAAGATCTAGCACACCAATGATTGATCTTCCTTACAGGTCGCTTTGTGGTATGTTACTAAACGGGAAAAAAATATTTGTTTACAAATGATGTATTTTTTTTAGTATATCAAATGTATACTGCATATTATTCGGGGCATCTGTTATTTTTGGCTTAGATAAATAGTTTGGGATTTTTCTCCTCTCATTTCTAGAAAACAATAGGAAGCCTAAAGGTCTTATTCTCCAAAAAATAGTCACTCTTTAATCAAACCAGATTTTTTTTCAGCAAACATAATAAGTAGATTTTTCTTTGCTTGTGTTGTTGTTTGTGCATTTCATTTAAGATTTTTGTTTTCTCCTTCAGATTCCATTTTTCTATAGCATACTTCAGGTATCATAAAAATCAATCCCATTACATTATTTATGTAAAGATTCCTTTGTGAAGCCAAAACGCCATAAATTATTGCTCTTCCAGTGGTACTATGTTTTAATGTGCCAGTGCCCATCTGGTAGTACTGTTAGATTTATTTTTCCATCATGAATTTGGCATTAGGTTTCTGTAACGTACCTAGATTGGGATACTAAATAATGAACGTAGGTGGATACTCATACTTTTCTGTGGCCCACCTGTCACGTAAGATGCAATGATTGTGGAGTCAGATCAACTTACTTTTGTTTATACAATAGAAGAACAAATTGAGGTCATACTGGTGGTGGGCATGGGGTTGGGAGTGGTGAGTCTAGCTGTACTGTAAAACTGTAACATTTACACAAACGTGTACACACGGTAGATAGTAGAAAAGGTTATGTAGGAGTGTCAACACCTGGGGGTTTGAATTGCATCTCCTTTATTCACTAACTTTAATGTTGCTATAAAGAAATGGCTATTTTGCTACCAGGATATTTTTTTAAAGTTTGTGGTAATGGCATGTACATTTTCTCTTATTCTGTTTTCTTCCAGCCATAATGAAAGGAAAGTGACCTGTAAACATCCAGTCACAGGACAGCCATCACAGGACAATTGTATTTTTGTAGTAAATGAACAGTAAGTAAAGTGTTTCATGGAATGCCTCTGTTCAAAATGGGGTTAGTCTAAGTATCCATCAACAGATGAATGGATAAAGAAGATGTGGCACATATATACAATGGAATATTACTCAGCCATAAAAAGGAACGAAATTGGGTCATTTGTAGTGAGGTGGATGGACCTAGAGTCTGTCATACAGAGTGAAGTAAGTCAGAAAGAGAAAAACGTACCGTACGCTAACACATAAATATGGAATCTAAAAAAAAAAAAAATGGTTCTGAAGAACCTAGGGGTAGAACAGGAATAAAGATGCAGACGTAGAGAATGGACTTGAGGACATGGGGAAGGGGAAGGGGAAGCTGGGATGAAGTGAGAGAGTGGCATGGACATATATACACTACCAAATGTAAAATAGCTAGTGGGAAGCAGCCTCATAGCACAGGGAGATCAGCTCAGTGCTTTGTGGCCACCTAGAGGGGTGGGATAGGGAGGGTGGGAGGGAGACGCAAGAGGGAGGAGATATGGGGATGTATGTATATGTAGAGCTGATTCACTTTGTTATAAAGCAGAAACTAACACACCATTGTAAAGCAATTATACTCCAATAAAGATGTTTTAAAAAAATGGGGTTAGCATTGAAATTGCTGTTATCCGTACTTAATACAGTACAATTTAACAGTTTTCTTATCTGGACATTTGCAGTCAAGTATAATAACAGAATGCCGTCTGTTTACTATGTATGGTATAGAAACATGACTTAAATTTTTTTTTCATGAGGAATGTAATTCCAGAAGCTCTTTTTACAATAGGTCAGACACAGATAGTAAACTCAAGAGCACAGGATGCAAGGTCAGGGAAAACTGTAAACTTGGTCAAATTATTAAACTAATTTGTGGGATCTCAGTTCTCCAACCAGGGATCGAACCCGCGCCCTCAGCAGTGAAAGCACAGAGTCCTAACTACTGGACTGCCACGGAATTCCCTATCATTGTTACTGTTTTCAATGTTAGAATCGCTAATCTTGTAATTAAATTTTTAATGTTCCAGTTAGATGACCAAGTAGCATATCTGTATTAAGGCTTATTAAAATAAACATGATATTAAGTTGTGCTTAATTATTTTTAAAGTAGTTATAAATATTAAGCTCCAACTCTGGAGCTTATTAAGCTCTAACTAGTACCCAGCTGTTTTGAAAAAGTCAGACACCAGCATTGTTCACTCTAGGGAAATGTTATTGTACAGTAGTTTATATAAACAGCAAGTTCTAGCGTTCTGGCATATTATATTTTCAGGACCGTTGCAACCATGACATCTGACGAAAAGAAGGAACGACCTATAAGTATGATAAATGAAGCTTCTAACTATAACATGAGTTCAGACTATGCGGTGCATCCAGTGAGCCCTGTAGGCAGAGTAAGTTATTTTGCTTACTGTTAATTATTGATAACTGGTATAATTGGTAATATCTATTACTCTTAATGGACTTAGAGTTTTAGAATAATCATTTCATTTTTATTATTATGTGAACCTAATTACGTTCGAGGTAATTGACATAAGCAGTGGCTTAGAATATAAAGTAGTAAGCTTATATTTTAATAATTTAATGATTTTTTAAATATTGTAGAGTTCAGATTTGGAATAATTTTACACATGTAATGGATGTTTGTGTGAGAAAATGGAAGTTTATTGAATCAACTTAAGTTTTAATGGTGAAGGTTAATATAATGGCCTAGAACTCCCATTTTCTGACTATTAAGTATACCTAGAATAATATATATTCTATCATATTATACTGTTTCTTTAAAATGTAAAATCTTTTACTGCTAAAGGGAAACCCATCAAGCCACTGTGCTTGATGACTGATGTGTTTAGAACCCATGATGTGAAAAGTGCCATAGCCACATGGAAACAGTAGTGGGTGGTTTTTCTTTGTAATCAGAAACAAAAATGTTAATTGTTTAACCTCTAATCCCAGACTTGTGTGTCTATAAAAGTTTGTAGTTGTTGCTTCTTGTACTTTAAACCATAACGTTAATGTTTTAAATTTAGAATTTTAATATTAAAATGTCTTCAAACTCGTAGAAAACCTGCTGCTAAATCTGAATAAATAGTTGCCGTAACATTAATGCTCAGGTCCTAAATTAAGGATAGCAAGAAAATCAAGGGATGATAAAAGAATTTTCTTTATTTAGAACATAATTGTGTATTTTATAATAGTAAAAGAATTGTAATAGTAAATTATGGTTATTGTAAAGAAATGGGTAATAGACAATTATCTATTTTAAATGCCTGGTAAGGTTTTTTAAATGAAATATTGCAGATATTACAAGTAAATATAAATTTTCAAATAATGTAAATTATTTCTAATTCTTGTTAGCATAAAACACTAGCAGGATAACACAGCATTATAATGCTTGTAAATTTATACTAATTAAAATCTAGAAAAATGACTTACCAGTTGAGGGCCAGTAAGTCATTGTCTGGAAAGAAGGTTGGAGCCGTTCCTCACACTTTACACCCAAAATTTTCCAGATGGATCAGGTGTTAAAGCGGTAAAAACAAAACTCTAAAAGCAGTACAGAAAGCAATGGAGGTTTTTTAAAATAAACTCAGAATGCAGATGGGCTGTCTAAAATATGACATAAATCCCAGAAGTCAAAATAGAAAATGAGAAATCCAACCACAGAAAACTATCATGCATGCATAATATCTGTAATTTATATGATAATTAAAGAAGGATACTGAAGAGTAGGAATTATGTATGCAGTTATTTGAGAAAAAAAAAAGAGATATTCCATAACTATGAAAAGTTATTCAGATGGATAGACACATATATACACAGTGGTATCAGTCGCCTCACAGGGTTGTGTTTGGGTTGTTTGGGTGCTGGGGTCCAGAGGTGAGAAGTAGACTGGTCCTTTTGTATCTTTTTGTAACATTTGAGATTTGTACTGTGTTTAAGCATTATATGTTCATAAGTAAATTAAAATGTATCCCCCCAAAATGGCTGATATCGGGCCTTAAAATTCTATTATGTACTGATACAAGCCTCATAAAAGGAGATTCTAATGTAATGTGCTAGATTTCCAAAGATTCTAGATAAGTTGAAAAATAAGAGATAAATTGATATTACTTACTTCATAGAGAAATTCAAATTCAGCTTCTTTGTCTTTATGTTTGTTGGTTACTGCTATCATTCCCACCAAGATAAAATGTTTGCAATAAACAACAGCAGTATTTTAAAAGATTATGTGTACTTATAAGAATATGGTAAACACCATCTGTCTGGTATTATCCACGTTCAGAGTTTGTCCGTAAAGAAGAAAACACTACATGACGTTAAGCAGATCCTTCCAGTCTTGTTTTGACTTGATGTGATATGTTTGTTTCTATTTTATCTGTTAGATTTGCTCTTGTGACATGGCACTGTTAACTTTCTTTAATTGGAGCAACACGATTAAATGCAGATATAAATCAAAAAGTGCTGTCATTTGGTTTATTCTTTAAAATGTGTTAATATTATTTTTACTCAAGGTTCCTTCTATTTAGCAGGTAATGCCACACACTGTGCCTTTTTAAAAATTGTACACGCGGATTTTAAAGGAGAGAGATTTGTGATCCTTCCGTAATATCCTAGAGGAGGAAAAATCTTTGTGCAGAATTCTTACATTTGAAACAACTAAGACACAAAAGTGGGATTGCAGTAATTCATCTGAACAGATTAAATCCTGGAAGTTTCAGAGAAATCTGAAAAGAGATTAAAATTCTGAAGATGAAAAATAAACTCAATATCTAGGCATTAATACCACATTTTCTGTTGGGCTTTTTTTTTTTTTCCTTAGACTTCACGGGCTTCAAAAAAAGTTCATAATTTTGGAAAGAGATCAAATTCAATTAAAAGGAATCCTAATGCACCTGTGGTCAGACGAGGTTGGCTTTATAAACAGGTATTTTTTTTTTTTTTCCTATTTGATGTGAAAAAAGGACAGAATCAAAAGGGACCTTTTCTGCCGAAGGCTCCTAAGACAATTGTATAGAGTGGAGAAAGAACTGTAGTGGTCATCCAGATTCTTCACTTCTTATTACCATGGAGAGAGTTACGGGAACAATGGAGAAGGAAAAAGTAATGGATGTTACTTAGAGATATTGTGGGCGGGGGTGGGCAGGTATTTCTGAATTTGAAATTAAATATATGCTGCCTGAAAATGTTAGGAACAGCATGCTAAAATTATCTAGGCAGAAATATTTTTAAAATGGAAAAAAAAACAGAGGTATTGCACATTTTTCTATCCTATAAAAATCATTGAAGAAATGTAGAATTATGTACTTCTCTGCTTTAATTTATAGAGAAATCTGATCATAAGTTGAGATTTTTCTGATTTTTTCAGATTTTTGCTTCTGTGCTCTCAAGACCGCTGTTAAGTGTCTGTACTGTTTTTTCTTTCTTTTGTTTGTTTGATCAAGCATGGGTCACTCAGATACCCTGATAAGTTGGGGTTTGTATAGTTGTGTTACCTGGGAAACCTGGTAACTAAGCTTTTTTGGAACATTGTTGTACGTTTTGGAATTAGTAGGGATGCATGTACGTTGGACTTGGTGACATCTATTTGGATTGCTCAGAGGCTTTTGTTTTCTTTTTCGCTTTCTAGTTTGCAGCTGGGTTTCAGATAAATGAACTCCAGATAACTGAGATAACTCGGCATTCAAGACCTTTATCTTTCTTTGTCCTGTCTCTCTGATTCTACATGTATACAGATGATGCAGAGCAAGTTAAATATCAGTCCATTGATAGTGTTAATTTATTCTGTCAAATATTGCTAATTGCTTTCAGATGGCCTAATAATTATATTCAGTAAAATTCATAATGACTTTGTTACGAAACATTCATTAGACCTTGCTCTGTCTGAAAGTTGGGTGGCAACTAAACTACTGTATTGGCAGAAGACCCACTTAAAATCCAGAGAGTTCCCATTCAGATTAGTTTCGCCAATTTCTTACTGAGTTGATTGGGTATGTAACTTGGATACCAACTTTTCATTTTTACTTAAAGATCATTTACTATATTTTAACCATCTGACATTTAAACTTATCCAAGCTAAAAGGTTTTTTTTACCTAGACTTTCTGAGTCCAAATTCTATTGAAATAGCTCCGTGTGATATTGAGCTTTGTAGAGGATATAGGATTCCTTATTTTAAATGATTGCTGTTCTTATTTCTTGATCCCTTGGCTAATTTAGTATTGCCAAAGAGTTACCAACCAGTTTCTCTACCATGAGTGTTTATTTTGTAATAGGTGTGTGACTTACAGAGAATATTTGTTTGTAGAGCCGCTTAAAGATCTAAACTTTTTAATTATCTGTACTAAAGAGATAATTAATTAGGAGATTGAAAATACCATGTAATTTGGGAGGGCGGGGGAGAGCTTTCCTTAGTGTAGCTGTCAATTTTAAGGACAGATCCCTTACTTCAGGAGATTTTTACCCATATAATTTCTTCAGTTCTAAAGGCATTTTTAGATGATAGTCACAGCTAGAAGTAAATGCACATACAAACTGACCTCTTTTTTGCCTTTGTGTGTGTGTGTGTCTCAGTCTGGGTCTGGGTCTGTGTTTCGTTTTCTCTTGTGGTTTTGCTCTAGTGCATGTGGGAAGGTAATTTTCATGAAAATTGTGATTTTGTTGGAGCTTGGCATTTTTATTACCTAAATAACTTAGAAAAAGCTGCCAAGTAGGTACTCTTTTCTGCTGGATAAGCAAAACCCAAGCTGTCTGTGTAAGAAGAAAAAAAATGTTTATGAAATGTGTTTATATGCTAAGGTTCCTTTATTCGCAGTCATTTAAAATCACATTACCTTTGGAATAATTTCAAATCACATACTTTTCTTCTTGTTGAAGATTACCATATTTATTAAATCTGGTTTTCCAGAATGCACACGCTGCTGCACAGTTACATTATTCTCATGCTAGCAGACGTGTTCAATAGAGGGGATTTCAAATTGCCTGCAAATAGGAAACCAAATCACATTGCTTCAACAGAATTCCTTTTACATGACAGTGTTACTCTACAAAGACCAGTATACTTGGGAATATCTTAATATGATACAAGTCCCTAGACAACAAACCCAAAATTTTGCTTAACGTTTTAGTTCGAGTTCTGTATAGCATATGTCAAACACACCTTGTTTTAAAAGCTTATTTTAAATAAGAAAACCAGAAATGAGTTTTAATTTTCTGAAATGAAAAAAAAAATCCTTTCATATGCTGATCTAATGCAGGACAGTACTGGCATGAAGCTATGGAAGAAACGCTGGTTCGTGCTTTCTGACCTTTGCCTCTTTTATTATAGAGGTGAGTTTACCGTAAACAATAGAATATATGTTAAGTATCAGATACTCTTTTAAAGAGAAAATATTACAAATCTTTTTGCTATTTTATTATCAACAAATAGTATCAAGAAAATCTTTTCTTTATTGACATGTAATTCTGAGTAAGGCGGAGGGACAGAAGGATATTGTGCTTCAAGCAGATTGGTCTTAGTTTTGGTCCAGTTTCTGTAATCTGATTGTGCTGAACTGATTTGTTTTGTGTGAAGAACATGTGAGTATTCACTCTATAATGTTATCCTTGAATTCAGTGCCTAATAGATGAAAAACGTTAGTTTGATGTTTGATTCTTTTTACTTGTCAGTTTTGTCAGATCTAGCCATCAGTCTGTTAGATATCCCATTCTCCCCAGCAAATGATTTTAGTGCATTAGATTAGAGACTGCCATGATGTACTAGCAAATAAGAAAAATAACATAGAATGTATTTATTATGATCCCTTCCAGCCGTTCACACACACACACACACACACACACACACACACACTTTTTTATAAAACAAAAAGACCTCCATGAAACATTGAGAAAGTTACAGAAGGGTTACAAACCAGGCTACTAATGTTGGTGGAGAAGAAATAAAGGTATTATTAAAGGCGGTCTTCATTTCTCTCTCTCTAATTTTTTTTTCTTTTTAAAATATTTATTTATTTATTTTGGGGCACAGCGGGTCTTAGTTGTGGCTCGCAGAATTTTTCCTTGCGGCACACGGGCTCTTTATTGTGGCACGCGGCCTTCTCTCTCCTTGTGGCTCAGGGGCTCCAGAGCGCGTGGGGACTCTGTAGCACGTGGGCTCTGTAGTTACAGCACGCGGGCTCAGTAGCCCGGCAGCACGTGGGATCTTAGTTCCCTGACCAGGGATCCAACCCGCATCCCCTGCGTTGGAAGGCGGATTCTTTACCACTGGACCACCAGGGAAGTCCATCTTTTATTTTTCTTCTTCTTCTTTTAATGTTTTCTGGTTAATAAGTTGTTGATTAATAACAATTTTAAGTCAGAGTCTAGAGAAGTCTCTGATCATGTGCCATGTGGATCTGTTAGATACCACAGAGCTGGTATGAACAGAGAAAGGGGTGCATAGGCTGTGCTCTCCCTAGAAATCTGCTTCAGCTACAATATAAAATCATGAATTTGGACAACCATTCCTTCTTCCCTAAAGTCTGGTTGGAAACAGTCACTAAAGAATTAGATTGTCAGTGCATGATTACTCATTTATATACCACAGAATACAATAGAATTTTAGAGCCTATTAGCAGTTTTAAAATTTACTTTGTGATTGTCCAGAAAAAGGTGTGACAAAATTCTGTGGACATCTATCAAAGCAACATGTGCATATTGACCTTCAGATTTAGAAATTACTAGAATTGTATTCATCTTTTCCCCCCACTGAATACTGTGGTTGAGAAGTACTGCTGAGTCAGAATTAACCAGACCTATAAACTTTCATTTTGTCATAGAGATGTTGGTCAGGCCGCAACTGTGGTATTATCTTTAGTTAAGTGCCAGACTTACTCTACAATTTTCCTTAAAGGTTTTCCCAGTCTTGCAGAAAGTCAGGATTTGTAACTCATACATTATTCCTAAGCTTATAATTTGTACTTTTCTCCCTTTTTCAGTACGTTTTATAGACCATTTAGAACTTTAAATAAGAACAAGAAAATGTTTGTTGCTTCTCATATAAAAATTTCTTAGTGTTAATTTGCAACAAAAAGCTCACTGAGTTCCTTGTCTTTTGCTGTTATTATTGCTCATGGAAAGGTGCTTGCTACTTGTCACCTTTATTAAAATAGAAAAACTTTTAACCTAATTTTTAAAAAGTAAAGGTGAATTCAGAAGCCATGTTGAGTATGAGATTCCATATTATTATTAACCATATGCATTTTACATTCAATGTATTTATTAATTTTAGTACAGTTCCCCAGACAGGAGGAATGTAAAAAAGAAGATATAGAAAGGAAAGGTATAACATTTAACTCACTTCCATTCTTCAGATGGTTGGAAAGAAGCATATGATACTACACTCTCACTATTTTATCAATAGGAAATGTCAGATTTTAAATAAAAACTATCAGATTTTAGTGAGATGATCATAATAGCTTGCAATTTTTGGAGTTTACTATATGCTAAGCACATAACATTATGATCTTGTCCATCTTTTCCTCACAGCCACCTGATAAGGTGGCAAATCTTATTATTCCCATTCACACGAGAGGAAACTAAGGGCAGCAAGGTCCAATTGCTGGCCTGTCTCCCCAAGCAAGTCTCAAAGCCAGGATCTGCACCCAGACTCTTCTCCTAAACACCCAGATCTCGTCTTCTCTCTCTCTCTTTTTTTTTTTTTGGCCACGCTGCACAGCTTGTGGGATCTTAGTTCCCCGACCAGGGATCGAACCCTGGCCCACGACAGTGAAAGCGTGGAGCCCTAACCACTGGACCGCCAGGGAATTCCCAATCTCGTCTTCTGTTGTACCGTGAATACAATGGCCCCATTCATTTCTTCCATATGTCTCAAAGCATTTAATATACTAACATACAGAACGTGCTGTCAGAATTTTTTGACAGGTCAGTCTGTGTTTTACGGATATGGGAAATAATTCAGAGAGAGAATAAGAGCTTTACTGTTTTTTTGCAATAGGATAGCATCCAACACCAGATGGAAGCCCAGGTTCCCACTGTTCTTTACAATATACCAGGCATATCGTGAACACTGTGATAAAGTACTGAAATTGCTCTGTTCTGTAGTCAGTCTATTGATGAAGTTTACCGTGGGACGCAATTCACTCAACGAATGTTTACTGAGCAGGACCCTCTTCGTTCCAGGTATTTTCAAAATAGCAGTGAAAGAAGGCTTCCATGAAGCTTGTCATCTAGAGAGGTCAGGGAGACAGTAGATAAACTCAGATAAATAAACAAGACCATGGTAAGTGTTTTTAGGAAAATAAGGTCATGATATGAAAAGAAGGGCATGGGGCAAGGGCCTCTATGGACCAGGGCTCTGAGCCGATGTTTTAGGTAGCAAGATCCCAATGACAAGGAGGAGGCAGAGTGAGCAGAGCATTCCAGGCCGGGGGGGAGCAACAGCGCAAAGGCTCTGTGGTAGGAAAGTGTTTGGGATGTTGAAGAAGCAGAAAGAAACCAGTGTACCAAGCAAGGAGGTTAACAGTAGGGAAAGAGATGGATGGGAGATTGCACCAGTCTTGGATTCTGTTGGAGTTTAGGTTCTGCCCAAGATACCATAAGGAAACAGCTGTGTATTTTTAAGTGTAAGAGTGATATGCTGTTGATTTACATTTCAAAAAGCTCACTCAAGCTGCTGTTAGAGAATGAGTTATAAAGGGGAAGGAAGGAAACAAGAGTTAGCAGTTACTGTGTAGAAATGATGATGGCTTTAGACTAGGGTGGTAGCTAACAGGGAGCTTTTTTTTTTTTTTTGCGGTGTGCAGACCTCTCACTGCTGTGGCCTCTTCCAGTTGTGGAGCACAAGCTCCGGACGTGCAGGCTCAGCGGCCATGGCTCACAGGCCCAGCCGCTCCGCGGCATGTGGGATCTTCCCGGCCCGGGGCATGAACCCACGTCCCCTGCGTCGGCAGGCAGACTCTCAACCACTGCACCACCAGGGAAGTCCCAGGGAGCTCTTTTGATGCACCAGACATCTTATTAGGTGGTAGGATGCAGAAATTAACAATATAAACCCCTCTCCTTATGGAACTCACAGATTAGCAGAAGGAGTCTGAGAAAAAATGTTATAGTATTCAGTTGTGTTGATGAGTGTTGACCAGGCCTGTGCAAGGAAGGGATTAGGAAAGAAGGGTGATCTTGACAAAGGACTTAGCATGTACAAAGCATGAGTGAGCATGACATATTTGTAAAATTTTACATATAGGACTTAAGGAATGAAGGTTATGTCTGAAGACGTAGCAAGAGTAAAGGCTAAAAAGTAGATCAAGGCACAAAAGGCATTTGTTTGTTATTCTAATGAATTTAAACTCCTGTCTTGAATACAAAAAATAGTATCAAGATCAAGTGTACATTTTAGAAAAATCACCGTAGCACTTGAAGCCAAGAGACCAGTTAGCAAAATATTGAAGTATTCTGGCGAGGAACGATAATGAGTAACAACATTCCGGTCTGTAAGTTACTTACCCAGCTGTGACTGTATGTATTTCTTGTCTTGTTCCCAAACGTCTTTAAAGCGAAAGAAGGAATGGGGGAATCTAAAATGTCACTTGCATCCGCTAAAATGTTGAGATTTTTATGGTTCCTGTCCCAGGTTGTGTTCCTCAGGAAGCGAGCCTTGTGATGGAGATCAGGGTGCAAGAGGCCTACTGGGGAGTGTTCTTGGTATCGGGACCTGGGCCCGGGAACGGAGGGAAGTAGGATAGGGCAGAGGGAGAAGTTAGGCTGCCGTGCAGTCTAAGAAAGGCCTGGCCGACTCTCCGTCCCCAACTAGGAGTTCGTTCTTTCTACAAACATCACTCAGTTCCTACCCTTCGCTTGGCAGTATACGAGGCCCGCTGGGTGATAGAAACTAAGACAGTTACCTAGGTAGAGTTAAGACAGTAAAAAAATGTCAGTAAGACAGTTGCCTAGGTAGACAGTTACCTAGGTAGAGAACTATAAAGAAAGCCATGATTAGGAACGTTTAAGTGATCTAGCAGGGGACTCTTCGGTTAGTCATTTGACAGATGAAGATTTTATATGCCTTCAGTTTTATGTAATAATGGCAGTAGTTACTGAACACTTAGTATGAGCTGAGTGCATTATTGCGTTCATTATGTCTGTTAAATAATTTAACCCTCACAACAAGTTCCTTAGTGGTAAGTCTTGTTTTCCTCAGTTTTGTAGTAGATGAAACTGAGATGCCCAGCATCAGTAACTTGCCCAGGATCTCAGAGCCGCTTGGAATCTGGCCAGGAAACAGTCCATGATAATCCAATGAAGTCACCCTGTGCTTATTGATGCTGCATATTCTGAAATAACTTTAGGAAAGTTATTTCCTAAAGTTCCAATTATGCAACATAGAAGAAGGTATTATTTGATAAAAAATGATCTTTTAATAAAAATGACTTCAAGCTGTTTCTGATTATATGCTTTATATAAGCATAAAGTTGGATTTAAAATTAGAATATGACTCAATTATAGAAAATTGTCATGTTCTCTATAATTGATGTCTGCTCTCTGCCTTTTTTTTTTTACCTTTTAGAATAAATCTGCACTTTTGTTCATTCTTACTTGTATTAGTGAACTGTACCTGAATGAGTACAGTATAGTAAAAGCAAAATTTTGTTCCACTGTTGTGAGAAAAGCTATAGAAATAACCTCTAATGTGACTTTTTTCTTTTGGAAGTTTTACCATATAGTCTAGAAGTGAGGGGAAAATAAATAAAATCCCTCGTTAAGTTTATAATAATAAAAAAACATGGTAAGCATAATAAAAGGAATTATTTCTCATTTATGGTTTTTCTCATTGGTGAGTTCATCAGCCTAGTGCACAGCTTTATTGACTTGTCTTTTGGGTCTCTAACAATGTACTATATGTATTTCAAGTTTCATAAACATCTCTGCCCCCAGGCAGCAAGTTAATAATGTGACTCTATACTGTGCCGAGATTAATGTTTTATCTTTTTCCTGGGTATATTTTATGTGCTTGCCTTGTAGGCCTGTAATTTATTCCCATAACTTTATTGTATATTGTAGCGACTGATTAAAAACAACCCTTCAAAGATATATGCTTAAAACGCGTATGATTTTTATAGCATAGTTTACAATAATGTATTTATGTGTATCATCATTTATTCAAAATTTTTTGAGTATCTGCTACTGTTGTTCTAAGTGTCTTCATGGAGTTACATTCCAGTGGAGAGAGAAAGATGATAAATAAAAAACTAAAACATACAGTGTATCAGCAGTAATTGGGGTGGTGGTGAGGGGAGACAGTGGTGGAGTTCCAGAAGGAGAAGAGAGGGCTTTGGGATGGGTCAGGGTGGGAAGCACTTTAAAATAGAGCAGTCAAGGAAGGCTTTATTAATGAGAAATTGAACCAAGTCTGAAGGATGTGACAAGCGAGCCGTGCATTTGTCCTAGCTTTAAAATGGTTGCACATTTATATCCTACCAGCCATGCGGGTGGATTCCTTTTATAAATTTTCTGTGTCCTCACTTATATGCTAATGTAGTTTCAGTGAATCACATGTCAAAGGGCTTTGTAGCATGCAGTCTATATGCCAAAGAAATGTATGCTGTTTTTCTGTCTAATGGACCTTTTTCTGACATGTGGGCCAATTTCGGATTTGCTTAGGATAGGGAAGCGTGTTGAAAGTAAAGCAGTATATATACTCTGCTATTTAATATTTTCTTTTAAAACCTTACAAAGAACTACCTAAACAATACATGAATTCTTCATTAATATATGAAAATCTTTTGATTTTTTGTCAAAATAAGTTTCAAGAAAATTTATTCTGTTTCATGAGAACATTTAAAATTCTAATCAGATGTTCAATTATCTCTTAGATGAGAAAGAAGAGGGTATTCTGGGAAGCATACTGTTGCCTAGTTTTCAGATAGCTATGCTTACCTCCGAGGATCACATCAATCGCAAATATGCTTTTAAGGTAAGGAAATAATCATACTTTTTTATTCTGCATTTGAATCTTGCACTGATTAAAAAGTGGATGTTGACCATGGATTATTACAAAAAGATATTTTAGTAACAGTTATTTTTATATTTAAAACATAATAGTGGTCTTCGGGTCGAGGAGGAGAGTGTCCCTTTAATTAGGCAGTATGTGCTCAAATATTTAGGGGCCAAGGGTCTTTTATGTCTCTACTTTCAAATGGTTCTAGTTAAAGCAAATATGTTAAAATGCTAATAATTGATGGCTATAGCTGTAGGTATCCTGGTGATCATTGTACTATTCCTGAAAGGTTACTGTATGTTTGAATTTTTTCATAGTAAATTTGGGGGTGGTGTGTTATTTAACATAATACATGTGCATTCATGATTTTATAGGATATTTACAAAGATATTCTTGGGTCTAAGTACTTCACGAACATCAGATAGTTTTGAGAGAATATTGCAGTTGAAACATTAAATCTATTACTAAATCTAAGCAGACCTGAGCTTCCCTCCCCTAAGTAACAATACCCACCCATCTCTGCATCTCTGTGATGTGCTGGCTTGTAGAGCACCCTCAAGTAAGAGGCCACTTGAACGCTCAGTTGGTTATTTTTGTTTTCAAAGACCATACTGCATTCTTTGCTTTATGATTATGGCTGAAATAAATTTCAGAAGTCACCTATTTTTTTTTAAATCAGTGTTAAATTAAGAACTCTGAAGGGTTTAAATTTTTCATTTTAAGGAAAAGAGGAAATACAAGGGTAACATATGCTGTTATTTAACAATGAAAATGTTTGCACCATTATAAAATTGATTCAATTTTTAATTCCTGTCCACTTTTAAAGAGTACTCAGGACTGCAGCTGATTTACAACTTTTGCCAATTAATGTGTTACATTATTAGCTATGGAGAAAAGAGAGGGAAGGGCAGGAGTGGTGGGAGGGTGATGGGTGACCTCAAGGAGAATGTAATATCTGAGCAAAGACCACTGGCTACAAGGGCAGTCGCTACCCATTTCAATAAATGTTATTAACAGTATGAACCAGAGAAATGGAATTAAGTATTTTAAGATGCTATAGCAAACTCTAAAACTGATAACTGAAAGTAATAACTTTTTAAAAGTACATTGCTCAATTTTGTGATACTAACACTGTTATTTGGGCACAGGTTTAAATTTTTTTGTTTGCTCATCAACTTGTCAAATGTTTATTGAATTTGTACTAGTCATAGGACATTTTGCTGGTTCTTAAACTCTAAAAAAACATAGATTTTTTAAAATATATAAATAGAATGTTAAAATAGCAGTAAAAGTGACCATGCGTGTTAAGTATATTGTCTCTGTAATTATTCGGTTTAATCTTGATTGGATTTTATCTGTAACGAGGATAATGATTTCTATTTCAAATTCTCTTCTCTGCCATGTTGTTTTCTCTGAATTTATGAGCCACTTTTACTACTAAGTCCGTTGGCACTGATGCTGCTGCTTTCACAGTGGTAAGTAAAAGTTATAGACAATTGTTGAACAAAACTGTGGAACTTAAAGCTAAATCGGGAACTTTGCCATCATCTTGTAAATATTCCCGTTTGACGGATCACAAACTTGGGTGTGGTTTGTTAGTGTCTTGAGTCCTGGCTACACCTGGGTCTTCTGAGCACCAGCCCAGTGTTCCTTCCATTGATCACAGATAGGGGCAGTGGTCTTCATCCATGTCTCCAAAACCCCACTCAGCCAGTCCAGTGACTCTTGGTGGTGGTTTTAATCATTTTAACAACTGGTGGCATTTGAGCTGTTTCTTTCACGTGGTTTCCGTAGATAGCGTTACATCCCTTACGTGGTCAAGTGAGATTTGTCGGTTCTGTAAGTTAATTTGCTCACTGTGTTGATTGAATTTATTTATATCCTGATTCTGAAAAAGATTCTGAAGCAGCTAATTTGCCATTGTAAGTAAAGCAGATAGATAGTCAGGATCTCTGAGTGAAGTGTGTGGCTCCAGATTTACTCCTCTCTTCTCTTTAGACTAACTCTGTGCTTAGTGCCCTTCCTTCTGCCTCATTCTATGCTGAAGTAGCTTTTGTTTCTTTTTCCTTGTCCTTCAGTGTCTACCAGGGAGCTGTCACAGGCATTCTTAAATGGAAATTAAGAATGGTTCCCCCCACAGAATTCCCCACCCTGGTCTTTGTTTTCTTTCTTACTTTTTTTTTTCCCCCTTCTTTTTTAAAGAAATTTTATTGAAGTCTAGTTGATTTAACCATGTTGTGTTAATCTGGCTTTGTTTTCTGCTCTGATGTAGCTACTGCTGCTGTCCATCTTTGCGCTGCAGGCCCAGGGCTAAGCTGAACACTCAGTGCTTGGACTTGGGTAGCTGTCCCTCAGCAGCGCCTTCTTTGTGTTGTTTTCTGTTTCTCTGGATAGAGGCAGATGGCCACCATAAAGGAAGAAACCTACTTACCAGTTATATAGGCCTCAAACCCAGTGTATTTACATTTTCACTCTGAAACTTGAGAAGAAAAGCTAAAGGGCAGTGCCATTTTGGGTCATTTATAGATCTTTTATGTTTGTGTATAGATGTCTGTAAGGATTAGTCAACATGCTTTAAACAGCAGCACCTTTTAAGGGCTAAAGGAACTGGTAACACAGGAGGGAAATGCTATGACGTACATTTCAGTGACTTGTGTTGCTGGTTGCTCTGGAACATTCTTGAATAGAGAGATGTGAATTGTAGTAAATGGAAATTGCTAGGGATGTGTGCATGGAACAGGGATGGCCAGCTGCTTCCTTTCTTACCTCTTTCCCCTCCTATACATCTTTTTTTTTTTTTTTTAAGAAAAAGAAAAATGGTAAAGTTAGGAGAAAAAAAATAATATGTATGTATTTTTCAATATTGAATTGTATTTTTCTTAAGTCCCTTATTTCTATATCGGTATGTAAGACAAGTCTGCTTTCTTTGAAATTGTATAGTAATGATCTGTGTAGAGAGCCACCGAACTTTCTTTCTTTTCCTTTTACAGATACCATATTTCTATTTAAAATGATCGTGCCATTTTCAATCAGGCAGCCCATCCAAACATGCGGACCTATTATTTCTGCACTGACACAGGAAAGGAAATGGAGTTGTGGATGAAAGCCATGTTAGATGCTGCCCTGGTACAGACAGAACCTGTGAAAAGGTAAAGGCTTGTAGGGAAAATAATGGTGATTTCCACTTACATTTTATTCCATGCCTTGCAAGTATGTCATTATCATAGTACATATCATTTTAGTAGTCATGATATGAAACCACTTCTTCCTCAGAAAGCAAGGATTAATTCATGTTTTATATTAAACTAGTACACCTTTAGTTAGTTTGAAAACCACCTGCATTTTTATTCCACCTTCCCTCTTTATTCATTTTCACCTATCAGTGTACTGAGGTGAATGCAGAATCCTAACATTCCAACTGAACGTTCTTTCTTCTTACAGAATTACCTTTAATTTCCGGTAAGTATATTTTCAATTGCTATCTTAAAAGTACACAAGACAGTGTTTTTTAAGGTTCTGAATCTTAGAAGGGAATTTATATTCATGAAGTTAATTTCATTGTGTTTTTATATTATGTTGGATGTTTTTCAAGTTTAATAAATTAAAATAAAATTTTTTGATGAGTTTCATTTCTTTGGCATTTCTGGGTTAATTCTGATTGTTTTATGATGAATGTCTCCAGAAAATAGTTTATCAAGCATTTAGATTATTTCTAAATATATCTACTTCTTGATGAATTCTACCTTCTTTCTTTTAAAACTCCAGGGCTTAGATTCTTCAGTAATATAAATATGTACTGTTAAAATTGATCTAAGTGTGATTTTTTCCCCTGCTTTAACATATGAATCATTTTAATATTTGACTATATTAAGAACTAATGAGGGCTTCCCTGGTGGCGCAGTGGTTGAGAGTCCGCCTGCCGATGCAGGGGACACGGGTTCGTGCCCTGGTCCGGGAAGATCCCACATGCCGCAGAGCGGCTGGGCCCGTGAGCCACGGTCGCTGAGCCTGCGCGTCCGGAGCCTGTGCTCTGCAACGGGAGAGGCCACAACAGTGAGAGGCCTGTGTACCACAAAAAAAAAAAAAAAAAAAAAAACTAGTGAGAGGAAATCTCTTTCTAAAATATGTAAATAGCAGCTGAATAATGGGCTTACAACATTTTTGTTATATATTCCTATAATTTGAAGAAAGATCTATGATACAGTTAAATTTTTCTTCCAGTCAGCAACAATTGAGCGCATATCTCATATAAGGAAGATCGCTAACTTGCAAATTTGATCTTTTTGCTCTCTTCTCAGGAAATTATATGATTGTTACATTGTAAATCTCTTTTTTTTTTAAAGTGTACCTGTTAATAAAGTCTTTTGACTGTGTTGGTTAAAAGACTCAAATTGGGGCTTCCCTGGTGGCACAGTGGTTGGGAGTCCGCCTGCCGATGCAGGGGACGCGGGTTCGTGCCCCAGTCCGGGAAGATCCCACATGCCACGGAGCGGCTGGGCCCGTGAGCCATGGCCGCTGAGCCTGTGCGTCCGGAGCCTGTGCTCCACAACGGGAGAGTCCACAACAGTGAGAGGCCCACGTACCGCAAAAAAAAAAAAAAAAAGACTCAAGTTGATGCTATATAAGTAAATTTGTGTTTATTTTTTAAAGTATCTATTCCAAATTAACTAATCACTAGTAATTAGAGCTAGGGAAAAGTATGGAGAAAAAAAGGAAAGAAGGTCCAGGGTTGAACTCTGGGACACCTATTTTTAAGAGTAACCACCTTGGGGCTTCCCTGGTGGCGCAGTGGTTGAGAATCCGCCTGCCAATGCAGGGGACACGGGTTTGAGCCCTGGTCCGGGAAGATCCCACATGCCACAGAGCAACTAAACCCGTGCACCACAACTACTGAAGCCCATGAGCCACAACTACTAAATTCCGCGCTCCTAGAGCCCGTGCTTCGCAACAAGAGAAGCCACTGCAGTGAGAAGCCTGCACGCTGCAGTGAAGAATAACCCCCGCTTGGCACAACTACTGAGCCTGTGCTTTAGAGCCCGTGCGCCGCAACTACTGAAGCCCATGAGCCACAACTAGTGAGCCCACGAGCCACAACTACTGAAGCCCACGTGCCTAGAGCCCGTGCTCCGCAACAAGAGAAGCCACCGCAATGAGAAGCCGGCGCACTGCAACAAAGAGTAGCCCCCACTCCCTGCAACTAGAGAAAGCCTGTGTGCAGCAACGAAGACCCAGTGCAGCCAAAAATTAATTAATTAATTAATTTTAAAAAAAGAGAGAGTAACCACCTCAACCGTATACATTTTCTGGGTTGAGAGCTAATAAAAGGAAAATCTGCTTTTGGAATTCCATGTGTAAAAGCGACCTGAATGGATGTAAAAATGACGTGATTATGATTGACAGCTAGAGAAAATTTGTAGGTGAAAAAAATTCATTGAAAATCTTAAGATAATATTAAGAGTAGAATTTTCAGGGAATTGTTTAGAATACAGAAATCAATATAATAATTAAGATATATGATTGCCAGGTAATTTCAGTATTGTGTGTTCACTTATCCCAGAATTTCAACTTCCATTTTCTTTTCTTGTATTTTCCACTCTAAAAACTAATAATTACTCATAATTTATGGTGATAAAGATGATATTCAATATTTTGTTTTGACTGTGACAACTATTCGTTGATTATGTGCTCACAGCAATTTTTAGCCAGTTGTGTTGATATAATTTGCCCTATTAGCCAGGAATTGTTGAATACCACCTAATGGCCCAACCTGGTGTCAGTCGCCATTATCCTCTAGAAATTATGTCCTTTATTCTACTTCTAGCTCTCAGCATTTTTATTCTGCCTTGGTAGTCTTAATCATTCAATATGAAGGTACCTAATTACTATGCTATTTCACTTCATAAGATGGGGAGATTTTGTTTACTTGGTTTTAAGGTATTGGGCTCTTTTTCCCGTGTGGCCAGAATACTTACAAATGTTTATCACGGCATATCACCTAAGAGATAGAACATCCAATTTTTAACTAGATAGTTCATTTCTTCTAAATTTATAAAGTATTTAACCTATGAATTACAATGTCATTGTCCCCGAGTGTGCAGAACCTTGATGGCATTAAAAAATCTAAGCATAATATACATTCTCTGAATAATTTCCATCTCTGGGCCCATTATTTTCATTTTCTATATTTGCATGTATTTTCTGCAGTAACTTAAATGTCACTTTTTAAAATTGGATCACAAGTTTTACATTATTTATGTTATCTTAGCATACATTTCTGAATCAGTTTTGGTTCCACTTAGAGAAAAGTCAGCATGTGTCTTTTTTGATTACATCTCTTAAATCTCTGAGAAAAAAATTGAGGAAAAACTCATTGCAGTTCTAATTTAAAATAATAGCTTTTGGTAGACAAGAGGTAACTGGTTTTAAAAAACCTTTTCAGATATTTGGTATTCAATGTTAAAAAATCCTCCCCACCCCTGAATTTAGCACGGATAAATGTGCTTTTAGTATAGATCTTCTCTGACTCTTATCTTTCAAGGGAAAGAAGCTCTATAGCATATCTTAGTAAACTTTAACAGTGTCTGATATTCCTTCCAACCTGGAAGCTATGAGTTTTATCTAACATAAATATATGGATAGTCCATACTCCAAAGAAAATAGTCACATTTCCTTTTATTTTTTTCTCACTGATTGTATTCCTAACGAGCTATCTCTGTATAGCTCTATAGGATATGTATAGATTATGTATTTTCTACACATCACTGAAACTGGCAGCAATAGCACACTGAGGATCCAATAGGAGCATTATTATGTATTGAAATGTGCAAGGTTGGCCAGTTCCCGAGAGGGGCCTCCCTGGTGTGGTATGATCTTGGCAATTTTGTGCAGGTTCAGACACTCAGCTTGGTCTTGTCAGATCCTGGAAGTGATTGGTCTCAGGGAAGCTGATTCTCATCAACAAGACCCAGATACAGCAGCTGGCATGGTGAGCAGTAAAACTGCCCAGTGGCCCAGGCACATACTGCTGAGCAGCCCATTCTTCCTGCAGTGATGTGGACACGAGATGCCAGATTCGAATCCACAATTGCTTGATGAGATGGAATGGTAGTGGTAATAGAGTCCGTGGCAGCCACTGACTTACTCATCTAGTCCTCACAACAATCTTGTCTCCTTGGTGCTACAATTTTCCCCATTCACCACAGGGAAGATTGAGGCTTGGTCAGTTTCTGCACCTTGCCCAAAACGCAGCTCGTAAGAGGTAGAGCTGTCAGCTGAGCACATGCAGTCTGGCTCCAAGAGCTCTTACCTGAAACTCAGGTCCTCTTGAACATAGACACAGAGAGTTAATCAGTCGTAGGGTTCAGATCTTTGATAGCATCAGAATGTAATTTCCGTTGCCACAAACCAGAGTCATGTTTGTCTCCTGGTGAGTTAACCCTCCTGGCTGGAAACCATGTTATTTCAAATGACTAGTTACTGTGGTCTTTTAAGTGTGGATTTTTGTGGTTTCACTGTCAAAGGGCAATCTTATTTGCTTTCTTTCCAGATTTCTAATGGCGGGGACACTCATCACTTTTTTTCCTCTAGTGCTTTATACGCTGTATATTTTAGGTTTAATTTTTTTTCCTCTTTCTGTTTATACATTCTGGTTTCGTACTTGAGTTTTCATACTACAATACTGGGGATTTGTGCAGACTTCTCTGTGACCATTTCGGGGTTTTTTTTTTTGGTAAAGTCGAAGGTAATTTTATGTTTTTCCTAGATTGAATCCCAGAAATAACATGTGCATTACTTCATCTGATTTACTCTGGCTTTCTTCTCTGATTTCAGAGTGGATAAGATTACATCTGAGAATGCACCAACTAAAGAAATCAATAACTTTCCCAACCATAGAGTGCTAATTAAACCAGAGGTCCAAAATAACCAGAAAAACAAGGAAATGAGCAAAAATGAAGAAAAAAAGGCATTAGAAGCTGAAAGATATGGATTTCAGAAGGATGGCCAAGATAGACCTTTAACAAAAATTAGTAGTGTAAAATTGAATTCTCTGTCGTCTGAATATGAGAGCGGGTCAACGTGCCCGGGTCAGACTGGACACTACAGGCCAGTCAATGTGAATAGTTCAGAGAACAAAACGGTCAATGTTAGCCTGGCAGACCTTAGAGGTGGAAGTCACCCAAATACAGGGCCCTTACACACAGAGGCTGATCGAGTCATACAGAGAACGAATTCAATGCAACAGCTGGAACAGTGGATTAAAATCCAGAAGGGGAGAGGTCATGAAGAAGAAACCAGGGGGTAAGTGTCTTGTTATGTTCACAAGAAACCTTGTGAACCCAGGTTTCTTTCCTGTTATGTTGGTGGGAGACTGATTTCTGAGATACCAATTCAAAGTATTGAGTTCAAATTGCGTTTGAGATATTACAGCTTCATTACTCATCTTTTTTTGATGGTAATCAGATATCAGTGTTTTTTCTCTGCCTCTCAGTGTTCTGTCACCCAACTTTACTAATAGCAAGGAGTCATCCTCCCTGGCCCAGCACAAGAGAAGGCATAGGCTGTGGGTACAGATCATGTTTGTTTGGGATGAGGAAAGTCGCAAGACCTAGCCTCACCCCTCTACATGCACACGTGCGTGCACGCGTACACACACACGCGCACACACACACTTACACACACTGAGAGAACTTGTCTTCACTCTCCCCACCGCCCTGCTGGTTTCCACTAGTAGCTTCTGCAGCTTGATGTAATACAAAGCTCTCCTGAGACATGTAACGTGGAGACCAGAAAGGCTTAGGCTCTCTAGTTCTCAGTCTCATTCCTTGGCTTTCTTAAACTCATAATGCACATGGCCAAGTATTATATTTATTCATCTAAGCATTTATTCATTCATGTACACATTTGTTCTTTCATATACTTATAGTACAACTACTCTATGGTAATCGTGGGGCCAGAAAGTGAAATACTGAAAAGATATAGTCCAGATTTCTCACAAAGGTTCTTAGTCCAGTAGAGGAGAAAGTTAAACAAACAGGTACAGTATATGGTGATAAATACAGTGATGGAAGAACAGGATGCTGTAAGAAGATGTTTCAGGGACAACCAACACAACCTAAGTGTTCAGGAAAACCTCTTTGGAGGAAGTGAAATATGGGGCAAGATATGAAGGATGGTATGCTTATCTTGGTTTACATATGCAAAACTGATAGAGCTGGGAAAGGACTCCGAAGACATGAGTCTGGCTTAGGCACAACTGCTGTGATGATGGATGGGAAGCGAGGCTGGAGAGAGAAGCCAGAGGAGATGTATGCAGATTGGTGTTTCAGCAGTATCATCCCTGCCGCAGAATCTGGAGAATGAATTGGAGAAAGTTCAGAAACTATTGGCATGAGTGAAATGAGGAGAGGAAGGGGATGTATTCACGATATAATTGACAGGGCTAGTTGGGTGCTTGGATGTGCTTGATCGCAAACTGGTCTCACTCAAGTCTAATTTGAGCGGCTGGGGGAAATCAAGAATGACGCCCTGCTTTTTGGTCTGGTCATCAAGCGTTGTCCGGTGCCTTTCCCTGCATAGAGAAGGTTTGGGAAGAGAGAAGGTAATGAGTGATTGGACAGGTTAGATCTGAGGTGCCTGCAGTCTGTATCTCCAGAGAGAGATCTGGGCTTGAATAAGATTTGGGGTGTCATCATTATATCAGATATGCTTAAAGGTAAGGATGAAAATCAGAAAGAACATTTACATTTAATGGGGAAAAAAAGGATGGTGGGCCTGCAGAGGAGACCGAAAATAAGGGCTAGAGGAAACGGAGGAAAAGCAGGTGATTGTGGTTGAGAAAAAATGTTGTGTTGTTAGGTGGGAAGCTGGTGATGCAAGATTTATAACGTACTTTAATGAACTAACATAGTAAAATTAACTGAAGACTTACTGTAACTCTTACCTCTCGATAGTAGGAAACCAGAAAACAACGAGTTACTAATGTTTTGGTTAAAAGGAGATGAACTTTTGTAATAGTGGAATGTCCTTCCGGTCTGGGTGGCTGTCTGCCCGTCTCTTCTCTAAGGAGTGCAGCTCAGCCAGGGCTGCAAAACCCGACTCCCGTGATTCAGTTGCTCACTTCCGTTTTCTTCTCCTCCACCCTTGGTGCTCACTTTTCTAATTTTCTCAAGGGACAAATTGTGAGAAACAGTTGCTGTTTCAAAACTAAAATTTGATTAGAAGAAAAGCCAGAGGTAGTTCTGGGCGGTGAGGGGGAAGAAAGGATGTTTGAAAGTACTTATAAAGGATGTTTGAAAGTACTTACTTACAAAGGTAATTGTTTTCAGGGAAACAATAATAAAAATCCCAGCCAGAAGATTTGCTGCATCTCTACCCAGCAAATTAAATCTCACTTCTCAATAAAAGCACTTTTCCTCAAATAAAATCATACTTTCTTAAGGTTGAATGGGTATAGTTAAAGGGGTTCAGTATCTGGAAGTTAATTTTTTTTTAATTGTTGAGCATAAGTATTAGTTTTCAAGCACTTGTTAAAGCCCTTGGTTGAGTATAATTAACACACATAAAGGCTCTTTATTTTGACTGCAGACCTTCAGCAGCTTCTGAAGGCTAGTCTTAGGTTATTTTGAGCTAAAGTTTTCTCCACGTTGCTCCTCCAGCTTCAGCTTCACTGACTGGAGTCCAGTTTGGATCACTGAAATAGATCATCTACATTATCATATGAACTTCGTGCTTAAGAAACAGTTGCGAGGTTTTATAATGAAATAATTTTTATTGGTGGGAAGAAGCATGATAGTAATACATGGTATAATTGGTTTTGTGAAACTTTATGAAAGGCTGGCTTTTATTCCTAAAGTTCTGGTAGAAAGAATAGAGGTTTAATATGTAGTCATACAGTAGATGCCTGCATCTGTGAGCAGAGCCTGAAAGTTTCTTTGTGAGTAGCGGGCACCGTTCAGATGCCGGGAGCCTAAGCCATTGTTCCGCGTGGCAGAATCACAGGTCAGGGTTTTCATGGTGTTTGACAGGCAACTGCTGATGAATGGAGCACTAAACCTGATGAAGGCACTTACAAAGTTCGTTTCTTAAGCTTTCACTTAAAAGTAAATCACACTTTGCTTAATTTGAATTTCTTTGGGGAAAACCACTGAAGGAGAATGTAGTTTTTTTTTAAAAAAGAGGTCTCAAAATGGTAGAAAGTATATGGGATAAAAATAAATATACTTGATGACAACCAGATTTTCCATTAAAATTCTCCGAAAGGAGTTCGAAAGATGGCAGAAGAGCCTTTTATACTCTGTGATCCCTAATTAGCCAGACTTGGTAGGAAAATAGCCTGTTGTTAATGATCACATGATAAGTGTTCAACTTCAATATCCATCTCTGCCACAGGTTCCAGCTCACGTGTTACGAATGCTTGGGTTTCGTGTAATCAGATTTTCTGAACTGGAATTTAAACATTAGTCCACAGGCAGTTTTTCATGTATTTTAGATCGAAAATGTGTGTCCCCTCTTTATGTGATTATATATGATCTTTTTACAGATTTCCAAATAGGGCATAAAGTTAATATTATTTATGTTCTCAGTATATGCTTCTATGATATAGTTCTATGCCTAATCCAGAGCTTCTTGCACAGCAAGGTCTCTATAATATTTCTTGAGTTTATGAATGGCCAAATAAACCAAGGTATATTGGGGTACGTTGCTTGAGTGCTAGGGCAGAATTTCTTGGATGGAATCATCTTCTCCCTGTCTGACACGCTTCCTAAGCATATAGCTGTGGGGTTGCCAGCTCTGGACTTTTTCCAGTTTCTGGCTTAACGGAGAAGGTAGGAATAGGAAGGGAGACCAAGCAGGGGAAAATTAGGAAATGTACGTGAAGAGAAAGCAGCAAAAAATTAAACTCTTTCTACTGCTTATATCAGAGCATTATTGGGTACTTGTCTCCCTCACTTCAGCCCAAAAGTCATCAGATGGTTGGCCCCTGTGTAGTGGTTCTTGGGATGGAGGTATGGGAGGGAGGGTGACGGGGATAAATTTTGAGCAAGCCTGTTTTAAATCAAGACATTGAAAAGCTGAGGGATGATCAGCGTGATGAAGGAAATTCAATTCAGGGGAATGGTTGAAGAAATTGGAAGTATTTCAAGTACAATATAAGACATGGGATTTTAGAGTTGTAAGACCACTCTGTGATCAAATCATCTGCTAGATGAGAAAGCCGAATCCCAAAACGTTTCAGTTGGCCAGATATCAGTAGCATGTGAAGGACTCTAGCACTTTTAAGATTATGCCCTTCCTTATTTAGGGGTATCGTTTTATCTTTAAGTATATCATTGCAATAGAATAGTAAAGTTTTTTTAAAAATAATTTTCATACTTTTGGCACAAATTTTAAAACAAAGTTGATAACCCCAAGTATTAAAAGGAGTATGATCTCTCGGTCTTCGCCACACACACACTTGAACATTCTCTCAGTCCCAGAGGTGTAACTTTTCTAAGGTCTCCGCACTTAGTGCGAAAGCAAGAATGAAAGCTTGGCCCTCCTGGTTTTTGATCAACTGCTTTTTCCCACTTGACTAATGATGAAGTTCACTAATATTAAAACATTGTAAAATTCCGGAGATTTGCAGTTTTGTATCTGAAATATTATACTGGAAGTATTTTGTCTTTAAATAATTAAATTTTGAGCTTTGGCTTCAAGTCATTTTTATTTCTCAAATTAAGAAAAGTTATCAAGGGAAATTATTCCTTCAAGCCACAAATGTACTGATTGATGTACTTCTTCCCATAAACAGTCATGCTCTCAGAAGGCCATGGTACAGTAGAGCATCACCACCTGCAGTCCTTCATTTCCTGTCTTCACACTCTTAGGCACAACTCAAAAACTCTAGTGTTCCATCCACACGCAGAAACCCTATTTAACTATTCTGGTGAGATGTGTGAAGATGAGATTCTAGGAGTTTATTTATATAAAAACAAATAAGATATGAGGACAGACTTGAGATGAGATCTTGAACATTCTTATTTCTGAAAAAAGTTTAATACTCTTCTTTCTTGCAATAAAACTGTACCTTGTGTGGAACTAATAGTCTTTTATGTGAGTGACATAGATGCTGTTCACTTAATATATTAAATCCATTGAACTGAATTTCATAAAAAGGTTAAAATCTGTTCATTAATCACTTGTACCCTGTATAATACTTTGGTCTTTAAAAAAAATAAGTCCTAAGTATATATTTTACCTACCAAGAGGAAAAAAAATTTTACTCTAATTTAGAATCTGGGAAACAACTCTCCTTCATTTTTACTTTCCAATTGTTCTTTTATTTCAGAGTAATCTCTTACCAAACATTACCAAGAAATATGCCAAGCCACAGAACCCATATCGTGGCCCGCTACCCTGAAGGCTATAGAACACTCCCAAGAAACAGCAAGACCCGGCCGGAAAGTATCTGCAGCGTAACTCCTTCTGTTCACGACAAGACAGCTGGGCCTGCTGCCGAAGAGAAGCGGAGATCCATGAGAGATGACACCATGTGGCAGCTTTATGAGTGGCAGCAGCGTCAGTTTTATAACAAGCAGGGCACCCTCCCTCGCCATGGCACCCTGACCAGTCCTAAAACCATGGTTAATATTTCTGACCAGACAATGCACTCCATCCCCACATCACCTTCCCACGGCTCCATAGCTGCTTATCAGGGCTACTCCCCTCAGCGAACCTACAGATCAGAAGTGTCTTCACCAATTCAGAGGGGAGATGTGACGATAGACCGCAGGCACCGGGCCCATCACCCCAAGGTAAGACGTCTGTTCATCCAGGCTTCACTGCTCCTCCAAGGATGCTGCGTTTTACTTCTAGTACACGTCTCTCTTTCTCTGAATGGGAGAGACAAGAACATGGGGAGGAGGTAGGCAAGGCCAGCTCTTTTTTTGTTTTAAAAATTAAGGAAGAGTATTCTGCAGTGTCAGAATCTCATGTAGAAAACCTAAGCTTGCAATGCTTCATCCCTCAGGAGCAGCTCTTTGGAACAGATGCATTATGTATTCTTCCCTGCTTGATAGCATGTCTCATCAGCTTTCTCTGTAGGGTAAGACCACACATATTTTGATTGGCCCCTCATACACTCGAATTCTACGCCCACCCTCTTCTAGCATCCCTGCACTCTTGTGTCAGGCCCTTCATGTTCTTTGCTAAGATAAAAGTGCTAACCTTAGGACTTTCCTGGTGGCGCAGTGGTTAAGAATCCGCCTGCCAGTGCAGGCGACCCAGGTTCCAGCCCTGGTCGAGGAAGATCCCACATGCTGCGGAGCAACTAAGCCCGTGCGCCACAGCTACTGTGCTCTAGAGCCCGCCAGCCACACTGCTGAGACTGCGTGCTGCAACTACTGAAGCCCGTGCACCTAGAACCTGTGCTCTGCAACAAGAGAAGCCTGCGCACCGCAACGAATGGTAGCCCCCGCTTGCTGCAACTAGAGAAAAGCCCGCGCGAACGAAGACCCAACACAGCCAAAAATGAAATAGATAAATTAATTAATTTTTTTTTAAAAAAAGTGCTAATCATATCTTCTAACCAGCGGAAGATATGGCATATTGAAATACTCCTCAGGTGCCCAATTGCATATTAAAGTAACAATGCTTACTGATATATATACTTTTTTTTGCTCAGCGGCCATGGCTCACGGGCCCAGCCGCTCTGCAGCATGTGGGATCTTCCCGGACCGGGGCACAAGCCCGCGTCCCCTGCATCGGCAGGCGGACTCTCAACCACTGCGCCACCAGGGAAGCCCACTTTTTTTTGGTCCATGCCTCGTGGCTTGTGGGATTTTAGTTCCCTGACCAGGGATCAAACCCATGCCCTCATCAGTGAAAACAAGGAGTCCTAACCACTGGACTCCCAGGGAATTCTCGACATATACTTTTTAAAAAATTAAGTTATAGAGATCATGCTTTAACTTGCACCTTAAGTTGGTATAAGCCTTGCTTAGTAGAGTTTTTGAAGTGAATTCGAGTGCTTTGCATCAATCAGCTTTTCATAATGCTGAAGCAGTTGTTTTGATCAGTCACCCTATGTGTGCAGCTGGGTCTCTAATGTCTGTCCTAAAGTAAAAAGGAATTTTCCTGTCACTTTCTTTTTAATTCTAAAGAACACCTTGCTTTATTCCATTTTGAAAAGCACCTTTTCTTATCCTTGCGATGGGCTGACTCCTTCAGTTACATCATTGCATAAAGCATTTGCTTGATTTTTCCATAAATAAGCATTAGATAGAAATTAATAAGTCAATCAGGAATTTTCTTCTGGAGGAAGCTTTAGTTTGTCTCACCAAAAAAAGCTCACTTTGAACTCTGCTGTAGCAAAGGTCAATATTTTGTCACTTCGTACATCCAAAGACTAATAAAAATAGTAACAGTATTCAAGAGAAATCTGATCTAATACAAATTGTCAGTGCGTGGTTGATGAGTGTTTTCATGGCCAAAATTCATCATCTCTTACCACAGCAGGTAAGAGATGCGTGTGTGCTCTCTAGCAAGTTTTCCCAGTCAACTAAACATCTCCTCCTCCCGAAAAACTTCTCCAACATTGCCAGTTTTTCTTTCAAACTGTCCCATCATCTTCCTTGATGTGATCAGTGGTTCTCAAAGTAGGGTTCATGGACCCTTAAGGAGTACCTGGGGGGGTACCTGAGGGTCCCCATGACCCTTTCAGGGAGCCTGTAAGTAAGCTCAGAATTATTTTTATAATAATAATAAGGCATTATTCATTGTGTTACCATTTTCTAATAGTGCGAAAGCAACAGTGGGTGAAAGTACTAGCACCTTAGCCTAAGTCAAGGGAATGGCTCAGACTATACTAGTGGTCATTGTAATGCTTCACTGCCACAGACTTGCCTTAAAAATAAATCCCTTTGATGAAACAGTAAAAGATAATTTTATTCAATCTTGACTTTTCATTCCATAGCATTTTAATATTCTGTGTGATGAAATGGGAAATGTACTTAAAGCATTTCTCTTTGCATACCAAAGTGCTAATAGTTGTCTCAGGGAAAAACACTTGAGTGGTTATTTGAGTTGCCAGCAGAACTAGCTCCGTTTTTGTTTTTGTTTTTGTTTTTCAGCCTCTAAGTTTTTATTAACATGAGTTTTCAAAAATAAGCATCCAGGGACTTCCCTGGTGGTGCAGTGGATATGACTATGCACTCCTAGTACAGGGGGCCTGGGTTCGATCCCTGTTCAGGGAACTAGATCCCACATGCATGCCACAACTAAGAGCCCGCCTGCTGCAACTAAGGAGCCTGCGAGCCTCAACTAAGACCCGGCACAACCAAGTAAATAAAATAAATAAGTATTTAAAAAAAAAAAAACAACAAACAAGCATCCATACTAGTGTTGTGGGATGAGGGAGGGAGAAGAAATTCTGCTGTATTGGTAATAAAGCTCCAGGTTCATCCTGTCATGGATCTCATAGTCCCCCAGAGACACGTGGTCCTTAAAAATCATGTACCACTTCTTCAAAACAATCTTGTTCCAATGGGTGCCAGTTTGGGCTGCAGTCAGCTTCTAAGGTCCCCGATGGTGTCATCAGTATTGCATTTAACTCGGACCTTCGTCCCTAGACGGTCGTTGCAGACAACCTCGATCATCCTGGCTGGAACTCGAATCACCCAGAACCGTCTGATGCCACAACCTTCTCACTCTAGTGCAGAGCCCAGGCCTTTTTTTTTTCTTCTTTCTTTCTTTCTTCTTCTTCTTTTTTCTTTTTAATGAAACACCATTTTTACTTGAAAGAACGAATGACAAACTATAGTTGTTCAGACTTGGTATTTGACAGACACTTCCTCAGAGTGAAACGTTAGCCTGTCACTTCAAGGAAAGCAACCCACAGTACCTGTCACCGACCACAACATTTGAGCTTTCAAGCAAAACTCAGAATTTTGGAAATCTTGTATCTGCCTCTGTGAGCTTGACAGCTCTCTGGTGCTTAAAGGTCAATGATGGTATTAACAGATAGGCGCTACTGATCTTGTAGACTAACATGTGCCAGCATCTGGAACACCTGCATAACCCACTGAGCCAGTGTTTGCCGCATGGCCAGTGTTTGATGTCTCAAAATCATGGATGGGTAAAAGATTCCTTTAAAGTGCAAATAGACCAATGAATGGATGTCAGTGTGACAGAGTACAAAAAGTTCATTGATACGGTTTCAGACACCACTTTGCAACTAACCTTTAAGAAAGTACCACTTTTTGACCTTTAGTGCAGTATCAAAGAACATCTGCAAATATCCAAAAAAGCTATTCAAGTTCTCTTCCCTTTTCCAATTACATATATCGAAGGTGGCTTTTCTTCATGTACTTCCCCTAAAAGAGATGATCACAACAGATCGAATACAGAGGCAGATATGAAAATCCAGCCAGACATTAAAGAGATTTGCAAAACTGTAAAATAATGCCACTCTTGTCGCTAAAATCTCCTTTTTAAGGATGTAAAGGGCTCCTGAGACCAATAAGTTTGAGAACCACTGAGCCATACTGTATGGAATTACTCTGTTCATCAGTGTCTGTATTTTAGTCCTGAAGTTTTAGTATCTGTCTTCTTTCATAAGCACCAATAGCAATTTTAAATGGCATTTTATAATATAATTTTCATCACTGACATTGACCACAGAATTTATACTGTGCCTTCATCTTCCTAGCACATGTATGTGCCTGACAGGAGGTCAATGCCAGCTGGCCTAACCTTACAGTCCGTTAGCCCCCAGAGCCTCCAAGGCAAAACGGTGAGTACGATATCTTTATTTACCATATCATGTTTTATTTATGTGCTACCCATGATAGCACACATCTGACATAGCTTTTAAGTTTGAGTTTTCAGAGAGGTGCCTCCCAGAGAAAAACCATTACTAGTTTTGTGGAACAGATGCTCGTCAGTAGGATTTGGAATCATGTCGCCATTTCAGTGTCTTCCTGATACCTTTCCCTGAACGTCTGACTGCCTAAATACAAGATTCTGTTTTCCAGAATCTTTATAACCTGGGCGGGTGTCTTTGCTTTATAACCTGGGAGAGTTTCTTTACTTCACTGAATGTTAATATCCTCTTCCTTAAAACGGAAGTTGGAGTAGTTCCTTAGGGAAACAAATCCAGCAAGCAACTCTGTGTCTATAGTCAAACCACAGGCCTGTCAAGTTTCTCCTGTGGATTTTTATATAGATTAACTACCTTAGAGCAGAAAAGAAACCGATTTACATATTTATGCAGAGAAAGAGAGACTGTTAGAAATACTAAGTTCAAGCAAGTACTTACCTTTATCATTTCATAGTCAGTGTTATTCCTGTTCACATTGGAAAGGAGTTATGTTACCAGGACACTATTACTCTTCAAATTAAAGAGAAAAGGTGACTTTTCATCACTTCATTTTATTTTAATGGCATTCTTTTATCAGGGGAACTATGCTTTCATATTAGTAGGTAGTCTTAATTTCTGTAAAGATATGATTTGAGGACCATATAGTTGTTCATTATTTAAAATCCTCTTCCTGCAGTAATCAAAACAAGTTTATCTTCTATGTATTTTTCAAACATTGTTTTATTTCATCTCTTACATGCTTAGATATGAGGCAGATTTCTTGGCTTTAAACTGCTTGTGGTTTACTTATTAAAGGCGATAGATATTGCTTGACTATAACTAAAAATTCTTAACTGTTGGAAATTTTAAACATTAGATCGTTGATCTGGCAAACAGACCTTAATCATAAGATAATGCTAAGTATCGTATTATGAAAGTTTCTCTTCTACCTTGCTCCCTCTAGTGGATATTTAGGACAAAATTTATTTACCACGTCCTCCTTTTGGAGGAATCAATTGTGCCTCTTTTTATTTTGCCACAAATTTAAACATCTAGCAAACTTATTGTAATCTTTCATGCTTTTGAAAATCTCTTTAACTCCATAAGTAATAAAGAGTTTTAAGGTTTCTTCTTTTAGTATTTCTGTCACATATCCCTCTGGGTCTTAGGCTATCTAATCCCTTACCCCACTCTCCTTTCTCTCTGGCAAGACCTCTAGAGCTTGATATGACGACATAAGATATGGACTGTCTCACAGTCATGAGGTCACAAGATGTGGTTGGCCTCAGAGCAAAAGCATCTCTTCTGTTCCTGTTAAGAAGTTTCTTCTTTAAGTCACACATGCACACACATTCTTTTGACTGTTAAGAAGCTATTGTCTCCTCTGTGTGGATACTCAGAGAATCCAATAGTAACTATGGTTTACTTCTGACATTTTTTCCTCTTGAAGGCAATAACCTTTAATGTAACTTCAAGTAACAGTTAAAATTGATTTATAACAGATACAGACTACTATACATAAAACAGATAAGTAACAAGGATTTACTGTATAACACAGGAAACTATTCAATATCTTATAATAACCTATATAGGAAAATGATCTAAAAATATATATATATATGTAACTGAATCACTTTGCCATATACCTGCAACTAACATAAAAATCAACTATACTTCTATTTTCTAAAAAATGATTTGTGACCCTAAAAATATTATTTTTTTATGGAAAGTAAAGAGCAACAGCAAATGAACAGAACAGAAGAGAGCTAAGTGTAACGCTGTGCTGTCGGCAAAACAAGTCAATCTCGGGAACGCTTTTTGGCTCGGAAGTTTTAAGAGCACAGCTGTAGCTCTTAAGTGAACAGAGTCTCCCTGTGGTCTCTGTGCAGTTTTTAATCATAACAAAGCTCAGTCAAACACCGAATGATATTTTATGGCCTGTAAGACTGCCAATGACCATACTTTACTGCATTTCTAACGAAAAAAAATATATCGGATTGGCCTGTTAAGGAATTGTATCTACCTTTGAAAGTTTATTCCCCTCAGAGATCAGAGTAACCAATCAGGAACCAAAAGGTTCTCTGCTCTCCGCCAAGGGTGGAAGGAGGGTTTATGCGCACATGGAAACTTTCTGTGTGTAGTAAATACATTTTTTTCTTCCTTAAAAATAAAAACTGGTCTTTTGGTCAATATAAAATATCCTGTGAAAACACTAACAGTGACATTTAAAAATATAACTGGGAAGCAGTTAATAGAGCTCAGGTACTGACTGAGCTTAATGATGTGAAGATGTCATCCAAGTTTTACATGAATTTTAATTCTTTTTGTTTTACCTTCTGTTCTCTAAGATAGAGTGTTGGGCATGCAGGTAGTGTTCTATTGCTATAAAAGTCTGAGGTGTCATTTTTAAACATCTCATTAAAATGTATTTTAATAATAGCTCTCATGTACAAACCTTTATAATGGTGGGGGGTTTTTTGGCATTGCACTTCTTTATACTTAAGATTTAAATTTTCTCTCAGGAGTTCTGAGAAAATGCCTTAATAGACTGTTGTTTTGCTGTATCTTACCAAGTAATACTGTTCCTTCTATTTCTCTAGATATCTATGCATTTATGTATGACCTATCATCATAGTGCCTAGGCACTATGTTTGATGTCAACCATAAGAGGATACTTGCCAAGAAATCTTGGTTTAATATCTGTCACTTAAGACCACAATTAATCTGTTTTCCACTGTTTGGATTCTTAAATTGTACTCCTTCAGCCAGAGGAGCTTACGCTGCTGCTTATAAAGCTGAGACGGCAGCAAGCGGAACTGAGTAGTATCCGGGAGCACACGTTAGCACAGCTCATGCAGCTAAAGCTCGAGGCGCACAGCCCAAAGGTCAGCTATGGAGAGATGTGTCTGTGTGTCTGCTCTTGTCAGTCACGCTGAGCCATTCATTATTAATCGGTTTGATCAGCGTCATTCCCGTGAGCATGAGCCCATCCCACCACTGCGGCGACGACATCGGGATCTCCTATTGACCCTTTGAGAATTCCCTTGGTTATACGATATTAAAGGAAAACGTGGGTCGGCTGCATTTCTTCGTAGCCTTCCACCCACCCACTCACCCACCAACTCTTGGTTGTGAGGGAGGAAATGCATGCAGACTTCAGAATACTATTGTCATTCCTCAAACACTAACTACCACCTCCGGTAAAACAGATATTGAAGAGTCCCGTCGTTTCCCATAAAGTAATAAGTTGAGAAGTGATTAGCGTTTTAATAGTACTGCCTTTTAAATGTCAAAGATTAATTTCGTGTGTTCTTGATTTTTAAAATGAACACACGTAAACATTTCTCAAAGGGTTTAATAGCCTCTGGTTATATGAGAAACATCCAAAGAAGTAGTAACATATTGCAGAAAAGAATTAACATGTAAAGCTTCTAACCTTGAGTCTGCTAAAGCCATTTGAAGGATTTTTCTGCTTAATGTTTCAGCTTATATGCATGTCTACTTAATTTCTTACAAAACTAAGTGTAATTTATAATCATTGAATGCATCATCTGTGCCGTTTACAGGGGAGCATGTGTGTGGAAGTCGTTGTGTGCTGTGGTATAATATAGGTTGTGACAAACTACCTGTTTTCCCTGTTTCAAAATTGACCTTTTCATGAATTCCGCACCCTCTTTCTCTGTCCGTTTGTACCTTGATTGATGCCTACTAGAATGAAATCCTTTCACATCACCTTCAAAGGAACACCATATATTTGGATCATCAGGTGGGCCTTGAAGAATTTTTCTTACTTCTCATACCTTATGTTTTAATGTTTTCAATGTAGTACAATTTTCGGGCTACTCAGATATTTCAGTCGTTTTGCGTTAATAGTGTGACTTTTACAAGTGGCAGGCTAAGAGACCCCTCACCAGGGGAATTCAGGAATACCAGAAGAAGCAGGTTAGAAAGGACAGTTGTGGAGATGAGGTGGGATACAAATGCCAGCTCTCTGGAAATTGAGAGCCTGGATTCTCTAGATTTCTTTTTTCTTATCCCAAGAATACTTGTACTTATTGGCTTGTATCAGCTTGGAGGTGACCTAATTAAAGAAATAGGCACGCAGCTGTGAATGCCTTGTTGAAGGCCAGGAGGAGGTGGGTGTGGCGCTCTCTGTATTCCCAAGGGGAGGTTAACGATGGGTAAATGTTGAAAAGTGAGTGGAAGTTGATGAACAAGGACTGACACTCCTAAATGTTGGCGTCTATGAACTACCATGTTAATATTTAATTTTAATTTGATGAGGATTTTTTATATGTTCTTAAACATAAAATTTCTTCTAGTGGCTGCTTTCTTTTTGCATATAAATTAGGCTAGAATTTTCTTTAGCTTGTCTTCAAAACGTTCAAACTTGAATATTTTATCAAATGAAAGAGGTTACTGCGGAAAATGCTGTAAGACAGTATTTACATATTTATATTTGCCCTGTTTGAAACAAAATAATAATGTACTGCTTTAAATTAGTTATATTTAAAGAGGGATTTTGCATTAGGATGACCCTTGAAAGGATGTTCAATCATTTTTCTTTTAATTTTTAAAAGAAATATGCTTTTGTTAATTTGTAATTTATTTTCCCACAAAATGTTTTCATCATAGTTTTGCCCATTGGAATGCTTTAGAAATCAGCATTTCATGAATCCAAACTCTAGTCTTCACTTCAGAGACTGGTGCTATTAAATTTAACCACAGTGTACATTATACAATCTAATAAAGACATGTTTGCCAACAAAATAGTAAGATAAGCCTTCCCTCAAAATTCCACACTGCCAGAAAGCTTCTAAGATACATGGGGAATAACTTTCTTAAAAGCACCTCTGTCTATAAAGCTAGAGATCGTTCTGACAAATGATGGGATATTACAAAAATTAGGGTTAAAAACGACGATATGAATGTGACTCTGAAGTTATCTAGAATCTCTGGAAATAAACTTAGTGGTTTATTAATCTATTGTTAATTTACTGCTCACCTCAGTAAATCAAAACTGGCATTGCAGACACATAGAACTTGAGCAGCTCTTGGGAAAGGACAGGTAAATATATCGAAAAGACCACCATTTGCTAAGATGATGCCTCTCCTCACCTCCCTTTCCCGGATTGAGCTGTTTCTTCCCTTGGCCTTACTGGCCCAGATCCAGTTGAGGCTTCTGTTCCCGTCCTTTGCTCCCTTGGCAAGGTGACTTCTACAATCTCAACTTTTAGGCGACGCGCTAAGGAGCGCCGCTCTAGAAAGTGGAAAAGGCAAGGAAATGGGATCTCCCCTAGAGCCTCTGAAGGGAGCATGGCCCTGCCCACACTTTGGTTTTGGCCCATTGAGATGATTTCCGACTTCCAGCCTCCAGAAGTATAAGAGAATAAATGTGTGTTGTCTTTTAATTAATTAATTAAAATTAAAATCTCAACTTTGTATCGATCCTCTCTGTTCTGTCAACATGTCAGCAGAGCTTTTCCAGTAACTCACCTTTTTCTTGTATTAGATCCCAAAATAGTTATATTATTCCACTTTTAAAATTTTGTGATAATGAGAAGAATTGTAGAATTTGATTGTTTAAATGATGATTTGCATTGAAATAAGACTATTTCTGATGGCAAAAATTGGACCATTTTTAGATAATAATTAGACAGTGCATAAAAAACATGGTGAGGGCTTTGCCCAGAAACTCAGATATGCCTAAATGTGTACATCCTTAAGGTTTCCTAAGGAAAAATCTCTCTTTAAATAAATCAAAAAATTTTATGATTTCAAATAATTGCATTTAATATAAATGAAATATTTACCTTTGAACTGTCCTGTATTTTACATCAGTAGTAAGGTTATTAAGTTATGTAGAAAGAATTCTTGGTAATGTTGAATTTTAATGAAATTTTTCATTCACTCAGCTCAAACATTTCCAGCTTTTAATCTTGTTACTGCCAGTAGCCGATTCTAGGTGACCAGGTGTATTTTTATGGGCATTATTGGTTGCCTGGGTTTATAAACTGATTCACGAGTTTTATATAATTATAAATTTGAAAGTAGATTTTAAAACCTGAAAGTCAGAGGCTCTGGTCACATTTTATAGAACTGTATATCATACCAAGAGAACAGATACTAATTGATACTCTTCCGACACTTATTCTGCTCGCTCAAATAAATCATCAGAATAACCTAAGGCCAACATTTAATTGATTTAAATTCTCTTAATCCCTATCACTATTCATGAAAAATAGAACCAGAGGGTAGTCTCTGAGTTACTTCAGAGGTAAATTCTTTTCTGATATTATAACAAATAAAAAATAAAAATGCCTTGTCTGAAATTCTGAAGATTTACATATTATACAGTCAGTCGAAAACTCTTGTCTTCTGGTGCCATATCACCATCATGAGGACAAGTCATGTACTGAAGTGTTTTTAAAAATAACAAAAGCTGTACTAATTATATGGTATAATTTTCTTCTGCTTTTTGTTTTATTCTGAAGTACGCTATTATAGTTTATGTTTTTATAGCCCAGTTCATAGACTGTTCAATGTCTACATTTCTTAAGACGAGCCTAGGTTTGTCATTTTTATGAATTTTAAGATAAAGCCCCAAAGTATAACCTGTGAAAGTATAATAATCCTAACTGGGTACTTTATGAACCTCATCCAGGTTCTATTTCGAAAATGAATAAATACATAATATATCAGTAACTCATTTTCTTCTCATTTAGCTTAGTCATCACTGAACGTTAGAGAAGCTTTTGGGTACCGTTTAAGTGAAACTTGGAAATTTCATCCTACAGTATACCTCTGGAATGGATTTGACATTGTCTTTTCCCTCGTTCATTCCTCTACTACCAGAATATTGGAGAGGGGAGAAAGGCCATAAGTGCAATCTTGCAGTGACCCTGTACTTGCCAGGAAGTTGGAGTAAATTCGAGATTATCAGCAGTTGTAAGGGCATCCCCTCCTGGAGAATGGAGTGTCCTGTTGCTGTTCTTTGACAGTGAGGGAAAAGAGACTGTCTTGATATATTTTCTTTTTTTCTCAGAACAGGGCAGATTGAGCCTGAGTTTTAGAGCTATATGACCCTGCTGAACATGTATTTGATGACTAGGAGTTCCTAATATTTCGTGGAGCCACGTGCATATCATCTGTTTGAAGCCAGCGTAACAGGTTCCCATAGAAGCTGACTGTTATCAACCTCCTGCTGTTCAGCTGGGGCATATATATCCCCTTCAGCAGGTCTAACATGGCGAGTAGGGACTTCATTTTCTTACTCTTGTCCCTTACGAGGATTTCCTCCGGTATCTAGTTCTTGGCTCCTGTAGTGTGGACCAGGACTGGTTGTACTGAGCAAAGGAATGAAGCTGGGATCGTAGAAACTAGAGCAGGGGCTGAGGAGAGGGAACTAGGCAAGGCCTCTGTGGGTGAAGAGGTAGAGCAGGGGCTGGAGCTTCTTCGATCAGTCGTAAAGGGAGGATTTATAGGATTGGGGAGATGAGGCCATGTTCCCATGCCTTCATCCATCTTCTTCCCTCCATTTGTTTCTTTCTTCCTCACTTGCTTTTTCTTTCTTTTTCTGTTAGTGATTGCAGAGCAGTTACGAGGGAAGTTCTGCCAGCTTTCCATGTAGGCCATGGTAACAGAAAATAAGTCGCTTAAGAACTGAGATGAAGAAATGTGTAGGGGGCTCCCCTGGTGGCGCGGTGGTTGAGAGTCAGCCTGCCGATGCAGGGGACGCGGGTTCGTGCCCCGGTCTGGGAAGATCCCACATGCCGTGGGGCGGCTGGGTCCGTGAGCCATGGCCGCTGAGTCTGCGCGTCTGGAGCCTGTGCTCCGCAACGGGAGAGGCCACAACAGTGAGAGGCCCGCGTACTGCAAAAAAAAAAAACCAAAATTATGACATTCTGCCTCTACCCCTGTCCCTTCAAGAGTCACTGTAGTTAACTGCATCAGAAACAGCTGCATGAGAACGGGAAAGGAAGGGAAATCCCTCAGTCAGTCACACCTGTGTTGGGGATGGCCAAAAGTTCTTTGTGAAAAGAATATGACTCTGCTACGGATAATTTTATGAAATTCATTTGCCCCTACCCATCTGGAGCCATCTCCCCCACCCCCCAGCATGGAGCATACCTAAGTCATTTCTGAATTTAGCATCAAATGGTATATTCTTTAACACCAGATGGCTAAGGGACCTTATCCTCAAATTTTCATGGAAAAGCTGGAAGTTTCTCATAACAAACCAGTTTGCCATAGTACAAGAAAGGAAAAATACAGCTCAAGCATACCTGTGGAGTTCTTTGTTGCATGGAAATGTTGAAGGTTAGCAAGTCAGTAGCTCAATCCTTCTTTTATCAGCACATTTTTTTTAAGTATGAGCAAACGCTTGAGAGAAGAGTCATTTTTGATCATACTAACCTCTAAAACATCTTGAAGAGTAAGCTGAAGTTTCTAATTTGCAAAAGTTTTGTAGTAGCATTCAGGTTTTATAATGTAATTCTTTTATAAAGATTAATATTTTATGAGCCGTGCGCTAAAACTACTAGTGACTTTTGGAAGAAGTCTGATATTCTATTAATATTACTGGTTGCTGTGGACATTGCTCATCAGCATGCTTTCTGTATCCTTTCAAGAAACCACAATGTAGAAACAGGAGCTCTGACCACTTTTAAACATACTTATGCCAAGGGAAATGCAAAAAGGTTAACTGGGTGTATGTAATTGGTACTGAAACCATTCAAGGTAAAAATCTCAGTACTTTCTTGCCTTTTGTTCTTGTGTTCATGAAAGACAGCTTCCCTATAAGGGAAGAAATGCTAACAAGATGATTGAAAAGATTCTTGATGGCTTTCATTGTTGTCCATTCAGCAACCTCATTCTATTGAGCTATTAAGCAAGATCCCATTTTCTCTAATATTTGAAGGGGTCCTAGAGCTTCTATTTTTAGGGATGACTGAGAGCTACAGGAGCTAATGTTTCTAGGGGATACAGAAAAGGCATTTGAAAAAAGCAAACTGGAAAATTGAAAGAATATTATTGAACACTTACTGACCCAAACTAGTTACATAGTGTAGAATATCTGTATTTTCTTTTGCTGTGCTATTCAGAGCATTCCTCTCTCTCTCTCTCTCTCTCTCTCTCTGTCTCTCATACACCATTCCTCCTTTCTTCTTTTTCTGTCTCTCCCTTCCTCTGTATATTTGATCATAGAAGTGGGAGAGGGAGATGACACTGAGAAAATTCTTAATCAGGATATGACATCATAATGGCAGAATATAAATAAATGGACAGTGGGTAGATTAGAATTTAGAAAGTGGAAAGATTTAATACATGTGTGTCAGTACTCTGATCTCTCAGCCTATCGGATGCTTAACCATTATTATATGGGTCTCCTGTTTCTTACCAGTGACTCATCAGGCCCTTCTTGATAACTGTTTTCACCCCTCTCAACCCTAACTGGGGAAGTGCCCTGTTTCTTGGTGTTCTCTCATCTGAACATTCATCTACTCATTATTTTACTAGTTCTCTCTTTGTTACTTTTCATCTCTAGCCCCTGGGTTTCTCCCAGAAAGCAGAGCCTGTGATGTGGGCTTCCTTGATGTGGGCTTGTTTGCAGGAAGTTTATTTTGGGAAGTGATTCCAAGGTACAGGAGTAAAGAGAGTGAGACTATATACTATCAACTACCATAGGCAACTGGGGCCTCATCTGATACTTGTTAACAAATAGAAACCCAGCTGAACTAGAGAAGAGTACTCACTCCCGTCTTCCACTGACCAAGGATTGTCCCTTGAGACTAACTCTCTAGCACACTGAGGTTATGCATACATGAGCACCCAGTGGGTTCCCATACACCCAGCAAGACCTGAAACCGAAGATGTGGAGAGGGGCACAAAAGGCATCTAAAACACCACTCTCTGCAGTTTCCGTTACGTAGGTATAGTTGCTCACAGAGATCTCCATTTGGAAGTTCTGCCTTCAGTACATCTCCAGCATGTCCAAAATTAAGGTTGTTATCTGATCCCTCAATTCCCTGACCAAAAAACTGAAAGCAGAAGTGGTTCAAAATATTGGTCACCTTTAACCCCATTGATGTAACAGACATTTATTGAACACATCATCCTTGGGGAGGAGCTTGATGGACTTCGAGAAGGATTAGGACCTTTCTTTAGCTGTTTGCTTAGACCTAGAACATAAAGTGGGAAAAGAGGAAAGTCTCCTCCAGCTATGGCTCGGACAGCCTCTCACAGCCTGGTGGATGAAAAGAAAAACAACTGGCAGGCTACTTGGAAGGACCCCCAATGTGATGGTCCTTGGCACCCTGCCTGCTGTTCCACCACTTTGAGTGTGGAGATTCTACAAATTTATAAAAATGGCAGAATTAAGTCATCCAGCCTCCTGGAGTTGTATTACGTTCTCCTAATATTTCATGTGCCCAACACCAACTCCTGTTAATGCTAACGATACCTTGAAACTGGAGTTAAAAGTACTTTCAAAACACTTTTACTGAAAACAGGAAAATCATGCGATTCTGTAGAACCATCCAAACAGATTTTACTTTAGCTGGTACATAATATCTGCATGGTGTTTAGTCAGGATCATAGAAGCCACCAAAACACCTTCCACGTACTAGCTCCTTGTTATACCATTTAGTCAACAAATCCTGGCAGTGCTCAAAGCACCTGCCTCATTGTCTTTCAGCTAACTCAGGAAACTTCAAACTCCCGGTTCCCTACAAAATAAAGTCTCTTTTTGGTTTGTCACTCAAGCCCTCGTTTCATCACCACCAGCCCCTACCAGCCTGTGAAACACTTCCTCCCCCATAAACCCTTTTCTGCAGCCAGCGCCCCATCGTTTCTCAGATACTACAGAAGCACCCCCATTCTCTACAATGTGCACCTGCCCAGCGTCTGTCCATCCTAATAGCATAAGTATCACTTCACAGTTTTCAAAGTGCTGTAATATACCGTGTCCCATCTGCTTCTAATACTTGCCTCTGCAGCATGTGGCCAGTTACTTTTATCCCCAGTCACGTTGAATGACTTGTCCAAAATCACAAAGCTAGGATGAATACCTTGTATTAGTGAATTTTCTTTCTTTTTTAAATCTATTCTTCCTTCAAAATCAGGAGTTGTTCTTGTACCTATAGAATAGTTCTGTTTCAGGTTGCTGATCTTTGTTACCTGAAGAATACCAGCTCTTGGTTATATAACTGGTTATTCTCCTATCGAACAAGACGGGAAAATGAAAACAAAATTTCCCCACCCCTCCGAAAATGCATAATATTTCTACAGTTCCACAGTTTATTTACAAAAGCAGATATTTTAATAAGCCAATTATTGTGGCTTTTGTTTGCTTCTGTCTTATTTGAATGTATTTTTTCAGAAAGTTCATTCAGCAGAGATTTATGGAGCTCAGTGTCAGGCAGGATGTTAGCTTGCAAAGTGGAATTGTAAATGATTTTCAAAGCTCAGGAAGGAAACAAAGTTGAGCATAAATGCCAGAGTCATTTCTGGGATCAACCTAAGGATGTGATTATGTAGTTAAAACATAAGCTGATAAATCTTTGAATTAATGGTAGGAATTCTGCTACTCAGTGCCAATTTTAACTCAGTAAGAATACAATTGCTATTAATAAAACCCAGATCCTGTATCTAGAAGATATTTTACTTTTGATTTAAAGCTCAAATGTATTTTTCTAGTATATTTACCCATTGACCAGAACAAATACTTTTTTTTTAGCTAACAGAGATGTAAGATTTTCACTTTCGGAATGTTTTGTCCCTTTAAAATAGTATTGTTTTATGGTATCGTTTCACAAAATGCTTGCAAAGAAGAGAAATATGTGACCATTTCAAACACAATATTTATTTATTTCCACCATAAAGCATTTTTACAAAATGTATTTTGAGCTTTTTTAATATTTTCAGTTGCCTGTGGATGCCAGGAATAAAGATGTTGGCATCAGATAATACATTACTTAAAGTTAAAGGAACAATTTAAAAAAAAAAAAAAACAGTCCTTAATAAGGAAAACAGGTTTAAGCCACTGAAGTAAAAATCAGATCTATAAAATGTATCCTGTAGCCAAAAGGATTTTAATTTTATTTTAAATTCTTGAGACTCGTAGGTGAAAAAGGATGAAACTGACGGTAAGTAAATTATATATGTAAATTATTTGGAAAGACATTAGCCTAGACCTTAAAAGTTTCCTTCAAAATATACCACAGGTATATACCTCAAGATGGTGGCTTAAAAAAGTCAGCAATTTAAATAAGGTTGTGTGTAGACATTGCCCTCCTTTTGTTCTGCTGGATTAGGGGTGTTTTCATATTTCTCAATAAATGGACCTTATTCCTGAAGCCAGTACTTAACAGCATCAGTCAGTCTAGAAATGCTCTTTTTTTTTTTTCCTTCTTTTCTTTCAAGGAAATGTCGGATACATTTGACTTCTGTGTTAGTGTCGCAATTTGTTTTTTCTTTCTTTGTTTTTAATCTGTGTTTCTCCCTTGAAGAAAAAGAGGATATGTTGTATGGTCTAGCTACATCATTTAAAGTACCACTGATTTTTCTGAATACATACAATAGTGATACTTTCCCAGAGTTTTACATTTAGAAACCATACATAGCATAGAAGAGTTTGTTCTGATTGCTTTAAAATTTCCAAAGAAATAGACCTCCATACTTTGCCCCATCGGCTATAAAGAGACTTATTTACATTCTTCTATTTAAAAAGTCACTTCAGATTTTCCTGCTTCCTGTTAAACAATGCGTGGTTTCTATAGGTAGTCATACCCTTCAATCTCAGGTTCTCGGACTTTCAGAAGTGCCTGGAATGAGAGTGGAAGGCATTTACATTGTCATTATCCAAATGACCTGTTTACAAAGGCCCCTGCATTCCTCACAGCTTCACCCTGGGCATGTCAAATTCTCTAGCCTTTTATTTTTGCCACACATCTTAGAAGTTTATTGATCTAGACACAGGAGGACATTCTTGAGAGATGGATTCTTCAGTGATTAGGCTATCAGGGTTTTTGGCTATTGTTAAGACAGATTCCCAACTTAAAAATTCTTTTTCTAAGGTGTCTTTAAGAACTCAGGAAAAATCCATTTTCCATTTGAATGGAAAATGACAGCACAGAGATGGGTTATCAGTGAAGGACAAAAGCTCTGTAGGGCGGATAGAAATCATCCTGACTTCTTGCACCCGCCCCCAAAAGAGGGAGGAAGCTGTTACTGCAGAATTCAGACTCGAGGAAACTCATTTACTCGACAGAGCTTGGGCAGATGTTTTCCCTTACGGGAATGAGATCCAAATCTAGGGGGAAATTATACTTACTTTACTGGTCTAGAATTTCTAGACTTACAATCTAGTATAATAGCCACTAGCCATATGTGGCTACTTAAGTTAGTTACACTTTTATAAAAATAAGATTCATTTTCTCTGTCACACGGGCCGCATTTCAGGGGCTGAGGAGTCATTGGTGTGGCATGTTGGACTACACTAATGGAGAACATTTCCATCATCAGAGAAAGTTCTGTTGGACAATGCTATTCTAGATGAATCATTATGTAAACTTTTCAAAGAGCAGTTAAGGGACTTCCCTGGCAGTCCAGTGGTTAGGACTCTGCGCTTCCACTGCAGGAGGCTCGGGTTTGATCCCTGGTCGGGGAGCTAGGATCCCGCATGCCGCGCGGCCAAATAAATAAATAGCAATTAAGCCACTACTTAACCACTTCTTAAACCGAAAGGGGGATTGGGAAATTAATCTTCCCAAGGATAAATTATATGAATGACTGTCCTGGCTTTGCTCACTGCTAGTCTTTCTTCTTCCCCCTAAAAATTATTCTGGAGCATTTATCTCATGACTTACAATATCCTGTTCCTTCTGCATCCCTAGCTGGTCCAATTTCTGTAGAGACAGAGACTTTGAAGCGGATATTAGAAGTTGCCACTGGCAACTGGAAATTGGATTCGTAATAATACCCCACCCCCCCACCCCGTGATTCTGCTGAGTCCACTAATATTATTAATAAGGAGATTCAGTTGATTTTTTAAGGGGGTTAAGTCTCTTAATGCTGTATTTCATACAAAGACAAGACTATTTTAGTCTACATGCAATATACTTGTGTTTAGATCATTAGTTTGAAATTTTTCATCTTTTGATAGTTGCACAGGTATCCTGACCAACATTTAGTACCAACTCATCAAGACGTTGAAGAATTCCTTATTGGTGATGGTTGAATTGGTCCTCAATGACGTAAATTAGTGCCAGGGTAGGACCATTGTTCTCAAGCCTGATTTCCTGTCATACCTACCGGCGGATCTTTAGAAAGACAAAAACAAAGTACAATTCTCAAGGCTGTCTGCCCCCCAGCCCCCAGTGAGAGTTGCCAGAGCCCACTCTGTTTTGAAAACTCCACAGGTGATTTATTTTTTCTCCTCAGTCAGGTTTGAGAACTACTGAGATAAATAATGACAAGGAAAGCCAAGGAAAGAGGAGATGTCTGGGGGTTTTTTTGAAACATAAAACACTATCTTAGTGCTTTCTAACCTTTTTCCTACATGGCCCACATAGAAAAGTGACAGTAGGTGTGCACACCTTGACAGAAACTTGAGGCCGTGCTGTTGGGAGCGTGTTAGGCACTCTGAGGACTGAGGTGGTCCCCAACTCCAGACACCTGGAACCCTTTCCCAGCCCGCAGGTGTCAGTTGGGAGGTTCCACTCAAGATCCTGCAAGCTGTGACACGGTTGCATAGAATTGTGTTGAGTAAGTTTTTTGGTGATGGGTTTTTAAATCAAGATATTTCTAACAGTAACATCAAAGGATGCTCTATTCATACTAGCCCAACATACCTCAAACCTCAGAAGGAGGCTGGAGTTAAGTATCTCATTTTCTAGGTGGTTTTTGTAAACATTTGGACTTACAAATTTCAAGTAAAAATATGTCTTTGTTGTAAACAGAAATATATTGGCATTGCCTAACTGTATTTCCAAGATATTTCCACTTTAAGTTTTCTTATTTATTGCTGAAGTTAATTATGAAAATAGTGTCATCCCCAATTCATACATTCTCATTTTTATTATTATAAAATAGTGGGCCTTTTATAATAGCTTTATAATTTAGCAATTAATTGGAAACTAAACCTGTATTACCGTTTAGTTCAAAGAAGGAATTAAAGCAGGAAGCGAAGCATTTAACTCATTTTCAAGTAAATTATTAAACATCCCCCAAGTACTAATTAGTCTTTCTCTTGCTCTGATTCCTTAAAACAAAAATACATTAGCTATTAGCAGCAGTGCCTTAATGCTGCCTAGGATTCTTGTAGTAGTCAAACCAGAAGAGAATTGCTGGATAGTCCTTTTTTTTAAGAACTGAGCATGAAATTCTAAGGTGCTCATGGAGCATCACGTATTTGGTGGGGGGGAGGGGTGAGTCATATTTTACTGCTTTAATTCAAAAGCTGTTGTATAAAGTTTACGTAGCAAAAGCCAGATAGCATGTGTTGTTTCAGTGTAAATTTCAGAGATGATCAGTTTCTAAGTTTTAAAATACAGATATTTCATGAAACAAATGAACCTGTCTACGAAACAGACTTACAGACATAGAGAACAGACTTGTGATTGCCAAGGGGGAGGAGGGTGGGAGAGGGATGGAATGGGAGTTTAGGGTTAGCAGATGCAAACTGTTACATATAGGATGGATAAACAACAAGGTTCCACTGTATAGCACAGGGAACTATATTCAATATCCTGTGATAAACCATAATGGAAAAGAATATAAAAAGAATGTATATGTATAACTGAATCACTTTGCTAAACAGCAGAAACTAACACAACATTGCAAATCAACTATACTTCAATAAGATAGAGATATTTCAGAGGTGATTTAGTGAAAGAAATCACTAGCCTATTTCTAGGATCTATTTGGAGAGAAAGCAGATCTAGTATTTCCAATTCAGTAAATCTGGAAAGAGTCAAATTTCAGGCAGATCATTGAAATTGTTTAATGTGGACCACACTCCCATTGTGTGGGATCCTGAGTACTGTGTTTAGCTGGCCTCACCTGTTGCATGCCACGTGCAAGGAGAGTGCCACCACATACAGGACCATTCCCCTGTGCAGATTTTTCTTACAAGCCCAGTCATCCTAACAGCCCTTGGTCAGGTGAGTGTGGTGCCCAGGGGAATTCTGAAATACTTCTGCTGCTTCTGTCTGCAGATAGACTTATCCCATCTCTCTGGCTTGAGTAAAATGAGATTCCCAAGGAGTATGTAAGCTGAAGAACATTCACTGTTACCAGATTACATTTCACTTACTTCAGCACCTTGAGAAAGAACATTGTAGTTACTTCTGCCAAAAGGAATCTTTAAACCAGCCTGTCACCTTCATGTTTTAATGGTATTGTCTACATCAGAGATTTTCAAATTGCGCATTATAGTTATCTGGGAATCAGGGTCTTTTCAAATTCCTCAAGTGATTCTGGGTTAAGAACCACTGGTTGAAATAAGCTTGAACTTTGATTTCTGAAGTAGCCAGTAATAAAAAGGAAAGAAATATTAATAAGATAGTCATAGGTATTTACAAATGCATTGGGGCAGCTTACTTTTTTTAGTTAGTTAACATTTCTTCAGTCAATTTCTGACGTGGATACAGACTCATACGGCAGGATAAAGGTTGTGAGAACAGTTCTTTAGATCAGGGCCTCGCTGCACTAAAGGACTCCCAACAGCTTTGAACATGATACAAACACATGTGCTAAAATTTTTTCTTAACCTCTTTGTGTCGCCAAGGGGTGTTTCCCAGAGGATATAGTTGTTCCATTAATCTAGTTTATTTGGTATTTTTTTTTTTATCCTTGACTAATAACATTTATTTTTTAATGAGAAAAGCAGTATCTATTCAGTGGAGAAAATTTGGGAAATGTAGAGAAGTATATAGAAAAAAAAATAACGATCTGGTCCCACAATTTAAAATAATTACTGCTAACATTTTTCATTTCTTTGCTGTACTAAACTGTCACTTTCCAAAGATGCCTTCTAATTTTAATATTCTAGGATTTGATATATACATTTGAAATTTTTCATAATGAAAAACAGTTCCAGAAGTGATCTCTGAGACACTCTGTACACTTTAAATGTTATTTTTCGTTAGACAGAGAAAGACAGATACTCCATGTTATCACTTATATGTGGAATCTAAAAAGTAAAACAAACGAATGAATATAACAAAACAGAAACAGTCTCACAGATGTAGAGAACAAGCTGGTGGTTACCAGTGGGAAGACAGGAGTGGGGAGGGGCAAGACAGAAGTGGGGGATTAAGGTACAAACTGCTATGTATAAAATAAATAACCTACATGGATATATGGTACAGCGTAAGGAATATAGCTAATATTTTATAATAACTTTAAATGGGGTAAAATCTATAAAAATACTGAATCACCATTGCACACCTGAAAATAATATAATACTGTAAATTAGCTATACTTCAATTTTTTAAATTTAATCTTTTTTTTAATGTTATTTTTACTCTTAGTATTTTAGTTTCTCTGTTCCTAAATCAGTGTCTTCCTGCAAGATCCTTCTCAGTGACTTAATATTTAATGATCTTTGACAGGTAAATTAAAGAGTCATTTTTAAATCACAAATGTGGCTTCCCTCTATAATGTACATATTTACCCTCTCAAAGTACTCCACTAAATAAATCAAGCTTGATTACCCTTCTGCAGAAATCATACTGTCTCTTCTCCCTTTATAAATACATTTCAAGTAAACTCCTCAGGCCTAGAGGCTGAACACTAGTCATTGATCTGCTCCACTTAAAGGTGGGAGCCGCCATATTGGCAGACCCAGCCCTTTGACAGTGGCCTCTTTGTAGCGCCAGATTTCCGAGACTCCACGGCAGTTTCAGTTTGCCCTTGAGTGACTTTTACATTTGGATACTCTCTGACCTGCATTATTTCTTAAATATTCATATGCTCCTGACCTTTCTTTCAAACCCCAGCCCCTCTACCACCTCCCCCCAACCCCCCAACCTCTGAGTCAGGTACTCTTCTGTCTAATTTTCATGGCATGCTATTGAAAAGTAGCAAGTATAGATGAGATTGCTTTGAAAATCAAAATTAAATAATACTAAAAAATGAAGAGAGACTTAAGCTACCTATGTTATACAAAGTATGTATCAATGCAGTCAAATGATTGAGCCAAAAACAAAGGCAGTTACAACTGTTCCAAGATCAACATTTGGTTAAGATAAAATAACCAGCGTTCCTTTAAAATATAAGCATGTAATAAGCATTTTTTTTCTGCTAAAGAAAAATTTATATCTATAGTTGTCTCTTTACGTTACTTTCCAACACTGTAAAATTTTTTCCTGTACTGCATATCAACACAGTTCTTACCTGTGTGCATGAGATGTCACCTATAAATGCCTTGGTCCCTTATTGGATAACATTGGGGAAAAAAAGAAGTTTGAGTTCAACCGATGAGTAGATTTAACTGATGTATAGAAGTTTGAGTTTAATAAGTAAATGTGTAGATTTAAAAGCAAATTACTTACCTTGAATAAAACTTTTTAAAAGTAAATTAAACCAGTCATTTAACAACCAAAACAGGTATTATTGACATGAAACATTGGTAACTAGACTGAAAATAAAAATGTCTAGGTATAAAGTTTTCAAGATTTAATTTTTACTTATGCATTTAATCTTAATATTAGTAAATTTTTGTTGCAGATTTAGCTAACTCAGTAAAGTAGCATTTGTTAACCATGATAGAAATGCTTATTTTCTATAATATGGGGGATGAAAATTATATAAACCAAGTGTTACAAATTGCAATTATAAACAGACTTGTCTGCTTACAAATGGTACAAACTTTGTTGGCCTTTTACCATATATATATATATATATATATATATATATATATATATAAAACTGTCTTTTGAATGCTTTAATTCTTGAGTCCAGAGCCTGCTAAAATAAATATTTTTCTAGAGGCAGTAATTAAGTACAATATAGCTGGAAATGTGAAACATGGTTTCAGCCTTTTAAGGACCTAGGGAGATTCACTTAGTCTTTGCTGAATAAATTTTAGTTTGCATGTCTTGGAAATCATTCTACATACAGTGTTATACTTTGAGAAAATCCAAAATAGAGTATATATAAGTGTCTATCAAGATTAATAAAATGTGTGATTGTCTAAGTGACAAGATATATTATTATATTATTTGTAGAGAACTAAAATTTTTCTGAATAACCTTATAAAGAACTGAATATCATTTTAAGCTTTTTTTTTTACTATATAAGTAATTGATTAAGTCATGCCATTTTTCTCCTTTTAAGTTTATAGGTTGTCACCCTTTAGTTTATCCCTTGAATCTTGATGCTTTTATTATCTGTTCTAGTATTATAGGAATATTCATTAATTGACAATATTGGTTATGTTTATAAAGTAAAACCTTTATTGCAATTAGTAAGCTTTTTTGTAACCTTGGAAGTATTTTGTAACATTTAATACTTGTTTGAAATGGTTTATATTAAGTTGATTCTATGCAACCTTGGGATAATATGTAAACAACTGCACTATTAGGAAGATATTAAAGTAGAGGCTATATTTACAGTGTCGTCTTTCAAATCTAGCTATGCTGTAAACTGATGTTTGCTGTATGCTCCTCCTGATTTGAAATAGATGAAAGAAAATGAACCTATTATCACCATGGTTCACACAATGATTGAGAACTCGGCGCTAAGACCCCAACTGTACCAGCAAGTAAGGTCTTGGACAGTGAATGATACTGCTTTATCATCTGCAAAATCCCTCAGTGACAGTTTTGGTTTATCCTCAGAGTTACTCATAACATTAGTCTTTTTCTTATTCCATTCTTTGTTTCTGTCTTTTTGGAAAAAACGCAATTCATCCGTGCTTTTCAAGATGCTGCAGTTCTTAGCATGGCTTTGCTGAACATTTCGCTGTTGGATATTAAGTGTGCCATTTTCCTGAAGTTTTTATGCAGAGTATTTGATTGATATGTACTTGGAGGTCTGCAGTACACTTGCAAAATTTTTACGAACTTGCCGTTAATTTTGATTAACTCTAAAAGCATAACTGATTTTTAGGGAAAACTTTAAAAAATATTTTTTTCCTTTCAGGGGCTGCCTCCCTACCCCACCCCACCCCACCTCAATGTTTTAGGAATAGATTATATTTGTATGGGAGTTATTTAAAGGTTGTTTATGTACTGTGGTATGGTAAAAACTAAAGATAGCCATTTCTTACCATACTGGGAGTATCTTCTCCCCGTATTCTTTTCCCTCTTATGTAGTAGTCATCATGATCATCATATCTTACCCCATTCTTTTCCCTAACTCAAAATATGTGCCATGGAGTTGGCTGGCTTTAATTTAGGACCTTGGTAATCTGCAGATCTGCAAAAGAAGTCATGTTATACATTCCTCTCCAGTTTTTTTGTATTTCATGGTCTAAATGTTCTTAGCTGTGTGTTTTGCAACATCAGCTTCTTCCACTTCAACCCCCTCAAATAACTGTGGCCTACGACCTGTTACAGTATTTTAAAAATCATACAGAGGGAGAAAATTAACTAACATGAAAAATGAATATATATTTTGATTAAAATATGTAAAAGCACCTGGTAAAAAGAAGCACCTTGAGCTCGCACTGGCTTTAAAGGCCTCTGGTTTGCACCGGGCGCCTTGAGGGTCTGCATCATGGGCCTTGTAAACTGGGAGACTGAAACAGTTGGTGGGTGGGTGACTCATTTCTGAGCACAGTTTTCAAAACATTTAAAGTATGTTATGTGACTGAGCATAGTTTTTAATTAGCAATAAGGAGATAAAGTACTAAATATTTAAAGTTAAACAGCTTTTCTTTTCAAAAGAAAATGGAATCTTACCACTCCTTTTAAAGTCACCAGATTTTAGAATCTTGACACTTCATTCCAAAAAGCCACACTGACAGCCTTAGCACTTATTCTGGAATTGATACCTTTTTCAGTGTCTGAAGCTGTCAGCTTATAATTTTATATGATGCTGATTGATGTGAGATCAAAGGCCTTCTGTTTTAATAGGTTATGGTTTCATTTTTCACATTTTGTATATTTACAGTAAGAATGAGAGCTGGGATTTTCTGTTCCATTTGGTTTGGTTTTTCTTTTTTTATATTGATCGGTAATCAAGGTTGATGGTGCAGAAGTCATTGCTGATTGAAATCACTCAGTTGCACTAAAAGTTCTTACTGGAGTCCTTCAAAAATGTGGAGGTATCTGAGACTGGTCTTATATAGCATCAGTAACCTTGAATACTGAAAGTAATAGATTCATATAAACATATTTCCTCATCTTGATACTTGAAAGAAAACAACCTGATATTGTATAGAACAGGAAGATCTGAATGTGTAACAGCAGCAGCCATGCGTGGGTATGACATGGGCAGCCAGGTAATGAATATTGACTGTCAGTGCTATCAAATCTAGGGAGTTTTTAGATGATACTTTTCTTTAATCAGCCAGTAGTAAAGTACTTAATTATGGCCGAGCATCATTGGTAGATAAAAGTGACAGATGCATTTCTTAAACTCTGTTAATATAAACTTCTGTAAATTGAAATTACATCTTTTTTTTTTCTCCAGATTTCCATTATCATGTTATTATTCAAAGAAAACCTTTGTGAAAGTTTATATTGTACACCTGATGGTTTGCTTTTCTGACATTGCATTGCAATGCTGTGTTAATAGGTTCCTGAAATTTAGCTGAAAATAAAGTGGCAATATAGTGTTTTATGACCAGTTTTTCTGAATCATAGCCATTCAGGTTTTCTCTCAGGAGAACCTCTGTGTTTACATCTTCCTAGAAGAAGGAGGACACCTGAGAAATTACCTGGGCAGTAATTTTTTTTTTTTTTTTAATTGTTTGGCTGTACCACACAGCGTACAGGATCGAGTTCCCCGACTAGGGATCGAACCCACACCATACAGTGGAAGCGTGGAGTCTTAACCACTGGACCACCAGGGAAGTCCCAGTAATTTTCTTAAAATTAGTCAAAAAAAAAGAACCTAAAACTGAATCAAAACAAATGCTAAATGAGCTTCAAGTTGAAAAACTCCTCTGCGTTTATTAATCATTCTACCACCTTTCACGAGTACAGTTTTGTACCAGAATTTTTTTTTTTTTTTTTTTTGCGGTACGCGGGCCTCTCACTGTTGTGGCCTCTCCCGTTGCGGAGCACAGGCTCCGGACGCGCAGGCTTAACGGCCATGGCTCACGGGCCCAGCCGCTCCTCGGCATGTGGGATCTTCCTGGACCGGGGCACGAACTCATGTCCCCTGCATCAGCAGGCGGACTCTCAACCACTGTGCCACCAGGGAAGCTCATGTACCAGAATTTTTATAACATACTTAATATCAGTGAAATTAGTCACATGATAAATAATTGCTTTAAAGGTTACAGACTAATTAGCAAATACATACAGTCCAACGAGCATTTTTGAGTTTTCATAGAAATTAAAGTCTAATTTTATCAAATATTGCCCCAAAAGTATTTTTTTGTGTTTTGTATATATATTCATATGCTTTTAAAATATATATACACATATATATATTTCACATACTTAAAAAGGGATACTATAGAAAGTTGAATTTTAATTGGCAAAAGTGATTTTGTTTTAACTTAATGCCAAACCAGTTTTTAAAAAGATTAAAAGATACCTTACTATGAAAAAGTTCTGACTTTCTAAATATAATATACATATCCTTATATAGTCAGTAGTCTGTATAATAAGCTTCTCAGATTGAAGCTTGAGCACTGCTCAAGCTTATATAATTACTATGTAGCCCCCTTTCACTTATTTTTCTAGTGTTGCTGAGGTACCTCAAACAAACGTATTCAAATTCAGAGATTTTTTGCTAAAGATGAGTTTGAAAAATGCTAAAAAGTATTGCCATGAAACATTATTTCATGCAGAACTTGAGTTAATTAGAATATTCATGAAATTACATTTTTCTTATTAGTAGGATTTTCATATTGAGGACAAAATAGTAAACTTCAATTCTAGATGGAAATTTTTTAAATAAATTATATTCAGGAATTCCCTGGCTGTCCAGTGGTTAGGACTCTGCGCTTTCACTGCCATGGCCCGGGTTCAGTCGCTGGTCGGGGAACTAAGATCCCGCAAGCCATGCGGCATGGCCAAAAAATAAATTTTAAAAAAAAATTATATTCATCTCTTCTTAAGAAAAACTTCAGTAATTATTATCAGTAATGGGAAATAGGCCATGCTTAAAAGTTAATTATTTAAAGAATAATCTTGTTTTCTTATGCTTTCCTTCTGACAGGCAAAAGAGATGAATTCAGTATAGTGGAAGGTTGATTATTTTAAGATTTTTGTTAGTTGATATTTAATTATCTTTATTGAATAAGTTGATAAAAGGTTTAAATAAATTTTCATTGGTACCAAAAATATAGGTACAGCAAAATAAATCTAATATATATGTGTAATATTATTTCTATGGCTTTAAGGAGATACCACTCTAAACTTATAAGTACACAGTACACATCTTTCTTTTTTATAATATGGCAACTGATATGAAAATGAATATGCAGTAAGATTCCTTAAATAAAAATATTAAACCATTACCCTAAATATTTCTTACAAATTCTAAGTTTCCATTTTAAAATACTTGTCTTTTTTTCTTTTGACCGTGGGATATAGGGTACAAAGCATATTTTAATCTAGATATAGCACTAGCCACTAGTTATGTTCAAATTATGCATTCCATGGTTTAGTAAAGCTGTTTGGCGTTTAACTTTAAATATTAAATAAGCAAAGTATATGTAGACATTTAGTAGCTAAGGCTTTACATCTTTTATTTCTTAAAAATGAGAAATACTGATTTTAGCATTATCTCACATTTTTTATTCTGGATCTAAGCATTTTAAAACTTATTTTTCATTTCTTCCTTTTTTCAAGTGGGAATATAAATTATTTTCTTGGTTCTAGGTGCTTTAATTTAGAATGACAATTGACACTTCTCAGGACATATTCAGTGGTCTTTATTTTAACATAGTGCACAAGTATTCTGACTTTTGTCATTAAATTCATTTTTCATGTGATGTTCACTTCTATGAAAGTTTTGTGGCTTAATAATCACTGTGTATACCCCTAAGTAAGTCACAGAATCATTTGCATGAGGTACGTGAAAGCAGTGTCTTGAAGTGAAACATGGAAATCCAGGATTTATTATTGTATGTTTGGAATGCTTACATTTTTAATCTCCTGATTCCCACATTCCTAGACCCACTTAAAGTTATCTGCTGTTTAAATTATGCCTCTTGAGATGTAAATGTCAAGCAGTATTTTACAGACAGGTCATACATAGTTGTAACTTTTACATTCTTGTGCATTTGTATATGTATATACGAAATTTAATTTTCCAATCTAGAATGTAGTTGGGATACATTACTCCTATCCCCACTTGGAGAAAAAGTATACCATTTAGCAAACATGCAATGAGCCCCAATTACATTTTCCTACTATGTTTTTGTTACTGTCTAGCAGACAATATAAAGTTAAAAGACAAGAGAGATAGTGCAGTTTTGCCTGCAGAGGCGCTATGATGTGACCTGGGGTATAACTGATTGGGATGGCTTATTGAAATCTTGGTAAACACCATCAGAAATGAGGATTTGCTTGACCAAAAGATATTTGGAAGAAGCTGAAAAAAGGATGTTTAAATACACTGAATAATAATTCACTACAATATAATGAAGCAAATGGTGTCAGCAAACACATAACCAACTTTTTATGCAATTTGACTGTCCATAGTTTATAACGTAGGCTTTTAGTTTTAAGAGGTTTTTGAGTGCTTTACCCCTTTTCGATTAAACCCATCCTTTTCTTCCATTATCTTTTAGTTCTTAAGACAGAGGAACAAGATAAGTCTATATTGTGTATGTGTGTTTATATATTATGTATATGTATACAACGTGTTATAGGTTTTGTTAATAATATTGTACTAAGATGTGTTGGCATCTGAGTGTACACATACACAGTTGTGTGATTATGTGTATACCGTGAAGGTACGGTTTTGACTGTTGAAATATGCCTGATTCAAAATTTGATTCAACACAGTTGCTACGATTGTATTTGTCAATTTTTCATTTAAATAATGTGTGTCTCGCAAATGGAAAATGTAAGGTGCTGTATGATTTTGTTTGGCCAGCTTATTATTTTGTTTGACAAGCCTAAGTTAACATCATTCTTATGTATCTTGCATATTGTATCACTGTTAAATAATTTTCTATTTTTGTAATGATCTGTGTTTGAATTAAACTTCTAAAAGTATAAGAATCATTAAAAACCCATTTTTGTTACTGTTATATAAATCTAAAATATTAACTATAAGCTAATTAAATGTGTATTTTTAAAATTATTTTTAAAGTTGTTCTATGACATTTTCCCTTATAGCTGTCACAGGATGAATGTAGAGGCACATTATACAAATACAGACCTGAAGAAGTAGATATTGATGTACGTATTAGCATGCGATATATTATCAATGCTCTGTCATACTCTCTGGCAAAACACTGGAACTAAGCATGACAAAAAATTTCCTCTTCCTCTCCTGCCGTCCAAAATGACATCAAATAAGTAACGTTTTCTTCTTTTGCGCCAATTAAATCCTCACTTCCTGATTTATTCCCTGCCCACCCCACGCCCGTAGCAGCTGAACATAATTTAGAATCATTTAAATGAAAGTAAAGACTATTTCTTATATAAAATTATGCAGGATTGGAGACAAAGTAAAATTGTCTGTCATCTAGAGAAAGTATTAGCCTCAAGAAATTCTGTCACTGCATCCTTTGTTATTGTTGTTAATCATATTTTACATCACTGACGTCCCTATTTATATCTCATTCTTCCCTCCTTTCCCCTGGTTTTATTCCATTGAATTGTACCTCCTTCTCATTTCAGTTGTATCCCATCTGATGTAGCTTGAGTTGTGTTGTCTAACAAAGTTAAGGTGGTTACTTTTTTTTTTTTTTTTTTTTTGCGGTACGCGGGCCTCTCACTGTTGTGGCCTCTCCCGTTGCGGAGCACAGGCTCCGGACGCGCAGGCCCAGCGGCCATGGCTCACGGGCCCAGCCGCTCCGCGGCATGTGGGATCTTCCCGGACCGGGGCACGAACCCGTGTCCCCTGCTTCGGCAGGCAGACTCTCAACCACTGCACCACCAGGGAAGCCCAAGGTGGTTACTTTAATGGATAAATGGCAAAGAAAGTGGAATCTCAAATTTCTTGCTTTCTTATCATTATGCAGTAACGTTTGGGACATAGTTACAGTTTGTCCAGGGTTTTTATTTTCAGACATGCAGTGAACTGGTTTATTGCGGGATTGAAATTTTATTAAAGTACCCGCTCATATTTTTATAATTTAATAAATTGGGGTATTACCAAGAATTTAAAACATTAAAACTATTGAAAGTGATTTTTCTCCATTAGCAATGTTTTTAGTTAGAAGCGATTTTTCTGAAGAACATAAGAACATAATTTTAAAAATATAAAAACAGAATCCAGTCTGTGTTCTAATTAAGGACTGCATAAGTTACTTAACCTATCCAGCAGTTTGTAGAGAAAATATCTTAACCACATTAAAATGATTCATTAAAGTTATATGAGACTGCCTGATTACTAAGAATCTTTTGAATTATGTAGGTTAAATAGTATGGTTGAAATGCTTTTTCACTCTATATGCATTTTTTAAGCATTCTATCTTTAAAGGCTATATTTTAGTTTTTATTTTACTGATTGAAATAAAGACTGACCTAATTAGCTATTCCATGGCTGTTTTAAATGTGTTTTTTTTATTATGCCTAAATCCAATTACAGGGAAAATTAAAAATTGCTAACAAAAGATGTCTTCTCTTGTAACCTAGGTCAAGTTAAGCCGATTATGCGAGCAAGATAAAGTGGTACATGCTCTGGAAGAGAAACTTCAGCAGCTCCACAAGGAGAAAGTAGGACAATTATGTTTATTATCTACAATTGATGTTACTTTATATCACTATTATCAGGACACTGATAACTAAAGTAAAAAAGAATTAATTCGATGATGCAGAATATTAAGTGTAATCATTTTTATTATAATAGTACACGCTTGAGCAAGCTTTGCTGTCAGCCAGCCAAGAGATAGAAATGAATGCAGATAACCCAGCAGCCATTCAGACCGTGGTGTTACAGAGGGACGATTTACAAAATGGACTGCTTAGCACATGTCGAGAACTCTCTCGAGCCACTGCCGTAAGTAGCAGATTTTCTGTCCTAGTGAGAGTCACTGGAATGTTACGTAGTTCTTTTTTTTTTTTCTATTTATTTATATCTCTATTTAAGTGGGCTTTCTTTAGGATTTTTCTTTATTATAACAAAAATTTAATTTGTTATTAGTTAATAATAACAAAAACAAAGGGTGGTCTTTGTTTTTTTAATTAGTGGGGCTTTTGTTCTTTGTGAAATAGTTTTACAGAGAAGATAAATACACCTGGTTATATATTATGAAAATGAAAAGTTCTTAAGAATGTTAAAATTTATTGTGTTAAGAAAATAAATGTTTTATTATAATAATTTTTGGAAGGTAGTAATTGGATTCATTTAACCACCCATTTCAATTATAGGCTCCTGTGAAATGCTTTTAAGATGCTGTCAACATTACCATTTTATAGCTACAGTGTGATCTAAGTTTAGATGATAGTTTTGAGTGAGAAATATAATTAGCAGAATCTTTTAACCCATAGTCAAGTTACTTGATGAAGAGTCTCTTCGGATTACCAAATCTAAAAGTCTTACTTAGGGCTTCCCTGGTGGCGCAGTGGTTGAGAGTCCACCTGCTGATGCAGGGGACACGGGTTCGTGCCCCGGTCCGGGAAGATCCCACATGCTGCGGAGCGGCTGGGCCCGTGAGCCATGGCCGCTGGGCCTGCGCATCCGGAGCCTGTGCTCCGCAGCGGGAGAGGCCACAACAGTGAGAGGCCCGCGTACCGCAAAAAAAATAAATAAATAAAAATAAAATAAAAGTCTTACTTAGAGTATATAAATTGAGTGTTTTATGAGTTTAAACAGTCTACTTTAGATCCTGTGATGTCATCATTTCTAAAGACAGTAAGAGCACCCGCCCAAGCAGCCCTTTGAAAGGGGAAGAAACCACCTGTTATAGAAAACTGCTAACACACCCTTGTCTGTACCTTCAGTGGGCTGTTTAGGGGGCAGCTACCTTTTAAGAAAGTCCACAGACAGTATAGCTTAACTAAGAGAGGTCTTTCCAACTGCGAAGCCACCAGAATCTCAACATGACTTCAATTCTAAACACTAAATTCACATTCCAAACATGAACTGTTTTTAAAGGAATATGCCATGGTTTTATATAAATCAAAACTTGGTTTTTGTGCCTCTTAAGTACCTTATATTTAATATACTTATTCTTTTTTAAAAAAAATACTATTATTGGAACTTCTCTGTTGGCGCAGTGGTTAAGAATCCGCCTGCCAATGCAGGGGACGTGGATTCCATCCCTGGTCCGGGAAGATCCCACATGCCAGGGAGCAACTAATCCCATTTACCACAACTACTGAGCCCGCATGTCGCAACTACTGATCCTGTGTGCTGCAGCTACTGAAGCCTGTGCGCCTAGAGCCCATGCTCCGCAACAAGAGAAGCCACCGCAACGAGAAGCCCGTGCACTGCAATGAAGAGTGGCCCCCGTTCACCACAACTAAAGCCCACACACAGCAACAAAGACCCAACCCAGCCCCCCCCAAAAAAATGTGATGAGTGATTGAACTGAATGACTTACCCAACATTACAAAGCAAATAAATGCAATGCCCAGAGGTCAAATGCAGGTCTTCTAACCATAGTCCTGAAGACTTAGATCTACATGGCTTTTTATAATATCATCATAGAGAAACTATATGAACCTATAATGTTGTCTGCAAGTGAGAAGTCATTTAGTTCGTCAGTGATGGGTAAGATTTGGAAGAAAGAGGAAGTCCACACAGGACAAAATGCTCTGAACCATAGCCCAGAGATGAGAATGTGCAGGATATGTTTGGAGAAGCAAAAAATAGAACTGACTGGCTGACTGAAATAGAGGATGCGGATTATGAGATAAGAAAGGGGAAGAGGGGTTAAGCTGTCAGTTCCAAGCTAATGAAAAGCTCAGTATCCCTGTGACAACCTGAGTCAAATCAAAATTAAGTTAGAAACTCTTTCATGATGTCATGTCTGTTATGGAAAGTTCTAGGGATGTACAATGTTCCATTAAACTGTTACTTCTTCCCTTACCAAATAGGTTTCATAACTTAAATCTGATTAGTAGGCTTAGAATTTGCTCCATCCCAAGGTAACTCCAGTTGTGATGGAAGTTTTATCAGAATATGTTCAAAGAAATTAATTATGTTTGAGTATCTCATTTTCTGGTTGTTATCCCATATAATCACTTTCCTGGGGTTTTTTTTCTTTGCCTTTAGCATTATTTCTTTGCCTTTGCCTTTAGCATTATTCAGTGGTCATTACAAACCCTCAATATGTTCTTCTAAGACATGTTTTAATGCATAGAATACAAAGCATGTTATTTGTGCCTTTATGTAAACATACTCATTTTGTAGCTTAAGGCTATAAATGGTGTGTTTATAACAACATACTGGACATATGGTTGGCACTCAATGGATGTTGATTAGACATAAATTTGAACTACATTTATGCCAGCAGAATCCCAAAGGATTCCTCTGATTCTTTCACAGTTGATTTGGGGCCTTGGTTCAAATCCAAGCCTTGAGTTATAAAAGATACAACATAAGAGGTATAACATTAAGGCCTCCATAGATCAAAGCCTTGATTCTGAGAACATCTTCTCCTCACCTGGTCGGCCACTGAGGTATTAAAACTAGGATTAACACAAGGTAAACATGTAAAGCAGTGTTCCCTTTGTGTTTGATTTAATTCTTTTTTTTTTAATTTATTTATTTATTTTATTTTTGGCTGCATTGGGTCTTTGTTGCTGCACCGGGCTTTCTCTAGTTGTGGCGAGCAGGGGCTACCCTTTGTTGTGGTGTGCAGGCTTCTCATTGCGGTGGCTTCTCTTGTCGCACAGCGCGGGCTCTAGATGCGCGGGCTTCAGTAGTTGTGGCTCGCAGGCTCTAGAGCACAATCTCAGTAGTTGCAGCGCACAGGCTTAGTTGCTCCGCAGCATGTGGGATCTTCCTGGACCAGAGATTGAACCCTTGTCCCTGCATTGGCAGCCGGATTCTTAACCACTGTGCCACCAGGGAAGTCCTTGATTTAATTCCTGATGCAGCATCTCCTCTCCCTAAGCCCCACCCACCAGACACACACATGCTTTAAGCATATAATGACTTTGTGTGCTCTCCTGGCCTCTACTTCTTTTTTTCTTTCTTTCATTTTAATTTTTTAAATTTTATTCTACTTCTTTTTAACCTAAGCCTGATTAGTGAGAAAAATTTTTATAGCAGTCAGTTATACCTTGAAAGTTTTCAATGTGTTGCTGTCTTTGCTTACGTTTTCTTCTGAAAGCAGAGCCTGGGATGAGGACCTGGGCTCAGAAAGTTTATTTGGGAGCGATTACAGGAAGCTGAAGTGAGGGAGGGAGTGTGGAGAATGAGACAGGGAGGGAGAAAAGCCAATAGAGGTTTCATTTCTGAGTTGGTCACCGCTGTGGGTGACCCTCAGGGGACTGTCTGAGGAAATGAGCTGAGAATGTTTGAACATGAGAATGTTTCCGAATTTTCCGCTGAGAGGCGGAGAGGCTAGGGTATCTATCACTCCTTGGTCGAAGTTGCCCCGGGGTTCTTAATTCACCCACATTTCCAATCCGCCTTAGCTAATTGACCACGAACGCTGGCACACGTGGAGCTGAACCACAGTTTCTTGAAATCAGGTGGGCAGAGGGCATAAACATCTGCTGCAGTCACCTCTCTTGGGGAGTTTACATTAGGCCTTGTCTCTAACTGTAAGAGAAATATCCTCATGCTTTATCCGCTTAACAGGTGCTGCTTTTATTCTTTCCGACAATTCAAGGAGCCAGGTAAAGCAGACGCCATGCACATGTCTTAGATGAGAATGTGGGGCTCATCCAATAAAATATATTTGTATTTCTATATTTTGTACATATATTGTCTGGTTTGGTCCTTAAGCAAATGCTTTGCAAAATAGATATAATTATTATCTCCATTTTATTTTCATTTTTATTACCTCCATTGCACAGATGAAGAAGAAACTCAGGTTCATAGAGGTTAAATGACTTGCGAAAGTGACATAGCCAATACGAAAAAGTCAACACCTAAATCAAGGACTTTTTAAATTCTAGGGCTTCTGTACTTTCTATTCCACTTCACTGTCTGTGTGGTCACTAATTTGTACTTTCTGAAACTTGGAATCAAATCTAGATTCTCTTACTCAGAAATCTCAACTTGGGATTTCATAGTTCAATCCTGGTTTTGGCACCAAAATAATTAATTAGTTAATTAATTAAAATTGGACTTTCAGATATCAGAAAACAAGTATAAAGGCCCCCAGTCATCCCGAATGGCTGGTAGATGGCTTATGCATTTATCTACTGCAGAATAGGACCAATATATGAAATAATAGTAAATACTGTGAATATTTCTGGAGTTTATTGAGTGCCAGGTTCCATTATAAATGCTTTTACATGTACTTAAGCCACATAATAACCCTTTGACAAGGGTACTATTATTACTATGTTAAAAATGGAAAACTGAAGCACAGAGAGATTGCCTAGGGTTACATAGTGAATAAGCATTATGTATAGACTTCCATTAAACTTATTTATGTTTTAAACCGGCTTCTGCATGGGAGGGCCATGAGTAAATGGAGATTTTAGACTAGAATGGATAAACTTAAAGGGGCAAGGGAGGAGGACAAATGAACCTCCTTGAGGAGAAGCTTGCACATTAAATGTTTTCATATTCTCATTCTCAGTGAAACAAAGAGCTACTGAGAATTATGGTGACAGCAAAGTGTGTTTTTTTTTTTTACAGAAGATCTGTTGACATCTATGAATTGTCATGAATACGCTTTGAAAGATTTCAAGATAGTTTTTAAATACCCTGGTCATTTCATGATCACAATACTGCATTCCCAGAAATAGAGACAGTCAGGTGTGATACACCTCCTGATGTGCTGCAGTGGAAAGTACCCAGCAACACTTGTGAGGTTTGGAAAGTCAAATGTGAATCTCAGCAAGCCTCAATATCCAACTAGGAGTTTATAGGAAATACAGGAAACAGAAGAGCAAACTAAGCAATACCACAGGAATTCAATTAACAAAATCTAGCCTCGGAGAAATTCTACAGAACAAGTTCTGTAGAATTCTCTTCAACAAATAAGTAGCAAGGGAATAAAGAGGGGGGTGTAGGGAAATCATTATAGTTAAAAATATTTTTTAGGAAATTCCCTGGCAATCCAGTGGTTAGGACTTGGCACTCTCACTGCTGGGGCCCCAGGTTCTATCCCAGGTTGGGAAACTAAGATCCCACAAGCCTTGCGGTGCCACCACAAATATATATATATATATTTTTTAATATTTTTTAGAGGAATACATATTAATGATTTAAATAAGTAAGAATTTGCCTGTTATTTTCATTTCTTTTCTTTAGAAATGCATACTGATTTATAAATGAAATGATATGATGGCTGGTGTTTGCTTTCAAATAATCTCACAGGGATAGAAAATGGATGCTGTAGATGAAACCAAATTGGCCACGTATTGATAACTATTGAATTAGGGTGCTAGTGGGCTACTTTTGTTTATATTTGGAAATGCCATTGTGTATGTCTGCGAAAGGTTAAAAGAAAATTCACAAAAATGCTAACAAAAGGGTAGCATAATAATAGGTTTTTTTTTCCATCTTATCCTGTATTCTAATTTTTCTACTTTTTTAAAATTTATTTTATTTTTGGCTGCGTTGGGTCTTTGTTGCTGCGCGTGGGCTTTCTCTAGTTGTGGCGAGTGGCAGCTACTCTTCGTTGGGGTGTGTGGGTTTCTCATTGCAGTGGCTTCTCTTGTTGCGGAGCACGGGTTCTAGGCACACGGGCTTCAGTAGTTGTGGCGCATGGGCTCAGTAGTTGTGGTTTGCGGGCTCTAGAGCGCTGGCTCAGTAGTTGTGGCGCAGGGGCTTAGTTGCTCTGCAGCATGTGGGATCTTCCCGGACCACAGCTCAAACCCGTGTCCCCTGCATTGGCAGGAGGATTCTTAACCACTGCGCCACCAGGGAAGCCCTTTCTACTTTTATAAGTGTAAAAATTTATTATATCTTCAATTTGTACAGTAAAAAGTAACGACTTTCTTTGAGATGGAATATTGTTTTGTTTCAAAGAGAAGATTAGAAGAGAAACTAAATATATGAGTTAATGATTATATTTAGCCAATGAGTTAAAGATTATAAGTAGTCAAAACAGATGACTATAATTGTTATCGTAAACTAGAAATTTAAAATAAAGGTGGCTCTATAACCATGCCTGATTTAGTTGAACCTCACTTTATACCGTTTGAATTTGGTCCCTTGCAACATCTTTTTTGGTTTAAAAAAGCCAGTATTGGGGAATTCCCTTGTGGTCCAGTGGTTAGGACTCCACGCTTCCACTGCAGGGAGCCCAGGTTTTATCCCTGGTGAGGGGAACCAAAATCCTGCAAGCCGCGCAGCGTGGCCAAATAAATAAATAAATATTTAAAAGCCAATATAGTAGTCATTATTAGATAGTATAGTAAGATATGTGCTTAGTAAATAGTGATTTTTATTTGAGATGCAGTTATGTAGTAAGGCAAGTATAAAATCATAAAAGGCATTCTTTTTTAAAAAAAATTATTCAAAGTACTAAACACATTCTTAAAAATCTATGGCAAGAAATTTCTACATCCTGAAGGTAAAAACGAAATCAGATTGACTTTATCTTGACTGATCTCAAAAATCAACTGCTTCTAATACCCAGTTGACAGAATTGTTATTGTTGAGTGGTAGTGGCCAAAATTAATATTTTTTGTGCCTAATCCCCAAAACATAACAGTAAATTTACATAGCGCAGTATTTTAATTATCCAAGGTTTAGCAGTGGACATTAATCTGTAATATTTAAAATCGAAGAGTTGGCGCTTAAGAAGCTAATAGTCACATATCTATGTTATCGCCTCGTCTCTATTTTGAAACAGAAAATCTACTGCCAATTCCTTACCAAAGCCTTATGCTCCATTTTTTTTTTTTTCTTCAGAACCTTTTTTATTCTTCTGACCACCAGAGAAGGTCAGCTTGAACCAAAACAAGCTGAAATAGCCTCAGAAGGCCCACCTCATTACACACAACAGGGCAAAACCTGAAGTGAAGCCTCAGTTTTTTTCAGAGCAGACTCAGCATGTATTCTTACACAGGTGTCCACTAAAGACTGATCAACAAAGCACCACCACCACAAACATACAAACACTGTTGGGGGCTCCCCCGTGTGTCATTCACGGAGTCCGCCTCTTCCTCAGCCATAAGCAAGCCCTTCCTTGTTCTTTTGCGGGGGAAGGTCCTCCGTGCATAGAGCGATAGACCATTTATTTACTCTGGAACTTGGAAAGGAAGGTGACTCAACTTATTTCCTCCCCTGCATCTGAGATGCAGTCACTTCTCTGAATATGTGAACGGTGATCTGGGAGATAGGTGGTAGAGGGTCCCTCAACAAAGACTCTTCAGGACCAGCCTGTCAGGCTTCTTAAGTACTTAATCCTTTGTTTTTCAGAAACCTTTGCACCTGGGCTCCCAAGGGGCAAGCAGGCCCAAAGGAGCGGCCACAGGCCTGGGAGCCAGCGGCCTCTCTGAGCAGTCACCGGGGAGGAGGAGGGGGCAGGGAGGGGCGAGGTGGAGATGCAGGGGGACAGAAATCAGCTGAAACACTCCATGCTGGTTCTGACTCGCTCCATCTCGTGCAGGAAGCTGTAGAACTGAGGCAAGGTTAATTCTATGTATAAATTTTCCGTTTGGGGCTTCCCTGGTGGCGCAGTGATTGAGAGTCCGCCTGCCGATGCAGGGGACACGGGTTCGTGCCCCGGTCCGGGAAGATCCCACATGCCGCGGAGCGGCTGGGCCCGTGAGCCATGGCCGCTGAGCCTGCACATCCGGAGCCTGTGCTCCGCAACGGGAGAGGCCACAGCAGTGAGAGGCCCACGTACCGCAAAAAGAAGAAAAAAAATTTTTCCGTTTGATTTCCTTTCTTAACCACCAACTTTAATTGTAAAAACATACTTCCCACTTTTTCCAGTTCTCTGCTCCCAGACGTCACTCCAAATGTCCACTCCATATCTATAAGCTGGTTAATCATCGGAGTCTGACCTGTGGCCCATCGAGCAAGGGTGGGAGCATTCTGTTTCCACTTTTCAGAAAAGTAGGTGACTTTCTCTTCACTGAGACTCAGAGTTATGAAATCAGCCTGGACCTGCTCAGCTGTGAGACTCTTCTTCAAGGCACCATTTGAAATCAGGAGGAGGCTCTTCACGATGCTTCTGACGGGGCCGGGGCTGATTTGCTTGGTGGTGGCAAATTCAGAGAGCTGAGCCAGAAACCTTTCCATCTCTTCTGGCTCAGTGAGGCAGTGGAAGAGCACTTCCTTCAGGGCTGAGAACTTCTGCGCGCCCAGCTGGTTCAGCTGCTGCGCAAAGCTACCCATGGCCCCGGGCACGGGTCGGGTCCTCTGTGCAGTGCCGGCGGCACATGGCGTCCGCTCAGCCCCACGGACCCCCAGCTCCCGCGCCTCCCCAGACTTCCTCCTTCACGCCGCCCTTCATTTTTTAAATAGAAAACAGAACAGGGACTTCCCTGGTGGCTCAGTGGTCAAGAATCCGCCTGCTAGTACAGGGGACACGGGTTCGAGCCCTGGTCTGGGAAGATCCACATGCCGTGGAGCAGCTAAGCCCGTGCGCCACAACTACTGAGCCTGCGCTCTAGAGCCCACGAGCCACAACTGCTGAGCCCACGTGCCGCAGCTACCGAGGCCACATGCCGCAACTACCGAGCCTGCGTGCTGCAGCTACTGAAGCCTGCACACCTAGAGCCCGTGCTCCGCAACAAGAGAAGCCACCGCAGTGGAGAGTGGCCCCCGCTCGCCACAACTAGAGAAAGCCCGTGTGCAGCAATGAAGACCCAATGCAGACAAATTAATTAATTAAATTTTTAAAAAATCCTCTCTCATCTTTTTGGTAGTCTGGGGTTTCATTGCCTCTGAGGATTACAAACCTACTTGTAGTTTGTTTATTTTTTTCCCTGCGGTGGCCGAGTCTTGCCTCAGTACAGACTGTAAAGAAGTAACCACTATTAGAATGTACTTGTTCCAAGCCTTAAACTTGGACTAAGTCAAATTTTTAAAAAGTTTTCTGCCATCCCTCAAGCAACTCCACACATGCACACACACATTTTTTTTTTTAAACCTTTGTTATAGTAGGTCACATTCTCGGAAAAGTACACAGGTTTAACTGCGCAAACATGGCTAACACCCGTAGCAAGACACTGAATTCTACTAACGTGCCAGAAACTTCCCTCCCAGTGATGGCTCCTCCCCAAACACCACTGCCTGACTTTTAAACTCTACATTAGCTTTGCCTGTTTTTCTGTTTTCGTTTTTGTTTTTGCGGTACGCGGGCCTCTCACTGCCGTGGCCTCTCCCGCTACGGAGCACAGGCTCCAGACGCACAGGCTCGGCGGCCGTGGCTCATGGGCCCAGCCGCTCCGCGGCACGTGGGATCTTCCCGGACCGGGGCATGAACCCGTGTCCCCTGCACCAGCAGGCGGACTCTCAACCACTGCGCCACCAGGGAAGCCCTAGCTTTGCCTGTTTTTGAACTTAGTATAATCACGTAGTATATACTATTTGGCTTTTTTTAACATTATGAGGTTCATCCACGTGGTTGTAAATTGCAGGATTTAACTCATTCTCTTAACTGTATGGCATGAAGGTCCATGTTTTTATTGAAAGCACTGCTGTGTTTCCTGACTTGTGCCTGTGATTTTAAGATAATTGTATATTTGCAAGTCGTTACCCCTTTTAATTGCCTTAGTGCACCTATATATTATCTTCTTGACAAAAAAGAAGAGTAATCTCATATTTAAAGATTTTAACGTTGTACTTGTATAAGCCACTAAATTCTTTAATGAAATACTCAGCCAGGTGTTAGGAGGACGGATGTTATGCCAGTGCTGCCTCTTTTCTTCCTGTCCCCGTTGACTTGTGTTACCACCCTCCCATAATCATGCTGGAGGAGCCCAGAGGTAAAGGCAGAAACAGGCCCATCAGGATAATGGGACTCAGGCCAACTGGTACAGTACAATGGCAGGACTTTCCAGGTTAGGAAAATTGGAAGTATATTGTGTTTCTTCACCCCTAGAATATTAGTAGAGTAACCTCTACCTCTCAATCTCTATTTTTCCTGTGTTTCTGTAAGAAAGACAAGAATTTCCACCATCCTAAAATGTTCTTGTATTTAGTTGCGTCTGCAGCACCTTTGGTCTCCCCTTGAACTTTTCTACAAAAGAAGCTCAGTGTCAGCCTGGCAATGCCATCTCACTTCATTGCTGGGCTGCCACTGGGTCTGTTATCCTCATTTTACCCTCCCTGAAGCTTTCAAAGGCCCACTATTTAATTTTGCAATTTTTGTGGTGCTTACAATTTAGAAGATGGCTAGAAGCAATTTTTCTTTTCTTTTTTGGGCACGCCGCATGGCTTGCAGGATCTTAGTTCCCCATCCCGGGATTGAACCTGCGTCCTCAGCAGTGAAAGCGTGGAGTCCTAACCACTAGACTGCCAGGGAATTCCCTTTTTTTTTTTTTTTTTTTTCCTTTTCTTTCGTTTTGCAGGCAATTTTTCTTGAAGGAGATCAATATCCTTATTGATTCGGGTGAAAACAGTTTGCTGAAGCCAAGTCAGGAGGGTAATATTTACACAATATAAATGAGATTTAAATCTTTAGTCCTTTACCACTTTGCCTTTTTAAAATTTAATTCACTGTGAAATCTGCATAATAACTCCCTAAATTATATAATATAGAGATGATAAAAAAAAATCTCCAGTGGTTTATCTCTACTTTTTTAAAAAACGTAATCCAGGGCTTCCCTGGTGGCGCAGTGGTTGAGGGTCCGCCTGCCGATGCAGGGGACACGGGTTTGTGCCCCGGTCCGGGAGGATCCCGCATGCCGCGGAGCGGCTGGGCCTGTGAGCCGTGGCCGCTGGGCCTGTGCGTCTGGAGCCTATGCTCTGCGGCGGAAGAGGCCACAGCAGTGAGAGGCCCGCGTACGCAAAAAAAAGAAACAAAAAACAAAAAAACGTAATCCATTGTAAAACCCACTTATGGACTTCCCTGGTGGTGCAGTGGTTAAGAATCCACCTGCCAATGCAGGGGACATGGGTTTGAGCCCTGGTCCGGGAAGATCCCACATGCTGCAGAGCAACTAAGCCCCTGCGCCACAACTACTGAGCCAGCGCTCTAGAGCCTGCTAGCCACAACTACTGAAGCCTGTGCGCTTAAAGCCCGTGGTCCTCAACAAGAGAAGCCACCGCAATAAGAAGCCCGCACACCACAGCAAAGAGTAGCCCCCTGCTCAACGCAATTAGAGAAAGCCCGCCGGCAGCAACGAAGACCCAACGCAGCCATAAATTAATTAATTTTTTTAAAAACTTTATAAGGAGACATCTTAAATTCAAAAAGCAGTTATTCCAAATGGCCCAAATTTTAACACTCATTTTAATTTTTAAAGGTAATTTTCATTGCCTAAGTTTTTAAGCAATTGTAAGCTAGTTGCAGAATATAGAAAATAGAGAACCTCTAGGAACTTGAATATTGCTGCTTTATTTTTTTTTTTAACTGTTAAGATGATTTTCAGTACCTCTCTTCTACATTCAGTACCCTCTTTTCTTATCCCAAAACTATTGCTGTTGTTAAACTAGCATTTCCCAGGGGAGCTTTGCTTAGAGCAGTTCAAGTCAAGAAATCTATGGTCAAGGGAAGTTCTTAGACAAGAGTTACTAATTCATTTTACAACAGCATTCAGTAAACATTTGTTGGTTGTGTCATGTGTGCCAACATCACGCTAGATACTGGTGACAAAATAGTGATCAAATATAGTTCCTGTCCTTAGTTTATCAATTTGACCTCATACCACTCTCTGAAATGTCTGAAGAGTACGTACACTCCTGTGGAATAGCTTCCCTGAAGCAGAATGACATGACAATGTACTTTTGAGCACTTGTAGAATTATTCTATATTAAATAGATGACAGGTGGATAAGGATCAAGTATGAAAGTTTTCTCTGTGATTTGAGGGTTTGGGGGTAGTTCTTTTTCCCCAAAGGAGAAAAGTATAGGTGGGTAGTACCTCTATTGAGTCTCTAGGAACAAAATTCACTAGATTAGTTAGCTGAATTAGCTTCATTACATTACTGTAAATTTATTCTAAGTGAAGTCATGTCAGGCTTCTGGTGTTATTGAAAATCCAGCATGCTAAAATACAACCTATTTAGTGTTTTTATTCCTGGACAAATTTTAATCATGTCAGATAAGAAAGTGCTTTATTTATGCCTCTTCTGCATTTAAAAAAATCACTTTCAAGAAAAATTTAATGTATTACTATGAATAAAATAACACATTTTGGGCTTCCCTGGTGGCGCAGTGGTTGAGAATCTGCCTGCTAATGCAGGGGACACGGGTTCGAGCCCTGGTCTGGGAGGATCCCACATGCCACGGAGCAACTAGGCCCGTGAGCCACAACTACTGAGCCTGCGCGTCTGGAGCCTGTGCTCCGCAACAAGAGAGGCCGCGATAGTGAGAGGCCCATGCACCGCGATGAAGAGTGGCCGCCACTTGCGACAACTAGAGAAAGCCCTCGCACAGAAACGAAGACCCAACACAGCAAAAATAAATTAATTAATAAACTCCTACCCCGAACATCTTCTAAAAAAAAAAAAACACACATTTTCTCAAAATAAAACTCTTTAGATATTAGAATCAACTGAATATTTTGATGTCATGAATGAATAAATAATAAATAGTTGAGGTGGGTTTGTTTGGGTTTTTTTGGTTGTTTAGGGTTTTTTTTTGGGGGGGGTGAGTAATTTTGAGTATAGCAGCAGCACAATAATAAATAATTCAGTTCCTCAGTAAATTTTTCTTAAATTGAGCAGAAAAGAGGAAAAAAATAAAGGAAAATGAGTTATAAAATTTTTTATGTTGTCCATTGTAAACTACAGGATTAATAACACACCAGCACATTTTCTCCATTAAAGTAATTAAAGCTCTGATTTCAGGAACTGGAACGAGCATGGAGAGAATATGATAAGTTAGAATACGATGTAACTCTCACCAGGAACCAGATGCAAGAGCAGCTAGATCGCCTTGGTGAAATTCAGGTACAGAATTACAATATTTTTACATTGTTTTAACTGGCTTTGACTGGTACTGTACAACCCGTCTTGTTAGCTTCATGCACACCGTTAACAGTTTTTGCATTATTGGCTACCTAACATCTGGGTTTCAATACTTTCAATGATAGGAATCTTACGATCTCACAAAGTAGCTCATCCCTCACTGTTTAAAAGTTCTTTATCCTATTGGGCACATGGTGAGCCCTAGAGTGTTCTGTGCTCCTAGCTAACTATGTCACTTAGCACTGAAGTGTCAAATTATCTTATCCATTCTACATTAAATCCCTCTCATTTATCAAACCATTATTTAGCCTATTGTCTTGACTGCTATTTTATTAGAATAGAGGAAGATGCAGCACCATTTGGCATAAAGAATCCAGTTTTGTGAATAGGCAGATACGGAATGCAGTTCCAGGTGTTTGTTTTCTTATCTATAAAGTTGAAATAACAATACTGTCTTAAAGTGTTGCCCTGAGGAATGGAAATAATACATATTTAAGAAAATAATAAAAGTCACTTTATGCTTGTGACCCTATGTAAATTTGGTCATCTGCATTGGAAGCCCAGTAGACTCAACAAATCAATACAACAAATAAAGAGTAAGGTTGACTCATAGAATGTCAACTGTCTTCTATGCGTGCTGTCCAAAATAGTAACCACCAACCACGTGTAGCTGTTGGGCACTTGCAATGTTGCTAGTGTGACTGAGGAACTGAATTTTTAATTATCTGAATTTAAGTAGCCATGTGTGGTTGTGACTTCTGTACTGAACACTGAAGTTACTAAATACAATAGAAAAAATTGGTAAACATCTAAACCTCAACCAAGGGGTCAACAAACTTTTTCTGTGAAAGGCTAGATATTAAATATTTTAGATGTTACAGGTGTATACGCTCTGTCACAAAATCTTTGGTGTTTGGGGGGTTTTAATAACCCCTTAAGATTATAAAATTTATTTTTAGCTCACAGGGCATAAAAAAGAAGCCATGGGCCAAAGCAGTTTGCCAATCCTGATTTAACCTAACAAAAAAAAGCTCATCATGAAAATTTAATAACTATATTATAGGACATAAGAGAAGACCTGAATAAATGGAGAGGTATAATTGCTATACTATGTTCACCGATGGCCTGATTTAACGTTATCATGATGGAAATTCTTCCCATAAGCACAATTCCATTCCAACCAAATTTCCAGAAAAAATTAACAAAATGATTCTATATTTTTAGGGTATAATAAAGACCACAGTAGTTAGACATTTTTTGAAAAAATAAAGAACTAGGAAACACACCTTATGAGAAGTAGCATTGCGCATGTAACCTTAGGCCAGTTACATAACAGCTTTGTACCTCAGTTTCTACCGCTGTAAGATGAAAATAATAATGATACCTACCCCTGTTGGGTTATTATCATGGTTAAATGTGTTGATTTTTTTTGAAGCACTTAGAATAGAACCAGGCAAATAAAACAGACTATATATATAAGTGTTTGTTAAATACATAAGTAAACAATGAAGACAATATAAAAAACTTGAAAAATGACATACTAGGAAGAAGTGAAGTATCTTTGACCTCTAAAAATTCAACAAGTCACTGTCTAGATTTGCAAAGAACTTTTTAATTTGGAGAAACAATGCATTAGAAAAATAGACAAAGAACATGAGTAGTTTTAATTAATGGAAAATTTAACTCACATTGCTAACAAGTGTTTGAAAAGTTGATCAGTGTAACTAGTAACCAGAGAAATCGCAAAATAAAACAAAAATGAGATTTTCATTGTACACCTTTCAGATAGACAAAAATATGTATATTTTTTAAATTAGTGCAAAAGTAATACATATTCTATATGTGCAATTATCTGATTTTTATAGTTTATATTCCCTCCCTATAAGTCTTTATCAGTATTCACATCTCAGGGCTGACATAACTGTTACAGTTATCGTACTTATTTACCTATTTCTTTTATAGTTATATTCTAAAAATGATATTTATCATTTTTGTATTTATCAATGCGTCATTAGAGTTTTACTAGAATCTTACTAAGATGATCTTATTTTGGCTTCAGTTAGAGTATTTAGCCTAAGGGACATGAACTAGGGTAGTAAAGAAATAACTTTAGGATAGAGTAAAAATGGCAATAATCAATTTCAAAAACTGAAAATTTGTCCTGCAAATATATTTAACTCTATCAGTAAAAACTCTTCAAATTGCCCTTTCTTTTTTTTGTTTTTTGGCATGTCTCTATGTTCTAGAACTTAAGAGGCTAAAATACTTTCCTTTTTTTCCCCTAAAAATGTTTTGTTTAATTTGGGATTTGTGAGTTTCTGATCTGTTGTGTTTTTGTTTTGTTTTGTTGGTTTTGGTTTGGGGGAGGGTTCCACATTTTTAGTCCCATCTAATCAGTATTCCTTCCTGGGATTGTAAGTAACTCAACACAGTGCGTATTGAAAAGATGTGAAATAGTGTGTGTAGGTCTGAAATATTTAATTTTTCTGTTTCTCTGCTTTTTTTCTTTTATCTTTGCCATTGACATTGTAAAATTGAGAAGGTCACACAGATTATATTAAATATTCTTAAAACTTAATCCACTGCAATTCTCATTTTTTAAGTTTATAATTAGTGGAATTTATAACTGTATTTAATGATTTTTTCCCCCTGTATGTGGTCTGTCCATTTTTACTGATAGACTGAATCAGCAGGAATTCAGCGTGCACAACTTCAGAAAGAACTCTGGAGAATTCAGGATGTCATGGAAGGACTGAGTAAACACAAACAGCAGAGAGGCACTGCAGAAACAGGTACATTAGCTTCATCTTTTATTCTGCACTTATTGACCATAATAATATATCTAAATGGAATAACACATAGAATTGGATTTCTCTTGTTATTTTAATGGATTTTTGACATTAGAAAACAGGCACTTTGTAATATTGAATCAGTACCCAAGTTTATATATAATATAGAAAGCAAAAGTTTGACCAACCACACTCACACAAAAATGAATCATTGTTTTGTGTCTATAATTATAAATGCACACAGTGTTTTGGTTTGGGGAGTTTTTTCCCCACAACAGAAAATGTTGTTTTTCATCAATATGTTTTTTTTCTCCTTAACAATACAATACAATAACAGCTGTGTAAGAATCATTGTGTAGATGAACTATAATTTATCCATTTCAGTGTTGATGAACAATGTAGGTTGCTTCCAGGTTGTTGGGTGGGTAGGTGGGGTTTTTTGTTTTTCTTTCATAAGCCATGATGTCACGAACATTACTGTGTACATAATAAACACACCTGCTAGTACTAATGGGTTCTAGGAAATGAGAAATAAGTGCACATTTTTCATTTTGATATGCACAGCCAAATTGCTCTCCTAAAAGATTATATCAAATCATACTTAAACCAGTAGTATTTGAGAAAACCCATTTCCCCATACTCTTGTTTATATTAGATATTTCAGTTTGTATTTTTTAATGTATTGAGGTTTTTAAAATATATTTTATTGAAGTGTGGTTGATTTACAATGTGTTAATTTCTACTGTATAGCAATGTAATGGGTTTTAAATTCATAAAACAAATGAGGGGTTAGAAACTAAAGACTTTGTTTAAAATAAATGAAATTGTTCCTTTTTTCTGTAGATTTAGGAAGATATGTTTAGTGTAAGTAGTTATATTTTACAATTTTTTTAATAGGCATGATAGGATCAAAGCCTTTCTCAACAGTTAAGTACAAAAATGAGGTAAGTTTGGATTGTTTCTCTAACTATAAATTAATTTATAATTAAAACATGAATTAGAATTTTCTCTACTCATAACAAAAATGTTTTCTAAATATGTCTGAGTTACTGTTTTGATCTTGAAATTTTGCTGGTTCAGTAATTTGGTTCTTCTAACAAATGTGATCTTCTTCCCTTTTCTTAATGGAAAAAAAAATTGAATCACTACTTCTCATCTATGTTAGAACTTTAACATTGTCATACTTTTTCTAATCTAAGTAATTTGAGTATTTATTTATCATTGTTTGGTATGATAAGTTGGCTGTGTATCATGCATACCATAAAGAAATGACAACTACAAAGAGATACTGTCAACCTAGTTGAAAGCATCTGTGGTCTTGAATTTTGTATAAAAGCCAATCAAAAAGAAATGTTCTTTCTTTTCTCTTAAAAATTAGCAAAACAATACAGAGTGAGATTTTTTTAATGAATTCTTTCCTTTTATTTTTAAAATGAAATACAGTAGTTTCATACATTTGTTTTGATGTTGAGCTTTAGAGTAAAGCTAACCTGTGTGTTACAGAAAAAATTAAATGCAGTCAAATTTAAAACCCAGTTATTGGCTATCATAAACATTTTTTTGTTTTACTTTTTAATATGAGACTCTTGGCTTGGCAGTGTCCCTTTAATTATCTTAAAGTGAATGTAAGTTAACTTACCATTGCAAAGAATTTCGATATACTTAATTCAATATGCTTATCTAAATAAGGTGACTATTCTACAATCTTTAGGAAGAGGAAGTAGTCCCACCTCGTCCTCCACTTCCTCGGTCCTATGACTTTACAGACCAGCCTCCCATAATCCCCCCTCTGCCCAGTGATAGCAGCTCCTTGCTCTGTTATAGCAGGGGCCCAGTCCATCTGCCCGAAGAAAAGAAGATTCACCAAGTTCAAGGATATCCAAGAAATGGATCTCACTGTGTAAGTGGCTGCAATAGCCACAGAATAATCAATCGTACATGCCCTCATTTTTCAAACTTAATTTATTTTAGACTCAAACTTTTTTTTATTATAACACCACTTTTAGCCAGCACTTTTTTGTTCATATATAACATTATCATTTGTTTTTCCTGTTTTAGTTTTACCATTCTTATTTTGTAATATTTTCACAATTTTAATAAAATTTCATAGTTTCTGCTTTTCATGAATATTTTCATAAAGTGGTTACTTTATGTGCCTGTGTTTAAGGAGCCATATTTTAAATATACCATTTCAGGATATTAGAAGCAAAATGATATCTTTAGATCAGAAAGACGCAAGGAAAAGAAGATTCTTACCAGGAATGATCAAAAGGTTGGGATGTGGGCAGTTCAATCTAGGAAAACTGTTAGAGGATGTGGACATTGCCAAGGAAAGACATTACCCATGGAAACTGGAAAAAAGGAGTTTGGGGATTAAACAAATAAATGTAAAATGTAATAAGCAAGGAGAAGAGAACAAGGAGAAAAGGAATAGGGCTAATTGAGTTAATATGATATAATTATTTTTAGACTTTAGTTTTACTATGATAAAAATGTTCTGATGACTTTGTCCCTAAGAGGAATATTCTTAATTTTAAAATCAAAAGATATGCTGGTTAAAAATCTTTTATAAAGTCTTTTTTTCTACCCTAATTGTAACATATATATTAATTGTGTTATACCCAAGATAGCTGACTGAGGCTTTTAATTGTTAGAGTGTGAGTTTTTAGAGATAAACATTTTAAAAGAGACTTTTGCCTTTTTGTGTGTGTTTGTGTGTGATTACATATCTTCCTTTCAAGGGTCCAGATTATAGACTCTACAAGAGTGAACCAGAGTTAACAACAGTGGCAGAAGTTGATGAGTCTAATGGAGAAGAAAAATCAGAATCTGTTTCAGAAATGGAAACTTCTGTTAAAGGTCAGCATTTGAGATATGTTTTATCTCCTGCGTTTTTCAGACACCTTAGAAATAAATTTAGTTTATATGTTGACACAGTACATATACACGTCCACAGTCCCTCATCTGAAACCTTTGGAATCTGATGTGTTTCTGAATTTAGAAGTTTCAGATATTGGGAAGATAACATGACCCATAAACCACATATCAACATATGTGCTGAGACATATGTTGAGACAAATATGCTGAGACAAATATGGCAAAATGTGGGATTTTTCAGGAAAGTAATTTCTGATCATAACCCACTAGTCAATTTTTTTTTAATAATCTGCTAAAGGGTCATAAAGTAAAGCTTGAAAAATAGTAAGTGGTAATATTCACATAGCTTTTTCCATAATTGGAATATCCTTCTAGGTTTTCTAACGCTGGGTTTTGTGTTGTTGTTGTTTTGGGTTTTTTTTTAATTAGAAAAATACTGCTATCTTGAAAACTTAATATTTATATGCCTTTCTCATTCTCATCCAAATCATATCTTTTTCTCATTGAAAGTCTTTGTTAACTTTATCTTTTCATACACAGATGTAAGTGAAACAGTCATAGTCTTCGTCCTTACCATATTCGTGCATATAATTATAAATACGCAGGAAATATCAGACTGCAAATAAAAGTAAATGTTTTTGGCAAATAGGTAACTAGATACCTGGCCAGTCCTCCACAGATTATAAATGCTGGTTCATATCATTTTAAATATTTTTGAGACACTTCAACAAGTTGCAGAAAAGTAAAGAGAGGGATGTTCAGGCCAAAAATTATATGAAGGGTAGTGCATTAGTCTGCTCAGGCCGCCATAAAAAAAATACCATAGACTGAGTGGTTTAAACAACAGAAGTTTATTCTCACAGTTCTGGAGGCTAGAAGTCCCAGACCAAGTTCTGAGAGGGTTTGGTTTCGGGTGAGGACTCTTTTCCTGGCTTGTAGATGCTGCCTCGCTCACATGGCCTTTCCTATGAGTGCCTGTAAATTCTCTGGTATCTCATTTTATAAGGACACTAATCTGTGGGGGCCAGGGCCCCACCCTTATGACCTCATTTAAGCTTAATGACCTCCTTTTAATCCCCATCTCCAAATATAGTCACATCAAGAATTAGGGCTTCAACAGGAATTTTAGGAGGACCAATTCAGTCCATAGCAAGAGGCATCCAGGAAGTAAAGTGGAGCGTGAAAGCCAGCTTTCACCTTGTGACAGGACAAAGATCAGAGCATGAACAAATTAGGAGTCTGCTAGGAGACCCCCTCAAATAAAGCTGGGGCCCTCTGAGGGTTATACTCTCAGTGAAAACTGATTAACTCAATTTCATCAAAATTTAAAACTTTTGCCCATCAGAATGGAAGAAAATATTATCAGTACATATACCTTACAAAATCCTTGTATCCAGAATATATAAATAACTCTTGCAAATCAGTAATAAAGATAAACAACCCAATAAAAAAGTAGGCAAGGGCTTCCCTGGTGGCGCAGTGGTTGAGAGTCTGCCTGCCGATGCAGGGGACATGGATTCGTGCCCTGGTCCGGGAAGATCCCACATGCCGCGGAGCGGCTGGGCCCGTGAGCCATGGCCGCTGAGCCTGCACATCCAGAGCCTGTGCTCCGCAATGGCAGAGGCCACAACAGTGAGAGGCCCGCATACCGCAAAAACAAAACAAAACAAACAAACAAAAAAAAAAGTAGGCAAAAAAAGCCTTGGAGAGTTAACAAACCAGGTATACAAATGGCCAATAAGCACATGGAAAAGCTTACAACTTATTAATCACAAAAGAAATGCAGTTTTAATGCAAATAAAAATCACATTTCACACCTTCTAGAATGGCTAAACTTGAAAGACTGACTACCTAGTGTTGGTTAGGATGTGGAACAATTGGAATTCACACACATTTCTGAGGTGGTATAGGATGGAACAATAGTTTGGCAGTTTCTCATAAAGTTAAACATGCAGTCATCATAGCCAGTAATTCTATATATTTACCTAAGAAAAATGAAAACATAATCCCTCAAAAGACTTATACAAGGGTTGTAATAGCAGCTTTAATTCATAATAGACAAAAACTGGAAGCAGTCATATGTCTGTCAACAAGAGTACGGCTAAACAGGTTGTAATACTTCTCAGCAAAAAACTGATAGATGTATTTAGTCATAACAATGATATCATCTGAAATGTGTTCTCTAATATGGCTTGAATTCTTCCTGGAAGTTTTTCCTCTTTTAAATTTTGGGTTTTTTTTTTTTTTTTAGTATATAATCATAAGCTCTCATCTAATAAATTGTCTGAAGTGTACAGATCGATTACAGTGTAGTTTATTTTGTACCACATGACTTAAAGTAGGGCTTTTAAAAATGGACCACTGACTAGCATAGTAGAAGGCTTTTCTTTATTTGAACTGTAAAAATTACTTGTAATACATCAGTCCAGCTCTTCACATTCTCAAATATACAACTGTAATAAACACAGAGTTCATAAACCATATTAAAACTTCATTAAGCTGCAGATTGTTTGGTTCATAACCTAAAGGGGCCCTGAATGATTGACCACCATTTGTCTTTGGGGGGAAAATAAGATTTCATTTTTCTGCTTAGTTAATGTAACTTTAATGAGCCCAAAGAGAATGATTTTTTTTTCAGCAAACTATTGAGATTTGAATAATTTCTTATTTTACTTGTGTCCTCAGTGGACAATAGTGTATATATTCTGCTTACACAAGATGACTGTGGTACAGATGAATACATTTTATGTGAACTGATCATTAGCTTTTATTGTTGTGTTAATGATTTTGTGTGTGTGTATTGTTTGTTTTCTAATTATAAAAGTAGTGTGTGTTCATTTTAGAAATTTTTCAAAAATGCAAAAGTAAAAGTAACTTCAATTACCTATAGTCAACTATTGTTAACATTGTTAGTGGATTCTTTATTGAGGTGGTGCAGTGTGATTGAAAGAGACCAAATGGGAATTAAGGACATTTAGGTAAATCACTTAACCCTTCTGGCCATAACTTTCCTCATCTCTGTGAGAGGATTAGATTAAGGTACTTTTAACCTGTGAAATATTGTAAATACTTCATGAAGAAGCAGAGCAACAAGGGAAAACGGGCCAAAGCAGAAGCTCTAGCCATGCTGCTGCTAAGTTATATGTACTTGAGGAAGTCAGTTAACCCAGATTCTGCACTTCATTTACCTTCTTTTTTTACAGGGCTGTTGTGAAGATATATGATCCACTGCGTATCATTAAATTTTATAATTTTTTTAATGTCATCTGTTATCATCAGTAGAACTTTATTTCTAAAGCTAACCCTAAATTTGTCTGGTTAGTATCATTGCTGGCTTATTAGGTAAAACAAGTAACAAAAGGTTATTACATTTCCCTGTCTCTTCCTAAACGATACATTTATTTGCCTTCTGATTTTAAAAACCTCAGAGAAAGTCGTTGTTGGCTTAAGTTAGCGGAGCTCCATTAGTTACCTCCTGATTTTATAAATGCTTTATTGTTATCCAGACATTTTTTAATTCCCCATCTCCTACAGTATGCTATGCCTCTTCAAAAATAATATTTTTCTTCCTCATCAACATGTAGGGGCACATATTCATTCTCCAAGTCACTTCGACTTCATGGTAGGAAATATACAAATTTCATGTGGTAAGAACAAAAATCAGACCCATCTAAATACCAGGATAGTTTCTGAAAAGCAAAAATCGTACACTATTTAAAAGCCTCAGAAATTGAATATGTCCAAATAAAGCCATGTCATGTGAAGATGTTTTGTAGAACTTAATGCTGTTTTTATTTTTAGGTTCCCACTTTCCTGTTGGAGTAGTCCCTCCAAGAACAAAATCACCAACACCCGAATCTTCGACAATAGCCTCATATGTAACTTTAAGGAAAACTAAGAAGATGATGGATTCAAGAACGGTATTTAATTATACATTAATTTCCAGAAGGATTCTCAACCTATTTATTGCCACCTTGTATATGTTTTAATTTTTAGAGGTTTCTTTCAAAACTTTTTTTTGGGGGGCCACACCACACTGTTTATGGGATCCTTCCCCGACCAGGGATCGAACCTGTGCCTGTGCCCCCTGCAGTGGAAGTGCGGGGTCCTAACCACTAGACCTCCAGGGAATTCCAATCAGAATTGTTTTTTACATACTCTTAAGAAAAATTTAGTAATCTTAATTTTTTAAATTACATTCAGGGAATGAGCACCTCAGAGGACAGGCCTAATCTAGGTTTTCTTTGCTCAGACTCCACATGTGGTCTTTGGGGCACAATTTGTGGAATCTGTTCTCAGATAGCTGCCCTATGTTACCTCTCCTGACACCTCTAAAAATTTCCTTAGGAGAGTGACAGACATGTGCTGTGGTCACCCAAGCGAGTGGACTTCCAAGCCAGCCTGAGTTTGTAGGGACTTTCCGCTGCAGTAGACTTGGAGTTTGCCAATCCTCTGGTTACAATGAGCAATGTGAATTGAGAATGAGAAGCAAATCCTGTACTTCACACTTTCATCAGAGATCCATTTAATTCAGACTGGCTTTTAACCAGTCTAATCTTGGTCTTCTTGGGAAGATTCTCAAAGGACTTAACTCCTTTCCCCAAGTACTCTGTAGAAATTTGGGCTGCAAAAGAAATTTTCCTTTTTATCTTTATAAATTCTATTTATTTGCTATGAGATAACTTAAAACTATAAGAAAAGACTGAAAGGTACAACAAATGATAAGATTTATGATTATTCTTGAAAGATATTAAAGTATGGTACAAAGTATATGCCAGAAATTCTGACAGATTTATATACATAAGAAATATAATGGTCCTGTAATACTGCTGTTCATAGAGTTAGGCATTTTTTAGTTTAAAAGGGTGTTTTCTTTGGAAATTATAATGTGAAATAAGGCAACAGAAAAAAAACCTTTAAAAATGCATGTCGAGATCAAACAGAAAGATATTAGTGGATTTATATTATTCTGTAACTATCTTTTTTTTCAAATAACTATCTTTTTTTTTTTTTTTTTTTTTTTTTTTTTTGCAGTATGCGGGCCTCTCACTGTAGTGGCCTCTCCCTTTGCGGAGCACAGGCTCCAGACGCGCAGGCTCAGCGGCCATGGCTCACGGGCCTAGCTGCTCTGCGGCATGTGGGATCTTCCTGGACCGGGGCACGAACCCGTGTCCCCTGCATTGGCAGGCGGACTCTCAACCACTGCGCCACCAGGGAAGCCCTAAAATAACTATCTTAAATACTACAAGAAAGACTTCTACATAACCAAATACTGGGGGGAAAGTATAGACGACTAGTTACCTAATATTGTACCGGAAAGTCCTTTATAAGCTATACAGATACCAGAAGAAAATACTTGCAGTATAACAGACAAGTTTCATAATATTTGAGGAATTAATATAAATCAGTTATTTTTAGGGTTTTTTTAAATGGAAACTATGTAACAGTAATTCACAAAAATATGAAAATTGCTCAACACTGATAATCATTTTTAAAGTGCTAACTAAAACCCCAGTGAGATACTCTTCTCCAGTTATACTGGCAAAAAGATCTAAAAATTAATATCTGGCATTTTAAAAGAATAGATTTGTACAATACTATAACTTGGAAAAGGAAGTTTCAGTGAGACAACACTTTTGCACAAACACAGAAAAACCAGGAAGAATACATGTTTGTTGTTACTAAAAACAAAAGGAGGGCTTCCCTGGTGGCGCAGTGGTTGAGAGTCCGCCTGCCGATGCAGGGGACGTGTGTTCGTGCCCCGGTCCGGGAAGATCCCACATGCCACGGAGCGGCTGGGCCTGTGAGCCATGGCCGCTGAGCCTGCGCGTCCGGAGCCTGTGCTCCGCAACGGGAGAGGCCACAACAGTGAGAGGCCCACATACCACAAAAAAATAAATAAATAAATAAAAGGAAAGAGTGCTAAAGTAGCCAACTTCCCAATGAGTATCTAGAATTTACCTTTATTTAAAAAAAATTTTTTCACAAAAGCAAATGCTTTGTTTCACAAATGAGAAGCATCATTTCTGCACTCTAAGGCTTTTCATTTTTCATTTTCCTTTCAGTTTCTACGTGAGCTCTTCAAGATATTCTATACAATAGAAAACAGTTCTAGATCTGTAGCTACTGCCCTGCAGACACATTTTAGATTGCAGTGGAGAGAAGAGGACCTTGGCCGTTATCCTGACATACTGCTTAGTCACGGAAATACTTACCTCTGCCCTGGGTTCTTTCCAAAACACCAGCAACTCCACCAATGTCTCAGTCAGTTCCCAGCAGTTCAGTCCAGAGGACACAAAGAAACCTATGCATTCTATTCTATAGATCTTAGAATATGTTTAATCTCTAAAATTTCTATTATATAAAATAAGCTAAAATTTCCTTATGATAGTTATTGATATACTTATTTTCGATCTCATACCAATATTGTTTTATATCTTTAGTAAGAAAGTGAGAAGTAAGAACTGGTTGTTTAATGTGACTAATATTTTTTTTTTTTTTTTTTTTTTTTGCGGTACACGGGCCTCTCACTGTTGTGGCCTCTCCCGTTGCAGAGCACAGGCTCTGGACGCGCAGGCTCAGCGGCCATGGCTCACGGGCCCAGGCGCTCCGCGGCATGTGGGATCTTCCCGGACCGGGGCACGAACCCGTGTCCCCTGCATCGGCAGGCGAACTCTCAACCACTGCGCCACCAGGGAAACCCCTAATGTGACTAATATTTTTAAACCCTTCAGTAAACCATAAAAATGAGCCATGTAGGGCTTCCCTGGTAGCGCAGTGGTTGAGAGTCTGCCTGCCGATGCAGGAGACACGGGTTCATGCCCCAGTCTGGGAAGATCCCACATGCCGCGGAGCGGCTAGGCCCGTGAGCCATGGCCACTGAGCCTGCGCGTCCGGAGCCTGTGCTCCGCAACGGGAGAGGCCACAACAGTGAGAGGCCTGCGTACCACAAAAAGGAAAAAAAAAGAGCCATGTAAATGTATATATGTATATAAAATATAACCTTCTGATTTATAGAAAATAGATTCTTCCATAGTTTTTCATGAACTAAGGATGTTTTCTCTACCAGTCTTTCCACAGTAAAAAATGTGTGACTTGAAACATTACATTTTTAGTATAATAAAAGAAATTGCTGATTTTTAGAAGCTATGCCCCCTGTTTTCTCCTAGTTTGAGTTTTATACAATTTCCTATCTCAGGGCCGTGGGGTAGGGTCACTCCAGAGCTGCCGTACTTTTTTGTATTTTGTTTTTAAAAACAAGCAAATCCCCTCCTTAAGTTCCTCTTCTCTCCCCTCCCTCCTACCTCTTCTCTCTCTCTCTTTCCATCGCTGATCCTGCATCAGTGCATGCATGAAGTAATCTGCCGTTCTGGTGTTATCTAAATGACATCCAAAACCTCCACTTGAGATTTTGCAAACAAAGTAAATGCATTGCAGGACATTTTTTATTCTAACATACTTTTCAGAAGTTATCCTGTCTTCAGATATTCATCTGTTTGTTTACTTTCAATTTAAAGGAAAGACCAAGAAGTGCAGTGGAACAGCTCTGTTTGGCTGAAAGCACTCGACCTAGGATGACTGTGGAAGAGCAAATGGAAAGAATCAGGAGGCATCAACAAGCATGCTTAAGGGAAAAGAAAAAAGGATTAAACATTATTGGTGCTTTAGACCAGTCACCCTTACCAAGTCCTTCAAATTTAAGGGAAAATCCATTCCGGGTTACCCAGGTATATCAATTGCTTTTACTCATTCTTGTGGGTAAATCTAATATCACTTGAATCTTAGAATCGTAGAGTTACATGGTTGATGGGCTTTTAAATGTCAGCAACATGGATAGTTATATTATTCAACTCTTATAATATGCCAGGACAGCTTAGTAAAATGGAAATAGCCCTGGGTTCAGAAAACCAGAGCTAAATTACTTGTTGGATACCCTCCTATACGTTGTGGACTTAATCTCCTCTACTGTAAATCAAAGAAAGATACAACCTGTCCTATCTACTTCATGGAGATAGTAAGAAGATAAAAGTGTTTTCAACAAATGTAAAATGCCATGCAGGTTAGCAGGATGGTCCCCAGTTCCCCTCCCAATGAAATGTGTATTACTCTGTATACTAATTTAGCCTGACCTAAATTGTAGCGAGAGGGTTTCTAAAGAAAAGTTCTACTATTCATTACATTTTAACTTTAGTCTTATAAAGAGACACCATTCCGTTTCTTATTACTTATTTGTTTGTTTGTTACCCTGATTCATAAATCAGAGCAGACTAAGGAACCTTTCCAGTGGCTTCAGTCTGGTCTATCCCTGTTAGTAGACATGGACCAGCTGAAAGTGATTCCCTGCCATCATAGAAATCCTCTTTCTGCTAATGGTGGTTCAACCAATTAACAGTTGAATAACTGCACATTCTACACATTACAAAATAGATGAGTAATATATATGATTCCTCTGTTGTTTTTCATAAGGAAACCCTTGCAAGTGAAGAACCAACTTTAAAAAACAAAAAATTAATAGGTACTATCTAAAAACTATGCATGTCCATATAGTATGAATCTAAAAATGCTGTCTATCTGTTGAACAGACTCGAAGGAGGGATGATAACCTTAAGGAACCGGATGCCGTCATTAGAGAAAATGACGTGAAGCCAAACCATGAAACTCCTGCCGCAGAAACTGTTCGACTAAAAGAAGCTGAACCTCAAAATACAGATTTCAGCGAAGAGGTAGAGAGATTATTTTAGGACAGATGTTACAAAGGGGTGGATTTTTGAAGATAAGATCAAGTGAGAATGTTGAAAATAGTTACGTGTCATTCTGTCACAGGGGCTATATAGATCTTAGTGAAATGATAGGCTTCGTATAATTTGATTGATGTATTCAGCCACAACAAAAACTGGGTTAATTGAAAACTTAAAACATGATCAATCAAGGCTGGAATAAATTATCATTAACCCAATTAAAGAATCTTATATCCCAAAGCGGCTAACTAGTGGCAATGTACCTTTTATCCTAGTAGCAAAGGACATTAATTTTTTTTTTAGTGTTTTTTTTTTTAAGTTTTGCATTGTATTTTATTTATTTTTTATAGGACATTAATATTTTTAATGCACTTGAATATAAATTTATATTTCAGTAAATATTTGATAGGGTATGGGTTTTTTAATAAACTTTAGGAATCATTTTAGATAATTCACTAATATATTAAATGTGGTAAAAATGATTTGAAAAAGAGAATTTTTCTTCTTCTATAGTTTAAAAAAACTGAAAATGCTTTTTCCGAAACACTTTTCACACCTGAGCCAAATGGAGTAAATTCTGAGGAAGTGGTGGATAAAGAAGAAAACAAAGAAAAGATGCCCAAGGATGTTCCATACAGGTAATAATTAGGAAAAACAAACAAAGGAATCATTCACAAAATTGTATACCTGCTTAAAAATGGTAAACTTCAGAGTCAGAGGTCTTGGATTCCAGTCCCAGAATATCTCTTACGAGCTGTAGGATCTTGAACAAGTTACACAACTGTCATGGTTCCTCACTTGTAAAAATGAGGATAATAATCGTATCCATCTCACAAGTGTATTATAGGGATTAAATAAGAAAATATGTGTATAGCACTTAGCACTGTGCTAAACATCTAGCAAGTGATCAATAAATACCTTTTTTAAAAAAATGCCAGAGGCACGCAAGCTACAGCAAAGTAAGCACCTCAGCGTTGCCTGTATAATGACAGACATTGATCAGATATCTAAGATGTCTGTTAAGCGTTCCAAATATTATAGTGATTTGCCATTTATTTTTTAACTGTATTTCTTAACTAGCATTTTTAAATGCATATCCTCAGTCTCACCATCCATAAAAAAATTCCTAGTGCTGGAAAAGAGGAATGCTGTGATCTCATGTTATTAGGAATGCCTTTATCTCTTCAATGAATAGCAAGAGGGAACTTGAAAAATATTTGGCGATAGCTGATAAGAAAAAAAATCTGTGCTGAACTTTTGTTAATAGACATAGATTAAAACACATCCAGTATATTACAAATCTATGAGTTCATAATGATACAACAACAACAAAAAATAATTTGTTGGCCCCTTCAGAGGATGCTAGGGAATCCACTTATTGTTCCAAAACCTGGTACATAAAGAGAAAGAAGTAAACATTTATCTTACCTTTCCCAAACAAGCTGCAACCAGAGAGTTTATGAGGAAACTCTTCTTTATTAGAAAAATTTCACTCAATAAAGAATGAGAGGGCTTCCCTGGTGGCGCAGTGGTTGAGAGTCCGCCTGCCGATGCAGGGGACATGGGTTCGTGCCCCGGTCTGGGAAGATCCCACATGCCGCGGAGCGGCTGGGCCCGTGAGCCATGGCCTCTGAGCCTGCGCGTCCGGAGCCTGTGCTCCGCAACGGGAGAGGCCACAACAGTGAGAGAGGCCCGCGAACCGCAAAAAAAAAAAAAAAAAAAAAAAAAGAATCAGAGGGCTTCCCTGGTGGCGCAGTGCTTAAGAATCTGCCTGCCAATGCAGGGGACACAGGTTCAAGCCCTGGTCCGGGAAGATCCCACATGCCGCGGAGCAACTAAGCCCATGTGCCACAACTACTGAGCCTGTGCTCTAGAGCCCGCAAGCCACTACTACTGAGCCCGCGTGCCACAGCTAGTGAAGCCGGCGTGCCTAGAGCCCGTGCTCCACAACAAGAGAAGCCTGCGCACCACAACAAAGAGTAGCCCCCGCTCGCCGCAACTAGAGAATGCCTGTGCACAGCAACGAAGACCTAATGTAGCTGAAGATAAATAAATAAATATTTTTAAAAAATTTATTAAAAAACATAAAAGAATGAGAGACTTTGGGACTTCCCTGGTGGTCCAGTGGGTAAGAATCCACCTTCCAATGCAGGGGACATGGGTTCGATCCCTGGTGGAGGAACTAAGATCCCACATGCCGTGGGGCAACTAAGCCCACGTGCTGCAACTACGGAGCCCACGTGCTCTGGCGCCCACACACCACAACTAGAAAGCCCACGCACCACAACTGCTGAGCCTGTGCGCTCTGGAGCCCCCATGTGCCACAACTAGAGAGCCCACACACTGCAATTAAGACCCAACGCAGCCAAAATTTAATTAATTAAAAAAAAAAAGAATGAGAGACTTAGAATATCACTGCTTTGCTAAAACCCTATTAAAATAATGGATGAACAATATTCCTCAGTGCTGCTAAAGCTGTTAGCTAAAAAAAAATTTGTTTTTTTTTTTTTTAAAGATTTTTTTTATGTGAACCATTTTTAAAGTCTTTATTGAATTTACTACAATATTCTCTTTTATGTTTTGGTTTTTTGGCCACGAGGCATGTGGGCTCTTACCTCCCCGACCAGGGATCAAACCCACACCCATTGCATTGAAAGGTGAAGTCTTAACCACTGGACTGCTAGGGAAGTCCCCTGATCATTTTTAACATCAGGAAAAGAGACAGACTATTAATGCAGTAGTGCAAGACACCCACCTAAAAGAGTATTACTTACCTCCTTTCCCCCAAAACCTAAGTCTGATCAAGCCTAAGAATCGTATCAGTTTATAAAAAATATGAGGGGTACAGTCATCAAAATCCAGAAATGTAGTAAATTATTGGACAGATAAACCAGGTTCTTTCCTAAATAAATGACAAAGAATAAAACAGGTGTGTGTGGTGGTATATTTTAGAGGAGACTTTAAGGGACTTCTCAGGCAAATACAGTGTATGGACTTTGTTGTGTGGATCCTCATTCAAACAGATAACTCTAAGATGATATTATGAGGCAATCAGGATCATTTGAGCATTGACTGGATATTTGATGGTATTTACAGACTGAATGATATGTCTGGAATCTGCTTTAAAATAATTTGGGGAGGACTTCCCTGGTGGCGCAGTGGTTAAGAATCCACCTGCCAGTGCAGGGGACACGGGTTCAAGCCCTGGTCCGGGAAGATCCCACATGCCGTGGAGCAACTAAGCCCGTGTGCCACAACTGTTGAGCCTGTGCTCTAGAGCCCGTGAGCACAGCTACTGAACCCGTATGCCACAACTACTGAAGCCCGTGCACCTAGAATCCATGTTCTGCAACAAGAGAAGCCACCGCCATGAGAAGCTCACGCACCACACCGAAGAGTAGCCCCCGCTCGCAGCAACTAGAGAAAATCCGTGTGCAGCAACGAAGAACCAATGCAACCAAGAATTAATTAATTAATTAAAAAAATAATAATCATCATTTGGGGAGTAGGGGGCTGAGGGTTTAGAATGAAACAAGATTGGCAAAATGTGGACAAAAATGCCAACAAAATGTTAGCAATTGTTAAGTACAGATGGTGACATCTTTTATGTATAGTTAAGATTTTTCATAACACTAAGTTTGGAAGAAAAAAAATTAATTGCATTCTAAAATAACGAACTTTAAAACTTCCATCTATTTTCATTAGCCCTCAAGATGAGTCACAGATCCCAAATCATAAACCAGAAGGCCACCCTGAAGAAAATACAAAGGACAATATTCATGAGCAGGAAGAAACTGTTATTTCTTATGAACTAACTCCTGAGGCTTCTAGAGGAAGTCAGACAATGGCAGGTAGATATTACATGTTTCCTAATTTTCTTACTGGTGCTTCCTCTGAACCTCTGAATTTATTTGCCATGTGGAGACTCTAGCAAGGGAGCCACGCAGGGACGTCAACTGCAGACCAAGCAGCCTTTGCCTTCCCACACTTGCACCGTCAGGAGGGCTGCAGTTGCACCAGAGCACAGGGCCAGCCCTGCGTGAGCAGCTAGATCTGCCCTCTCTCCTGTCTTGGGCGTCAGTTCCTTCTCTTTGTTTTGTTTTATTTGTTTTTTTAATCTGAACCTTTACACATACCTTAAACTTTTTTCTAAGAAGAAGATCTTTTAGTACTTTTCTCTGACGCTGGATTCTCAGAGTATTCATAAGCCTACCCCTTTGGGAACTGTGGAAGACTGAATATCTACACTAGTAGAATAGATTTACTTACTTAGCTCCTACTATAATCCACATCTGGGTTTTTCTTTGATAGTGGAAGATCATGATCCGTAGCATGTTAAGAAAAAATAAAATTTTCTGTGCTATTCTTTTATACTTTCTGGATTCTTCACACATCTTTTTTCTTTTTTTTTTTTCTTTATGACTTTTGCCAAGGGATGGGGGTAGGGGAATCATCCCACTAGTGTAATGTATCAGTTTTGCATCTCATAGTCCATAAACAAAAAGCTATCCCTAGTAATTCTTTCTCCTCCCCCCACCCAACCCCGCCTCCAGTCATTTTGCAGAAGGGTAAGTCCAATGAAATTCAATTATGCAGGACTGCTCTTAAGAGCATTTTCTGTATCTTATATACATATAACATGGAAATTTATATCATCAGCCATGTTCCTTTGTAACCAGTATGAAGCACTTTTTCCTTTGCCTCTTATCACTCACAAGGCAATGTGTACAGGAATTCTCACTTTCTTTAAAAATTGTCATTGATCACATTCGGTTATTATGATGCCAAGTCTGTGTTAAAGGTTGTGTGGGTGTATTAAAACCCCAACATTTATACCATCTGCAGTATTTAGCTTCATGCAACTATTTTAAAAATGAGACCCAACAGGGGTGAGTCACTGATATACACCTGAAAATTAACCTTGAAGCCCCCCCAAAAATTTGTTTTAATTTTTTCCCAGTTTCATTGAGATATAATTGGCATATAACATCATATAAGTTTAAGATGTACATGGAAAAGGAATTTTTAACCAGTCTTCAAGAGACATTTCATACTGAATAATCAGTTGCCAGAATAACAAAAAACAGAGCCGAAATGCAACTAAGAATTCCTTCCCGACACACGTTCTGTGTTGGGAATCGCAGCGTCAGGATTTCCTTCTCCGAAGGTGTCTCCAGGATTTTGATCTCGTCACGTTTTCTCGGTGTGTTTTAGTGCAAAGCCTGTCCCCGTCTCCCGAGTCCTCGGCATCACCCGTTCCGTCCACTCAGCCGCAGCTCACAGAAGGCTCACACTTCATGTGTGTGTAGTCTCAGAACAAGTACGTCGTTTCCTTTCATTTTCGTGCTTTACTGTTAGAGCTTTCAGCCTGACTTTTGTTGATTTGGTGAATAAAACTGTGATGAATTCCGGCCTGCGTGTTAGGGATAGTTAGCAGAGCAAGTGTTTGAACCACGGGCAGTAACTCAAAATTTCCAACATCAGCCCTTCAGTGATTTGCTACGTAACAACATTTTCTCTGTCTCTTCTTTCATCATCCATAAAAACAGCTAAACTCGGAGGGGAGGTTTTGCAGTGTTTTGCAGCTGTGCTCCCACCTAACAGTTTCTTTCCACAGTTGGGTCTGAGAATTCTGTTCAAGTCGTTACATTTTGATACAGAAATGTTTTTTACATTCAGCGTGGACCTATCTACCACACTGGGAGTTTGCTAATTATTTTTAAGGATAAAGAAAAGTTTATGGTACAGCCAACTAGATATGGAATGTAAAATCTTTAAGAGCCATCAGAAATTATTTCTAAATAATATTTTTTTTTAAGTCAGGGAGGTAGCTTTTGGTTTTTTTTAGGTAGGGAGGTAGCTTTTAAAAAAGCCACAGGTGGGGGCAGGGAGACGGGGCCTTTCTCAACCAGTGTTCCTTAGACCACACTTTTAGAACCACGAATAATTTCCTAAGGTGTCTTACTTTTAAACTTTATCAACAATGGCTACATTTTACCTCAATTTTGTACTTACATACTTTTTTTATTTTTCAGAAAAGCTGTGAGGTTTGGAGTGAACATTTTATGCCTTTTTCTGCACTTTTTTTCTCAGTATCTACCAGATCTTCTCATGTTTGGGGCCTTCGGATTATCACCAATTTCTGTTAAACAGTTATAAGCTGAGCAAACACCTACAGACATTATGAGCACGGCTACAAACATGTTCTTTGATTTTTAGGTACTCAAATGAGTACAAATATCAACTTAGACTAAGTTTTTCATCCAGTAGTGCTCATTTTCTAGCCTCTACGTCCATTCACACCTTTTTGTAGCAGCTGTAATCTGTGTCCCTTTATTTCAGCCAGAGGATTTATGTTTAACTGTCTTGTCATTTCTGTAACTTTTATTTGAGATCACGTCTGTCTGGAGCCTAAAAGAGGCTTTGTTTGTTGTCACTTGGTATCTCTTTAGGACTTGTTGTATTTGTTGTAGTCTTAACCTGTGTCTTGCCTCTGTCACTCATATATTTAAACTTTTAGCTTAATACATTCAGAAGTGGCAGTTGCCACTAGTGACAGAATAACACCAAACAGGGATAATAAACATTATGCTCATTTTATTCCTCCTGTGCAAAGAATTGATTGATGGCCTCCGTCTGTCTTAGTGGTGAAATGTACTTTGAGAGCCACTCCCATTATCTCTTGGTTCAATAAACAGGTTACAATTCATTGTACTTGGACCATTCTGATAACAAGAATGTTCACAGTTAAAACTGGAGTACATTTCCAGGTTCCTTAAGTTGTTACTATTCGCTTTTGTTTTGTTTTACTTTCATTCCAAGAGCCAGGAGTATTACGTACTAGACTTAGGTACAGTGATTGCCGGATATTTTCTAGCTTTGTGGTGTGCAGTCACCACAACCAACCAGTGGCATTCAGACTTGCATTATTTTATACTCCATCTTCTCATTGTGCATGTGTCATCTTTCTGAACTAGTGGGTTTGGCAAGACTTAGGAAAGTTTTACAAATGACACCGCTATGTAGGCAGCTTAATATAGTATTACGTATTTTAGTAAAGTTGTGCAAACCTCTGCTCATTTTGTCAATCTTTTGGATTCAGCCACAAGTTTGGGTCCTTTTTTTCATCTGAATTGCTGTGCACGTATTGCATTATGTTTCTTTGCTTTGTGAATTAAGCTTATGGAAATGAAGAGAAGATGTCCTTCAATTGTATTATGTTTTGGGATTTTCATGGCCATGCTTGTCAGTTCTATTGCTAGAGAATGTGGCCCTTAGTTACTTCAGGAAATGGTCATTAATTAACTTTGCAGGTGTCAAAGTAATTTTACTTCTTTGTGTTTTTCAGCTATACTGACTTCCGTTGAAACCATTCAAAGCTGAGGACATGGACCTTTGGCAATGTGAGAAGATATTGTACAGTATATTTTAAATCTATGAAATTCATAGTTCTGATGCTTTTGGCCACAGAGCATCATTTTATCACTTCTGGAAAATGTTTATTCCAAAACAGCTTTAATGGCCCATATGTACACTCAAGGTCATGTAATGTAATCTCAAGGTTATTATTCTGACACCAGCTTGCTGCTATGATTTCAGAGCACATAAGTAAAGGTGCTTTTTAGTGTGTGGTCTACAGCCAGAGCTTACTTAGTTGCTGATTTCCAGATTTTGATGTTTCTAAAGTCTTAGGTGGATTTATATTTCTTTTCACTTTTCAGTACATAAATTTAGTTATTATTTCCAGTGAAGCTTGTTTTCCTTTTTTTTTTTTTCCTTCTTCCTCCCATTTTGGCTACTGCAATGCTTTGTTTCACCCTTGATTTGTAAAAATTTTATATATATATTTAAAATGTGCCATTTTATTACTGCTAAGTGAAGTATGTCCGTTTCCTGCTATAATTATTTCTCAGTCAAATTGCATTGTCAGCAGTTATGCCACACTCTTGTCAGCTTAGATACAAATGTTATCGCTTACTTTTTTCTTAAAAAGCAATTTAAAATGTAGGTATTTTGAAGTACTGGACTTATACTTCATTGGACTAGATGTGTACAGCAATAAGCAGGTTTTCAAATCCAGTACTTAGTTTGTGTACAAATGTAATTATGTTCATTGTGTATATATTATACAATGAGCACATGTAATGTAAGTATTAAAGGCTACTTACTGTTGTTTAAATGCAAATGTTCATATCTCATTTCTTTTTTATCATGTTAAATAAATGTTGATGTTCTTAAATCACTTGTGTTAGAATTTTTGCTCTTCCCATCTAAAATGGAAAGTCTGAGACTTTAAGAGACTTCTAGATGAAAAAGTAGTTAGTTAATCTTACTGGAAAGAGCATCATAAAAGAACTGTGTCTGTCATCCAGCTCAGCTCTCCCACGTCAAGGTCGAGAAACTTGAGGCCCAGAGAGAGAAACTGACTTGGCCACAATCACATTACATTTAATGACAAAATTTGCACCAGCGTAAAGCTTTTCTGACTTTTCAACACCACTGGGCAAATGTAGTTTTGTCAAGTCTTCTATACCTATTTCTGTTGGTTTCCGTGTCATAGAAGGCATCTGCAGCCTCGCTCTGCTTAGTGGACTGAACTTGGGGTTGGGGGCGGGGGCAGAGTTATTCTTCTGACATGGGTAACTAGAAACCGTTTCATCCTCATAAGCAGAGATCATTGTCTCTTACACCACATTCTCTGCAGATGTTCACGCTCTTCAGAATCAATTACATTTCCTTTCCACTATAACCTTTTGTTCAGGCTATATATTGTTCCCAGAGTACAAGGAAATGCAAGGCTTTGGGATTCCTATATAAAATTGCTGAAACTAAATTGGTGCTGGTCAGTCTTCTTTTTTTTTTTTCATGCTACGTTAAAGAGGATTTAGATATAATTTAAAATGCAGATGTATAAGAGTTCATCTGCTCCAAACAGAAACACACAAAATGAAGTGCAAATAGATACAGGCTTTAATGTAGGAGGTGAATGAGAAGAGAGGTGAAAGTGGGAGAAGAATGTTTAGCTCCTTATATCCATATGAACATGTTTACATATATTACCTTTTTCTAAAGACACACAGAAGTCTTCTCAGGGGAAATAGTCAACAGATTATGATTTCCCTTTAAGTCATGACACAATGATTGTTACCAATCTTTTATGGGTGTGTTGAGGGGAGAGTTGATGTTATTCTTTGGGATTTGTTTGGGGTGGTTTTATGTGGGGTTTTTGTCTTTATGTTTGCCTGGTATGTGTGTGTGTATGGTTTTACTTGAAGCCCTTTTTTTATAAATTTATTTATTTTTATTTTTGGCTGCTTTGGGTCTTCGTTGCTGCACGTGGCTTTCTCTAGTTGCAGCGAGCGGGGGCTACTCTTCACTGCAGTATGCGGACTTCTCTCATGGCGGTGGCTTTCTTTGTTGTGGAGCACGGGCTCTAGGCATGCAGGCTTCAGTAATTGTGGCACACGGGCTCCAGTAATTGTGGCACACTGGCTCAGTAGTTGTGGCTCGTGGGCTCTAGAGTGCAGGCTCAGTAGTTGTGGTGCACGGGCTTAGTTGCTCCACAACGTATGGGATCTTCCCGGACCAGGGCTCGAACCCGTGTCCCCTGTATTGGCAGACGGATTCTTAACCACTGCACCACCAGGGAAGCCCCGCTGGGCCCCATTCTTAAAATTTCTGATTCTTTCAGTCCGGGGTGTGGCCCAAAAATTTGAATTCTAATTCTAACAGGTTTCCAGGTGATTTTAATGCCGATGCTCCAGGTACCACACCTTGAGAACCACTGGCACATAATAAGGCTCTGTGTTATTTTTTGAATTTTTGTTTTATTTACATGTGGTAGTAAAAAATTAGGATAAATTCAGTTTTTATTTACAAAGGTGTGCAGAGTGTAGAAAAACTAAAAAAAAAATAATGCAACAACTTAGAGATGTTCTACCCCTAGGCCCAAAGTGGTAAGGGGAGAAGTAAGTGGAACCCGTAGAAGAGAGTCACTTGAAAGAAGCCTTAATCTTTTTCCAAGAGACCAAGCCAGCCTCAGTGTATGCAACCCTGCAGGGATGGGGCCAGAGCAAGAAGTATTCCCATGGCACTGTCTTACTGCCAGGGCTCCCAATGGCCGAACCCAGTGGGATTCAGAAGTCACAGGAGTTGTGTTGAGTGTGGCCGGGAACTGACGGGGGTTTCCCAGACCTTCTCAGAGGATCCTTGAAGTCAAAACTGTTTTCATTATAACACTAATATGGTATTTGCCTGTTTTCACTTTCATTCCTTCAGTAGTGAATAGCGGCGTTTCCCAAAGGCTATCTGACCTGTGATACGTCAACAGACTGAGTGCAGAAGCAGATGTGGAAATCCAGCTGTCTTCTGTTAATCCCGATAGAAAAGAGCGTTACAACAATGGAAATCAATTTTTTTGTATTAAAAAGCATGTTATTTATGTTAACACGTAGTGGGTTTATTACTGTTATTTTCGATGAATGAGAATATTTTAAATGTTTCTCAGCTTTAATTTCTATTGCCGTAGATGCCAATAGATATAACCCACAAAACAAGCTATTTAGAGTCCTCAATAGTTGTTAAGTTGTGAGAATCCTGAGACTCAAAAGTCTGAGAATCTCTCATATAGTCCTTAGAGGTCAGCCGCCTGTTGCAGGGCGCAGTTGAAAGCTTTGAGGGGCAAAGGAGATACCAGCCCACCTTCCTAAGGACAATGCTACTTACAGTCACTGCTTGCAGATCACCACTGGTCTGCTCCTTGAACTGAAAGCCCCAGTGTCTGTGAGTGATATCCAGAGCCTGTGGGTCCCTCTTGGGTCCTGCCGGCTGCAAATCATTCATAAAAAATGACTCAGAAAGGCGGCGTCCATACATGCAAAAGTGTAGAAAGGCTGAGGCTCTCTGGAATATCTGTTCTCTCTCTTTTTCTTTGTCCGCTTCAACACACACTTTTGGCCTTGCCTCGGTCCCCAGCTGTGTTTGAATTTTTACTCTAGCCCCCATACCCAATTCATACTTCCTTATTCATAGCCTTGGGTGATTACAAAAACAGTTCAAAATGGGTAAATGAAGACGTGCCATTCCATGTCAACATGGAAGAGCACCCCTGAAAAAATCCATTACGTTATTCCCCCAAATGATGTTATTTGTTATACGGTACGTGATTTATACGGACATTCGTGTCACCTGTAAGAAATTGCTATTCTCTGACTGCTGGACTGTCTGGTTCCACCCAGCGTAAGAAAATGAATGATTCAACCCTTTGTATTTGAAGTAGCAACTCACGCTGTTCAGAAACTTGTTCAACATATACCTTAAAATAGCAGCTGCTCAAAGATCCCTAGCTTTTTTTTCTTTTTTTTTTCCCTTGGAGACATAACATATCTCACCAAGATCCTTCCCAAGTGTGTTGGGCTTGTGGAGACATCTGGAAAGTGCCGAAGAGCAGGCCTGGAACAGAGCTCGTGTCTGTAATATCCTACTGGAAAGTGACAGGGATGTAATGGAGGTGCTGGAATTTCAAACAAATTGGCTGCTAGCCATATCCCCCAACATTGCCCACAGCCAAAGACGAGGGAAGCAGCTGCTTCCAGTAAGTTCCCTGGTCTAACTCGCAATTTACAAAAGAAGGAATAGAAGCGTTCACTAAATGTATGAATTATCAGTGGTAATCAAAGATAGACAAATTAAAATGAGACAAATTACAATGAGATATCTTTTTTACCCATCAGTTTGGAAATGGTGCAAAACAAAGTGATAATGCAGGCTTCCCTGGTGGTGCAGTGGTTGAGAGTCCGCCTGGCGATGCAGGGTGATACGGGTTCGTGCCCCGGTCCGGGAGGATCCCACATGCCGCGGAGCAGCTGGGCCCGTGAGCCATGGCCACTGAGCCTGCGCGTCCGGAGCCTGTGCCCCGCAATGCGAGAGGCGACAACAGTGAGAGGCCCGCGTACCGAAAAAGAAAAAGTGATAATGCAGTCCACAGTCCATGTTGTGCACTTCAAAATTTGCTAAGAAGTAAACTTATACGATGTTATATGTCAATTATAGCTCAATAGAGCTGGAAAACAATTTTTTTTTTTTTTTTTTGCGGTACGCGGGCCTCTCACTGTTGCGGCCTCTCCCTTTACAGAGCACAGGCTCCGGACGCGCAGGCCCAGCGGCCATGGCTCACGGACCTAGCCGCTCTGCGGCATGTGGGATCTTCCTGGACCGGGGCATGAACCCGTGTCCCCTGAATCGGTAAGCGGACACCCAACCACTGCGCCACCGGGGAAGCCCTGGAAAACAATTTTAAGACGGCAGATATCACGTTAACTGTGCTTACTGCCTGCACACACACAAAAACACGATGGGACACAGGGACACTCTGGGAAGGGTTAGATGTGTATATTCCCTTGATTGTTGTGATAGTATTACAAGTCTTTGAATATGTCCGTGTTCATCAAATTGTGCAGTTCTTTGTATATCAATTATACCGCTATAAAGCTATTTTGTTTTTTATAATATAAAAATAATAAGTGATAATATCCTGAGTTGTCACAGTGTAGAGAAAGTTGTAAATTTATAGAGATAGCCTGGGACCTGGGACCCACTACAAGAGTGCTTGCACCATGCAATAGCTTGGGACCTGGGACCCTTTACTGGTGTGCAGAGTGTAATAAACGCCTCCTCAAGCAACAGCATACAAAGAAACTATAAAGGACTAAAAATAACTGCATGCATGATGCAGTCCCAGCAGTTACCAACAACAAGCTACAAAGAGGCCACACAATTACTGCCATGTCTGAGGTGCCGGGAGCAAAAGCACGAGACTGCGCATGACCCCTGCGCACAGCACCACCGAGGGAGGGGATGGGCAGACCACCTTAGCCACGCCTCTGGTCCCACCCACCAATCCGCCTCACCCGCAGCCATTTGAGGAACCAGCCAGCCATACCCGGAAAACGAGCAAGATCACCTGTTCCTTGTTTCCGTTCCCTGGTGCTGCAGCACGAGCACCAAGAAAGCCTTGCGTGAAGTTCTCGTCTGTCCTCTTATCAATTTCTATTGATTAAAGAGTCCAAGGACGCAGGTCAGTAATAATACAGGACTGGTGGGAGTGTCAATTGATAAAACGTTTCAAAAGTATTTAAAAACGCATACTCTGATCCAACAGTTCTACTTCTGGGAATTTTTCTTGGAAATAACCTAGTGAGTACCCAGCGGCATTTTGTGGTTTGTTTTGTTAGTGGTTTAAGTAAGGTGTCTATCTCATGCCATTAGAAGTCCAACAGAAGGGCATCCAGGGCTGTCTGGAGACTGAGGGATGCTGTGAGGGAACCGGACTGCCCCCTTCCAGCTCTGCTCTAGGCAGTGACTACTGGACCTGGGGCCCCCAGGTGCAGGCCTCCTGGGGAGCAGGAAGCCCAGGAGGCAGTATTAGCTGCTTCCATTTCTGTCTCATTGGCCAGACCCAGATGACATGGCCGCCGGACCTGCCGGGGTATCTGAGAAAGCAAGTATTTATCTTTCCAGCTTTTAGAATTGAACAGGGCAGTGAGAAGGGAGTTGAAGTGGGTGTTGAGTAGGCCAAGCTGCAAAAAGTACCCCACAACCTACATGTCCATCTTTGGGGAACTGTTCAAATAAATGAGAGAATACAGTCACTTAATACATAAGCAGTCACTTCTTGTGGTATGGTTAATCTATGAAAAGTGGTTCACTGTATATTAAGTGAAAAGAGTAGTTGATAAAATAGTATGTTTCATAGGACTCCATGTTGTTAAAAATACATGTGTATACTATACATTTGCAGAAAAACCTTATATATATGATAATGTTAATTCTGGATCTTTAAAGATTCCTACACTCCCTGAATTTTTTTGGCAAGCAATCATGTCTTAGTTTTAGAATAAGGAACAGAAAATAAATGTCTGTTTTTAAGTTCTCACTGGACCTGAAACAGGAGGTAAACTAGTCAGTCAGTTAAAATCAACCTGATGAGGGCTTCTGCCCCCACTTGACCTCCAAATCTTAGCCCTACCATCTCAACTTTCTGATTCACTAAGTCTGGAGCGTATCCAAGGAAGCCGCATTTTTTTTTTTAACCATTTCATGTTTTAGATGAACTGTTAGGAAGCTGTAATTTACATAAAATATACCCATACAAAGGGTACAGTTAGGTGATTTTTTTTTTTTGGGGCAATGTGTATGCCCCATCTAACCTCTACCACAATCAAGGTATAGATCATTTCCATCTGATGAGGCCTTCTTCCCCTAAGTGACCTCCAAATCTTAGCCATGAGACTTTCTAGAATGATTCAAAACCAAGTATAACGAGAAAACCGTAACACCCAAAAATGTGCCCTTGTACCTTGGCAAATCATGTCCCCAACCCACCCCTGGCAACCTCCACCCCAGGCAACCACTGATGTACTTCCTGACCCTGTGGATTGGTTTTGCTTTATCTAGAGTTTTGTATAAATAGACTCATATATTCCCCAGTGAATTGCCTTCACAGAGTCAAAAATCAATTGAAAAAAGAATTTTATATACATAAAACATATATTTTATATAATATATATGTTACATATTATGTTATAAATTATATATAATAAATATGTAATATATAAAAATTATGTACACATTTTATATATAATTATATGTAATATAATTATATATATATATGTGTGTGTGTGTGTTTCTGGACTCCCCATTCTGTTCCGTTGGTCTATATGTCTGTTCTTTCCCCAATGTGACATTATCTGGATTACTGTAATATGTCTTGAAATCGGATAGTGTAAGTTCTCCATCTTTGTTCTTCATATTTGAGATTGTTTTGGCTAGTCTAGGTCCTTTGCATTTCTGTTTCAGGACTCAATTTGATAATGCTTTGTTAAGGATTTTTTGTGTTTATCCTTCACAAGCAATATTACTCTGCAGCTTTCGTTTCTTATAATGACTTTGTCTGGTTTTGGTGTTGTCAGATAGTGACCTCATACATAGAAGGGTTTCCTCTTCTATTTTCTGAAAGAGTTTGTGTGTTATTTCTTCCTTAAATGTTTAATGGAATTCACCAGTGAAGCCATATGAGCATGGAGTTTTCTTTGCAGAAAGGTATTTAACTATAAATTTTATTTAATTATTACATATAGGACTATTCCAATTTTTTATTTTTTCTTGAAATAGTTTTAGTAATTTATGTCTCCAGTGAATTGGCCCATTTCATTGATTGGCATAAAGTTGTTCATGCTACTCCCTTATTAATGCTTTAGTATCTTCAGTGGTGTCCCCTCTTTTATTCCTGATATTGATAGTTTGTATATTCCTTTTCTTTTTTGTTAATCACTCTAGCTAGAGTTTATCCATTTTATTGATTGTGTTTGATGGATTGTGTTTCCTTTCAAATATTTTCTAATTTCCTTTGCAACTTCTCTGACCAATGAGTTACAAGGAAATTTGTTGTTTAATTTCCAGATATTTGAGCAGCTTTCCAGATAACTTCTGTAATTAATTTCCAGTTTAATTCTATTGTACTAAAAAGGAACATTCTGTAGTTTTTCAGTCATTTTACGTTTATTGGGATTTATGTCTCCAAATTTTCTCTATCTCAGTAAATGTTTCATGTGTACTTGAAAAGATAATGTTGTTCATATCTTTTGTGTCCTTCAAGATATTCTATCTTCTTCTATCCGTTGCTGAGAGCAGTATTGGAAGCTTCAACTAAAATTGTGATGGTGGATTTGTCTATCTCTCCCTTTGGTTCTGTCAGGTTTCACCTAGCATATCTTGAAATTTTGATATTAGGTACATGCATATTTAGGATTGCTATGTCTTCTGAATGAATTGACTTTTTTTGTCATTATGAAATGTATTGCTCTTTAACTCTGGTGAAGTTCCTTGTCCTTATGTCTGTTACCCAAAAACTGGGTTAGCCTCTTGGTGGGTATCAAGCCGAAAGACACAACCAAGCGAAAGATCTGGATAAGGAAGGATTTATTATTACTTGCAGCAAGTAGGGAGAACACCAGGGATCCTTCCCAAAGCAGTGTCTTCCTGGACACCAAAATTGGGTAAGTTTTAAGCTAAGCGTTCATGCATATTCATGAAGGGGCTTGGGTGGTCCAGTCCAAGCTTTAGTTGACTGAAGTCACTGAGGATCAGAAAAAGTCAACATCATCATCCCTTAGATTCCAGTTAATCTGGTGGTTGAGCAACGGAGGAGGAATTTAATTTCTGCAAGACAGCACAAGACAGTGCTTTAGGCCAGTCTTTACCATTGAAATAGAACTGGGTGTCTTTACAACTGATTTGTTATCTTTGCTTTTGTTACTTCACTTGCCTGATAACAGTCCTCTGTTTCTGCATTTTTTGTTCCCTGAAGGTCATTGATTACTGAGACCTGTTCAAGGGCAAGCATTGTGGCCAGGCTTGGATCACAAAATGCCTTAGGCCCAAAATGGCTTCTCTTATGTCAAGAAAGCCCAGCCTGGTTCTCTATCTTCAGCGACCCCTTACCTTATCTGCTTGCATGTCTACTTTGTCTGGTATTAATATAGGAACATCACCCTTTTTATGATTAGTGTTTGCATCATATATCTTTTTCTACTTTTTACTTTCATCCTATATATGTCTTTATATTTAAAGTGCATTTCTTTTTTTTAAAATTTTCTTTATTTTTGGCTGCACTAGGTCTTCATTGCTGCACGTGGGCTTTCTCTAGTTGTGGCAAGTGGGGCTACTCGTCGTTGCAGTGCGTGGGCTTCTCATTGCAGGGGCTTCTCTTGTTGCAGAGCATGGGCTCTAGGCTCGCGGACTTCAGTAGCTGTGGCACGCGGGCTCAGTAGTTGTCGCTCGTGGGCTCTAGAGTGCAGGCTCAGTACTTGTGGCGCACAGGCTTAGTTGGTCTGTGGTACGTGCAGTCTTCCCCGACCAGGGCTTGAACCCGTGTCCCCTGCATTGGCAGGCGGATTCTTTTTTTTTTTTTTTTTTGCGCGGTACGCGGTCCTCTCACCGTTGTGGCCTCTCCCGCTGCGGAGCACAGGCTCCGGACACGCAGGCTCAGCGGCCATGGCTCACTGGCCCAGCCGCTCCGCGGCATGTGGGATCTTCCCGGACCGGGGCACGAACCCGTGTCCCCTGCATCGGCAGGCGGACTCTCAACCACTGCGCCACCAGGGAAGCCCGGCCGGCGGATTCTTAACCACTGCGCTAACAGGGAAGCCCAACATGGTAGAGTTTTTTTGTTTGTGTATTTGTTTTGTTTTGTTGCTGAGCCATGAGGCTTGCAGGATGTTAGTTCCCCAACCAGGGATTGAAGCCGGGCCATGGCAGTGAAAGCTCCAAGTCCTAACCACTGGACCACCAGGGAATTCCCTCAACATGGTTGAGTTTAAATCGACCATCTTGCTATTTGTTTGCTATTATCTCATCTGTTCTTTAGTCTTTTTTTCTTCTTTTGAATTGAGTGCTATCTCTGCTTGGGATCTCCCTCCCTGCACCATTGTCCTTAAAATGGCTCTGGAGCAAAGTAGGGTTTATCTCATTGGTTTCACTTCTCTCAGCTTTGTTCACAGTCCTGCACTCTTGTTGTCCACTGTCTGAAAAGAGTAGTTTCATATATTTTGTCCAGTTTTCTAGTTGTTTACAGAGGGAGGGTGTATGCAGTCCCAGCCACCCAATCAGGGTTTGAAATTAAATTCTAGAATAAGTGGTGTTAAAATATCTAAAATAGGCCCAAGGTGGAGTTGCTCACGCTAAGCCCCACATCAGCAAACCAAAACTTAACCAAGTTTCTCTCCTCAGCTCGCCCAGAAAAGGAAGACCGAGGTCAACCAGTCAGCGCTTGCCAGCTCAGCACAAGTTACCTGACCCAGCTAGAGTTCCCCTTTACCCCATATAAGGAAGGTAGTCCTGCTTTAACCAATCAGGGAATGCCTTGTACCTTCTAGCTTTTGTCTATAAAATCTCTAGCCTTGCACAGCTCTTTGGAGTGCCTTTCTGTCTGCTAGATTGGATGCTACCTGATTCATGAATTGCTGAATAAAAACTTACTGGATCAGTACATTGTCTGTGGGCTTAATAGTATTTAACAAGTTTAAATTAAGCAGGATTAATTAGAAGTATGTATCTACTAGGCAGGAAAATATTTCTGATACTTATTTCTGTTCTCATCCATTCAGCCAGGTTTTATTGAATGCCTACTAAGTGCCAAGCACTTGGTATGGCTCTTGGAGATGCAATGTGAGCAAAAATAGAGATGGCCTCCGCAGACTTTTAGTTTAAGGAGGTACTAACAGGAATTCAACCATGTGGTTATTTGTTCTAGAAAATTCTTATGAAAGCATGTAAAGGAAGCGATCTAGCAGGTGTGGTAGAGATGGTGGAAGACTTTCTCACGGAAGCAAATTTGAGCTGAGATCTGAAGAGTGAGTAGGAGTTAATTAGTAGAAGGGGAACAAGCCGGGGGCTTAGGACAGGCTTTGGTGGTAGAAGGAGGCTGAAATCGAGCCAGACGTGATTGCAGTCCTCAGCAGAAAATCAGCAGTTCTCTACTGCTTGAGGTATCTTGAGCAGGAGATTGACATGATCGGATCTGCCTTTTGAATAGATAAGTGTGTCATTCTTGTATATGCATACAATGAAAAGATTCCACTGCATTGAAAATAAACGGACCAGGACAACACGTTTCAGCATGAACACTTCACGCTAACAGGAGCTTAATTGAGGTGCGGGTGGAGAGCAGTGGCAGAATGACACATGCAATGTGACTTTATCTCTATGAGGCGTTAAAACATTCAAGAAAATATACAAAATACACAAAGGGACGCATACTAATGTTGTAAAAGTACACAGATACGTGAGGAAATGATAGAGGTACCTACCATGCTGATATGGTGTTTATCTGCAATATTTAAATACAGGTAGACTGAGGAGAGGAGAATATGATTGGAGAGGGTTACAAGAGGGACACAACCAGATGTATTTTTATTTTATTCATTTATTTACTTAGGCCACACCACGCGGCTTGTGGGTTCTTAGTTCCCTGACCAGGGATTGAACCCAGGCCCTCGGCAGTGAAAGCACAGAGTCCTAACCGCTGGACTGCCAGGGAATTCCCTATTTTTATTTTCTTAACATGTGAGTTGGATACATGAATATACATTATTCCTTACTCCTTTCCGTATGTCTGAAATACTTTATTAACATCACTTTGCAATGCGGAGACGAGATTAGAAAAGATCGAGAATAGATATGGAATAAAAATAATAATTGAGATGGAAAAGCTCTAGGAGATCATTATAGCAGTCTACTTGAGAGCTGATGATAGCTTAGACAGGTGAAGTGGTAACAAGTTGGAGAAATCTAGCCGTATTTGAGAAACATTTATATCTAAGAGGTAAAATCAACAAGATCAGCGTATGCTTACATCTGATCCATGTACCTTTCTGTCCATTTTCTTTTCTGAGGCTCTCTTGATTATATCTACTTAGATCTGACGCCAAAAGCTCTGTGCACCAGTGCCAAGTTCAATCTCGGAGACAGAGTTTGGGGTGAAGTAGAAAAGAATAGTTTTATTGCTTTGCCAGGCAAAGAGGGACACAGTGGGCTCCTGCCCCAAAAAACTATGTGTCCCAACCCAGGAGGATTTGATGAGGAGTTTTATAGCAGCGGTTCAAGGGTGGGGTGGCTGATAAGATTAGGGTGTGTGCGGGGCCTGCAATCCTCTAACCTGGTCTCAGGTAATCTTGATGAGCTTCTCTGGTTCCTGGCCTCGGGTGGTTTCCTGGCTACTCCTCCCTTGATTAGCAACTGTTTGAATCTGCCCTTTGGAACTCGGGAAAGGTCATGGAGGTTGGATTCTATTTCCTACAAGCAAGAAAACGGGACAGAAAGGCTTGTGTGCCCAGGAGCCTCACAGGATCCTGCTCGGTTTCAGTTCCACCCTCAATGCCACTGTGATTTCCCACCTGGATTACTACACCAGCCTCTAAACCAAACGCAGAGTTACCTCTTACGTTCAGTCTATTTTCTTCTTTTTTTGGCCGCACCGCGGGACCTGTGGGATTTTAGTTCCCTGACCAGGGATCAAACCCGTGCCCCCTTCAGTGGAAGCATGGAGTCCTAACCACTGGACTGCCAGGAAAGTCCCTCAATCTATTTTCTTTCCTTTTTAAAAAAAAAAAAATTATTTATTTATTTGGCTGCGCCGGATCTTCATTGCCACATGCGGGGTATTTAGTTGCAGTGTGCGGAATCTTTACTTGCGGCATGCAGGATCTTTAGTTGTGGCATGCAGACTCTTAGTTGCCGTGTGCATGTGGGATGTATTTCCCTGACCAGGGATGGAACCCAGGTCCCCTGCATTGGGAGCACAGAGACTTAACCACTGGACCACCAGTGAAGTCCCTGGGATTTCCATTTGGGGTGATAAAAAAGTTTTGTAACTAGATAGTGGTGACGTTTTTACACAAGATAGTTGTGAACGTACTTAATGCCACTGAATTGCACGCTTTAAAATGGTTAAAATGGTAAATTTTATCTTACGTGTATTTTACCATAATAGTTTTAAAAAAGACAGAGGGCTTCAGAGTCCATGCACTTAATCCTCTCACTACCCTGTCCCCTCAAATCTGACTGCTGGCGCACACTTCACGGAATGTAGAGACGCAAACACTCACACACACACACTCTGCCCTTGTCTAAGAAATGCCTACTTACCCTTGAGTCAGCTTAGACCTCACTCTTCTAGACGCATTTCTGGACTGTGTCACCCCTCTCAGGATGAAACTCTCCTCTTTTGTGTCCCTCACAGCTTTAACTTCTCCCCTATCACAGCACTTAGTAACCACTGAGGCCAGCGACTACATGTGTGTATCATCGCTGTATCCCTGCCACTTAGCAGAGTGCTCTGCACATAGTAAATCTTCACTGAATGCATAAGTATGTCATAAATGTTTGTTGTTTTTTAATATGGGCAAACTTGTTTTATTGAGCTTCGCTTCATTGCGCTTTGCAGATTTGTCTTTTTTACAAATTGAAGGTTTGGGGCAACCCCATGTTGAGCAAGTCTATTGGAATCGTTTTTCCAACAGCATTTGCCCACTTTGCTTTTCTGTGTCACATTTTGGTAATTCTTGGCAATATTTCAAGTGTTTTCATTATTATTATATCTGTGATGGTGATCTGTGATCAGTGATCTTTGATGTTACTGCTACACAACTTGCTGAAGGCTCAGATGATGGTTAGTGTTTTTTAGAAAATGGACTCAAATGATGACCAAAATCTGTTCACAGAAGTGATGACAACTGACATTAAACGTATGTTTTTTGTTTGGGGGAGTTGTTTTTGCTTTTTTGTTGTTGTTGTTTTGGCTACACCGCGAGGCATGCGGAACTTCCCCAACCAGGGATCGAACCCATGGCCCATGCAGTGGAAGCACAGAGTTTTAACCACTGGACCACCAGGGATGTCCTAAACATATGTTTTAAAGGATGATGATGGAATTAATTCTAAAAACCTCCTTTGGGCTTCCCTGGTGGCACAGTGGTTAAGAATCTGCCTGCCAATGCAGGCGACACGGGTTTGAACCCTGGTCTGGGAAGATCCCACATGCCACAGAGCAGCTAAGCCCATGAGCCACAACTACTGAGCCTGAACTCTAGAGCCCGCGAGCCACAACTACTAAGCCCGTGTGCCACAACTACTGAAGCCCACACACCTAGAGCCCGTGCTCTGCAGCAAGAGAAGCCACTGCAAGAGAAGCCCGCGCACTGCAAAGAAGAACCAAAGCCAGCCAGCCAGCCATAAATAAATAAATAAATAAATAAATAAATAAACATCCTTTGAGGATCCACCGTATTTCCAGCGTTGTGCTGCATGTTGTATAGGATGTATAAGACATAGTTACGGCACAGAGGGACACTCTGTTAGCACTGCCCAAATGAAGAGGACACCCACAACTACTTGCTCTAGTTGAATGACAGTGAACCCTGCCTTTCTCCCTTCCTACCAGGGATCCCTTGTTCAGCAAGGTACTGGGGATGGTGGCATGAACCAGACTGTGGTCACTGCTTACGGTTTACCCAACCATCTGCCCATCCTCAGACATCATAACTTCCCCCAAAGTTTCCTCTTCTATATGTAAAAGAAGTTGGGAAATTCCCCAGTCCTGTACCTGGCTCTAAGGAGAAGCTCAAAAACTATTAGTTCCCTTTGCCCCCTCTCCATCCTCCCAAGGGCTGCAAAAGAAGTGCTGTGTGTTCTGGAAGCCCGGCTCCAAGTTCAACCATTTGATAGACTAAAATGTTGCTTAATAAAAGAGAAACTAGAAACTTACGAAGAGAATGCCTGCCTTTTTGTAGAAACATGGCTTTTAAGTTGTTAATGATATCTAGGTTCAATGGAACTATAATGATTAGAGAATCAAATCTCTGTCAGAGCAGAAGTCTATGTGATTTTTCTAGAGAGAAGGCCATTAAAAGACACTTTCCCTACCAAATTCTTTTTTTTTTTTTTTTTTTCCGGTACGCAGGCCTCTCACTGTTGTGGCCTCTCCTGTTGTGGAGCACAGGCTCCAGACACACAGGCTCAGCGGCCATGGCTCACGGGCCCAGCCACTCCGCGGCATGTGGGATCTTCCCGGACCGGGGCACAATCCTGTATCCTCTGCATTGGCAGGCGGACTCTGAACCACTGCGCCACCAGGGAAGCCAACCAAATTCTTATTTTACCTCCTAAGATTTCTTCCCAACTAAGATATCCTATCTTTGCTAGCTGTTTCTCCAGCCTGTTGCATCTTGCCTACAAAGATAACAAACAAATTAACAGTAATAAAGCACAATCTTGCTGGCAGGTTGGATGAGAAGGCTTTCAATATGAGAAATTGCTCTGGAACTATGGTGGAAGGTAACGTGGGTTATAACATGAACCGGTTTGCAGGGCAGAAATTGAGACACAGATGTAGAGAACAAATGTATGGACACCAAGGGGGGAAAGTGGCGGGGTGGGGGCAGTGGTGGTGGGAGATTGGGATTGACATGTATACACTGATGTGTATAAAATTGATGACTAATAAGAACCTGCTGTATAAAAAAATAAAATTCAAAAATTCAAAAAAAATTTAAAAAAGAAAACTCTGTGAATGTTATATATATAAGTATATGTTATATGTATATACCAAATCAATCAGTCAGTCACTGTGAATGTTCAGCGATTCCTAGTGGTGACCTCTTGTTATAGCAGGGAAATAAACTGAATGTGTAGACAGATTCAGAAATGAGGGGAGAAACACAAGGGTTATTTTTCTACCCCTAGCATCTCACTTAAAACATTCAGGTACAAGGGACTTCCCCAACGGTCCAGTGGTTATGACTCCACCTTTCAATGCAGGGGGCATGGGTTTGATCCCTGGTCAGGGAACTAAGATCCCACATGCCTTGGGGTGCAGCCAAAAAATTAAAAAAATAAATAAATATAAATAAATTGCACATATCTTTAAAAAATTTTCAGATGTGAAATAATTGTGTTTAAATGAAGAATCTAGGCCAACTCACTCAGCTTGTTGTACACTGGTGCCAAGGAGACCAAAGGCGTCCCCCCAGGGGACCAAGGGATTCAGACACAGGCACATTTTCTTCCATCATCACCACCTCTAATCCTGCTTTGTCACCTCAAAAACAATGCTGTAAATTCCCAAGGGATTTAAGAAAGCAGTGTAGACAGAACCTTTTCAACACTCCTGGGGAAAGTGTGTCTTTATATTTTCTTTTATATATCAGTAGCATCCTCTTCACATTCAAGGGCCTGCCTGATCTTAAAAAATAAACTTAAGAAACTTATATTAAGTGAATAATGTTGAAGTTCATGTTCAAGGGCAGCATGCCTCTTGACAAAGGAGACTTGGACGCATAAGAGCCTCACATGTGTAAGTGCTTTAGATCCTGATTTCCTTTTAGGTCACAGGTCTCTTTTCCCTTGCCAACCTCATACATAATGCAGTGGTATCCACTTTCAGTGAAAGCTTGATTGATTTCTTCTCTTTCAAAAGCAATCATGAGAATGAAGCAATTAAACTTAATAACACACAGTAGAAAGAAAACAGCTCTGTTTGTGTTTCAGTCTTACCTCAGAAAGATCATATGGCTTTTGCATAATTTTAAAGAATTTTATAACAATAGTTACATGGATTTTTTTGGGGGGGGGTATACTCTTAATTGAATCAACCTGTCCAAACAGCTCACAATTTATGAAGTTGAAGTGTTCTTAAGTAATTGGATAGGAGGTTTCTTAGTAGGATATTAAAGGGCATTTAGAGTGAATAAGGACAGCATTGTAGATGTAACTTACGACTTGGGTTTATCTTACAAATAGGCAGATATTAATGACCTAATGTCCTATCTCTTCCAAAATGATATAGAGCAACAAATTATTGTCATTTATTTTAATCAGCAAAGAGTTAAAAACTTCCTGAAGTGTTTCTTTAAATTTTTAATTAACTTCTTCATTTAGATTTCCCTCCTAATCAACATGCAGGTACACCCGGTAACTACTTCTTTCTTGTTCTTATTAATCTGCCAATGTTACGCTTTTCATAAAAATACAGAGAATACTTTTTATAAACTAATTGGAACCAGATAAATTAAATCTACATTTTATTTCTTTATTTCTTTTTTTTAAAATAAATTTATTTATTTTATTTATTTATTTTTGGCTGTGTTGGGTTTTCGTTGCTGCGGTGGGCTTTCTCTAGTTGCGTCAAGCAGGGGCTGCTCTTCGTTCCAGTGTGTGGACTTCTCACTGCGGTGGCTTCTCTTGTTGCGGAGCACGGGCTCTAGGCGTGTGGGCTTCAGTAGTTGTGACTCATGGGCTCTGGAGCACAGGCTCAGTAGTTGTGGTGTACGGGCTTAGTTGCTCCGCAGCGAGTAGGATCTTCCTGGACCAGGGTTCGAACCCGTGTCCCCTACATTGGCAGGCAGATTCTTAACCACTGCACCACCAGGGAAGCCCCTACATTTTAGTTCTAATCTAATTTTCACAGAGTTTTAGAAGTTTGAGTTCGGGGCTTTCCTAAAGGGAAACCCCAGAGTAATTCTTAGCTCTGAGGTTTTTCACAGCACCTTACCAATAAATACAATCTATCCATTTAGGTAGAAAATTTAAAAACTTTTTAAAGATATTTTGGCTGTTTTAATAGGTGTGTAGTAGTGCTACAGCAACTCTCATTCATTGCTGATGGGAACGCAAAATTGTACAACCACTTTGGAAGATAGCTTGGCAGTTTCTTCGAAAACGAAACATACTCTTAGCGTACAATCCAGCAATCACACTCTTTGGTATTTACCCAAATGAACTGAAAATTTGTGTTCACACAGAAAACATGAACACAAGTTTATCTCAGCTTTATTCATAATTGCCGAAACTTGGAAGCAACCAAGAGGTCCTTCAGGAGGTGAATGGATCAATAAATTGTGGTACCTCCAGACAATGGAATATTATTCAGCACTAAAAAGTACATGAAAAGAGAAGGAAGAGCCTTAAATGCATACTACTTCATGAAAGAAGCCATTTTGGAAAGGCTCCATAGTGTATGATTTCAACTGTATGACATTCTGGAAAAGGCAAGACTATGGAGACAGTAAAAAAATTAGTGGTTTCCAGGGGTTAGAGGGCGGGAGGGAAGAATAGGCAGAGCACAGAGGATTTTTAGGGCAGGAAACTCTTCTGTGTGATACTATAATGATGGATGTCATTATACATTTGTCCAAACCATAGAATGTACAACACCAAAAGTGAACCCTAACATGCACTATGGACTTTGGGTGATTCTGATGTGTCAGTATAGGTTCATCAATTGTAACGAATGTACCACTCTGGTGCTGGATAGGGGGAGAAGGTATGTGTGTGTAGGGATAGAGGTATATGAGAACTCTGTACTCTGCTTCACTTTGCTGTGAGCCTAAAACAGCACTAAAAAGTAAAGTTTTGATTTAAAAAATGTATTGAGCACTTCCTACTTTGAGCTAAGCAATGTGCTAGAGATACAAAGGTGGATTCTGACAACATATCTGCCTTGAAAGAGCTCACAGTCTTGCAGGGAAACAAAGAAACACTTGATGCTCTAATGGAATGATGGGTGTTGCTGCCGTGAAAGTGTATCTTTCATATAGGGAGATACAAAGATGGGATTTTCTTCTATGGGATGGGGAACACAAGGAAAGGATTTCCAGAGGAAATGGAAGTGAGGTTTGGTGAGACGGTGGTGTTAGAGTTCTTTTCTACTGTGCTACAACCAGACACCAAAGAAATGATTCTTAGTGTTGTCTCCTTTCCACTCCCTAAAAAATGTGTAACTGAGAGGGAACTAGGGAGGGAGACATACCAACCAATGTTTTACTTGCTCTTATGAGCAGCCCAGGATAAGGTCCAAATAACCATTGAAAATATTAAAAGATTCTATTCTTCAAACATTTATTCAGTACCTATTAGGAACCAAATGATGAGTGGAAGAGAATTTGGTCAAGTTCATAAACTACATTATCAACCCATGCTTCAGCCTCCAGCTTTTCTCACTTTATATTCTGTCCCCCGTGATATCGGGACTAGCCCTAGACAGAAATATCTGGAAGCACATCATTGTCTCAGGTGAATATCTCCAGCTGCATGTTTGACATCTCCACTAGAATGTCTCAAAAGCACCTTTAATACAACGTGCTGAAAACTGAGTTCACACACTTTCGCTCTAAACCTAGTCCTCCTCCAGTTCTTAGCTCATGATTGGCATCACTCTCTGTGCAGCTGTGCAGACGGACCCCAAGGAGCTATCGCAGTCATGGCTCTTCCTGCCTTACCCCCGACATCTGCCTCCCAGTCCTGCTGTTGGACCTTCATATTCCTCAAGTGTATGCTCTTCTCTTCATCTCTTCCTCCGTCTCCCAGATCAAACTACCATCAACACTAACTTTTTATCTCCCCCCAATCCATTTTCCCCCTGCACAAAAATGGAAACTTGAGCACATCCTTCTACTTAAAATCTGTAGTATCATAAATAATAAAGATTTAGGGAATTCCCTCGTGGTCCAGTGGTTAGGACTCTGCGCTTCCACTGCAGGGAGCACAATCTCTGGTAGGGGAACTACGATCCTGAAAGCCGCATGGCCAAAAATAATAATAATAAAGATTTAGTCTCTGTCCCTGGTTCCTGGCATATAGCTCCTAAAACCCTTGGAATCTCTGGAGTGATAAGAAAATCTTTTGTATTCTATTGAGGTGACTGGTGTCTGGGGACACCTAGATAGCTCTAGGCTAGGGACTGTTCACCAGGAAAGACCAAACCATGTGATTAGAGGGTTGGAACTTTCACACACACCCTCCACACCCGACCTCTGGAGAGGGGAGAGGGGCTGGGGGTTGAGACCAATCACCAAGTCCAATCACCAATGACCAATGATTTAACCATTTGTTCCTGTATAATGAAACCTCCATAAAATCCTCTAAATAATGGAGTTTGGAGAGCTCCTAGTTGGTGAACACATCAAGGTACTGGGAGGATGGCCCACCCACCCAGAAAGGTCATGGAAGCTTCGAGCCTCTTCCCCCATACCCTGCCCTACGCATCTTTTCCACTGGCTGTTCTTGAGTTCTGTCTTTTATAATAAACCAGTAACAGCAGGTAAAGCAATTTCCTCAGCTCTGTGAGTCAGTCTAGCCAATTTCTAAATCTGAGGAGATGGTTCTGGGAACCCCCAAATTATAGTCGGTCATTCAGAAGTAAGAGTGTTCTGGACTTGCAGTTGGCGTCTGAGGTGAGAGCAGTCTTGTGGGACTGAGCCCTTTAACCTGTGGGGTCTGACACTAACTCCGGGTAGATCGTGTCAGAATTGAATTGAATTCTTGCACATCTAGTTGGCATCAAAGCGTTGGAGTCATGGTGTTGGAAAAGACAGAAGTGGTGTCAGAAGTGGTATAAGTAAAAACAGCCCAAAACCCTTCAAAGGGTTTCCATTGTTTATGGACCAAAGACCAAAATCCCTTAAGGTCCCACAAAGTGCTGCACGCTCTCTGGCTCACACCTGCTCCTTTTTCAGCCTAACTGTGAGCTGTTCTCCTGGGTCACCAGTGCTCCAGTAGTTCTCCTTGCCTAATAAATATTAGGTTTCATGACCTGTTCAAAATTTTGTGTCAGTTCAGGAAAAATAATATGAATCATTTTGAAAGAGTCACCAGGTGTAAGATTAACCTCATTAAAAAAAAAAAAAACGGGGCTTCCCTGGTGGCGCAGTGGTTGAGAGTCTGCCTGCCGATGCAGGGGACACGGGTTCGTGCCCCGGTCCGGGAAGATCCCACATGCCGCGGAGCGGCTGTGCCCATGAGCCATGGCCGCTAAGCCTGTGTGTCTGGATCCTGTGCTCCGCAACGGGAGAGGCCACAACACTGAGGGGCCCACGTACCGCAAAAAAAAAAAAAAGTTTGTGTATCTGTTCACCTGCTGAAGAACATCTTGGTTGTTTCCAAGTTTTGGTAACTATGAATAACGCTGCTATAAACATGTGTATGCAAGTTTTTGTGTAGACATAACTCTTCAGCACACTTGGGTAAATACCAAGAAACACAATTGCTGGATTGCATGGTAAGAGTATGTTCAGTTTTGTAAGAGACTGCCAAACTGTCTTCCAAAGTGGCATTTTGCCTTAAGCCAGCAAAGAATGAGAGTTCCTGCGGTTCCTGTGGCTCCTCGCCAGCATTTGGTATTATCAGTGTTTTGGATTTTCACCATTCTAATAGGTGTGTAGTGATATCTTATTGTTTTAATTTGTAATTCCCTAATAATATATAATGTTGAGCATCTTTTCATATACTTACTTGCCATCTGTATATCTTCTCTGTTCAAGTCCTGTGCATGTAAAAAATCTTTTTTGGGGGGTGCCTTGCCACACGACTTGCGGCATCTTGTTTCCCCAACCAGGGATTGAATCCAGGCTCCGGCACTGAAAGCACTGAGTCCTAACCACTGGACAACCAGGGAATTCCCATCCAGTGCATTTTTAATCAGGTTGTTTGTTCATTTTCTTATTGCGAGGCTTTTCCCCCCCCAGACACCAAATATATTGTGTCTTTTCCAACACCATCAATTCTCCAATTCTCTGACACCAACGTGGTATCCAACAATTCCATTCATCTGGCAATGTCTACCTGGAGTTAGCATCAGATCCCACAAGTTAAAGGGCTCAGGCTCAAAAGACTGTCTCACTTCAGATGCCAACTGCAAATGACATACCCAGGCTACATACAGTTTTGCCTGATCAACTACAAATTCAGGGGTTCTCATGAGCCACTCTCATGTTCAATAATTTGCTACAATGGCTCACAAAACTCAGGAAAGCATTTTAATTATATTTAGGATAAAGGATGCAACTCATGAAGAGTCAAATGGAGAGATTCACAGGACAAAGTATGGGGGTAGGAGGAATCAAGAAGCTTTCACACCCACTCTGTATATACCACCCTCCTAGTACTTGAATGGGTTCACCAACTCTCTTAGAGCTCAATGTCCAGCCTCCTGAGGTTGGTGGGTGGAGCTGAGAGCTCTGACTCTCTAATCATTAGGTCTAGGTTTTCTAAGGGCCCCACCATGAGCCACCTCATTAGCACAAATCCATTGTGGTGGAAGGGGCTGGTTATGAATAAAAAGATACTCCTGTTACTCAGAAAATTCCTAGGGTTTTAGGAGTTCTGTGTTAGGAACTGGGGGCAAAGACCAAATATATTTTCACGATACCCAATTATTGTTGAGCTTTAAGAGATCTTTGTATATTTTGGCTAACAGTCCATCATCAGATATGTCTTTTACAAATATTTTCTCCCAGTCTGTGGCTCGTCTTTTCATTCTTTTGGCAATGTCCTTCACTGAGCAGAAGTTTTTAATTTTAATAAAAAATAGCTCATCAATTTTTCTTTTATGAATCATGCTTCTGGTGTTATCGTTTTTTCTTTCTTTCTTTTCTTTCTTTTATTTTTTTGGCTGTGATGCACAGCTTGTGGGATCTTAATTCCCTGACCACGGATTGAACCCATGCCCTTGGCAGTGAACATGCAGAGTCCTAACCACCAGGGAATTCCTCTGGTGTTATATTTAAAAAGGCATCCACCATATTCATGGTTATCTAGGTTTTCTCCTAATCTGTCTTCTAGGAGTTGTATACTTTTTACATTTTACATTTAGGTCTATGATCCTTTTTTTTTTTGCGATACGCGGGCCTCCCACTGCTGCGGCCTCTCCCGCTGTGGAGCACAGGCTGTGGACGCACAGGCTCAGCGGCCATGGCTCACGGGCCCAGCTGCTCCGCGGCATGTGGGATCCTCCCGGACCAGGGCACGAACCCGTGTTCCCTGTATAGGCAGGCGGACTCCCAACCACTGCACCACCGGGGAAGCCCTATGATCCATTTTGAGTTAACTTTTGTGAAGGATGTAAAGTCTGTGTCTAGATTCTCTTTTTTTTTTCTTTTTGGATGTGGATATCCAGTTGTTACAGATTTTGCTCCTTTGTCAAATGTATATTTTGAGTTAAAAAAAGGTATGGCACAGATTAATATTTTGCTACGCTACCCTTTGTATAAAAATAAAGATTAGGATTTAGAGAATACATATATGTAGTTACCTAAATATCCATAAAATGTCTCAGAAAGAGTTACACTCCTTACTGTAACAAAAACAAAATCAAAACAAACTTACAACATTAGCTGTTTTGGAAAGGAAAGATTGGGCAGCTAGGGGTTAGGGATAGAAACACTTTTCCTGTATATCCTTTCTCAGTTTGGATTAACGTGAATGAATTACCTATACTAGTCAAATGACAAAACTAGAACAATTTAGTAGCAAGTTTGATGTCCTTTATTTAAGGGAAATATTCCATGGATTGGGGGAGTCCAGTGCCTCAGGAGCAGTGGCCTAAGATCTGGGGCAGGAGCGAGTTTTACAGAGTATTAGAAGAGGTAACGTGGAAATAGGGCATGATGGGCTAGGAGGTGGGGGATTTCCTTATAAGGCCAGCCGTTCTATTTTCTATGGTCAGGTAAGCTAGTGAAAGCTGAGTTAGAGGATTTTGATTGGTTAGGTTCAGTTTCTTGACAGGTGTTTCCCATAAACACAGGCTGATTTAGGTTGAAATTTGTGATGTGGGCCAGGCCACGGAGGCTGGCTTCATTTTGTGAGTCCCAGTGTACAAGTTGTCTTGATCAATACAGAAAAAGAAAATATAAAATATGCAAAAATTACCAAGTTTTTTTTGTGTGTGTGTGTGTTTCTCTTCTGGAAGATGTACTTTATGCATATATAAGCAAATATGTATTTATCTTTTCTACCTGGAATAGAGTTTGGCTTAGGATAGGCGATAAACTAGACAAGGGAAGAATGACACTCCAGAAAGAATCCAACTTGACTACAAAAGCTAGCAGTCTTCAACTGAAGATTTTTTAAAAAATTTTATTGAAGTATAGTTGATTTACAATGTTGTATTTAATTTCTGCTGTACTATAGCAAAATGACTCAGTTATACATACATATATTCTTTTTCACATTATTTTCCGTTATGGTTTATCACAGGATATTGAATATAGTTCCCTGTGCTGTACAGTAGGACCTTGTTGTTTATCCATTCTATATATAATAGTTTGCATCTGCTAACCCCAAACTCCCAATCCATCCCTCCCCCACACTCCCTCCCCTTTGGCAACCACAAGTCTGTTCTCTATATTTGTGAGTCTGTTTTTGTTTCATGGATATGTTCCTTTGTGTCATATTTTAGATTCCACGTATAAGTGATATCATATGGCAGTTGTCTCTCTTTCTGACTTATTTCGTTTAGTATAATTTCTAGGTCCATCCATATTGCTGCAGATGGCATTATTTCATTCTTTTAAATGGCTCATATTCCATTGTATATATGTACCACATCTTCTTTATCCATTCATCTGTCGAAGGACATTTAGGTTGGTTCCATGTCTTGGCTATTGTAAATAGTGCTGCTATGAACATTGGGGTGCCTGTATCTTTTCGAATTATGGTTTTCTCTGGATATATGCCCAGGAGTGGGATTACAGAATCATATGGAAACTCTATTTTTAGTTTTTTGAGGAACCTGTATATTGTCTTCCATAATGGCTGCATCAACTGGTGTTTTTTTTTTTTCAACTGGTGTTTTTAATTAGCTTATTTAATTTTGCAATACCAAAGCAAAAAAAAAAAAGTTTTCTGTATCATTTAATCTACCTGCATTGGTATTTCCCTGGCAGATGGCTGCAAAATCACATTAGTTCAGTTACAGAATTTTGCACTATATTAGGCACAACTATTTCCCTTGGATCCTCATTAAATAAGGTTGAATCAACTTTCTGCCTATAGCATTTGCGCTAAAAAAAAAAAAAAAGACCAAAAAAAACCAAACAAAAACTCCATTGCATTATTCTCCATACCCTTAGAGAAATAGAAAAAGTGAATGAATATCTTCTCTCAAAGGGTTAAATTCAGAATTTTTTTTTTTAAACCCACTGGAAAATGGCTTCCACATTCCAAAGGATAAGGAAGGAAAACTATGAAATCCTTTTGAATGGATTTGTTCAGCAGGGGAAGAGCTGGCTCATTTTCCACGTGGGCTGCCAAGTTCACCAGGCGTGGGGGGAAATTATTTTATTCTTTCTTACTTCACATACATTTTTAAACTGCAGTCTTATGGAAATGAAAATCCCATTTGGAGATCAGATTCTTCAGATGGATTTAATTTATATACCATTTGACCAAGTCAATCAGGCCAGGCTTAGTAGATGGCTTTTTTCATTACAATGTTGTGGGCTTTGCTGAGGAATCTTTTTTTTTCTAGGTTACAGAAAGTCGATGTAGCAAGTACTGCATCTAATTTAGGTTTTGTAGCTAATTATCTGTGGACTGCATGAAAATTTTCTTCAGAGCAATAATTATGTTGCCTCTCCTTAAAAGCAAACTTTCTGAATTATTGTCTGATTTAACCTTCTAAAATCTAGAGTTTTCCCCAGATTCGCTGATAGCTAAATACGATCAAGGGAACTGAGTTCAGCCTGTAGCTTGTGTAGTTGTCAGAAATGTGCAAGGATGGAGCAGACCAGGGCAAGAAAACAGTACAAGCAAAGCTTCTCCTCTAAGAGATCAGACTCTGTCTCATTCTAAGAAAGGGCCCAGTGTCCAAACTTCGCTGCTACGCCTCCTTTTTCTTATTGTTTGAAAATACCAATGAGTTAATTTTCTGTATCTTACAGAGCTGAAGCCTGTTGGATTTAACAGATAATTGCGTACCAGCAAGTGCACCCACATGAAAATGTGTGCCCTGGGATTAACAGAAGAAACTTTAGCCACTATTCTCCCTTCAAGGGAAGTTGGAGTAAAGCATGCCTCCTGCCACTTCATTATGTCAGAGGTTTGTGTCTCCCGTTAGTAAATCCACAGAGAGCAGGGACTTCCTGCCAGCCAAATGGTGTAGATGGAATAGATTCAAATATTTGAGACAGAACCTGCATTGTGTCTGGTCTTTTCACAGATGTTTTCTCTAGCTGAGGGAGTCTGTGCGAACGCCCTGCTCTCTCCACAGCCTCCCTGTGCCTCTAGGAATTGCCTCTCTCCTTTTTCTAGGCTTTCTCCATCTCCTTTCCAACCGGCAGAAGATTTCTGAATTCTCTGCCAGAGACTCTACAAATCCTGGCACATAGTAGGTGTTCAGTCAGTATTTTCTGAATAAATAAAAATACCAAATGATGACATACTTGATCTGTTTGCTGGAAGGCTGGAAATGATCAAAACTCTTTCTGCCCATGTGGATCTTGATAGCCAAGAATTCTGGGGCGGGAAGCATTTTGAAGACCTTTCATTGATGTGAGCTTGAAGAGATCTGTCATTGATACGCCAGCAATGTAAAGAGCTGCATGGGAGGCAATGGAGAGAAGACATGACATGCTTTACAAATGCTAAAATGCATAATTTGTTGTGGGTAAACTAACTTTTGTTACTTAAAGTTAACTTCCATATCAGTGGCCTGGAGAAGTTGATGACAGAAGTGACTAGGTTCACTGAAAGTTCTCAGAGATGCTAACAGACGTGAAACGCACACCATTCGTGAAACACACAACCATTTTTTTGTTTTTTTGGCTGCATTGGGTCTTTGTTGCTGCACGTGGGCTTTCTCTAGTTGCGGCGAGCGGGGGCTACTCTTCGTTGTGGTGCGCAGGCTTCTCATTGCGGTGGCTTCTCTTGTTGCGGAGCACGGGCTCTAGGTGTGCAGGCTTCAGTAGTTGTGGCACGTGGGCTCAGTAGTTGTGGCGCATGGGCTTAGTTGCTCCGTGGCATGTGGGATCTTCCCCGACCAGGGCTCGAACCCGTGTGCCCTGCACTGGCAGGCGGATTCTTAACCACTGCACCACACAGTCGTTTTGATGACCGATAAACTAAAGGACTGGCAAAGCTTTTGGCAAATGATTGAAAGTCAGCATGTGGGAACTTGGACTACAATTTGGGAGTGGATCTTCTGAAACCACTTAACTCCACTAAACAAACCAACAAACCTACTCTCATATTTTATAAAACACAAAGGAAATCATCTTAGGATCTAGTGTTCATCATTAGCTCTAGTGTTATACGAACAGCACAGCTTATTTGATAACTCACAATATTACAAACTGGTCAGAGGAGAGGATGCTCCTCATTTCAGCATGGTGCCCCCCTGGGCAGGCAGTGTGTGCCCTGACTGCTATGCCACAGGCCAGGTAAGGAGACCCAGCCTGGCCAGATATCCACATGGATTCGAGAGAAAAAGAAACGAGAATTTCCTCTTCTGCCTTAGCTCACTTAACCAGAGGAGCCTCAGGACTCTGGAGAGGGCCGTTTTGCATCTCTGCGCTGGGATTTTACAAATTACTACCTCATAGGGTTGGGAGAATTGAATGAGTTAATCCACATATAATTCTTAGAACAATGTCTGGCAGAAGTAAAGACAATAAATTCTCCTTCTCCTGGAACTTCCCTGGTGGCGCAGTGGTTAAGAATCCACCTGCCTGGGCTTCCCTGGTGGCGCAGTGGTTGAGAGTCTGCCTGCCGATGCAGGGGACGCGGGTTCGTGCCCCGGTCCGGGAGGATCCCACATGCCGCGGAGCAGCTGGGCCCGTGAGCCATGTCCGCTGAGCCTGCGTGTCCGGAGCCTGTGCTCTGCAACGGGAGAGACCACAACAGTGAGAGGCCCGCGTACCGCAAAACAAAACAAAACAAAACAAAACAAGAATCCGCCTGCCAGTGCAGGTGATATGGGTTCGATCCCTGGTCCGGGAAGATCCCACATGCCATGGAGCAACTAAGCCCGTGCACCACAACTACTGAGCCCGCGCGCCTGGAGCCCGTGCTCCACAACAAGAGAAGCCACCGCAATGAGAAGCCCGCACACTGCAGTGAAGAGTAGCCGCCACTGACCGCAACAAGAGAAAGCCCGCGCACAGCAATGAAGACCCAATGCAGCCAAAAATAAATAAATAAAATTAAAAATAATAGTAATAAATAAATCCTCCTTCTCCTCTCCTTCTTCCTCTCCCTCACCCTTTCCCTCCTCTTCCTTTTCACCATCCCTTCCCCCCTCCTCCTTATTATTATTTTTACCATCATCTCAGGTCTTGGCAGGTCCAAAACCTCCACCACGGCTGGAACATTTCCTGAAGGAAACAGATGTATTAACTCTCTATTAAGCTCTTCTAGAGAAACTAGCATTTAATGAGCACCAACTATGTTACAGGAAGAAAGGCTTTACTTATGACTCTTTCACTCCTCACAATAATGCTAAAAAAGTAATGATGATCACTCACATTTTAGAGATGAGGAAACAGGCACGACCAAGTCAGGTGAAGCCCAAAGTCTCCTGGCAAATGGTTGGCTTGGATTTGGAAAGGTCCATTCAGTACCCATTTCTCATCACCCACATATGAGGTAGAGATCGTAGATCCCTGCCATTTGGGTGAAGCAGGTTTTGCACCTTCCCAGGCAACTGCCTGCCCAGCGTGTACCCTCTGCAGGGCTGTCTTGTCCCGACAAAAGCACCTTTCAGCAGTCACATGTAGGCTTTGTCTGGATCCTCAGAGGCCCTAGGAATCTCAGATCTTCAGATGCCAAAATTCAGGTAACCTATGGACCGTTACCAAGAACGCACGCTTTGATTTCCAAAGTTTTTATAAGAGGAAATCCTAAACTCCGTGTGTGATGTGCTGAAATTGTTTGTACAGGTGAGGTGCCTGAGATCTCAGGGTGGGGACAGGGCAAGGTGAGGAAGGTACCCAGGACACAAAATTTAAAAAGATGCCTTCATGCAAGCACAGGCGTGCCGTTCTTCTGTCCCAGGCGTTTTCTGTCCCAGGCGTCTCTCCTCGCCCTAGTCCCCGCCTGACTAGTCAGCAAACATTGAATAGATCCGGGTACCTACGTGGGGACAGAAGGCAGTAGAAAAGTGGTTTGAGGCTAGATCCTAGGGAGCCTTCGGAGCCGTACCTGAGAGTCTGCGTATTACACCACTGGGCAGCGTTTCTCCAAGTGTGGTGTTGGAATTCTCAAATTGACTAGAAAGGTCTTTGCTACGGAGAATACATGTTAGCTTGGCTGAGTCCTTTGGAAACCTTCTTCCTTTCTGGGAAAGAGATACATGAGATGATGTTGGTAAAAGTATCTAGTTAAGTCATTATGAGTTCTATAATTTTCTTTAACATATTTTAGCCTGTATTTTGGGATATTACATGTGTACCACTTAGATTAGGCTGTAATTCAGATGCTACCAGCATTCTAATCTGGAAGGTACAAGCCAGTAACAGCCAAATGAAAGGCAAGATCCTCATTGGGTCTGGTTTTTAAAAATCAACTGTAAACGCCTTTTGGGGACAAATGTGAAAATCTGAGTACAGGCTGGGCATGAGAGGATATTAGGGATTACTGTTAATTTTATTCAGTGTGGTGGTGGTATTGTGATCATGGGGAAATGTATTAGGTTGTTAGAAATGCATCATAAAGTATTTAAGGGTGAGGGCTTCCCTGGTGGCACAGTGGTTGAGAGTCCGCCTGCCGATGCAGGGGACACGGGTTCGTGCCCGGTCTGGGAAGATCCCGCATGCCGCGGAGCAGCTGGGCCCGTGAGCCATGGCCGCTGGGCCTGCGCGTCCGGAGCCTGTGCTCCGCAGTAGGAGAGGCCACAACAGTGAGAGGCCCGCGTACCACACACACACAAAAAGTATTTAAGGGTGAAATATCATGATGTCTATAATTAACTATGTAATACTTGAGCAAATATGATAAAATATTAAGAGTATTAGGACTAGGTTATGAGTATATGGGTGTTCATTAAACTATTCTCTCCACTTTTCTGTATGTATAAAAAAATGTTTATAATGAAAAGCTAAAGAAAAAAAAAATAACACGCAGGCCAGGGGTGGTGGTTTTCTTGCTTTCAGAGGCAGCTTTTGCAAATGCTTCTGTTACCCGTAACTTGACCAACCATGACACTTTATAATTTGCCAACCAAACATGGGGAATGGGTTTTACTGGTAAAAACAATGGCCTATGGAACAACAGGATAAATGTTGGAAATTAGAGGGTTTTTTTCTGGCCAAATGAAAGATATTCAAGATATGTGATTTTTAAATTTTTTTCGCCTCACCGCGCAGCTTGAGGGATCTTAGTTCCCTGACCAGGGATTGAACCCGGACCCTCAGAAGTGAAAGCGTGAAGTTCTAACCATTGGACCACCAGGGAATTCCCAAGATATGTGATTTTTCTAAAAGTATTCCCTCCCATTGTGTAAGTAGGGTGTACAAATCCCAAGAGGTCTGTAGCCTGTACCTTTAGCAATGATGCTCTAGGCTAAATCCTTCAAGGGGTCTCTCACGAGGAACACTGGAGGATTCTGGGTGCCTGACCCAATTCTCCCTTTGGATTCTTGGCTTTTACTTGAAGTAAAATTTTTGGGGGGCTTCCCTGGTGGCGTAGTGGTTGAGAGTCCGCCTGCCGATGCAGGGGGCGCGGGTTCGTGCCCCGATCCGGGAAGATCCCACATGCCGCGGAGCGGCTGGGCCCGTGAGCCACGGCCGCTGAGCCTGCGCGTCCGGAGCCTGTGCTCCGCAACGGGAGAGGCCACGGCAGTGAGAGGCCCGCGTAAAAAAAAAAAAAGAAAATAATAAAAAAAAAATTCAGTGATTGGAATGATATGGGCACTCACCATTCAGAATGGATAGAAACCATGTGACAGTAGGAGGGGCCTGGGGGGGGGGGGTCCTGATGCCTTTTGTTGTCCCTGTAGTTGCTGGATCTTGGGAAGGATCTGGGAGTCCTAGGGAGGTAGTGTGCGTCAGGATTTTAAAATCTCTATGTGGAGAATTCCCTGGCGTTCCAGTGGTTAGGACTCTGTGCTTTCACTGCCTTGGGCCCAGGTTCAATCCCTGGTGGGGGAACTAAGATCCTGCAACCCTTGCGGCACAGCCAAAAAAAAAAAAAGATCTCTATGTGAAACTTGGGAGTTCTGAGCAACCATACTTCCTGCCATGTTGTCATACTGCCTCTGTAATAATTTATTTTAAAATACTTCCTTATAAACAGTGTAATGTACTTGTGTGTAAATTAACTTTAATCTACACTCTAGGGGAGGTTAGTTATCATTAGAGTTACCCTGTTAGGAATTCACACTCCAGAGGTGGTTAGTTATCATCTGAAGTGCCCTAATCAGGAATCCATACTCCCCAGGTGGCTACTTAAGCATTTCAAGGATCTTTATTGAAATTTATACCAGAAGGTTCATTAATTAGCATAAGGGATGTTAGAAATACATTTTCATTGGTGAAATAAATGATGTCCCAGATATATGGCTGGCTAGAAAGACTTCACAGCCCTGTCACTCTTGTGAAAATGAGGTATGAGAACACCTAACCAGAGAGTAAGCTCTATGAAAGTAGGAATTTTTCTTGACTTTACCCACCATAGGTCTATATCCAGTGCTGAGAACAGCGCTTGACACATAGGAGACACTCAGTAGATCCAATATATGGTGAATAAGTTGCTAGAAAGCCCAGCAGCCTACTACCTTCTCAGTCTAAATTCTATATGGTTCTGTGTTATCTACTTCTCCCCAGTGCCTTCTATTCAGTTTTTTAAAATAGTGTCTATTGTTTTCTTTATTCGTTTATTTTTGTTTTTTATTTAATTTTGTTATTTATTTATAGTTGATTTACAGTGTTGTGTTAGTTTCTGGTGTGCAACAAAGTGATTCAGTTACATATATATGTATTTTATATATATATACACACTCACACACACACACGTATATATATATATATATATATTCTTTTTCAGATTCTTTTCCATTATAGTTTATTACAAGATACTGAACACAGTTCCCTGTGCTATACAATAAGCCCTGTTGTTTATCTATTTTGTATATAGTAGTTTATATCTGCTAATCCCAAACTTTTAATTTATCCCTCCCCACCCCCCTTTCCTCTTTGGTAACCTTAAGTTTGTTTTTTATGTCTGTCAGTCTGTTTCTGTTTTATAAATCAGTTCATTTGTATCTTTTTTTTTAAGATTCCACATATTAGTGATATCATACGATACTTGTCTTTCTCTGTCTGGCTTACTTCACTTAGTGTGATCATCTCTAGGTCCATCTTCTGTTCAATTCTTAGAGGCATCTACTGACAGACCTGAATAGAAGGTTGAGTGATTCTGCTGTTCAGATATTGCTGCACCCACCTCAGAGTGAGCCTCTCCTACAAGATGCTTTAGGCATGCTTCAGGACAGAGAGTGAGGATTTCCTTAACCTTACATGCGCAGGTTATAACTTTTTTTGCCCATTTGCAGATAAAAATTAACACATTTGGAAAAATTTTGACGAAGGCTTGCTTTCCTTGTAAGCTACCACCTGACATCAGTGTTGGGTGGGAGAGGGGGCATGCTTAACTTCTGCCTAGTCCAATCAGTGGACTTTGAGTAAATTGATATTTACTCAGAGTACCTGACAGTTACTGAAGAACCCAAAAGGCTGAAGTCAATTGGCAATACATGAGAAGACTGTGGGACAGACACACAGACAAGTTTTTATATTGGTGCTGTATAAATGAAGGATCCTCTGTTGTAGGGAGGCATTGGTGCTCTCCAGCCATGTGGAGGATGAATCTGGGAGGCTCTCAAGATTCATCAACAAGGGATCAGAATCGGGAGACTGGATGTTATTTACCAGGAAGACTCTTTAGAACAAGAAGGGACTTGGCCAAGTATATAGACTTGGGAGCCAACATTTGAAGAACAGGAGATCAAGAAGAAACGATGGAAGGTATTGGCAATCTATTATAGATAAGTGTGGCATCGTAGAATTCAAGAGAGAAGAGGAGAATATGCCACAAAGTGCACAACGCAGAATTTGACCTGAGACTTACTTTCATCGTAGTGTGATAGCAAAGTTGTAAGCCAAGAACTGAAGAGTATCCCCCAGGTTTGGCAATTAATGATTTTACTGAGAGTAGTTTTCAAAAATGTAGTGGGGTTGGATATCATGTTGCAGTAGAGGGACAATATATGGGGGGTAAGAGAGTGCAACAAGCAACTCTTGTTCATATTTTTATTTTTATTTATTTTTTGTTTGTTTGTTTTTTGCGGTACGCGGGCCTCTTGCTGTTGTGGCCTCTCCCGTTGCGGAGCACAGGCTCCGGACGCGCAGGTTCAGCAGCCATGGCTCACGGGCCCAGCTGCTCCGCGGCATGTGATATCCTCCCGGACCGGGGCACGAACCCGTGTCCCCTGCATCGGCAGGCGGACTCTCAACCGCTGCGCCACCAGGGAAGCCCTTTTTCATATTTTTAGAAGTTTAGATGAAAACAGAATCAATACTTACAAGGATGAAAAGATCTGATTGTGTTCATAAACTGAAAAGAAAGAGCCAGTGGAGAGGGTGGGATTGAAGACAGAGTAGGAAATCGACACTGATGGGTTAAGATGTAAAGTAAAGGTTCGTGCATTTGAATGAAAACTAAGTTGTCATTTAAAAAAAACCAAACCATGGTATTTATGTTATTCACTTTTCACATTTTGCTTATCCTTTCATTGATAGTTTATAGAAAAAGCAGTTTACTAAATTCAAAATTAGAAACTATTCACAATACCAGACATGCTTATGATGTCCTTATTGTCGAAAGTTACCAGCCAAAGCAGTTACGTCTTAAAATGGTCCTACTGACGACAGAAACTGTAACTCAAAAACTAATCATGAAGAAGATGATGCTGACAGATGATAATGATGGTAACTAACATGTGCTCTTCTGAGCCCCTTAGGGATACTCAGCTTTTGATCTTTACAACAACCCTGAGGGAGATACTATTATCAACCTCCTTTTACAGATCAGAGAACAGAAGTAAGTTGCCCAAGGTCACAAGTGTAAAGGGAAGAAACAGGACTTGAACCCAGGCAGTTTGGCCCCAGAGCTCATGCTTTTTTTTAAAAAAATAAATTTATTTTATTTTTATTTATTTTTGGCTGTGTTGGTTCTTTGTTGCCATGCGTGGGCTTCTCATTGCGGTGGCTTCTCTTGCTGCGGAGCATGGGCTCTAGAGCACAGGCTCAGTGGTTGTGGCCCTCGGGATTAGTTGCCCCGTGGCATGTGAGATCTTCCCAGACCAGGGCTCGCACCGCACCCGTGTCCCCTGCATTAGCAGGCGGATTCTTAACCACTGCGCTACCAGGGAAGCCCCCAGAGCTCATGCTTTTAACACCGCACCACACAGCCTCTCCAGTTCGTTGAGATGAGGGATGCTACAATGCTTTAGAAACCAGAAAGTGCTACAGTAGATGTAAGATACTTCTTCTATTTAAAAAACAAGCAAGCAGACGTAATAATCAGTTGGTTGTATTTTTGTTGGATGACAGTCTACAGATTGGGGAAGCTTTCATCAGCTTTCTAGTTCTTTTCCAGCTTTAAGATCCTATCATTCCATCTTTCAGTAAGATGTTCTCTCTTTTCACATGTACTTTCTTTAGATGTCAAGTCAATCAGAAAATGAGGTCATTACACTGCTACTGATTCTGCTCACCATGGCAGTGTCAACAAGCAGAATGAGGAACCTCAAATAAAGGTGCAAAACCTGCTATGGCTGCATATTTTAGAGAATTTTTCAGAAGTATTGTACATGTAGTATAGCAGGAATCTCAGCCTGAATCCAAGCTGGGTCTGATGCTGGGGTTCAAGCATGTCTCGGCATGTCTGGCAAACTGGTGAGGCAGGGCTGAAAGAAACCTGTTGGCCTGGGGGCTGAGACTGCTTCCTTGAACAGGACTCATGTTCGTGGAAAAGAGAATTAGACAGAGAAGCCCTATAAGAAAGACTTAGTCATTGGATGGGGAGGAATAAATGCAGCTTGGGGTAGCTGTTACTCAAATCCATCACCAGTCTAGGCCCATGAAAGCATGTCTGGGTTCCTAGGAGAGACAGAGCTCTGAGTAATACCATAAAGACCTGTTTCATTGAAAATCATATATGATATTGGGCCAAGCAGTCTGCTCCGGGGTTCCCCTAAAAGAGGTCAACACAGCGATCTCCATTTCTTCAGGCTACACCATGGCTTTGGCTGTTTTGTTTGTATCACAGGCCCCGGTAGGAGGAGCCTGCAGTGTCTGGTAGGAGCAGAGCAGGGGAGGGGGCCACTGGGTGAGCAGAGATCCTCCCACCCCAGGGGCTCCCCGAAAACTGGCAATGACCTGCCTGTGTTAGCAGACTTGGTAGGTAGAAGCGCCAGTAAAATTCAAGTTATTGTTGCTAATTTGACCCATTGGTACTGTGGTTGATGAGTTTGAATACTATTCCTAATCAAATAGCTCGTATGCAATGGTGTATTATTGGGTAACTTATAATTATGCATAGAATCACATACTCTCCAAGCAGGCAGGAGGGAAATAGAACAGTGATTCTCAACTGAAGGATCAGTTTTTTACTTACCAGTGGACTGAGGCTTTTGAAAAATACAATAAAAGTGAATTACCAGATGGGACTTGCCTGGTGGCACAGTGGTTAAGACTCCCGCTCCCAATGAAGGGGGCCTGGGTTCGATCCCTGGTCAGGGAACTAGATCCCACATGCATGCTGCAAATAAGGAACCCGCCTGCCGCAACTAAGGAGCCTGTGAGCGGCAACTAAGACCTGGCACAACCAAATAAATAAATAAATAAGATAATAAATTTTTAAAAAGTGAATTACCAGAATTATAAGATAAAAAGTAAACTGATGACATCAAAAAATAAGCCTCCATTTTTTATTATTAGGTTCAGCAGATGTAAAATTACTCTACCATGTTGTTATAAAAGTTTCCTGAAGCTAATTTCAGCATGTATCTAGCTGCAGGCTGGTAACGAACAGGGGGTGGATGGGTACTGGTCTGCAGACCACACTGCTTGCATTTCATCCAACCTCTCACCTGATGTCACCTGAAAAAATTCTGTCACCCAGGTCCTGCCTTTAGTCAGACACTTCACTGAATGCGATAATGACATTGTGACACTATGGTTATGTATGAGAGTGGCCTTGTTCTAAGGAGATGCATGCGGAGTAATGATGTCTGCAACTAAACCAAGAGGGAGAGCGAGAAAGGGAAAGGGGGGAGGGAGAGGGAGGGGACACAGAGAAAGAAACAGAGACAGAGGGACACAGACTGTGCAAATGTGGCAAAATGTTAGTAATTGATGAATCTAGGCGGGTGTATAGGTGTTTATTATCCAATTCTTTCAAATTTTCAGAAAATTTGCAATTAAAAAAACAGAAAACCTCTCCAGTGATGGGAAACTCACTTTTCTCCAAAAAGCCAGTTCTAAGATAGCTCGTTTTCATATTCAAGTATAAATACTGCAGTCGGAGCATTCATTTGTGGCTTTGATACCTGCCATTTCCACGTGTCTAATCTCCATTCGCCTTTCAGTCTTTTCACATTTTTCTCCATATCATCTATAACATTAGATACCCTTATAACTTTAATCATGGCACACCTTTAAAAAATATTTTTTCTAAATGTATACACACACACACACACACACACACACACACACACACTGTGGTATATAAATATACCTGTCATCTTTCAAAGTCAATCTTTTTATTCAAGATTTTCTGTAATCTCATCTTGAACTCTTTTTCAGCTTTTTAGCTTCGTTTTCTCATGGTTAATTAACAGTCACAAATTAAATTTTTATGCTTTTCCAGTGTTACTGCTTCTCAGTCCTAGAATTCCCCCTCACACAGAATTCTAGTCTATTCACTCTTCAAGATCCAGCTCAAATGACTTAAACTTAAATGTAGTATATCTTACATACACAGCTGTTCAAATCCTACATTCTTCGTTAAGTTTTCCTTAAATAACTCAGCCAAAATCTCTAGGGCTTCATACAGTGCTTGGCACATACACTTAATACACACTTTTCAGCTAAACTCTCTCATAGTTCTTTTTTTTTCTTTTTGGCCTCACTTCGCCGCATGGGATCTTGCTTCCCAGACCAGGGATCAAACCTGTGCTCCCTGCAGTGGAAGCGTGGAGTCCTAAACAGTGGACTGCCAGGGACGTCCCTCTAATAGTTCTTAACTGACAACACAGAAAGATAATACCTTCCTAGTCTATCTCAAAGAGTGGCTTTGAGGTTAACGTATTTGCAGTTAGCATTTTGCATTGTATGTGTGTGTGAAAGGTATCTGTAAGCCATAATGCCCCATACTATTATTTCTTATTTTTATTTTTGCTTTCCCTTGAGGCAACATATGGAACATATAACAGCTGTCCAAAGGCCTAAGGCAATAGACATAATACTGGGGTATCCATGGTGTATGAAGACTTTCTAAGATGTGTATGAGCACCGAGCCTGTTTTAAGGCAATCTGTTCTCTGATTCTCACTTCCCTTTTACCTGAAAGGATCTGCCGGAAAATGTGCTCTGGGGTCAGAGGGTAATGTGGGCTCCTTTGCAGCTTCCCTTATCCCAATTGCCCCTCCCCTACTTTACAAAAAAAAAGGCATAATTCTGCCCCACCTCACATCTTCCTAAGGTGCTGTACCCCGGTGATGCAAAAACCTCCACAACACCGAAAAAGGAACTATTGACTGGTGAATGAGAATGAGTAACACATCCTTTTAGAAGTCAGGTGGTTTTCAGTTACTTGCTTTCAACAAAGTTGAAAGAGAATCTAGTCTGTGTTGTCAGCAGATAGACCATTAAAAGTATTTTTTTCTTGTTAGATCGTTGTGTGACTTTTGGGGGCATATAATTTGGAAAGAGTTCAAAGAATTGAGTTGCATTGCTGTAACAAAACTCCATTAATTCTCATGTACTTATTTATGTGAACAAGTTTTCTCAGTGCTTACATCCATGGAATTGAAAGCTTGGAATAGAATTGAAGCAGCTCGTTCTCATTCTAGAAATACTCATCCACTGATAAATAATCTAGTTTAAAAAAGTATTCAATTCCATCTTTGTGAGGTGCATTGCCAACAAAACTTTACTTTTGTGTTTAATATTTATTTATATTTTGAAATATATTTGTTTTGATCAGTTGAAATAATAAGACTTAAGAGTGTTATGATCACAGGAGATTTAAAAACAACCGTTAAATTTCAATTTCTGTACACATTTTTGTTACAAGGAAATATAAGATGATCAATAAAACAGTTCGAATATAAAATATATTATTAAGATAAAATTCAGGACAGGATGTAAAATGTACATAAGTCCCAGAAGATAAAGGATGGAAATTGCCCAAGCATAACAGAGATCGGATTCTAAAAAGTGTATATTGGTGGGTGTTAAATCCCTATGGTATTTAGGGTTCATTGGCTACGTTTAAAAAAGTGTGACAGTTATAAAACATAAGAAGCTGGAAAAAATGTGGATGTCACTTCAAACCGTATAAGGATGTACAAAATCGTTTTAGAGGGCTCAGGAGCTAAAAAGTTTGAAGATCTAGAACACACATGTTTGCTCTGAGACTGTGATTTAACCATTCCTCGGGTTATTCGAACGCAGGTTAGATGATAACCTGTGGCTCTATGTCGCGCGTATGGACTCAGTACCTCGCACTGTATTATTGATTTTTACTCATTTTAATCGCCTCTCCTCGTAGACTGTCAGCTCTCAGAAGCCCAGGGACTTGTTCGATTCTTAGCTCAGCGCCTGTGCATCGGGGACTCCCCAAACACCCCCCGGAATGAATGACTTTATTTTGAGACCTCGGAGGGCTGTTAGAATCGCCGGCTAGCGCTCAGGTTTTCGTTCCGCGTGTCCCGCCCGCCGCGCGGGCAGGGAAGCCGTGGGAAGGCCCCGCGGAAACTCTGAGTCCTCGGCGGGTCGGGGCGGAGGCCGGGCAGGGACCAGCGGGGGCGCGGAATCCGCGGCCGGGGGTGGGGGGGGGGGAGGTGCCACCGCGTGCCGCCGCGCAGGCGCGCAGCCGTCTCCGCGTGAGTGCGCGCAGTCGCGCGCCTGTCCCCGCGCGGGCTCCGTAGCGCGTGTGCAGGCTGACGCAGCTCGCGGGCCCTCCTCCTGGTCTGCAGCGGCGTCGGCGGAGTTTTGGGCGTTCGGGAGGGGGCACGGGAGCGAGAGTCCAGAGAGGGAGGCGGCGGCGGCGGCGGGGAGGAGGAGGAGGAGGAGCAGGCGCCGCCATGGCCGCCGCTATCACCGACATGGCCGACCTGGAGGAGCTCTCCCGCCTGAGCCCTCTGCCCCCTGGCAGCCCCGGCCCGGCGGCGCGGGGTCGGGCTGAGCCGCCAGAGGAGGAGGAGGAGGAAGAGGAGGAGGAAGAAGAGGCGGAGGCCGAGGCGGTGGCGGCGCTGCTGCTGAACGGCGGCGGCGGCGGTGGGGGCGGTGGAGGCGGCGGAGGCGGCGGCGGAGTGGGGGGCGGCGAGGCGGAGACGATGTCGGAGCCGAGCCCCGAGAGCGCCAGCCAGGCCGGGGAGGAGGAGGACGAGGAGGAGGACGAGGAAGAGGAGGACGAGAGCAGCAGCAGTGGCGGGGGCGAGGAGGAGAGCAGCGCCGAGAGCCTGGTGGGCAGCAGCGGCGGGAGCAGCAGCGACGAGACGCGCTCGCTGAGCCCCGGTGCCGCCAGCAGCAGCAGCGGGGATGGGGACGGCAAGGAGGGCCTGGAGGAGCCCAAGGGACCGCGGGGCAGCCAGGGAGGCGGCGGGGGCGGCAGCAGCAGCAGCAGCGTCGTTTCCAGCGGCGGCGATGAGGGCTACGGGACCGGGGGAGGCGGAAGCAGCGCGACCTCCGCGGGCCGGCGAGGCAGCTTGGAGATGTCGTCGGATGGGGAACCCCTGAGCCGCATGGACTCCGAGGACAGGTCAGTGCACGGAAGCGTTTCCCCCTCCTTTCCTCCTCTTGCGCTCCTAGGCCCCTCGAGGGGACTTTTTGCTGAGATCCCCCTGCTCCCCGAATCCTCGGCCCCTCCCCCCGGCTCTCAACTCGGAAACCTCTGCCGGCCGCCGCGCCCCTCTCGCTGCGGATAGCGGCTTCCAACTCTCAAACCCTTTTCCCCCCAACTCTCCTTTCCCCGCCCTCTTTCCCCTCGGCTCTGCACTCCGTACGGACCTAAGGACGGCTCCAACTCGGAAACAATCCCCAAAGTAGGCCCAGATCCTGTGGCGGAGCCGAAGAGGGCCTTGATGTACGCACCTCGGTACACAAGGTAGCTTCATCCAGCCGTGTTCGCGAATACTTGTCAGAACCGTAATTGACAAGTGTTTTCCAACATGGCTGGTTTCGCCTGGATGTAACAGAACTAACTTGTTCAGGGAGGAGACCCCCAACCATCACTTTCCTTTACTTAGAAAAGTGAAGACTATTCTTTTATATTTAATCAGAGCTTCCAGAATTCCTCATGTGTGGTCATTAACATGGTCTCCAAAGTGGTTTTAGTAACTTATATTTCGTTGGTGATCAAATTGGGGAGAAAGTTTTAAAAACGTATAAATCGTTGTGTAAAAGAATAATGAATTAGTGTCCTTTAAAATAACTTTGCGGAATCGAAGAGAGTTGGAATTGTGACAAAATGCAGTCTTAAGGTACAGCATGTCAGTATGCGTTTTAAAATCTTTATACAGTAATGCTTCAATGTGAGAATCATGATTTTAGATGATAATATTTAAAGTCATGTTTTGGCGAGATCTCTGAAGGGATTAGTAGCATTTTTCTAAAGCTTCTTAGAAAGAATGTGGAGACTGACAAAAATGCGCTTCATTTTTTCGGGACATTAAGAAGTTTATTGTTATGGTATGTTTCAGTTGTTACTATCATTACTTTTGATCCCTGGAAAACTTCGTACTTTAGCTAATTGGCTTTTAATGTACTTTTTTAAAGAGAGAGAACCATGTCATGCGTATTATAATGCATCTAAAGTATATTAGTTATTTTGACCATCTGCTAATGTTTTGATGAGCAGTAGAATTTTTAACAATCTTTATTGACTTGGATTTAAAAGTTAAAGTATTCTAAAGTTCTAGGAATTCTATTGTTAACATAAAAATAAACACAATGGCTTATATTTAGTGTTATAAGGAATTCACAGCTCTAAATATTTTGAAAATATAGCATCAAATTCTGTTTGACATTTACTCTAATGTCTAGTTAAGGAAACATCTTGAGTGGGGTAAAGTAGAGAGTGCAAACCTTGGAAAAATTGTCCTGAACTATACAGGCATGGCAGGAATGAGAATGTCTTCAAGAAAATTAAAAATTGATGTGAACTGCACAATGAAGCATGTGTCATTTATCATTTTACTGTATACTCCTTCTTTGGTACCAGTAGATATTTGAAAGTTGACATTAATTTATACAGTCAGCATCTACCACAGTTGTTCCATGTACCTAGTATACACATACACCCATAAAACACACTTGCCTAGCACTGCACGATTTAAATGCCTTAATCATTTCATTTCCACAACTCTGGCTCAAGGTAGGTATTATTTTGACTTCCATTTAACAGATGAAGAAGCAAGTTGAGTGTCTTACTCAAAACAATAAGTATAGAATGGAAGTGGTGGAGCTGGATCTGAACAAAGGTTCTCTGCTATTTCCACTTCACAAGAGTTAGAATAATTCACTTTAAATAGCTACAAGCAGGATGTGCCAGGTATTTGGCGTTTTGTTTTGTTTTTTTTTAGTTAATATCTGTCTACTAGTCCTTTTAGGAGATAGTAATTGGCCAAGCAGTATTTCAGGAAGTGGAGTTTTGACTTCATTTTTATTATTCACTTGAATATGTAATATTTACATCATATTTCAGAGTAAGGAGTAAGATATTGGTGCCAAATAAGGTTAAAACCTGATAACCAAATGTACTTGCTTTTCTTGATGCTTAAACATTAGAGACTACAAAACACTGTAATCATTTTACCATTACAGGGTAATAAATTTATCACTTGTATGAAAAAACCTTATGTGACTAGTGAAACTGGTTGTGGTCTTGATAATCTTAATTTTGAAACTCCCCCTTTTATGCCTTTGAGTTTTTTTTAAGAGTTATTTTAAATTTGCAGAGGAGTCATAATTCTTATAAACTGTCCTGCAGGTTACATCAATCTACGGATTTTATAGATTGATTTCACGGTAGGAAGTCTTTATATTTGTAACTGATGGGAGGATATCGTGGTTTTAAAGTGCTTTTTAGAAACATGAGGCATCCTATTGCAAGGATTTTATTATCATTAGAATTTACTCTTTCTATTAGAATGCCAGTTGAGTTTTTCTTTCAGTTTGAAATTAGTTTATACTTTTGAGTTTATCTAACATACTTTGTAAGTTGTTGAAATTATCTTAAATATTTTTAACTGTAAGTGTTCCGTTTTAAGAAAGAATTAACTTTAAAGATTTGGATATTAAAGCTTGTGATCCAAGGAGTCAGTTTACAAAACGTATTCGAAGTGTTGTGAAAGTGATTAATTTATAAAATGATTAAATCACACTTGGTACCAAAAACATTGTTTTTCCCAGGAGAAAGTTATTCAGAACCAGCCTAAATGTATTGGTGTGTTTATTGTGGTAAAGTTAGAAAACCTTAAAGTTATTGTGTAGTTTCCTTTTAGTTTGGTTATAAAGATAATGGGATTTTCTTTGAGGGGAATATTTAGCTGCGTGAGGCCACTAAAAACTAGCTTTTATTTTATTTTACTTTGAATCTAAGCTTAAGTACCTTTTAAAAATTTACCACCTTTTAAGTTAATTTCAGAGGCTAAGTTGACTTTTAAATAGAATTTTAGAATGCCTCTGAAATATTTTTAGTGTAGAAATTAGTTCTACCTGTTGAATCAGATTATACATTAAAATACTGTTCAGTTGCTTATCTGTATAAGCGAATTGATAATAACAGCCTCTGTTTTGTGGTTATTTGTCTCTATTACGGTTCCCCCCTCCCATCTAGAATATAAGATACGACTTATTTTGAAAAAGCCACTTTTATCAGACTTTCTGGGTAAATCCAGGTGTCAGGTGAAGAGTGCGTGCATAAGGTTGGGGTGATAGGGAAGGGCATTTAGTATGAAACTTAATGATAAGCAAAGACTACAGGCCCTTACTGTTTTGTGGATTAAAATTTGGATTACCAACCTAATGGGTTGCAAACTTTGAGGTATAATTAAGGTTGTTTTGACACTGGGAAAACAGGGTTATGTTTTGCACTTTCCCAGTAATATGATTAGGAAGATCTTTTTCTAGTATGGAGGCTAAACTTTTAAATCGGGTTAATATTAGAAGGCTGCATGTTGAGGTTATCATCAAGACCTATTAAGGCTCTGTACGGTTGAGGCAATAAAATACTTTTATAAGAGGTAAGATTTTGCTCATATTTCATGAAGGAACTGCTTTTCACCATTCACTTTTCAACTCTGCAGCAGCTGTTCATAGTCTCTCCAGAATCCCTGTTTTTAAGCTACCTTTTAATTTTGACTAAATTTAGGGAAGAGCTTCTATGACAGGTCTCAGTTGTCATTGATTACAGATTGTAATTCTCAGTTAAGAAAGGTACGGCTCTGTGCTAAAAAGTAAACAACAATAAAACCACAGGTTTCAGGATTGAACTTATATGGAGAGATTCTAAGGGGTCATTTTACTGTTAAGAAACATTGAGACTATTGCATTGCATCAGTTAGGAAATCTTGTGTGTAATCTAGTTTGTTACCAAGCATAGGTATTTACTGTGTGCAGGAAGGACTCTACTGGATATTGTGGGATACAGGAAGACAAAATGCTTCCCAGTTCATCCATCTTGTATATTGCTCTGAAACTTTTAATTCCAAAGTGTGGTTTTGCCATAATTCCTAGCACAAAACTTTATTGACTCTAAACAAAGTTAGAGATGTCACACCTTGCCTGTTGTATTAGCTATTTATTGCTGTGTAACAGATATATTCCCCAAATTTAGCAACTTAAAACAAACATTTGGTATCACATGTGGTTTCTGAAAGTCAAGAATGGAGAGGCTTAGCTTGGTGGTTCCGGCTCAGAGTCTGCTGTTGCAGCAGAAGTGTTGGCCAGCACTGCAGTCATCTGAAGGCTGGACTGGGGCTGGAAATCAGCTCACTTAATGTACCTTTTGGCAGGAGGCCTCAGTTACTCACCAGGTCAGTATCTCCATAAGGCTGTTTTTGTGTTCTTAGGACACAGCAACTAGTTTCCCCCAGAGCAAGTCATCTGTGAGAAAGAGAGCCAAGAATTTTATGACCTAAATATACCTGCTCACATAGTCTTCATACATCTTCACTTAGCAGATACATTTTTCCTACTTTTCTTTTTATTCATACTGATACATAACAAATGCTTCAGATTTTTGTTGACTGAGACAACGTTTCAAAACCCATCAAAATGCCACAACAAATTCTTTCCTGGTCTTACTAAACTTGATTTTAATTTTTTCTTTTTAATTACTGTGTTTGTATTTCTCCTTTATTTTTTCATCTCAATTTCTGGCTTTGTTATGTAGGGATGTAGAAATTGCAGTATAAAGAGCCTGTAATCAACAGTCAAAGGACAGGGGCTTCCCTGGTGGCGCAGAGGTTGAGAGTCCGCCTGCCGATGCAGGGGACTCGGGTTCGTGCCCTGGTCCGGGAGGATCCCACATGCCGCAGAGCGGCTGGGCCCGTGAGCCATGGCCGCTGAGCCTGCACGTCCGGAGCCTGTGCTCCGCAATGGGAGAGGCCACAGCAGTGAGAGGCCCGCGTACCACACACACACACACACACAAAAAAGTCAAAGGACACAATTCAGATTTTAGCATTGCTACTTACATTATGATTTTAAGTAATATCTTTGACCCTTAGTTCCTCAACTGCAAGACGACAGGGTTAGGTTTAACCATGAAGGTGTTTTAAGGTCCACGTGAACTTCTGTTAAGGAGCCCTGTGGACCGTTTGGAAGAATCCACGTTGTTCAAAGCACTTGAATGTTGCTTCATCCTTTTTGTTGTAGCATGGTAGTTTTGAGAGCAGGGGTAGTTTAGCTCATTTATATCTTTGTAGTATCTAGCACAGTACCTGCATATGGTGAGTACTCAATTATTAGAATTAAATTGAAATACCTGCAGTAGAATTTGTATAAAGAAGACTATAAAGTGAGGGCCAGGAATTGGTGCCTTTGGCTGGATCATTGTATTTAGTATAGTGAGTTTAAGGCCAGCTTTTCTCTGGGGGTGTACTCTAGTAAGGCCTTTGAGGTCGTATGCAAAATTTTATGTGGGCGTTTCTCTGAGAAGATGTCAGCAGTTTTTCTCAGAGTCTTAAAAGGGTTTGGTCTAGGGCTTCCCTGGTGGAGCAGTGGTTGGGAGTCCGCCTGCTGATTCAGGGGACACGTGCTCCGGTCCGGGAAGATCCCACATGCCACGGAGCGGCTGGGCCTGTGAGCCATGGCCGCTGAGCCTGCGCGTCCGCAGTCTGTGCTCCACGACAGGAGAGGCCGCAGTGGTGAGAGGTCCGCGTACTGCAAAAAAAAAAAAAAAAGGGGGTTTGGTCTAAGTTAAGAACTACCAATTTAGAGGTGATCCAGAGGTGCATAATAAATACTTTTTAAATGATTGGACAACTTTGAAATTGTAAATTTCTGTAAAAAGCTTATTTTAAAAGTAAGTATAAGGATGGAAAATCTGAAGTGGATAGTCACCCGAGGTTTTTTTTTTTTAAAACCATTGTTTAGAAGCATTTATTGTAGAAAAATGCCCAACATTCTATCAAAGGTACATGGAAAATTTGAAGTTAAGTAGAGAAGTTGTTAAGAGTACAAGATGAGCCAGAATGTTTGGATTTGAATTCTAGCTCTCACTGAAGCTGGGTGACCGTGGGACAGTCATTTAAGTTATTTAATGGCTTTCTACTACTTCAGGTTTCTTATCTGCCGAAGGGGGACTGTAATAGTTCCTATCCTGTAAGATAGCTATGGGGATTACATGTACAGTATTTCGCACACAATTTTCTAAGCATGTATTATGTGATAGGTATTTATTCCACAGATGTACGTAGAACCCCCGTTATGTGCCAGGTACTATTCTAGGTGTTGGGTACACAGCAGTGAGTAAAACAAAGCACCTGACCTCATGGGTGGGGGAGACAGACTGTGAACAAGAGCTGATAATAGTCAAGCTAGCACTGGTCTTTGGTTGAAGCAGTTTAAGATCTGAAATGCCAAAAGTACTGTACCAGCTGTTAAATGTGTGGCAAATATCTGTAAATGAGTGCTGCAGAAACTTGCAAAAGGATACGCTCTACCAAAATATTTCATTACAAAATCTACATTTTAATCATTTTCTTTAACATATATGGTTGACCTAAAAGGCCTCTTAATACCTTTTGTTTTTAATAGTTTTTAATATGTAAGTAATGCTGCTGATCTATTACTAAAAGGTTTTGGGATATGTTTTCTAGTAATGGTAATGGATCTGCAGTTATCTAACCGCATATTGAGTTCATTTTTATGACTGATAGTATACATTTGTGAAAGTAATAGTGATATTGACCTTAGAACTAAACGGACAATTTTGGGCATGGATAGGAGATCAGGTAGATGTTTAGATGTTTAAAAAATCATTTTTGGGCTTCCCTGGTTGCGCATTGGTTAAGAATCCGCCTGCCAGTGCAGGGGACACGGGTTCGATTCCTGATCTGGGAAGATCCCACATGCCGTGGAGCAACTATGCCCGTGCGCCACAACTACTGAGCCTGCGTGCCACAGCCTTGATTTCCGTGTGCCTAGAGCCCATGCTCCGCGACAAGAGAGGCCACCGTGGAGAAAAGCCCGCACACCGCAACAAAGAGTAGCCCCTGCTCGCCGCAACTAGAAAAAACCTGTGCGCAGCACCGAAGACCCAATGCAGCCAAAAATAAATAAATTAATTAATTTTTTAAAAAAGTCATTTTTGAGAATTTACTGATGGTTAGCATTTAACCCTGTTTAATGATAAGAAAAATGTGCATCCCCAGATAGTTTTTAAAGAGAAGACTAAAAAGGTGATTCCATTGTTTTCTAGTTTTCCTGTAAATTGTTTGTGACACAGTACATAAAAATTAAAACTGTGGAGTATTATAGTCGATGACTAAAGTTTTGATGGGAGAGGGACTGGATTTTAGGGTTAGTTGAGTGATGAAAAGAAATTTCTAGGAAGCCGAAATGAAACATAGGAAGGAAAGAGCCTAGCATATTCAGAAAACTTTCTGCCTGGATTAGAGGATCCACATTGGAACAGGGAAATAAGAATTAATGACTAAAATGTGACCTTTCATGCAAACACAAATTTGCCCATCTTTCTCTCTATAGGCTTGTGAATTGGATTCTTTGCCTCTCCCCAACTTCTGTGTTTGTAACTCCTAGTCATGATCAGGTCTTACCTTGAACATTTTCTCAGGCAAACTATCCCTGATTCTTTGTTGGACACATTGCTAGCCCTTCAAGTTCTGCATTGCTTTTATCACAGTTTGAGTAATTATTTACTGTTCATCTCTCTTCCTAGAATATGAGCTCCTTGAGAATAGGAACTACATCTGTTTTGAACATTGCACTATCTGCAGTACCTGGCACAGTGCTTGACAATCATTTTAGGTATTTTAAAATATATTTTGAATGAATGATGAAACTTGTGTTACCGGAAAATTAATCACATGTGGCAGAGGTAGAGAAGGAAAGCTTGGGAGCTGGGAGACCATTTAGGAGGTGGTAGGAGTAGTACAGGTGTGAAATAAAGAGACTCGAGCTGGGGTAGAAGTTGGGGAAAAAGTCATGCTTGGGAAACTGAATTAAAGGAAAGAAAAGCTAATTTCCTGAGTGATCAATGAGAGAAATAGTGTTACTATTTCTGAGTAAAAAGTTTTTTTCTTGACGATTTAACTGGAACAGTACTTCACCATATTTTTCTAGACACATCTATCACTAAAACAGCTAAAGGAACATTGGGTAGTGAAAGGGCATGAACCTCTAAGTCAGAAAGACTTGGCGTTATAATTTAACTTTTCAGAAGTTGTTTCCTTAGCTTTAAAATAGAAGTAGTATCTGTCTGTCTATTTATGTATGGCTGCATTGGGTCTTTGTTGCTGCACGCGGGCTTTCTTGAGTTGCATCGAGTGGGGGCTGCTCTTTGTTGCAACGCGCAGGCTTCTCATTGTGGTGGCTTCTCTTGTGGATCACGGGCTCTAGGCGCGTGGGCTTCAATAGTTGTGGCACGTGGGCTCTAGAGCGCAGGCTCAGTAGTTGTGGTGCACGGGCTTAGTTGCTCCATGGCATGTGGGATCTTCCCGGACCAGGGCTCGAACCCGTGTCCCCTGCATTGGCAGGCAGATTCTTACCCACTGTGCCACCAGGGAAGCCCTAGAAGAAGTATCTTAGTGTTATGGTTAAATGAGACGGAATATGTAAAGGGCCTAGGGCTGTAATTAATTCAGTGTCATTTATTTTCCCATTTTTCATGTGTAAAATGTGGGAAGAATACTTTATTGAGAATAATCAGTATTGTAGTACTGGCATTACTAGAGACTGCCTGCAGGATATTTGGCAAATCGTTTCATTTCTCTGAGCTGTAGATTGACTCTTTCTTTAAAGTGAGGGTTTTGGACTAAACAGTATAAAGAAATTTGGAGCTCAGATGTGATAAATCTGCTGTAGATTTGGCAAGTGCTCTAATGGAAGTCAGAAGATAAATATATGCATCATATCGTGAATCACATTCTTTTCCGTTCTCCAGCTTCTGTGTTTGTAACTCCTAGTCACGATCAGGTCTTACCTTGAACATTTTCTCAGGCAGACTGTCCCCAATTCTTTGTTAGGCTCATTGCCGCACTCAAAGTTCTGCATTGGCCCTATCACAATTTGAGTAAGTATTTACTGTTCATCTCTCTTGCTGGAATGTGTGCTCCCTGAGATTAGGAACCTATTCTGTATATATGCTGTGTGTGTGTGTGTGTGTGTGTGTGTGTCTCTGTGTGTGTGTGTTTCCTATCCTTTAGACAAACACAGAATATTGCAGGTGTGTCTTTGCTCCATCCAGGATCTCAAAGATACTTTAGGTTCTTCTGAGTTCAAAAATCACCATAATTCTAATTCATATTTATGGCGTTGCATTGAAATATCCATTTGTGTTTGTTTGTCTTCTCCAGGCTATAACATTTTTAAGATTAAAATCAGGTCCTATTTATACTTCCAGCACTTACCTGTAGCGCACTCACCTGTTACACTCTGTATATTCAGTAACTCTGTAATTGGTTGAATTCAGCTGAATGTGGATGTACCTGATATATATTTCTTCTTTCTCACTATTACTAGTGTGGCTGCATGAAACAAGGAGTTGAACCATTCTATGCCTTATTTCTTCCCCCAGTTCTTTTAAGCAGCATATGTGAAAACAGTATTTGAAAAAAGTTGTGGTTATTTGAATAATTTTAAAAAAGCAGGATTCCCCAACTTATATTTTGTTTCTCAAGAAAAGTATGTATTTACACACTGTTTTAGAAGAAAACCCACTGTTGATTGTCTGGTTTGCTTAAGAATCTGAGACTTGAGCTTATTGAAAGGAGTCGGTGAAGTTCATCCACAGGACCAGTGAGGTGAGGAAGCACGCACAGACTGTCTCGTCTACAGTCACACAGCTCCTGGAGAATGTTGGCAGTCCTGGCTCTAGACGCGGTCTTAGCTACTACACTTACATTGCCTATAGGACTGTTGTAACAGCCTTGACCAGGGAAGTTTAATTAAAATATCAGTAGTTTACATTAGCGGCTGTTTTAATTTTCATCCTGTCCCTTTAGCAAAGAATAACTTAGGTGCTTGAGTTCATTTACATTTCTGGGCTTTATTCTCATTTGTAATTATATAGTTAGACTTTGTAACCTGGATTCCTCTTAAGACTATGAAATACGGAAGTTAATTTTTTAAAGTATTATAGTTATTCAGTCTTTAGGGGAATAGAGAGTCTTTATTGACATTTTATTTCTTTAATTTTGACACTTTTCAAAGCCCTTGACTTGTTTTCTGGTTTTCATTTGTATTTTGAGTTTCTAGAAAGATAAAGTGTTATCAATTAAAGAAAACACAGATTTCAGAAGGGTATTAGTATTTCTTAGTAAATACACTTACTAGTTCATTTCTAAACTATAAAATTTTTGTCATTACAAAATTATGAATATATAAATACTTGTTAAAGTACTGAGGGTGGGATTAATGAGCAATAGCCTTTCTAGTGATTTACATTCCTGTTGGCAGTCATTTGAACTTGTCTTCTGAGGTGTTGAACTCTACTGTAGTTATTCTTGTCAGATATGGGTACACTGAAATGATCCGATAAAATCATTTTTATGATTTAACACTAACTTAAAAAAACACGAAATGAATATGTGATTGCTTCTGTATAAAATGGGTATTGTTTTTCATAGCAGATTTTTTAATATACCATCATTGTGTATAGACGTTTTTCTGGAAACCTTTTTAAGACGGTAAAAGGTGACTCCTGATAGTGTAGTTTTACTGAAGTAGAATGTTTCTAGTATTACAATCTTTTTGAAGATAATTGCTTGCTGATCTCTTAAGCTGGATGAAAAATGTGGGTGGAGTAATCTTAAAGGGCATAGACTAGAGATGAGAAACAAATTGAAAATAATGTGCGCAGTGCATAGTGGTGATAGAAGAATGTAACGTACTTGTTTTCCATGAACTATATTTCATCATTGTTGCATAAAGTCCCTTTTGGCCAATTTGGTGAATACTGCTGGGTCTTGGGGAAAAATCTTTTGTCTTTATTCAGAGAAATAATTGTAGGGATAGAGAGTAGTCTTTTTCTTGATTAGAAAAATCCATTTAGCTTTTTAAATTACAGTGATAATAGCTTATAATTACAGTAACAATAGTAATAATAATATCTTGGTGTTGGCTAATGATTTTTACTGTGCCTCCAATTAATTTTAATGATTATCTCAGTGTGACAAAGCCATATATTTTACTTGCCTTAAAAAGCCTACTTAAATTTGTCACTGAAAACTATATGAGCATTTACTGTGTGCAAGGCACTAGCTGGGTTTAGGAGTTTACTCTGAGTAAGAGGTTTATAGGTGACTCACAGTACAGATCAACCAGATCATAAAGAAGCAGAATTCCTTCCACCTTAGGTGGGTAGGAAAGACCTTAGGCAAGTTTGACCTGAGCATATATATAGCACATACAATAAACTGGGCACTTATCTTTCCTTTTTTTTCCCCTAATTGTTTCTGAGTTTAAAGCTCTGAAAGCCTATAGCACCACAGCAGTTTGAAAGACCAAACCAGGCAGCCTTACAGAAATCAGATGTGGTCTAAATTCCTTAATCCCAGTTAAGACCAATCTCATAACTTACTCTTTGTTTTTGATAAATAAAAACTAAAGTGTCTCCTCCTTGTTCCCGGAGTATTCTGGAGCTGGATTTTACACTGACATTGTTTGTCTCATAATCTGGTTCAGTGGCCTAAGTTCTAAATTTGGAACAAGTTCTACCTGAGAATAGTGTTGCTTTGTATGACTGACCTTGAATTAATTTTTTTCATGGAGCTAATTGACTTGTAGAAATCAAATTTAATAGTTTATCTTGTAAAACCGTCCGACTCATCTGTTCAAATGAGTCGCATTACACGTAATGCTAAATATCTTTTGTGTGTGTGTGTGTGTGTGTGCTGTAGATGTACAAAAGCAAAGGAACACCTTCTTGTGTGTGCACACCAGATGAAACCGTCACGTTATCTTGATATGTAATATAGGCAGCATTTCAGTATTTCTTAAATCAGTAATTTACTCATTTTTCTTTTGTATAAATGTGGCAAATAGATTGTTTGGCGTTAATGTTTTGTACTTGTGTGACTGGGCAAGTCACATAATTTTTGTGTTTTTGTCCCTTTTATCTGCTCAGTCTCTTTTATCTGTAAGATGAGGCTACTAATACTTGAGTATTAGTAAATAATGAGTAATTACCTCATTTGGTTGCTGTAAGCGTTACATGAGTTAATTCACATCAGGCATTGTTCCGGTTATTATGACCGCGTGGCAATCGACTCCCAACATTTGGTAGTTTAAAACATTATTTTGCTTACAAATCTACAGTCCGAGCAGGGCTTGGCAGCTTGGAGCAGTGTAAAGTCTGGGGACTGCAGTCACCAGAAAGCTCGCTTGCTCACGAAGCTGTCACGTGTGTGGTGCCTGAGCTGAGAAGACTCAAACAGCTGGGAGCTAGAACAGCTGGGGCTCCTGGCATCTCTCTCTAGCTCTGTGTACTTTCTTCACAGGATCTTTTTAGCACAGTGGCTTCAGGGGAGCCAGATTTCTTTATAGGGTAAGTAAGTAGTTCAGGGCTCCCAAGCTGTATGTCCCAGGGGAGACAGGCCGAGCTGTATTGCCTTTGATGACCTAGCTGTGGAAGTTCTGGCAGTGTCACTTCTGCAAGAGTTTTAGGACTGCTCAGATTCAAGGGGAGGTAGTATAGATCCCTCACTTCTTGATGCCAAGCTGTAAGAAGAGGATGTGGGAAGCTGTGTGTATGGGGGTGGCTGTCTTTGGAAAATACAGTCTGGCACAAGCGCAAAGAACAATGCAGGGCATATAGCAAACAGTACTTGTTAGCTGTTGTGATAAAGAATGGGAAGTCAGATTTAAAAACAGCACCTTACTTTTGTGATACAAATTTTGATATAGTAAGTTACATAATCCCTTTTTTCCTTAAGATAAAGTCATAAGATGTAACAGGCAGGCAGTTCATAGTTTTCTTGAAGTATCTGTTTCTTCTTTTAACGGATTCAGTTTTAGCCTTTAATTCCTTTGTCAATGCCTAGAATAAGGAGCAGGGCACAAAACCATGGTCTCTTCCAACAAAAGGAGGCGAGGACTGGTACGGATAATTGAAATAGAGAGTTCACTCAAAGTTGTATCATATCAGGCATACAACTTCAGATTTCTCAGAAATAGAGGATTGCCACTGGTTGACCAGCAACTGGCACAATTTGACATCAATAAGGGCTTAACATCTCCACAAAATGCCTTAGTCTGCCTATGATAGAATATGGTCTTTGTTTTAATTAATTGAATTAATTAGATTCAGTTTTTTGAATTAAAAAATATAGGATTGTCTTACATGTTTTGTACTGTTCTGGATTTTAATAATTTTGATTACAGGTATGGGAGAGACACAGAGTAATCTTTCTAGTATTGAGTGGCAGTTTTATTATAGATGAAAGGAACATCACCTTTTAACCAAATAATAGCTTACCTTGTTACATAATTAGATAAGGAAACCCGTGTGTGTGGTTATGTTTACCTACAATTTGATAAGTATTTTGAAAACTATATAGTATACTTGTATCTATCCAAAGTTTATTACCAGTTACAAAATAAAGCTAAGTTTATAACGCTTGACCCTGTTAAGTGTTCCTTACTTAGACCAGTAGAATTTTTGTCTCCCTGTACCTCGTTGCACTTTCTTCAGTCCACATGGGGAACCATGTTCCATTCTTAAAAAGTTAGAATGAGAGAATGTTTATTTTATAATAATTCAGATACAGTCTATGAACTGAAGGCTTCCTAAAGATTATGTGTTTTTCACTGATAGAACAAAAATAAAACAGCCTTGGGGAATTCCCTGGCGGTCCCGTGGTTAGAGTTCCTTGCTTCCATTGCAGGGGGCACGGGTTCGATCCCTGGTTGGGGAACTAAGATCCTGCATGCCGCGTGGTGCAGCCAAAACAAAACAAAACAGAAACAGCCTCGATCCTTTAGAGATTAAGGGGGTTCTTTTGTGGAACTTCAATCAGTAACTTCCAGATCCTGAAGAGAGTTTCTAGATGCCTCGATCATTCTGTTTTCCTACTACATTTTTAAAGCTTAATCTGTACATAATAGAGCTCAGTGGTTTCTAACCTTTTAGTATAAAATTAGTAGTTTGACAATTTCGAGGTCTGTTGTTATGAATTTTTATGTGGAACCCCAATGCATAAGATATATTAAAATGATATTTTATGAGTATTTTTTTTGTAAGTTCAGAAAGTTAACAATTTATCAGGTCAATCAGAATAGGAAGTTTTTTTGAGATGAACTTAAATTTCATGTGAGGTTTGTGGATGATACAAGTTTATGTCAGTATTAGCATCCAGTTTTTTTCTTACTCTATTTTGGCTGCTTAATCTTGAAGATGTGACTTGTGGACATGGGCAGCTTGTCTGTAGTCTCCATATACACTTTAATTCTCCTGGCCAAGAGCTATGAAAGGGGATTACCAGTATGGAAACCGTGTTTGGAATACGCCATTACTTAATGGTTGGTCTTAATTGTCTTTACTTCATATCACAAATGCAACAGTGACCAGAATCTTTTTTTTTTTTTAATACAGCAGGTTCTTATTAGTTATCTATTTTATAAATATTAGTGTATGTATATATGTCAGTCCCGAAGTGACTAGAATCTTAAAGTCAAGCAATAAAACTCTTAATATCGTTTCATGTCAGCTGTTTGATTTGTTACCAGCTACTGGGCTAGTCCCCTAGCAGAAGAGAGCATTCAGCAAGTAACTGTGAGTCTTTTTGGAAGGCATTTAATTGGATAAAGCATAAGATATGGGATTTGCAGACCTAATTTTTATATGAATGGACAAGTGGAGGCCTAAGTTAGGGTTGGAGAAGCACCAGTGCAGAGCTGCAGCTTTGCTAATTAATGACATATTTATCGGAAATTCTGAAATTCTTATATTTTAGTTTTTTGATGATAAGAGTAAATTATATTTGATTTCACATTATACGTTGTATCCCCTTCAGGTACCTGTCCTCAATCCTCCTTTAAAGTTACACATTCAGTAGCCTAGAAAGAGGGACTCAAAGTTACCAAGGAAAATTCATACTCCAAATGAGTTTCCTCACAGATAACTGAAAAGTAGATTGCAGATAAGCCTGCCCCTACCCGTTTCACCTCAAACTGAATTTCAAATTCAGCAGTTAACCTTAGAATAAAATAAAAATATTCCAGGTCAGAAACATACTCTTTCCAGTCTATTTCAGAGAGACCTTTAAGCCTTGCTTTAAATATAGTCTAGATCAGTGGTTCTCAAACATTTTGCTTGTAAGGACACCTTTGCTTTCTTAAGTATTGAGGAATACGAACTATATCTCAGTAAAGCTGTTAAAAAAGTTACTGAAGGGCTTCCCTGGTGGCGCAGTGGATAAGAATCCGCCTGCCAATGCAGGGGACACGGGTTCAAGCCCTGGTCCGGGAAGATCCCACATGCCGCAGAGCAACTAAGCCTGTACGCCACAACTGCTGAAGCCCGCACGCCTAGAACCCGTGCTCCACAACAAGAGAAGCCACCGCAATGAGAAGACCGTGCACTGCAACGAAGAGCAGCCCCCGCTCACTGCAACTAGAGAAAGCCCACGCGCAGCAACGAAGACCCAACGCAGCCAAAAATAAAATAAATAAATTTATTTAAAAAAAAAGTTACTGAAGAAACCATAGAGCTTGTTTATGGACGTTACATTTATCACTGTTACAGGATCAAAATTCAAAACTGAGAACATTAAAAACATTTAATCTAAAAATAAACCAATTATATGTAACAGGAAGTTTGGTTTTCGTTTTTTTTTGGCTGCGTTGTGTCTTCGTTGCTGTGTGCCGGCTTTCTAGTTGCGGTGAGCGCGGACTACTCTTCGTCGTGATGCGCAGGCTTCAGTAGTTATGGTGTGCGGGCTCAGCAGTTGTGGCTCGCGAGCTTTAGAACTCAGGCTCAGTAGTTGTGGAGCATGGGCTTAGTTGCTCCATGGCATGTGGGATCTTCCAGGACCAGGGATCGAACCCACGTCCCCTGCATTGGCAGGCGGATTCTTAACCACTGTGCCACCAGGGAAGTCCCAGGAAGTTTTTTTAAATGCAAAATAACTTTTTCAGTTAAAAAAAAAATAGAAGAGTGACATTGTTTTATATTTAATGTTTGGCTTAACAACTAGTTTCTCATACCTGCTTCTGCATTCAGCCTGGTGCAATGAATTGAGTTGGTTGAGCCATATGAAGAAAATCTGGCCTCGTGCAGATATTTAGTTGGAAAAGGAAGGAGTATTTTAATATACTTTTTAAGATAATTGTGTGGCTATTTGATAATATACCAAAACTTGACAAGTGATAGTTTTTTTAAGATTATTTGCAGTGTGGAATCTGAAGCCATGTCAGCAAACTTTTTTACTGCTACATCAAGACCGTGGTCTCTTCCTTCTCTATCATAAGATAGCATCCATGTTTTGCTTCCTCTGCTCCTGTATCTTGTCATTTAGCAAGCTGATCTTGTCAGTGTTGATAGCCCTATTGACAGTGGTCACATCCACCAAACATATGTTTTGCTTGGAAGTAATTTGAGTTATCAGAAAAGGGCTATTCTTGTATGTATGTGTGAACTGGCCCTTGAATTCTCAAGGGAAACCATTTTCATAAAATCCATGTAGTTACTCTAGACGTTAGGGTTTGCTCTGCCAGATAGTTTCTTAACAAGGCCCATGGAAAAGAGGAAAAAGGGAACGTTGTTATGTTAAAAATGTCTTACATCCTTCCCTAAATATTGCGTAGGAATCTCTAACAATGTGTGTGTGGTTTTCTGTTTTTTTTAAACTTACGGGTTTTCTGTCATCGTGTGTGTGTGTGTGTGTGTGTGTGTGTGTATGTGTACGTGTACATGCACACACGTGGTTGCTTTAGCTTACTATTCTACAATATGAGACAATTCCTTAGATAGTCTGGTCAGTTTCAGTTGGGTAATAATAATGAAAGAGATCTTTTAGAGTCTTGCTAATTAAAATGTTGTAGCAGCAGCATCAACAAGTAGGCTCTTGCTAAAAATACAGTATGTCAAGTCTTACCCCCAAACCACCGGATCAGAATCTGCGATTAATAAGATCACAGATGTTCGTACACATATTAGTTTGAACAGCACTGCTTTAAATTATTGAAACTATCTGAATAGAGTGAGTGCTTTTTCTGGCTTAGGTTTTCTTAAAAATACCAGGCTGCTTTTGTTCACATTTTACAGAATCAGTAAGTTCATTGGGAAGGAGAACTAACTGAATGAACAATCTTAATATATGCTTGAACCTAGACACAAGGTCAGGTGGAATGTCACCTTTTAGTTCTGAGCATCTTGTTATCCTACTATTATAGGAAGAAGGACTTTCTATGAAATCTTTATCTATCTCAGGGCCCTGTCAAAAATCAGAAATTGCTTGTAACTCGTCTCCTGTGCTCTCCTGCATCAGGACTGTTGCCTTTATCAGTCTTAAGACTGGATAGAACCACTGATTCCGGCATGGATCTGGGGCCAAAAGGTAGCCTGGAGGTTTAGGATTAGGCACTTTCTAGAAGTTGGAGGAGTCAAGAAGGGATCATAAGGCAGGACTCCAGTTTGCCCTGCTGGGCTCTGGGAGGCTCTGTGGGGATGCTGCCCAATTGTGAAGTGTCTCTTGCGTCTTCCAGGGTAGGGTACCTGCCCTTTATCTCCTCTGCCATTGCATTTGCAGCTTGTTGCCAATGGTGGACAAAGTTCATGTCCTTTAACACCTGCATTATGTTCTCCTTTTATGAGGATCCATATCCACATGAAGTACTATTTTTCAAGTGAATAATACTGCATGTAGACAGTATTGCACTTAAAATTGTTAATATTTTGTTTGCCTTTGGAGTTAATTAGTATGGTTTACGAAAGTATGAACTTTACAGTTGAAGTGTTTTAGAATATATGAAGCAAGTGATAAGGAAAATAGGTAACCATTTGGCAGATAAAGGCCTCATGAGACTTGAAATTTCTAGTGCTCAAGTAAAAACTTGTGTTTCAGTATATACCGTACTTACAGTTTATTCCTGCAAAAACAAACAGTATATAAGTAGATTTTCAGGTATTCAAGAATTGATTCACATTGGAGAGTTTTCTTGAGATTACAGAGTTTTAGAATGAAGTTTTAAAGTTGCAATTTAGAATCTATGTATTGACTGGTAGATAGTTAGCCAGATGGACTTAAATATGTGAATATCCTTCAAAGGGAAATCTGAGACATTTTTCACATCTGAAACATCCTACAAAAACATTTTCGTTATCTTTGTAAAATGGGTGCATTTGATGTTAGACACAAGTCATTATTAAGCTTATTTAAAAAGTTCAGTTTAATTCTTGGGTGTGAACAAATAAGGTTGTAGTGGTTACAGGTGAATGTTCTTGTTTTTAGAAGACATGTGCTGAAATAATTGTGGTTGAAGTATTATGTTTGCAACCTGCAGATGATTGAGAAAAACAAATTATAGCAATATAGCAAACAGGACAGGGACTTTCCTGGTGGTCCGGTGGTTAACACTCTGCACTTCCAATGCAGCGGGTGAGGGTTCGATCCCTGGTTGGGGAGCTAAGATCCCGCATGCCACGCAGCATGGCCAAAAAAAACCCAAAAACGAGAAAACAAAAAACAGCACGAAGTGTTAATTGTTGAGTTCAGATTTAATTATTTTTATTAAGATATAGTTGATGGTACAATATTATATACATTTTCAGGTGTACAGCATAGTGATTCACAACTTTTAAAGGTTATATTCCATTTACTAGTTATTATAAAATATTGGCAATATTTCCTGTGTTGTACAATATATCCTTGTTTATCCTAGCTTATTTATGTTATGTATAGTAGTTGGCACCTCGTAATCCCCTGCCCCTGTCTCGCTCCTCTCCACCTCCTGCCTCTCTACTGGTAACCACTAGCTTGTTGTCTGTATCTGAGTTCAGGTTTAGATATATTTTTCTGTGTTTTTGAAATTTTCTATAATAAAAGCTTGGGGGTAGGGGGGAAGCATACCCCTTAAAAGTTAGTATCAGTTTTATAATTTACTGGTACTTAAATTACAAGCAGTTATATAGCTTTTAATGGATTTAGTCTGAAGCATTCTTACTGTTGGTCCTTCTGTGATTGATCCCATGTCCATGTAATTTCTCTATGGAGAAGATATTGAAAAAAGAATTAGAAAATGAATTGCTTTTAAGATGAAGGCAAAGTATTACATTTTATTATGATGTGAAATTTTGAACATTCAAAATTACTCAATTTTATTTATTACTAATGTAATAATTTTTTAGTAAATAAAAGAATTACTAACATGTAATACTTTGTTTAGTAAATAAAAAGTTAAAGGGATTGATTGGCATTTTCAGTCTTTTTGGTGCAAAGGAGTTTAAAAAAAAAATGAGGGCCAGGAAAGTACTTCTTATTTAGACTTGGGTAAAATCAGAGAAACTTTTATTGCATTCAGATTTCTCTCTTCTGCCTGTTATTAAGAAGGGAAAATACAGCAAAATTTCCCAACTTCTTTGAGATGGAAAGAGGTAGGATGTGATAGCAGTTGTATTCTCAGATTAGTGAATAGAAGAAAAGATTTCAGATCAACAAGTGATTTGCAGAACTGTAAAGATAATCTTTTGATTCTGAATTATTTGCAGTTGGAATCTATTACTTTATCATGCCTCTTAGAACTGTGGAAGGGATGAAATGTGAAGAGCTGTGTGTGTGTGTGTGTGTGGGGGGGGGGGGGGGTGGTTTGGTTTATTTTCTGTAGGGTATGGTGTTGGGGACTTCATGTCTGCCAAAAGTTGCTCAAATTATCCCGCATCTGGTTTTGAGGAACTAGCTTTTCTTACCTTGATTTGCACTTTATTGCAAATAATATTTATTTGAAATTTAGTTTCAGAGAATAATTATTTGAAACTAAATAATTTTAAAGCAGTGTTGTTTTCTAATGGAAAATATGGTTAGTATGCTTTATGGGGCAGAATGTCAAGTGGTAATCTTAATTATTTATAAGATCATATTCATGTTAGTGAATTTCTAGGAATAACACAGCCTTTTTTCTTCTTTTGTAGCATAAGCAGTACTATAATGGATGTAGACAGCACAATTTCCAGTGGGCGTTCAACTCCAGCAATGATGAATGGACAAGGAAGCACTACTTCTTCAAGCAAAAATATTGCCTATAATTGTTGTTGGGACCAGTGCCAGGCTTCCTTCAACTCTAGTCCAGATCTGGCAGATCACATCCGTTCCATACATGTAGATGGTCAGCGAGGAGGGGTTGGTTTTGTCATTTCTTTTTTTCACTCCCTGTTTTCATTAGTTTTATTAATTTATAATTGCTAGTTAGGCTTTTTTTTTCCAAAGTAATTTGGGATTGCTTTTACACAGGGTTTATTTTTTTCAAATGTTTTTTTTTCCCCTTTTATTTACTTCCCACATTTGATGGAATCAAATTAAATAGAACATATTATGTGTTGGATTTTAATTTGCTCTTAGGTATATTACTTTGAAGAAATTAGACTTTCTACAATACAGTGGGAGTATTGTAAATGAATACTATGTATTTCAAGCTTCTGATGTTTTGAGTTGAGGACATTTAGGAATTGGCACTGTTTGGGATTTCTGTTGTTAGAGTGGTCTTAAGTTATCCCTGATGCTGAAATTAACTAGAGAAGCTATTGGTATGAGGATTAGTATAAACAGTCCTGTTAAATGGCAATCTGTACTCATTATTTGTGATAATTGATCATCTTTCCCAAGTCTTGTCAGAGCTGGCTTAGTATTGACCTGTATTCTTTCAGGAATCCATTTAGTTGTGTCAGTTCATATACTTTTTATTGAATAGTAAATAAAGAGCTAAAGCAGATTAGGTGAGGCACAGTGTAATGGACCAAAATATTTATAAAATTGATAATATTATAATTTTTTTCAACTTCATCTAGGTTTATGTCTTGGTTAACCATACTTAGTATGTTTTCCAGAAATTAATGTCACATTGTAAGTACAGATAATTTATTAGGCCACACATTGCCTGTCAGTGTGCCATCACTTTTGAGATATACTGATACTAAAATGGTTAAAATCTTCTTGGTTTAAATAAGTGGGTAACTGTTTCCATGGTATTGATATTTAGATTGTATTACTGATCTTTTTTTTTTAAACATGCAACCGTAACAGGCACTCCTCAGGTTTTTACCAATGGTGTTGCATTTGAAATTTCTTTTAAGAGATATTTGCTGTTATCACAATATGTTATAATGTTTCAGCAATCTTTTAGTTACTTGATAAGTAAACATTTGTCATATTATTAGATTTAATGTATATGGGGTCTGGGTAGACACCAAAGTGTGTATTAATGAACTGTGCCCATCATATGGTATTTTCACTGCGTAACCCACCCAGCTCAGTGGTTAAGCTCCGTTGGTAACAGTCTTTATTTCCCCCATATGTATATCTCAGATTTTTAGTGAAACTGTCTTAACCAAGTTGGTTTCTTGGTCATTACAGAGTTGCCTTTTGTGAGCCAGTGCTTGTTGTCACTGGGTATATATCACTAAGGTAGTCCATGGCATGATGAACCATGGCATGATGAACCATGGCATGATGAACCATGGCATGATGAACCATGGCATGATGCTTTTTAGTCACTTGACTTCGCAACTGCATATAGGATCCCAAGCTATGTAGGCGACCTCTTAGGAGTATGGGAGAATTTCACATTTCTAAGTCTTGATCCTACAAGTTGAGTTGGCACACAGCCTTTAGGAGAATGTTTTCTGCCTTTTACAGATTTGAAGAAAAAATGGAGTTAACAGTCTGAATGTATCATGTAATCGCTGCACCTGCGCGTGTCTTACTGATATTACAGAGCTAGGCATGAAGTTGTGGTGTTTCTACAGTAACTATAAACTTGCTGAAATGGAAACCCCCTCCCCCATGTCATTTCTTGAATGCTTATTCATAAAATTACTTTATTACAAATAATAAGATTTTCTGGCTAATTTTAAGAGTAATGCTATTGACTTCAGAAAGATGTCCTGATCTTTGAAGGACATTAGTTGCTAAACTACAAACGTAAAGAATCAGCTTAATGAAGAAAATAGTTTCCATTTATTTCTACATATCAGTCTTTGATATCTAGACTTAAGCTTTCAGAATGAAAGTGTGAATGAGAATTTGAAAACTTGATACTGCTAGATAAGACAGGAAATCTTGATCTAGTTTGTGCTTTAAAATAGAATAGTTGTGTCTACAGCCGTACCACCCTGAACGCGCCCGATCTCATCTACAATAGAGTAGTTGTTGGTTGGAACATTTTTTTTTAAAACGACCTCTTGGAAGGGAAATTAAAAAGAAATCATTTTAATTGTTTTTAAATGTACAGTTCAGTGGCATTAAGTACATCACATTGTTGTGCAGTCATCACTACTGTCATTCTCTGGAACTTTTTCATTATCCCAAACTGAAATCTGTACCTATTAGACAATAACTCCCTAATCGTCTCTTCCGCTAACCCCTGGTAACCACTATTCTATTTTCTGTCTCTATAAAATTGACTCTTCTAGATACCTCATGTATAGTGGAAAACAGCTGATTTTGATGACATTTTTAAAGAATTTTTATTTCTCTTCTTTCTACTCCAAGTGTTAAACTGTCATAATAGAACAGAAACAAATGAGTAAATTATTGGTAATTCTGCAGGATTTTATGTTTCTAATTACTGAAAGATGACAGTTTTTCTGAAGCAGTAAGTTAGTAAGATCTAAATACTATATTAATTCCTGTTCTTTTTCTCATCCCACTCTAATCTTTGCCCTGGGAAAAACAAAACTGTCATATAACAGCTTAGAAACTTCTTTACTTTCCAGTAAGCTGTTTGTGTTGCCATGTCATGTGGACTTTATATTTGAAGGATGAAATCAGGTGGAGTTTAGGTTTTCCTGACCCTTTCAAAGTGGGTGGATACTTAATTCTACATTAAAGGAACTTACCATTTAAACACCTTTTATGAATATACCTTTTTAAAAAAGAATCATGAGAGTACTTTCTTGTATTTAAAAAATAAAAACAGGGACTTCCCTGGTGGCGCAGTGGTTAAGAATCTGGCTGCCAGTGTAGGAGACACAGGTTCGAGCCCCGGTCCGGGAAGATCCCACATCCCGGGGAGCAACTAAGCCTGTGTGCCACAACTACTGAGCCCATGTGCCTAGAGCCCGTGCTCTGCAACAAGAGAAGCCACAGCAATGAGAAGCCTGCGCACCGCAACGAAGAGTAGCCCCTGCTCACCGCAATTAGAGAAAGCCCGCACGCAGCAATGAAGACCCAACGCAGCCAAACATAAATAAATAAATTTATAAAAAAAAAAATAAAAAGCAAGAAAAATTTAACCTTTTTTGTTAAGTAAAATAGAATTGTGTTCTTCGGCTCGTACTTCTGTGCATGACTGGATTTCAGGAACGAGGCTGAGCTGTTTTACTAATCAAATTTCAAACCCCTGTGTCCTCTTAATATACACGTAAGTCTTGGTAGGCAGGGAACTTAATCTTGTAGGATTTCAGTGGTTCCGTAAGATCCATTAGTGTTCTGTTTTTTTTCTGTCTTAACTATTTCTTACTTTAAAAGCAGTTGCCAGAAAGAAATCTGTTTGTTTCTTGTTGCAGGGGTGATTTTACATGTGTCATTTTATTAAGTTCACTTTTGTATATGTTCTTTGGTGTGTTTGAGGGAAGAGGGCCAGAGGGAGATTTTGAGGAGGGGCGATAATAGGATATTATTATTCAAAGACTCGAATGAGTTACCTCTATGTTATTTAAAATGATATTTTTAGACTCTCATGGTTAAATCCGAATGCTGCTAGGAAGTGGAATCAATCTTAGGAGGTTACTTTGTGTTTTGATTGCCAATCTGGTATCTCCTGAACACAACATGAAGTTGGTCATATCTTTTGCAAGAAATGAGAAATATTTTATTCTTGTATTTGGACAGTTTATCGAATATTTTGTCCTCTGTTTATTAAATACCTTTTAACAGAGGAAATTGAAAATGTTAGCACATTTAATGTGGCTAAAAATTATGGGATACAAAATTATAGCCTTCATTTTAGACAGATCTTGAAAGAGCAGACTGATTTGAGACAAAATAAATATCAAAGACATTTGCTTCCCTTTTACATGTTCACATTTTGTGAAAAACTGAGCTAGTTTTTTCCTAAGAGCTTAAAGGAACCATGAGATCATCCATTCAAACCCCTTCCTGACTTTAGATTGTGTCTCTCTTCTTTAATATAAAATCTTTTTGTATCATTTTACTGCAGAAGGAATCTAATTAGTAAAAGTAGGCTTTCTTTCGCTCCCTTTGAGCATGTAAATTATGCTGCTTACTGGCTCTGTATTTGAGTATATCTGACTGATCTCACTTTACTAATAGTAATGGAATTTTCCTTATGCATGCTTGTTAGACTTTTACAGGTTGCATTGTATTACTTTGCAGTGGGTTTTACAGTTTACCTAAAGAAAATTTTGTCTACATTCATTTAAAAAGTAGCTTTTAATTCTGGTAACTTTAGGAATAATTTTATAAACATGTATTAGGGTCAGGAATTTTAAGTACCAAGGAGGAAATGTTATGACTTACAATATCTGCTTAACTAAAAGAAACCAGCAAATCTGTTGTAGAATCGAGATGTGCGCTAACATTCTTTAAGCGTATCAAACAGCAGCAGCAGTGTTGTCTTGTAAAATGATTTTGAGTAAAAATTGATCTCATTTACTTTAGACTGTTTTTCTAGACTTATAAAAAATTTTATTTTACACTTACTGTTTAATGATTGTTTCCTCAGTCCTGTGTGTAGCTTTGTTCTGTTCTATATGCAGTACATTATAATCTTCAGAGTGTGGCTCTATCTATAATTGTTATAACCTTAGAAAAGAACAGAGCCTATATATGGTTTTTGAAGGTAGCGGTTACAGTAGATTCGTACTTCTTTTACTGATGATGGGGAGCAGTTTTCAGTGTTCAGTTTGATAAAAGTAGAATCGGTCAAAAAATTGATACCTCAATGGTAGGAAAAAGATTATGTTGTTAGTTGTTAACCCAGTCACACTCGGTTGCCTGAACCCAAGAATGTGGATCTATTATGATGATAGAAGTATCTCATGACACTGCTTTTGCAGCTATATTAATTTTAACATTCTATATTAGATTTTGCTTCATAAGCAAGATAATTGGAAATCATTTTTAATAAGTAGAACAATATAAACATAAGTAGTGTTAGTATACATTTGAGAATAGGAAATCAAGAGCAGAAAGACTGTAATTGGATAATTTGTTTACTCATTCTTTGAATGAGTGTCCACCAATTGACTGTTTTGATTTATTTTCATTGTTTCTTTATACCTTAATATATTTCTGATATTTACAATTAATACGTGCTTGTTCCCTCATGCAGTAAATACAAAAAATGTAAATAATGGTCCATGGTTCTAGTTCCTAGGGCTATATTGTTAATATTTTGTATATTTCCTTCTGAATGGCACTTTGGGATTGGTGTATCAGTTCCTTATTGAGGGAATGGACAGCAGCCTTAATGGGGAAGGGTTAAAACTATGCCTCTCATTCTGGAAGTTCAGGAAGTTTATCTACAGTAAGCATTTTGATTGACTTGTACAATAAATGTCTCTGTGAATTGAAGACTTCCAACATGTTTATTTGAATTTACAAGGAATAAAAGTCCTTGTTGAAATAAGTGATGAAAACAATTATGGCTCTTCTTTTAACAGGTATTTGTTTGCTTATGGAAAGGTTGTAAAGTATATAACACTCCGTCAACCAGTCAGAGTTGGTTACAGAGGCATATGCTGACACACAGTGGAGACAAACCTTTTAAGGTAAGTAAGTGTATGTGAGTTTTTTCTTCACTTCAAGTTAACACGTTTTTTAATGGGCATACTTTTGCCGTTCTAAAAGTTTTTTAAAGAACCATTTGTTTTAACATTCCCATAGATGCATGGAATTTATAAAATAGATGAAGGTAAAGATAATTTAATCTAATTTTTAAAAATTTGAAGACCAGAAAAAAGTCACTGTGAAGGTAGGGTCTTGAAAACAGCTAGTGTGCAGATCAGTGACTTGAATGTATGTCTTTAAAATTGCTTGGTTGTGGTTAATACCTCGTGCTCTAATTATATTTTCTCACTGTCATAGGTTTGAACCTTTTTATTAGCAAACAGTACTGATTATTATATGAAAAAATGAAATTGTAGAACATGAAGGGATTTGATTCTTTTCACTCAGTTTTGAGGTCATGCTACTGAGCTCAGTCATAAATTACCGAGTCAAATAGATGTATTTGGGGAAATCTGTACAAAGAGCAATTTTCTGTAAAGACCATTTTTCCTTTTATCCTCATTAAAAGTTAAAATATTTTGGTTTGTAATTATGGAAAGTGTATACCATAGAGGTTAAAAGTTTGTATTTAAAGAAGTTTCATAAGTTAACACAGTATCTGCTGGTATATAAATACTGTGCCAGAAACTTCCCTTGGGTTTCGTTAGAGAAGGAGATTATTCTTGTAGAGTTATTTTTTTAAAAATTACTTAATTTTTTTGGAAAAGACAATCATTAACAATTTAAAAAATTATAAAGAAAACATTTAATTGAGAAATCTTGCTCCCTTTCTTGTTCCTTATTTTCGCTCCCCTGAATATATAACCATTGTTCTTAGTAGTGAATTCTTTATGAAACTACAAGCAGATACATATATAAGATCATTCTCCTTCCTTTTACACAAAATCTAATAAACTATATACTGTCTGTATCTTATTTTTTATAAGCTTTTTATTTTAGAGCAGTTTTAGATTTATAGAAATATTACAAAGATTGCAGAGTTACTGTATGTCCTATACCAAATTTCCCGTTATTAACATTTTTATTGTATGTATGTGTACCTTGCTTTTGTAACATACTTTCTAGTAGAGATCTTTTCATATCTGTTCATAGACAATATTCTCTTTTTAAACAGTTTTACAGTATTCCATTTTGTTGCTGTAGCAGTTTATTTAAGCAAACTTGTATAGATACTTGGGTTGTTTTTAGTCTTTTCCTGTTGCAAATAGTACTGCAGTGATAAATCTTTGAACATATGTCATCTTGTACATGTGTAATTGTATATGTAGGAGAAATTCCCAAAATAATGTGAGTGGTTGGATCAAAGGCTATATAAGCATTGGTAATTTTGATAAATACTGCCAAACTGCCCTCTCTAGGGGTTGTGTCCTCATCAGCAATGTTAGAGTGTCTGCCTTCTTCACAGCTTTGCTAAGAGGGTGTTGTCAAACTTTTGTGTTTTTGCCCATCTAATAGATGAGAAATTGCATCCTGATGTAGTTTTTTATTTTTATTTTTTGGCCGCGCCTCATAGCTTTCAGGATCTTAGTTTCCTGATCAGGGATCAAAACCCAGGCCCATTCAGTGGAAGTGCCAGGTCCTAACCACTGGACCGTTAGGGAATTCGCTCCCCTGATGTAGTCTTGCTTTTCCTTTATTATTGATGAAGTAGGGCATCTTTTCATATGTTTAACCATTTGGATTTCTTTTCTTTTGTTCTTTTTAAAATAGTCTCATGGAGCCTTCTGTTGGCATGTGGGTCCTATAATGTTAACCCCCTAGTCTTCCCTATAGTCATACTACAGATCCTGGCCCTGAAGTACGTGACCTGGGACAGTTTTTTGAACTTCCCATCTAACACATAACTGGTAATAATAGTTACCTCATAGAGTTGTACAGTATATAGCTAGTAAATGTAAGAGATTATTGTTGTTAAAGTAAAAGAATCATTTCATTTCTCGTTTTATTTCCATATATTTTTCTTTAAGGCAGCAATTCTGTTGCTGGTCGATTATGATGTTCAGGTTAATTTCACAGCTTGTACAAATGGATTCCCCCCCCCAGATCTCTTTTTAGAAACTAGAGAAGATTCCCATTGGAGAGGGGGGAAGAAAATGTCTTTAAAAGGCAGAAGTTAAGGAGTGTGATTTAGTGAGGCATTGTTCTATAAATCATAGGAACCATTTGAATCAAAAAAACATTTTTTGATGTCTGTAGTACATGGCAACGTGCTAGGCATTTGGGAAGCAAGGTGAGTAGGAAAGGCAGGCCTCTGCTCATCAGGGAACTTACATCTTTAGGTTTATACAGATATAAGTAGATTTAAGTAGTGAAATGTCACTATAGGTCACTATAGTGACCTTCAAAAGGTTCTCTGGAAACATGAATTAGTGATGAATGGGGCTGGAAAACAGTAGTAGGAGGTGAGTGGGAGTTGGCTATAGAGAGGAGGTGATGAGGTGATGATGCTTGAGGCAAGTCCCTTTGAAAAAAATTTTTTTAGTTGTAACATGATATAATGTACAATAAAGTATTTAAAGTACACTTAAGTGTTCAGCACTTTACAGGTTTGTTTCGTATGTTTGTATGCACCTGTGTAACTACCATTCTGATGAAGAATATTTTCAGTAAAAATACTCAGTGTCCCTTCCCAGTCTATCCCCCTCCATCCTCTACTCCTTTCCCCAGGCCATGTTACGATTTCTATCATCCTGGCTTAGTTGTATGAACTTTTGTGTCTGGCTTTTTTTCACTCAACAAAATAGCGGTGAGATTTGTCCTTGTAGGTATCAGTCATTAAAAAAAACTGCTGTGTAGCATTCCAGTGTCCAATAAACGATAGTTTATCCATTCTTCTGCTCATGGTTTTCTAGTCTTTGGCTGTTATTAATCAAGCTGTCCTAAACACACTGTCTACATGTCTTCTGATGGCACACATGTACTCATTTCATTTCTCTTCGTTGTATCGTTAGGAGTGGAATTACTGGGTCATAGAATACGGCATATTTAGCTTTAGCAACTACAAACTCTTTTTCAGATTGGTCATATCACTTTACATTACCACCAGCAGTGAATGAGAGTTTTAGTTGCTCTGTAGTTTGGTATTTGCCATCTTGTTAATTTTAGCCATTCTGGTGTCTGTGTAGGGGTATCCCATTGTGGCTTTAATTTGTATTTCCCTGGTGAGTAATGATATGTTGCACACATTTTCATGGGCTTTTGGCTATTTGAATTTCCTTTTTTGGATGAAGTGCCTATTCAAGCCCTTCTCTATTATTTTATTGAATGATTTGTCTTTTATTATTATATAAAGTTTTGTATATATTTTGGTTACAAGTCCTTTGTCAGATATGTATATTGTAAATGCCTTCTTCCAGTCTGTCTTTGGTTATCCTTCTCACCTTTCCTAATGAGATCTTTTGAAGAACAGTTTTTAGTTTTAATGAAATCTAATTTATCACTTTTATGGTTAGTGCTTCTTACATTCTATTTAAAAATTCTTTGCCAACCCTCAGTATATGAAGATGAGGAGGATCGTAACAGAGCTAAGAGTTTTGTCTCATGGTAATAGGGAGGTCATTTCAGAAGTGTGTGTGTGTGTGTGTGTGTGTGTGTAATATAATTTACAGGGGCTTCCCTCGTGGCGCAGTGGTTGAGAGTCCGCCTGCCGATACAGGGGACACGGGTTCGTGCCCCAGTCCAGGAAGATCCCACATGCCGTGGAGCGGCTGGGCCTGTGAGCCATGGCCGCTGGGCCCGTGAGCCATGGCCGCTGAGCCTGCGCGTCCGGAGCCTGTGCTCCGCGACGGGAGAGACCACAGCAGTGAGAGGCCCGCGTACCGCAAAAAAAATAAAAATAAAAATTTACATATCATAAAACTTACCAAGTGTATAATTAAGTAGTTTTTAGTGTATTCACAGGTTTGTGCAACTCACCACTAATTACAGAAATATGTACTTTTGAAAGAAAGAAAAGGAAGCATTAAAGAATGAGTGGACTATTTAGGGAATCACATGTAGTTTCATATATTTAGCGATACTATATGGTGGCAATTTGAAAATATGTAAAAAAAATTTCTGACTAGTGAGCTTGGACTCTCTAGAAATTAAGTATAAAAGTAATTGGTTGCAAAATGTTTTCTTTGCATTACTGTTCTTATCTCTTATTACCTTCTAGTCTGGAATCTGATTATTATAAGGAGTTTGCATTGTATTTTTTGTCTTTTATTTTTACCATAGGCTTCAAGCACTTGACAGAGAGTTCAGTTGTGTTCATATCTTAAACAGCATCGGTGTGGCTGCTTTGTGGTTGGATGGTTTGTGTGTGGGATAATTGATAGAATCATCTTGAAGAGAAATTTTTTAAAATACACACTGTCTTTACTGAAAACATTTAAAGTTGTTAATTCTTTAGAATGAAGCCTGAATAAATAAAAGGGATGGAGGGATAGGGAAAGGAAGGGCTAGTATAGTGCCTAGTGTTGCCTGGCTACGACAGATGTTGGGAGTTCACAGCCAGCAAAGCTTTTCCTTAGTTCCTAGTAGACTCGCTCTTCTTCCTCCACTCTGTCACATGGAAATAAGTGTGTTATAAAGGTTATGCTTGCTTCATATTAAACAATTTGACATTGACAAGCTTAAATAAGAAGGTAGTGGAGCTATAATCTAACTATCTATGATGTTTGACTTCTTAACATATATGTACAGAGCAAAGAAATAAGTGGGATCATTTTGCACCTACGTGTATTGTACCTTTTTTTTGGGGGGGTCATGTTGCTTGACTTGCTGTATTTTAGTTTCTGGACCAGGAATTCCCTAGCCTACCATTTTAGTTTTGTATTGGACATCATTTCATGTCAATAAATTAACTTTTTAGTGGTTGTGTGATCTTTCTATGTAATAGTTTACCATATTTTATTTAATCATTCCTTGATGGATTTTGTTGGTCCAGTTTTCCACAATATAATCAGTTAACACATTTTTATAAACTACTTTTGTGAGCTAATATAAATTCCTAGAAGCTATTTTGTTCAGTCAAAGGGTATATGTCTAGGCTTGCTTTTGAAAGGTATTATTCCCCCTACAGAAAAACGTACCAATTTGTATTCTAACCAGCAGGGTATAATATAGTGCCTGTTTCTCAACAACCTTGAGGCTTGTTATTCTATCTTTACCAATCTGCCGGTATATGGTAACACATTTCTACTTATATACAGTGCAGACACATACAGTGTAAATACAGTATAAATACTTTTCTATGTATTCACATCATTTTTCCTCTGTATTAATTATTTTGTATTTTTAGAATGGAAATCCTTTTTGAGCTCATTATTCTTTTTTATAAAGTAGGAAAAAATTTCCCTCCTGTGATAGGAATTAAATATTTTCCCCATTTTGACCTTTTTCTTGACTTTTTATGGTACTTTTTCTAAAACACAGATTTTTTAAACTTTTAATTTTGAAAAATTTCAACTTGCAGAAAAGATACAAGAACTCCCATATATTTCTCTCTCACACATGTATGGGTAAAGAACTCCTGTATACCCTTCAGCCAGATTCACCAGTTAACATTTTGCCACATTTTCTTTCTCTGTATCTTTCCATCCAGCAGTACATCATCCATCTCTCCATCTGTCTCCCTCCCCCCATCTCTCTCTCTTCTTTCCTCCCTTTTTTCCTACATACACACACACGCACACGCGTGCACACTATTTTGGGGGAACTATTTAAGAGGAGCCGTATCCCTAGATACTTCAGTGTGTTATTTCCTAAGAGCAAGGACGTTCATTTACATAACCTTAGTACAGTTACCAAGTTCCAGAAATTTAACATTGATGCCATCAGCTATTCAGATTTCACTAATTGTCCCAATAATGTCCTTCATAGCCGTTTTTCTCCCCCCTTGGTTTAGAATCCAGTTGAGGATCATGCACTACATTTAGTTTTCATGACTCCTTAAAACTTACAGTTTCCTCAGCCTGTCTTTATCTTTTATAGCACTAATATTTTTAAAAAGTATAAACATTTTATTTTGTAGTATGTTGCCCACTTGGGGGTTGTTTGATGTGATCAGATTCAGTTTATGCATTTTTGGTGAAAATAGAATAAAATTGTCACAGTATCACTTCAGGGGACACTTGATGAGAGTTTGTTCCATCATGGATGAAATTACCTAGCATCACTTGGTTAAGGTGGAATTTGCCAGGTTCTCTACCATAAACTTATTTGTCCCTTTACAATTAATGATTAATTTTTGGAGAGATACTTTGAACTATATGAATATATTGTTCCCCATTAGAACTAGTTTTAGTATCCATTAATGTTTCTTGCCTGAATCATTTATTACTATGAGGGTTACAAAATGAGTTTTTTTCTCTCTTACCATCTAAGTTTATAAGTTGACATTCTACTTTCAGCGCTTTCTACTCTTGATTCTATCAGTCAGTCAATCATCTGTCTACAGAATGACTCATGTATTATGTTATTCTTTTTTTTAAATAAATTTATTTAATTTTTGGCTGCATTGGGTCTTTGTTGCTGCACGTGGGTTTTCCCTAGTTGCGGCGAGCGGGGGCTACTCTTCGTTGCAGTGCGCAGGCTTCTCATTGTGGTGGCTTCTCTACTTGCAGAGCATGGGCTCTAGGCACACGGGCTTCAGTAGTTGTGGCACGAGGGCTCAGTAGTTGTGGCTTGCAGGCTCTAGAGTGCAAGCTTACTAGTTGTGGCGCACGGACTTAGTTGCTCCGCGGCATGTGGGATCTTCCCGGACCATGGCTCGAACATGTGTCCCCTGCACTGGCAGGTGGATTCTTAACCACTGCGCCACCAGGGAAGCTGTATGTTATTCTTTGGCTTATCATACATGACTATCATTTTGATGCTCATCTAATACAGATTTTTATATATTTATCAGTTTTTGCTCATGTGGCTTCTGGAGCAACTGTCTAAAGATTCAGATGGTAAAAGTCCATTGGAGTGTTGGTAATGGCAAAGGCTAGAAACTGGAAGTCTGTAAGACCTAATTGAGTTGACATGGGAAATAAATGAAAGTCATGGATGTTTCATTTATGTTTAAGTTACATTTGATGTTTCTTAAACTTGTTGTTTTGTGCTTGAGAAGAAGTTAATGTCATATGAAAATAATTGATCATGTCAGCTCGTTATGAAATTTTAGTTTTGTAAAATCAAACATACTCCTAAAATGTAAATATAGTTTTTTCTTTTAATAATGTTTATCTTTTATAATTAAAGTGCAAAGATTATTCCTAGATAAGCACCTTCTGCCCCGGCCTCTCCCCATATTCTCTTTGTCTTGTGTATACACCCTTGCTTTTTATGTGCATTTAGAGTTTGTGTGAAGGGGAGTTGCTGCTGCCATTTTGTTTAACGTAGTGAAACCTTTTATTATTAAAGGTTTGGAAAACATTACATGTGTTTATAGGACTAGGATTTTGGAATTCTTTCAACTATTCTCTGGTCTTCTTTTTTTTAAGTGTGATTTTGATTTTTCTTAGTCATTTGGTATTAAGCTTTATCATGGCTAATTGGCTTCAACTCACCATGCTCAGAAATATTTTACTTAACTGAAGAAAATAAAAATTAGTCATACATAGCATGTTTGGTGATCGTTTTGATTTCCTTTTTTGCCAGTGTGGCAGTGGCTTGTCTGGACAAATTTGTATAGTATGTTAGAAATTACATAGTTGAACTTTTCAGATAGGCTCCATAGTTTTTTTTTTCTTCCTACATGTTTCTCCCCTACTCTAGTATTTCTGTTTACTTTGAACACAGTACTTGTCGTCACTTAGTTGTCATGGGTTAATGAATTTATTGTAAGTTTTCCTCAGCAGCTAGTCTCCAGCAGCTCAACATGATTGGCTTCGTTCATAATAGTGACACATCTGAGTGACTTCTTATTGTGATAGAGTATTGCTTGAAAAACTCAGATTTTCTTTCAGGCCTTATACATGAAATAGACAGTCTTTTTAGGTGTTTTGGAATCAAGAACGTAGCCTAAATTGTCGATGAAGAAAAAAGAAATTTTATCAAACCAGACTTAAACTATCATATCTTTATTCCTGTGGGTGGCTTACAGTTGTGCACACAGGCAAATTCTGGTAATTTTTACAGGACATAGTGATGCTAATAATACATCATTCACTGCGATGGGTGATGCAATAATTTCCTTCTTCAGTTCCCTTGTAACCTGTTTTATAATGTTAGTCGATACTGATAATTTAAAAAATCTTCTGCTTTTTCCCCCCAGCATTTTTGAGGTATAATTGACAAATAAAATTGTAAGATACTTAAAGTATACGTCGTGATGATTTGATATGCATTAGTCAATTGTGAAAGTATTCCCTCCATCTAGTTAATTAATACATCCATCACCTCACAGATATATGTATAAAATACATTTAAAAATTATATATATATTTATTATGTATCTTTTTAAATTATATATATGTGTATATATATATATTTTTTGTGAGAATCTTTTGCTTTTCAACAGACATTCTCTGTAATAACACAAAGCTTAAAGCACCCTGTTCTAGCTTTAATTCTCTGTGTGTATGTCTCTGTGTGTCTGTGTATTTGAAGCTCTCATGTTCCCTAGCCTCGGCAGACAGTTTTTAGCAGGCTCCCACTGACCAAAGATGGTACAGTTTGAGTAAAATAAGGAAAATAGCTGCAGTGAACATGATGCTACTGAAAAACAAAAGGTGATTCCTCTCCCCTCCAGAAATGAAAAACCGATTGGTCACTGTTGAGAGTGGTAGGGATCTCATTATTTGGAAATCTGGTAAGAATCAAGAGGTAGTTCTTTTTTTACTATATGAGCTGTGCCACTTGGTATTCAAATTCTGGTGCCTGAGTTGCACCCATGACCAATTAAATTAGAATCTCTGGGATGTGCTGCCTGTCATTGCTATATTTAAAGAAATCTTTCTGGTGATTTGGGTGTGTACCCAGGCTTAAGAACTTCTGTTTACAAGAGATTTCTCTTATGGGGGGACCTGTAAGAGAAATACCGCTTATTATAACACTAGGTGAACTTTGTTAGTTATAAAAGCTGATAACTAAGCAATATTTCTCTGGTAAATGAGGTTACCAATTCAGTGCTCGTTGAAAGGAGGGAAAAAGGCACAGGGGAAGAAAGATGTATGCTGTGTTTACTATGTGCATGTTGCATATGGGATCTTGTTTTTACTCTTTCTTCTCTGGGCCTCCTTGATATCACACTTGCCTGTTGTTCATCCCCACCCAGACTCAGTGGCTGCTTCTTCCCAGTCTGCTTTGCTGACCTCTGTTCTGCCTCACTTCTAAATGTTGGAGAGTGCTGTCAAAAATTCTCACCCTAGGGCTTCCCTGGTGGCAGCAGTGGTTGAGAGTCCGCCTGCCGATGCAGGCGATAGGCTGCGGCCATGGCTCACGGGCCCAGCCGCTCCACGGCATGTGGGATCTTCCCGGACCGGGGCACAAACCCGTGTCCCCTGCATCGGCAGGCGGACTCTCAACCACTGCGCCACTAGGGAAGCCCCATAGTCCTTTGGTTTTAAATACTGTGTATATTCTGATTACTCCCAGATTACCTCTAGCCCTGACTTTCCCTCTTGGATTCCAGAATAGAATATTCAGCTTGGATGTCTAATAGGGCATTTTGAACTTAACATGTACAAAATCTTGGTTTTCCATTTCAAACATGGTTCTGTTTTAGACTCAGTAAATACTAAGATCTTCCATCCAGTTACCCTGACTTTAAGAGCCCTGAAATAGTCTTGATTCTTCTCTTAACTTTTCCTATACTGCCCCACCGCCCCATGCATTAGCAAATCCTATCGATTTGCTTGCCTCTCAGGGTATTTTGAATATTATTACTACTTCTCACTCTGTTATTCCCAGTTCTTCTAAGGTTCACTTAGTTATTACTATTTGAAATCCTTGATAACTCCTCTCTAAATTAAAATCTATTTCTTAGCATGATGCATAATATCATATCTGATACTTACCTGCTTCTCTACTCTCATTCAATCCCTTACTTTACCTTCATAGGAAATTGTGTTCCAGCCATACTATATTACTTGTAGATCTCAAATGGGTCACATTTTGCCCTCATTGTGGTTTTGTATAGGCTGTGCTTTCTACCTGAGAATCTTAAAAGCTTTTTGTTTTGGAAAGATTTTAGAATTACAGAAAGGTTGCAAAGATGGTACAGAGGGTACCAATGTACCTTCACCCAGTTTTTTTCCCCCGATCTTATCATCTCACATTCTGTGGTACATTTGTCAAAACTAGGAAACCAGCGTTTCTACCTGGAATTTTTGTTTTCCTTTAGATTACCTGCTAATAAATACTACCATATCTTCTGTGAAACTGGTGTTTTCTGCTCTATGTTTCAGTCGCCCCTTGTAGATTTTCATACTACTTAACGGGAATATGAGTATGAATAAGACAGTCTTTGTACTAGCAAAGAAAGTCTTAGTGTTGCTTCATTCGAACAAATCTGTTTGAAAAAACTGTCATTCCACGTTTCAAATTTTATAACAGCTACTTGCCCACAAGAGTAGCTGACATATTGAATGTTTCAGTGGATTTGGGAGACAGAACATTTAAAACACTCAATGTCCAACAACCAGTTTTTTCCCTGATTGTTGAAACAGGCTTTTTTTTTTTTTTTTTTTTTTAAACCAGAGCACCATGTGTGGTAGCTTGAGTTCCGTAGTCATTGTTGTATGTGTGGGTGAAACATTGAATATTTGAACAGTAAAATCACTCAGCACTGTGAGATGCTTGTGTTAAGGGGAGTGAAGGCACTAAGACCATTTGAGGCAGCAGATTTGTCTCTCACCTTGTTCTCTGGGATAAACACTAAATGAGTGGAATATTGATTAGATGGTGCTTAAAATTACTTTCTCTGTTAGGGTAAAAGAATTTGTGTTTTAGTGAAAGGTGTGTGATTCTGTTGTATTTCTTTTCATTAAAAGTACTCTTTTGGGGCTTCCGTGGTGGCGCAGTGGTTGAGAGTCTGCCTGCCGATAAAGGGGACACAGGTTCGTGCCCCGGCCTGGGAAGATCCCACATGCCGCGCAGCGGCTGGGCCCGTGAGCCATGGCTGCTGAGCCTGCGCGTCCGGAGCCTGTGCTCCGCAACGGGAGAGGCCACAACAGTGAGAGGCCCGCGTACCGTAAAAAAAAAAAAAAAAAAGTACTCTTTTTCTCTCATTCTAAATTCTCATTGTACTTTCTATATTTTCTTTTTTAGATTTGTTTTTTATTCTTGACTGATGAATAATCAAAATCAAAGATAAAACAATTTTCTGTTAGAATTCTCATTATTGATTTTATGTCCTGAGCATTGAATCATTGCTGATTAAAATAAATTTGTGATATTTACTCTCTCACTTCTAGATACTACCAGGGCTTATTCTTTGTAGTTTTGAAGGAACCCAGGACAAAATGAATCTGTTAGCCTATTTGGGCCCTTGTAATTAAGGATAATCCTGGGTGGATTCATATCACAAAATCCCTTTCAATTTAAACCTGAGGACTTGGACCAGAACTTATTATCATTGCTGCTTTAACTGTAGTCACGTAGCAAGCAGTTCTAAAATTTGAAATGTGGAGTTTCTCAACAAATTTTTTTGAATAACCAGTACTAAACTGGGAATCCAAGGGCAAAGACTATTTTATTTATATCGTATTCCTTGAAGTATCTGACACATGGGACACAAATTATGCTTATTCAAAGTATGTTTTTATTTATTTTTAAAAATTTATTTATTATTTTTGGCTGCGTTGGGTCTTCGTTGCTGTATGTGGGCTTTCTCTAGTTGCGGTGAGCGGGGGCTACTCTTCATTGTGGTGTGCGGGCTTCTCATTGCGGTGGCTTCTCTTGTTGCAGAGCACGGGCTCTAGGCGCACGGGTTTCAGTAGTTGTGGCTCACGGGCTGTAGAGCGCAGGCTCAGTAGCTGTGGCTCGCGGGCTCTAGAGCGCAAGCTCAGTAGTTGAGGTGCACGGGCTTAGCTGCTCTGTGGCATGTGGGATCTTCCTGGACCAGGGCTTGAACCTGTGTCCCCCGCATTGGCAGGCAGATTCTTAACCACTGCACCACCAGGGAAGCCCTAAAGTATGTTTTTAGGATAGGTGTTAGGAAATACAGGGATGACATCTAAAATTGAAAAGAAAAATAAGTACTGCATGGCTTAGTCTATGGCAGTACTGTAGAATGGAAATATGTGTGACCCAAATGTGTTGTTTAAAATTTTCCAGTGCTGTGTTAAAAATAATTGAAAAAAGTGAAAATAATTTAAGTAATATCTTTGACTTAACTGATTATATCATTTCAGCACCTTATCAATATACAGTATAATTAATAAGATGTTCTGCTTTTTTGGTACTAAATCTTCCAAATTTGGTGTGTATTTTATACTTAACACTTTTTAATTCAGACTAGCCACAATTTAAGTGCTCAGTAGCTGTATGTGTCTAATGACTAAAATGTATTGGACAGTGCAAAACTAACCCATTAGGGCAATTCTACTTCATCACCCTTAATTCAGGTGCTAAACAATTCATCTTTATTTAATTTATTTTTCTAACCATTTTTTAAAAATCGAAGTATTGTTAATTTACAGTGTTGTGTTAGCTACAAGTGTACAGCTAAGTGATTCAGTTATACATACATATATATATAAAATGTATATATATTCTTTTTCAGATTATTTTCCATTATTGGTTATTACAAGATATTAAATATAGTTCTCTTGCTACACAGTAGGCTTTGTTGTTTATCTGTTTTATATATAGTAGTGTGTATATGTTAATCCCAAACTCTTAACACCACCCCCATCTTCATCTGTATTTAGATTTCATAAAATTTGCAGTTGGAGAAGTAGATTCACACACTCAAGTTTTCCAAACATATTTAAAACTTTTTCAGTAGTTAAACTGAATATCAGGTTTTAAATTAAAAATTATTAAGGAAATACAAATAAAAACCACGATGAGATAACACTTCATACTCACTAGGATGGTTTTAATAAAATAAATGGAAAATAACAAGTCTGGGCAAGGATGTGGAGCTATCCTTGTATAACCTTCTATTTGTTTATACATTGTGAATACACTGAATACCACTGAATTGTATACTTTAAAATGCTATGTTATGTGAAATTCACCTCAACAAAATTAATAAAATTAAATAAAAATAAAAGTTCAGTTTCTTATAGTAGCCTTATTTAAAATGTTAAGTAGCAGCATCTGGCTAGTGGCTTCTGTAGTAGACTGTGGTGTTCTATGGCAATGTGGTAATCTACAGAAGACAGAAGCTTTAAAAACCATTATTCTTTTCTGGTACTCAAAATACGTGTAGTAAGTTTTTAAATTCTAAGAATTCAGCATCCGTTAGATGCTAAACTTCTCATGGTCAGAATCTGTAGCTGAACGTTCTTGATGTAGGCTATCTGAGGACCACACTATTGATAGGATTGTAAGAATTAAATGAATTGGTAAGCACTGAATATGGCTAATTGCTTCTTTTCAGGGTTCCCATAACACTCTGTGCCTTACCCCTGACTATAGTCCTTTGAAGTTGTTGCTTTGTATGTATGTCTTGCTGATCACATGTAAGCACTTTCAGGGCAAGAACTGTGTCTTAATCATCCTTATACTTCTAGCATCTTACATAGTACTGAATATAGAATAGATAAGTATTTGAACTAAAATCTTGAGTCATTCCTCTGCCTCTTAACCTTTTGTTAGCAATTCTGAGTACAGTTAGAGCCCGTAACATGTCTCTTGTATATTGAAGTAAATAGAATAATTATTAATGGCACTATATAAGGATTTTGCTGTGAAATGTCTTAGCTAGCATTGGTTTTTGTCAGAATCTATAAGCCAGTGTATTTAGAAATACCTGTGATTTGCAAGATGCTTCTGGTAATATATATATATTCATGAAAGTATGTTCCTGCCTTCAAAATGCATGGAAAAGATGAGTTAGGATAAATTATCTAATTATGCTCTGAAAGTGTGAGGATGTCCTCAAAAGAGGATGAGCTCCCTTTCACATGGGCAGATTTAGAGAGATTTTGTGAATAAAGTTATAATCTCAACTAAGAGAGGGTTGTAGTGTGTTTTTAGAAGTTTAAAATGGTAGAGGTACGGTACCTAGATTGAAAGAAAGAGCCTGGAAGCATGTGGATTTTTTTGTGGTATTATCTAGAAAAATGTAATTAAGTTGAACCACCTGGGAATAATGTGATGGATACATTTAGTAGCATACGTGGCAAATTTGCGTACTTGTAGTTTTGTTTTCAAGTCAGAAACTAAGCAACTTTAATAACTCACTAATAGAAGGCCACCAGCAAAATCCAGCTGTGGATTTTGCTATTTGGGGATCGTTTTGGAAAATGTTTGTTTTAATTAGTAACATTCATTTGTTAGAAGACCTGCAAATACTATTTTCTAAGATCTAACTAGAAATCACACACTTGCACTGTAGCTAATTTGAGCATTGTAATTTTAGTGATATCCAAACATTCTGCATTCATTGTTGGAATAGCAGATCTGCCAGGTGACTTGGGTAGTTAAGTTGACCTCTTGTTTTCTCAGTCTTGCAAGTACAGAAGGCTGAGGAGGCAGTATTTAATGGAACTTATAGAGGGTTGCATAAGACCAACCCTGAGCATACAAGTTATCTTCTCTGAGCGACTAGATCCAGTAGTTTAAAAGTCAGTATTATTGTATTTCTTTCTTGTCTGTTAAAACAGTGTAGAGCAGTTGGGAGCCTGATGAAGGTTTTGAAGTAGCATATATCTTTTTTTTTTTTTTTCTTGCGGCTCCGTGGCTTGTGGGATCTCAGTTCCCTGACCAGGGATTGAACTCGGTGAAAGCCTGGAATCATAACCACTAGGCCACTGGGGAACTCCCTGAAATAGCATATATCTTAAAATAAAAATAACTTTGAAAATCCAGGAATCCCAGTAATTGTTCGATTATCTTATTCTTTGATGTGAAAAGAACTTACTGCTCCTCTTAGAAAAGTGATTAACCTCCAGGTTTTTCTGGGAAGAAGATTCCACTATTTTTGTCTTGCACATGGTGGGAAGAGCAGTAAACTAAGGAGTCATGAAAGTTTCCAGGCTCTGTCACTGGTTAATCTGTATTTTGTGCAACCTATAAAGTGAAAGGGTTGTACTAGTCCCTCATAGATCCTTTCTGGAATTAGTTCTGTAGTGTTACTGATTTACTTCTGAAAATATGAAATATTCACTCGTTCATATTTTGCTTCTATCCTATACAGCATCCCTGACATTTTTTTAAATTTTTTTATTTAGTGTGTTGTTGGTGGCTGCAATGCCAGCTTTGCTTCTCAGGGAGGGCTAGCTCGCCATGTACCCACACACTTCAGTCAGCAGAACTCCTCAAAAGTTTCTAGCCAGCCAAAGGCCAAAGAAGAATCTCCTTCTAAAGCTGGAATGAACAAAAGGAGGAAATTAAAGAACAAAAGACGACGCTCATTACGTAAGTGTCTCACTGAAAATCAGTGTGTATTAGATGGTTTTGTTTTTGTCTTGGGCTTTCATGCAAATTCAGTTTTTACCATTCTTCAACTCTGCTTATCTGTTTTTGTTAACAGTAATGAACAGATAGGATCTTGGTCTTTCACTGTGAGAATTCAGTGATGTATGTTTTACCTCTAGTAGCTAAGGGAATGTAAGTATATGTGGCCTTAGAATCCAAGCTCTGTAATTAGATTTTGAGGGCTACTTTGATTCTCTTCTAAATTAAGACCAATTATGGCAGTGTTGGTATTTCTGACAATATTTTAGAAAATCTGAATGTTAAAGATAAAAATCAAGTAAAAGTTAAGTAACCTGTCTGCTCCGAAGTGGTGTGTGTGAATAGCGAAGCTCTGTGTAGTCTGTGTCTCTACTTAACAGTCTTGCTGTGACACACATGTACAATGGTTATGGGCTTACTCATCAAATTATGCGATGTATCCTTGATATTTAGGATAGAACATAATTAGATGATTGTATACTTTTGAACCGCAGGCTAAGAGTCTCTATTTTTGTCGTCTTCAAAGGTATTTCATTATACAGCTCATTAAAAAAATGGTTGGGCACCCAATCTTAACTTGTGTATTTATACAGTATATATAGGTAACACTGCTAGTGTGCATTATAATTACCAAGAAGGAATACTGAAAAACAGAGATGAAAAAAATCCAGAAGTGATATTATTTTCTTCCCCACTCTATTGGATCATGACACACACCTGGTTTGGAGACTGTTATTTTAGTTGAGCATTCCTGACACTTTAATAGTGGACATAACATGGTTAAGGTCTGAATGCATAGAATCTGAAATTTGGGAGCTTTTATTATTCTGAATTTAATTCAAGTGATGACTTCTGTGTTTGAATCTTGAGTGAGGAGTGATATATTTGAATGATTTAGAGGGGTGAGTTATTGTTATTTTCTCTAAGTGCTTATCCTTCTCAGGAAAAAGCATATTTGGAGAGCATGGAGAAAGTATACATTTTTCCCCCTAGTAGCAACAGATCAAAATAGGAAGGGGATTTGTTTCTCAGCTTTATGTAAAATCGTGACTTTTTTCTCTCCCATAAATCTCTCTTTTTAAATTTTTTTTAATTTTTTTTAACTGATTTCCCATTGTCATTGCATTCTTAGTCTTGTGGGTTCTGTTAGTTTATCACTAGCTGGCGTTTTGTTTATTTCCTTTTGAGCAAAAAATCCAATGAGGAAAGAGCTATTCATGTTGTTTTATTGAGTATGCCAGCTGTTAGATTTGTGTAGATGTACAGTGAACTCCATGAATAGTAGAGATAATTTCACTCCACATAGTGGTAAGTCAGAATAGTGTGGTAAATCAGCATACATGTAATTCAGAGTATGCTGTACCAGGAAATCAAGCCATTTCTTTTATTGGCGGTAAAATTTACTTTTTTTTTTTTTTTTTTGCGGTACACGGGCCTCTCACTGTTGTGGCCTCTCCCGTTGCGGAGCACAGGCTCCGGACGCGCAGGCTCAGCGGCCATGGCTCACAGGCCTAGCCGCTCCGCGGCATGTGGGATCCTCCCGGACCGGGGCACGATCCCGTGTCCCCTGCATCGGCAGGCGGACTCTCAACCACTGCTCCACCAGGGAAGCCCTAAAATTTACTTTTTAATTACAGATGATCTTGAGATATTTTACATATATTAGAAAGCTCCACAACTGTAAAATAATAAATTCTTTTTCCTTACTTTGAACAGTGTTTTTCTTAGGAATAAAAACAACATGTTTATAATAATATTAGTGGGATAAAAATAGAAATTTTAAAAATGTTTTTATCAAATATTCAATGTTTAACTTTGTTATGATCATACTAAAAGATTGCTTACTCTAAGTTTGTGAATTTATTTTTTAAAAAATTGTGTGAGCATATTAATCAAAACTGCGTTATGACTGAAGGCATTTTTCATATACATTTATTTTACTTATTCATAATCTATAGCTGTTATATTTCCATTTCTCAAATAAGGAAACAGTCTAAGGTAGATCAAGCAGTTTGTGCAAAGTCACATTGCTAATAACTGGTGGCATTGAGAGTTAGAAAGAATTTTGGTGGACTCATTGGCATTAAAAATGTATTTATGGTGGGACTTCCTTGGCGGTCCAGTGGTTAAGACTCTGTGCTTCCCCTGTAGGGGGCACAGGTTCACTCCCTGGTCGGGGTACTAAGAGCCCGCATGCCAGGCAGCAGGGCCAAAAAATTAAAAACAAAAACAAAACAGTATTTATAATTTTCTTAGATTATTGTTAGAAGAGTTATTCTTTTTCTTTTTCTTTTTTTTTTTGCGGTACGCGGGCCTCTCACTGCTGTGGCCTCTCCCGTTGCGGAGCACAGGCTCTGGACGCGCAGGCTTAGCGGCCATGGCTCACGGGCCCAGCCGCTCCGCGGCATGTGGGATTCTCCCTAACCGGGGCACGAACCCGCGTCCCCTGCATCGGCAGGCAGACTCCCAACCACTGCGCCATCAGGGAAGCCCTAGAAGAGTTATTCTTAATCAAGAAAATGCTTGTCAAAAATTCCAAAATAATATGACCACTGTGTCAAATCTGGAAAAATTTTTGATTACATTATTAATGTAAAATGTTCATGAAATGTATTTCATGTTTGGCTGAGGTGAATGAGATCTGTGTGTAGTGCACAGATGGAGACATTTATCAGATTGTTGAAAATGTAGGACTGCTGCTCAGGAGAGATGCTGGAGTAAAATATAAAATTATATGAAAAAGATAGTAGCTGAAATATGCAATCATGCGGTTGGAGGCTAGAACCTCACACACCAAGGGGCAGAATTAACCCACACTTACTCACTGGTTGGAGTTCTGCTTTTGTATATCCTTACCTTGTTAGCTAGGTTCTATGTTTTGAAAGCAAAGAAGATCTTGCATTTAAACACTGGATAGGTACTTATTCGTTGTTTCAGTCTTTTTTACTTATTACATATTTTTGTGGAAAATGGACTACTAATATGGCTGCTTGGAGACTGTTATATTTTTCTAAATATTCTTTACCTCTTTTATATTGACTTTTAGCACGACCACATGATTTCTTCGATGCACAAACACTGGATGCGATAAGACATCGAGCCATATGCTTTAACCTCTCAGCTCATATAGAAAGTTTAGGGAAGGGACACAGTGTTGTTTTTCATAGTACTGTAAGTATTCGATTTTATTTTTCAAATATTTCCCACAATTTGACATTTTAATGATTATGTTGAACTTTTTAGCCTTTAATTTGAACTATTTAAGTATATTGGGGTGGCATTTGGGCTACTAGGCATTTGAAGATCAGTCTCTGACCTTAAGTAAACTAGGTGTCTTTTCTGACCTCTGGTTTCCTTGCAGGTAAAGTTAGAGCATTAGACTTCTTTTAACTCACATCCCTATGTGGTGCATGCTCCTCCATCACCCATAAAATGCACATCTAAAGTTTGTGTTAAATGAAAGGTTTATGAAGGAGGGAATTTTAATCTGTTTTGTTCTGTGAATGTATTCCAAGTGTCTAGAACTGTGCCTGGCACATAGTAGGAACTCAGTGTATTTGTTGAATAACTATGTTGTTCTACTTGGAAAAAGAAAAGTATTGAATTTGAAAAGGCAATAATGAATTTATTTTTAGTTAACTAGGAGTTAATAGAGAGCTGTTCTTTCTTCTCATGCCCCCTGCCATTTTTATTATCCAGTCATCTTTATATTGCTATAGTTTGGTGTAGGTCAGTTAGTAGAAATAAACTTTAGACCAGACTTTTGGTGATTTGAATCCCTGGAAAGAGAGATTATTTAATTTTGCCTGTAGAAATAGAAAATATACTAAATTTAGGTTTTATTTTTATATTCTAATCAAAATGCATGAGAATTTAAATATAAAAGATCAGTATTGATATCTCTACTGGTTTGAATCTCTTATTCTTCCCATCTCCTCTAATAATGAGGTTTTCTTATATTTTCATTTTTTCTTTTATGTATACTTACAATTCAAAATGCCCAATTTTGATTTTGATTCCCCAAATTACAGGCAAGAAGGTAGAAGATTAGACACAAAGGAAAGGGAATCTTTTCTGAGATTGGAGCACATAATGGTGTGAGTTTGGGTTTAAGGAAAGTTGTACCATACTTACGCTCTTTTAAAGAATGTTGTAAACATAGTTATCTAAATAAGAATGAAGACAAAGTAAAAATGTCTGTGCTGGGAATTTTGTTGGGATTCAGCAAGATCAGGAGCTTGCTCAACAGTGATGGTTAAAGTCCTCCTTTGGAATTTGATAACATACGTTTATGATTTGGTAGGTCTATAACACTTTTTTTTTTTTTTAAGTTGAAAGCTAACATTTATTATCCAAGTTTACATTTATGTATTGTTAATAGGAAATAGAAAATATTAATCATTTTATAAGTTGAAATAAGTGGAGGATTGACTGTAATCATAAAATATTTCATGATTTGATAAAATAGACTTTTAATTATCTTACTGAATAAAAGCATGTCAGATAAAAAATAAGTTAATTTTTTTATCCATGAGTTTTTTTTAATTGAAGTATAGTTGATTTACAATATTGTGTTAGGTTCATGTGTACAGCAAAGTAATTCAGCCGTATATATACACATATATACACACATGTAATTTTTTCAGATTATATTCCATTATAGGATATGACAAGATATTGAATATAATTCCCTGTGCTATACAGTAAATCCTAGTTTCTTATCTGTTTTACATATAGTATTTTGTATCTGTTAATCCCATACTTCTAATTTGTTCCCCCTTCCCTCCCTCTCCCCTTTGATAACCATAAGTTTGATTTCTATTATTATTTTTCTTTTTTAGTCAGTAAGATGTGGTCACCAAACCCAGAGTTGGCATTAGGGATAATTTGTTAATTTACTTAAATATTGAGCACCTACATGTGCCAGGTACTAATGATACAGCAGTGAACAAAACGGGCTAAAACAAAACAAGAAACCATGCCTACACTCCAGTGGAAGAGACATGATAAACAAGATAAATTAGTAAAATTAAAAACTTAAAAGGAAAAAAAAAAAACACAACTTAAAAGGAAGTGAGGGTATGAGCCATTCCGTCATTAGGGGGATGAGCATCATAGCCAGAGGCAAAATCAAGCATAAGATCCTCAAGTGGGGACATGCAAGTATGTCTGCAAAGCCATGAGGAGGCCAGTGTGGCTGGAGGAAACAAGTGCGGCAGAGAAAGTAGGAGCAGTCGGAGAGGCAATGGGGAGAGTGTTGTTGGACTGAGATGTTGACTTTTGTTCTATGTGTATTGGGAAGCCATTGGAGGAGTTTGAGTAGCCATGCTCTATTGTGATTTCTTTTAAATAAAATTTTTATTGAGATATAATAAATACAGACCCACCCATTTAAAGTATACAAGGGAATTCTCTGGCGGTCCAGTGGCTCTCACTGCCGGGCCTAGGTTCTGTCCCTGGTCAGGGAACTAAGCTCCTGCAAGCCACGCAGCACAGCCAAAAAAATACATATGCAATTCTGTGAGTTTTGACGGTTGTACTTACCTATGAAACCACCACACCACCACAGTTGAGCTGTAGGACAGTCCTGTCACGCAGAACATTCCTGGTGTAGCTCATCTTCCTGTAGTCCATCTCGGCCTCTGCCCCCTGCCTTAAGAGAACTCACTGATCTCTTTCCTCTCATGCAGGTTTTAATGTGCTCACTCTGGTTTCTGTACTGAGAACAGATTATAGGTCAGGGTTGGGGTGAGAAGGGATCAGTCTTTTCAGTATCTCAGGTGAGAAGAGGTCAGAATGGTTGAAGTGGAGATACTAAGAAGGGTTAGATTTTGGATATCTTTTGAAAGTGGTATTGACAAGAATTATGGATGGATCAGATGTCAGGTATGATAACGAGAGGAAAGGATGACTCCAATGTTTTTGGCCTGGGCAGCTAGCCAAAAGGATGGAGTTGCCATATAATAGAGGCTGTGAGGTGAGCAGATTCGGGGAGAGGGGAGTATCAAGAGCCATAATTTCGGCACATTCTAAACATCTCGTGCTTCTGTCATGTAGGCACAAGGATTTAAGAGTTTGAGCTTAGAGGAAAGGTGTGGCTACAGGTAAGAATAGAACTTTCTAGCATATTAGTGTTATTTAAAGGTATCAGACTGGATAAGATCACCTAGGAAGTATTAAAGAGAAAAGAGAAGAAATAGAGGATTGAGGTTTGGGGCCTATCAACATTTAATGATTTAAAGGGCAATAAATCTGATGAAATAATGGTCTAGTAATGAACAAGTATCTCTACATGTTAGGGAATAGAGGCGATGATGATAAATAAGGTTGTGTTTTAAAAAATGAAGCATCAACTTCATGCTTTCATTAGAGCAGCTTTTTGGATGAAATCCTTAGGCTCACCGTGGGAGGAGTAAAGATAATCAAAAAAATGAAGGAACTAGAAATGTGATATTAGGAGTCTGGAAGAAAACTTAAAATTTACTCAGAGTGAAAATAGTCTGAAGATGAAAATAGGTTTTCGAGCTGTAGAAAACATCTGAGAGGATTTAAGAACATGATTGATTACCTGTGTTTATCATAAACTTTAAAAACCTAGGAATAAGAGTGATTCACACCCCCAAGCGACATTGGGGTGGCAGAGGTACCTTGACTGAGGAAAAGTCACAAAGGTGTAGTATAATCTGAAGAATGCTTTTTCCTGGGGGAAGTGGAAGGAAGAAACATCCCTAATGGGAAAAGGTCTTCTTGGGGCCAGGTGAGGAGGTTCTCTAAGGTTCCCTGAGTGTGACTGGAAAGGTTGGTGGGGGCAGTTCGTGTTAAACAGTAGTCAGATGTTCAGTGCTAACTGCAAATGTAAGTTTCCTCGTTACCAAATTAACTTTTATAGGAAATAACCATATTTGTAGTGAAAAGATTTGCATAAAAGTATTTATGTGAGGTACTACGCCGTGCAGTTTGCCTAATTTGTCTTCTTTAATTGAAACATTTTCTTTTGAGCCGCCTCCAGAAGAGGTCAGCAGAATCCTAGTTACCAGTCAGTTGGTTTGCTGCACTTGGTTGCATTGCATTATTTTTATATCTTACTTCTTTGTAGAGGTACTTTGTTTTAGCATCTACAGATCTGTCTTTGAGCTTTTTAATTGATTCCATTATCGAGTCTAGAATTAGGGTACTTAACTATAGGTTTTTAAATAATGGGACCAGAAACTTTTATATTTGTATGAAGTACTGTTTTTACTTCTAATATGTTTTGAGAATGACACATAACATTACTTTGTGAGGCTGTTTGGAAGTTAAACTTGGTAAAAATATTGAGATTTAGATTATTAAAGCACTAAAGAGCTAATTTGGTTAATATGGCAGTTCTAAGAGTTAATAAAATACCATTTTGATCGATTTTTAAAAATCGTTACCTTAGTTTTCTGAATCTGGTAATGAGTGACAAGCATATTGGTTTTACTACACTTATGTAGGTCTTTGTGTTCTGGTTGATCCACACTTTAACTTAGGTAGATTCCTAACTGAACTGAACACTGATTGGTTAATGTTTCATTTAAAATAACAGAAATCAACCAACAAACAGAAAACTCCCAAGCAAACGACAAATACCTTAATCCTAAAAAGGAGACCTCTCCCTTTCTAGCATTATTTTTTCTTTACTCTTCATTTGTCCTTTAAAAGTATTTCAGCCAATATGGATTCTTGGTTGGCAGTCTGGCTCAGCTAAAGACTTTGTAGAGAGTAAAATAAATAGCATTTTCAAAGATAATATGGTTTTAGTATTTGGCTGTACAAAGCTACTTCAGTTCCTTTTTTCTTTTTCTTTTGTGAAAATATATGATCAAAGGTGGGAAATTGCTACAAACCAGGGCAGAACAAGATGTTGTGGTGGTAATATCTGGTCCAGGACATGAAAACTTAAGTTCTTGATTAGGACCAAAAGCGTTTTTTAAACATATTAAAATGATCTTTTATAAATAGTTTTATGATTTCTTTTATATCATTGCTAGGTAATAGCTAAGAGAAAAGAGGATTCTGGAAAGATAAAACTTTTGCTTCATTGGATGCCTGAAGACATGTAAGTATTTGGAATACTATATATATAACTAATAAACTGATCAGTCTTATTTTTATTAAAATCTTATACTCAAAAATTACTTAAGCTATTGGGTTCAAAGTAAAAGACTTTAAAGAAATGAAACCACGAAACATTTTGAGGTCGTCAGCCTTAAAAAGATAATCTGTAAAAGCTCTTAAGAGTACCTGGCTCAAGGTATAAGCTTTAAAACTAGCTTTTAAAATTGTTTTTAATGGAAGCTGTTAAAGCAATTTTTAATCATTTTTAGGATGTGATTATTTTTAGAATTTTTAATGACCCTCAAGTAGGATAGGGTGCAAGCAACCTTATTTGTGCCTTTGTTTGAATCATTTATTTTAAAAATTTCTAAACATTTTCCAGCACACAATTAATGATAGTTTATAGAAAAAAACAGTTGGTCAGTTTTCCAGGAGTGTTAAATTTTTCTTTTGAGTTTTAGTACCATTTTATTAGAGCAATTCTGGTCCAAATGCTCCTTAATTTAATTTCATGTTCAATTTTCCTTTTATTCTCAAAAATAATTTTTTTTGTTGTTGCAAAAGGTAATGAAGATGTATCATAGAAATCTTATCAGCATCAAGAATAGAATAAGTTCACATGAATGGAATCTCATTAAAAATTAATAATATGTGGTTAACACTTGTTATTAAATATTTTTCTGTAATATTGTTTCCCAAACTCCAGTCTAAAGAGATGTTAATGAATCTGATATGAATTAAGAGCTTTAAAAGTAGATTTGGAAGATTACAATGCATGTTAGCATATTGAAGTAAAGAAATCTCTTTAGCTTTTTAAAAATCCTGTGATTGTCAAACTTCTATTAGTGTAGAACATATTTTCCACTTCCTTTTACCCCTGCCCCTTCCATGTTTTAGGGAAATGCTACTCTAAAATACTTTGAAATAGCGCGTAATATTTATTTAATGAACTCCTTTTTACCGAACATTAAAGTTACCCATTTTTCTCTACTGTTAAAAAAAGAGACATTAAAATGTCTTTATTTACAAAGTATGCAAAATGTTATGGGTTTTGATACTCATCGCCTTCCCGAAAGTTTGTACCAATTTCTGATCTCATCTACTGCATTAGAGAGCTTATTTCCCTGGCTTATTATCAGCACTGGCTATTGGCATTCTTACATTCTTCATTTCTTTGATTATGAGCAAGATAATTTAAAAACTGTATCTTTGGTGAATTAATGGTTTGTGACCTTTGTCTCCCTTGTTCCTTTTTACCTAATGAGTGTTCACTTGTTTCATATTGATTTGTAAGAGCCCTTTTTATATTAAGTTTATAAACAGTTCCTTTAAAAAATATCATATTCAAATATCTGTATTCTTAGTATTTTGGAAATCGATCAATCCAAATATCAAAATCATTTTATTTGAATTTTTGTATAGGATTAAATTTTTTTAAATTCAGGATGTTGGTTGTATGTGCCTTTTTTTTAAAGTGGAAATTAATCTGGTGGGGTTTTTATTTCTTATTTCTTCAGAAAGAGACTAGGTGTCAGATTTTCATCAAGTTAAGCTCAGATATAGTTCCACTTAGCAAACTAAAAGGCAGACAGTGTGTTCTAATATTTGTTTCTAAGTCTGATGTGGCTTTGCCATCAAAAATTTATAATTCAGGGCTTCCCTGGTGGCTCAGTGGCTAAGAGTCCGCCTGCCGATGCAGGGGACACAGGTTCGTGCCCCAGTCCGGGAAGATCCCACATGCTGTGCAGCGGCTGGGCCCGTGAGCCATGGCCGCTGAGCCTGCGTGTCCGGAGCCTGTGCTCCACAACGGGAGAGGCCACAACAGTGAGAGGCCCGCGTACCGCAAAAAAAAAAAAAAATCATAATTCATTTCCAGATTTATGCCTAAAATTTCACCTTGCCATTTTTTTAGCTGGGACTCTACATCCCACTACTTAGATCACTGAGTTTCCTTGGCATCTGAGAATCTCGTTAACCTAGGTGCCCCAGTCAGACTAGCAGAAAAAGCTGGGTAATGTGAAGGGTAAATTTAAAATTAATGTTATTTTATATATGACTTGTTTTTTAATTCATAGTCTGCCTGACGTGTGGGTGAATGAAAGTGAACGACATCAGTTAAAAACTAAAGTAGTTCATTTATCAAAGCTACCCAAAGATACTGCCTTGCTTTTGGACCCAAACATATACAGGTAATTTAATTCTTGCTTTGATGTTTTATTTTTTTGAATTGTAATCTTAAATCTCCTTAAATTTTGGATATAAAGTTAGGACTTAATTTTTAAGTACTGAATTTCAGTATCAAGCATATCTTGCTTTCTGGAGTTTCATATATGGAAATTACATCACAATGATTTATAAATTGTAGACTAGAAGGGTAATATTTTGGTAAAGTTTATATGCCAGGTTAATTCCAGATTTACCTTAAATAGCTTAAATTGTGGTATACATAGTGTTTTGAAAATAAGTTCCTTTTGTTTAAGTAGGTAATTCTTTTTTATAATATCACACGTGTTGACCTGGGAATATATCGCATGTGCCCTAAATACCATTAATGGTTGAAGTTCTTAAACTTGTACTCTCGCCAAACTTTTCAAAAGAGCATTTTAAATATTACTGTGTTTTTATTTAAGAGGTAGCTTGGAGTGTTCACGTTTCTAACAATTTTCTGATCTGACCTTTGTTTTAGTGTGCTGTGCATATGAAGGTATAGGGGGGGAAGGAGAAGAGACCAACATTACTGGCTATGTGCTGAGTCACTGTGCTAGGTGCTTTACATATACTTCATCCTCACAGCAGTCCTGTGAAGTAGGTGTTCCTATGTCTGTTTTACAGATTGGAAATCTGAGGCAAGAGGTTAAATAGCTTAAATCTGAGGCAAGAGGTTACACAACTAGGATGTGACTGAACTCCATACTGCCTCTATCCACATGACATATACTAGGGTGATTAAAAAAGTGGTGAAAATGTTTAAAAGGCACTCTTAATGAGTGAACTTTATATATTTTAAAAAGGAATTCTAGTTTAGTATAGCAATAGGTTGGGTAAGAGTAAGATGACATAAAAATTGATAATCCCAAATGTGAATTTTAGCTATTGTAAAGGTACTATGTCTTATGCCAAATTTTGAAACAATTAAATACTTTGAGGTTTTGTTCATTCCATGACTCAACTTTTTGGAATGTGAAGCATCTTCTGAGAATGAAATTCTCACATAATGGGCCTTGCGGTGTGTGGAAACATTGAGACTCTTCCAAACTTTTAAAGCATCTTTTGGTGAAGGTCCTAAATGTAATGAAAACTTGTTTTTTGTGGGTTGAGCTAGGTTAGCAAGAGATTAACTAGCAGAGAGAATAGTGAAATGACCTTAAAGGAAAAGATCGAGGGACGTTCACTACCAAAAATATGAGAGTTATGATTTACCTTTCTCTTTATAAAGAAAAATAATTGAATATTCTTTATTTATTGGCACCTAATTTAGGGTTTATTTCTGCTTATTCTTTGAAGGGAGTGATTAAAATTTGCATTCTAAAAGAGTGGTATTTGGGGAGAGCCAAGACTGGTAGTAAACATGCCTTAAGCAGTGAGTTGACAAAGGGGCATGAATCTTAATTATAAGATTGAGACTAACTTCTGTGTTTCTGCCCTGCATTCTACTTCCCACTCTCAAAGGGTCTTCCTTTTTCACAGAATCAGCTTATTTTTGCTGTTCTTATGCTATATAGGAAACAATTAAGATATTTTGGTGAAAGTGACAAATAAATATCATTCAAGCTCAGAACTGATGTCCAGAAGTACATAGGACTTTCATCACCTGTTTTCAGGGTATAATTCTGCAATTATTACTGATTACTGGAGTAATGAAGATGTTCTTAAGATATATTTGGTGCTTCTGTGGTGTTAATTTTCTTTAGCTGTAAACCAGCCTCCACCCCATCTTAACATTTAATCTTGAGTCTAAACTTTCATGCTTCTACTATTCTGGAAATTAGAATCAAGTCTACTCTAAAGTGGTACAGAGTCGTAGAACCCACTACATTTGCCGTGGTGTAACATCTTAGCAATGCCTGGATTTTGACTGGGAAAACTTGTGAAATTAAGAGGGGACAAAGCAATTATTCTAATTTGTTTCAGGAGAAATAACTTGACAGCTTATGCGCATCTCAAAATGAAAGCATGACAAACTTGACAGCTTATGCGCATCTCAAAATGAAAGCATGACAAACCTTCCAAAAATATATTAACTTCAAAATGAGAGTAAAAAGGACATATTTATTTGAGGTTTAAACATTAGTTTTAAAGTATGGTTAAAATGTATGTGTTAAACATGAGATTCTTTTTTAGAAACACATTATCAGGCTACATAAAAAGGATTTCTTAACAAGCTATATATATTATGTAACTAAATTTATATCCATCATGTGAATGCTTTGGAAATAAATTTTCATGGTGATCAGTGATCATCACATTGCCTATTTCTTATACATATTTGTATTTTTGAAGCACTTAATGTGTTTTTCATTCAATTGAATAAAAGAATACTCCTTTTTCTCTTTTTCTAGAACAATGCCGCAGAAGAGGTTGAAGAGGTAAAAAATAAATAAATACATAAAAAGCAAACAAGCGGGGACACCTGCAGTCTTAGTCACTGACAATGGGTTTAGTAAAAGTTGCACATTAGATTCAACCCCCTTCCTTTTTTTTCCTTAAATCCAGTATTTAGAATAATATTTATGCTTAGTGTAAACATTCTGTGAATGAAGTAGGCTCTTCTGTGGAATATATTAATATATTACTGTATATCCACATTTTCATGGAATGGTACTGTGGGAGACTGAGCAAACACTCTTCTGGCAACTTAGTAGAACAGCTTCTTAAAGGCTTTGCATGCTTGCTGCTTTAAGCTGCCTTTTTTTTTTTTTTTTTTTTAAACCCTTTAGTGATTACAGTAGTTTATATTGAAAAGAAAACCAATTACAACATGTGCCCTTAAAAATACCAAAAGCACTGTAAGGATATTTGTCTTGACAGTGTCTATTGATTTGAAGTCATATAAGGAAATATTTAGACAATGAAAATTATCAAAAGATAATTTACCTTTCAATTATGATAAATAGATGTGATTGGTTGCCATTTGTGTTCTTTTGCAGAACTCTGATAAGAAAAGTGTTCAATTTGTATTTAAGCAAACAGTGAACGACATTTGCAATCAACTAAAAATTCGTCTATCGAATTAGGGCTGAAAATTTCTGTTAAAGAGTGTTGCAGTATGTCTGGTGGCTCCCCTTTCAGGACTAGGGTTTTCTCATGGAGTACAGTATGTTAATATTTACCTATATAACTAATCTGTTAACGGTTTTTGAAAAACCTTTATTTCAAATTATTTGAATAATCCTCATATTTTCATTTTAACCTATATAAGCCTCTAATTTTTTTTTTTTTCTGAGGAAAGCATTTGGTTATGAGTTGTTTTTTCTTAACATAAGAAAAATTGTATTTTTTTTAAAAGTATCTTCAAACTGAATCCTTTATGCACCAAAGTTGGTTTTGAAAAGGAAAATAAAATCACTTTCTTGCTTGGTAAGCAAGAAGCCATATGGATTTTTTTTTTAACTTACAGAAATGGAAATATGTGTAACTTGTTAGTATTGTATCAAACAAATGTTGCATAGAGATAATAGAACATTGCTTGTAAATAATTCAGCAGATTTGTAATATATTTTTATATTATGAAATGTACTGTAGATGTTTTTCTAGAGGCATGAAAAGTTAAATGTATATATTATGGGTAGAGATAATATTGAAGGATATTGTAATTCACTAGTGCTGCCAGAGGAATTGTTAATAAAGCACCTTCTTTAACAATAAATGTCTTTTGCAGACTTAAGGGACTATGTACTACTGTTAATATCTGTAAGAACAAAACACATTGAACATCCTTCCAGAAAGTCTTTGAGGGAGGACCTATACCCATAATAGAATTATGGCACTCATTTCTGACAGTGACCGTGAAATCAATTATTTCCTTACTGTTGGAAGGACATATTGTAAAGTATGTGGTTATATGCAGTCAAACTGCAGAAAATACTCCTGATTAAGGAGTTTTCACTTTACTACAGTGATATAAAAACCAGCAGTTTTTACACTAAAATTTTTTAAAGAAAGAATAGACAAAAATATAGAATTAATAAGCCTTTTGGTTCCAAAATGGGAAAGGTTCCATGATACATAAATCATTTCTCATACTTTAAAAAATTTTAAAAAAATAATAAAAATTATGGGAGACTTTATTCGTTAACAATGGGGTAAAGAGCTATATACGTGAAGTAAGTCATATAAAATTAAATGAAGTGCAAATAAAAGCACTGCTTCTATAAGACATTCTGGAATGGTTGTTTAATAAGGGTATTATTCATATGACTTGTAGCAAATGTGGTTTTATTTTTAAAAAGAAGAAAAGCAGTGTGTTTTCTTACTATTTTTTTGTTTTCTTTTGCTTAAGCACTTCATCAGTTGCTTTATTCTGTATCTGCGAAGTAATCTGCAATCTCCTTTGTTCTTTTTAAATTTTGATTTGTTATAAAATTGCCAAATAGAAGTGTTTCAGATATATAGTTTGTACTTGTATTTTTATTTTATTGCCTCATGTTCTTGTAAGTCATTCTTAATTGACCGATGATTGTAGACCTTGCCTGAGTATTTTTTCTAATAAAACAAAGCAAATCACATTTAGTTTCAAAATTGTAACAATTCAATTAAATTTTAAAACATCTAAAATATACATCTATATTCTTCAGGGGCACAGCGAATAGATTAGTTTTCCCATTGTGTAGAAATACTAAGATGTCAAAACCAAATTTCATGGTTATTGATTAGCCTCTGAGTACTCAGTCGCTCAAGATACTCTGCTGCTTATCTGACTTTGTTCTGATACTGTTTACACACCAAAAAGAATATTGAATTAAAATGAAATAGTTTTATAACTTGTATGTATACATATATACACACATGCAATTATGATTGGAAACAAGTGTGGAAATTTTTATTTTATAGTGTTCATTTAGTGATAGCTATCCATCTATATTATTTTTCCTACCACTGTGGCCCCCCCTGCCCCCCAATATATGACATATTTGTAATATGGCACCTAAAATAATTAGTCTCTCATTCAAAATCCATTGTCTTTTCAGCAGCAGGCAAAACTGCAGCTCACAGGCATACCCATTCATTTACTTGTGACTGCTTTCTCCCTGTTGTGGCAGAGCTGAGTAGTGACACTTTATTGCCTGCAAACTTAAAATACTTACTGTCTCACCTTTTAAGGAAAAATTTGCCAATCCCTGGTTATAGTTGATAAGTTGTTTTGAAAAATAAAGCTAGACCGCACAACTTATATTTTAATATGATAGTATTATCTTGGTAATAAAGCACATTAAATTTCAGTGAGTTGTTTAATATACATCAGAGTAGATATTGCCATATTAGGTACATGCGACAAATTTTTTTTTTTTTTTTTTAACTTTTACATTGGAGTTCTTAATAGTTACTAACATTTTGCCGTTTGTATTTTGTTTTACTAAATAGGACTAAATGAGATTTTGTAAATCAGATCATGTTTAAATCGTACGGCACATCTGCTCTATCTCAAAGAATCTTAGAAGTGGAAAATACTGTAAAATTTAAAGTTGTTTATTTTTCTAATAAACTTACTTTTTCATATATAAATCTTCCCTAAAGTAGACACACATTACCTCTGAATTTCAGATGAAAGGAAATTAAGATGGACAGTAATTGACTCTCAATGTGTATTTTAAGATTTGTTTTACTCTCATTTGAAAGCATTGATAATCACGTCAGTAAACCTTTGTGAAACTTTTTTCCCTTTCACACCTTAATAAAGTGTTTTAAATATGCAAGTATTCTTAAAAGGGTAGAATTTGCCACAGTTATTTAAGACCTCTTTTATTGTTTGCTGTTTGAATTCTTTTCTTAATACTGTATGGTTAATAAAAGTGTTAGCTATTTGAATAAAATATAAAAATGGGAAAATATGGTTTAAGTCTTTAAAATAGTTGATGGGGGGGCTTTTTATATGGTTACAACTATTTTTTTCTTTTTAAGTCTTTAATACCTCTGCATAAGTTCTCTAAAAGACAAAGAGAAATTCTTAGTTTAGGTAGGTTCTCAATTTGAAAAACTGATAACCTGTATAGCAAGGCCTAGGGTTGCAGACCTACAAGGAGATGCTTATATATATAGTCTTTATTAAAAAGGGAGCTGAATCATATATGTCATTTGAATGTCTTGGGGTTTTGGTGTTTTTTTTTTTTTTTTTTTGAGAGAAGTGGCACTTTTTTGGGGTTCAATGAAAAATATTTTTCTATTCTAAAAATGTATAAAGTATTTCTTAAAAGGTAACATTTTTAAAGAAAACGTCTTACATATTTTTCTTTTTTAATTATTAAAGAATCTGACCTAGTGGAGAATGTTTTGCAATTCCAGCACTATAGCTTTAATATAAATAAGGTTTGAGGATTTTTTTTTTTTTTAAGGGTTAGAGTCTTTTGTCATTTCTAATGGTATGAGCTTCAGTAGCCTTAAGAATGTGACAAAATGATGTATTATTTTAAATTAAAATTAAAAAAAAATGTTTACGTAGTCCAGTTCATTCTCTGAATCAGATTTGCCTGATATATAACACATGGTTCTATTACTCTGAAAATTAAAAAGGACTTGTAACCAGTTAGAGCAGGAATTGCAACCCATATATTTTTCTAGGTTTCTGCCATAGCTAGTCCCTAGCATGATGCATGGTACAAAATTAGTCTCTGAAATATTTGTTGAATGAGTATTGTAGGTGAATACTTGTTAAAGAAAGGTATTTTGGAGAGTACTGGTTGAAGCAATCTGGCTTAAACCACCCTCTGTGATAATATTTAACTTTATATATGAACCTATAAAGGGAACTATATTTCAGTTTGTCTAAACATTCTCAATGGAAAGAATTATTGATGTTATATTTTTACATACTCAGTTGTAATGTAAGTATTTTTAGTTTGTTTAATTTTGTTAAAATTGTCCTCAATCATGTTTTTGTGGAGGCCCCTCCTCCCTTTTTAGTTGAAGTATAGTTGATTTACAATGTTGTGTTAGTTTCTGGTGTACAGCAAAGTGATTCATATACACACACACATATTTGTAGAGCCCATTTTTAAAATAATTAAGACCTCAGTTATATTTATGATATGAATAACATGTTTTGAAGTAATAACACTATTTTAAAGGAGTTAAAATTCGCATTCGATTACTTTATCTTATTGTTTTCATCTCACAGCATTGTCACCCAAAGGACCTTTTTCCCTCTTCAGTATTTATAAGATTCTGCTAACGGAAAAGTTAAATTTTATAAATCTTACAAATTTATTATGAAATTGCCAAGGATTTATATGTTCCTGTTAAAGAAAACCATTTCAGAAATTCGTTTATATTTGGATGACTAATAAGTCTCATATAAGATTATTACATGTTTGAGGCAGTTTTCCTTTTAGAAAAGTAAAGTTTTTTGGGGTGAGTGTGTAGCTAGGGAAGAATAATAGATTGTAAAAGGTGAGCATTGTGAGCGTTTACTCTTGATAGCTGGGCCCAGTTCAAATAGTTTAGCATAAACACCATTGAGCGTTGCGTAAGAGTAGGTCAGAAGATTCCCAGCTTATGTCTTCTTTTTTAAAACTTGAGGTAACGTTGGTGTTTATAACATTATATGTTGACTTCTGTATACACTACAGTGTTCTCACCATCAAAAGTTTAGTTTCCATCTGTCCATCAGTCCACCAGTTGACTCTCTTTGCCCATTTTATTCTCCCACACGTTCCCCCTTCCCTTCTGGTAACCACTGCTGTCTCTCTGTATCTGTGTGTTTGTTTTTGTTTGGTTTTCTTCATTTATTTTTATATTCCACATATGAACATATGAGTGAAATCATACAGTATTTGTTTTTCTCCATCTGACTTGTCTTCACATAATACCCTTAAGTTCCTTACAGATTGTTGCAGATGGCAAGATTTCATCTTTTTTTTTTTAATGACTGAGGAGTATTCCATTTCGTTTGTGTGTGTGTATGTGTGCATATATATACACACATGCACACACACCACATCTTCTTTATCCATTCATCTGTCAGTGGTCACTTAGGTTGGTTCCATATCTAGGATATTGTAAATGATGCTGCTATGAATATAGGGGTGCATATGATTTTCTGAATGAGTGTTTTCATATTCTTTGGATAAATACCCACAAGTGGAATAGCTGGATTATATGGTAATTTATTTTATTTTATTTTTTTTTTTTTTTTTTGCGGTACGCGGGCCTCTCCCTGCTGTGGCCTCTCCTGTTGGCGGAGCATAGGCTCCAGACGCGCAGGCTCAGCAGCCGTGGGTCACGGGCCCAGCTGCTCTGCGGCATGTGGGATCTTCCCGGAACGGGGCACGAACCCATGTCCCCTGCATTGGCAGGCGGACTCTTAACCACTGCGCCACCAGGGAAGCCTGGTAATTTTATTTTTTAATTTTTTGAGGAAGCTGCATACTGTTTTCGATAGTGGCTGCACCATTTTGCATTCCCACCAACAGTGTCCAAGGGTTCCCTTTTCTCCATATGCTCTCCAACACTTGTTATTTCTTGTCTTTCTGATAACAGCCATTCTAACCAGAGTGATGGAATACCTCATTGTGGTTTTGATTTGCCTTTCCTTAATAATTAATGATGCTGAGCATCTTTTCATGTACCTGCTGGCATCTGTATGTATTTTTAGGAAAATGTATATTCAGCTGTTCTGCCCGTTTTTAAATCATGTTTGCTTTTTGTTGTGTGTGTTCCTTATATGTTTTAGATATTAATCTCTTATTGGATATATGATTTGCAATTTTTTTTCTCCTATTGGTAGGTTGTCTTTTCATTTTGTTGATGGTTTCCTTTGCTATGCAGAAGCCCTTTAGTTTGATGTAGTCTCATTTGTTTATTTTTGCTTTTGTTCCCTTGCCTAAGGAGCCAGATCCAAAAAAAATATTGCTAAGACCTTCGTCAAAGAGCGTACTGTCTGTGTTTTCTTCTATTGCTAAGACCTTCGTCAAAGAGTGTACCGTCTGTGTTTTCTTCTATTGCTAAGACCTTCGTCAAAGAGTGTACTGTCTGTGTTTTCTTCTATGGGTTTTTTATGGTTTCAGGTCTTATATTTAAGTCTAATTCATTTTGTGTATGGTGTAAGATAGTGGTCTAGTTTCATTCTTTTGTATGTGGCTGTCCAGTTTTCCCAGCGCCATTTATTGAAGAGACTCATTTCTCTGTTGAATGTACTTTGCTCCTTTTTCATACATTAATTGTTCACGTATGTGTGGATTTATTTCTGGGCTCTGAATTCTGTTTCATGGGTCTGTGTGTCTATTTTTCTGTCAATGCCATGTTCTTTTGATTACCATAGCGATGTAGTATAACTTGAAATCAGGGAGTGTGATACCTCCAGCTTCTGATTTGTATTTTATTTCAGAGTTGCTTTGGTTATTTGGGGGTTTGTGGTTCTGTATAAGCTTTAGGAGTTTTTGTTTCATTTCTATGAAAACTCTTGTGATTTTGATAGGGATTGTGTTGAATCTGTAGGTTGCTTTAGGTAATGTGGACATTTTATCAATGTTAATTCCAGTTCATGAGCACAGAATGTCTTTCCATTTCTTTGTGTGTTCTTCAGTTTCATTCAACAATGTCTTAAGAGTTTTCAGTACACAGATCTTGCACCTCCTTGATTCAATACATTCCTAGGTATTTTATTCTTTTTGTTGTAATTGTAAATGGAATTGTTTTCTTAATTTCTCTCTCTGCTAGTTTGTTGTTAGCATATGGAAACACAGCAGTTTTTTTGTATATTGATTTTGCATGCTGCAACTTTAGTGTATTTAAAAAATTTTTTTTTAATTTATTTTTGGCTGTGCTGGGTCTTCGGTGCTGCACGTGGACTTTCTCTAGTTGTGGTGAGTGGGCTTCTCATTGTGGTGGCTTCTCTTGTTGCGGAGCACGGGCTCCAGGCGCGCATGCTCAGTAGTTGTGGCGCACAGGCCTAGTTGCTCCGTGGCATGTGGGATCTTCCTGGACGGGGGCTTGAACCCATGTCCCCTGCACTGGCAGGCGGATTCCCAACCACTGTGCCACCAGGGAAGTCCCTGTATTTATTATTTTTAATAGTTTTTTGGTGGAGTCTTTAGAGTTTTCTGTGTATACATCATGTCATCTACAAAGTGGCAGTTCTACTTCTTCCTTTCCAATTTGGATGCCTTTTTTTTTCTTTTTCTTCCCTAATTGCTCTAGCTAGGACTTCCAGTACTATGTTGAGTAAGAGTGGCTAGAGTAAGCATCCTTGTCTTGTTCCTGATCTTAGAGGGATGGCTTTCAGTGTTTCACTGTTGAGTATAATGTTAGTCATGGGTTTGTCATAAATGGCCCTTGTTATGATGAGGTATGTTCCTGCTATACCCATTTTATTGAAAGTTTTTATTATACATCAGTATTGAATCTTGTCAGATATCAATATTTTTCTACATCTGTTGAGATGATCATACGATTTCTATCTTTCATTTGGTTGCTGTGATGTATGATATTGATTTGCAGATGTGGAACCATCCTGCATCCCTGGAATAAATCCTACTTGATCATGGTGTTTGATCATTTTAATTATTGTATTTGTTTTGCTAATATTTGTTGAGTACTTTTGCATCTATGTTCATCAGGATATTGCCTATCATTTTCTTTTTTTGTATTGTCCTTGTATTGGCTTTGTAAAATGAGTTTAGAAGCTTTCCCTCCTCTTCAGTTTTTTGGAAGAGTTTGAGAAGGATAGGTATTGGCTGTTCTTTGAATGTTCGGTAGAATTCACCTGTGAAGCCATCTGGTCCTAGACTTTTGTTTTTTGGGAGGTATTTGATTACTATTTCAGTCTCTCTCGTAGTGATTGGTCTATTCAGGTTTTCTATTTCTTCATGATTCAGTCTTAGAAGGTTATATGATTCTAAGTATTTATGTATTTCTTCTAGACTGCCCAATTTGTTGGCATATAATTTTCGTAGTATTATAATCTGTTGTATTTCTGTGGTATCCATTGTAATTTCTCCTTTTTGTTTCGGATTTTATTTATCAGAGACTTCTTAGCCAGTCTAGCTAAAGGTTTGTCAATTTTGTTCCTTTAAAAAAAAAAAAGTTCTTAGTTTTATTGATATTTCCTATTTTTTAGTCTCTCTCATTTATTTTTGCTCTGATCTTTATTATTTCCTTCCTTCTGCTGACTTTGGATTTTGCTCTTTTTCTAGTTTTTTTAGGTGTAAGGTTTGAATATTTGAGATTTTTCTTGTTTCTTGAGGTAGGCCTGTGTTGCTGTGAACTTCCCTCTTAATATTACTTTTGCTGCATCCCATAGGTTTAGTATGTTGTATTTGCATTTTCATTCGTCTTCAGGTATAAAAAGATATCTTTATTTGTTGACCCAGTAATTGTTCAGTAGCATGTTGTCAAGTCTCCACATATTTGTCAATTTTCCAGCTTTTTTCTTGTTTTTCATTTCTAGTTTCCTACCATTGTGGTTGGAAAAGATGCTTGATCTGAGTTGAGTTTTATTTAAGTTATTGAGACTTGTTTTGTGTTCCAAAATTTGGTCTATGCTTGAGAATGTTCCACATGCTCTTGAGAAGAATTTGTATCCTGCTGCATTTGGATGGAGTGTTCTTTATTAAGTCCATCTGATGTAATGTTTCACTTAAGGCCGCTGTTCCCTTGTTGACATTGTGTCTGGGTGATCTGTCCATTGATGTAAGTGGGGTGTTAAAGTCCCCTACTATTATTGTGTTGCTGTCAGTTTCTCCCTTTAGGTATGTTAATAATTGCCTTATGTAATTTGGTGCTCCTATGTTATGTGCATATATATTATTAACTTTTATACCTTCTTGATGAATTTTCCCCTTTATCATTATAGAGTGTCCGTCTTTGTCTCTCATTACCTTTTTCTGTTTTGGCATGAAGTCTATTTTGTCCGATATTGAGTATGGCTACACCTACTTTTTCTTTTGTCTGCTGTTTGCTTGGAGTGTCATTTTTCATTCTTTCACTTTGAGCCTATGTTTGTCTTTAGAGCTTAGTCTCCTGGAGGCAGCATATAGTTGGGTCTTGTTTTTCTAATCTGTCCAACCACCCTGTGTCTTTCTTTGTTTTTTGTTTGTTTGTTTGGCCCAGCCGTGTAGCTTGTGGGATCTTAGTTCCCCAACCAGGGATTGAACCTGGGCCATGGCAGTGAAAGTGCCGAGTCCTAACCACTGGACTGCCAGGGAATTCCCACACCCTGTGTCTTTTTGATTGATGAATTCAATCCATTTATATTTAGGGTGATAGTTGATAAATAAGGACGTAGTATTGCCATTTTATCTTTTATTTTCTAGTTGCTCTGTATCTCCATTGTTTATTTTGTGTCTATTTCTGTCTGCCATTTTAGTTTGGTGGTTTTCTATGATGTTTTTCTGTTTCCTCTTTCGTTATTTTTCGTGTCTCTGATCTAGAATTATATGGTATGGTTACCATGAGGTTTGTATACATTTCTCATAAAGTGGTTCTTTTCCTGCTGATCGCCTCTCCATTTGCCTATATGACTTCTGTCCTTTTCCTTTTCAGCAATGTTTTTGTGGTCCCAGATTATCCCTTTTTATGTTGTAAGCTGGTTACCAAATTGAAGTCACTTTAGTTATTTTTACTGCTTTTTCCCCTTTAACCTTTATGTTGTAATTAAGTGTTTAACTTCTTCTAATACAGAGTTACAGTTTTCTAATTCTGTCTATCACCTTACTCAAAAGTTTTGTGTACTTTTGCCTTTTCATTTCAGAAGGAAGTTGTCCTTTCACCATTTCTGGTAAGGCAGGCCTAGTGGTCATGAACTCCCTCAGCTTTTGTTTGTCTGGAAAAGCCTTTATTTCTCCTTCGTATCTAAGGATAAATTTGCTGGGTATTCTTGGCTCACAGTTTTTATCTTTCAATATTTTGAGTATGTCATTCCGCTCACTCCTGTCCTGTAGTGTTTCTACTGAGAAATCTGGTAGTCTAATGGGGGTTCCTTAGTAGGTTGCTCTTTTTTTTTTCCCTTGGCTGTCTTTAAAATTCTTCCTTTGCCACTGACTTTTGACTGTTTAATATGATGTATCTGAGAGAAGGTCTTTTTGTATTGAGGTAATTAGGTGTTCTCTTAGCTTCATGGACTTATACATCCAGTTCATTCACCAGGTTTGGGAAGTTCTCGGCTATTATTTCTTTAAATAAACTCTCTTTTCCCTTCTCCCTCTCTTCTGGGATACCCATTATTCTTATGTTGCTCTTCCTAGTAGAGGCTGATAGTTCTTGTAGAATTTCTTCTTCTTTTTTTAGATCTTATTCTTTCCTTTTCTACCTGTGTCATTTCTGTCTTCAAGCTCACTTGAAGAGATTTCTCTCTTCCATACCACCTGCTTTATTTCCAATGCTTTCTACAGTTCCAGAAGTTTGTTTCTTTTTTTTACAGTTTCAATTTGTTTGATAAAGTATTCTTTCTGTTCATTAATTTTATTCCTGAACTCTTTGAAATGCCTTTCTGAATTTTCTTGTAGCTCATTGTGTTTCTTCATGACAGCCAGTCTGAATTCTCTGTCAGTTAGATTGCAATATTCTGTGATTTTAAGTTTGGTATTTGGAAAATTGTCATTTTCTTTGTGTGATACCATGGTGTTTCATGGTGCTTGATGAATTTGTCCTCTGCTGGTGCATTTGAAGTAGTGAATACTTTTCTTTTAAAGCTTTTTTTAACTTGATTCTAACAATTCAACAGGTTAGTAGTTGGAGGCCTTTTCTTTTGTTTTCCAATAGGTGGTGCTGTAGCACAAGTTTTTGGTTTCTCTTACCCGAACTGCCTCTGGTTATGTTTGAGAATCAACGCTTTCCAGCCTCCACTGCCTCTGCTGGGGGTGTCACCTGGTGCCCTCCTTGTTGCTGCTTGTGCCTCCTGAGTCACTGGTGCCTTTGCTGCTGCCGCTGCCACTGCTGTTGGTGGTGTCGCTCCCTGAGGCACTGGGAGGGCAGGCACCTCTGACACGCCCAGGGTTGCCTGGGTCGTGGGCTGTGCCACCACAGGGGGAGGTGGGGGAAAGCCAGGATCCTGGGTGCCTCTGCTTCATCTGGGGTTATTGGGTGACACTGCTGTGGGCGATGGGGGGATAGGGGGCAGACTCACGGGTGCACCTGTAGCCGGAGGTTTGGGGTCGCAGGCCCCTGTGCCACTGCTGCCAGTTTCACCCTGACCGCAGGCACTGCTGTAGGTAGGACGCTGGAGTCTCGTGCACTGCCTCCCCTACTGCTACTTGTGTTCTCCTGGGCTCAGCTGCTGCAGCCAGGGGTGCTAAAATCATAGGCACCTCCTCTGGGGGGCGTAGTCCACTCACCTTTAGATGTACAGGTGTATGGAATTCTCTGGTGTTCTGGTTTAATGAGCAGAGGAACCTCTGTTGCTATGGATGTTTTACTGGATGTAGATTGAAAGGGAGTGTCTCATGCCGCCGTGATGTTGACGTCACTCCCAGCTTATGTCTTCTTGAATTTCATAAATTAAGAGGGCTTAATTGGTTATCTTTGTGTATTTTTAGTACTGGTATAATACCTTTAAAAGATTGCAGTAAGTGTCATAAATGTCATTCTTTGTAGAAGTTGAGGGCTTATTTAAGTTTCATTTTATTTCTTCCTTTTCTCTATATGTTCTCCCCTAAATCACCCAAAATACCTAATTTCCTTTTTAAAGGTAACTCAGAATTGTCAGCAGTTCATTCAAAATTTATCTTAAACATCAATAGTATTTAAAAATAACTTAGTTTCTTTGTTATTAAAATTAAGAAATGATGGAATTCCCTGGGAGTCCAGTGGTTAGGACTTGGCGCTTTCACTGCTGTGGCCCAGGTTCAGTCCCTGGTTGGGGAATGAAGATCCTGCAAGCCACACAGTGCAGCCAAAAAAAAAAAAGAAACAATACAGAAAATAGGGATAATAGGGTTACTTTCAACTGACCATACTTTCCTAGTCTCCAGATTAACATTTTGTTGAATTCTTACAAAATGTTTATTTTCTGCTATTTAAATTGCTATTATATGCCCAGTTCTACTGTTTGGCTTTTACTCAAGACATTCATATAGCTATTTCTTATTCTTTTTTTATGGCCAGGGGTGATGTGTACTGTAAATCGTTTAACCATCCCTGCTTGTTGACACTGAGATTGTTTACAGGTTTTGTGTCATGTAATTAATACAGTAGCATCCTTGAAAATATACTTGCAGAGAGATTTCTACACTGCAGTTTCCTGTGAGGGACTGCTAGCCGACTTAAAGAGCTTGTGAGTTGTGTCTGTTACCAGTTTTGGTTTTGCCAAAATATTTTCCTAAAAGCGTGGCGCTAACATAAACTCCCATCGACCGGTTGTGGATGCTCTTTTCCCCTGTGCCGCACCAGTTCTTAAGTACTATCAATCTTTAAAATTTCAGTCAATCTAAAGTGGAAAAGTGGGTTAAGAGTATGAATTGCCTGGATTTAATTCTCAGTTCAGCTGAAAACTGACTTGGTGGTTTGGGGGAAGTTAAACTCTCTGTACCTGCTTTTTCATTTATAAAATGGCATGCTGTTAATCACTTTCCTGATAGGATTTGTTGTGAGGTGAAAATGAGATGACGTGTAGTCGTCGTTTTGCATGTGTGTGGTTTGAAGAGTGCAATCTTCCCCCCACCCCCTGCCTCTTCCTGGCTTGCGGGATCTTAGTTCCCTTACCAGGGATCGAACCCGAGACCACGGCAGTGAAGGCACTGAGTCCTAACCACTGGGCCACCAGGGAAGTCCTTGAAGAGTACAATCTTAATCTTTCTGTCTTCTTATGATCCCTTCAGACCCACTGTGGATGTGGTCTTTTCTTGTCATTGGAAGAAATCTCATGCGGGTTCCGTTCGTTTTTCTGATTATACTTGGGTAATAAAAAGCTCCCCAATCTCATGTAGTCATAAAAATAATCTCATTTTAACATTTTATTAATTTCATTAAGTATTTATCTCTTAATCAATTTTAATTGTACTATTAGATGAATTTTGACAGTTGCTCACAACCATGAAATCGCCAACACAATCAAGATACAGAACACGCCCACCACCTCCCATAAGTTTCCTCCTGCGGGGTTGCAGTTCATCCTTTCCTCCAGCCCCAGACACTGGCAACCGCTGTTCTGTATTCTCTCTTAATGTATTGATAAGATTGGTTTGCATTTTCTAAGATTTTATATAAATGGAATCATACATGTACTCCTTTGTGTCTCATTTCTTTCAGAATAATGATTTTGAAATGGATCAATATATACTGTAAATAGTTACATTTTCTGCTTCTAGAGTGATATTAAACACTTTTCTGTATTTTTTGTCTGTATTCTAAGTAGGCATTGGGAACACTAAAAATTATCTAAATTCTTCTGACTTCAGTTATTAAAGATTTACTAAGACTTCTGGTTCTGGGATATGATTGGGCAGCATTAAATACATTATTTAAGGCAGTTGTTTTTTTTTAAAACAAACTGTTCAATCATAATTTCATAATTTATATCTGTTTTTAAGGTAGTTGTGTGGCTTAAGATGGAAGTTTTTAGGTATTCCTTTATACTGGAGATGTGAGAACAAATATTTCTAGCAAATAAATATAGCTGTCATACTTAGAATGTCATGAAGTTAGCTGTTAGCCTACAACATTAATAAAATAGTAATAGAAAGCAAAATCTTAAGAGCATCTGCAAAGTGCAAGGCACTGCAAACATTCTTGGTCTCGTGGGACTGAAAAGGGTGTGGATGGGAGATGGGAGTGTAAGGGTAGTTGGTAAGGCAACATTTGAGCAGAGCCCTGAAGGAGTTGAGTGAGGAGTCATGCAGGTGTCTGAGCGAAGAGCGTTTCTGGCAGAGAACAGCAAGTATAAAAAGCCTTGAGGCAAGAGCAGTTATTCAAATAGGTTATCAGGTTCTTAACAATATCCCAGCATGATCCCAGGTATTGGTGATGCTGCATTGAACAAAACATTACAAGAATAATTCCAGCTTCTTGGAGCCGACGTTTTATCAAGCTTGGTGTGTTGTTGGGCGGGCGTTGATGCGAAAGGACTTTGAGGTGGCGGGAAGGTCTGATGACTCTTTGAAGAAGTGACTGTAAAGAGCAAGGGCAGAGGCAGGAACCAGAACGGATGGTGGTAAAAAGCTGGAATTTGGGTGTTCATTTGCAGGTAGATTTGCTGGGAGTTTGGATGGGGTATGAGAGTCAAGAATGACTTCAGCTTTTGGGGTGTGAACGAGTGGATTGGAGCTGCCCTCCCGATAGTGATGGGAAAGACTGCGGTGTGGAGAAGGTTTGGCGGGGGGTGAATTAAGCTTCGAGTGGTTTATGTTTGGGATGCTTATTAGACATCCATGTAGGGGTGTCATGAGTCAGAAAGGAATATATAGTGCAAATGATTTAAAGTTGAAGACCATGAATACAATTTACATACTTTCTTTGAAATCTAGGCTAAGTTAAATACTTATAAAGACGAGTTTATCATTTCACCTCCAGTGGAGAGTTCATAGACTTCCTTTGGAGTCTGGGCTTGAGCAAAAGCAGGACGCTGGGCCGTTTTTGAACAAGCTAAGCAGGAGGAATTCAAGCAAAGACCTAGAAGAAACAGATAGTTTTTGATTGGTTTATCAACTGCCAAGTGGTGGTAAAGAACGGTCAGTGGTTTGAGAGTTGCTTGTGATAAAAAAAAAAAGTTAGGAACAGAAAGACAACTGCTTATCCCTTATATCCTGTATACCAAATACTGATTTAAGCGAATCATCTTAAATCCTTTCTACAATAATGTGGGATAAGAGGGCATTAACATCATCGCTTGGAATAATAGGAATAGTGAACATTTCTCAGACAACAAGGGCCAGACTCTGTTCTGAGTGTCTTAGGCATACTAATTCATTTAATCCTCATGATATCTCTGTGAAGCTGGGATCATTCCATTTTTATGGTGGAGAAAACAGGTGCAGAGATTAGGTGATGGTTAAGTGATGTTTCCAAGATCACACAGTAAGTATTTGGGAAATCTCTTGGAGAATTTGTGAATAATATCCCGGAGGAAGTGACTTTCCAACTTGACATAGAAGGACGTGGTGAAATTTGCCAGAGGAAATAGCATGTGCAAACAAGACACAAAATTTAGTACAACTGTGAAAATGTTCAGTGCCCAGCACGTATTTAGTACTTTGAATAAAAATGAATCAGCTGTTCTGTTCATACTTTCCAGACTTGGGAGGAGGAAGGTTATAGTGCGTTAACATAATTTCTGTGCAGTGTGAAGGGCCACGTTGGAGGTTTGCCTGGACGATCGTGGCAGCGCTGAGAGCATCTGGCCAGCCTGGAGCACTGGGGCAGGTTCCCTCGGAAGAGAACTCAGAGTTACCTTTTAAAGATTACCTGGGACTCAGTGCTGGAGAATGGAGGACAGGATGGAGTAGTTTAGGACAGCGGGCGCTCCGTGTGCCGGATGCTGGAACGGCCTGTGTGAGGCAATGCTGGAGGTCTGGAGTGGTGGAGGTGATCCTGCGGAGGTAAGGATGGACCTCTGTTCACGGCCTTATTTCCATGCATCACAGTTTGGGTTTCATGTGGAAGATTCATGGGAAACTATTTAAGGTTTCAGGAAGGGAACAAATGGTCAGATTTGTTTTGGCCACTGTGCCCAGTAGTACATGAGAACCTGGGCCTGGCAGAGGGATGACGGAGAGACTACTCAAAGTCTGTTCTGCCTCGCTCTCTAGAAAGGGGAAAATAAGAAAACCATAATTTTCAAAAGTGTGTAAGTTTTACTGAAAAGTAGGTCCCCAAGAATTGAAAATAATAGAATTGTTACTGGGGAAATTAATATATTTTCTTTTCTTACAGTTCTTAATCAAATGTATTATCTATTAAATTCAGACTTGCTTCGGTGAAGTTGAGGGCTAGACTAAGTGACGTTTTTAGCTCTGCGTTGTGTGTTGCTCTAATTGTACCATCATGTTTTCTTTTCAAGTGGGGTGTGAAGTACAGATTTTATCTTTGTGAGAGGTAAAACATCAAAAATGTCCTTAAAGCACTTAAAGACGGTCTTGCCTTTATGGTATATCATATTCAAACTGGCAGACAAGTCCTGCCTAGATGTATTTCCAAATAGGGGAAAACATAGCCTCATTAACATGGAACTGAGCCAAGAATTATTTGTTTTTTGCTCCTAGCATTTTGATTTAATTTGTGACATTGTGCACATCACTGAGGAACTTAGCAACATAGGGAATATTCCCTGAAATAGAGAATGATATTTAGTACAGAGAGATTTGTTGATGTTTGTAGTTTATAAGGAAATTAGAACATGAGGCAGGTATTCAAAACAGATTTGGTAAACATCAAATAATTGAAATGTAATCCTTGCCAGGAAAAAAAAAAAAGCAAAGTATAGAAATGAATCATAGTGACCCATAAATATGTGTGTGATAGGCATTTCCTGTGGTTGGGAACATGGACCAGCGGGTCTGCCTTGGATGCCGTATTATGAAGATTGGCAGTTGAGGTACTACTAGAAGATAATTCTGAGGATCGTTTCATCCATTCCTTGGAGAAAATATAAAACTGTTGGTTTGGTCTCTACCTTTTTATTTCTCTTCTTGTTTCAAAAGGTTTCATACTACTATGAAGTATGAAGCAAGATAATATTTTTTAAAACTAATACATTTAATACATAGGAAAAATTTCAATGTAAAGTACAGCTGGGATGATGTCCGCAAAATGCATGCTCTGAAATTTTATACATTTGCTAGAGATTGATCATCGACTTGCTACCTCTAAGTTTATTGTGAAGCTAATGTAAAGAGGAAGTTGCCAGGTTCATACTGTTTACAACTCAGTCATTAAGCACTTAGAATTAGCGGGACAGAGGGCTAGGTGAATTTGCATATCCTTCACGTTTGAAGCTTACACTTAACATATAAAATGTGGGTTTCATTATTTTTGTTTTACAGATGAGTTACTCAGGCAACTTACCCAAGACTATACAGTCAGCAAGTTGCCTAGCCTGGAGTTTGAACCACTTTTGCCTGATTCTAAACCTAGAGGTCTCTTACCACGATGCCTTTTGGATAAGTGGTTTATTATTTGAATGTATTTTGCAGGCCTGTGTTAAAAGCATAAGCATCTCTGAAAGAAAGCATCTTAGTTACTGTCGAGGAATCTTAACCAAGTGTTGCTCATCTTTCTCCTTGTCTCCTTCCAAGCGATTTTCACTTATTAATGCAACTCTGCCTAAGGATTGAAATTGGTTTTAATTTATGACAAACAGCAAGGTAAGTGTTGTACAAAACCATTGGAAGTATTTTATCTTCATTTATTCCTTCCTTAATGCTCTTTATTTTTTCAGATCTGAGTTTCTGACATACATCATCTCCTCCTCTCTGAAGAACTTCTCTTAATATTTTTTGCAAGGCAGGTCTACTGGCAAGAAATACCCCCAATTTCTGTTTGTCTGAGAAAGTATTTCTCCTTCACTTTTGAAGGATAATTTCACATGATACAGAATTCTTGGTTGCTGGGTGTTTTGCTCGCAACACTTTTTTTAGTTAACTTTTTTTTATTGGAGTATAGTTGATTGACAATGTTGTGTTAGTTTCTGCTGTACAGCAAAGGGAATCAGCCATACATATACACATATCCACTCTCTTCTAGACTTCATTCTCACATAGGTCATTACAGAGCACCGAATAGAGTTCCCTGTGCTCTACAGTAGGTTCTTATTAGTTATCTTTTAAATACGGTAGTTTGTATATGTCAATCCCAATCTCCCAGTTTATCCTCCCACCCGCCCTTACCCTCTTGGTAACCATAACTTTGTTTTCTACATCTGTGACTCGATTTCTCTTTGGTAAATAGGTTCATTTGTATTATTATTTTTTAGATTCCACATATAAGCGATATCATAAGATATTCATCTTTCTCTGACTTACTTCACTCTGTATGACAATCTCTGAGTCCATCCATGTTGCTGCAAATGGCATTATTTCGTTCTTTTCTATGGCTGAGTAGTATTCTTTTTATATATGTACCACATCTTCTTTATCCATTCCTCCGTTGATGGACATTTAGGTTGCTTCCATGTCCTGGCTGTTGTAAATAGTGCTGCAGTGAACACTGAGGTGCATGTATCCTTTCAAATTATGGTTTTCTTCAGAGGTATGCCCAGGAATGGGATTGCTGGATCATATGGTAGCTCTATCTCTCAACACTTAAATATTTCATTCCTCTTTCCTTGATTGCATGGTTTCTGAGGAGATGTCTGATGTTATTCTTATCCTTGGCCCTTAAAGATAAGGTATTTTTCGCCCCCTCTGGCTTCTTCCAAGATTTTTATCTTGGATTTTCTGCAGTTTGAATATGATATGCCTACATGTAGATTTTTTTTGGCATTTATCCTGCTTATTGTCTGAGTTTCCTGTATCTGTGGTTTGCTGTCTGACATTCATTTTGGGAAATTTTCAGTCTTTATCACTTCAGGTATTTCTTCTGGCCCTTTCTCTCTTCTTCTAGAGGTATTCCCATTACACATATGTTATACCTTTGTAGTTGTCCCACAGTTCTTGAATATTCTGTTTTTTCTTTTTTTTTTTTAAGTCTTTTTTTCTCTTTGCTTTTCAGCTTTGGAAGTCTCTGTTGACATATCCCCAAGCTCATAGGTGCTTTCCTGAGCCCATCAGTCTTTTTTCATTTCTTTTACAGTGCTTTCTATTTCTAGCATTTCTTTTTGATTCTTTTAGCTTTCATCTCTGCTTACATTACTCATCTGTTCTTGAATATTGTCTACTTTTTTCATAGCATGTTAATACTTATTCTCTTAGCATATTAATTTTAATTATTTTAAATTCCCAGACTGATGTACACACTGCTATATTTAAAATGGATAACCAACAGGGACCTGCTGTATAGCACAGGGAACTCTGCTCAGTGTTATGTGGCAGCCTGGATGGGAGGGGAGTTTGGGGGAGAATGGACCCATGTACATGTATGGCTGAGTCGCTTTGCTGTGCACTTGAAACTATCACAGTGTTGTTAACTGGGTCTGCTCCAATATAAAATAAAAAGTTAAAAATAAATAAATAAATAAAATAAATTCCCAGTCTGATAATTCCAAAATGGCTGCTGTATCTGAGTCTGGTTCTGATGCTTGCTCTGTCTCTTTAAAAATGTGTTTTTTACCTTTTAGTACCCATGTAATTCATTGAAAGCTGGATGGGATGTACCTAGTAAAAAGAACTCTGGGTTTCAGTGGTGTGAAGCATTCTTTAGTCCTCTGCAAGGATTTTCACTGTAAACATCTTTAGTGCAAGCAGCCTCACCACAAGCAGTTTCACCACATCGCTAATTGGCCATAAGGCAATTATGCCGTTACAGATAAAATAATGAAAATAAAAGAGGAACATTCAAAAAAGGGACATAATGAAACATGAAAAATCAATAACAAATTTTAAAAGATTTTGTTGTGAAAAATAAATCCAAAAAGCATTTAAATACATTTAAAGTATGTGTAGATTCACGCTGATGGTTGTGTTTGAGTATATCTTAGAGGAAGAAATGATACCATCTTTCTCAAAGACAGTCACTAAAGATTCAGGATCTAACGTCAGACATAAACTCTTTACGATGTAAAGAGATCTGAGTCTCTTCAGATTTCCCTAGGAGTAAAATGAACAGACGGGGATGCTGCTGTTTCTTTTCCATATGTGTAACGTATGTAAGTGGTAGTACATATCTGGACTACCTTTTTTAAAGTTCCATCACACTCTCAGTTCCTTATATTTCACTGAATCATCTAAGCCAGATTCTGTGCCAATACCAAAATTCCATCCACGTAATGTTCTTAACTTTCAAATAGCAAAAAGCTTTCACCATTTTCAAGAAACTCGTCAGGAATCACGTAACCATTTCTTTTGTGGGGGATCGGAGGAGTGTGATTCCACTTTTGCCTCCAGCTTCTAATATTGCATGAAAAATTGGGTAAAGACGGTGTTAGAGAACAAGCTGTTGGATCTAAATGAGCTTAAAAATCGAGCCTGAGTGCTCTCGAAGCCTGTTCTGAATGATTAGCCATGGCTTGGTAAGCTTTTGGTTTTGTAGAGCATGAGGGTGGTGGTACTCACCAAAAGATCTGCAAACCAATGTGTTATTTTCTCGTATGCAGTCTGGCTTTACACTCTCTCATCTCACACTTCCAGTAAGTTTTCGATCACCGTATTTTCTATCAAGTTGATGTACATTTGTTATTCTCCACATCTGAAGACCTCCACACATACTCATCACTGTATAGACCATTGAGGCCCAAGATTTCTATGATATAAAGATGGGAGTACTGCATCAATGGAGAAACGAAACCAAACTGGGAAACAAAACCATCAACCGGTTATTCTAGCTTTTACGGCATTGAAACCAAACTGTCAAACCAAACCATCAGCCAGTTATTTTGTCTTGTACTGCAAAAGTGCCTTATGGCCAATCAGTTGTCTGGCGAAACTGCTTGCATGAAGCTTCTTATGACAAAATACCTAGAGCCGGTCCTATGACTGGGTGAGCCTGTGCCTAGGCTGTGACCTTCAGGAGTGCTTCTCAGTCTTTCCTTCCGTAGGTGGGGCAGGGTGGCTGGAGGAGGCTGGAGTTGGGACTTTCCCTCTCCCACCTGGAAGATTCTCCCAGGTCAGTGAGGCTCTGATAAAACTCCAGTAGGGTTAGGCTCTGGTGAAGCAGTTTCTTCTTTTGAGGGTGGGCCTTGTTAAGAATTGCGGAATGCTTCGGGTGTACAGTTGGCCCTCTGTATCTGCTGTTCCGCATCCTTGGATTCAACCAAGCGTGGATTGAAAATATTTTGGAAGCAGAAAATTCCAGAAAGTTCCAAAAAGCAAAACTTGAACACGCCATACTTGGGCCACTATTTACACAGCATTTGCCTTGCATTTGCAACTATTTGCATAGCCTTTACATTGTATTAGGTATTATAAGTAATCTAAAGATGGTTTAACGTATACAGGAGGATATGTGTAGTTGCATGCAAATTTATACGAGTCTTGAGCATCCGTGCATTTTGGTATCTTCAGGGGTCCTGGAAACAATCCCCTGCGAATACTGAGGGACGACTGTATTTCAAAATGACTACTTTTCCCTCATCCTGCAAAGAGCAGGAGGGGACTTTTCTCTCTTTCCACTGTGAGAATCGGGTAGAGCTCCTGGAGGTAAAACTCGCAAGAGTGTGATGGGGCCCCCAAAACTGGGTCTCAGAGTCTTCAGCTCTCAAAGTTGTCCACACCGTGCCTCCCTCCAGCAAATTGCCAATTACAGTTTAGGTTCTCCTATCCCGTTACTGGTCCATGGAGGTTTCTGCTCTGGTAAGTTGTCATTCTCTGTATCTGCCTGTCTCTCCAGTTTTGGGGGCAGTGGTTTGCCCTGTGACCTCAGTTCTCTGATGGGTCTAAGAAGAGTTGTTGATTGACAATTCAGCTTTTTACTTGTTAGGGCAGAATGATGACTTTCAAGCTCCTTACGTGCCAGACCAGCAATCAGAAGTTTAATCCATTAGAAATAAATAATACTCTGCTATTGATCCATCCATTGCTTCGGCTTCATTACTGTGAGGGTTAAGCATATACAAGGATCAGGATTGTGTCTTCAGACTGTATGTTATGTGATTTATGTCATCTTACATTAAGCATTCTCAAACAGAATTACGGTATTTTTCTTTTTATGATTTTTAAGTTTTGTTTTCCCCTACATGACTCCAAAATGGAGGAACTTCAAGGAAAAGGAGGGATCAAATGAGCAAAAAGGAGGGAGGGATCAAATGAGGATTGAGAAAATTCATTAATTCAGTACTTACCGAATTTCTACTATGTGCCGTGTTCTGGGGATACAGAAATAAACAAAACGAAAGGCCCAGTCCTCATGGAACCCACATCCTTAATGGGGAAGGAAGGGCTGAGATAATAAATGGATGCATGAAGTCAGTGATGAGGCCATGAAGGAAGACAAAGCAGAGTGAGGTGCTGGAGAAAGGGAGGGTGTGATTGTAGCTCAGCCACGGAAGTGCCCTTGGAGGTGGTAACGTTTGGGGAGAGAGACCTGACTAACATGGGGGGCAAGGCGTGTGTGTGTGTGTGTGTGTGTGTGTGTGTGTGTGTGTGTGTGTGTGTGTGAGAGAGAATGTTCTGGGCGGAGGCCTGAGGGGGGAGGAGGCCTGGCCTGCTGATGAATAGAAAGCCAGTTGGCATGGCCGGAACCCAGCGGGTGAGGGGAGACGCCAGGCACATCATGAAGGACAGGGATCAGCAAACTTTTTTCCTGTAAGAACAGTCATTTAAAATTTTTTTTTTTATTTTGGGGGCTTTAAGGTCCCTGCCATTGTAGTGAGAAAGCAACCACAGATGTTACATAGACAAATGGGCAGCTGTGTTCCAGAGAAACTTTTTACAGGAGCAGGCAGTGGGCCAGATTTTGCACATGAGCCATAGTTTGCTAATTTCTAACATAGGGTCTCATAGGCCGTTGGAAAGCGCTTTGGGTTTTAGTCTAAATATGATCATAGTCACTGGAGGGCTACGAGCAGGTCAATGAAGTGATAGGATTAATTTTAAAAGGATTACTGGTGGCTTCACAGGGAACAGACCATTTTCTCCACACAGGAATGGAAGCAGGGAAAGCTGTTGGGCGTTTTATATGAGTTGAGGAGAGAAGGTGCCTTGAACTGAGGTAGTAGCAGCAGTGGTGTTGGCAAGAAGGGGTGTTAGATGAAGTGTGTGTGTGTGTGTGTGTGTGTGTGTGTGTGTGTGTGTGTGTGTGTGTGTGTGTGTGTGTGTGTGTGTGTGTGTGTGTGTGTGTGTGTGTGTGTGTGTAGAAGTGGCCAAGGATGACTATTTGAGCAACTGAGTAAAAGGCAGTTTAGGGAAGACTTCACAAGGATGAGATTTGGTGGAGAAGTCAAGTGTGGTTAAATTTGAGATGGCTGTCAGACATTTAGGTGCCAGAAGTGAGGTAGGCAGTTGGAGGTATTCCAGTCTTCTGTCTTCCAGGGAGAAGAGAAGGTGTGTAAATCATCTGGGAGAGTGAATGGAATAAGGAAACGTAAGAGAAATACTAGACAGCCCTGAAATAGCACAAGGTCTGTCCTCATCAATTTAAAGTGGAAGTAGATGCCATTACTGTGTACATCCTCCCGCAGCCATGAGGAGCTGTGTGGGTGCGGGTGTGGAGTTGGTGGAGGGTTGGATTGAACTAGAACTTGGATTTTATTAAGCAGGTAGAATGGAGGGAGAGTCCTGGGAAAGTATGTGGTCTGTGGAATCCATTTCAGGTGGGGCGTGAGAAATGAATAGATCGTAGGTCCTGGTGGGGTTGAAGAATTGTTGGACTCATTGTTACTGGAGGAAGTGAAATAGAAAGGCAAGAGTTTGGTCAGATTTTGCTATTGATACATTAATTGCTACCAGAAAGATGCAACACAGGACCAGGGGAACGGGTGGTGGATGTGAATGAAGATGTGATCGTTGGGTGTAAGGAAGTCCAGTAGCTGAGAGGCTAGAGTGGGCCCTTGCCCTTCACGTGCATTTTGGAATCACCGTGATCGTCAGAGTAGTACTGGAGACCAAGGCAGTGAGCTTGGAAGCAAGTGAAACTCCTCAGTGAATGTGAATGATGGCCAATGAGCCAGAAGATGGTTGTAAGTGCTGATTTTAATCAGCTCTGTGGCTTCAGGTCAATCAGTTAACCACTCAGGTGTCAGTTCCCTTCTGTTTGTGGTAGTGAAACACAGTGAGTGAGGGGAGACTAGAGACACATTACGAGGGACAAGGATCGGCAAACTTTTTTTATATAAAAATAGTAAATATTTTTTTAAATGTTAGGGGCTTTATGGTCTCTGTCACAACAACTAACCTCTGCTGGTGTAGCAGCATTTTTATAAACGTGAAAACCTGGACTATCATAGAAATTGGAAGAAACGAGAAAGGGCTGGGAAGGGAAAGAATGGAAGTTTCCTTCTAGGGCGGTGATATCTTTGAGCATTATTTACTTCAGGCGTCAGTTTAATGAATCCATTGATCCGGAGAGTTCAACAGTGGTACAATCACAAAGCTGTCACCACAGTCAAAAGCCAAAATACTTTTCATTGATTATAACTGACTTTTGTATCTCATGTTAACCTTTGTCTGTATTTTTCAGTCTCTACCATAGTGTTTCATATGTTAAAAGAGCTTTAATAAATTGTTATCGAATGAAGATAAAAGACTTCCTAAAGTTAACTGTTTTTAAGAGGCAGTTTTCACCCTTTATGCAAATACAGTATGATGAAAGATTAGGAAGTAGTGGTTATACTTATGCATAGTTTGCTTAAACTCTGAGGCATTTACTAGCTTTTTGTATGTAAATAATTTTAATGGGTATAAAGTCTTTCTATTAGTAAGGATTTTGTAATGTGTAATATTGAACAACCAGTGTGTGTTGTAGCTAAAGTATATTTATAATAAGATCAGAGTGACTTAAAACTTAGTTAGGTCATGAGGAAGCAGGAACATTAATCCATTTCCGATAAGGTTTGCAATTTGATTTTCACTTTCTCAAGGATTTCATAGTCTCAGATACGGGTGTTTCTTTTTTCCTTTAAGCAGTTCCTAAAAAGTCATCTGTAAAGGAGTAGTCTCTAAATTGAGGCGCTCACTTTTCATTGTGGACGTATAGCTGTCCATTCACATAGAACAAAATCAGTCCAAGACCAGGACAAGGCATAGGATGTACACAGAGGTATAGTGAGTTTATAGACTATTTAGAAGGCAGCAGGAAAAAAATCTTTTATCTACAAATAATCTTTCTCCTGGCTGACGGTATGGGGCCCACAGCAAATGCTTAAGAAGTTGTTAGTGAGTGAATGGTGATGCCAGGATAATGTTAGACTTTGTCTCTGGAATTCTTTTTTTTTTTAATGTAAATTTATTATTTTTTTAAAATTAATTTTTGGCTGCATCGGGTCTTCGTTGCTGCGCGCGGGCTTTCTCTAGCTGCGGCAAGGAGGGGCTACCCTTTGTTGCCGTGTGTGGGCTTCTCATTGCTGTGGCTCCTCTTGTTGCGGAGCACGGCCTCTAGGCGCACGGGCTTCAGTAGTTGTGGCACGCAGGCTCTAGAGTGCAGGCTCAGTAGTTGAGGCACACGGGCTTAGTTGCTCCGCGGCATGTGGGATCTTCCCGGCCCAGGGCTCGAACCCATGTCCCCTGCATTGGCAGGCGGATTCTTAACCACTGCACCACCAGGGAAGTCCCTCTGGAATTCTTTTAAAATTTACAAATCTCCTAAGAACCGTTATGTGCATTAGTGATACAGAATGGAGATAATTTACCTGTGCAAACAGTACTGGACTGCAGCTGGCTTTGGAAAGGCTAATGTTTTTGACAGTTTATTTGCCTACTTGGCTAAAACAGCAATAACTTTCATATCTAGCGGTAGTTTGTGCAGACTGCTTTGGTTTTATAGTTGTAGCGTTTTACTCTTTGTCTAATGAGAAATAGCTGAATTATTTTTTTCTAGGTGCCATACAACTGGCTGAGAAAAGTTGCTTTGGTCATAACTACAAGGAGGAATTTGGGATAGCTTTTGTTTTTCACCCAGGTATAGCCAGACAGGAGTAAGGAGAAAACTTAGGATAGTATTTGGAAAATTGGTAAAGAAAACTCTTAAGTTGTTTCAAGTCTTATATGTATAGCGTATTGAACAGGATGATTTCAGTTCTAAATCAATTATTGTTTCAGTGACAAGACCCAGCCAGACTGATTGATCCCAAAGGAAATTGTGTAGCACGTCTGAAGGAAGCTTTCCTTTTTGGTTTACAAGATTATCTAATCCATAAAGAGGATATAGGTATAGAATATGAATTTAAGTTGTGTAGGCTTTTCTTTGGGGGAGGTCCAGATTTCAGAAGACACTATAGTGCTCCAAATAGTTAAATTTTTATTTAAAATAGCAACTGGATAGCATAAAAGGAAAAATAACCCCTTGGTAAAAGAACAAAAAATTAGAGAAATTCTTAGTCAATAAAGTACATTTTCCAAAAGTATTCCAAAAGAAATCAAATAATTTCCTTGGAAATTTTCCAAATACAGTATGACAGTAACATTCAATATAGAGAATTTAGAAAATACTGACAAAAAAGAATGAAAATAAAAATTTATCATCTAATCATGTTTTAAAAACCACTGTTAATATATTAGATATCAACGTGTGAGGTGAGGATTTTTTTTTTTTTGGGCCACGCAGCTTGCAGGATCTCGGTTCCCTGGCCACAACAGTGAAAGCTCGGCATCCTAACCCCTAGGCCACCAGGGAACTCCCCAAGGATGTTTTCTTCTATCTACCCAGACAGATCTTTTTCCATGTTGGGTTAATAAAGTATCATGTATGTGCTGAGCATCTTTCCATCATTGGACTACTCCTAGCACTGATGTTATATTCCACTGTATGTATGTGTCATACTTCAGTCAGCTGGGCACCTGTTGAGTATTTTACTTTCCAGTGTCTCACCAGTATGAATAATGCTTTCACAAACATCCTTGATCTGAAAACTTTGTGTATTTGGTTACTTCCCTAGATGGAATTCCTACAATGGGAATTATTTTCTCAAAGAGTAGAAACATTTTTTAGTTCCTGGTATCTTTTGTTGTTTGCATTCTAGAAAATGTATGTGACATTGGTTTTAAGTGCGCTTCCAACCCTTAACATTATCATTAAAATTTTTAAAAAAGTAAGTATAGCTCATTGTTTTAATTTACATTTATCTTATTACAGTAAAGCCTGGGCATATTTTTATGCTTATTGACCAGGTCGTATTTCTTATTTTAATATTCACATGTAAGAATATTCATCCTTGGGCTTCCCTGGTGGCGCAGTGGTTGAGAGTCCGCCTGCCAATGCAGGGGACACGGGTTCGTGCCTCGGTCCGGGAAGATCCCACGTGCCGCGGAACAGCTGGGCCCGTGAGCCATGGCCGCTGAGCCTGTGCGTCCGGAGCCTGTGCTCCGCAACGGGAGAGGCCACAACAGTGAGAGGCCCGTGTACCGCAAAAACAAACAAACAAACAAACAAAAATCCTATTCTCTGTATGTTGCAAAATATGTTTGTCTAACTTTGTTATTTTTATATAGATTTTGAATCAAAACTCAATCTTTTTCATTATGGATCTTTTCTTTGTTAATGTGTAGAAAGTCCTTTCCGATGAAATATCAGAGTAAGCTATTTCCTTCAGGTTATATCTTGATTTCACTTTTTAGAAAACAATTATGTAAAATTTCAAGCATATTTAAGAGTTACAGAGAGGAGCATAATGAATCTGTGGTCATCACCCATCTTCAACAAGTATCAGTACATGGCCAGTCTTGTTCCATCTATTTCTGCCCCCAGATACTCTTGCGGTATTTAGAAGCAAATCTCAGGCATTTGAGTATCATTTAATCTGTTGATATTTAGGGTTGTATCTCTAAAAGATAAGGATTTCACTTTTTCAGACATAACCACAGTACCATTATCGCACATAAAGAATTTAACAGTAATCCCTAATTCAGTGTCATTTTCCTGGTTGTCTTATAATTGTTTTCAAAAGTTTGAAATTAGGAATCAAAAAAGATTTGTACATTGCCTTTGGTTAATACACATTGAAGTTTCTTTTAGTCTGTAGGCACCCCCTTTATATTTTTCCCTTTCCTTCTTCCTTTTTTCCCTCCTTCTTTCCCTCATTTTTTGTTGTAGAAATGGCTTAAAAAATCAGGTGATACTAGTCCTCCAACTTTGTTCTCCTTTTTCAAGATTGTTTTTGGCTATTCTTGGTTTTTTGCACTTCCATATACATTTTAGAATCAGTTTGTTCGTTTCTACAAGTAGACTTGCTAAGGTTTTGATTGGAATTGTCTTGAGTCTTTAAGTCAATTTGGGGAAAATGACGAGTTAACAATATTGGCTTCCAATCCATGCATATATCCATCGATATTTTAGGTGTTTTAAAATTTCTCTCAGTTATATCTTTAGTTTTCTTTGGCTAGGTTATGTAGATGTTTAAATTTTCCCTAAATATTTTGTGCTTTTTGATGCTATTGTAAATTTTTTTTTTTAATTACCACTTCTAGTTGTTTGGGTTTTTTTCTACTTTTGTTTAATTTTACTATTTTGAATATATAAAATTTAACATCATTCAAAAGTCAAAACTATATATTAAAAAAAAGTGTACGTAGCAGTCCCATTTCATCTCCTGTACTTTCTGCCTCTTTCCTACCCACTGCCTATATAGAATAATTTTATTAGTTTCTGTTTTAATCTTTGAGGGTAGAATTACTTTGAAAGTCTAAACACTCTAGAAACTCTGATCTGTCATGTTTCACTTGGTGTTGGAGGGCAGTCAGTTTGGACTCAACATAGAGCGTTTTAAAAAACAGGGAACGTGGGCTTCCCTGGTGGCGCAGTGGTTGAGAGTCCGCCTGCCGATGCAGGGGACACGGGTTCGTGCCTCGGTCCGGGAAGATCCCACGTGCCGCGGAACAGCTGGGCCCGTGAGCCATGGCCGCTGAGCCTGTGCGTCCGGAGCCTGTGCTCCGCAACGGGAGAGGCCACAACAGTGAGAGGCCCGCGTACCGCAAAATAATAATAAAAAAAAAAAAACAGGGAACGTTTCTGACACATTTTGTGTCTCCCTGAGGGTAGAGGTGATGACCCACGTGACAGGTTCAAAGTATAGACTTTTTCTAAAATATATAATATGTAGTAGGCAAACGTAATTTGTGGACAGAGAGATGTCTTACAGAACTTTCACAAGCTTTTTCTCATCCTTGTTGCAAAATGTATATATAATGTAAATATAATTTATCCCTTAGGAAAACATTAATAAAAATTGGATAAGGTCAAAGGACAGCAGTGGCAGTTCCCTAGTCCTGTTTGTTAGCCACAAGGAGATGTAGTAGACAGATGGGCTGTCCTCATGGTTTCTGGCTCTGTGCGTGATGGATTATACTTCACCTCCTTGAATTTAGGTATAGCCATCTAATTTGCTTTGGCCAGTGAAATAAGAGTGGAAATGGTATATACTTCCAGGTGGAAACATTTAAGAACCAGAGCAAAATTTCCCTTTCACTCTCTCTATCTCCTTCCCACTGCTGCTATCAGTAGCATGTTTCAGATGGTGAAGCCTCTCTGTCAGCCTGGGTCCCTAATTGAGGAAACATGGAACAGAGGCCCCACTGGTGTGCAGTGGGTATATAATTTGAATAAGAAAGAAACCTTTCTTGTTTTAAGCTACTGACAATAGGGGTTATTTCTTGCTGCAGCATAACCTGATTTTTCCCCTCTAATATAGGAGAAGTTTATTAATTTTATGGTAAATGGTGGAGGTTTGGGACTTCAGACCTAGACAAATTGAACCAAGGGTCTCCGAGAACAGAGAGATATGGAGATCATGAGTTCAGTTTTCGACCATTACTAGTAAGCAGCAACAGTCTGTCTAAAAAGTGACAAAGATATTATCATTTGGACTTCTGCTTTTTTTGAAAAATTAATTAATTTATTTAGACTGCACCGTGTGGCTTGCAGGATCTTAGTTCCCTGACCAGGGATCGAGCCTGTGCCCCCTGCAGTGGAAGCTCAGAGTACTAACCACTGGACCACCAGGGGAATTTCCATAAAGTGGACTTCTTGTTGTGGAGATGTAATGAGTCTAAAGTTTACTGTCTCATGATGGAGAGGAGCCTATGGAGAAGATAAGATTGAAGATACAGAAATGAGGGAACATGATAATAACCATGTCTTGTAGAGACTGGGACAGATGGAATCTCCAGCACAAGAGGCTTAGACAAGAGGCGGGACATTACTCTTTTTGAAGCAGGAGGAGAAAAGGAAAATTGGTGGGTGCAGATGTAGGTAGGTTTATAGATTTGCTGGGGGGGGTAGTTGAGGGATAATAATTACAATAGCTAATGTTTAATGCTTCCTAACCCATTGCTGATCTGAGTGCTTTGTGTAAATTATAGCTCATTTAATCCTCATAACATATGTCATACTGTTATTCACCTGTATGTCATAGATACTGTTATTCCTATTTTACAGATGAGGAAATTAAAGAGGTTCTTGATTTTTTTTTTTTTTTTTTTTTGGCCATGCCACGCAGTTTGTGAGCGGATCTCAGTTCCCTGACCAGGGATCGAGCCCAGGCCCTCAGCAGTGAAAGCGCAGAGTCTTAACCACTCTGACCACCGGGGAAGTCCCAAGAGGTTCTTGTTGTTTTTGTCTTAGATGTTGGAGATGAGGTCATCTGATGGGATTGAAGATGGAGGTGAAGTGGGAATAGCTTCCTCAAAGTCCATGCATCCTCACCCCCAAAATAACTTCAGATTAAAAATATATATATTTAACAAGGGCAGTGGATATTTTTTGTGAGAGCCTGTGTGAAAGGAACACTGGTCTTCCCTAGTTAGCTCTTACACCAGTAGCAGCTCAGGAAGTTGTTGTAAGAGGGGAAGGAACAGCAATGTGATTGGTGGAGAGGCTAAAATAATTATCTTGAGCTGAGTTTGCATAGCAGTCACACAATTTGTACTTAGATGATCTGTGACATATCAACTAAAGTAACAAAACCATTGAAAGGTATTTTCACTTAGAAGTTTCAAAAAACATCCAGTCCCTTTCTTTAAAGCTGTCCATCCCTAGAAGTTATTGTAAAATTGCCCATCTTTGTAAGAAAAGCCACTGTCTTCTCAGAAATCTTTTTAATCCTGGTTGATCAAAACTCCTGTCTTGGCATCAAAGTTTCTGGGCTTTAAGTGCCTGTGTTTTCTTCTTTTATTTCTTCTCCTTTCACGGTTGTTAAGTATTTCATCTTATCGAATTTTGGTTTTTGATCACCTCCCTCAGTGGTTATTTCTTTAGAGATATGGGAGGTCCTACCTCCCCCCAACTGCATGGTTCTAGTGTATCAGTTAAGGAAGAAAACAGAAAAAGTGACTTTTCGTTTTAGCAATATGACAATTTAGTCTGACCCGAATATCCTTCTTAGCATAAGTTGAGGTTGCCCTGGAGAGGGATAGTGGTGATTTCTGTTGTGTGTATGTGTGGGGATGGGGGACTGTGGAATAGGACGGGATGGGATGGTGAGTCCCTCTTGATGATCTAGACAAGAGACTTGGTTTCTACCATCCATGGAGGATGTAGGAAATAAAGACTTAGCCTAGGTGAATTAGGGAGTTAGAAATGAGATCCCTGCAATCAAAACAGGATTCAGGAAGGAAGTTGGAGAGAAATGTCAAAGGATTAATGAAATCTGCTCAAATACGGTGTGAATGGGAAGAATAAATATGAGTAACCACAGACAGCTGAGATGGAGAGGGAATGAAAGATGAGTAAATGTTCACGTTGAACTAACATGTGACCGGATGTTTGTGGAAATAGATTTTGGTTTGTAGAGACTTTTTTTTTGTTTTTGGTAGACAGATTTCTGTAAATACTTCTGTCAGAGATGTGAATTAATAAGAAAAAAAGGAATTGATATTTTGGGTTTTAATTTTGCTGCTGTGGGGAATTCCCTGGTAGTCCAGTAGTTAGGACTCGGCGCTTTCACCGCCGTGACCCGGGTTCAATCCCTGGTCGAGGAACTAAGATCCCGCCAGCCTCGCAGCTCGGCCAAAAACAAACAAACAAACAAATAAGCAAACAAAATACTGTTGCTGCTGTGTATTTAATCGGGAAGCCTAAATTATCCCTGTTACCACTCCTACCCCAGAAGATGAGCCCAGCATTGTTTCTTAAAGGTCTGAGTGGCTCTACAACCTGCTTTTACCTCCCAGCCCCAGTGAGGAAAGTGTTGGGTTTTGTATTTCAGATCCACTGATGGGGATCAAGCTGGATGACTCAGAGAATAAGAGGATGGAGGCAGGGTTGGTTGAAAGCTGATTCTGGGAAGAAACTCCCTTGACGTTGGGAAGAGTGGTGAAGGCCATTGGCCTGTAACACCCGTGACTGCATGTATGAGGGTGATGGCAGGAAGCCTGTGCAGACTGGACTTTAAGGGCCTTGGTTTTGGGCCCATTCCACAATAAGTGGAATGATATTCCCATTTGCCTCACAATCTTTGTGGAGGAGCAAAATTAATTTCAGAACATGGAATCTGAAAAATCTCTGGAGAGCTGCATTTCTCAGTGTTTTGCATCATCAAATCTTTTGTTTGACCTCAAAAGCCCAGCAATGACTTCAGGTGAAAAGCAGAAAAGAGGGTGATGCACTTGCCTGGCTACGAGCTGGCCACTGATTTCTGTGGGTCTCAGGGCTTTATCATTAACTAGGTGACTAGAAAGGGCACACCGCCTTGCATGCTTCTCTGTGCAGTGGGGCAAGGTAACAGTTTTTATTACCAATCACAAATCGGCTTGCTTCGCTCACCAGAAAGCTGCCCGAGGCCCTGCTCTGTCTCCACCTTCTTGTTTGCCTGGGAAGAGAGATTCCAGCTGCAGTCAATTGATGCAATGAAATGCCTTTGCTTTCTACTCCAGAGCATGGGGCCAGAGTGTTTGCTGGGCAGTAAACAGTTTTCAGTGTCATATTCCTATTTTCCAATGCTGCGAGAAAGACCACTGATGATTTTAGCTCCAGGAAACAAAGATTGTTTCCTTAATAGCAAAAAAAAAAAAAAAAAAAAAGCACCTTACAAAATATGAACCAATTCAGGCAAAGCCATGATGTTTGAGGTAAATATAATTCAAGCTTTTCTAAAGCTAAGGGATTTGGGATACCCACCCGTAGCTTTGCTTAGGATCATTATAGGTTCTGTGAGCTTGCTTTCTGTTTGAGAGGAAAACTTGCCTTTTGAAGAAATGTGGCACACACGCTCTTAATATAACATGAAAGAAAAGGTTCTTCATGCCAAGAAATCCCTCACGTGAGATGGAATCCCTTTAAACAAATCTGGTGGCAAGCTTTTTCTGAAAGCTTGAAGGAAGGATGAAATAATCTTAAACTGTGTTCATGGCACTCCCCCCTCGGCCTTTCATACGGAGTTTGCAAAGCCTGCCTGAAAACTCAGACTCGGCCCTGGCAGCCCCTTTTGTACAGCCAAATGGTGTGCAAAGCCTGCTTCTCTGGCTAATTGGTACAGCTTCCAGGTGGCGGTGATGATGTTTAGATCTAAGGCAAGGTCTAGGTCCGCCTGGAGACACAGCATGTTTGAAAAAACAAGGTGTCAGTATTTCTGGGGTGAGGGTAACCAACCAGGGCCTCTCAGGGTCACGTTCAAGTTCATAAGCACGATTCAGCAATTCAACACCAAGGGAAACAAGCACCTTTGCAGGTTTTGGGGTTTTTTCTTTTCCCTATAGCCAAGGACTGAACTTATTTTCCTTTATCACACTGGGCTCCTTTCAGTACCGTTTTGCATCAAGTACCATCTTGATGCTGCTGGGAGTTCAGGGACTTTCAGCCTTCTATCCCCGAGTCTCCGTAAACTCCACCCACCTTCATATTTGCGAGTTTTTCCCATGCTGTTAACATTCCTCTTTAAAATGGAAACACACTGTTTCCATCTCAGCCCTGCTTTCTTGACCCTCCATATCACTGATGATTTGTAGAAATCAAATAGGCATCGCTGCCTCTGCATTCTTTTCCCAATTTGAGTCTTTCCTCTGTTTGGAGAGATGGAGGCCTGCTGTTAGTGAGGCCCCTTCGACCTCAACCTTTGGAGAGAATTCAACAAAGGCAAGAACTCAGCCAAGAAATTAAACTGGATCAAACTTCTGAACAGCGTCCAAAACACAGTATTGGGGCTTCTGTCATCCCGAATAAGACCCGAATAACACCTGAAAGTTACATCTTTCAGCGACACAAGTGTAATAAAAAACATGGAGATGTTACTACTTTTTTTTCTTTCTTTTTGATCAGTAATATCCTAGGGTGAAAAAAAGTATTTTGTTCATATTGGAAGTGGTAGCCTTCATGAATGCCTCTTTCTTTTTTCTTCTTTTTCCCCCTGACTCAATAGACGCAATTTTGTTTTAAGTTTGCTTTTGTTGTCATAAAAGTAGGAATTTAGCTCTCTACCCAAAGACGTGAGAATTATTTTTAAATTTATGACAAATCTCAGACGGGTCTAGGGTAAAGAATGTACACTTGTTGAAATATGAAAGGCAATCCCTTGAGAGGATTGTGTGGGAAGCATGCTATTTAAATATTTCTGTGCTTTCCCAAATCATCCTTGGCTTCTTGCCCTGGAGAGTGAAGCCTCATTCCAAAGGGGCAGGAGAGAAATTCTGGATTAGAAATCAAGAGATGCAAAAGCCCGAGCACCATACCTACTGTGAATGTGTTTTGTCATCTTGGGCAAGTCATTTCCTTTCCCTCTACACCTTGGTGAACTGATCAGTAAGATGATGTGGTGAAACTGAGTCAGTGAATTTAAACTTGATTTTGTTTTTTTCTTACTGCAGTGTCCTCTTATCAAACACAATCTTACATAAACTCCAGTACGTCATTTAGATAAAAGACAATTTATGAGATCTAAATTAATCTTTATTAAAAAGTTAAGCCATAAGAACAGAGGCCATTTGGGCATTCATAAACAACTGAAAGGGGAGTTGTATTAATTTCCTAAGACTGCCATAACAAACTACCACAAACCGGTGGTTTTAGACAATAGAAATTTACTCTCTCACGGTTCTGGAGGTCAGAAGTCCAAAATCAAGGTGTGGGTAGGGCTGTGTTCCCAGTGAAGTCTCTGGGGAGGATGCGCCTCCCCTGCCTCTTCCAACTTCTGGCAGCCCCAGGCATCCCTCGGCTCCCAGCAACATAATTCCAATCTCTGCTCATCTTCCCATGGCCGTCTTCCCTCTGTGTTTGTGTCTCTATGTCGTCACATGGCGATCCCTTCTCTGTGTCTGTTTTCTCATCTTATAGGAGCATCAGTCATTGGGTTAAGGGCCCACCCTAATCAAGCCTGACCTCAGCTTAACTTGGTTACATCTGCAAAGACCCTATTTTTTTTTTTTTAACATAAATACCCTATTTTCTTTTTCTTTTTTTTAAAGACCCTATTTTCAAATAAGGTCACATTCACAGGGACTGTGGATTGGGATTTCAACATATTGTGTGAGGGGATGCAATTCAACAGTAATAAGAGTGACAGATGACAATTGCAGGGTTAGATTAACACCAGTAACCAATTCACTTTTTTATTTTTTAACATCTTTATTGGAGTATAATTGCTTTACAATGGTGTGTTAGTTTCTGCTTTATAACAAAGTGAATCAGTTATACATATACATATGTTCCCATATCTCTTCCCTCTTGCGTCTCCCTCCCTCCCACCCTCCCTATCCCACCCCTCTAGGTGGTCACAGAGCACCGAGCTGATCTCCCTGTGCTATGCGGCTGCTTCCCACTAGCTATCTACCTTACGTTTGGTAGTGTATATATGTCCATGCCTCTCTCGCGCTTTGTCACAGCTTACCCTTCCCCCTCCCCATATCCTCAAGTCCATTCTCTAGTAGGTCTGTGTCTTTATTCCCTTCTTACCCCTAGGTTCTTCATGACATTTTTTTTTCTTAGATTCCATATATATGTGTTAGCATACGGTATTTGTCTTTCTCTTTCTCACTTACTTCACTCTGTATGACAGACTCTAGGTCCATCCACCTCACTAGAAATAACTCAATTTCGTTTCTTTTTATGGCTGAGTAATATTCCATTGTATATATGTACCACATCTTCTTTATCCATTCATCCGATGATGGACACTTAGGTTGCTTCCATCTCCTGGCTACTGTAAATAGAGCTGCAATGAACATTTTGGTACATGTCTCTTTTTGAATTATGGTTTTCTCAGGGTATATGCCCAGTACTGAGATTGCTGGGTCATATGGTAATTCTATTTGTAGTTTTTTAAGGAACCTCCATTACTGTTCTCCATAGTGGCTGTATCAATTTACATTCCCACCAGCAGTGTATGAGGGTTCCCTTTTCTCCACACCCTCTCCAGCATTTATTGTTTGTAGATTTTCTGATGATGGCCATTCTGACTGGTGTGAGATGATATCTCATTGTAGCTTTGATTTGCATTTCTCTAATGATTAATGATGTTGAGCATCCTTTCATGTGTTTGTTGGCAGTCTGTATATCTTCTTTGGAGAAATGTCTATTTAGGTCTTCTGCCCATTTTTGGATTGGGTTGTTTGTTTTTTTGTTATTGAGCTGCATGAGCTGCTTGTAGATTTTGGACCAATTCACTTCTGTATTTTGTTTGGTAGCACCATATGGAGAAAAATCGTGCTCCACACTAATAAGTAAATGTAAATGGTGGTCCTTTATTTTTTTAAAATGTAAACATGCCATTTTGCAATCTCAATCTTAATGCCTTCATTTCAACTGATCCCGAGGTCTGAAAGAGCCACATTGGGAAATTTATGCATCAACGTTAAATTACTGACAATTTCCTGAGCAATACTCACCTTCCTTACTGGAGAGGGTTCACTTTTTAAAAGGACTTGATAACTGGACTCCGGAGGAAGCGTAGATCATCATTATATTTGGCTGAAACTGTGTTTCCAAATGTCATCATACCCTGGGTTTAATAACACCGTTTGAAAACATCTTGCTAGTGGCATGTCCTGTCTGACATTGCCTCAAAATTTCACAACAGTAGGGAGTAGTGTTATTTTGTATCTTAAGTCTCAACTTGGTTTCAGTTTTGTTGCTGAAACTTTCTCTGCAATTGTAAGCTGTAACGTGGGGACTGTGAACTCCCTCAAGGAGCCCATTCAGCGGGTTGAAAACAGTATCTAGATACTCCATCTGGTCCAACTAAGTTACATTCAAGAGATGTTTAATTAATGGAGGTTTCTTTCTAACACAAAAGTTATTTATATTTTGATTTGAAATATCTGTTCCAGAACCTTGCCTTGAAACTACTAAAAGCTTCAGTGTAAAAACATACATTCTGGAACTTACCACCCTTATCATGAAAATAACTCTGAAATGTCCCCAGTTTAAAGACTGTGCCTTAAATTTGACAGTTTTATGGCTTTATCCAACTTCTTGCAAAGTGCTGCACAGACAACCATTTAGCACAAGTGCAGTGTCCACCAGCATGTTTCAACAACTTCTTTTATCTGAGCAACTCTTTCCATAGCCTCAGAATAGACATGCTACATTTTTGACAAGTTGTTCAATGGTATATTATAATCTAATCTGAAAACAGTTTTTTTCCTCCAGTTGTGTTTTATCTAATACATCTTCCTTGAGTTTCTTTTGGATGACTGTATAAAAAACAAGCAAAACACAGAGATCGGCAAATCCATATTTTCATTCAGTTGAATCATAAAAGCTGAGCTTTAAGGGAATTCACCAGAAGTGTTTTGATGTGTATTTTGGGGGTAAGAACAGTGGTGCTACCCAGCGTGATATGGGTCCTTAAGGGTATTTGCAAATCTGTGGGAGCCTTTTGCTTGTCTCAGTACCCAAGGGCACACCTGGCACTAAGTTTCTTTGAGCCAAGGTTGCTAAGTGACTTGTACTTGTCTCACCTGAAACGCCAGCGGAAAATGAGGGTAATTATGTTTCTGTAAATGTCAGCTTATTTAACATAGCCCAGGCTTTAACAAGAATTTGGCTTTTCCTCACTTGTAGCTTTGGATGCTCCTGTTGAGGAGTTTTCATTGACAGATTGAAATTTAGTTCACATAAAATTTGTGCTGATGACGCTGAGCAGGAACATCTGAGTTCCTTGCTTTTGGGACTTTTGTGTTTTGTTTCCAAATCCTCTAATTTAGCAGGGTTAAAGATGGTGTGGGGCTTCCCTAGTGGCGCAGTGGTTGAGAGTCCACCTGCCGATGCAGGGGACATGGGTTCGTGCCCTGGTCTGGGAAGATCCCACATGCCGCTGAGCGGCTGGGCCCGTGAGCCATGGCCGCTGAGCCTGCGCGTCTGGAGTCTGTGCTCCGCAGCAGGAGAGGCTGCAACAGTGAGAGGCCCGCGTACCGCAACAACAACAAAAAAAAGACGGTATGATTTCACTGCATGAAGTACAAGAAGTTGAGCAGTTTTAGATACACTGAAACGACTTTGCATTTCATATACTTTTGTTACAGTGATGTGGTTGACCATTGCTTGACTATCACTTTGGGCCAAATAGGCACTTTTTGTCTTGAGACAATCTTATTTTACTCATTATCTTATTTTCTTGTTAAATTTGACTCCTTAACCAATGATTCCTTTCTACTTTTAAAGGTAATTACTTTGTCTCACGAGAAAAAATATTTTAATTTAAACAAAAAGTATCCAAAACTTACCATAACACTTAAGCCTAAGTAATTATCATGACATATGTTACTTGTTTGCCGTACAGATTTCTGTGGCTTTCTGACAAGAGCAAGCACTGAGCAGAAGCATCTGAGCCTTGTCTGGCATTTGATGAATCTGATTAATGCATGTTAGGGTAAGTCTACTCGCCAGTATAATTTTACAGGAGAGGCCACATGCAAGTCTGACTTGAAAAAAAAAAAAAAGGACTGGTGCAGAGTTACTACTTATTCGGTTCAATGTATTATATATATGCTAGAGATGGCTGAAAAAGCTATAATTTAAGGTCTGTATAAAAATGAAGAAAACTGAATGAGAGGTAACAGAATGGTGATCTCCGATGTGTTCAAAATTGGTGTTTTTAATGACATTTTAAAAGTAGTTAGAATCTAATGGCTGATTTCTGACCAGCCTGAGCTCTCAGCCCCCTAGTGGTGTTCAGCTTGGTCTAGTCCTTTTCATCCTTGTCTTTCCCTCAGTCCAATCTCATCATTTCCATGTCAGCTTCATAAATAATTCCAGTGTAGGCATGACCTCGTCTCAAGGTTTTTCTCCTTTTCCCTTGCCCAGCTCCCAATTCTAACCCCCAAGAGCTGCCTCAGATAGCTGAGGAGAGGGCACTTCACATCTTGGTCTTCCCTTGGCTTGTTTCCCCTGTGGAGTACATGGCAAGGCTGTCTCTGTTTATTTAATTCATATCAAACAACCTGGCAAAAATGATGGCTCTGAAATTGAGCTACGGAGTCCTCTTTTACTTACATCAAGAGGTTCAAGTAATGTACATACCTTTGCCCTGAAGATGGTCTCCTGGCAGGTGGACACCATGCCTACACATGTGGGGCCCACGGAAACTTCTGGATCTTCACCATCCCCTTAGGAGCTGCAGGGAAACCCAGGGGAGGTGTTTCTAGCTCCTCTTTGGTATAGATACACCTTGTTGCTTTCTCCGCAGTCTTGTCCCCTTACAATGCAGAGCGATTCTGTATGGCTGGGGCTTTCAAAATATCCCAAAGTTGGAGCTGAACATGTGTCTCTTTACTTTGGGATTTCCCAGTGAAAGGTTTTCCATATTGCCTTCTCTCTCCTGGTGACTGGCCACTATGCCACCACCATGCTGTTTCATTCCCTGAAGCTCTCCTTTTTCCTTCTCCTACTGGGATCTATTTGGGGCAAGAAATAAGGGAGCAAAAGGAAAATCTGTCCTCCCTGTTTGTATCTACTTTTTGTAATATTTTGTTGTCTTATCAGAGCAGGAGTTGGGGAGGCAATTTCCTCTGATTTAGAGATTAAGAATGTGACATCTTTTTTTTCTCCCTGTTTTACAGTCAAAGATATATTGACAAGTTGTAGGAAGATCAGTCATTTTACTGGGCATGTGGGAAAGAGCACATCATTAATACTTTGAAATATCATCATGCCACATAAATTAAGCAAACACAATGAAACAAAAAATTAACACCTTAAAATCAACCATTTCTTCTTTTTGAAATTCACTTGAAACTGGTTGGCTAGAAGATGTCTAAAGTTCCTTCAAAGAAACTGTCCAGTTTTCCATTTGCTGAGTGATGACGACAATTATACTTTGATTTCTCAAGGATTAACACAGCAGGACAGAATCACTGGTCATTCCCTTAACCACTGGCCATATCAAGGAGATTTTCTTTGTAGAGAAAATACCAGTTGGTGTTCTGAAGGAAGAAAGGAGAAGAGAATTATAGAATCCTTAGAATAAGGGAAGCAGAAACCCTGCTAAAAGGAAAAAACTTCTTTCCCTACCCCATGGACCACTTCTGACACCAATTGTGTGTTTTTTTCTCGCAAACCAAACAGTTCTCCAACTCTCTCAACACCATTTGGGTGCTACAATCCAAATCTGACACTACTGACACAGAATTAGCAGAGACCCCACAGGTTGAGGGCTCAATCCCTCAAGACTGCCCCCACTTCGGTAAGTCCCAGGATGTCACCTGTACTTCTGATCAACTGGCTATAAACCAGGCGTTCCCACAACCCCCTTCTCCAGTTCAATATTTGCTAGATGGCGCACATAAGTCAGAAAAACATTACTTACATTTACGGATTTATTATGAAGGATATGATAAAGGATGCAGATGAACAGCCAGATGAAGGGGTATAGGGGGCAAAGTCTGGAAGGGTCTGGAGCACAGGAGCTTCTTTTCCTTTGGAGGTGGGGTGTACCATCTTCCCAGGATGTGGATGTGTTCATCAACCCAGAAGCTCTCCAAACCCCATAGTTTTGGGATTTTTATGGAGGCTTCATCACGTAGGCATGATCAATTATTAATTCCATCTCCAGCCCCTCTCTGCTCCCTGGAGAATGGGGGATAGGGCTAGGAAAAAAAAAAAAAAAACCCAAGCTAATCTAATCACGGCCTGGTCTTTCTGGTGATCAGTTGCCATCCTGAAGCTATTCAGGAGCCCACCAAGGGTCACCTCATTAGAACAAAAGACAGTCCTGTGACTCGGGAAATTCCAAGGAATTTAGGAGCTCTGTGTCAGGAACCAGAAGTAGAGACCAAATGTGTATTTCTAGTTATGCCACACCTGTGTTAGGTGAGATGAACTTGACCTGATAGGTGTAACATTCAGAGGGAAAAGACAATGACTAGTGGGGCCTAGGGAGATTTTAGGGAGCATCTATCTAGCCCTTCTCTTAAGCAGGCACCAAAGAAAAGTTAGTTTGGACTGGAAAACTCATGAGATATTTCTGTAATTGTGAAGGGTCAAATAAAAGAGATCCAAACAGTATATAAAGACAGAAGTGAGGAAAGATTAATGATTATGTATATATATATAATTTTCAAATAAAAAATTAAAAGGTAATTTATCAACAGATTGTTTATGTAAAAACAATATTTACATTTTGAAAAGATCATAAAAATGTAAACAGTAGGGCTTATGTAAGTTGGTTATCAGTATACTTTCTTTGAAAAATTCTAATAAAACTATCATTGAAAAGATCTGTTACTTTGATATTAATGCATGTTTTTAAAAAGATAAACCGAAGGAGATATTTTCTTCTTGAGAAGAACCAATAGATATTATAATAGATACAATAGTGTCTTAAAGAGCTATCTAAGTAGTTAACAAAACCCAAAATGCTTTTATTTATTTTTTTTCCCTTTTGTTTAATCCATACACATTTCAGAGAAAAGTTCATCCAAACATCAGATTAATATTTTAATTCATAAAAATGTTTATTTGGAAGATTTAGTGTTCTGTTCCCAAGTATCTTGTTTATTAGATATTCAGTATTCATGTGTTTTGCTGAGAGACATCAAAATTAAACTTCCCATGGTTATAGTTGGGAAACCATGCCTCCTTTCATGGTGATAAAATGTTGTCACACACTATAAAGGCACAATGTCCTTGTTACAAGTTTATTGAATTTTTATGAGGAGAAAAAGGACAGAGAGGGTTATATAAGATCTTATGTGAGAAGAGATTCTAAACCCAGAATCCAAGAAAAATAAAAATTCTAAAACACAATTCATGGAGGGAGGCCAGTGAAGAAAGAAAGAGGAGGTCTTTCAGGACCATTTAAATTGGTGAATTGAGACTTAGTTTTGGCTTACTTATCAATTAACAACAATTACTTCTTTCCCAAGGCAAGGGGCCAAGGCAAAACATGCAATTTGTCCAAAGCCTGTAATCCTTTTACTCTGGTGAAAACAAGTGTAATATAATTACTGAAAATAAATATATCATCCTTTTAAATATTTATATTTTTCCCCTAAATTTTGATACTTTGGCTGGCAACACTGAGCAAGTCAGTTGGATACTTATAAATCAATAATAGGTCACATGGTGTCATTTGAACTGAAAACATTGAATTTTGTCAAGTTTAAGTACTTGCAACGGTATGACAGTGAAAATGTCACATTTCTCCTTTTAGGTCTCATTTGTTCAACATGTAAAGTAAAACCAAACTTTTGTTGCCAAGTGTTTCTCCTCCAAAGCTTTTTCACGTGTATTCATTTAAAAAGACAACAATTCAGTTGAAAAGACTACAAATCCAATGGTTGATGCTTCCAAAAAATAGGATAGTTGTCAGAGAAATCAAAGATGAGCAGGTGGAGTTATGTTGGTAAACCTGCTTGGGAGTTAATCATCAAAAAGTTTGAGAAAAAGAGTTTTCGTGGGTAAGAATGATTTCCTAGAGACTAAGGTAGCTTTAGTTTGGATTGCCATCCACAGGATAGCTAAGACTTCACTTTCCATGAGCATTTTCCTAACCTTGAATAGCAACATATGGTTGGCAGATCTCCTTGCCACCTGGAAAACGACTCTGAACAGCAGCCAGATTTTTTCTGTTCTTTATAGAAACTTTTTTAGATGAACATATTTTCTTCTTTATCAGCCTTTTCTCTTCTGAAGTTTTATGCGAAGAGAGACATCCTCTAAATCATTTGTCTGAATAAACTGATCAAATGTTGCTTCATACATGCCACATAGCCATAGAAATATCTTCTCAGAAACTCTAGGTTGACCTAAGAAATTGCTACTCCTGCTCTTTTTTCCAAAGAATAAAACAGGATTTTACATCATGTTCAAGAGTAACTCTGAAATGTATCTCTGTGATTTAGAGAACACAGGTCTGTGTGATTTTTTGCTTTAAGGACTCTAGAGATTGGTAAAGTAGGAGAGATGGATTCTAGAATTTTGTCTCCTTATGAACTCACTGTGTGGCCTACAGTTTTTCTCCTGGAGTGAACACATTGATCTAAAATAGATGATCTTTACAGTGTCTCCAGTCATATGACTTGACTCCTTTTCTACATTATCATCAAGTACTATGCTCATCTTTTTTGTCAGTGATTTATTCCTATATAACAAACCACCTCAAAACTTAGTGGCTTAAAAAAACAAACATTTAATCACTCATGAGTCTTTGGCCTGACTAGAATTATCTAGGGCGACTCTTTTGCTCCACGTGATGTTGTGGTTGGAGTTGAAGGCTAAACTGGGCTAGAATATCTAAGATGCCTTCTCTACTGGGCTAACTGTTGGCCCAGAGCTCAGCTGGTTTCACTGACCTTGATTATCCTCAATTATCCTAATTCTTCTTACAGCATGGTTCCTGGCTTTCAAGTGAAGAAAGTATGAGTAGTCAGTTCGTTTAAGGTTTGGGCTTGGAAGTCCCCAAACATCACCTTTGCCAGATTCTACAGGTGAAAATAAGCACAGGATTAGCTCAGATTCAAGGAGAGGGGAGACTAACTCCATCTCTTTTATTTATTTATTTATTTATTTATTTGGTTATGCCGGGTCTTAGTTGTGGCAGGTGGGCTCCTTAGTTGCGGCCAGTGGGCTCCTTTAGTTGTGGCACATGTGCTCCTTAGTTGTGGGTTGCAGGCTCCTTAGTTATGGCATTCAAACTCTTAGTTGCGGCATGCATGCGGGATCTAGTTCCTCGACCAGGGATCGAACCCTGGCCCCCTGTATTGCGAGTGTGGAGTCTTAACCATTGCGCCACCAGGGAAGTCCTTAACTCCATCTCTTGATGATTTGTGGCATATGCACACAGGGAGGGAGGGAATTGATTGTGGTCATATTTGAGAACTATCTACCATAGTCAACCATAGGGAAGAAAAATTCACATCCCTCCCACACACAGAATACAGTCAGCCCTCCCTCAAAGATTCATCTTATTACAGCATGGGCTCAAAGTTTAGTATTTCTTTATCTTATTAGGTTCAGGTGTGTTATGGACTAAATGTTTGTGTGCCCCCCCCACGTTGAAATCTAATCTCCAATGCGATGGTATTTGGAAGTGGGACATTGGGTAGGTAATTAAATGACTCTGTAAGAATAGACCAGAGGTTTAGCTTGCTCTCTTTCTGCCATGTGAGGATACCATGAAAAGTCAGCTATCTGCAACCCAGAGTAGGGATCACCAGAACTTGACCATGCTGGCATGATGATCTTGGACTTTTAGCCTTTGGAACTGTAAGAAATAAATTTCTGTTGCTGATAAGCCACCTAATTTATAGTATTTTTCTAAAGCAGCCTGAGCTAAGACAGGGTGTGGCTGGGACTCTCTGGTGGGGTTTCTTAGGAGCAGACCCCTGTAAACAAAAAAGACAAGTTTCCTGACACTCACATATCCAGCATATTATGATGCAAGAAGGCTAGGATAACCAAAGGGGGGGGGGAGGAAGGGGGCACACAGCTGTTGCTGACCCATAGCAACTTTGAAATCAAGCTGAGCACATCAGTATTTCTGCTACAGAACAGGGAATGTTCTTTAATTTAGGCCCAGCCTTGCTCCTTGAGAGTGGTTCTCTGTGGCTCTTGGTTTTGTCTTCTGGGTTCTTGATTAACACTCCCAGCCACACTCCCCTTTCTGTAAGAAATGGTATGTGCCTACATCTGAGTAGCGTTCTCAGCTTGATTTCTGCCTCAGGGCCTCTTTTAATTTTGAACTGACTTGACCCGTGTAGTCCAAGCTTTCAAAAAATTTTTTAAAAATTCATTTATTATTATTTATTTGGTTGTGCTGGGTCTTAGCTGCGGCACGTGGGCTCCTTAGTTGTGGCATGCAAACTCTTAGTTGTGGCATGCATGTGGGATCTAATTTCCTGACCAGGAATCGAACCCAGGCCCCTTGCATTGGGAATGGGGAGTCCTAACCAATGTGCCACCAGGGAAGTCCTCAAGCTTTTAAAAACTTTGTGGACTTCCTACATAACGTGTGCTCATACCTAATTTGTGGATCAAGTTATGATCTGCTCCTCTAGATGAAAACCACACTTATAGATCTCCTCCTACCTTATGCTGAGACACAGGGTGCTGTGGGAGCAATGCCCTTAAGATTCTTAGCAGTCCTATGGTCTGTCTGAGAGGATCTATGAGGCACCAACTTAAATATTTCTGAGGTTTAACCAAGGGTCTTAAAGCCACATTCTTAATCTGAACTTTGCCCTGAGGCTGCATTTAACTGGCATATTATTATCTCCCTTTTACATACGAGACTTAGAAGTTTAAATGACTTCTTAGAAGTTTAAATACATACTGCGAATTTCCTCCTTTCCTGAAGTTCAAAATCTAATAGGGGAACCAGAAACATATAAGACAATTAAAAAATAAGGGAGATTCTGACTCTACTGCAGGTTCAAAATGCTGAAGAGTCTGAGAAAGAAAGCAGAGCAGACAGTCTTCTTGGAAAAGATGGCACTGGATTTGGGCAAAAAAGGGGAGAAAGAGGTGTTTTAGGCAGAGAAAAGCAGAGGAAGGGGATCAGACATGAAGAGAAAGTACCTACCATTGGGCTGTAGGGGACCCTTCTGGGGTGGATGGTGGTGATGATGATGATAGTGAAGAGTGATGAGAGATATCACTGGAAATGAAGGGCTGGGTAAATTTTGGAAGACTTGAACTAGACCTAAGAGTTTGGATTTAATTGAAGAAGAATTCAGGCTTTTTCCATATGATTTGCTCATTCTGCCTGTCTGCATGATCATTAACACGTCTTTGTATTTTAATTCTCTGGGAGATTATTGTTCTTATAGTATTTCGATCTGAATTAATGCATATGAAAACAGTTTAAAATGGAAGCAGTGTGGCATAGGAGCTGAGATCTTGGATTCTGGAATTAGGCAGACCTGGATTAAGACCAGCTCTACCACCTACCACTTGTGTCTTTTGGTGCAAGTGTCTTAACTTTTCTAAGCCTCAGTTACCTCACCTTTCATGGAAATACCTACCTCAGAAGGTGGTTGTGAATATCAAATAAGAAAATATGTAAAAGCCACTTAGTATAGATTAGGGCACATGGTAAATTACCATTAAATATTGTTATAAATAATTATTATTTATATAAATATAAATAATTTTATATTCCAGTTCCAGAGTAACCAAGGTCTTCCTGGTTATCTGAGAAGCTGTCCTATATTTCGAGGGATTTTAAGACCTGGGGTGGGGGGGTGATTGATCCTCTCCTTTGAGTCTGGTGCATTCTCTGAGTGAGGGCAACAAATGGTCTAAACGTGGTCTTTGAGTTACTAAACTTGCTGGAATTACTGGATTTGGGATTATACAGTGTGTAGAAAGAAACCTCTTGATGCAAGTAGTTTGCAAGCCTAGAATATTTTGTTCTCCTCTGCTACAAGCTTTATTGTTTCCAGCTGGTCCGTGGCTTGGGCAAGGACTCCAAGATGGTTCAAAAGCTGCCTGAGAAAAAAAAAAAGCTACCTAGTGGCTGCAGGGAGAGGCTCAGGCAGAAGCCCTGAGGCTGCTAGGCTTCTCACGTTCCTGGTCATGTTTGAGGGTGAATGGTACTTGCCCAGCCCAGCCTGGGGGCCTCCAGCCTGCAGAGGGCAGTCAGGTGGGTGCTGGCTTCGGGATGAGTTTCACCTGCTCATCTCTTTAAGGAAGCGGCTTCCAGGAAGTCAGACTGAGTCTGCGCGAGCAGAGCGCAGGGCATGCAGATCCCAAACCGCTTGGTTCAGGTTCTTCTCCAGGGCCTTGGCGGCTTCCGTGTCGTCCAGGGTTTCACCCCACTCCTGATGGGACAGCTTCTGCTTGTCCTGGAAGATGGCGTGTCTGACGCACTGGTTTTGCATCTTCAAGAGACACCCGGCACCCTGGCGCTTCTCCTTTGCCAACTCGCAGAAGCCGTGGCCCAGGCCTTCTAGAGCCACATCTTCGCGGTGAAAGTAGAAGCCCGGAGAGAGGTAGGTGTCGGAGGCCTGCAGATGCAGGTTGAGCTGGAAGTTGACTGCGGCCTCCACCTAGGTGGACTTTTTCTGGCGAATCAGGGAGCTCGCGGTTGGTTGGCAGTAAGGAGCTAAGCACAGAAAGCGGTATTGGCTGGTCCTGGAGGCAAAGGGTGGTGGGGAAGATGGTCCAGGAGGTTGCAACTGGGAAAGAGGGTGGTCAGAGGCTGGAAGAAGGGGCGTCCCGGGCTCTGTTCTGTACAAACGCCGTTGAAGCGAGACAACGGGTACGCGGGGCCGCCGGGTGCCCTGCGAGCTGAAATCACTTTTGAGAAACGTTTTCGGGACTTGACCTCACTTACAGTACAGGATGTATATCCAAATATATATATCTGAATAAGTTTATGTTCTCTCCAGTTGTAAAAGGTGTATTTAATCATTTGTTAAACACTTTCAGAAACTATTTCTGGGATGACTTCTAGAATAGATTCTTGTGTAGTAAATAATCTTATACCTGCTTTGAAAACTGCTTCCACCTTCTTTTGGAGAATTAATGATGCTTCCTTAGCTCAAATATGTGGTTTTTGGTGAGGCTGACTTTCTCTGCCACAAGATGGGCCTCTCACCGTGCCTCATTTTCCAAGCACCAGAATGCTTGATCAGGGATGGGAGAAATTAGTTGGACCAATCAGAGACTTTACGTAGCTTTTTATTTTTTATTTTTTTATTTTTATTTTTTGCGGTACGCGGGCCTCTCACTGTTGCGGCCTCTCCCGTTGCGGAACACAGGGTCCGGACGCGCAGGCTCAGCGGCCATGGCTCACGGGCCCAGCCGCCCCGCGGCATGTGGGATCTTCCCGGACCGGGGCAGGAACCCGTGTCCCCTGCATCGGCGGGCGCACCCTCAACCACTGCGCCATCAGGGAAGCCCTCCGTAGCTTTTTTTAAAGGAGAGCCTGATGGGCACTTTTCTCTGTGGTCTCGTAAGAATGGTGCTGGATTACCCATATACAGCCACGGAACTTCTAGAAGCAATCATCTTTATGCTCTTGATTCTCCACTTGTTACTCCAAGGCATCATTATTACCTTAAAGAAGAGAGCAAGAAAACGGAATTTCAGGGTTTTTCTTTTTTTCTTCCAATAAACAAGGTTTTGAGAGTCACAAGAGAGGGCCTGAAGGAATCCGGACTCAGAGTTTAGACTACAGCTTATACAATTAGCTAGAAACTTGAAGAATGAGATTGGCCTCATCTGTACACTTGAGACCAGAGGAGGGCACCTGGGCTAGGGAAGATGGGGCATTGCTTATAGGAGATCAGAGTTGGAGTGAGAGGTTCTCACTTCATCCAGGTGAAGAAGAGTTGGGTCAGGATTAGGAGGCTGATGAGTTTCACCGGTGGCTTGTTGAGGCAGCCAATGGGAGCCCAGCTGATGCTTGTAGCTTATCACCCTTCTAGGGTGCATCACATGCTGTGTGTAGATTGACTTTGATAAGCTCTATTGAAGTCCAGTCTGTATATTTCATGGATCCAGTGCACTTCTCTCCCTGTTTTTACCTCTTTTCTCCAACGACATGGTAGGGAGGAATCTTAGCTCCAGAAGAATGATTTGTTTTTCCCCATACAATGAGCGGTTTTCTCAACCCCATCTAATAAACAATCCATTCTTTTCCCATTACTCAATTGATATCATATGTAACACTTATATATATAAATGGGCCTGTCTCTGGCAGGCCACCATTTAAAATAAGAGGCCTCAAACTTCCTGCATTTTCCATAAAAGCTGAAGGACAGAAGGAAAGAGCTGTGGAATACACCCACACCCTGTTAATGGCCTGAGACGGCCGGCAGGCAGCACTGGAACTGCAAAACTCATCAGCGGCGCCTCCGTAGGTTTTTAACATCTGGGGGACTGCACAAATGGAACTTTATTAATTTGAGTGGAGAACGTTGGAGAATTTGGTAAAGCAGGGATAGATCCACACTACTTAGTTGAAAATAACAAGCTGGGGAAAAATGGGAACAGAGCAGGTGGGTTACATAGAAATTTCTGGAATGTTCTGAGAACGTTTTGGGTTAAGAACAATTTTGCAAACTTGCCGGAAAAGCTGTTGACAGCTGATGACTGTTTCTCTAAGAAAATGTATTCCAGTTTTCAACTCAGGATGTCTGGAACACATCTCCCATTATCACAACTCCAGAAGGATTCACAGGAATTTCACTTTTTCTTTACTCTCATCTCAGAGATGGGAATTGCACCCTCTGTAAGCTGAGCCTCCGCAGATAGAAGCAGGAACAAGCTTGCCCAAAATGCACGTGGTGGGTGGGAATGTTGACTTTTATCTCTGTGGAGAAAAGGAATTTTACAGAAATGAGAGAAAGGTCTCTGGTGCCAGGGTCCTAGACATACATACCTTTATGAAAAGTAAAAAGTGGGAAGAGAGTCCAGGGCTTAGGGGGAAAGCAGGCCCGAGTTCCCTCTTTCTGCATGTGAGCTCTTGACTTCTTCATGTGCTGGTTGGTTTGCAAGTGGCTGAAACTGTCACTGAAGCCTGGACGCTGTTCAAAGCCCGCCTGTCATAAAATGCCATATTGATGTTGTATCTCCTTCTCTTTGTGTTCTGGGGACCAGCGGGATGGATCAGATGCCTGGGCATACATACCCTGTGAACTCGTGGACTGGGATGGGACAAACCATGGCCAGCACCTGCCCGGTTCTGTCTGTGAAGCTAGGGAATATTGTTCCTCCCTGACTTAATTGGTTAGAACATGAGACAAAGATGGGATTTGATCAGTCTTGAACAGATTTGGTTCAGAAAAATCTTAAAAATATACTGAAAGTGGCTAATATTTTCTCTTGATCTGTTGCCTAGATGCAATAATTTTGTGATAGAAAAATATATCTACCTAAGCACATAGAAATGGAAGTATTAGGTGTTAGAGAAAAACAGATGGATAAGCTCTCTCTGGACCCCTGCCACTGCACCCCGCCTTTCTCTATCCCCATTTCCTCCTTTTTAAAAGTTAATTTAATAGATAAGGGACATCTTTAAGTGACTGTAAAAATAAGGTTCATGTTTAGGCCATTTTCCCAGCTGGAACGCTCTGTTTTGTTTTGTTTTGTTTTTGTGGTATGCGGACCTCTCACTGTTGTGGCCTCTCCCGTTGCGGAGCACAGGTTCCGGACGCGCAGGCTCAGCGGCTGTGGCTCACGGGCCCAGCCGCTCCGCGGCATGTGGGATCCTCCCGGACCGGGACACGAACCTGTGTCCCCTGCATCGGCAGGTGGACTCTCAAACACTGCGCCACCAGGGAAGCCCTGGAACGCTCTGTTTAAAACACTCTGTTTTCATGGCCTGAACTGTTTATTTTACATTCAGAGATATGGGCACATGGGAACCATTTGCAGAAAATATCTTTGTTTGCTTCTACGATTGATATAATACAGCAGCAAAGGGTAGAGTTTTGACAAGCTGCCTTTCCAAAGCCAGATGTACACTCTTTCCTTTTACTACTATTGGCAAGTACATTTATAAGAAAAATAAATGGAAGTTATGGAAAGTAACAAAGATATAAATCCATTCTGTCTTTCAAAGTGTATGTCACACCCAAGATTTACAGAGAGGAGAAAGTTCTCAGGGATCATTTGGGGTCAAATTCTGGTGGCAGTGCTCAGGACCATTTCATCTACTTGCGCTGAAAAATTAATAATCGATGATAAGTGTTGTGCCTTGGTTTCGACTCTCAGCATATCCGTTACCAATGGTTGATTGCAGAAGCCTTCAGATTTATCTCTCCACATTTGATTTCAATTTCTCCTTCCCCTAATCAGTCCATCCTATACTCTTCCACCAGAGCGAGCTTTAAAACTACAGATCCGACAGTGGCTCCTCCCTGCCTTAAATTTCATAATGGTGGTTCTTTATTGCTTCTAGAAGAGGTAAAAACGTGTGGTCTGTTGGCTGAAACCAGCTTTCAATCGTATATAATAATTTTTTTTTTACCACATACTGTGAGCCTGAAGAAACATGTAATAGTTGCCAACATTTAAAAATTGGAGACTTTGACAGAAAACTCTGGATACTCTGCTGTTGTTAAAGTGGAAGGCCTGGCAAAGCCTCACGTGTTGTATAAAAATAATTGAACTCCATTCGGAAGGGCACAGTCTCCCCAGTTTCCCACACTTCCTTTTTTTCTCATTTACATGATCTCATTTCGCTCATTTGCACAATCCGTTTGGCATTTACAGGCGTTTAAATTGTCACCTCCTGGGCCATGGGCTCACGTCCAGCGCCTTAGCCTCACACGTAAAGACCATCTGACTCTTACTTTTTAAGGCTCATTTCTCATTTATTTTCTCTTCTTGAGCTTTATACTCCAAAAATACAGGTTTCCTCTAAGCCATTGTGTGATGTTACCATTTCTCAGGCCTTTCCATCCATCTGAAATGCCTGCCCTGCTTACCAAACTTATTTTTTCCTTGTTTTTCTGATTTCCTTAGAGCGAACCATGCGTTCCTGGTGGTTGGTTTTTTTTTTTTTTTTTGGAGCATCTGAACATACTTCCATTAATGATTACATTACTCTCTATTTTACTTATTAAGTTCTGGAGAAACTTTCTCTTATGAGCGGCAGGTATAAAATTCCTGTGGGGAGATGCAAGGCTTTGCAGAGGCGGAGCTTCGACACGCTTGCTCAGAGGACCAGCTGAGTCTCTGTTCAGGTTCCTCTTAGGGAAGAGGAACGGGGGTCTGTGCAGTGTGGCTGGAGGGTAAAGTTGAGAAGACAGAGGAGGCTTGAAAGGAGGGGCGAAATTTCAAATGGAAGATTTTTCGAGTCAAAACTGTCAGAAGAACCGAATGGAGAATTAACTGAAAGGAATGAGAAGAGGTTGGGCCTGGAGAATGGACTGGGAGTGGAGAGCGGGGACAGGGGTTGGTTCATGGGGTAGGCCAGTTGCTTCTCACCATAAGCCTTCTGGCGTTTTTGATTTTTCAAAATCAAATTACTTTGATAAATCACTTAAATTATAATTAGGAAAACAAATGTAACAATTGATAGTCTGTGCTGTGATCCTCTTCCATGGTCCCAGACATCACCATAAAGAATTTTTTAAAAATCACCAAATTTGGAGTGATTCTTTTTCTTTAGGGAAACCAGTGAAGAAGCTGGGTTCTAAGTACTGGCTGATGTGAGACCTGAAGTGTCAGCTTTTGAACGTTGCAGAACAGCTGGGATCTTAGCTACATCTATGTTTTTCTGCGTACAGTCTTAAGAGGATTGATCAAACTAATATGTGCAATTGATTAAAAAAAATATTGCAGAAGGCTTGAGATAAAAAGCCACAGTCCCATGCTTCTGGCCCAGGGTCAACCATTTTTAATTCATTAAACCGATTCTGTATTTAGTTCTTGGTGGGGATCTTCGTATCCCAAAATAATACGCTAAGGTCACTGCAGCAATTACATTTTTTAAAGATGATCAAGACAGTATCTCCTCCTATTTCACATAACTTTCTTTTTTAAAATGCATTTTATTATGGAAAGAATACTTAATGAGTTCTACCCTCAAATTTTAGAGTGTACAGTGTAGTATTGTTGACCACAGGTGCAAGGTTGATGGCAGATCTCTACAGCTTATTCATCTTCCTTGCCTAAAATTTTCTGCCCGTTGATTAGTGATACCTCCTTTCCTCTGCCCCCACCCCGCAGGCCCTGGCAACCACCGTTCCACTCTTTTTAATTCCATGAATTTAACTATTCTAGGTATTTCGTTTAAGTGGAGTCATGTAGGATTTGTCCTTCTGTGACTGGCGTATTTCACTTAGCCTTTCCTCAAGCCACATAACTTTCTAGAAACTTCCCATTCTCCTATCAAGAGGTAGACTTTTTGTCCCTCCTCCTCTTGAATCTTGAAGGTTCTTCCGCCCCCCCCAATCAAAACATTTTTATTTCTTTAGCTCCATGACTGAAGCTTTCGTCAGGATACAGGCAAGACTGTTCCACACACTGATGCCATCAACCATATCATCGTGCCAACAAGTCCTCCTCAGATAACTCAACAGGTGTGTGGCCGTTCTTACAGCTTTATAGCTGAGAAAATAAGTAGTCATGTAGTTTAGTGCGTAACCAGAGCACAGTGTTCAGGCTTGACCCCCGCCTCTCGCTCGATGCTCAGGCATCCTGGGGTCGCAGCAGGATCTTCCTCTGGCTCCCTACCGTCGCTTCCAGATGGCAGAGCCAGACACCTGGATCAAGGAGAGCCACTTGAGCTTTGAGGCAGGGGCCTCCTGGCCATCAGCAGTGTAGTTATCTTTGGAAATTTACCTGTGGCACAGCAAAAGCTGTCCTGAACTGGGATGTACTAAAGGGGACTCTGCCGGTCAGAGGGATTGAACTCCTGTCCTAAGCCTGACTGGGCCTGACCTTCCACTTGCAGAAGGGGCTTGCTGAGCCTGGCTGACCTCATAGCCTGTGCTGTCCCTCGAGCCAGTGAGTAATGATGGGCTTCCCCCGTGGGGTGATGCTAACAAGGGGAGGACATGGTGCCTGATACAGTCTTACACACATGAATGTTTGCTTGTTGATCTACATGAAGAAGAGTAGACAGTGACTCAATAAATTACCCCAAAGTAAAGCCACAATTCAGATCAAGAAATAGAACGTCGTCAGCAACCCAGGAGCCTTCCCAGAGCTCCCTGCCGTCACTACCCCCTTTTCTCCCAAAGGTAAATACCGTCCTAATTTCTAACACCATAGTTTATTCAGTTTTATAGCCACAGAAACTCACACGTGGGAAATAATAAATGTTTACTCTAATATCGTCATGAGATATGCCTGTTTTTGGACTTAATATAAATGCAGTTGCACGGAATGTATGTTCGTGAGATTCATCCCTGTTGAGGCACATAGTAGTTGTTTCATTTTTCACCCCTGTTCAACTGCATGCATGTATCATGGTACATACAAGTACCTTTCCTACTGTTGAAACATTTGGGGTTGTTTCTAGCTTTTGGCTATTATAAGTAATGCAGCAATGAACATTCTCTGGTATGTAATTCTAGGTACGTCAGTATGCATTTCCCTGAGGTATATATAGAGTGAATTGCTAGGTTCTAGTGTATATGTAAAATTTTCATTCTTTTCCAGCTTTATTGAGATGTCATTAACATATAACACTGTATAAGTATTGCACAATGATTACCACAATTGGGTTAGTTAACATCTCCATCACCTCACATAATTATCCCTTTTTATTTTGTGGTGAGACATTTAAGTTCTACTCTTAGCAACCTTCAAGTATGTAATACAGTATTATTAACTATAGTCACCATGCTGTACGTTATATCCCCAGAATTTATTCATATTATAACTGGAAGTTTGTACTCTCGGATATTTGCCCATTTCCCTTACCCCTCAGCCTCTGACAACTACTGTTCTACTCTCTGTTTCTATGAGTTCAGCTTTAAGATGTTACATAAATGAGAACATATAGTATTTTGTGTTTCTCTGTCTCACTTTCATTTAGCATAATGCCCTCGAGGTCCATCCACAATGTCAAAAACAGTGGGATTTCCTCCTTTGCCGTGGCTGAATAATATCATTGTATATTTTCACCACATCTTCATCATCCGTTCATCTGCTGATGAACACTTAGGTTGTTTCCACATCTTAGCTATTAGGAATAATGCTGCAGTGACCATTGGAGTTCAGATATCTCTTCAAGAACTTCATTTTACTTCCTTTGGACATTTGCCCAAAATGGAGTTCCTGGATTATGTGGCAGTTCTATTTGTAATTTTTTGAGGAACTTGCATAAAACTCTTTGCCATCGTGGCTGTACCAATTTGCATCCCCACCAACAGTTCATAAGGGTTCTCTTTTCTCCACATGTTCATCAACACTTGCTATGTCTTGTCCTTTTAATAATAGCCCTCCTAACAGTGGAGGTGATAGCTCACTGTGGCTGTGATTTGCATTTCCCTGATGAGTGGTGATGTCGAGCACCTTTTCATGTGCCTGTTGGCCATTTGTAGTCTTCGTTGGGGAGTGTTTTTTTGACTGCCTTCATCAATAGAGTATTGTGGAAGTGATGTTCTGTGACTTCCAAGGCCAGGCCATAAAAATGCCATGGACTTCTTCTTTGTTCATATGTGATGGAAGCACGTAGAAGCAGAAACAGAGAAGATGCTGCCCACAGCATTGAAGTTGGAGGAAGGGGCCTAGAGCCAAGGAATGCAAGGAATATAGCTCTAGAAGCTACAAAAGGCAAGGAAAGGATTCTTCCCTAGAGACTTCCAAGGGAGCAAAACCCTGAGGAACATTAATTTTGTCTCAGTGATACTGATTTTGGACTACTTGTCTCTCGAGCTATGAAAAGATAAAATTGTTATTTTAAGCCACCAAGTTTATGGTAACGTGTTACTAGCAGCCATAGGAGACTGATACAGATGGCAAAAAGTACATGAAAAGACGCTCAGCATCATTGATCATAAGGAATATACTGATTAAAACCACAGTGCAGTATCACTACATATCTTTCAGGAAGAATAATATGGAAAAAAATTAAACTGATCAGCGTGTATTGTATACTAATTTTAGTGGAAAATGGAGTATACAAATAGATTTGTATAAACTCTAGAAGGATATCCAGGAAACTAATGAGAGTTTACTTTTGGGGTGGGAGTAGTGGGGACGTTGGTGCGGGGCGTGGGGAAAAGTGAGAGTGTTTTGATTGTATTTTTATATTATTTGATTTTTTATTCTGAACATGTGACTGTATTTGATTTTTTTAAGTGAATTATGCAATAGAAAATACATCTTGAGGGATGTGAGTGAGGCTTCTTGAATGGCAGGCTTCGTAGTAAAGTGTGGGGCCAGGGAGCCTGCTGTTAACTCAGGATTCTTCTTTTTTTTTTTAAATTTATTTATTATATTTATTTTTGGCTGCATTGGGTCTTCATTGCTGCGCGGGGATTTTCTCTAGTTGCGGTGAGTGGGGGCGGCTCTTCGTTGCGGTGCACGGGCTTCTCATTGCGGTGGCTTCTCTTGTTGTGGAGCATGGGCTCTAGGCACGCGGGCTTCAGTAGTTGTGGCTCGCAGGCTCCAGAGCACAGGCTCAGTAGCTGTGGCGCACGGGCTTAGTTGCTCCGCGGCATGTGGGATCTTCCCGGAACAGGGCTCAAACCTGTGTCTCCTGCATTGGCAGGTGGATTCTTAACCACTGCACCACCAGGGAAGTCCTTAGACTCAGGATCCTTACGTTCCGGAAGAATTTGTTGCATTACCACTGGCTATTGTGGTTCACCCCAGATGGTACATCCTGTTTCACTGGAGATACGTCATTTTTTATTTTCTTAGCGGTGGTGGGGACAGGGTTATCTGGAGGCTGACCCTTCTGCTCAAGGAGGTGGATGGAGAGGAAGCCAGTCTGTGCACATTCAGTGTTTGCAGTGTTCAGCCTCTCTCTCACCCCGTAGTAATCAGTGTTTCTGAGTTTCTAGCCCTTCTTTAACTCTGCTGGGCAGACTGTCTGCATCCTTATCCACAGCCCTCTCTATGCGTATTCTAGGCTGCCTTACTTCGTTACTAGTCTTCTACCTTTTAACTTCCAGAAATGTTTTGAAATGCTCTTTGGATGTGTCTGTCTTCTCTCCTGTTCTCTGTTAATTGAAGTTGATAGCTTTTAATTCTTCTGCTATCATTTTATTATGGTCTTGGGAGTGAGAGGAAAGCAAGATGGTCAGTCTGCCATCTTGAAGACAGTTTCTGGGCTCTCTTCCTCCCCTGACTAGTCTGTGAGCTCCCGAGAGCAGGGAGGTTTCTTATTCCTCTTTATATACACAAAGTATATTAGTCACTGTCCAGTCAGAAAAACAGAAGCCATGCTAGAGATTTCAACAGAGGGAATGTAATACAGAGAATTGTTTCCACAGATACTGGAAGGTGGAAAAAACAAAAGGGGGCACTGAACTGACGCGGAGAGAATTACAAGGAGGCTGCCACCAATCCTAGTCCTGGGGAAACAACAGGGAAGAGGCTGGGATTGTAAGAGTAGGGGAACTGCATCACTGGGCCTCTGATGAGTGGTTGTGACAGAGCTGCAGCTGGTAAATCTGAGGGCCTGAGATGAGGTTGGGTATGGGTGCCAAAAGGGCTCGAGGCAGGAACCAGCTGTTGCAGCTGTGGCTGAGTGCCTTTGATAGGAACAGTAAGCAAAAGGGGAGAAGGAAGGAGGAAGTTGCTCGTCTCCTTGGCTTGCTTGCCTTCCCATCGCTCTGTCTCTGTCTCTTTCTCTCTTTCTCTGTCTCTCTCTCTCTGTCTCTCTCAAAACTTAACAGGAAGCCAGCTGGCAAAGGAGTCTGGGAAATGTAGTTTTCAGAATATCTCCCAGCCTCACATAATACAGTACAGAAGACTGGATTTGGAGTTGAGAGACAGTAGCTAAAAATGGCACAAAGAACATCTATATCTTTGTACACGTACACTATGTATTTTTTGGTGTGTGTGTGTGTGTATATACACACACACACACACACACACACACACACACACACACACACACACACAAAAGAAATGTATTTCTAGCCCAGATCTTTCTTGAGGGCTCCAGACTTGTATTTGTCACTGTTCATCAGTTATTGCCTTTTGATTATTCCATGGGGATATCAAAGGCAAACAGAAAATTAACTGGTAGGCACAAATCAATTTCTCCATATCTCACTCTACCTAAAAAAAAAAATGCTACATGTCAACTTTGGATTCAGTGAAAACAGAAGCAGAGGGCTGTTTCCCGAAGGAAAGATATTTACCAAAACCGAAAGAATCATGTTTTGACCAAAACTTGCTCTTCTTCATATCTTATCTCATAAAGGACAACATTGCCCAGCCACCAAAGACTGACTTAGGAGTCATTCTCTACGACTTGTTCTCCCTCAGTCCCCATATCCCAGACCCTGAGTCTTGTCAGTTTTATTTCTTGGTGTCTCCTAACTCTGTCTTCTCTCCTATGCTGCTTCTACTGTTGCCTCCATTGGGCCCTGATGACATTTTCAGTGGACACTGCGGTTACCTCCCAAATTGGTCTCCCAGCTGCCATCTTATCCTTCTACTCATTTTGCTGATGACCAGATTGGTTTTTAATAAATATACAAATCTGGGACTTCCCTGGCGGTCCAGTGGTTAAGACTCCACACTTTCAGTGCAGGGGGCGTGGGTTCGATCCCTGGTCAGGGAACTAAGCTCCCACATGCCACACGGTGTGGCCAAAAAATTAAAAAAAAAAAAAAACAACAACGGATCTTACCAGATGAATGTCAAGGTTATATCCTTTAATGGATAAAGGTGTTGGTGGTGGGTAATGCTTTGAGACCAGTCTAAACTGGGGAGGGGAGAGCAGTGCTCAGCTAGAGTCAGTGACTGACAGAAGGTACAAGGAAAAGAGAGAGGGCTGAGCATGAACATGTTTGATTGAATTCCTGTTTCGTGCAAGGGTTAGAGGGTGGAATGGAGCAACAGGAAAAGATTGATCTTGAGGCTTAGAAATGGAAGAGGTGAGATAAAAGGAACACGAGATAAAGATCAGAAAGGGAAGAGAGAAGATTCAAATTGGAATCATAACTGTTGTTTCAACTGAGTTGGGAAGTCACAGAATTTTCGCATTACTCTGCAGGGAATTATTTTATAAATCACAGAAGTGTCTGTAACAATTCCCTAGAAAGATGTAGAAATAGAGACCTCAGTTGATACTGTAAAGGAGAGGGAAAAAATGTAAAAGAGGGAATGAACTTGTGGTTGCCTTTTGAAGTTCAGAAGAACAAAGTTTAAAAAAATTTTTTTTGCAGAGTTGCTTTTTGTGTATGTGTTTGTGGGTTTAATATCAAGAGAGGCACCACCATTTTCATGTGCCTGGAATAACAGTTTCTGACATCTGTTAAGTAATCCTGAAACAAGAACAGTGCAGGCCTGGCTGGTGGCATACAGTGTGGTTTATAGATTAGGTTTGTATTCTAAATGGTTACGTCTGGTACATCCATTATTTGAAAATAAGAGAATTAAAAACAAAATAAGGAAATTTATGGAAAATTGATAGCTGATGAAATACAATGTGCTCACCTCTCTGTTAGAAATAGCTATGGCTCGACTTGAAAAAAGCAAAACAAAACAAGAGGCAGAATAGGGAAATGTATCTTTTCAAGCAAGAGGGGAGATGTATGGCAAAGAGACTGAATCTATTCAAAATTTTGTTGCTTTAAACATTTGAATATGGTGGATAAGAAGGTAGCTAATATAAGATAGCTATTTCATTGTGATATGGATAAAAATATTGCCGCCCTCAAGAACTTCCTTAATAATGCTTTGAGTTTAACTTGCAACGGTGACAAGTCATGGTGGGTACTTCATGAATAAAGAAGACCACTAAAGGCTTGTGTGGATTACATACTAGAATAATTGCATTATTAAAATGTTTTGGTTGATTAAAAAAATGCTTTGAGTATAAACACATTATAAGAGATCAAAAACAAAACCAAGAAAAACAGATTTTACAGTATAAATATGTATTAGAATTAGTAAAAGAAGCCCTTTGTAGTTTAAAAACAAAATCAAAAGGAATCCCGGAACTTCAGTTTACAGAGAGGCTATAACAGTTGTACCGTATGCGTGCCCACGTATGATTGGGTGGGATGTGCTTTGCACAGAAACACCTGGCCAAGGTGGCCTGTGCCTGGGTAGGGCCTGACTTAGCCTGGAGGAAGGGGAGGTCTTTTTCTAATTTGTCTTAGAAGAAAACTTTTTGTAATTCATGCCCCAGAGGGAGTACTTTTTCCTAATTCATTAAAAGTTTTGTGCAGAGTTAGCAGCACAAGTGAAGACCAGGAGGAATGCTTGGATAAGTGTGATAGAACATGGGTGTGGAAATACGTAGGCCCAAGTTTAAGACCTTCTTGAATTATTAACCATGAGTGTGGCCTTGACCTCTCAGTCTCAGTTTCCTCATCTGTAAAATCATCTAGATTACTTCACAGTATCCTGGGCATGAAGTGTGATAGCATATGTAAACGTGCTTTGTAAACTGTAAAGCACCGTGCAGTCTTCGCTCAGCAGATGTATACTGAACAGCTATGTGTGTCAGGCACTGTTAAGGTCTGCAGATACAAAGCTGAGAGAGACACAGTCCTTGCCCTCAGGGAGCTCACAGTCTGTGACGGCGGGTGCGCCCATAGCCAGAATGCACTGTGATCTAGAACATAAAAACACTGTGGATTTGTAGATGATTGAGGGACCTCTTGATGTAGGATCCCTGGACCCCTAGTGCCCCTCATCAGAAGTTCACACAATTGATTAGACAACTTCAGATCTATAGCATTGTGTATATCTGGGGAGAAAAATACACAGGTACTGGGCCACTTCTGTCATGGAGCTACCATTGTGCAAATTGGAAAGAGAAACCGCTTCTGGACAGATACATTGCAAAATGTGTCCCTCCTTCCCATACAAAGACTACTCAGCAAAAGACATCCCTCTGGGTGGGTCGGTTCAACCTTGGGTCAGGGTGCAAGGGCTGGTGGTCAGAGGGCTGGACCGAAGCCATCGCTCACTCCTGCCTGGCAGGGGCCACTGTCTCAGGCACAACCTGAATCAATAAATGTGGTGACCTGGCAGGGGTGGGTTTTTGTCATTCTTGCTTTTGAAGATTACAATTTAAAAAAATCGGAGCAGGATGCAGTACATGCACGCATATGTGCATGCAGTTTAGGGGAAGGATTTAATTTTGTGAACTTGGCTTACAGAGACAGACTGATATCCTCTGGGGAGGGATCGGAGTGCTTTGCAGAATAACTGGGGAAGACACTTGGCAGCTTTCCCGTGGGAGGTGGAACAGGTTTTGTAGAGTTGTTTCAGAGTCCGCACAGAAACCACGGTGAGTCATTAGAGGGAATTTAATGCAGGAATCGGTCAAGCAGGTGATGGAATTGCTGAGAAGTTAAACAGGAGGTGGGGAGCCAACCCTGATACTGGTGATGGCAGGAAGCTAGTGTCACTCCTAGGCTGGAGGGACAGAGGCGCTCCTAGAGCCTAGAGGCCAGGGTCCCTCTGTGGAGAGTGAGACCACCGTGGGCTGGGTTGTATGAGTTGCACCCCAGAGGGAACCGAGAAGGAGAGGGAGAAATAGCTTGGGTTCTCCTTTACGCCACGGCTCCAGTCTCCCTCCCCTTCTTCCCCTGGCCGATTTCAGATCCTCTGACTACAGGGGAGCCGTGCAGGGCCAGCCCCCCTGCCATCCAGAGCAGGCCAGAGGAAGCAGAGGAATGCCATCTGGGGGCTCACAGCCTCAAGCTTGGAACAGTGGGAGAGAAGAAAATCTGAGACTAAACTGCATAACCAAGAACTCTACAAAGTGCTTTTAATAAAGTTGTTTAGAAAGAAGGCACGTGGAGGAAGAGGGGTTTAGGTTGGCCATTAAAATGTATCAGTACACAGTGACCAACAACATGAAACATGAAAATTTTCGATTGATATGACTGGGACTTGGTGAAATGGGCCTGTGTTATTCAACAGTGCACATCTTGCAGTGGAGAAATTACCTTCCTTCGTTTTGTCACAGGTACCAGCCATATGGAGGAACAGCCAGGGTGAGAGACAATGATAGTCTCATCCTCTCCTAGCTCAGATCGGCCTGATGATGAGCTACGACAACAGCCCCTGCCCTCATCTCTCCCTGTTGCTCGAGGGAGGGAGTGATGGTGGAGGTCTTTCAAAAAATGCCCGTTACCCCTGGTGGGTGCCCCCTCACCATTCTCCTGGGTGCTGAGGTGAAACCAGCTTACTCTAGTTGTGAACCCGGATGCCTGGTGCCAAGATCAGTTCAGCTGTTAGGGACTCCAGTGTTTTTCTTTGCAGTACCCACTTGGCTCTCTCTTGTGCACGCATCCTCTAAGGCAGTGCTGTCCAATAGAATTTTCTGTGATGATGGAAAGTACTTTGAATGTGGCTCATGTAGCTAAGGAACTGAATTTTAAGTTTTATTCGGTTTTAGTAATTTACCATTTAAACGTAAATGTCCATATGTGGCAGGTGGCTCTGCCATGCTGGACAGGGTATCTTTACGGTACTGAGGCTGAGCCTTTGGATAATGTCACTGGTTTATTCTGCAAGAGAGAAGAGGCTTTCCTTTGCTTTCAAGTCATCCAGCTAATTAACTCAGACCATTAAGATAGACTAAACTTTGACTGCAGCCTCAGATTTTAGAGAGCTCTCTTGTTTATGTCCCCAAGGCCCCATGCAACTGGGGAGTTTCCAAACCTCTCTTCCTGATGAAGTCAGAGGAGACAGACTTGGGGAAAAGTTCCTTGGCCAACGTGAGGCTGGGAAGAGAGGACCTCGGCAGTGCTCCGATGGTTCACGGTCGCAGAATCCTGTGGCAAGGTATCTGGAAGGTGTTCTTTTTCCTCCCGAGAAAGGTACAGAAGGGCTAAGAGGGGGATCTGTGACATCTCTGAGCTAGCCACCCGAGAGCAGGGCCAGACCAAAACCACAAGAAAAATAACAAAACCAGGATGAGAGATCCCAGAGGATGTCAGTGGAAGACAGAGTACGGCAGTGGACCAGAAGTTTTCTTGCCCTACAAAATTGACTCCTGGACTACGTTTCTCCACTTGGATGAAGGAATCAGAGAGGAAAATTCTGAACTGACTGAGCTTAAATCTAAACTGAGAAGATACAGAAGTGACTAAAGTTACTCCCCACCCTCCCCACCCCTGCCAAAACCTGAGTTACAGAGCAATAATGCAGTGATGCTTTCATATGTTTACTATGGGCATGGTCAGGCAAATATATATATATATATATATATATATATATATTTTTTTTTTTTGCGGTATGCGGGCTTCTCACTGCTGTGGCCTCTCCCGTTGCGGAGCACAGGCTCCAGACGCGCAGGCTCAGCGGCCATGGCTCACGGGCCCAGCCGCTCCACGGCATGTAGGATCTTCCCGGACCGGGGCTCGAACCCGTATTCCCTGCATCGGCAGGCGGGCTCTCAACCACTGCGCCACCAGGGAAGCCCGGTCAAGCATATTTATAGCCCCCTCCCCCCAAAAAAGATTAAAACAACAACACAAACAACAAAATAAAACCCATCAATAAGAGACTAGGCCATTCGTGGAATTGCCATACAAGGTAGTACAACGCCATGGTGAAAATAAAGGAATTATTGCTATGTGAATCAGTGTGGAAGAATTTCCAAACTGTTGTGTAGGAAGCAAGTCATTAGAAGAAGATATGCAAACATTATATGAGATGATAAACAGGCAAAACTGAGAAATACTTGCTCTAGGGATACAGACAAAAGTGGTAATGTTCTTTTTCTTAACCTGTGGGGTGGGTTGTTCACTTTAAAAATTATGATGGGGCTTCCCCGGTGGCGCAGTGGTTGAGAGTCCGCCAGCCGATGCAGGGGACACGGGTTCGTGTCCCGGTCCGGGAAGATCCCATATGCCACGGAGCGGCTGGGCCCGTGAGCCATGGCCGCTGAGCCTGCGCGTCCGGAGCCTGTGCTCCGCAGCGGGAGAGGCCACAACCGTGAGAGGCCTGCGTACTGCAAAAATAATAATAATAATAAAAATTATGATGACTCTTTTTCCTTCCAGTTTTTTTGGAAAAAAAATTGACCTATAGCACTGTATAAGTTTAAGGTGTACAGCATGATAATTTGACTTAACTGTGCTCATCATTTCATGAATTTTGTAAGTTTAGTGAACATACATCATCTCATATAGATACAAAATTAAAGACAGAAAAATATTTGTGTGTGATGAGAGCTCTTAGGATTTACTCTTAACTTTCATATGTAACATGCAGCAGTATTAATTATATTTATCAAGCTATATATTAGATCCCTAGTACTTATTAAAATAACCCACAGTGTTGAGGGAATAACCCAGTGTTGAGGGAATAGGATATGTACAATGAGATATCATTTCTATAACGTTTAAAATCATGTAGAGCTAGATATTCTTCCTAGAGTCATATTGGAAGTATAACATGTACCCCCAATGCAGGATAGTGGTTAATTCGGGGGGAGAGAAGAAAAAAGGATCATGTAGGGTTCAGAGGGGCTTCAGTTGAAGCAGTTGTTCTCATTTTTTATTTCTTTAGCCGAGTGCTGTTGGTTGTAGTTCTGTATGCCTAAAATATTTCAAGAGTTATAAAAAGCAGAAGCCAATGTGGCTTCATTGGAGAATATGCAGGGAGTGCAGCCTCAGAAGAGCAGATGGAGAGGAGAGGAGTAGACCCGAGGAAAGACGGATGCCAGGTTACCTCCAGGTTCATTACAGCCAGTGCTGAAGACAGACAGGAGTCTGGAGAAAACCTGTGCGCAGAGCAAGGGGAAAAGCAGGGAAGTGTTAGGCCTGCTGGCTTAGGTTAAGCTAATGCTAACAGATGGCCCTGTGAAAGTAGAGGGTCCTCGTATTTTCATTCATTCATTCAACACATTTATTTATTTATTTATTATTTATTTATGGCTGCGTTGGGTCTTCATTGGTGTGCGCGGGCTTTCTCTAGTTGCGGTGAGCGGGGGCTGCTCTTCGTTGCGGTGTGCGGGCTTCTCATTGCAGTGGCTTCTCTTGTTGCGGAGCACAGGTTCTAGGTGCGTGGGCTTCAGTAGCTGTGGCTCACGGGCTCTAGAGCGCAGGCTTAGTAGTTGTGGCATACGGGCTTAGTTGCTCTGTGGCATGTGGGATCTTCCCGGACTAGGGCTCGAACCCGTGTCCCCTGCATTAGCAGGCAGATTCTTAACCACTGTGCCACCAGGGAAGTCCCCATTCAACACATTTTTATCGACTGTTTCCATCCGAAGACTTTCTTCTCCTCCTCTCCTATTTTGTGCATCTTCAACAACTGGAGACCAAACTGGAAGGGATTGAAGAATTCCAAAAATAATCAATGTAAAGTAGGTGCGGGGTTGAAAAGGGGTTAAGAGACTAACTTTAGCATCTTGCATTTCTTTTTGTTTGTGCGTTTGCTTGCTTATTTTTGTGAGGCAGCCTAGGATAGGAGTTAAGGATAAGGATTCTGGAAGAAAGCTTCCTGGGTTCAGATTCCGGCTCCACCAGTTTCTAGCTGTGTGTTCTTGAGCCAGCTGCTTAACCCCTCTGTGCCTTACTTCTGTTGTCTGTAAAAATATGAATGACTGTCCACTTTATGGAATTGTGAGGATTAAATGGATGAATGTATGTAACAATCTCAGACACATGCCATATAAGGGTTTCCTATTATTAATTTTAGCCTCCTTAAGTTTATTCACGTTTTCAGGGCTAAGTTAATTACTACTTTAGGAACATGTCAGAAATTATCACACAATTTGTTGTTCAGGAGGACGTGAATGGAGTGAGGTGTGGTGGGGCTGGGACAGGTATGTCCGAATAGATGGGTTGACTAGAGATAAAAACTTAGGTGTCATGAGCATCCAGATTTCAGTGGCTGGTCTTAAAACTCTCCAGATGATGCTGGATACTCTCCATTGTGAATAAAAACTCTCCCCACTACTCTTCAAGTGAGAAGTTTTATCCTTGCTTCATTGCTCCCATTTACTTTCCTCTTAAAACTCCAAACTAATGCCATCCTGTCTTTTTCCATGTATCCATTTTTTGCATTCTTGCAGTGATAGACATCAAAGAGTGATGCCATCTAGGAAGAACGATAAAAGTTATTAGTAGCATACATGGGACCAAATAACATACTTTAAAAAAAGGGGCGCAAGCTTGTTTTGAAAAAGAAAACACAAATTCCTTTGTGATTTAATTCTGATTCATAACAAAAACTTCATTGGCATTCAGCCACCTAGTTCTCTCCTTTTTTTTTTTTTTGCTGACAATGAGGTCCAGAAAGCATATATTTTATTTTTATTTTTTTCCCCAGCTTTCTTATTTCAGTAACTAGAGATGAAAATTGTATGTTTGAGGTACTTCTATACAGCATTTCTTATATCTGAGATATTTTTATGTCTCTGAAATGTATTCAAATTCTCCATGCATGTTACTACGCTGAAGGCTGTTCAAAGCAATGTAAGTTGGTGTCCTGCTCAGAAGGCCTTCCCAGTTATGGTCTGTGTCAGGAGCCTGCACTGCCATTTAGGACCATTTAGGAATGTAAACAGTCTTCTCTAGTCCTTAAGACCAAGGATTAAAAATTAAACTTCTGTAGAAAAATAATCCTTGGATAAAATTGCAGACTGGCTAAACTTTCTATCCTATTTATTCGATTATGATCGAGTCCCTAATTTGTGCCATTCATGTTGATTCTGAAGATGCAGAATCTAATGACCTTTTCCAGAACACTTCATTAAGGTTCTAATTTGGTTGGTGTTCTGTGTCACTATGTTCATTGTCATTGATTTTTCTCTTTGTGCTTATTGATTCCTTGGACTACCTATGCTTTTTCCTATAGTTGTCAATCCGAAGAGGTTTTCTTCTCCAAAGAAACGCCAGGTTACTGTCTGGGGAGCATTAAACAACTCCGTGGTGATTGTATTCTGAAAACCTTTTAGGATGGAAGTAGCCAAAAAGTGGTCACTTCATCTTATTTTGCTTGGCTTATTTGTCATTTATCTTAGTCTTCAAACCAAGAAATCTCTATATCCATCTTAGCGTGTGGTCTCAGGTTTAGAAAGGATGGCTTGGTAGGGACTTTTAGAAATATTAAGAACTCCTTTGTATCATTTACCTACTCAACGTAATGGAAAAATGACACCAAACTCTCTGAAATTGCAATTAACTCATGAGAATAACGAAGAGGAATCTACCAAGAGAGAACATTTCACTACTTGGTGATAATTTAGCTTTTTAAAATTATATTAAAGAAATCACTAACCAAAACAATAGCAGCAGTGTTTCTACCAGAACAGACATTTCTAATTAATTCCTTGGCCGTTAAACCCTTGAGGCAATACACAAGAGCAATAAAAAGGTAGTGAGAGATGAGTGATGGAGAAAGTTTCCCTTTTTTACCTGTCAGCATTACCAGTCATATTTTTTTTTCACTCCTGAGTAGCAAACCATGAGCTGCAAAAACGGCTAGGGAAAAATATGTTAAAGTATTAACTAGTCTCTACGTGGCTATTAAACTAAAAATTCTATCTGTATATTATAGAATTAAGTGAGTCAAAGGAAAGTATTAGCTCTTAATACTCCTCCAGGAGTTCTCTTGTTGCATTAACTTCCCACCAGGAAGACTTAATGCAACATGAGCTTGGCTAGAAAGAAGCAACATGGCTCTGATTTTCTTTCCAGAAGGTAATGATTTTTGAAACGGGAACATTTATTTTCCTTTGAAACTGTGTGCATAGATGCTTCTCCAAGAATGCCAAAACGGAACATTTTTCATCCTTATTTTCCTTCTGATTTGGGGGCATACAATCATTTGCCTTCCATAACTACAGATGACTAAAGGCTCTCCCTTTTTCCTTAGCATCTTAAGTTCTTTCCTTGGATTAATCTTAAACTGAATTTGAATAGGGATTCACTGTTTGCAACTCGTGGCTAGTGAAGCTGCAGGTTCCGTTTTTCTCCACGTTAAACGGTCTCTGAAATGGAGGAGTTGAGTTTCAGTACCTTCCACTGTATAAATAGGAAATATCTAGGATTGTTCTGGGTTCCATGCCTGCCCAAGGCACCTCCTCCGAATGCGAGTGCATAAGAACAATGCCTGACTTTGTAAAGGCTTTACAGTTCATAAGGTATATGGACATACTTTATATCATTGCATCTTGACAACCCTTTGAGGTAGGCATGGCAGGGATTACTGTGTCCTCTATACGATGAAGAAATTGAGGTTTGGAGAGGTGAAAATAATTCCTAAGGTCACTCATCCAGTAAGCAGTAGAAGCAGGACTAACAATCAAGTTACTGAAGCCGTTCAAGGTCCCCCTGCCCCATTAAACCACAATAACTCTATGCCGCTTGCCCCTTGTTATAATGCAGTTTTCAGATACCCAGAAAGATGCAGCTACAGTGTAAGTGAAAACGATGCACCAGATTTGGGAATGACCAGATGGGGGCTCAAGGTGCCCTCGCTAAGAATTCTGCTTAGTGACGTTGGACCCTTTAGTCAAGTGACTTTGCTCATCTCCAAGAGAAGCGTGCTCCTTCCCACAAAAAAAAAAAAAAATCCCAGTGTTACATTCCAGAGTTTCACAAGCATTTTTCTGACTTGTGGGTTGGAAAAGCTGACTGACTTGTCTTCAATAGTCTCTTATGAAGGCCTCCTGATAGAAAATACTGGCCACTGTTATGAGTCAAGGAAATCATGACTGCAGTCCTGAAGAACACTTACTGCTCAGTGAATGGAATGATTCTTCTCTATATTTGAAGTTCGTTTGACCTTGTAGTTTGATTATTATAACTTCATTTTATGAATTAAGAAGCAAAAATCTTAGTACTCCCGAATGTACTATAAGTTCTTAATAGTAACTTCTAAGGGTTTTTGAGGAATACATACTGTACTAACATTATTAGTGCTACATACAAAAATGGAAATCTCAAAGAATGAGGCAAAAAGCCATAAATGGCGTATTTTCTTTATCCATTGAATCTGTTGGTTATTCCCTGGAGCATGTACAGCCCACATTGGAAATTGCTGTTCTAAAGAACGAAAAAAAAAAAAAAATATCAGCCACCATGGAGAACAGTACGGAGGTTCCTTAAAAAACTAAAAATAGTTACCATATGATCCTGCAATCCTGCTCCTGGGTGTATATCTGGAGAAAAATAATTCAAAAAGATACATACACTCCAATGTTCATAGCAGCATTATTTACAATAGCCAAGATATGGAGGCAACCTAAGTGTCCATCGACAGGTGAATGGGTAAAGATGTGGTACATATATATAATGGAATAATACTTAGACGTAAAAAAGAATGAAATAGTGTCATTTGCAGCAACATGGATAGACCTACAGATTATCATAGTAAGTGAAGTAAACCAGAAAGACGAATATCTTATGATATCACTTATATGTGGAATCTGAAAAAAGATACAAACGAGCTTATTTACAAAACAGAAATAGACTCACAGACATAGAAAACAAGTTCATGGTCACCAAAAGGGATAGTAGGCCGTGGGGGAGATAAGTTAGAAATTTAGGATCAACAGTTACACACTAGTATATATAAAACAAGGACCTACTGTATAGCACAGGGAACTATATTCAGTATCTTGTAATACCCTATTATGGAAAAGAATCTGAAAAAAAATGTATATAACTGAAACACTTTGTTGTACACCTGAAACTAACACAACATTGTAAATTATACTTCAATTAAAAAATTGGTTAAAACACTAGTAGACCATATTGATGAACATATGAAATCTTGTCACGTGTTTTGTGACTCATTTTCACTAGTCCAAGTCAAACGCTGGTTTCCAAGTTCCATGTTAAGATTATCTGCACAGATATGAGATGGACAAAGGGGAGAGAAGAGATGATGATAGTTTTCCTTAGATAATTTCGCTCTTTGAGATAGGGGCTAATTTTTAAGAAATTCATATGTATTTGAGTAGAAGTTCTCAACATTGTTGAAACTCAACTGTTATTCTTACAAAATGGGAATTAATCATATATCCTTTGACTTTTCTTTCCTGTTTTTCATTCATTTTCTTTTATCTCCATATTCCACTCCCGTTTTCCTCCTCTCATCCTACACTGATAATAGTGAGTGCAAATAGCCTACTATCTGCCAGGCACTGTTTTAATGTATTCAGTATGTATCCTGTTTCTGTCTGTATGCTCAGAAAACAGCCATGGTCTTGCATGCATTTTTTCCCCAAACATTTTATTGTGAAAAAATTTCAAAATACAGAAACATTGGAAGACTTATATAGTGAACACTGTCTAGATGTTTACAAATAACATTTTGCAGTATTTACTTCATCACATGTCCATCATCCATCTTAATTTCTAGATGCCTTTCAAAGTAAGTTGTAGACATCAGCACCCTTTACTTGTTAACACTTAAGTATGCATGTTATTCATTAGATTTCAGTATTTGTTTATTTAGTTAAAATTTACATGGAGAAGTGATCCACTTTTAAGCATTACCATTCAATGAGTTTTGACAATTTGTATATGTACTGTTACTTTACATGAATGTTAGTGTGTTCTAAAATGTTTTCTGTGTTTTACTTTTTTTCACTGAGCTCTGTTTCTGGGGTGCATCTCTGTTGCCGTGGTACACCTAATCAGTTGCTGACCACGCTCACTTTTCAGGGTAGTTGTGACTTAGAAATAATCCTTTAGAAATACTTAGTAGAGTGCCCTTCTAAGGCACTAAATGATCATGAGCTTTTGTTTTTCATTAATTCCATATTTAACAAATAATTATTCAGTGTCTACAGTGTGATAGACTTTGGGTTCATCGTGATGACCTCTCTTCTGCCATCAGTACCCACAGCCTTTCAGGGAGAGAGTCATTTAACCATAACTCTTTTTCAACAGTAAATTATTGTGTGTTTTCTTATCACACTGAAGTGTGCTATAGCTGTCGTTCCATAAAACATGCAAAAGGAACGTTTCAAAATGGGTTAACTGGTTAGAATTAAAAATGAATTTGGAAACCCGTCTGTGGAAGTATCTGCTAGCATGGTGTTTAGGGGAGATAATGAAACAGCTAACACTGACTGAACGCTTGGTCTATGCCAGCCACTGTGCTGAGCATCTTACAAGTATTATCTCATTAATTATCACAACCACCCTACAAGGTAGCTGCTGTTTCTCTCATTTTGTAGATGAGGAAAACTAAGGTCAAAGAGGTTAATAAATTGCCCAAGGGTAGGTAAAGGACAGGGCAGAGTGGAATTGGGATTTAAATCCATCTCTCTCCAGAGCTGTGCCATTAATGTTTATTGTACTGAGAAGCAGAGGAGAAAAAGAGCTCCAGTGAGTGGTGAATATTTTGACCTAATAGGTCACGGCAGGTTATTATTTTTGATCCTGTGGAAATTCTGTTGTTCCAATGCCCTTACAAATCAACAAAACCACATGACAACATGCCACATAGATGTTGCTGCTTCCTTGTGTACTTTGTATGGAGACAGTATTTAGTGAGGTTAAAATATTAACCTCATTATCTGGTGATTTGTATTTCCTGGTCCCTGATGTTCTAGCGCACACAGATGGCAAAGGCCAAAAGGACTAAAACGATGGGATTAGATTATAATGGAGGGATGGGAAAGAAGCTGGTAATAGGTTATCTGAGGGGGAGGAGATCCCAGTAGTTACTGGGATACAGTGGCACGGGTAGCTCTCTGTGGAATTTCCCCCAGCGGTTCTTTTTTTTTTTAGATGTTGGGGGTAGGAGTTTATTAATTAATTTATTTATTTTTGCTGTGTTGGGTCTTCGTTTCTGTGCGAGGGCTTTCTGTAGTTGTGGCAATGGGGGCCACTCTTCATCACGGTGCGCGGGCCTCTCACTATCGCGGCCTCTCATTGAGGAGCACAGGCTCCAGACGCGCAGGCTCAGCGGCCATGGCTCACGGGCCCAGTCGCTCCGTGGCATGTGGGATCCTCCCAGACCAGGGCTCGAACCCGTGTCCCCTGCATTAGCAGGCGGATTCTCAACCACTGCGCCACCAGGGAACCCCCCCCCCGCAGTGGTTCTTAATGAGGGATGCATCATCCTCACCAGACACTTGGAAACATGGGGGCTTTTCAGTTGTCAGTCACTTGGACCTGCTGTGAAACTTAATGCCCAGGGTCAGAAATGATAAACATCCTACAGTGCCCGAGTCAGGCTTACACAGAGTAGAATGGTCTTGCCCCAGATGCCACTTCTGCCCTTGCTGAAATCATCACGGGCTAGGCCTGCTGACCCCAAAGACACACCCTGGTGGTCAGTGGTTGAGGAATGAGGAAAAGGCACAAGGAAGCCTTGAAAAAATTCTGGGAAGACACCAGATGTATCTTTAATATGTTTTATTTGTATGGTCGCAGTGCTTGTGTGTAAGAGACTGATCAGTCTTAAAGGGTCTTGTGTTATTTTGAGAAAATTATTGAATTCTCTTATATGTCGACATGGACGTAACCTGCTAATGATTTAAAAATGGGTTATGATGAGGGCTTCCCTGGTGGTGCAGTTGTTGGGAGTCCGCCTGCCGATGCGGGAACACGGGTTCGTGCCCTGGTCCGGGAGGATCCCACATGCTGCGGAGCGGCTGGGCCCGTGAGCCATGGCCGCTGAGCCTGCGCGTCTGGAGCCTGTGCTCCGCAACGGGAGAGGCCGCCACAGTGAGAGGCCCGTGTACCGCGCAAAAAAAAAAAAAGGGTTATGATGAACTGTTCTTCTAATGCACTGCCAGAATCTGATATCATTTTAAATGTTTGCATCCTATTCCTCAATGAGATTTGCCTATCGTTTTTTCTTATGTTAATAAGAACATGATAATGCATAAAATAAATGAATTCTCTGCTTGAGAATAAATAATATAAATTAGAAATTATTTGTACTTTAAAAATTAGGTATAATTCAGCTGTTATATTATCTGGGCCTGGTGTTTTTTGAGAAATGGTAGACCTTTACTTTGCTTTCCGATGTCTTGTGATTACTAATCTGTTCAAGTTTTCTCCCTCCTGTTTAGTCCTTTTTGTTACTTTTGAGACAATTTATGATTATAATTTTGAAGTGAACAAGGTCCCTGTGGAATAACAATTTCTGACCCAAAGTGTGGCGCCACACAGTTTCTTTAGGAAGATTTGGGTGTATATATAGGTCTTAGACTCGCGAATCAAACTTTTCCCTCAGGATCTTCTCAAGTTAATTTATAATGATGATAATTTACGAAAAGTGCTTGACGTAAGCCGAATCCTGTTCTGGGTCAATAGACATAGCAAGTCCCTGACCTTGGCATTGACCGTCTTTGGGGAAATGATCCCTTGTGTTGTCTTCCACGTTCAGGACAATTGACTCCTTCACATTGGTCTCGGTGTTCTACTCCCACAAAAGTTTTCACCCTGTAGATGTTTTGACCTTGTGTGCCTAAATATATGCATTTTAATAAGACTTATACAGACATTGATGATCTTTCATTAATTTCATTACTAAAATAGATTTTGGAGTAAACTCTATTAAGCAAATTAAATTCCTGTCTACTCTAGCCTTATTGCTTATTGTAGTTATTAAGCCAGTCCTCTATTGTGATTAAGTGACTCTGTTGGCCTCTTCCACTCTGGATCCCATAATCTTTATTGAAATAATGGCACCCATTGCAAAGGCAGCTTTCCCACTTATCTTGATCCACAGAGTTCAACCATTATAGTGCTTTTCAAAGATATCAACAATTAACTATTCCTCAGTGCTGTGGTAAAGACGTGGGGCCTTCTTGGGAGATGCAATTGGGAACAGGTAAACATGTTGTATATGGTAATTTTAGGTTAGTTTATTTCTGTCTCTAGACCTCTGTATTTTTTTCTACTACATCATATAATCTTGTATCTCAGCCTCATTTAGGTAGGCCACTGAGTCCAGATTTGCGTTAAACAACCAACCAGGTTAAGCAACCTGGCTCACCCACAACTAGTATATTGGATGAAGCATTTTTGGCGTTTGTTTCCACGTGCGTGACTTGAATAAATCTAAAATGATGTTCTTCTCCCTCTAATCTAGCATCCCCAGAATCCGTTTTCACATTTATTCTCCAGATTTTTGGTAATAGAAATTAACCAATTCTTGTGATTTTTTTTTTTTCTTGTTGTGTACTCATGGTTTGATTTTGTAATTTACCTCAAAGAGCGTTCTGGAGTATACATCCAGTTTTAGGTAGAGAAGCAATGATGAATGGGACATGGGGAGGATTGACACCCCTTGAAGTTACTTGCTGAGGTGAGGTATTTATAACCAAGCCTCCTGTAGTAAGTCAGAAACAGACTAAACTTAATGGAAGAGGGAACTACTTTATCTGGCAAGGGAAGATGGGTGGTTTTATTTTTTTTTAAGTTTATTTATTTAGGCTGCTTATGGTCTTCGTTGCTGCACGTGGACTTTTCCCTAGTTGCGGTGCGCAGACTTCTCATTGCGGTGGCTTCTCTTGTTGCGGAGCATGGGCTCTAGGCACGTGGGCTTCAGTAGTTGTGGCTCGCAGGCTCAGTAGTTGTGGCTCGTGGGATCTAGAGCAAAGGCTCAGTAGTTGTGGCACACAGGCTTAGTTGCTCTGTCGCATGTGGGATCTTCCTGAACCAGGGATCAAACCCTTGTCCCCTGTATTGGCAGGCGGATTCCCTGTGCCACCAGGGAAGTCCCAGATGAGTGGTTTTAAATCCAAGGTTTGGGGTATCAGTGGACTCCACTTGAGCTCTTAGGGCCTCACTCTTTCTCAATCAGTTCCCTAACTTGTACTCAAGAGGAGGACTGTGAAATCAGCCTGTGTTGCAGTTGTGCAAATTAAGGTCATATTCAGTGTCTGACCTTCTGTGATCTCAGCCAAGCAGCTACAAGATATAGGGGACTCTCTCTTAGGGTAGGTAGTCATAGAAACCCTTTATTTGATGACCGTGCCTTGAGCTAAGAATTTTAGATACTGAGCTTGGCATTTTCTCTCTTTGAGCTTTCCTGTGAGGAGATGGGGATCATGCAGTCTTGCTCACAGTAGTGCTGCATTGCGACTTACTACAGGGTAATCATGTAGGCCATACTTTTGCCCCATGTAAAATGAACTACCAGTCCTTTAAAAGTCATGTGATCTTCACTGCCTTCAAACCCAGTTCAGGAAGAAAATCAGTCAAAGCTTCCTGTTTCTTTGAGGGTCTCTTGATTCCAGACTCTTCGGCACCAGTGACTCTGGCTTACTTTAAGTTTGAATCCTCTCTTGCTAGTTTTAACAGAAAGGGCTTTATTAAAGGGTATATAAAAAAGGGTGTATAAAGAGTATTAGGTAGCTCACAGAATCTCTGGGATGCTCAGATAATCAGGCTTCGACATTAGAAATACAAATTTCACATTGTACCAATTATATCTAAAGGAAATCCAGCCTATCCCTGCTACAGTGCCCTAATATCATTTCCTTTTACCCTGAAGATAATTTCCAGTGAAGACAGTTGTGTAGAAATATGTATTTAAGGGTTTCCTTAATCCTTTTGGCTTATGTTACTACTAGTAGAGTCAGGCAAAGATATTAAAACTGAAAGGTAAATCCTACACTCATTCCTAATTGGCAAGGAACACTGCATTAAATGTTCTATAAACATTATGCTGTAATAAAGCCAGTGACTTATGCATTTGTTCTTTCTTTTGCCTGAAAAAACTGGCAATTGATTGATTTACCTTTGGGTGAACTTTTGTTTTTGATAGTAAGCAGAGTTTTTGCTCTGAAGTTCAGGAGTTGGTGCTTTTACTTGTTCTTTTTAAGGAAAATAATTACTTTAGTGACTTCTGGTTTTCCAGCTCTGTTAGCTGTTAGTAGAAAGGTAGAAACCCAATTCCTGCTTAACATGAAATTCTTCAGTAAATGAACATTGACAAAGAACTGTTTTCTATACGCCTTTCAAAATGCCCTTTGGGTCCCATGCATAGGGTTTCAGAATTTTTAAAAATACCCAGGTACTTGATTTCAGGTTAAGTGACCATGGTCCCAGCAGTCAGATCCTTCAGACAAAGAAACTCTGCTTCTATGAGAAAAAAAAAAAAAAATCCTTTAAAATAACAGGAAATAAAAATGAAAGGAAGGCCTAACTATATTGGCTGTTTATTCCGGTTCTGTTGGTCAAATTTGCTCCATTCTCTCCCCACCTCCATATTTGCTGATGCTAGGGCCCCCATAGCGTTTAGTCTATTCTCTTAGAAGCCATTTTAGAAAATGTACACAGTTGAGGAAGTGTAAACTCATGCAGAATCTTTACTTAATCTGCCTTGAGTTTAATATCCTGTGATGTTCCATCTCCATCCAGGAGACCTTTCAAGAGAATGATCTCAAGTAACTATTTTTATGCCCTTTGGTGACCTCAAGTAAAAATCCCTAATGGTGACTGTTCGATTATGAATGGATTCGTCTGAAATTTGAGCATAAGTGGGAGTGAAGTGAGGAAGAAAGTTGTAAATAGCTAAGGCCTCCGCTGGGTCTAGGCTTTGTCACAAAGTGTTGGTGAGGGACTTCCCTGGTGGTGCAGTGGTTTAGAATCCACCTGCCGATGCAGGGGACATGGGTTTGAGCCCTGGTCCGGGAAGATCCCGCATGCCGCGGAGCAACCAAGCCCGTGCGTCACAACTACTGAGCCTGCGCTCTAGAGCCTGTGAGCCACAACTACTGAGTCCACGTGCCACAACTACTGAAGCCTGTGCACCTAGAGCCCGCGAGCCACAACTACTGAAGCCCACATGCCTAGAGCCTGTGCTCCGCAACAAGAGAAGCCACCACAACGAGAAGCCCGCGTACTGCAATGAAGAGTAGCCCCCACTCGCCACAACTAGAGAAAGCCTGCGCACAGCAACGAAGATCCAACGCAGCCAAATAAATATATAAATTTATAAAAAAAAACAAAAAAAAACCCAACATGTTGGTGAGAATCCTGAGGATGTACAGAAGCAAAGGGCTTTCCCCATCTCTGGTCGGGTTTCTGAGAACAAACTCTCAGACTCTGAGATTTCTGTGCAGGAGGTTTGTTGGATGATTTTATCATAAATATTGCCTGTATAGAAGTGAAGGAAGCAGGACTGGATGGAAGGAGGAGTTCAACCATGATAGAATTTTAACAGCGGCCTCAGCGATCCTACGGGGAACCAGTGGTTCTGGGATGGCCATTTGGTGAGGTCTTGGATTGAGGCAAAGGCTCACGCCTTTGTACCTCATCATTGAATGTAGGCTTCCCTTGGGGAGGGAGCGACTTTGGGGGCAACTTTGCCCTCCTTCTGCCAAGGGCAATCCCAGAAAGTGATACAGCCAAGAGGCCTGGCAACAGGGAGAATGACTGCCTTGGAGCTGAAGGGGGGAATCTGGGCAGTGCCCCCCAGTAGACACTATACACCACTCTTTCTTCACGACTCTATTTGCTTTTGCAATTCTATCCAAAACAACAGTAGTCTTGGGGTTTGTGTTTTCTGAAACTGGCAATATTCCAGCTTTTGTTCAACCATCTTCATTTTCCCAGAAGAATTGACTAGTGAGAAAGCGACATATATCATGAGAAATGCAAAGGGTCTGAGATTTTGCCCTATTTGCTAGCTAATGAGTTAGCCTGCCAGTTTCATAGATGCTGGCAGAAGACAAGATATTCTTGGGTCAGAGACAAAAGACTGTTAATCACGGCACAACAAGCAGTGTGAACTTCATGTTCACACAATTCTTCCTGTCCAGTCCCACGGGGGTCACATGGAGTGGCCCATGTGGATATTGTGTGTGCAGTGGTTTTGTGTTCCAGCTGAGGAAACTCTAAGCTTAAGAAACCCAGAGCTCAGGAAGCCTCGCTATTTCATACTGGGTTGCAAGCAAACCTGCTCAAACTTTACCCTAAAAAGACAAACACAGTAAATTCTGAAATGACTTCTCATTAGTGCATGTTTTTTATTACTTATTGTTTGGGCTCAGGTTCTTAGGATGAGATGTCGGAAGCTTGGGCAAGTCATTGGATTGCTTTATTACTTGAGGTGAAGGTAGATACAAGGAAGGTGAAGTTTGGGAGAGAAGAAGGAAGCATTGCTCAAATCATGAGTCATTCTGCAGTTGTAATTGCATAATTGACGGGGGTGGTTCTGGATTGCAGCCCTCCCACACTCTCTTGAGCTGTCTTCTGGCCAGCGTGGGCCACAAAACAGCCATCCCTCATCTCCACCACTGCTGTGATCTCTAGATGACACTTTCAATCAGACACCAGTTTGAAGTTGGACTTGGGTCTGATGCTGTCTCCTGTGTTGGATCATCTGACTCGACAGTGACCGTGCAGCACTTAAGACTGGGGAGTCTACACTTGGCAGCTGCAATGGACACAAAGATTAAGAGCATCAGACTTTGTCGAATGCTTCAAAGCTGTGATTCCGTATCACACCACACCTAGGTCAAGAAAACATGTCAAGCTCTATTTGGGTTTACCTGGGAGGGCCAGGTGGCCATCTCCTTCTGTTTAGAGATGAATTGTTCTGTCTGACCATATGCACCATGAAGTCTTGGCAATGGCGTAGAACCACCTTTTCTAGTTAATGGAAAGTTTAAAGCTATTTGCAGTCCATTGTCACTCGAGGGCAAAAGTTTAGATGTGAGTCTTGAAAACAACTGAATCATGAATTTCTGACTTGCGTTTCCAGTTGTCTAACTCCCATGCTAGAGCTGTTTCTAGAATGTTGTGCATAAGAAGTGAGTCAGTGAGTCCTTGGGTTCATTTCCTAGGTTCGTCTGTTGCGGCTTCATTTTGTAAGTTCCTGGGTATGTGCTTCAGTGGCATAGTCCATAATGGCTGTCGGAGAGTCTAATACCTGAATGGTATTAAACAAGGAAAAGCTTAGCATGCACATAAAAATGAGTGTGTGTTAGTTCTGTTGTATAGATAGAGGAACTGATGTTTAGCAAAGTTAGGTAACTTGACCAAGATCATATGACCACTAAGTGAGAGAGCTGAGATTGGAATGCAGCTCCAAGTTCAAAGCCTTGTTTTAAACCACTGTGGAATGTTTACCCTTGTGCATTGAGACTGCTTCCTGTTCTTTGGGGCTGTAGTCTGAGAGGAGTAATGGTAGAGATTGAGCTATTGATGCTATCATTTTGGGAAAATGACCCTTTCACAAATCTTGGGAAAACTCAGTGGAAGCTTAGGGCTGCAGCCGTAATGCCTCACCCCTCAGTTCATGAGTTAGAAGTAGAAATTGTTTTGTTGAATTGGTTTGAAAATCTTAGGGCTAAAAACTCAAGTTAATGAATTTTTTACCAATCACATAGCTATGTGCAAGCCTTTTGGAAACAGAAGATTTATAGTTTAGGCAAACTTGACATGAGCAAATGAAAAATACATAGCTGCCTAGGTGAAGATGCACCCTTTCTTTGAAGATTTTCAGGTTAATGCAGCCCCTTAAGGGCTGGCCTTAAGATTAGTAAAAGAATGTAATTACTCACAGGGTATGATATGAGAGGTATTCTGAACACAGACACCCCAATCCCCCAAACTTTGAAGGCTTTGTAATTGTTTCTGAAATTTTACCATTAGAGATTCATTCCTTTGAGATGTAATACCTTTTTAGACTTCACTCATATGTATGAACACTGAGGGAGGAACACCTTAAAGACTTTGCTAATACCTAAGGGGAGGGGGAGAATTGGCAGCTAGCTGAGAGCAGGACCTGGAGGATTGAGATTGACTAGGCAGGAGGGAGAGGCAAGGTTTTCTGGGCTGGAAGGTGACCCACTTTCCAGCTTGGAACCCTTAGCTCCACACTTCCTCAGTGTGTCTTCCACAAGCTCCAAATTTCTTTAAATTTTGCTATGAAACATACTGTTTGCTTTTCACATCTGTTTCCATATTGCCATATAATTGTTCCCTAGCTCTGTTGAGAAACATGTTTTTGTTTCAGATATACACACATGGGCTCATCCTAAACCTCACAGCTAATGCAGGAGTAGAGATGATCTCTTGGACCTCAGTGTCTAGTATGGCACTGGTTAAAGGTCAGCGTTCAGAATAAATGAGTTTTATGTCCTTCCTTGAACTATGGCAATAACGTAGCAAGGAGATGAAGTAACTTGGTGAATGATGCACGGCTAGGAAGCAGCAGAGTTAAAGTGTTTCTGTCTCTAAATCCAGCATTTTGTTCTGTACCCAAGAGACTCTGTTTTGTTAAAAGGAAGGAAACAAAAGTAGCAGAGCCCAGGAGATAAGCTTTTCTATTCCATAACTCAACTTGTTCCGAAGTGTGTAATATAAACTAAACCTTTATCTCCTTTGGGATACCCTAATCTCTGATTTTTTCCTGGAACTCTGGAGAGAGAGCATTCCAATTACCTAAGTTTTTCAGCCAGAATTTCTCTCCTTAAACCAGTAGGATTGGATAGGAGAGTGTCGGCCAGGCTGAACATTCCTGTCCAGCTTTGTATCTTGAGGGAATGCTATTCTTTATTGATTGAAGCCACTGCAGGGAAACCCCTTGCAAATGATAGTGTTGGGATGTAGGGCTTAAATTTGCCTTTTTGTAATGTTTGATTTTCCTGAAGATAGAACTGTGGCAGAATTTTCCATTTTAAAATATTTGAAATCAGTTCACTTTTGTAATAGCTTGATGCTCTTGCTTAAGGAAAAAAATGGTTTCATACTACATTAATTATGATGCAGCAGTAACTACGTAGGAGTGCCAGGCTGGGACAGTTTGTGTTCAGAGAATACTGCTGTTCTTTCCATGAGTGTTATCAGGTTCTTTAGGGTAGCCATCAGTGACTTAGGGGACCCAAGATCCAAGTTATTATTGGCTTCTCTGCCTTCTCCCATTCATCCTCCATTGTTCTCTCCATTATCCTTGTTACATTATCCTGTTACTTAGAAGTAACAGTAAAAATGGGGTAATGATAAAAGCAATACCGCTTTATTTAAAATTAGCTGTATGTGGTTTCTAAAAGGGATTTTTTACATCCTCAAGAATCTGGCAAAGAATAGAAAAATCATAGGCTTAGTTTAAGTTTGGGATGGCAGTGAAGTGAAAAGAAGCACAAAGACATTTGTTAGAATCAAAACTGGCCTAATGGATAAGACCACACTTTGAGTCTGGTATTCCTTCCTTGTAAAAATTTTATGAAAATTTTTTTATTGAGAGATAGTTGATTTACAATATTATATAAGTTTCAGGTATACAATAGAGTGATTCATAATTTTTGAAGGTTATATGCCATTTGTAGTTATTGTACAATATTGGGTACATTCCCTGTGCTGTACATATATCCTGTAGCTTATTTATTTTATACATAATAGTTTGTACTTCTTACTCCCCTACCCCTAACTTGCCCCTCTCCCTGTTCCCTCTCCACCCTCCCCCTGGTAACCAATTGTTTGTCCTCTGTATCTGTGAGTCTGTTTCTTTTTTTATTTGTCTTTTCTGTCTTTTTTCACAAAGCATAATCCCCTCTAAGTCCACCCATGTTGTTGCAAATGGCAAAATTTCTTCCTTTTTTATGGCTGAGTAGTATACCATTGTATATATGTACCACATCTTCTTTACCCATTCATCTGTTGATGGACACTTGTGTCACTTCCATACCTTGGCAATTGTAAATAATGCTGCTGTGAACATTGGGACGCATGCATCTGGTATTCCTTCCTTTGAAGAAGTTATTTTGTTTAACAAAACAGTCAATATTTTTACTTTAAAAATCATTTTTAATTTATTTTAATTTTAATAAGAACTAATAAGAACCTGCTGTATAAAAAAGTACATAAAATTCAAAAAAAGAAAACCTGGGATGTCTTGAGCATCAAAATAAATAATGATAATATCAGATATAATCCATTAATAGGATAAAACTCTAAGTCACATTTGATATAAATAAATGGAAAAGGAGGAGAAGGTTTTCCTTTTAATAGTTTGCCAATTAATAAATGAAGGATGACAGCTATCATTGTCATAATTGGTTCAGGCAAAAATTATGAATGCATGCTAAAACCAATGATGAAAGTTTAGTAAGGCATTTCCTATTTGGGGTCTCAAAGTATGTTCTTAAAAATTACTAATTAATTACAAAGGGCAAAGTGGTAATCTTACAGTGAAGAAACCGGGGAAGCATCACCTTGATTAAAGTTAATATCCCCCAGTATTGGGACAAATAATGGGTGCTTCCTGATATGATGCCCCTAGGAGGATGACCATTACTTCTGTGGTATCCCTTTAAGAACTGCATAACCTAAATCTAATCATGAAGAAACATCATGATTGACACCAGACAAACCCAGACTGAGGGACATTTCTACATAATAACTAGCCTGTATCCTTCAAAAGTATGAAGTTCACGAAAGACAAAGATTATAGATCTGTTCCAGATTAAAGAATACTGAAGAGTCATGACATCTGACGGCAATTTGTAATCCTGGTCTCAGGACAAGGTGCTCGCACATTCCTTCTGTCCTGCTCCCTCCTCCCCCGTCGTTCATATAGCATGTACACTAGTACCGAGTCAGTGTTAAAATCCTAATTTTGGTAAGTGTACTGAGGTTATGAAAGACAAAGTCTTCGTTATTAGAAAATATACCATAAAGAATCAGGAGTCCAGGGGGATGATGTCTCAACTTATTCTCAAATGATTTATGAAATACCCACATACACACAAACATATATATCTAGAGAGAGACAAAGAAGAAAATGATAGTAATTGTGGAATCTGATCAAAAGTTCTATAGAATTTCTTGCAGTATTTTGAAGTTGAAGTTTTATAAAAATTATATTAACGGTGTCGCACAGGTCTGAGTAAATAGGCAGTAGATAGCCTTGTAACAAGAACCCTGTGGCATTTGCTGTCCCGGCGGGGATAGGCAGAGTGGACAGTTGTGGAGGACCACACCCTCAACAACCTGGGGCAGAAGACAAATAATACAGTCAGTCAAGTAGAAAGTAAAATCCTTACTTGTTTCAGAAAAAACTGAGGTGGGAGGTCGGAGGATCCGACCACGACCATCAATCACATTGCTTAGTGGTCACTGCACAAGGTGCGTAGTAAGATGTGCTAGGTCAGTAGCTATTAGAAAGCTTAGAAAGCCAGGGAAGAGTTTTCTTTGCTATATAATTTAGAATTTCTGATGTGTTCTACTTGGGTTTTTTTGTTGTTTGTTTTAATACAGCAGGTTCTTATTTATTTTATACACATCAGTGTATACCTGTCAATCCCAATCTCCCAGTTCATCCCACCACCACCCCGGCCCTGCCACTTTCCCCCTTGGTGTCCATATGTTTGTTCTCTATGTCTGTGTCTCTATTTCTGCCCTGCAAACTGGTTCATCTGTACCATTTTTCTAGGTTCCGCAGATATGCGTTAATATACGATATTTGTTTTTCTTTTTCTGCCTTACTTCACGCTGTATGACAGTCTCTAGATCCATCCACGTCTCTACAAATGACCCAATTTTGTTCCTTTTTATGGCTGGGTAATATTCCATTGTATATATGCACCACATCTTCTTTATCCATTCGTCTGTCAGTGGGCATTTAGGTTGCTTCCATGACCTGGCTACCGTAAATAGTGCTGCAGTGAACATTGGGGTGCGTGTGTCTTTTTGAATTATGGTTTGCTCTGGGTATATGCTCAGTAGCGGGATTGCTGGGTCATATGGCAATTCTGTTTTTAGTTTTTTAAGGAACCTCCATACTGTTCTCCATAGTGGCTGTATCAATTTACATTCCCACCAACAGTGCAAGAGGGTTCCCTTTTCGCCACACCCTCTCCAGCATTTGTTGTTTGCAGATTTTCTGATGATGCCCATTCTAAATGGTGTGATGTGTTCTACTTGTTATTTGGTTTTTTTGTAAGTAGAATGTTGACCAAACTAAATTTTAATTAATAAATTAAATTGAATTTTATTGACCCTCCTTCCACCTTAACCCTTGGCAACCACTGATATTTTTATTGTCTCAGTAATCTTGAATACGGGATGTTTGGGATCATACAGTTTGTGGCCTTTTCAGATTGGCTTTTTCCCCTTAGTAATATGCATTCAGCATCCCTCCGTGTCTTTTTCATGGCTAGATCGCTCATTTCTTTTCAACGCTGAATAAGATTCTTTTGTCTGGACGTACCACAGTTTATTTATCCATCACCTACTAAGGGATATCTTGATGGCTTCTCAGTTTTGGCAGTTAAGAATAAAGCTGCTGTAAACATCTGTGTGCAGGTTTGGATGAATATAAGTTTTCAGTTTCTTTGGGTAAATACGAAGGAGCATGATTGCTGGATCGTACGTTAAGAGTTAGTTTAGTGTTATAAGAAACCGTCAAACTGTCTTCCAGATTCGCTGTACCGTTTTGCATTCCCAGCAGCGATCAGAGTTTCTGTTACTTCACATCCTTGTTAGCATTTGGTGTGTCAGTGTTTTGGACTTCGGCCAGTCTAATTGTTGTGTTGTGGTATCTCATTGTTTAACTTTTTAATTCCCTAATGACATCTGATGTTGAACATCTTTTTCACATGCTCATTTGCCATTAGTATATCTTCTTTGAGTTGTCTGTTCAGGTCTTTTGCCCATTTTAAAATCGGATTGTTCATTTACTTTTTTTTTTTTTTGCGGTACGCGGGCCTCTCACCGTTGTGGCCTCTCCTGTTGCGGAGCACAGGCTCTGGACGTGCAGGCTCAGCGGCCATGGCTCAGGGGCCCAGCCGCTCCGCGGCATGTGGGATCTTCCCGGACCGGGGCACGAACCCGTGTACCCTGCATCGGCAGGTGGGCTTGTTCATTTACTTTTAAGTTTTAAGAGTTCTTTGGATATTTTGGATAACAACCCTTTATCAGATATGTCTTTTGTGAATATTTTCTCCCAATCTGTGATTTATGTTCTCATTCTTTTTTTTTTTTGCGGTATGCGGACCTCCCACTGTTGTGGCCTCTCCCGTTAAGGAGCACAGGCTCCGGACGCGCAGGCTCAGCGTCCATGGCTCACGGGCCCAGCTGCTCCACGGCATGTGGGATCTTCCCGGACTGGGGCATGAACCCGTGTCCCCTGCATCGGCAGGCGGACTCTCAACCACTGTGCCACCAGGGAAGCCCCATATCTTCTCATTCTTTTGAGACCTTATGCTTTTCATCAAATCAAGATGCAAAGAGGGAAATTTGATCTGATAAACAATTCAGAGTATCTATTAGATTAAAGTAATCCAGTTCCTAAAAGAATATAAATGTTCCTGCTTTTAAGAACATAAAGGCATTTATCCCCATGTCCTCAATAAAGGGGATTTTATTTTTTGTAATAATAATGAAAAAGGGTACTTACTGCAGGCTTCTCTCTCCTACCCACCTAAAACCATGTAATGACCCTTTTTTATTTTGAAGAGACCTTGGAACATTTAACACTGTGTATTAAGATTATAAAGCAGAGGACTTCCCTGGTGGTCCAGTGGTTGGGACATCGCCTTCCAATGCAGGGGGTGCGGCTTCAATCCCTGGTCAGGGAGCTAAGATCCCACATGCCTCGCGGCCAAAAAACCAAAACATAAAACAGAAGCAGTATTGTAACAAAGTCAAAAAAGTCTTTAAAAATGGTCCACATTAAAAAAAATCTTAAAAAAAAAAGATTATAAAGCAGGAAGATATTCTGGGAATGTATATGAGAAATAAAATTGACCTTTGCCAACCTGTAAGATGAATAAAGGAAGGGCTTTTGTTAAAAATGTGCAGAGGTGGAAGAATAATTAGGGTGCTGAGATAGTGCCTAGACGCCCATTAATGGTAGCAGTAAATAATATGCACCTGTCGAAAAGGGGACTCCCAGAGTGCAGCAGGGGCAACTAGGCATCCCCAACTCACGCTAAGCAGAGGCACTGGCAGCTGGTTGGGAAAGTAAAGCGTATTACTAGCATTCACTTCCCAGGTCACAGATTCACACAGCTGAGCGAGCCATGCCACGGTGGGGTAGCTCCCGAGACGGTGTCTACCACCACGTTCCATAAGGAGTCTTCTTACTGTTTACTCCTCGGCTAACCAAGCCTTCAGCATCTAGGAGGTATTCTGCAGCCTCAGAATTCTTTCCCTGCCTTTAGCGCTATAGAGATTCTTTCCTTTTCCACCCTCTATCCCTCTGATCTTTGTGTTTATCTTTCCTCCCCCCTCCCTCCCACCCTTCCTCTTTTCTTTCTTTCTCTTTCCTCCCTTCCTCCTTTCTTCCTTACTTTTTCTTTTTTTCCCCTCCCTCCCTTTTTCCTTCCCTACTTTCCTTCCTTCCTTTCTTTTTTTCTCCCTCATCCCTCCCTCCCTCTGTTCTCCATATTTAATTACTGGGAGGGGAAGGAAGAGGAAATAGAGCTTGTCGAAAAGCTATTTCAAAAGTCTCTGCCTCTGTGTTTCTTCACCTGGTTTCCCAACTGGCATTAGTGTACAGTTCCTGGGTGGGTTTCTATTCACAACCACTGCATGAAGTGTGCTAGGTCTTCCCTGAAACCTTATAGTAAATACAACTCCCCATCATGCAGATTGATGTCTGTACGATCTTTTAATATAGATCAGTGACATCGCACTGATGTAGCATCAGAAACATCTTTTAATACCTCACTTGTCAAAGTCCTGAAAAATTTAGCTTCCCCATGGAATTTGTATTAGAAATCACCTTGCCAACATTTACTTTAGAGGTGAAACAAAGCTGATGTCCACCCACATTGTACTCAATCAGTAACTCCAATGACGTACTTTGTGCCTTTAGAGAAAGAAAGGAGATTCAAGTCCTAAGTTCACTTTCATTTCCTTCTTCTGGCTGCTGGACCGTTTATGGGAGGTGTAGTTCGGATATTTTAGGTGAACTTCTCTAGAGAGAGAACTGAAGACTGTGAGAGTCGTAAGCACACCTCAAATAGTTATGTATCACGGCTAGTGTGAGTACAGGACATCTAGATAACATCCTCATGCGTGTCCCTCTTTACCAGCAACAGGGTGCTTTGTGGAAGCTCTGCTCCACTCGTTGGTGTAGAAAACCAGGTAACAGGGTCAGTACAGAAGCCTACTTTCTCCCTTCTTCCTATAACCCTGTTGAGTTTGGGGAAGTACAGGGAAGAATTAAACATCTCTGCGTACTGGATTAGACTAGGAGGCGGTAGTCCTGCTTTCTTTGATAACTAGCATAAGGGGCCATGCCGTTCATTTGTGCTGCAACTTGCAGTAATTTTGACCACATAAGCAGGGACTCGGAAACGACTGTCGACATCCAAAGCCTTGGCACAGGGCTTTGGGGCGGCATGTAGACCAGTGGATGATGCCCTAGTAATTGAGTTGCCTTCCATCTTCAGTTTATAGTCACTTGTGAAGGATTTGATGTATCTGACAATAATAAAAGTCCTGGGCTTTGGTATTCTGTGATAATTAAGATCACTCACTACCATACTGTTGAAACTGTATGCAGAACATAGGTTTAGAAAACATGTATTGAGCTCTTAACATGTGGCAAAGAGCCAACAGTGTCGCTGCCCAGTCTCCTTCCCCCACTTTCTGGCCTCCCATCCCCTCCCCAGTTCCAAGTTTTTGTCTGTAGTGCAGTTGGCACCCAGTCAGGTACCACTTGCCTAAAGAGATGTTAGACATGGGAAAGGAATGAGCTCAGTTACTCAGCTATGAGCACCAGAGAGAATTTTCCTCGTGGGGAATCGATAGAACCAGATTGAAAATGTAAAATGTTGTATGTTATGCTCAGGATATAGAAGTTACTTGGTTTTATTGCATAGTCTCTTGAAATGATATTTGCTTCTCTAATAAATTGTCCTTAATGATTATTCCCCTGCCCCACCAGTGACAAAATGAGTGTCAGTAACATGGAGGAGGTAGCAGTGTCTTGAGTTTATTTTAAAGCAGGAGTGGCTCAGTTGACTCTTAGCAGGACTTTATGGAAACCCTCCACTTTGAGTAAAAGCCCAGCTTTCCCCTGTTGGTAACCCCCTAAGCAGAGCACATGTAGCCTTGAAGAAATGTGCACATCATCTGTTTTCTTCCTTCAGGCAGGTTGGAATGTGCTGCCCTTGCCTCTCTGTTGAGTCCTATGAAGTATCTCCAGGGATTTTTTAAGGCCAGACAAGAAAGTGCTCTGAAGGCAGATGAAAGGAAAGTCTGTACAGGGAGCCCCAGCACAAGCCAGAAGGCATTTTCTGTATCTAAAGGCAGTCTGCTTTGTTGTTCCTGGACAAAGCCCCGGGAGGAAGGGGAAGCATGGGCTGCCTTCCAAATGGTAAGGACCGTTGCGTCCAACTCTTGCTGGTATGAGCTTGTCGTTGGTGGAGCGTCTTGCCATACGTGAGAAAAGAAATGGATGACGTGGTCTTTGAACTGGAACGCTTCCCTGCTACCTGTAGCTTCTAAAATGTTATACCTTAATTTTCAGGAGATTTCGTGTTTCATCCAGAAATCGACTGATAGGACGTTGTGCTTCAAAATATTTGAGTTACATCAGTTATGAAGTTTTAAAGGTGGAAACTTGCTAGAAGGATTCTGAAAAGAACCACTTAAACATTACGAATAAAACAAAATGTCCTGTTGGAATTTGGTAAACAGGTTGAGTCTTTTCAGTGCTACTTAATGAACCTACCGAGATGACGAAGACCCTGCCCTTTTGGGTCCTTCAGCCCAGTGAATGGTCACGCCACCCAGTGCGGCGTGAGAAGGATGTAATGGGGCATGTTCTGCATGCCATTGGAAGGCAGGGGTGAACGTGTCTGGAGAAGATTGGGAAAGTGTCCGCTAGGGCGATGCCATTGACGATGATGTCGCGCAGGTGTTTTCCAGGGGCAGGAGAGGCGTGTCGGGCTGCACCCTGCAGGCCTGTAAGCCTTGTGCTTGCCCAGCCTCAAGACTGAAGAAAGCACAGAGTCAACGACAGAGACATCAGTGGTTTAGTGGATGGGGGAATCTTATATGTCTGAAGCAAGGTCCTGGAGCCACACCCCACCGTGTGTGGCAAATGAGGGGCAGGACATGGCAGTAGTCTCTGCTCCCAGGGGGAGAGGGAGGTTACCAGTTATAGGGGGAGTTGACCTCAGGTTGGCTTATCGGTTACCAGGGAAACCAGCAGAGGAGCATGCCCCTCACTGTTCCCTTTGATAAGCTATCATGGTGGAGATGTTCGGATCTAAAAATTAGAACAGTCACTAGCTGGGGCACGTATGTAGGCATTTGCTGCACAGGTTCTGTGATTAAGAGGGAGGGTCAGTCAGGTGAGTAGGGTGTAGATGAAGCAGGGACTGGTTGAGTAGGAGATGTACAGAGAGCAAGAGAACAGCCCTCTTGGTGGCCTGATACAAGGGGAAAGGACATTGCAAGTAGAGGGATGGGTGTGTGCAAGGACAGTGGGGCGTGGCGTACTGCCTGTGCTGGGACAGTGGGGAGGTTTCGTGGCTAGAGCTTTGTGGTAGATGTGGCATAAGGTGAGTCTAAGATCGGCTGGGGTTAGCTGCAGAGGGGAGGTTGGGAGCGTGGAGGTAGGGTGAGGGTAACGAGCATCCTAAACCGGAAACGGGGCAGCTGGGCACACGAGGCAGATGTGACCTAAAGATAGCTTGTGTGTTAAACAAGCAAGATATGTAAGAGGTCAACTACACACAAATTAGTTCTCTTCTCGTACTGACCCTGTGTAATTTATTCAGTGGGGTGAAATTCCCTTGTCTCAGGATGCAAACCCCAGCAGGCCCATGACTTTGCCGTTTGCTCTTAGTAAACTGACTGTGGTACCTGGGCTGCGTATGTACGGTCCTGGTTCTGTATTTACAAGTGTCTAGTTCATTGTATTAACATATCAATATTATTCAAAGATATGACTCTTCCTCGTCCACCCTGTAGCCGGGGTCTCCAGTGAGTTCCTTTCCCCACTGCTGATTCATCTGGAACAGGTGAGAGGGACCAGTCGTCTCAGGGGAAGCAAGATCAGGTCTGCTACTCTCCATCCTTCCCTGTCTCTGGATGTAGTTTTGACCCCATCAGCGGGAAAGAGCTTTCCATGAATGGATGGCTTCACTCCCTCCAGACCTGACAGATGTTTAAAGCTGGCTTTCTTCCTCCTGGGAAACCAGTTCTCAGACTTTGCATTTGTAAATTTTACATGCTCACCTGGCACCTTTCTTTGAAGTTTTACAATCGTTATTTCTTGGGATCTCTGTGAAAATGTTAATTGTAATATCCTGTCACATATAACATCTGGGTGTGTGGAGTATGGAAAGCTGACTTGGAAATAAGTTGAGATAAGGGAGGAATGGCGTGGGTAGTTAAAATTAAATGATTAACGTTTATTGAGAATTTATAATGTGTTAGGTGCTGTTCTAAGCACGTGACAGGGAGTAATGCTCTCAATCGTCCTAACTCTGAGGTAGGTACTAATATTTCCCCCATTTTATAGACGAGGACATAGAGGTACAGAGTGTTGAAATAATTTGCCCAAGATCAGAGTCTATGGCACTGCTGGGATTCCAGCCTCTGGGCATTCTTGACTCCACGGATTACTCTTAATCTCTGTGCTCCGTTGATCGTTGATTGCTACAGACTGCCAGAAATTGGGCTAAATGCTTTATGTAGAGACTTACATTTAACCATTTTAACGATTCTCTGAGGTATGTTTTATTATAATCCCTATTTTAGAAATGAAGACATTGAATCTCAGAGAGGTTAATTGATTTGCTGAAGGTCATGTAACCAGTGGAGCTGGGATACTAAGGTTGGATCGATTGCCAAGGTTTTGCTCTCAGCTGCTGCCCTCCTGGTTTCCTCGTAGAGAAGGTGGCCTGGCAGCTCACAGGTGTGCAGTATTTTGGGGCTAGCACAGGAGTTCAGAGTGTCGTCTCTGGACCCAGACCTCCTGGGTTTAGGTCACGAGCCCTCCCTTCTCTGCTGGGGGACATTGGATGAACTCTGAACTGCTCTGCTATGTAGAGTTCTTAGGCTGTGCCTCATCCGAGTTCATCTGTAAACTGGGCGTAATAACGGTACCTACTTTGTAGAGTCCTTGTAAAGATAAGGAGTTAACGTGGATAACGTACTTAGAAGATGCCTGATGCATAGCAAATGATCTACAAATGTTAGCTGTTACTATTATATAAATATATATAGTAATTCAAAATAGAATCAGGAGCTTTTACTGTTAGCTTGTGCCTGTTCCTACGCTATTAATAAACAGGAAGTACACATTCAGGTTGTGGAAATAATCTTCTTAGTCCCAGGGACTACAAACTTCTGTACCAAGTAAAATGGCTTTCTGTCAAGGTGGTAATAATTCTTATGTTCCTTTTTTGTTTGCCTTAACATTCCTACCTTGTCATTGGAATACACCCTTGAGCGATTACATAGGAATACAGTACTTCAGGTTTCCTTGGAAAGAGCAAATTTGAACAGTCTGCTATCTTGCTCTGATCAAAAGCTTAGTTGACATTTACAGCCAAGATAGGATCATACACTAAAGTTTATCATATGAATCCAGTCTGTTCCTTTGACTTGGGTGGATTCATTAATTCAGAAAGAAATTATTGAGTGCCTTCAGTGTGTCTGCCACATTTCTAGATATTGAGGATACAGCAGGGAACAGAACAGACAAAAACACCTCCCTTCAGGACACTTATGTTCCAGTGGGTGCGACAATGAATAAATAAGTAAAATATGTAGTAAGTCAGACAGAAATAAGGCAATGGAGGGAAATAAAGTTGGGAAAGAGAGGACATGCTGGGGAGTTTGTAATTTTAAATAGTGTCAGGTTTGAGTGTGATGATGTGATTTTTTTTTTAAGCGCCTTTACCATTTGGAGATACAGTCAGCGTCCTATCTGTGGGTTCCTCACCCTGCATCCAATCCCCTTGCAGCTGCCTAGGGATGGCTGTATATGCAGATGTATTATGGTGAAGTCTACTGAGGTATGATGCTGAGAAAATGTCTGAGATGTGCTTTAAAACCATCCAGAATTGGGCCAGGGGCATCAGGAAGGTGTTACAGCTAAAGCAAGGATTATGTTCAGTGTTGAAGTAGTGATGAGTATGTGGGAATTCGTTAACCTGTTTGCTCTACTTTTCTGTGTGTTTGAAAATCTCCACAATAGAAAGTTAAAAATACATTACAACAATAAATATGTACCCAAATTAAAACAGTAGGATTCCCTTGAAAAAACACAGACAAAACCCCCTAAATCTACAAAGTTACAAAAACAATTGAAAAAATAATTACTTAGATATTTAAACTGAATCAAACAATTGATGTAAAATTATTAAAAATTAACAAATGGATCACGTTTCAGAGACTGCTTCACTGAGAAGCAGCCGTCCAAGTGGAGACCTGAGGTAGGGAGCAGGGGGCAGTGAGGATGGGGGAGGTAGGGACGGGGGCGGGGTGAGCGTGGAGCCCAGGAGAACTCTGGAGGAAAACCCTCAGACCGAGGAGTGCAAGGGATCCAAACTGTGAATAATCAGGTAACTGTGACCGTTGTTGGGGGAGGAGCCTTGATTTGTCAGGGAACACCTGGCCCTTGCTGATGCCCTTCCTGTGTATCATGGTTGCAAACTGAGGAAGCACTTTGCAAATCTGCGTGGTGGGGTCCCGTGCCTCATTCATCCTGGCTTCACCAAGGCCTGGCAGAGATCCTGTGCTTCTTGAGTGTTGACCATTCATTCTCTCGTACCTTCTCCTACAAGCAGTCTGTAGGGTAGACGGGGAAAGGAATCTGTATTCTCATTTAATACAGACGGGGTACCATTTTCTGCCATCAGGAGTTTCCATTTCAGAGCCCCTTGCTAAGTGGTGAAGCTCCTTGATTTCAAGTCCCGTGGGCCTTTCCCCCGCCCCACCTCACCCCAGGATCTGTTAAGGGGCCCAATCCCTTGACAGAGAAGGATCAACTGATGATTGTCTTTGGTGGTGCAGTTTGAGAGGTAAATAAAAGCACGAGTGCCTCGTGTGTAGACTCTTGGGGCCAAATTAAATTTCCTCCGACTCTGTGTGGCCAGAGAAAATAAGAAATCTTGTTAAAGTATAAACCCAGGCATGAAACTGTTGCTCTAAAGCTCAGTATCACTTAACAGTGAAAAAAGTAAAACAGAACAAGACCCACAAAAGCATTTTACATGCTGCTTAGTTACCCAGGAAACTATGTGCATATGTCTATATGCACATACATTGAATTTCAAGTTCAGTGGTTTTAAACTTTCTTGCCATATGTAGAATCTTTATAACCAGCAGATAATGGGACTTTGGGGTTTAATGAAAAGATTTGTACGGATAACATATGTTTCCCTTTATAGAAAGTAATCTTTCAGCCTATTGAAAATGCCTGAGTTTTTAAGTGCCCATGGAATAATTTTATTTGACCCTTAAATCATATCGTGTTCTTATTTATTTATTTTTGGTGTGTCATTTTTCTAAGGGTCTTATTTTTAATTCTGGAGGCCTGTTCAGAATAAGAATAAGGAATACTTCTGTGTTTTTAGTTGATTCTATGTGGACATCCATTGTACAAATGTTAACATATTTTAGGTGTTGGGAGGTATATAGAGGGCATATTTAGAATTGTAACTTCATGTTCTTTTCTTCCTCTTTAGGGGACAGATTTAATTAACAGCCTAAATGAGTTTCTTCGCTCTTAGAAGAACATGCTTTAGGGAAGTTATCTTAGAGTAAGTTAGAGGCAAGCCTGCAATTTCTTGATCTTAAATTCCATTTGGGAGAAATGGTTTGAGTTAGTGTAGAGTTACCCAACTTGGGGATCCATTGTCTTTTAAACACACACTTTAAAGAGATCATAAATTTGTGATAGAACTTCCTGCAGGGTCTGATTTTATATTTTAGGCTCATCCTGGATGTGTCCTAAAGTCTGCAATAATATGTCCCCTGCAGGCAGTTCTAAAGGGTCAGCCATTTGAGATTTCTATGGAAACCAAAATAATTTCAGTAGAAATAATTAAACCCTGGGAAGGTCTGTGGCTAGCCATGGTGATAATTCTTTGTAAATAGTAGTGTTGGCGTTGAAGAGTTTACATCAGAAATGTAGGCTTAACCTAAAAAATACATACCAAAAAACTTTTTCTGAAGTTATAATGAAAAACATTATCATCACCTGCAAGTTATTTGAATAAATGCTTTTAAATTGGCAAGTCTTTTTAATTTATTCTTTTATCGTGAATTTCTACTCTTTTTGTATTAACGTTGACAAATTTGGCCTGCATCATTTTTTGAATTTTGCACTTCATGAAGTTTTCTTTTTCACTTATTATATAGTTGAATTTTGTAAGTGCTTCCTGGTTACTTAAAAATGGTATATTTTTAGGAAATATAGTTTTATTTACTGTGTGTGTGGAATACTGTATGTGTGCATCTCTAGGAGTTTCCCTGTATATTTCCATAAGTTATTGCTTTATTTACTTACATGCTGTGTTAACATCAGTGTAGACTGTGACTTTGATCAAAATAAAAAGACTTCTTAAAACTCAGCAACACATATATATGTTGGTAGAATATTACCTTATTATGGCGATATAACATTTTCTTTCTCTGTAAAAATATGTGACAGACTGCCGCAACTCCCTAGTCAGTATAAGAACATATTTCTTAGGAAAGGAATGTACAAAATCTCACCATGCTAGGAGGCCTACTTGAGTTGTGGTGAGGTCTGTTGTCTTCTCTGCAAATCGTCAGTGCATTTGGATCTTCTGTAGCTGGGGGCAGGGGGAGTCTTTCAAAGGAGAGGTGATGTGTACCGTGGGAGGATGCACCAGGTCCAAACTCCATTTGGAGTCTTTGACATTGAAAGGCAGCTGATGTGTGAACAGGGCTAAAAGGTCTCACCAAGAGAGACCTACGTCATTGTTGAGATTATAAGCTCAGCTGTCAGGGTCATACTCCTGGGTGGAGAATAGTATTCAGAGGCATCTCCTGCCATCCTAGGGTGAGTCATTGGTAGTGCAAAGTGGGTTCTTGGACGAAGAACATGGAGGAGGAGGCGGCAAGCAGGCTTTCCGGTAGAAGTCTGCTGGCAGAGGGTAGGGGATAGTCTCTGGTGTAAAAAGACCCTTCATCTTGGGACTGTCACTGATACGGGGGATGGGGAGCATTGACATTGAGAAGGTGTATGAATTTAGGTAATTTTGGACTTCTGTAAACATTTGTTTATCTTTTTTTCTTCTAATAAAATATATTTTTGATATCTGTTGGCCACTGTGATCAATATTTATGGAAATGATGTCATTCTAGGGCTGTACTATGGTGAGATTTGTGATTTTTAAAAATTAATTTTTATTTTTGGCTGCGTTGGGTCTTTGTTGCTGTGCGCAGGCTTTCCCTAGTTGCAGCGAGCAGGGGCTACTCTCGTTGTGGCGCGTGGGCTTCTCTTGTTGCGGCGCACGGGCTCTAGGTGCGTGGGCTTCAGTAGTTGCAGCACTCAGGCTCAGTAGTTGTGGCTCACGGGCTTACTTGCTCACGGTCTTCCCGGACCAGGGGTCTCCTGCATTGGCAGGCAGATTCTTAACCACTGCGCCACCAGGGAAGTCCCTAAATTTGTGATTTTTAAGAGGGGTTCCTCAGGCAAATAAAGTATGAAATACACTTAAAATAAAATCACTTGGGCCTCTCTTAGATAGGACAACCACCCTGTTCTTGATTTTTGTTTTTATTGTAGCGTTGATATTTTCCTAGTGTTTGAACTCCAAAATTCTCTTCAGACTCTTGAAAGTCTGAAATGGCATATGTGTTGTCGAAAGGATTCAACCTGTTGTGATATCCATTGCATTTAAAATCTCGGGCTCTGATGAATCCAGGTTATTTCAGCCTGACCAAATAAGTATTGAAAATCTTAATGAAAGGAAGCTTGACGTTACCGGCTTATTTCCCACCTTATTGAGTGTCTGTCACAGTTGCCTGAACAATGTTTGGTGACTTAATTTAATTTACTTTCTTTCTGGGGGACAGGTGGAAAAGTAATTCACATAGAAATAGGAAGACCTTAACAGTTAAACAGATGGATGTAGATAATTAGAATGTGGAATGGGAAATCTGAAATAATTATACTGAAATACTGATTGGACTTCACAAAAGGGGTTGAATCATCTGATAAACTTGCTTGCAATGCTAAGTACTTAAAAAAAAACAAAAACAAACAGGTCGAAGAAACTGATTTCATAGCCATGGTCTTCTAGAAAAGAGTGCCAGCCGAAACTAGGCGGCCTGGTTTGCATTTTCAAAAGTTACATCCCCATTTCACCTGTAGTGTAGTGAACTGCATGGGCTCTGAAGCCAGGCTACTAGGGTTCCCACCTTGAAGTGACCCCTTCCTAGCTGTGTGAATTTGGGCTCGTTGCAGAATCTGTCTGCAAAACGGCGATGTGACGGTAACCTACCAGATGGGTTTGTTGGGAGGATGAAATGAGTACATGTATGGGAAATGCTTAGAAGAAGTGTCTGGCACATCTGGAGTGTGCTCAGTAAATGTGAGAAGTTATAATTTCCAAGTAATGTAATTTCTCTAGATCTCAGTTTTCCTATTTTGTATAAGAATACCTTTGTTCTGGGCTTCTTGGTATGGGCAATAAGAAAGGGTCTCACTTGTTCTGAAGGAATTTTCTTTCCAAGAGGAGAGAGAAAAGAAGCTCAAAGGCCAAAGGCTCAAAACAAAATAAATGATATCAGAAGTCACTTTGAATCTGGAGAATAATGGAAGGCTTGCTGGAGAAGGTATCAGTTATGCTTTAAAGTGGTGGTTGCCAGACATGGGAACATTATAAAGCGATAACATCTAGAAAACAACATTAGAAACAAAATACAATGGCAAACTTTATTTGGCCAAATAATGGGTGATGGGGGAGCCTCTTCTGCCATCTAAATATATCACTATTATTTTATAAAAGAAGGCATTTAAAGATGAAAGGAGTTATCTCAGTCCAAGAACAGTGCTTTAAATTCAGTATGTTTGTTTTTCTGGAAACTTACTACATTGTCATTTTCCTATTTCCTTCTTGACTTGGGTGCAGTTTCATCATGGACCAGCCAATTGACATACCAGGTTTCGAAAATACTACTTTTTTTTTTTTTTTAAAGATGTTGGGGGTAGGAGTTTATTAATTAATTTTTGCTTTGTTGGGTCTTCGTTTCTGTGCGAGGGCATTCTCTAGTTGTGGCAAGCGGGGGCCACTCTTCATCGCGGTGGGCGGGCCTCTCACTATCGCGGCCTCTCTTGTTGCGGAGCACAGGCTCCAGACGCGCAGGCTCAGTAGTTGTGGCTCACGGGCCTAGTTGCTCCACGGCATGTGGGATCCTCCCAGACCAGGGCTCGAACCCGTGTCCCCTGCATTAGCAGGCAGATTCTCAACCACTGCGCCACCAGGGAAGCCCGGAAATACTACTTTTAAGGATAAGAGGGTTTCAATAGCTAGTAATCATGGGTGGGAAGAGAAAAAGGGACTTTAGCAAAGACATCTGTATAACTGAAGGCACAGGGGTAGAACATTGGGATAATTGATGTTAGCTGCTTCATTAGGCAAATCCCACATCCTAGTGGTATAATGAAATCTGTTTATTTCTCACTTGCATAAAGTCCGATATGGGCCAGTCCATCTTTCTTCATCTTGTAGCTATGGCATTTGGAACATGTGCCTCCAAGGGTTCTGGTGGGGAGGAGAGAGGCAGAGGAAGCGCTTGGCTGTCAACTGCCTCAGTCTAGAAGTGATGCCCTTCATGAGTGGCACCTAGTCACTTGGTCTTATTCTTACTACAGAGGGGGCTGGGAAGTGTCAATGCCTGAGTGTCACCATGGTGGAAAAGTAGGAGGCGGCACTGCTCAGAGTTTGGGATTATCTGCAGCTGTGGATTGAGAGCAAGAGGGTGCTGAGAACTGGAAAAAAAAATCAACTGAGATAAATTGAAGAAAATGGACTCTGGGCTAGGGAGTTTAAGCTTTATTAGGGATACATTAAACTTTTGGAGCAGGGACTAATATCAGACCCTTCTTTAAAAAATTGAGGTAGCATTGGTTTATAACATTCTATGATCATGTGTACATTATATTTTGATTTCTGTATACACTGTAGTGTGCCCACTACCAAAAATTTCGTTTCCATTTATCACCATACTGTTGATCCCCTTCAGCCGTTTCAACCTCCCCACCCCTCCCCCTCTTTCCCTCTGATAACCAGTACTCTGTTCTCTGCATCTCCATTTTTGTTTTTGTTTCATTTGGTTTGTTTTGTAGATTCCACATATGAGTGAAATTACACAGTATTTTTCTTTCTCCATCTGACTTATTTCATTCCATCCATATTGTCACGAGTGGCAAGATTTCATCTCTTCTTATGGCTGAGTGGTACTCTGTGTGTGTGTATACATATCATATCTTCTTTATCCATTCTGTTGATGGGCGCTGAGGTTGTTTTCATACCTTGGCTATTTTAAATAATGCTTCGATGAACATATGGATGCATATATCTTTTTCAAATTAGTGTTTTTGTTTCTTACGATAAATACCCAGAAGTGGAATAGATGGATCGTATGGTAGTTCTTAATTTTTGGAGGACTATTCATAGTGTTATCCACAGTGGCTACACGACTTTATATTCCCACCAACAGTGTAGGAGGGTTTTCTTTTCTCTACATTCTCTCCAACCACTGGTTATTTCTCGCCTTTTTGATAATAGCCCTTCTAGTGGGAGTAAGGTGATGTCTCGTGGTTTTGATTTGCATTTCCCTAGTAATTAATGATGTTGAACATGTTTTCATGCGCCTGTTAGCCATCAGGATATTTTCTTTAGAAGAATGTCTGTTCGGCTGCTACGCCCATTTCCCCCCGCCCCCGTACGCGGGCCTCTCACTGCCGCGGCCCCTCCCGTTGCGGAGCACAGGCTCCGGACGCGCAGGCCCAGCGGCCATGGCTCACGGGCCCAGCCGCTCCGCGGCATGCGGGATCCTCCCGGACCGGAGCACGAACCCGTGTCCCCTGCATCGGCAGGCGGACTCCCAACCACTGCGCCACCAGGGAAGCCCTATGCCCATTTTTTAATTGGTTGCTTTTGTTGTTGAGTTGTATGAGTTTCTTATATATTCTGGATATTAATCCCTTATTGGATATGTGATTTGCAAATACCTTCTCCTCTTCTGTAGGCTGTCTTTTCATTTTGTTGATGGCTTCCTTTGCCATGCAGAAGCTCTTTCGTTTGATGTAGTCATATGTGTTTATCAGACCCTTCTTAAAGCAATAGATTGAAAGAGAAACAGCATAAATGAGGGTAGTCATTCTAAAGTTAAGTTTGAAAGACAGGATGGGAGTAGAATTGATAGAAATTCGTGGCAACTGCTCAGATACCAGAGGAACAAAGGAAAAACTAAGAGAAAGGCATTGAAGTAAATCCTAAGGCCTCTTGGAGATCGGGTGGGTGACAGTAGATGAAACATGATCCGCAGGCTTTGTGGAGCTGCGTTGTGCTGTTGCTGAATTTTATGAACCGGTGGAAATGTTCAGGAGACAAACATTTGAGTCTGGAGATGAGGCGGACATCAGGCTCTACATCCGGGAGAAGACAGCTGAAGTCAGGGACTGAGAAGGCATCGCTGAGCAGGGAAATGCAGAGATGAGAGAAGATGGCAGAGAGAGAGCCTTTGCAGACTGCATTTTGGGCCCTGTGTTAGTGGAAAGGGGACAGAAAGCTTGAGAAAAAGAAGAAGCCAGAGGAGTGATGAGGGAGACCTGGGGAGAAGCCAGAGGGCCTTCCTGATCCATCTTCCTGTGGCTAGAGCAAAACAAAACAAAGCAAACATGAGCTGACAAGTCTGATTTTCAGTCTGTGGCCCCAAACCTCAAGGAAGCCTATGGAACTTCCAGACGTCTTATTGTAGTCTCCCTAATGACGTCACCTTACTCCTTCCAATGAGGAATATCCGACACCTTCTCCTCTCTCATTGAACCTTCAGCACTCCCTACCTCTCCTCACTCTTGGCCAGTAATCTTCTTATTTCATGGGGAAGATGGAAGCAATCTCGAGAGAACCACCTTATCGCCCCCCACCCCGTGTCTGCAGGGTCCGGCCTCTGGTCTGGCTGCCGTCACTGTGCGTCCTTTCTGGGGCAGCTTCCCTTGCTTCGTGCTGAGGCCCTTCCCCCCACTTGTGTGATGGCTTTCCTCCTCCGTGCTTGGTTCTGCTCCTCAATCATTCTTCCCTTTTCTCCGACATCAGTGTTCCTTTCTCTCTGCTGGACCCTCTGTACCAGGACATAAGTGTGCTGGAGTTCCTCCCACCTTTAAAAGCTCTTCCTTGTGTCCCCAGCTCCCTCGAGTTTCTGCCTCCTTTTTCTGTTCCTCTTTATAGCAAAACTCCGCAGGATTTCTCTACTCAGCGTCCTTCCCCTGGTATTTCCCCTGGTTCACCCTAATCAGTTCTTTCCCCACGTTCTGCTGAGAGTGCCCTTGTCAGCACTGGCAGTGACTTCCACTTTGCTAAATCCGGTGGTCAGTCCTTGGCACTCGTTTACTCAAACTCTCAGAAGCTTTTGACGAAGTTGATCACTTCGTCCTGATTGAAATAACAACTTCTGGAACCCTTTACCCTGTACCCTTTCTAGCCCTTTTACTTTGTCTTGTTTTTCCTCATAGTCCTTTCACTACCTAAATTTACATTGTATACCAAATTGTTTACTATATATATATATTTTTTAAATAATTATTTATTTGGCTGCCCCAGGTCTTAGTTGCGGCACGCGGGATCTAGTTCCCTGACCAGGGATCGAACCTGGGCCTCCTGCATTGGGAGCGCAGAGTTTTGCCTACTGGACCACCAGGGAAGTCCCCAAATTGTTTACTTTTTAATTGTCTATCTCCTACACTAGAATATAATAAGATGAATGAGGGCAGAATAAGTGAATGAGAATGATCTATTTTATTCATCTCTATATCCCAGTATTTATTCTCAGTTACCCAATTCCTAGACAGTACTTCTGTTTAGGACTGTCTACTACCCTACTGTATCTGGCACAGGTAGGAAGTTCATAAGTATGTATGAATGAATGAGTGAACAAATGAATACATTTTGTTCAGAATTTTGCAAGTAATAGTAAGTGGGATTTGGGGACGATGACCCATGTGTGTGCTCTTTGGCACGGATGGTAGCTGAAACATTTGATTCTGCAGACAACTTCTGGTTTCCCTGTTCTGCACATCTTCACCCTCAGTGACTCTTTCTGCCCCTCTCAACCTCTCCATCTCCTCAGCACTCCTCAGATAATTCAGCCTTAAAACTCTTTTTCCATTGTGAGAATTGTATAACTTAGGGGAAAAGGGCAGTGAAGTGTTAGGAATCATGCTGCCATCTAAAGGACAGAAATGGTAGGAGCCCTGTCTTGTTAGCAAAAGCAAGAGACCAGATTGGAAACTTCATTAGCCGTGAGACAGGTAAGACCAACACAGCCTGCCCAGAAAACCTTGTTCTCTCTGGTGACCTACGAAATGAAGGTTGTTGGGTAATTCGTCTGGGCAAATGTCTGCAAAAGATTTAAAGTCAGAAAGTCATCTGACTTTTCTCCCGTCCTTTATTTTTACTGTGTGTGTGTGAGTGTGTATGTATGAAGTAGAAGTGGACATTTTTTTTTTTTTTTTTTTTTGCTCAGAGAAAAGATTAAAAAAGTTAGCAATGGTTGTCTTTGGGTGATGGAAATATAGTATTTTTTCCCTTTGTACCATTTCTCTGCTGTTTCTTCAACGTGTAATATTACTGAAATGATTTTAAAAAATTTAATTTTAAAATTTAAATGGGGGAATGAGCAAGGTTGATCTAGAGAACTCATGCCTTGTAAAGGTCAACTTGAAAGAAATCTTTAATCAAATGGAAATGTATTATGTCTAAGGAGTAATATGATACTTTGTGTTTTCTCTGTTTCAAGAGGCCTATTTCCTAGGCTCAACTTGACAAAAACACAAAGAATTAAATTTGGAAAATTAGTATGATTTAGTATAAATTAGGATAAGTACCCAAATTCCAGAAGATAGTTGGCTAGGTCAGTAATTCCTGATTGTTATAGGTAGAGGCTTGAGAGAGATAATTTGACCTGTGAGAGAGAGGCAGCCCAGGAAGGTCACAGAACTGCCCTTGGGCTGACAAACAGGAGAGGCTGGAAAAGAACAAAACAGCTGTTAAAAGTCAGGAAAAAACCTAGAACGGAATCCCCAGAGTAAATACGCTCTGTCTGCAGGGATTACAGCCGAAAGGGAGTGGTTCTCTACTGCGTCCACCAGAAATCGTCAACCAGTGCCTCTAGACAGACAAAATTATTTAAGCTGGAAAGAAATTGTTGCTAAATGTGAAACCCATCTCATAATTGAGTAGCTCAGCAAGGGCACTTTGAGCTCATGGTCATTAGAGATCTTTTCCGGAACAGGAGCAACCATTAGGAAGAAACCTGGCTGGGGTATGTCTAATGTGGGAGAGAACTAATGTCCAATGTATGCTTAGGAAAATGCGAGGATTCCAACACTAGGGCACCTGTCCATGCTGAGCTGAGGTCGGGATTAAGGACCGATCCTTTACTGTCGACCCGCAGAACCTGGAGGGAGGACCAGAGAAAGACGAGTCTGGTGGGACAAGCCAGGCATCGTGTTCCTGTATTATAGGTCTTGGTGGGTCATGTTCTGCAAATGATACTTGCTGAATAATAACAATAGCATTTGTTGAGGAGCAACTGTGTCAGGAAATAAGCAGTGCTTTCCAAATACTATCACAGTTACTTCATCTGGTTTGGGAGAAGATTAAGTGCTATTAATATAACATTAAAACAACAACAGCCCCCAACTAAGGGATCCCATTTAAGTAACTGTCCTAAATTCACACAGCTTGATACATGTGTACAGTACAGTCTGAGTTCGTTAACAACTACACTCTGTTGCCCTAGAACTTGTCTTCAAACACTTTTGCTTGCGTGACCTCCTAAAAGAATATTGATAATCAGTACACACATACTTCTGCATCCTTTTATGTTGACACCTAAAATTTTTATCCTAAGTTGAAGATTTTTACAAAGATGTAATTCATACATGTTTTAAAACACTCATTTAAAAGATTTGATTACGATATTAAGTATTGCATTATTCTCCTTGTACTCCTTGAAATTTTGTTTTCATTCCACCTCTCACAGAATTTCATCCTAATGTAACGTATTTTTGCATGCTGTGTGGTTCACTGATACTTTGCTGTGTCAACTTGGCAGGCTCTAGTGCTCAGCTACTCAAACAGTAGTCTAGGAGCTGCTGGGGAAATATTCTGTGGATGTGGTTAAGATCTATGATCAGTTGACTCTAAGTCAAGGAGGTGACCCTTCCGCATGTGAGTGGCGATGTATCCAATCCTTTGAAGGTCCTAAGAGCAATAATAGAGGTTTCCTGAAGAAGAAATTCTGCCTCACAACTGACATATTAACTCCTGCCTGAATTTCCAGCCTGTCACACTGCCCTACTGGTTTCCAGCTGCCAGCTCCCACAGTCACAAGAGCCAATTCCCTAAAGTAAATTTCTCTTTATCTCCCATTGGTCGTGTTTCTCTTGAACCCTGACTGGTACATTCACTCTAGTAAATTTAATTGCAATGACAAAAAAATATGTAAATGGAGGTTAAAAATTACGTATCTTTTTCTGTGACACTAAGTTTATGATGTTAAAATATTTCCTTAGCATTGAATTCTCCTAAACTGCAGCAACTCAAAATGATATAGGTATATTGAAATATCTGATAACTTTTTTAAAAAGTAAAAATGTATAAGAAATACGTCTCTTGATTAGATTCATTAGGGTGTATGTATGTGAAACTGCTTATGGGGCTCTCATTGAAGAAATTACCAAATTGTCTTTTTGTTCCTGGAATAATTTTAAGGTTTGAGATGGGTGAGAGGTAGGCCTTTCTTCTGTAAATTGAAGTAAAGTGACTGTAAAAGACTAGAGTGCATTATCAGTCAGAAAATAACTTCCTCAAAGGAAGGAATACCAGATACATGCACCCCAATGTTCATAGCAGCATTATTTACAATAGCCAAGATACGGAGGCAACCTAAGTTTCTGTCAATACACGAATGGATAAAGATGTGGTGCATATATACAATGGAATAGTACTCAGCCATAAAAAAATGAAATTTTGCCATTTATAGCAACACGGATGGACTTGGAGGGCATTATGCTAAGTGAAATAAGTCAAAGACAAATACTGTGATAATCACTTATATGTGGAATCTAAAAAATAAACTAGTGAATATAACCAAAAAAAAAAAAAACAGGTTCACAGATATAGAAAATAAACTAGTGGTTACTAGTGGGGAGAGGGGAGGGGAGAGGGGTGATATGGGGGTAGGGTATTAAGAGTACAAAGTATTCTGTATAAAATAAGCTACAAGGATATATTGTACAGCACAGGGAATATAGCCAATATTTTATAATTATAAATGGAGTATAACCTTCAAGAATTGTGAGTCACTGTGTTGTACACTTGTAACATATAGTATTGTACATCAACTATCTATTAAAAAAATTATGTGATTGGATGAAAGCATTAGCTAATGCTATGGTGATAATCATTTTGCAATATATAAATGTATCAAATCAACACATCTTAAATTTACATAATGTTATGTCAGTTATATCTCAAAGCTGGAAAAAATATAATTAAAAAAAGTGAGATGGGGGCTTCCCTGGTGGCACAGTGGTTAAGAATCCGCCTACCAATGCAGGGGACACGAGTTTGAGCCCTGGTCCGGGACGATCCCACATGCTGTGGAGCAGCTAAGCCCCTGCGCCACAACTACTGAGCCTGCGCTCTAGAGCCTGCGAGCCACAGCTACTGAAGCCCACACACCTAGAGCCCGTGCTCCGCAACAAGAGAAGCCACCGCAATGAGAAGCCCACACACCGCAACGGAGAGTAGCCCCCACTCGCTGCAACTAAAAGAAAGCCCGCGCGCAGCAACGAGGACCCAACGCAGCCAAAAATGAATAAATAAATTTATTTTTTTAAAAAGTGAGGTAATAAATAGATGTTATTTTAAGCTGCTAAGTATGTGATAATTTATTAACCACTATAAGAAAGTAATGAAGCGTTCGTTCATTAAAAAAAAGGTCTGAAGAATGCTTTGAAGTGAATACTCATAGAACTACTACTTAAATTAAGAGATAGTATCAGTATATTGTCAGCCAGCACCTTAAATGAACTTGTGGGTCTCATGTTCACACCATAGAACAAACACTTTCTGGTTTTATTTTATCCCTTTACTATCTGGGAACACATTCCTAAGTGCACGATTTTAAAGTTTGTTTGAATAAAATTGTATATAGATGTAAAAATATACAGGAAATGTATATCTTAACTAGATCCACTGGGGTGTATATATGTGAAACTGTGTATGGGGTTTTCATTGAAGGAATTACCAAATTGTATCTCTGGTCCTGGTATCATTTTAAGGTTTGAGGTGGGTGAGAGGCAGGCCTTTCTTTTTTAAGTTGGGAGCCAAGTGAGTATAAAAGACTGGGTGTATTATCAGTAAGAGCAATTACAGGGATGAAAACTCGTTGCTTTAAAAGTAGCTGTGACCTTGTACTCAGTCTCTAATCTTTGCACACCTCCAGGGTGAGCATGAGTGTCTTCCGTGGGAGACTGCTGCTTGTTTCTGTCAAATAAGGTTTCAAAGTTACCTTGTGTCTCTCTAATGTGTTGGTTGCTGACCTGGTTTGGACTTAGTGAATTGGGGCAAACCCTCTGGTTTCTGCTTGTTTTCTGGCTTCTGTTAATTGAGGCGTATCGTTTCGCTCTGATCTTTGGAGTCACTGTCTATTCCGGGTCTATCTTCCTGGTGTTTTTGAAGTCTCCTGGCCCAGCAGTTTCCTTGGCTTCCTAGCTGTGTAACTGGATGGCTTCATCTTCCATTATACACATTTCAGGAGGCACGGCTGCTTACGTGGGTGCTGGAGGTAGTAACCTCAGTCCACTTGACAGCCACCTTACTTTCATTGACTTTATCATGAGGTACCAATTAAGTTAAAAAATACATTGTTGTCCTGCTTGGAAATCTGGCCCCTTTGTCTACTTCAGTCTGTGTTCGTTTATCCTGCTTCATTCCTACTTAACCTCTTGGTCATCTTTGCCCTTTTAGGCTTACGTGCTTTTTACATTTCCTTCTGAGATTTCAGTTTGCCCTGTTTCACATTTTCTGAATGCTAGTGAAGATCAAACCATAAAAAATTCAAAATTTACCAAATTTTAGACACTGAGGGAATATTGTAAGTCATAATTTCTGTGTGTGTATGAAGTAGATTTGGGGGTTGTGCAAAAGTCATTTAAGCCTGGGGGGTCTGAAGCTGTGAGAGAGAAGTTTGAGGACCAGCATTTCTGTAGGACTTGCTCATCCCTGTGTGATAGCACATGACATATATGCATCCTTCACTCTTTCCATCTTGCCAACCAATGTTACTGACCTGGGCAGTTGAAACAGAAAGGAGGTAAGAGAGATGACGAAAGGGGCAAGAAACTTCTTGCTGGACATCTACTGTTGCAGAAGGGGATTTGCCAGTTTTCAAAATGGACTTTTTTTCCTGGGATGCTTTCTTGTGTTCTGTGGACACCCATTTCCTCTCATGATGGGGGGCTGCTCATCTGTAGTTCTCTCGTTCCAGTGGAACACTCTTGCTTATGGCATCTGCAGACTCTTAAAGTCTGGTGGTCCACCTCTGGCTTCTGTTTGCGTTTGCTGAGGTTTCATGAACCTCTCCAGCTCGATTGAATGGAATTCAAGGTAGTCTCTATGCTGGCTCTCTCTCTCTCTCTCTCTTTCTCACAGAGCCTGCATAGTGCCATTGCTTGCCCATGCGGTGCTTTTGTGTTTATTAAGAAGATGTGCACATTCCTCAAGACAATTTGGTTCTGTTGGGAAATTGTGGTAATGTATGCTGGTTTTGTTAGAACAAGACCCTCTACTGCCATGTGCAGAAAATAAATATTCTACCATGTGAAGACCCCACCCCCACTTAGTTAGATGTTGTACTCTTTTAAAAAAAAATTATTGAAATATAGTTCATTTACAGTGTTAGCTTCAGGTGTACAATAAAGTGATTCAGTTATATATAAGTATATATACTTTTCTTTTTTTTACATTCTCTTCCATTATAGTTTATTACAAGATACTGAGTAGAGTTCCCTGTGCTATACAGTATGTCCTTGTTGGTTATCTATTTTATATATAGTAGTGTGTATATTTTAATCCTAAACTCCTAATTTATCCCTCTACTTCTCTCCCCTATGGTAACCATAAGTTTGTTTTCTATGTCTGGAGTCTATTTCTGTTTTGTAAATAAGTTTATTTGTATCCTTTTTTTAGATTCCACATATAAGTGATATATGATATTTGTCTTTCTCTGTCTGGCTTACTTTACTCAGTATGACAGTCTCTAGGTCCATCCACGTTGCTGCGGATAGCATTATTTCGTTCTTTTTTATGGCTGAGTAATATTCCATTGTGTGTGTATATATATATATATATATATATATACACACACATATATATATATATATATACACACACACATATATATATACACACACATATATATATACACACATATATATATATATATATATATATATACCACATCTTCTTTATCCATTCTAGATGTTGTACAGTTTTTTTTGTTTGTTTGTTTTCTTGTTTTTTTGGCTTTGCCATGCAGCTTGTGGGATCTTAGTTCCCCGACCAGGGATTGAACCTAGGCCAGGGCAGTGAAAGTGCCGAGTCCTAACCACTGGACCACCAGGAAATTCCCGAGATGTTGTTTTCTTATTTTTTAATTTTTTTATCCTTACCCTAATAAATTGCAAAGACATTCTTTGTTCTGTTTATTCTCAGTTTTACTGATTTTATTAGGCAATGTGACTTCCTTTTTTCATGTGAAACCTGGGTCCCAGGCTAAGGCTAACCTCTATTCAACAACAATGCAATTAAACCTATTCTGTACCAATTCAGTTTCTATCTATAAATAAATTGAAAAAAACTACTAAGAAGAATACATACTTTATCGTTATATTTGTATTTGAGTAATGTGGAATTTTTTTTTAAATTTTATTCATTTTTTTAAACAGCAGGTTCTTATTAGTTATCCAGTTTATACATATTAGTGTATATATGTCAATCCCAATCTCCCAATTCATCACACCACCACCCCCACCCCGCCACTTCCTCCCCTTGGTGTCCGTACATTTGTTCTCTACATCTGTGTCTCTATTTCTGCCCTGCAAACCAGTTCATCTGTACTATTTTACTGATTTCCACATATATGTGTTGATATATGATACTTGTTTTTCTCTTTCTGACTTACTTCACTCTGTATGACAGTCTCTAGATCCATCCACATCTCTATAAATGACCTAATTTCGTTCCTTTTTATGGCTGAGTAATATTCCGTTGTATATATGTACCACATCTTCTTTATCCATTCGTCTGTCGATGGGCATTTGGGTTGCTTCCATGACCTGGCTATTGTAAATAGTGCTACAGTGAACATTGTGGTGCATGTGTCTTTTTGAATTATGGTTTTCGCTGGGTATGTGCCCAGTAGTGGGAAGGCTGGGTCATATGGTAATCCTGTTTTTAGTTTTTTTTTTTTTTTTTTTTTTTTTGCGGTACGTGGGCCTCTCACTGTTGTGGCCTCTCCCGTTGCGCAGCACAGGCTCTGGACGCACAGGCTCAGCAGCCATGGCTCACGGGCCCAGCCGCTCTGCGGCATGTGGGATCTTCCCAGACCGGGGCACGAACCTGCGTCCGCTGATCGGCAGGCGGACTCTCAACCACTGTACCACCAGGGAAGCCCTGTTTTTAGTTTTTTAAGGAACCTCCATACTGTTCTCTATAGTGGCTGTATCAATTTACATTCCCACCAACAGTGCAAGAGGGTTCCCTTTTCTCCACACCCTCTCCAGCATTTGTTGTTTGCAGATTTTCTGATGATGCCCATTCTAACTGGTGTGAGGTGATACCTCATTGTAGTTTTGATTTGCATTTCTCTAATAATTAGTGATGTTGAGCAGCTTTTCATGTGTTTCCTGGCCATCTGTATGTCTTCTTTGGAGAAATTCCTATTTAGGTCTTCTGCCCATTTTTGGATTGGGTTGTTTGTTTTTTTAATATTGAGCTGCATGAGCTGTTATATATTATGGAGATTAATCCTTTTTCCGTTAGTTCATTTGCAAATATTTTCTCCCATTCTGAGGGTTGTCTTTTCGTCTTGTTTGTAGTTTCCTTTGCTGTGCAAAAGCTTTTAAGTTTCATTAGGTCCCATTTGTTACTTTTAGTTTTAATTTCCATTACTCTAAGAGGTGGATCAAAAAAGATCTTGCTGTGATTTATGTCAAAGAATGTTCTTCCTATGTTTTCCTCTAAGAGTTTTACATTTTGGTCTTTAATCCATTTTGAGTTTATTTTTGTGTATGGTGTTCTAATTTCATTCTTTTACATGGAGCTGTCCAATTTTCCAAGCACCGCTTACTGAAGAGACTGTCTTTTCTCCACTGTGTATCCTTGCCTCCTTTGTCATAGATTAGTTGACCTAATCTATGTCAACTAATGTGTGTAGGTTTATCTCTGGGCTTTCTATCCTGTTCCATTGATCTATATTTCTGTTTTTGTGGCAGTACCATATTGTCTTGATTACTGTAGCTTTGTAGTATAGTCTGAAGTCAGGGAGTCTGATTGCTCCAGCTCTGTTTTTTTCCTTCAAGACTGCTTTGGCTATTCGGGGTCTTTTGTGTCTCCATACAAATTTTAAGATTTTTTGTTCTAGTTCTGTACAAAATGCCATTGGTAATTTGATAGGGATTGCATTGAATCTGTAGATTGCTTTGGGTAGTATAGTCATTTTCACAATAATGACTCTTCCAATCCAAGAACATGGTATATGTCTCCATCTGTTTGTGTTATCTTTAATTTTTTTCATCAGTTTCTTACAGTTTTCTGCATACAGGTCTTTAGTCTCCCTAGGTAGGTTTATTCGTAGGTATTTTATTCTTTTTATTGCAGTGGGAAATGGGAGGGTTTCCTTAATTTCTCTTTCAGATTTTTTATCATTAGTGTATAGGAATGCAAGAGATTTCTGTGCATTAATTTTGTAACCTGCAACTTTACCAAATTCATTGGTTAGCTCTAGTAGTTTTCTGGTGGCATCTTCATGATTCTCTGTGTATAGTATCATGTCATCTACAAACAGTGACAGTTTTACTACTTCTTTTGCAATTTGTATTCCTTTTATTTCTTTTTCTTCTTTGATTGCCATGGCTAGGACTTCCAAAACTATGTTGAATGATAGTGGCGAGAGTGGACATTCTTGTCTTTTTCCTGATCTTAGAGGAAATGCTTTCAGTTTTTCACCATTGAGAATGGTGGTTGCTGTGGGTTTCTTGTATATGGCCTTTATTATATTGAGGTAGATACCCTCTATGCCCACTTTCTGGAGAGTTTTATCATAAATCGGTGTTGACTTTTGTCAGAAGCTTTTTCTGCATCTATTGAGATGATCATATGGTTTTTATTCTTCAGTTTATTAATATGGTGTATCACATTAATTGATTTGCAAATATTTAAGAATCCTTGCATCCCTGGGATAAATCCCACTTGATCACGGTGTATGATCCTTTTAAGGTGTTGGATTCTGTTTGCTAGTATTTTGTTGAGGATTTTTGCATGTATATTCATCCATGATATTGGTCTGTAATTTTCTTTTTTTGTAGTATCTCTGTCTGGTTTTGGTATCAAGGTGATGGTGGCCTCGTAGAGTGAGTTTGGGAGTGTTCCTTCCTCTGCAGGTTTTTGGAAGAGATTGAGAAGGATGGGTGTTAGCTCTTTTCTAAATGTTTGATAGAATTCACCTGTGAAGCCATCTGGTTTTGGGCTTTTGTTTGTTGGAAGATTTTAAATCACAGTTTCAACTTCATTACTTGTGATTGGTCTGTTCATATTTTCTGTTTCTTCCTGGTTCATTGTTGGAAGGTTGTATCTTTCTAAGAATTGTCCATTTCTTCCAGGTTGTCCATTTTATTGGCATAGAGTTGCTTGTAGTAGTCTCTTAGGATGCTTTGTGTTTCTGCAGTGTCTGTTGTAACTTCTCCTTTTTCATTTCTAATTTTATTGATTTGAGTCCTCTTCCTCTTTTTCTTGATGAGTCTGTCTAATGGTTTATCAATTTTGTTTATCTTCTCAAAGAGCAAGCTTTTAGTTTTATTGATCTTTGCTATAGTATTTTGTTTCTATTCCATTTATTTCTGCACTGATCTTTATGATTTCTTTCCTTCTGCTGACTTTGTGTTCTGTTTGTTCTTTCTCTAGTTCCTTTAGGTGTAAGGTTTGATTGTTTATTTTAGATTTTTCTTGTTTCTTGAGGTAGGCTTGTATAGCTATAAACTTCCCTCTTAGAACTGCTTTTGTTGCATCCCATAGGTTTTGGATTGTCATGTTTTCATTGTCATCTGTCTCTAGGTATTTTTTGATTTCCTCTTTGATTTCTTCAGTGATCTCTTGGTTATTTAGTAATGTATTAGCCTACATGTGTTTGTGTTTTTGTTTTTTTCTCTGTAATTGATTTCTAATTTCATAGTGTTGCGGTCAGAAAAGTTGCTTGGTATGATTTCAGTTTTCTTAAATTAACTGAGGCTTGATTTGTGACCCAAGATGTGATCTATCCTGGAGAATGTTCCATGTGCACTTGAGAAGAAAGTGTAATCTACTGTTTTTGGATGGAATGTCCTATAAATATCAATTAAATCTATCTGGTCTGTTGTGTCATTTAAAGCTTGTGTTTCCTTATTAATTTTCTGTTTCGATGATCTGTCCATTGGTGTAAATGAGGTGTTAGGGTCCCCCACTATTATTGTGTTACTGTCTATTTCCTCTTTTATAGTTGTTAGCAGTTGCCTTATGTTTTGAGGTGCTCCTGTGTTGGGTGCATAAATAGTACAATTGTTATATCTTCTTGGATTGATCCCTTGATCATTATGCAGTGTCCTTCTTTGTCTCTTGTAATAGTCTTTGTTTTAAAGTGTATTTTTTCTGATATGAGAATTGCTTCTCCAGCTTTCTTTTGATTTCCATTTGCATGGAGTATCTTTTTTCATCCCCTCACTTATAGTTTGTATGTGTCCCTAGGTCTGAAATGGGTCTCTTGTAGACAGCATATATATGGGTCTTGTTTTTGTATCCATTCAGCGAGCCTGTGTCTTTTGGTTGGAGCATTTAATCCATTCACGTTTAAGATAATTATCTCTATATATGTTCCTATTACCAGTTTGTTAATTGTTATGGGTTTGTTTTTGTAGGTCCTTTTCTTCTCTTGTGTTTCCCACTTAGAGAAGTTCCTTTAGCATTTGTTGTAGAGCTGGTTTGGTGGTGATGAATTCTCTTAGCTTTTGCTTGTCTGAAAAGCTTTTGATTTCTCTGTTCAATCTGAATGAGATCCTTGTTGGGTAGAGTAATCTTGGTTGTAGGTTCTTCCCTTTCATCACTTTAAATTTGTCATTCCACTCCCTTCTGGCTTGTGGTGTTTCTGCTGAGAAATCAGCTGTTAACCTTATGGGAGTTCCCTTGTATGTTATTTGTCATTTTCCCCTTGTTGCTTTCAGTAATTTTTCTTTGTCTTTAATTTTTGCCAATTTGATTACTATGTGTCTTGGCATGTTTCTCTTTGGGTTTATCCTGCGTGGGACTCTCTGTGCTTCCTGGACTTGGGTGGCTATTTCCTTTCCCATGTTAGGGAAGTTTTCGACTATAATCTCTTCAAATATTTTCTCAGGTCCTTTCACTCTCTCTTCTCATCTGGGACCCGTATAATGCGAATGTTGTTGCGTTTAATGTTGTCCCAGGGGTCTCTTAGGCTGTCTTCAATTCCTTTCATTCTTTTTTCTTTATTCTCTTCCATGGCAGTGAATTCCACCATTCTGTCTTCTAGGTCCCTTATCTGTTCTTTTGCCTCAGTTATTCTGCTATTGATTCCTTCTAGTGTATTTTTCATTTCAGTCATTGTATTGTTCATCTGTTTGTTCTTTAATTCTTCTAGATGTTTGTTCTTTAATTCTTCTAGGTCTTTGTTAAACATTTCTTGGATCTTCTTGATCTTTGCCTCCATTGTTTTTCCGAGGTCTTGGATCATCTTCACTATCACTATTCTGAATTCTTTTTCTGGAAGGTTTCCTATCTCCACTTCATTTAGTTGTTTTTCTGCAGTTTTTATCTTGTTCCTTCATCTGGTACATAGCCCTCTTCCCTTTCATCTTGTCTGTCTTTCTGTGAATGTGGTTTTTGTTCACAGGCTGCAGGATCGTGGTTCTTTTTGCTTCTGCTGTCTGTCCTCTGTGAGATGTTGTACTCTTGACAGCATACAACCTGCACACCATATGTGGGCTGTAGGCCCACATGGTCTACAGGAAACAGTCTTTGATTAATTAAACTCTGGAAATGAAGGCTGATTCCACCAAGGCAGCAAACTCTTTATCATCTTGTTGCCAAATCAGTTAGCAGAATTATTTTTTCTTAGAGTAGTCTCCTTGAAGCTCTTTCTGCCGTAAGGGTAAGGGTAAGTCTTTCCCCCAAACCCAATGGGATATTGAAGCACTGGGATTCAGAGGTATAACAGCTACCTTCCAAGAAATCCTCTTCACAAATTTTAAACTCTACCTAACAATCTGTTCTTTTATAATCTTAATGCTCATAAGGAATTTCAAGAATCATGTACCAGGTTTTTGGTTTACTCCTTTGTAAATACTGCATGTGGGTCTCATACCACCTTTTTCATCTGTTTTTACCTTGGTGCTTTCTTTGGAACTTCTATTTTAACATTCTGTTTTAAATATAAAATGCAAATATTTCTCCAAAGATGATAAACATCTTTCAGTTTACTTCATTGAGAATAACTTAACATGGATAGAACTGGTCTTCATTGGAAAACTAAAATATACCGAAGAGTCATTTTTATAGGTTTTGTGTAGCAATGACAGGCAAATTTCTTTTAGAACAATTTATTAAGGAGAAATATCATGAGAGTCTTGTATTTTTGTCCCTTCTGTAAGGCACAAAGAGAAAGGATCATGTGAGAGATATCCCTGGGGACAGTGTAAGAGGATATGGGTTAGAGCTGTAAATAGCAAGATTTAAGGTTAAGCATGAAGAGTTTCCTGACCTAGAAAACTCTTTAATACTAGAATGAAATATCAAAAGGACCCTCCCTCCAGCACTGCCTGCCAAGCTGACTTCCTGTGGTCTGTTTAAACTGCTTTGTTTTCTGTAAGTGTTCATTGATCTCTGCAAGTTGATGATTGTTCATTATACTTAGTCTCTGATTAAACTAGGAAACTTCTGCTAAGAAGATCTAGTTACAATTTTTTTCCACAGGTATATAGAATTACCTAGGCATTTTAACCCATATAGACCAATATAGCCTTGTGATCCAGATTCTGTCAGGTGTCATAGTAAACAAAAGAAAAACAATAGTACGAGAGCAAACATACAATCTAAAGCAATTAAAATCTCTACTCAGTTTCTTATGTGAATATATGGGGGTAGCAAGTGGTGATGAGTATTGGACACTTTTCCATGAGTGTCTCACATTTTCTTGTGAAGGAAAGGACTGACTGCCCTTTGCTCTGGACTGTCTTTTCAAGGATGTTTGTACGTCTGACAGCCTTGGAAGTTAGAGATTATGTTTCCTTCTGGAACAAAGGACAGTCTTGAGTGGTAGGCAGAATAATGGCTCCTCCAAAGATGTCCATACCTTCATTCCAGGAACCTTTGAATATGTTACTTTATGGGGAAAATGGGAATTAATGTTGCAGGTGGAATTAAGAATGCTAATTAGCTAAGTGATCTTGAAATAAGGAGGTTATCCTGGATGATCAAGGTGGGCGCAATGTAATCACAAGAATCCTTTAAAGTGGGAGAGACAGAAAAGGTTAGAGTGATTTGAGGTAAGAAGGACTCATCTTCTGATAATTTTGAAAATGGAAGAAAGGGGCCATGAGCCAATGAATGCTGGTGGCCCCTAGAAACTAGAAAAGTCAAGACAGTGGGTTCTCCTGCCAACACCTTGATTTCAGCCTAGTGAGATCCAATTTGAACTTCTGACCTCCAGAACTATAAGAAATAAATTTCTGTTGGTTAAGCCACTAAGTTTGTGGTAATTTGTTACAGCAGCAACAGGGAACTCATATTTCTTGGTAGATAGGGATAGCGTTTCCCTCTGGGGCCAAGGGTAAGTAAGCACACTCACTATACAATATGACAAAGAAAATGTTTCTTTTCAGGGCAAAGGCAGGCATACTATTTTCCATTATAAAATCTTCAGGTTCCCAGAGGTTTTCTCTGCTGTAACACAACTCACTGTGGATGCAGGTATGATCTGACTTTCTTTTCATTGCCCTGTGGGTGTTGGGGCTTGGAGCAACTGGCTCAGATGCTGACACTCGAGCTACTGCTGTTGCGGGGAGTAATGCCCTGTCGTTTGTCTCTGACCCAGGAGTGTCATGTCTTTTGCCAGCATCTGTAAAACTCCCGCAGGCTAACTTTTTAGTTTGCAAGTAGGCTCTTCACATTTGTTCATTATTAATGCACTTCTGCAAAGTTTCTTTGAAAATCCTCTAAACCAGGGCTAAGCAACTAGGTAATTATTGCTTTCACGATACTGTGTACTTTCTTCTCATAATATAGGGATAAAGTGTCTCAATGTCTCTTCCTTTACAAAGATCAGAGATCAGTTGGCAACAGATTGGAAATTAAAAACAAACAACAAAAAACTGGGACTTCTCTGGAGGTCCAGTGCTTAAGACTCCGAACTTCTGCACCTCCCCTGCAGGGGGTGAGGGTCTGGTGCCTGGTCAGGGAACTAAGATCCTGCATGCTGTGCAGTGGCCAAACCGCACGTCCCGCCCCACCCTGCCCCCCCAACCCCCCCAAAACAGAACGTTGTTGTGTACCACAGATCGTTTAAGAAGCATTTCTGTGTTCTGAAAATTGACTGCTGTGATAGCTGCTAGAAAGTGTCTTGTCTTTTGATTTCATGTACAGAATTTCCTTACTGCCTTGCTTCTCCTGTTTACCTTTTCTTTTTCCACGCCGTGCTGAATGAATGAAGAGAAGATCCTTGGGAATTAGTCTCTCAGAGCTCTTCTCCCATGAGAGAGGCTTTCCCACTCTCAATTTTTCCCACTCTCAATTTTTGATAAATTAGATTTCCTTCTTGGTTATACCATAAAGCTCCCTGGCTTCTATAACCACTTTCTTATTTTTATTTTAAGGTCTGTGGCAAAAGTCATGTCAGAAGCCATCCAGACCAAGGATTTTGTTGCATAGATGTGAAAACCAAAGCCTCTAATGACCAGACAAGCTATTGCCTTGTTTAATTCTTTTCAGACCTAACTATCAATACATCCTGTCTTGGGAGAAAATGTCTAAGCTACTTTCACTCCCCTTTTCCCTGACACAAGGTCTGGCTCAGTTGTTAGTTTGTTAAACAGTATTGCTTCCCTCCACTCCTCCAGAAATGTACTGTGAAATTGAAATTACTGTATTTTACAGGCTGCCTGTGGCTAGAGAAATTGACCTATGAAAGAAGTTGGAAAGAAACTTACAACTATGCTTATAATTAATTAACTCAAGCATCTTTTGAGGGTCTGATACTGACAAGGCACTCTTTTAGAAACTGGAACAGTGCTTGGAGTAAAGGCTGGGAGACCGGAACTTCCTGAGCAAGGTTGAAAAGGACTTTATTTGGGAAGAAATTGACAGGTGTATTCCAGGGTCTGGAATTGTGAAGGAGTTTGGGGATTCTAGAGAAGGGGAATTTTGTGCGGTTTTATCCTTGGATTTTTTTTTGCCAGGAGCATGTCATTTTTTTTTTTTCCCAGAGTCGGAAGTTTGAAACATTTCTTTCTCTTAACAGGTGTAGTAAGAAAAGCTAGAGAATTTTTTTTTAAATTTTCCAATTAATTATCTTTGAGAGAAATAATTTAAAAATCTTAATTGCTTGTGCTCTTGGATGTCACTAATAGATAATGTGGGTCAGAACTTTGTCTATTAAGCAGTGGACCTGTTACCCAACGCAAGTTCATGTGCCTGACAGACAGTGAGGCCAAACAAATTGAAACATCGGAGTTTGGAGTTTGGAGCTGAGAAAGGGCCATGCAAGGAGAATGAGTGGCTCGTGCTCAAAAAACCCTGAACTCCCCAAAGGGTTTAAAGCCTTTTTAAAGGCCAGGTGAGGGAGGGGCGTCCCAGGGTGTGTGGTCTGCTCGTGCACAATTCTCTGATTGGTTGATGGTGAGGTAACAGGGCAGTTAACATTATCAATGCTTAGGCGCCAGTAGGTCTGGGGGCTACATGCTCATGATCATCAAGTAGTTAACATTCCATTTGGTGGTGGTTTTTAGCATCTGAAAAACTCAGGAAGTATGCATGAGATACTAATATCTGGGTACTTCAGAGAGGAGCTACAGCAGAGGATATGGGGGAGGGGTCTGTTCGGGGAAGGCCCGGTAGGGTTCTTCTGGGTTACAGACCCACAGAATTCTCCGTGCTGCTTCTGGGTTAGACATCTAAAATGTGTGCTCCATTTGTTCTGAGGACTCCAAAAAAAAAAAAAAAGGAGCTGGGGATTACCAGGTTGGGTAATGTATAGTCTTAATGTAGTCTGTGCAAAATACATTATGCATAAGTATCCAATTTTTAAGGAAAGACAGTTGGGTTGTATAGAATTTTGATTCATAAAAGAAACATTTCTTGATGGAAAAACATAAAAAAATAGTTTTGTGCGTTTTGGTAAAGTTATGTAATCTAAGCTTTTCTATTCTGACCACTACAAAAGAGAGAAGCTTCCATGTGTAGCAAAAATTCATTGCAAAAGGAGATCAGTCAGCTCTACTCCATATCTGTTCAGCTTTTGAGTATGAGGATGTTCTACAAAGCAACAGAAGATGCTTCAGAACAAATTATGAGTCCTTAAGAAGAGGCAGATGAATGTCTTTTTTATTAGTTGCAAAGGAATGGTTATTACCAGAAATATCCTGTATTGAGCTTAAATCCTGAAGCTGTCTCTCAAACTGAATTTATATATAGACAAGAGATCACATGTAATTCATTAACTGATACAACTGTAGGTGAGGACAAATATGATTCCTACCATTTTTATAAAACTACGTTCGGATTTAGGAGCAGTTTGTGTTTATTGGTTGATAATTAGCTAGTTAAGGTGATTAACATATAATATTGAACAAATCTTCCTTCAGTGGGAAATATAGAACAATGCTTACAATAAATTTTTACACGAAGACATTTTGCTGTAGAAGAAACATATATTGTGATTCATATTCTCATTCTTGGTATTGGCCGTTTGACCTACTAAACTTAAGCCAGGCACAACTCTATACCTGGTAACTTTTTCTAGAACTGGAGAAATGATGTTTAGAAAGAGAAACTATTTGGGAGTATACCTTATAAGTCTGTAAAGTACTGGTAAAATTCAGTGATGGAATAAAGATGTTTGGAAAAAATACTTTTCACAGATGAGTAAGATAAGAAAGCAAAGAGCAAGACAGAATTAAGGGATATGTAAAAATAAGTAAACATGCTGTATTTCCTCTCATGGGATAGATTTTTCAATAAGTCCTAAGGACCAAAATATAAATGATGACGTCTTAAGTTCCTTTGTGGTTCTGTTCTAAGAAGTAATTAAATCCATTTAGCATTCCTGCCTTTGTACAACATTAATTTATTCCTACTTTGACCTTAAGGGTTCTAACAGAATTTATAGTTCATTCATTTGCATAAATGTTGTAGATTGTGTAAAAGTATCTTTAAATGAGTTAATGTATATGAGGCACTTGGATGAGGGTCTGGTACAGGTTTGCACTATGTAAATGTTATTTTTTCACAAGAGGAAAAAAAATCTTAAAAATCTTAAAAATCTAAAAGCATTTAAGCTGTTTATGGTCAATCTTTGGAGTGCCTTTGGTCAAACTTTCTGCAGCGCAGCATGACATTAGATTGAATGCAGTGAGCTTGTTTCCCAGATGGCTGGATGACGTTTTTGACTTTTTTAGATGACTTTGAGGCTCTTTGTCTGATGGTTTATGTCAAAGAATCTCTTTTCTAGCCCCTTGAGTTTTGGGGGCAAATGGAGTTGTTTTGAAGTAACCAACCATTAGATGTCGCTTTCTTCTCATCACTTTTGGTTTGGGAGCAATATCCTGGGTTTAAGCTTTTTAGTTTTCTACTTTAAAAAAAAAATGCCTATAAATAGTCTTTATGTCAAAGCTAAACAGGAAATTTAATTTTAGATTAGTAGATAAGGGGCACAGTACTCAACTCCTTGGAATGATTAAACTTTGTGCCTGTTTTAAGTGGCCTGACTCAGTGTCCCTAGTTGACTAAATTTGGAAATGCAGTATTTGTGTTTTTCTTTCTTGCTGAAATTAGCATAGTCCTGTTTCTACACCAGACACATTTGCCTGGGAATACCTTTATTCTGGTCAAAGTTCATGGGCTTTTATCTATTGATCGCTGGGTAAAAAGTGTGTTCTTCAGATATCCGTTTAGAGTTTTTCCTCCGGGAAACCTCAGTGACCCGCCCCCTTCCCCTCCCCCAAATCGCTTAGGAAAAGCACTGTGCTTAGCCCGTCTTAGCGCTGATGACACTCTATTGAAATTGTTCACTTATCTTTCAGCTGTATTGAACCTTCAGTATCCTTGGAAATGTAGACTCTGTCTTTTTCACTCTTATTACGTTCCCAGTTGTTGAAGGAGGTCATTGAGAGGACGTGACCTCTGGTTGACCCTCGAGCTGTACCCCGGCAATCAGATGCTTCTCACTCCCTCCCCTGCCCTTGGAAATGTACGTTCTGCCCACCGTTCGCATACTAGGAGTGGTTTTCTAGGTTCTGGCCTTGAGAGACTGAGGTGGTGTTAAGACCATCTGGACTGTTTATGTGTCTTAACCCTGTTAAAGCCTCTCTATAAACTCTTAAGATTCTGGAGGGCGGGTTTGGAGATCTGTTCATTTTTCGACCCCCCAAGACAAGCCTCTTATGTAAATTCCCTTGCTTGTTAAATCCACCACCTACCCATCTGGACGGGTCTGCCTTTCCTTCGGTCTCTCCTCGCTGTCAGTGTACAGGTGGCCAGTTTCAAATTTCAGCCAGGGGAACTCTTGAAGCTTCCAACCAACACCAGTGCATTTCACAGCCTTCTTCTATCAGGTGCGTCATCAATAAGTATTTGTTAAACGAATGAATAAATAATTAAATGGGGCAGAAAATAATTTGGGAATGGTTTGATCTTGTTGCCTGCTATGTATCCAGAAGTTCTAGCTCTTTTCCTCCCCTGGAACTAACCACGCAGAGACTTGCTTTGAAAAGGTAAGTCATAGTCTGGGTGGCATGAAGCTAATAGGAACTTTCTTCAGCAAGAGGCAGAATTGGGGCAATACTGGTTTTCACTTGGCTTCTAGGCTCCTGTCCATCTTTTATCTGGGCGTTTCCTTTAGTGTACACCACAGTACCAGCTTCTAGATGAGGTGGGGTTTTGTTTTGTTTTGTTTTTCAGGAATTTCTCATCAAAAATTTCCTTGGGGAGGGGCTTCCCTGGTGGCGCAGTGGTTGAGAGTCCGCCTGCCGAGGCAGGGGACGTGGGTTTGTGCCCCGGTCCGGGAAGATCCCACATGCAGTGCAGCGGCTGGGCCCGTGAGCCATGGCCACTGAGCCTGCGCGTCCGGAGGCTGTGCTCCGCAATGGGAGAGGCCATAGCAGTGAGAGGCCCGCATACCGCAAAAAAAAAAAAAAAAAAAAAAAAAAATTTCCTTGGGGGAAAAAAAAACAGTTCCTTGGAACCTGGAAGAACAGAACCTTAAACAGAAGGATGAGGGTAATTATAAATTAAAGTGAAGTTTTTACTTGCAGTTTGAGTAATCGTTTCATTGCTCCAATTTACTGTAACTGGGAGGCCTGGCCTGATGCCTATGCTGACTTTGTCCCCTGGAGGGGAAAAAGGTCACCTAAACAACTTGTGGAGATTATTTCCCAACATTTAAAGGACTATATCCCAGACCCTTCTGTAAACCTCAAGTTCAGAAATAGCACTAGATGATAGAATTTCCCTCATAGAATATGATAAATTAAAACAAAATGTAAGTGGCCTTGGTAAATCTCCAATACTGGTATAAATAGCAGATTAAACTCATTTATTATCACAATAAACTCAGCCACAGTGAATAAAGTTCTTAGCATGGCCATGTTATATGACCTCATTGCTGTGTTTTTAACTGAGTTTTTAGTCCTAAAGATACGATGCTTACTTACTTCCTTGGTATATTGTACAGTGAGCTTGGGAGTGTTCCTTCCTCTGAAGTTTTTTGGAAGAGTTTCAGAAGGATAGGTGTTAACTCTTCTCTAAATGTTTGATAGAATTCGCCTGTGAAGCCCTCTGGTCCTGGACTTTCTTGGGAGTTTTTAATCACTGTTTCAATTTCAGTACTTGAGATTGGACTGTTCGTCTTTTCTTTTTCTTCCTGGTTCAGTCTTGGAAGGTTGTCCCTTTCTAAGAATTTGTCCCTTTCTTTCAGGTTGTCCATTTCCTGGGCATAGCGTTGTTCGTGGTATACTGCGCAGTGAGATCGAGTCGGGTTAGTTAAAGCAAAGCCCTTCAGACCTGCTGGCAGTTTCTTGGTGTCACATTTCAGCAGAAGCAGCTTTAACAGCAGTGGAGATGATTTGGGAGACAGTTACGAAGTAGAAGATGTGAGGCTGGAGACAAGATACTCTTGAATCGAGTTCTTTCTTGAAATAATAATTGACATTAATTTTTCTCTTTTGCAAAATGTTCTGTGTTTCTGGTGTGAAGTTCTTTGAGATTTATTTCTTTGGTGGTCATAGGCTTTGCTCCTTTGAAGAATCGTAACTAGTAAAGATCATTAGCAAGTTTAGGTATGAGAATGTGTTCAAAATTGAGGAAAAGCTCATCCAATATGACAGGATGAAAATTTATATAGATGTCCAAAAACAAAAATGTAGCTTTTTGCATTTTATGTAACTTGACCTCATATTGCTTTTGTTCTTACTGGCGTGGAAGGGAAAAACTGTAAAGTGGCCAATTAAAAGTAAAGCAGTTTTTGTCTTAGAACCATCTCTGTTAATCTTTTTTTTTTTTTTTTGCGGTATGCGGGCCTCTCACTGATGGGGCCTCTCCTGTTGCGGAGCACAGGCTCCGGACATGCAGGCCCAGCGGCCATGGCTCACGGGCCCAGCCGCTCTGCGGCATGTGGGATCTTCCCGGACCGGGGCACGAACCCGTGTCCCCTGCATCGGCAGGCTGACTCCCAACCACTGCGCCACCAGGGAAGCCCTCTGTTAATCTTTAAAGGGGTCTCCCCTCATTCCTCCGTCCCAACATAGTGTCTGGATTCAGGCGTAAGCTTCATATCTTGATAAGCTTGGTGCCCTCGTGGTGGGCTGGTTGGATCCTGTTGAGGGTATTTTCCTGACTTTCACTGCTAATGACCTTGAGATCTGCCATTGCCTCTGGAGGTGAGGTCTCTGTAGGCTTTCTGCCTTCTTCTCCAGATCCCAGGCCTCTTCCCAGTCATTCTGAAAGACTACACTGGGAACAAGATTACTCAGTGCCTTAATGGAAAACAAGGCATAGCCTAGCACACTCTTGGTTACCTGATTCTATGGGGGCTCTATCCCTTTCATTGTCTTTTTTTTTTTCCTTTCATTGTCTTTGAGCTATTTTACAGTTCTGTAAATTGTGGAAAACTAATAATGATGCAAGCAAATGACTCTTGTCTACAGAAATGCAAATTAATTGTACCCAGTGGAATGCACTAGTTCATTGCCCTGTGGATACATCCATTTTGCATCTATTTGTAAATTTATTGCAGCATTCATATATATGTGTGTGTATATATATGCATATATATATATATTTGTTTAAAAAGTATAGTTCCCTGTGCTATATAGTAAATCTTTGTCACTTATCTGTTTTATGTATAGTAGTTTGAATCTGTTAATCCCATACTCCTACTTTATCCCTCCCTCCTTTGATAACTGTAAGTTTGTTTTCTGTCTGTGAGTCTTTCTGTTTTGTATATAGATTCATTTGTATTATTTTTTGAGTCCATATATAAGTGATATCATAATAGTTGTCATATATGTGAGTGATAGTAGTTGTCATATACATATACTTTGAACCAGTCGTACCTTACTGGTTCCCTTCTTAATTAATGACTTAAATACAGTCTTTGAGTGTTCACTTTATATTTGTGTCAGAGTCAGTATTATAAAAATATTATCCTTTTGGGCTTCCCTGGTGGCACAGTGGTTGAGAGTCCGCCTGCCAATGCAGGGGACACGGGTTCGTGCCCCGGTCCGGGAAGAGCCCACATGCCGCGGAGCGGCTGGGCCCGTGAGCCATGGCCGCTGGGCCTGCATGTCCGGAGCCTGTGCTCCGCAATGGGAGAGGCCACAACAGCGAGAGGCCCGCGTACCGCAAAAAAAAAAAAAAAAAAAAAAAAAAATTATCCTTTTAAAAAAAATAAAATTATCCTTTAACAAGTCCATCTTCTTCTCAGAATTTCCATGCTTCCCATGGGGGCATATGCAAGTTTTAGGACCCCCTGCATGCTGTACACAACTAATTGTGGGCAACTAGAAGTGCTGTCTTTGGCTCATTTAACTACCCAGGCCTGAGGGGCAAGAGAGCTGTGGTCTTGTTCATGGACTTTCTTCCATTATTTGGGAAGTCATGGTCCAGGAGGGCAGTACACGGGCCATGATTTATTTCTTGGGATCCCAGACAGCATGTTGTCCTAGTTTTTAAACCTTCCAATTTTTTCTACCTTTTGCTGGCTACTTGAACTTTTACTTCTTTTTCTGTGCACGGGAAAGCTGCTTTGATGTTGTAACCTGCATCCTCTCTACTTTGTCTTATAGAGAAATTCTATACTCAGAACTTAAAGCTCTGTGTTAATAGGAAAAAGAAAGATTTTAGGATTAAAAAAATTTGTTTCCCTGAAAGTAAAGCCAGTTATCTTAGTTGTATTCAAATATAACCTAAAACTTAAAGTTGACTTCTTATACATCATTAGTACCATTGATTTTTACTTAAAATTACTTAATGATTAATCATACTTAAAATTACTTTAAAGAAATTAATACCATGTTATTGGTGTGAAAAATACATTGGCTTTATATCTAAAAATATCCTTTTTTTTTTTTTTTTTGAAAAAAGCATTTTTAGGTTTACCATAAAACAGATTTCCCGTTTACCCCTGTCCCAATGTATGCATAGCCTCTCCCATCATTAGTATCACTCACCAGAGTGGTACATTTTTTACCGAGGACAAATCTGCATTGGCATAGCATAATCACCCCAAAGCCCACATTTTAAAGTTTCTCTTGAGATTTTTTTCTTTAACCCTAAATGTGTTATTTAGAAGTGTGTTATATCATCTCTACATATTTTAGGATTTTACAGCTATATCTGTTATTGATTTCTAATTTAATTTCACTGTGGTCTGAGAATAGACATTGGATGATTTCTATTCTTTTAAATTTAAGGTGTGCTTTATAGCCCAGAATGCGGTCTGTCTTGGTGAATGTTCGAAGTGAGCTTGATAAAAATGTTTGTTCTGCTGTTATTGGATGAAGTAACCTATATAGATGGTAATTATATCCGTTCGATTGATTGTGTGGTTGACTTCAACGATGTCCTAACTGATTTTCTGCCTGCTTGTTCTGTCTCTTCAAATTGTGTTTTTTGTCTCTTGGCTCATGATTTTTTTCTTGATAGCCAGACACGATGTCCTGGGTAAAAGTAACTGCTGTAAATAAGCCTGCAGTAACGTGGTGGTGAGGGAGGTCTTAGACTTTTAGTGAGCCTATGCCTCTGAACTGTGAATTTAAGTGCTTTTCAGTTTTTCTTCCCTGTAGGTAGAATAGGATGGCTAGAGTTGGGTGTTTTTCGTCTCCCTCATGGAAGTTAGACCCAGCTGGGGTTGGGTATTTCCTTTCTGCAGGTCAATTAGGTTCTGATCATACCCGGAAGGTTAGGCTCTGGTTAACTAGTTTCCCCTGAGGTCAGATCTTGTTAAGAAGAACAGAGTGCTCTTGTGTATTTCTTTTTCTCCCTTTGCTGGAATTTATTTGGGAATCTGGTTGAGCTCCTGAAGGCAAATCTCACAATATTGTGGAGGGTCCCCCATGACTGGGTCCCCCTGAAGTTTTTTAACTCTCAGACTTGTCCACACTGAACCTCCAGCAATTCATCATTACAGTTTAGATTTTCCTACCCCTGCGCTGGTTCTCACAGTGGTTTCTGCTAGTAAGTCTGTAACAGTAATCTGTGACTCCCTTGTTTTTGCCTGTCTCTCCAGTCTTGTGACACAGGTTTGCCCTGTGTCCTCCTCTCTCTTAAGCATCCAAAAAGAGTTGTTGCTTTTTCAGCCTGTTCAGCTTTTTACTCATCAGAACAGTTAGGGACGAATTCCAAGCTCCTTGCCTATGGAACTGAACACCCACTATCATTACCTTCTTTTCATTATTGTGATTTTTTCTGTTGGCTCCATTTGTTCCAGTGTATAACCCAATGTGTTCTTTGGCACTGGAGAAAATGCTTCCATTGCAGCATGTTCAATTAATGCTGTATCTCATGTGTACTTCATATTCTGGGCTGAAAATGCTTTGCTAACACTTTGAATCTACCTTTTTTTTTTTTTTTTTTTTGCGGTACGCGGGCCTCTCACTGTTGCGGCCACTCCCGTTGTGGAGCATAGGTTCCGGGAGGCGCAGGCTCAGCGGCCATGGCTCACGGGCCCAGCCACTCCATGGCATGTGGGATCTTCCCGGACCGGGGCACGAACCTGTGTCCCCTGCATCCGCAGGCGGACTCTCAACCACTGCGCCACCAGGGAAGCCCCTACCTTTTTTTTATAGCAAAGGTCAGTTTAGTGTCTTTGCTCTCTATTGCTTCACTGAAACGGGTTTTTTTGTTTTTCCTTTTTCTTTCTTTTTTTGATACTGATCTCTGGCTCTTTTTCTCTAATCACATTTATCCCAAGGGTCATCTGTTTTTTATGCATTTCTTCATTTTATAAGTTGACCCTCTTGATATTTTTGCTACAGTTTGATTTCTTATATGTAAGCAATTTTTGTGCTTGGCTGGAAAGCTCCTTGAGACAGTCTAAAACATTGCTTTTTCTCATTTTTGTGTAGAGCATATTTATATCATATATCTTGCCTTTTCCTGAATTCAACATTTCATGCTTTAATTTATCCAAAACATAAATTTTTTGGCTTCTAACCATCTTTTTGCTTTCTTAGATTTATTTACTTTATCTTCTCTTACATCATCAGCCAACTTTTTTTTTTTGGTGGGGGGAGAAGCATATGGGAGGGCATTTTCACAGAGAATCAAAGAAAGTTTTATTACTTAACAAGAATAACTCTGGAGATCAGACTGTAGGGATCTGTGTTGAACTGTGGATTTTGGGCCATTGTCCACGGCCAGTCACTAAAAGCATACTCACCTTGTACTCAATTTAATTCCTTTCTTTGCAAAGTTAGACATTATCAAGACGTCATAAAGCTTCAGTGTTTTTCACGTTTAGGTAAACCCATGGCTGTGAAATCCTTGAATGTCAAAGCTAAAAGTAACCCAGAGTTTATAAAGTATGCTGGTGTAGAATACTAATTTTAGAATCACTTATTTTTATGACTGGGCATTAAGCACAGTAATACTAGCTAACAGCTATTGAGTGTGTGCTATGTATTGAGTGCTAGTCTTAACATTTTCTGTGTATTAATTACCTTAATTTTATAACAATATTTTGAGGCAGGTAATATTATTACAGTGCCATTGTAAACACAAGGAGCTTGAGTCATAGGGAGTTTAGAATCTCCCCCAAGGTCACAGCTTTAAAATGTACCTGGTTTTTGTCCTGATCAGGTATAGCAAGATGTGTCCACATAGAAATGATTATCATGAAGGAAGAGGTTTTTACTCACAATTCTCTGGAAATACAGACACAGTCCAGCACACAGGGCCACATGGGGAAGCACCAGGGTCAATCAGGAGGCAGAAGGAGCAGGAGGAGAACATGGGCAAGAGTCTTCATTGCAGTGGCCCAGGGAAGGAAAGAATGGGAGAGGCAGGGTAAGGACGCAGAGGACTGGGTAGTTTGAATAAGTTCAGTGGGCTCTGGGGCCTAGGGACTCCCCTGGTTTTCTGGTACCTGACCCTGGGATGATTAGGGCAGAAGAATATTGCTCCCTGGTGTGTAAGAGCCAGATACAGGGGTTGGTTCTGAGTATGGGCTCTGGATTAGTTGGGTTGCATATGAAGGGTACATTTGAATTGACTAGCTTCGGGAGGGGCAGTCTCTCCCTGTCAGGAAGGCCCTAGGTGCTCTACCATCAAGAATACAGGAAAGGGGCTTCCCTGGTGGCGCAGTGGTTGAGAGTCTGCCTGCCGATGCAGGGGACGCGGGTTCGTGCCCCGGTCCGGGAGGATCCCACATGCCGCAGAGCGGCTGGGCCCGTGAGCCATGGCCGCTGAGCCTGCACGTCCGGAGCCTGTGCTCCGCAACGGGAGAGGCCACAACAGTGAGAGGCCCGCGTACCACGAAAAAAAAAAAAAAAGAAAGAATACAGGAAATAAGAAAATACTGTTAATACAGTCACACAACTAGTAAATAACAGAGCAAGGACTCCTCTGTAATATTTTGATCTACGGCCTTCTGAGGTCATCTTAGTTGGCACTGATGGATTGTAGGTAATTATAAAATATGACATGGATTAAAATGCCTTCCCGAGTAGTCTTACTGTGCTCCCACATAACTGAATGAAGAGCTTCAAAGAGATATAATACTGCTGCTCTAAAGCTGTTACTTGACATTTATTGGGTCCCAGCAGTGTACTCAGTCCATCTCCATATATTGAGGTGAGGCGGCAGCTGGTCCTACTTTGTCGACTTTGACCTCAGTTGTGATCGTCAGCCAGGCCACAGTGGGCAAAAGGCTATTAGCTTTTAGGTTACGGGAACCACTATAAAAAATAGTGATCCTGACACGTATTTCAATGCAAAGCTGTAATCAGTTGTAAAAGGCCTTTTATGAATTACTTTAACTGACCTTAAGCTAGAATTTTAAAACATTTATGCTTTTCCCAGATCTATGCAAGATGCTGTAGTAAAACAAAAACACCCCACATTAGTCCCAATCAGGAGGCAGGGTGATAAGGGCAATAAATAAGTGTCAAACTTTGGATGATACAGACTAGAAGTGCGATGTGAATTTAGATAAAGGATTTCAGATTGTTTTGAGATGAAGATAATGGGTTACTTAATGTCTTTGAGCTTTAGTTGTTTCATTTGTAAATTCAGAATAATTACACTTAACACCTAGTATTGTGGGATGAAAGTGAAATAATGTGTGTAAAATAGAGTACTGACATCATTATAAGTCAATTCAAATGGGCTACTATTATGTTATACATGTATTATACATTGTATGTATGTAAATTCTATATATGTACAGATCTGTCAATCACAGGTAGAACAGCTTCACTACTAAGATGTTAACTCTTCCTTTTCCCCTCTCTCCCACTTTGTCTTCTCTTTCCTATCAGTAAAAATAAAGGCATGTCATTTCTGGAGTTCGTTGTTTTAGGTTACTTTAAAGAGCTGATTACAGATACCTTCTCACCCATACACAGGACATGGGATGGGAGTTGATAACTGATGATACAACAGATACTTTCTTTATTAAAACATGCAGTCACAATAGCTATTCTGAGTTTGGTTACATTGGAGGGTTGGTGCCACTGTCCTGACTTCTGGAGAGGTCCCATCTCACCAGGTAGGCTCTAGCTTACTGGGCGAGGGCTGTCTTCCTGAGTCACCTCAGGACAGAGGACTTCCTTGGGTTCTGAGGATCTGCTAGATCAGAGACTCAACCCGATGTGCATCAGAAGGGACTTGTTCTCCACGAAATTACAGCTGTGTGTTTTTAAAAACATTTTATACTGTGGTAAATACTAAGTAACGTGAGCTCTACTTTAAGTATACAGTACGTATTGTCACCTATAAGCATAATGCTTTACAAAGCAAATCTGTAGAACTTTTTCATCTTGCATGATTGAAATTCAGTACCCCTTAAATAGCAACTCCCTACTCTCCCCCCTACTCCTGCCCCCGGCCTTGGCAGCCACCATTCTACTTGTTCTTTCTATGAGTTTGATTGCTTTTGATACCTTATATAAGTGGAATCATGCAGGATTCATCTTTCTGTGACTGGTTTATTTCACTTGGCGTAATTGTTTACTGCTATGGAAAACAGATAGTTTCCTTGAAAAAGTAAAAATTGTTTACTGCTGTGGAAAACAGTATGGAGGTTCCTTGAAAAATTAAAAATAGAACTACCATATGATCCAGCAATCCTACTTCTGAGTATTTATCCAAAAGAATTGAAATCAGGATCTCAGAGATATGTGCCCTCCTATGTTCATTTCAGCATTATTTACAATAACCAAGAGGTGGAAAAAACCTAAATGTCTACCCACAGGTGAGTGGATGCTACAACATGGATTATAACTATGTTTCAAGGGAAAATTTGGGGGGAGAAACTTGTACCTTTCTGTCATTCTCAAAGGGATCTGGGGTCCAAACAAAGTTAAGTATCGCTGCATCAGGGTAGGCATAACATTGAACAGATTTGAGATAGGTTAAACCTGCCCTTGTGCTTCCATGTTTGGGGCCTGCTCCAGGTAATGATGTGCTCACGACACTCCTCTCCCTGCCCCAGATTTTAAAGGGTCCTTCTCTGTAGTTGCTCACTTCGGTCTGCACTTTCTGGATAGAGCCCTGATAGGGACACTACCATCCTATCCTTTAAAAGCATCCTTGTCCCAGCACTACTCTTTTCCAGGGAAATGAAAATGTACAGAGCCCAGATGTAATGACTTGCCTTTCTCAGATGTGAGTATTTCTGTGGAATTTCAGGAACCGAAGCTGAAGAATGCAAATGGTAGATTTGGGGCACAAGGGCAAATTAGAATGGTGGAAGAGATTATGTCAGCTTTTTCAGGTCATAGGACATACACATTCTCCACGTGCAAGACAGATCAACCTACTTAAAAAAAAAAAAATACAGATCTATTTAACAGTGGCATCTAAAATTCATTTCTGGATCTTCAAGAAGGTATCCTTAAAATAAATGTTACTTTGGGAAATTCCCTGGCGGTCCAGTGGTTAAGACTCCGTGCTTCCACTGCAGGGGGCACGGGTTCGATCCCTGCATGCCACACAGTGGCCAAAAAAATAAATGAAAAAGGAAAAAAAAAAAAAGAATGTTACTTTGTAGGAAATGTATCCATTATTATAGTTGCCTTTCTTAGGATCACAGTTTCAGGGGTTAAGGATTCTGTTAGTTTTTCCTCTGTGTAAGAGCTTGTGGCCGGAGGTTTCTGTCACACAGGACTGAAGAATAAATCTCGGGTGAAAGTTTAACTTTTTTTTAATGCTCAGGACACTTGTAATGAGCTTAATTTTTTCCAAAGCACTTCCCTAGTAACATAAAGATTTGGTAGTGAGAGAAGAAGTTCCAATTTTTTTTTTTACTTATAGCTCCCACCTACCTTTTAATGTTTTCTTAAGGGATACCTTAACCTTTTGCATGATCTTTAGTAAAATTTGTGTAATTCATGTAACAAAAACAAAGTTACACTGTATTTCCTATAGATTTAAAGTATTGGGATGGGGTGCGGGGGAGAGATAGGGAGTTTGGGATTGACATGTACACACTGCTATATTTAAAAAGGATAACCAACAAGGACCTACTGTATAGCACACCTGAACTCTGCTCAGTATTCTGTAACAACCTAATTGGTAAAAGAATTTGAAAAAGAATAGATATATGTATAACAATCACTTTGTTGTACACGTGAAACTAACACAACATTGTTAATCAAGTATACTCCAATATAAAAGTTAAAAAAAATAAAGTATTGTTATAAACTCAAGTGTATTCTGTATAGACTACTTTGTTTTTAGAGTTTAAGTCGCTTTCTCATTCAGAAACTAAAGAGAAGCCTGTAGTCACTGGCTTAAAGATTGATTCCAAATAAATTTGTAGACATAGTACTTCCCACCCCAACTTCATTCCCATTTTACCCCCTTTATTTCCTTACAAAACAGACGCGAAATTTAAATATTTCTCTAATGTTATTGGCATAACCAACTTTGTCAAAGAGCCATATGGTTTATGCAAACACAGAGATAATCTTGGAACATTAACATATGTAAGTTTAATTTAAAAAGCCTATGCAAATAGTAGGAAGCAGATGGAGTGTTGCCATGGAAATCACTAACAAGTAGAAGAAGAGGAATGTTACTTTCGGGTCATTGTCATTTCTAAAGGAATGGTCAGACTTGCAAGGGTTTTTCCCACCCGGTTTTCAGTCATAAAAACAGTTGTTTGCATGTCATTATATTTTTTGTTTATCTATGATTTTGTAACGCTTCTGTTGCACTCAGTGCATTATAGGTATGCATATTTTCATTGGTAAAGATATTTTTGGTAGCGAGAATTAGACCAATTATTCACCAGTATTTTAAATTAAAACATTATTTTCCATTTTTTTCTGAATGAAATTTTAAGTTGTCGCTTATTAGTTTTTGTTATCTATAAGCAAGTTTTCATCTTAAGTCTCAGAATTACGTAGTCTTTAAAAGAAGATAAGTTAAATGCATTTATGGGTTAATTGTATTAACTGTCAAAAATGGAGACTTAAGTCTGGATAGCTCAATGAAGGTGATAAAAAAAATTGCTTAGGCCAGATTCTTTATTAGAAATTATAATTTCTAGGCACTGCTCTTTACTACAGTTTAATCAGAGAGAAAGTTAAAAAAAAAAAAAAGGAAGTCATTTGCATTGCTCATTTAGCACCAGTGATTGATTATTTATCAAATGATTGTTTTATGTATTCATTACTATGCACTTTGGAAAAGTCAACAACTAAATTCTAATTCTTTCTCCTTTCCTCTGAGGCAATTTTAGTTGCTATGGTTTTGATGGAATAGACTCATCAAAAGAAGGAAAAGAATTAGAATTGGGCCACAGGAGATCCTGGAACATCAACATATTTAATGTGAAGTTGAATGAATGCTGCTTTTGACCTTGAAAATGAAATATGAAGAATAAAGATAAACATCTAACAGTTTTTCCAATTTGCAGTAGGAATTCATAAAAATTTACTTTTTTGCAAAATACTAAAATTGCACAGTGAAAATCAATGGGAATTGAAAATGAGAATGTAGGAATCAAAGTAAAACATGCTAAAATTTTAAAAGAATACGGATGGGTTAGCATCTAAATAATTAGTTTTTGTGTTTTCTTGGTAGATTTGGATGGCAAATTGCCTTTCTGTAATTGTGTTATGGCTACCATTGCAATTAAGAAATGGAAAATGAATTTCTGAGATGCAACAAAGTCTGTTCTCATCAGCATCAGAACCATGTAAGGAAAGCAAAAACAAAACACAGATTTAAGAAAATGGCAAAAAAGATCCATGATTGAGAATGGGAAAAAATACTCATAAGTGGCACAGCTGAATCTTGTGAATAAATCAGCCTTAGGAAAATTGCAGCCTGAGACATCTGTCATTTGTGAATGGGCAAAGGTTTCGTTGGATTTATACCTGAGCCAGGAGTTCTTGAGATCCCTCATTTGTTGTGGGCAAAGAAAAATGAATGTTTCTATTTTGTGGAATGCTTTGGGAATTTAAATGTTTTATTGAAGTATAACATAGATACTGAAAAGGGCACAGACCATAAAGTGTAAGGTGTAGCTCAGTTTCCACAAAGTGAAGGCAGTTGTACCCAGAACAAGAAACAGGCTGCTACCAGATACCCCAGCGTCCTCCTTCCCCACCAGCATAACCTCCTGTTGCTGTGGTCCCAAATGTAACTACAACCCTGACCTCTAAGCCCAAGAGTAGTTTTGCCTGCTTCTGAATTTTACATTAATTTAACCACAGAGGATGTGCTTTTGTGTCTTTGTTAGCTGAGTATTATGTTTCTGTGATTTACTCCTTTGTGGTATGTAACAATGTTAATTCTCAGTGTTTTATAGTTTTCTGTTGTATGAGAAATCCACAGTTTTTGGCTAATATTAACAGTGCTGCTGTGAATATTCTTATAAGTGTCTTTCTCATAGGGAACAGAGGTACACATTTCTTTTTCCACATACCTAGGAGTGGAACTTTTGGGGCATATGGTAATCATCTTTAGTGGAGACTGCTGAATCGTTTTTCCAAAGTGGTTTTATGAGAGTTCTGTTCAACTTCTTGTCCTTGCCAACTCTTGGTATTACCAGTCATTTTTATTTTTGGCCATGATGGCAGATGGTGGTGGTATCTCATAGTGGTTTTAATTTGCGTTTCAGCTAAAGAAGTTGAGCATCTTTAGATGTATTTGTTGACTCTTCAGATATCCTTTTGCAAAGTGCCTTTTCAAGTTACTTGACAAGTTTTTCTATTGGATTGTCTTTTTCTTATTGATTTTGGAAGTTCTCTTGGTTCTGGATATGAGCTTTTTGTCAGTAAGATGTACTGCAAACATCTTCTTCCACTGTGGGGCATTATTATTCTTAATGGTGTTGTTGACAGACAATCTTAGATTTCATATAGTAAAATCTATCAATTTTGTTACACTTACGATTAGTGCTTTTTGTATTCTGTTTAAGATTTCTTTTTCTATCCAAAGTTCATAAAAATATTCTCTTATCATATATTCCAGAAGCCCTAATGTTTAGCTTTCACATTTAGATCTACATTACACCTGGAACTGATATTTGCATATGGTATAAGGTAAAGGTTCAAGATTCAAATTTTATATAATTGACCCAGCAACACTGACTAAAAACCATCCTCTTCCTAATTAATTGTGTTATAAATCAAGTGGATACTTTGAATGTTTGACTCAGCCTGTCAAGTTCCTTAAAAAAATATCCAGCTGGGATTTTGATTGGGATTCATGGAATCTACAGATCAGTTTTGGAGGATTTGATAATTTTACAACACTGAATCTTCAAATCAATGAATATGATACATCTCTCCCAATGATATTTTCTAACTTTTTGAGTACATGGTGTTACATATCACTCAGTGAGTTTATTCCTGAGTCATTGATTTTTTTGTTTTCTTTGAATTATTGAATGTTATTTATTTATTTTTACAGCAGGTTCTTATTTGTTATCCATTTAATACATATTAGTGTATATATGTTAATCCCAATCTCCCAATTCATCACACCAACACCGCTACCCCGCCACTTCCCCCCTTGGTGTCCATACGTTTGTTCTCTACGTCTGTGTCTCTATTTCTGCCCTGCAAACCGGTTCATCTGTACCATTTTTCTAGGTTCAACATATATGCATTAATATACGATATTTGTTTTTCTCTTTCTGCCTTACTTCACTCTGTTGAGGGTCTGTAGATCCATCCATGTCTCTACCAATTTCGTTCCTTTTTATGGCTGAGTAATATTCCATTGTATATATGTACCACATCTTCTTTATCCATTCATCTGTCGGTGGGCATTTAGGTTGCTTCCATGATCAGGCTATTGTAAATAGTGCTGCAATGAACAATGAGGTGCATGTATCTTTTTGAATTATGGTTTTCTCTGGGTATATGCCCGGTAGTGGGATTGCTGGGTCAGATGGTAATTCTATTTTTACTTTTTAAGGAACCTCCATACTGTTCTCCATAGTGGCTGTATCAATTTACATTCCCACCAACAGTGCAAGAGGGTTCCCTTTTCTCCACACCCTCTCCAGCATTTGTTGTTTGTAGATTTTCTGATGATGCCCATTCTAACTGGTGTGAGGTGATACCTCATTGTAGTTTTGATTTGCATTTCTCTAATATTTAGTGATGTTGAGCAGCTTTTCATGTGTTTCCTGGCCATCTGTATGTCTTCTTTGGAGAAATGCCTATTTAGGTCTTCTGCCCATTTTTGGATTGGGTTGTTTGTTTTTTTAATATTGAGTTTCATGAGCTGTTATATATTATGGAGATTAATCCTTTGTCCGTTAATTCGTTTGCAAATATTTTCTCCCATTCTGAGGGTTGTCTTTTCATCTTGTTTGTAGTTTCCTTTGCTGTGCAAAAGCTTTTAAGTTTTATTAGATCCCATTTGTTTATTTTGGTTTTAATTTCCATTACTCTAGGAGGTGGATCAAAAAAGATCTTGCTGTGATTTATGTCAAAGTGTGTTCTCCTCTCTTATCCTCTAAGAGTTTTGTAGTGTCCAGTCTTACATTTAGGTCTTTAATCCATTTTGAGTTTATTTTTGTGTATAGTGTTCTAATTTCATTCTTTTACATGGAGCTGTCCAGTTTTCCCGGCACCACTTATTGAAGAGACTGTCTTTTCTCCATTGTGTATCCTTGCCTCCTTTGTCATAGATTATTTGACCATAGGTGCATGGGTTTATCTCTGGGCTTTCTACCCTGTTCCATTGATCTATATTTCTGCTTATGTGCCAGTACCATACTGTCTTGATTACTGTAGCTTTGTAGTAAAGTCTGAAGTCAGGGAGTCTGATTCGTCCAGCCCGTTTTTTTCCAAGACTGCTTTGGCTATTCAGGGTCTTTTGTGTCTCCATACAGATTTTAAGATGTTTTGTTCTAGTTCTGTAAAAAATGCCACTGGTAATTTGATAGGGATTGCACTGAATCTGTAGATTGCTTTGGGTGGTATAGTCATTTTCACAATATGGATTCTTCCAATCCAAGAACATGGTATATGTCTCCATCTGTTTGTGTCATCTTTAATTTCTTTCATCAGTGTCTTATAGTTTTCTGCATACAGGTCTTTTGTCTCCATAGGTAGCTTTATTGCTAGATAGTTTATTATTTCTATTGCAGTAGTAAGTGGGAGTGTTTCCTTAATTTCTCTTGCAGATTTTTCATCATTAGTGTATAGGAATGCAAGAAATTTCCATGCATTAATTTTGCATCCTGCAACTTTACCAAATTCATTGATTAGCTCTAGTAGTTTTCTGGTGGCATCTTTAGGATTCTCTGTATATAGTATCCTGTCGTCTGCAAACAGTGACAGTTTTACTTCTTCTTTTGCAATTTGTATTCATTTAATTTTTTTTTCTCCTCTGATTGCCATGGCTAGGACTTCCAAAACTATGTTGAATAATAGTGGTGAGAGTGGACATCCTTGTCTTATTCCTGATCTTAGAGGAAATATTTTCAGTTTTTCACCATTGAGAGTGATGTTTGCTGTAGGTTTGTCATATATGACCTTTATTATGTTGAGGTAGGTTCCCTCTATGCCCCCTTTCTGGAGAGTTTCTATCATAAATAGGTGTTGAATTTTGTCAAAAGCTTTTTCTGCATCTATTGAGATGATCATATGGTTTTTCTTCTTCAGTTTGTTAATATGGTGTATCACATTGATTGATTTGCATATATTGAAGAATCCTTGCATCCCTGGGATAAATCCCACTTGATCACGGTGTATGATCCTTTTAATGTGTTGTTGGATTCTGTTTGCTAGTATTTTGTTGAGGATTTTTGCCTCTATATTCATCCGTGATATTGGTCTGTAATTTTCTTTTTTTGTAGTATCTCTGTCTGGTTTTGGTATCAAGGTGATGGTGGCCTCGTAGAATGAGTTTGGGAGTGTTCCTTCCTCTGCAATTTTTTGGAAGAGTTTGAGAAGGATGGGTGTTAGCTCTTCTCTAAATGTTTGATAGAATTCACCTGTGAAGCCATCTGGTTTTGGGCTTTTGTTTGTTGGAAGATTTTTAATCACAGTTTCAATTTCATTACTTGTGATTGGTCTGTTCATATTTTCTGTTTCTTCCTGGTTCATTGTTGGAAGGTTGTATCTTTCTAAGAATTTGTCCATTTCTTCCAGGTTGTCCATTTTATTGGCATAGAGTTGCTTGTAGTAGTCTCTTAGGATGCTTTGTATTTCTGCAGTGTCTGTTGTAACTTCTCCTTTTTCATTTCTAATTTTATTGATTTGAGTCCTCTTTCTCTTTTTCTTGATGAGTCTGTCTAATGGTTTATCAATTTTGTTTATCTTCACAAAGAACCAACTTCTGGGTTTTTTGATAGTTGCTGTAGTTTTCTTTGTTTCTATTTCATTTATATCTGCTCTTATCTTTATGATTTCTTTCCTTCTACTAACTTTGGGTTTCGTTTGTTCTTCTTTCTCTACTTCCTTTAGGTGTAAGGTTAGATTGTTTATTTGAGATTTTTCTTGTTTCTTGAGGTAGGCTTGTATAGCTGTAAACTTCCCTCTTAGAACTGCTTTTGCTGCATCCCATAGGTTTTAGATCATCATGTTTCTTTTGTCATTTGTCTCTAGGTATTTTTTGATTTCCTCTTTGATTTCTTCAATGATCTCTTGGTTATTTAGTAACATATTTTTAGCCTCCATGTGTTTGTGTTTTTTACGTTTCCTGTAATTGATTTCCCTGTAATTGATTTCCCTGAAGTTGATTTCTAATCTCATAGTATTGTGGTCAGAAAAAAATGCTTGATATGATTTCAGTTTTCTTAAATTTACTGAGGCTTGATTTGTGACCCAAGATTTGATCTATCCTGGAGAATGTTCTGTGTGCACATGAGAAGAAAGTGTAATCTGTTGTTATTGGATGGAGTGTCCTATAATTACCAATTAAATCTATCTGGTCTGTTGTGTCATTTAAAGCTTGTGTTTCCTTATCAATTTTCTGTTTCAATGATCTGTCCATTGATGTAAGTGAGGTGTTAAGGTCCCCCACTATTATTGTGTTACTGTCGATTTCCTCTTTTATAGTTGTTAGCAGTTGCCATATGTATTGAGGTGCTCCTATGTTGGGTGCATATATATTTATAATTGTTATATCTTCTTGGATTGATCCCATGATCATTATGTAGTGTCCTTCCTTGTCTTTTGTAACATTCTTTATTTTACAGTATATTTTATCTGATATGAATATTGCTACTCCAGCTTTCTTTTGATTTCCATTTGCATGGAATATCTTTTTCCATCCCCTCACTTTCAGTCCGTATGTGTCCCTAAGTCTGAAGTGGGTCTTTTGTGGACAGCATATAGATGGGTCTTGTTTTTGTATCCATTCAGTGAGCCTGTGTCTTTTGGTTGGAGCATTTAATCCATTCATGTTTAAGGTAATTATCGATATGTATGTTCCTATTAACCATTTTCTTAATTGTTATGGGTTTGTTTTTGTAGGTCCTTTTCTTCTCTTGTGTTTCCCACTTAGAGAAATTCCTTTAGCATTTGTTGTAGAGCTGGTTTGGTGGTGCAGAATTCTCTTAGCTTTTGCTTGTCTGTAAAGCTTTTGATTTCTCCGTTAATCTGAATGAGATCCTTGTTGGGTAGAGTAATCTTGGTTGTAGGTTCTTCCCTTTCATCACTTTAAATATGTCATTCCACTGCCTTCTGGCTTGTGGAGTTTCTGCTGAGAAATCAGCTGTTAACCTTATGGGAGTTCTCTTGTTTGTTATTTGTCGTTTTTCCCTTGTTCCTTTCAATAATTTTTCTTCGTCTTTTATTTTTGCCAGTTTGATTACTATGTGGCTTGGCGTGTTTCTCCTTGGTTTTATCCTGCGTGAGACTCTCTACACTTCCTGGACTTGGGTGGCCATTTCCTTTCCCATGTTAGGGAAGTTTTCGACTATAATCTTTTCAAATATTTTCTCGTGTCCTTTCACTCTCTCTTCTCCTTCTGGCACCCCTATAATGTGAATGTTGTTGCGTTTAATGGTGTTCCAGAGGTCTCTTAGGCTGTCTTCATTTCTTTTCATTCTTTTTTCTTTTTGTTTTTTTTTGAGGTACGTGGGCCTTTCACTGTTGTGGCCTCTCCCATCGCGGAGCACAGGCTCCGGATGCGCAGGCTCAGCGGCCATGGCCCACGGACCCAGCCGCTCCACGCCATGTGGGATCTTCCCAGACTCGGGCACAAACCTGTGTCCCCTGCTTCGGCAGGCAGACTCTCAACCACTGAGCCACCACGGAAGCCCCATTCTGTTTTCTTTATTCTGTTCCGCAGTAGTGAATTCCACCATTCTGTCTTCCCGGTCACTTATCCGTTCTTCTATCTCCGTTATTCTGCTACTGATTCCTTCTAGTTTATTTTTCATTTAAGTTACTGTACTGTTCTTCTCTGTTTGTTCTTTAATTCTTCTAGGAGTTTGTTCTTTAATTCTTGTACGTCTTTGTTAAACATTTCTTGCATCTTCCCGATCTTTGCTTCCATTCTTTTTCTGAGGTCCTGGATCATCTTCACTATCATTATTCTGAATTCCTTTTCTGGAAGGTTTCCTATCTCCACTTCATTCAGTTGTTTTTCTGGGGTTTTATCTTGTTCTTTCATCTGGTACGTAGCCCCTCTGCCTTTTCATCTTGTCTATGTTTCTGTGAATGTGGTTTTTGTTCCACAGGCTGCAGGATTGTAGTTCTTGCTTCTGCTGTCTGCCCTCTGGTGACTGAGGCTATGTAAGAGGCTTGTGCAAGTTTCCTGATGGGAGGGACTGGTGGTGGGTAGAGCTGGGTGTTGGGCAGAGCTCAGTAAAACTTTAATCCAATTGTCTGCTGAATGGTGGGGCTGGGTTCCCTCCCTGTCGGTTGTTAGGGTGAGGCGACTCAGCACTGGAGCCTATCCAGCTCTTTGGTGGGGCTAATGGCAGACTCTGGGAGGGCTCACGCCAAGGCGTACTTCCCAGAACTTCCGCTGCCAGTGTCCCTGTCCTCACAGTGAGACACAGACACCCCCCACCTCTGCAGGAGACCCTCCAACACTAGCAAGTAGGTCTGGTTCAGTCTCCTGTGGGGTCACTGCTCCTTCCCCCTGGGTCCTGATGCACACACTACTTTGTGTGTGCCCTCCAAGAGTGGAGTCTCTGTGTACCCCAGTCCTGTCGAAGTCCTGCAATCAAATCCCGCTAGCCTTCAAAGTCTGATTCTCTAGGAATTCCTCCTCCCGTTGCTGGCCCCCCAGGTTGGGAAGCCTGATGTGGAGTTCAGAACCTTCACTCCAGTGGGTGGACTTCTGTGGTATAAGTGTTCTCCAGTTTGTGCGTCACCCACTCAGCAGTCATGGGATTTGATTTTATTGTGATTTTACCCCTCCTACCATCTTATTGTGGCTTCTCCTTTGTCTTTGCAGGTGGGGTATCTTCTGTGGTGGGGTCCAGTGTCTTCCTGTAGATGATTGTTCAGCAGTTAGTTGTGATTCCGGTGCTCTTGCAAGAGGGAGTGAGTGCACGTCCTTCTTCTCCACCATCTTGAACTAACCTCCTGCATTATATTTCTTTTAGACATCTGTGGTCTGTTCTTCCCTGGCCTCCCTTCTCCCACCTTTTCCTGTTCTCCTCAACTCTCTAATCAGAGTAGAGATGCCCCTTGTTCTGGGCATCTAAAGCCGTCAGACTCTGTTATCGGCCAGAGCAGGATCTCCTGTGTCAGTCATTGATGTTTTTTGACTGCTATTTAAAAAATCTCGTCTTGTTTGTTTGATGCCAGTATATACAATTATAATTGAGTTTTGTATGTTGGTTTTGTGTCTAGAAACTTTGTTGAATTCTAGTAGTTTGTCTGTAATCTTTTGGATTTTTTTATATACACAGTCATGTTATCTGCCAATAATGAAAGACTTACAGCTTTATTTCTTCCTTTCAAATAGTCAGACCTTTTATTTTATACCCGTTACTGTTTTTTTGTTGTTGTTGTTTTGCCTTTTTTTGCACTGACCAAGTTTAAGACCCCAGTACCGTGTTGATTAGAAGTGGTGATAACAAGTCACTTTTCTCCTCTGTCTCAAGGAGAAAGCTTTCAGTATTTTATTACTCAGTATGGTTTCTGTGAGTCTAGAAAGGTTTCATGTAAATATGTTAACTTTATTATGTAAGTTTTTTATTTTTAAGTGATCTGAAATTTTTGTATCTTCTTTTTGATAACCAGGGAGCAGTTGCCATTTCTTTCCCCACATAAAGAAAAAAAAATTGTTTCTGAGATCCCAGACATTGTGTGCAGAGTTGTCTTCAGAGCTGTTTATATTGCTCGTGAGTTCTGAAATTTTGGAAGGTGCCATCATGTTAAAGGTGGTACCTGGCTATATCATTTGGCTAGGCTTTTACACTAATGTGAATGTTTGAGAAAGAAGGAAGATAGTATGCTTTCCAGTCATACAATTTCTGGAATGAGAGAACTTTAGTAAAGTCCAGACATTAATTATTTACTTCTAACATCAAATACTGACTAATTATTAATGACATACATATTTAAAAGGTAACAATTAGAGTAACCCCTAAAATCTTCAACTGTTTCCAGCCTTTGCCTAGTCTGATTATGGTTCTTACTCTGCTTTAAAATTTTTTTTTCATTTTATTGTTATTATTTTTAATTGAAGCATAGTTGATTTACAATATTGTGTTAGTTTCAGGCACACAGCACAGCGGTTCATTTATATATATATGTATGTACATGTATTATATATGTGTATATGTACATATTTCTTTTCAGATTTTTTTTCCCTTATAGATTATTTGTTTGTATTCTGCTTTGAGCAGGAACAAGTAAACAGTTAATCTTTCCTTTTTTTTTTTTTTTGGCCATGCCGCATGGCGTGTGGGATCTTAGTTCCCCAACCAGGCATCGAACCTATGCCCCCTGCATTGGAAGCGTGGAGTCTTAACCATTGGACCGCCAGGGAAGTCCCAAACAGTTCATCTTTTGAAAGGTCTTTAATGGTGGAAGATGCCTAAGCCTGTGCATGTTCTCCAGATACTCTTAAAACTTGCTACAGCTTGTTACATATTGATGGACTTTTAGTGACACACTGATGACCACTGACCAGCTCTTTTTTTTTTTTAACATTTTTATTGGAGTATAATTGCTTTACAATGGTGTGTTAGTTTCTGCTTTATAACAAAGTGAATCAGTTATGCATATACATATGTTCCCATATCTCTTTCCTCTTGAGTCTCCCTCCCTCCTACCCTCCCTATCCCACCCTTCTAGCTGGTCACAAAGCACTGAGCTGATCTCCCTGTGCTATGCGACTGCTTCCCACTAGCTATCTATTTTACATTTGGTAGTGTATATATGTCCATATATACACTACCGCTCTCTCACTTTGTTCCAGCTTACCCTTCCCCCTCCCTGTGTTCTCAAGTCCATTCTCTAGTAGGTCTGCATCTTTATTCCCATCTTGCCCCTAGGTGCTTCATGACCACTTTTTTTTCTTTTTTAGATTCCATATATATGTGTTAGCACACGGTATTTGTTTTTCTCTTTCTGACTTACTTCACTCTGTATGACAGACTCTAGGTCCATCCACCTCACTACAAATAACTCAATTTTGTTTCTTTGTATGGCTGAGTAATATTCCGTTGTATATATGTGCCACATCTTCTTTATCCATTCATGTGATGATGGACACTTAGGTTGCTTCCATGTCCTTGCTATTGTAAATAGAGTTGTAGTGAACATTGTGGTACATGACTCTTTTTGAATTATGGTTTTCTCAGGGTATATGCCCAGTAGTGGGATTGCTGGGTCGTATGGTAGTTCTATTTTTAGTTTTTTAAGGAACCTCCATACTGTTCTCCATAGTGGCTGTATCAATTTACATTCCCACCAACAGTGTATGAGGGTTCCCTTTTCTCCACACCCTCTCCAGCATTTACTGTTTGTAGATTTTTTTGATGATGGCCATTCTGACCGGTGTGAGATGGTATCGCATTGTAGTTTTGATTTGCATTTCTCTAATGATTAATGATGTTGAGCATTTTTTCTAGAGTTTGTTGGCAATCTGTATATCTTCTTTGGAGAAATGTCTATTTAGCAGTGACCAGCTCTTGGTAGCGAATTAGACCCTTTTTGTACCTTCTTTTCCTTTTTGCCTGAGGCCGAAGTTATTTTCCTGTATTATGAAGTCTACAATTTTGTCTCTCAGGGGAAGGAATTAGGAGCTCCATTTCCATATCCATGACCTTCTTTTGTTCTAATCAGGAGATTTCTTTTCCACTCACATCCTCTTTCTTCCTCACTGAGGCCTGGGAAGTGCAAACTTGTATATATTGATACAATATTTATTTCACTTTATTATATGTGAATATAAACCACCGGCTGGGTTAAGATTTTCTTTTAATCCATTTTTTTCTCAAAATATGGTTGTGAACTACCTGCATCAGAACCAGTCATGGTACTTGTTAAAAATGCAGATTTCATAGCTCTACGGTGGATCTATGAGTCAGCAATTCTGGAGATGGGGTTTAGGGGTTGTATTTTAAAAACAACATGCCACTTAATTCATGTGCACACTAAATGTTAACATTAAGTCACTTGTGTAAGCTTCTAGTGTATTCCACATGTGTTCTGTATTTTTCTAACTTGCATTTCAAAGTGTAATTTTTTTGCGAGAAGATAATGCGAAGTGTTACAGAAAATGTAGCTTAGCTGCAAGTCCAGCCCTGAAGGGATTATAATGGTTTATCTTTCATCTGTGAATGTGATGTTATTAACCTCTTGTTAGTAGGATGTGTCCCTTTTGTTTGACTGAGGATGGAAATAGGTGGTGCTGGTTCTGGTCCCTCTTGTGTCCTTCAGCCTAACTTTGCTTGTTCATTCTCTGACAGTGGAGCATCAATTTCTTTTTTCCCTACTCTTGGTGAAAAAATCCCTTTGTTATTTGCACCAAAAACAAAAACCAACACAAAAAATCCAAAACAAAACTAAATCTATTTACAGAATAAACTAAAAAGTATTAAAAGTAACACTTGGCATCTAACAAAAAATTATATTTTTATTAATGGCTTCAAGATTGGATGGTGTCAGAGAATTTCAGAAATGTTCTCTCTCTCCTGTCTCTACTCTTTTGACAGCTTTTAAGAAGAGGAAGGGAAGCAGAGTGAGAGGCTGTAAAGGCTTTGCTTTTACTCCTTATATGATGGTTGGAATGTCTCAGACCCCTCTAAGGTTCACTCTCCTCATTGTAAAATGGGAATATGTGATACAAGAATCCACTTTATAGATTTGCTGGAAGAATTAAATTAGGTTATGTGTGTAAAGCACTTGCCATAGTACATGGCACACAGTAAGTAGTTCTATTATCATATGCAACATTTGTGATGTGTCTAAATCAGAGATTTAATAAAATGCCTGCCTCAAGCTGCTTGTATGCTGGTTGTAAAGATAGTGCAGAGAAATACAATTATGGAGGACTCTGGGATGGGGGTGATGCCTTTGCATGTGTGTACAAAGTCCTGTGTCATCATTATGACACCTCTGATGAATGTGGTGTAATCCCTATTTTACTAGTCAAGGAAAGTTGGACTCAGACTTAGTGAAATGTTCAATATCAGAAGCTAAAAGCAGCAGAAGCAGAACTTAGACCAAGGATATTTGACTCTTAAGTGTAGTATTGAACATCCTATCTGCACCCTCATCCATTTCTCATAGCAGGTTGTGATCTCCTTAGACATCTGAAGGGCCCCATCTGATGTGGAGGTGCCAAGATATGATCTCATCTATTTGTCTAATATATCTACTGAATCAGGCAGGTTAGGGAAAAGGGCCATTTCCTGGCTCCCGAGAAATTGTAATGATTGTTCATTGCAATGCTTTGTGAAAGGGCTATAGTATGTGATTGTCATAAGAATCAGGATTTCTCCTCTTTCCGAAGAAACATTAAAGGAGAAATACATGTATTAATTACAAATCTTTTAAACAAACAAAATGACCATTTTGGAAGCAGTTTATTCTGATTGATCAAATTATAAACATGAAGAAACCCTAAGAAGTGCTGTTTGAGGGGTTAGAAATAATTTCACATAGACATTCCTGCTTCATTTTAGTGGCGAGTCATTCCATAAATATCCAGTGCTTGAAATTGGAGGAAGTGAAAGATAGTAATGTTGTGCTCTTTTTGGCAACTTAAAAACTGCTGGTTCTCCTAGAGAACAGACTTGTGGTTGCCAAGGGGGGGTGGAAGGAGGGATGGATTGGGAGTTTGGGGTTAGCAGATGCAAACTCTTATACATAGGATGGGTAAACAACAAGGTTTACTGTATAGCACGGGGAACTATATTCAATATCCTGCGATAAACCATAATGGAAAAGAATATTAAAAAAAAAATGTAGCGACTTCCCTGGTGGTGCAGTGGTTAAGAATCCGCCTGCCAATGCAGGGGACATGGGTTCGAGCCCTGGTCCAGGAAGATCCCACATGCAGCAGAGCAACTAAGTTTGTGTGCCACAGCTACTGAGCCTGTGCTCTAGAGCCTGCGAGCCCCAACTAATGAGCCTGCATACCCCAACTACTGAAGCCTGCGTGCCTAGAGGCCGTGCTCCGCAGCAAGAGAAGCTACCGCAATGAGAAGCCTGCGCACCGCAACGAAGAGCAGCCCCTGCTCACTGCAACTAGAGAAAGCCTGCATGAAGCAACGAAGACCCAATAAATAAAAAATAAATTTCTAAAAATAAGAAAAAAATAATAAAAAAGTATACATATGTATAACAGAATCACTTTGCTGTATAGCAGAAACTAACACATTGTAAATCAGCTATACGTCAATTAAAACAAGAACAAATAACAACCAAAAAAACCCCTGCTGGTTCTCTGCTGAGAAATGCTCTGGCTTAGCTCTTACCATCTTGTTTCTTGTGAAGGTAGGTGAACCAGATGTTGTGATGTGTGCCCAGGTCCCCCTTCAGGGCTGAGGAGCTTAGCCATCAGCAGCCCTGGGCTGAAGAAAGCCACCTCACCAAGTTCATGATCCCTTCCGGGGGTAGGGAAACATCCAGTGACAGGTTAGCACCAGGTATAAAGACCCAGTCCCCTTGTCCCAACTTGAAACAACTCTGGAGAACTGTTCCAGCCTCAGAGCTCCCTGTGAGTCAGCTTCAGTCTTTCTCATGGCGGTATCTCAACCCAGTGTCTCCCTCTGCCCAATCCTGCTTCATTTCCTTACCTGACAGTTCATATCCCCCAGTAAACTTCCTGAATCCTAATCTCTGATCTAAAACCTGTTTCCCATGGAGCCCAGCCTGCCACAGTGGGGAACTGAGAAGGCTTGTTCTCACAGTTGTAGGGTGGTATCACAATTAGTGGACATAGTTGGCGTAAATACTAATAAGCGCAGTGTGATGCTGGATTGGAGTATACTGAAGATACTCTTAGAGACTTGAGAAGTTATTTAGACCCATGGTCCCTAAAATTGAGATGTATGTCAGAATCTCTTGAGTTTTTTTTTTTTTTTTTAATTTGACTTTCTAGATTTTCGGAATAATCTTTAGAGGGGTGGCCCAGAGCTAACCAAAATAATTCTGATGAAGCCAGTCTATGACTGACAAAAAATACTTCATTTCTAGATGAGAAAAAATTATAGTCTCAGATGCCTACACCCTAATTTTTGTTGTATGTATTTTCTTTGGCCACACCTCGAGGTTTTTGGGATCTTAGTTTCCTGACCAGGGATTGAACCCAGGCCCTCATCAGTGAGGGCACAGAGTCTTAACTACTGGACCACCAGGGAATTCCCCGTTGTACGTATTTTTAATGGCTGAAGGTTCCGTAGATATGAAGGCATGTAGAAAGTGCTGGATAAATGGAAGGAATGAGAGAATAAACCTGCCATTTACATAGGGGTTAATGATTACTACTGAGTGGATGTGGACGTGTCTAATAACCCACGGGACGTTTAAGCAAACATTACCAGACTCTCTCTGACTAAGACAGGGAAAAATTCCTAGTCGAGCTGCCCCCCTAAAACACAGATTGCCGCAGGAAGTAATGGTGAGTTTTACATCATTTGAGGCTATTCAAGCAGAGTATGGCCTTTTGCTCCGTACGTGGGGATTTCTGTACAGTGATGTAACTTTAGCTAAATAGTCTGGAAGAGTCTATGATGCAAGAGGCAGATGAGGAATGTATGTGTTCAGAGAAAGGCCAGTTTTGGTGGGATCGTGTCAGTCAGTCCTGAGAGCATTTAGCTGTGATTTTCAGTGGATCATCTTTGGATTAAGGCATGGCCTTTTCTGGGTCTTTAGTCAAAAATGAGTGAATGCTCTGATAATTTCCTTTCTTTAAAAAAAAAAAAAAGGTTAACTCTTGTCAATCTCAAATGGAAGGGATACTGTATGTGTGTATGTGTGGGAAGGAGTGTGTGTGTGTGTGTGTGGGAGGGTGGAGTGGAGTGGGGAGATACAGCATGAGTGGTCTTTCTCCCACCATGTGCCCTGGAGATCTCACACAGTCAGATTCCTCTGGGACTCTAACTGGGAGAACAGAGCTGTTTTTCTTAATGAAATTTGATCTTTTTGTTCCAGAGATGAGCTCAGAACAACAACAAAAAAGATTATCTTGTCTTAGAGGACAACTCAATATAGGTCACAGTGACATATAAGTTTCATATACTTAATTGAATCTTCTTATGAATGGCATTCCTTAATGAAATTTTTTATAGAAGATACAGTGTTTTCATTTACTAGCAACAAAAGGAAGAATTACTTCATAGACATTTTAATAGAGAATTTATATATTAAAAACTGTGCTGCCTATTCAAGTGATTGTTCTGTAGATGCCCAAAAAGCAGGTGGGCTATCAGTTTGTGGCCTCAGGTATTGTCTTCAAAGAGCTCCAGTATTCAGAATTATGTGAACAGACATGTGAACCTACATCTATCTCTCTATATATAATATATATAGGTATATATATACACACATATATATAATCTTTTCAGAAAAAAACATTTCTATATGTATATGTGTTTTATATATATATCAATATATATAATATATATATATAATGTGTAATCTTTTCAGAAAAGAAACTTTGGGGAGGAGTGTACTGTTAGGGTAATTTTTGAATTTTGAAATATTCAATCATTTTGATTTGAGTTTTGAGTTCAGTGATTGAATTGAAGTGTGATATAGTGGAAAGAATGATGAAACAGTAATTCTGGTATTGATGTCATTCCTATTATCTAGATGTGTGGTCATCAACAAGTCTATTTTCTCTCTGAGTACTGGAATTTCTTTATCTCTAAAATGTTGGGGTAAGTGATCTCCAGGGACACTTCCAGGTATAAAATAGAAGCTCATATTATCTGAGTGTTTAAGACTTATTGGTAAACATTCTTTTGGTTCTACTACATGAAGATGAAAAGCTATGGATACATGCTCTTAACCACTAATGCAAATAATGATGTCTGTGTTGTAGGGCTACTCTGAGAATTAAAATGAGATAATATATTTAAAGTAATGAGTATAGCTCATAGCTATAGCTTAGAAAACATACAGTAAATGCTATTTTTAACATCTTATAGATTATACTACCTTAACAAATTACCCCCTCCCCCAAATATCTTTATTACTTAGACTCGTTAATCTTAGTGACAATGAACCTATTTGTTTTCTAGGGATGAATTAAGATTCCCAAATGGGGCTTCCCTGGTGGCGCAGTGGTTGAGAGTCCTCCTGCCGATGCAGGGGACACGGGTTTGTGCCCCGGTCTGGGAAGATCCCACATGCCACGGAGCGGCTGGGCCCGTGAACCATGGCCGCTGAGCCTGTGTGTCCGGAGCCTGTGCTCCGCAACAGGAGAGACCACAACAGTGAGAGGCCTGTTTACTACAAAAAAAAAAAAAAAGATTCCTAAATGGGTGTTACAATTTTTTGGGTAGTTATGACTGATGAAAAATTATACTTAAGGTCCCCATTTCCAAGGCCTTATTTGAAATTTGGCGAAAGTTCTCTGGTCAGGGATAAGATGTATTAGCATTTATGTACAAATATAAAATACTTTTATTTAAATTTTTTATTATAAAACCAACTTATAAAACTTAGCATATGGGGAAAATTCAACCATCAAAACACATTGACCATTATCATTGTAGTGTGCCTCTTAAATCATTTATTCCATATTTAATTTTTAACAATTTAAACAATATGGTAGGTGGGTAGAATTTGGAATTCTGTTTTTATCATTTAATATGATTTTTATAAGCATGTGTCATGTAATTTGGTATCTTTACAAACATTTTTTGAAAAAAATAATTTTTCTGTGGTCACTAGTTCCCTGCTCGCTATCACTTCTATTTATTGCCACCATTTATTTATTTTTTGGCCTCACTGCATGGCTTGCAGAATCCTAGTTCCCCGACCAGGGATTGAACCTGGGCCCTCAGCAGTGAAAGCTCAGAGTCCCAACGACTAGGCCTCCAGGGAATTCCCTACAAAAATCATTTTAATGGATGCACATATTTTAACTCTTGTTCTTATCAGCAAACCTTTTTTTGAAAAAAAAATCTTTTTTCTAGGTGTACAGTTTTATGATCCACACATGATTATATCTTTTAATAATTTCATATTTTCCTGTTGCATATCATATTGCATTGTCTAGAGCTCAAGAATTGCTAGTAGTTTAACATATTTGAACTAAGGCTCCACAGGATGGCGATGAAAGATGACATAGGAGAGAGAAAGTAGATTTAGATCATGAAGATCTAAATGCCCTTGAATGTTATGCTAACAATTTTGAACTTTATTCTGTAGAAAAGAGATGTGTGAAAAATGAAATTAGATCCTTACTTCACATCATTCAGTTCCATATGGATTACGATAGTAGATATGGAAGGCAAATATGTAATACACTAGAGAAAAAAAGAAAGACTATCTTTATGACCTCAACATGTGGAAGAATTTCTAAAACAAACATGAAAAGCAAAATCCATAGATTCTTTTCAACAGATGGTTATTGAATACCTACTAAGCAAGACACTATTCTTTGTCCTTGTGATGTATCAGTGGTCAGAACAGAAAAGACAAAAATCCCTTTCATTATGGGATTTTTTTTTTTTTTTTTTTTTTTTTAAATTTTTGGCTGCATTGGGTCTCTGCTGCTCGTGGACTTTCTCTAGTTGCATTGAGCAGGGGCTACTCGTCGTTGCGGTGCTCAGGCTTCTCCTTCCAGTGGCTTCTCTTGTTGTGGAGCATGGGCTCTAGGCGCATGGGCTTCAGTAGTTGTGACGCACAGGCTCAGTAGTTGCAGCACACGGGCTTAGTTGCTCTGCGGCATGTGGGATCTTCCTGGACCAGGGATCGAACCCGTGTCCCCTGCATTGGCAGGTGGATTCTTAACGACTGCATCACCAGGGAAGTCCTCATTATGCGATTTTACATTCTTATAGTTCATAAAATACAAAACATAACACTGTAATACATAATTTGTAATATTGTAAAATAAATACAATACATAATAAATTACAGTCAGCCCTTCCTTTCTGTGGGTTCCATATCCACAGATATAGAGGGCCAACTGAATGTAGTATGACATTTTATATAAGGGACTTAAGCATCCACACGTTTTGATATCCATGGCATCCCAGAATCAATCTGTATCCATGAGGGACAACTGTATACAGTATATAAGAAGGTGGAAAATGCTATTTTCTCCTGAATCATTCTCCAAAACTCAGTCCTAGTTGTCTGTGTTTTTCTGTCAGTCTCTTTCCCTTAGTGATCTTAATGCAGTTCCCTGGCTGTAAGTACCATTTATATGATGATGGTTCCCACATTTTAATTTCTGGCCCAGAATTCCACGTTTGTATATTCAGTTGCCTATATGACAATTTCACTTGGATGTCCTATAAACATCTTAAACTTAACATATTCAAAACTAAGCTCCTGATTTCAACTACCAAACCTCCTCCACCCAGTCGTCCTCCATTCAGCTGATACCAGTTCCATTCTACCAGTTGCTCATTATTTGGCTCCTGGTACAATCTGGTTCCATCTCCTGTCATCATTTTTCCTAGCCTCTTGGGTCTCCTTTTTGTACATTTTAACAAAGTGCTAGACTCCCATTGAGTGAAGGGCCTTTGCAGTGATTGTTCCCTCTGCCTGGAGTATTCTTCCCTGAGCATTTGACATGGTGAACTCCCTCACCTTTTCTAAGTCTTAATGCCATTTTTAAAATGAAGCCCATGATGACTGCTCTATGCAGCTTTATAGCCATTGATCATTATTGCCTAGATTTGTTATTTCATTAATGATTTCAACTCACAATGTTTAATTCTATAAGTTCTTCTTTGTTTATTAGCTGAAATATTTTTATAAAAAGAAATAATCCTTCATCAATTATTCGGTTATCCTGACGTATAATTATACAACAAAGGAGAGAGAAATGCTTGATTCTTTTTATGAAAAGACTTTTAACTTTTGATTGAATGCCTTCACTGATTATAGGATCATTCATATTTTATGTCAGTTCTCTTCCAAGTTATATTCTAATTTGCTCTGAATTTTATTTTTTCTACTAATTTTTAATCCCATAAGCTAGTCACTATAGATATTACTATTATTTGCATTTTATGTATTAAAGTTGTTTTAATATAAGCTATAAATGGTTGATTTTATCTTTTAACAGAATAGTTTATTCCATTTACATTTATTGTAATTAATATACTTGAATTCATTTCTACCATCTTATTATGGGCCTTTTCTTCAGCCCACTTTCTTTTTTTCTTTTCTGTTATTGTGTACTTTTAGATTAAGTTGTTTTTCTTATTTTCCTCTTCTACTAATAAAGATATATACACTTCATTCTAATCTTTTTGTAGTTACCCTCCTGCTAGACAGTATAAAGACTTAGAATGCTCAAATTTTGATTAGTATTTTAGTTCTATCTTAATATTTTAACTGCCACATTAGATGCTGTTGCTATTGATTTATACAGTGCTTTTTCAGATTCACCTCATGTTTGCCATTTTCATTGATTGTTGGCATATCTTGCATCTTAGCCCTTGCCTAAGAAGTTATTTTCCTTCTTCATGAAGTACTTACTTTATACATTCCTCTAGTGATGGCTATTATTAATAAACTCTTTGAGGTTTTATTCTTTTGTAGATGCCCTTATTTCACCTTTATTCTTGAAAGATGGTGTTGATGGGAATACACTTCTGTCTGAAAATTGTTCTCTCAGTGTTTTGAAGATATTCCACAATTCTTTTAGCTTCCATTGTTACTTTTGAGAGATTAGTCATCAGTCTGTCATTCTGTTGTAGGAAATCTATTTTCTCTCTCTGGTGGCTTGTAAGATCTTCTTTTTGTTTTCAGTCTTCTATAATTTCACAACAATGTGCCTCAGTGTGGATTTCTTTTGATTTTTCCCTCCTGGGGTTTGTTGCCTCCTGATTGTGAGGATTTATATATATATTTTTTACTTTAAAAAAAATCTGGAAAATTATCAGCTCTTATCTATTTAAAAATTTCTTCCCATTCTCTTTAGTCTTTCTTGTAACTCTATTTCATCGTATACACCCTACCTCTTAAACTCTTTTGTTTTCCATCTAATGGTTTCTTTGTGATACATTCTGTGTATTTTCTCACTCTGTTTTCTTGGTTTCTTAGCTCTTGTTTTCTCCCTAATTTTCCATCTGAGAAATTCTTCTGAATAAGTTCTTCAAAAATATTTTCTAATTTTCTAATTCTCTCTTCTACTTTGTTTATTCATATATTTAAACCAATGTTGTTTCTAATTTCAATTATATTTTCATTTTTAGAGGTTTTATTTGGTTTTATCTTCAAATCTGCATGGTCAATTTTGTTCCTTCATTTATACTTTCAGTACACTATTTCTTATATTACTACATAAATATATTATTTATTTTTATTAATTATATTCTTATTATATAATTACCTTTTATTCAGTATCTGGTCATTCTAATATATGTAATTGTTGCATGTGTGATTTTTTTCTCTTCTTGATTCTGCTAGTTTTTACTCATAGTTGCATGTTTCTTCTTTTCTTTGTTTTTATTGTTGAGCTCCTAACCTTGGAAATTTAGATTTGGAAATTATTTGAGAGAGGGTTGCAATGTATTTCTCCAGAAAAAAATGTTTGTTTTTGTCAGGTGCCTGGGGGCACTACTGTCCTAGGGCTACTTTAAACTTCATTTCCGTTTGGAGTTTTTCCAGTAACAGAGGTAATATAAATTTCACTTCTGATTCCACCATGGGACAGCCTATAATTATGAGTTCTCCAGGCGGAATGTCTATCCCCCTTCTCCCAGAGCCAAGGCTGCAGCAGTATACATTTGGTATCTTCCTGTAATTCTTTCCCTTTACTTCACTAACTTATGCTTTTATGCAGGATTCTTTGATTTGCTTTTCTACTTTGTAAAGAATCAAGGCTTTGTGTTCTTTCCCTTATGTTTGAGTCCCGTTAAAACCCAATCACCAGAGAGCTATCCAGCTGGATTCCAACTTTTATGTGAATTTAGGCCTCTTAGGATTTCTTTTTTTGGGTGCTGCTAGCCCAGTAATGTATTTTTAAAAATGGTTTTGCATTTTGTCTAGCTAAATTGACATGTAAGATTAAAAAATCTGAATAGATAAGAAACCATGGAAGAACTGTGATGTTTTAAGAACTACCTTAAAAATGAGTTTTCTAGACTCAGAAGATGTTGTGGGCAAGTACTTGGAACTGTTATGAAACTGACACTTCTCATATTCTATAAAAATTTTTAGATCATAGGAAAAAATAGCCTTAATACAAAACCTAATGAAGATAGTTTCAATAAAGTTTGTGGGTCAGTCTCATTTGTGCCTATCAATTTAGGAATCTGGAAAAAAAACACAACGTGTTAAATCAGGATTTATTTCAGGAAGACAAAGATAGTTGACTATCAGGGAATCTAATATGTAAAGGATAAAATATATATTATCTCAGTAAATCCTGAAAAAGCATTGATTATATTCAACACAAATTTAGCATAAGTACTTAGTAAACTGGGAATAGAAACATTCACAACATAATGAAGTATAGTTATTTTAATTCAGTAATTAATATATTGTTTCATGGTAAAAACTTGAGTTTAGAGCCCAAATAAAAGTGTCAAATTAGTGGTTTTATTTTTGAGAATCATATTTTTATAGTTCAAGATGGGGAAAAAGGGATCACTAAAAGAGGAAGATTAGAATTGAAAGAGAAAACAACCAAGAACAGAACTTTGAAAGTGCCCATAATTGAGGTTGGTTGGGGGGTGGAAACTGAAAAAGATGTCGTTAAAGAGTTTGAGAACCTGGGCAAAACAGCTTCTTGGAAAATGTAATGAGGAGAGAATTTTAAGAATAAGACAAGACTAAATGATGTAAAATATCATAGAATGGTTGAGAAAAAAAAGGACTAAGGAAAAAATCATTGGATCTGACTATTAGGAAGTCATGGTGACTTTTCAGAGTGATATTTCAGTAGAGCGTTGTGGATAGAATACAGATTGTAGTTTATTGAACTGTGGACTCAAAATGGAGTAGATACGTGATTATACATTTCCCCACCTTGTTTGTTGGTAAAGAATAAGAGAGAAACAAGATAGACCTCAAGTTTTGTTTTTGGTTTTTAAATAAGCAATGGTATTTATAGACTAAAAGGAAAGAGACTTGTATAGAGAGATTAAAGACTTTGATGGAATATGTTTTGGATATTAATACACTCAAAGGAAGTAAACTTTCAGATGGAGAGATTAAAGACTTTGATGAAATATTGTTTTGGAGAAGTCAGGAAACCATAGAGTAAAGAACTAAGTAGTAAGAATTAACCTTGGTATGGAAAGAGACACTTTATTATCTGAGAAAGAAAAAAAGATAAAAATATGTGTTGAGCACACAAAGAAATTTAGGAGTGGGAGGAAGGAGATTAAGAGAATTAATGTTTAGCCTTGATTTCAATGAAGTGAGGTCATTTATTGAGACTAAAAGTATGAGTAGGCTTTTGGAGACTTGAATAATGTAGGAAAAGTTCTCAATTGGTGATGTTTCATAGTAAATTAATCAAGGATTATTAAAAGATAAATCACCAGAATTAAGAGGAGCTGAAATAACATTAACTTACAGATAAGAAGCTTAAAATGTAGTGTTTTCCATTATGGTGTAATTATAAATGTTGCGGGTCAGGTTGCCTAGAGAGCACACTCTGAGACAGAAATTTGCAAACAGGATGTTTATTTTAATTTTTTTAATTTATTTTTTTTTTAAGTGGTTCTTGTTTACATGTTTAATCTTAATGAACAGACCAACTCGGCACACTAATCTTCAGGACACAAACAAGGAGCAGGCAGCCGGGGCTGCGGAGCCCAAGTCCACCAGGACAGCCTGTCGACCCGCGGCCAACAGGATGTTTATTGAGTGAATGCTCTTGAGATCAACACCTGTGGCAGAAGAGAAGGAAGCAGGATTGGGCAGAGAGAGCTGTGATACAATCTCGGCAAAAGCTACCACTAACCTCAGAGGATGGGTGCCCTGCAGAGCTGTCCTGCATTAAGTTGAGGGGGCCAGGCTGTTATAGCCCCATGTTGATCTGTCGTAAATGCAGGCAGCCCCTGGTAAGAGGATGTGACCTTGGGCAAGAAGGCTGTCTTTAACTGAGGGCATTTATAGAAAGGCCTGATGGCTAAGGGCTGTTATGTGACAATACTTCTGTAGTGGGAGAAGTTAAGTCTGTAGTCCTGAAGGGACAGGGCTTCACATTATAGCATCCACTTCAGTCTACCCCTTATACTACTTAAATCCACTTTTTAAGTATCACTTCTGGGAGGAGGTCCTCCAGCATTCTGTTGGACCCGTTTCTGTGAGGGAAGCTTACAGGAGGATAGTTAGTGGGATAAACCAAGGTCTGTATTAGTAAGCTGGGCTTGAGTGGCAATTGACAGTCATCCACTCCCATCTCTTTATCTATTTTATGTTGCCCTCATCCTCAGCTTGCATCTCTTCTGGTCTAGTTGGCTTATCTTCTGAGCTAGTTGAGCCCCTGGTCACCATGCCCTTTACAGGCTATGGCTGTTGCTCTCATTGGTTTACCTTCAAAATTGGGCAAAAGAATACCCAGAGATGCCCAAATGGATCACCGGGCTGCCAAATATATTCCACCCTGCCTTATCTCCTAATGATGATCAGGGCCAGTTATTCTTGACAGGATGATGATGCCTTTCTTGCATACTGCTTCTTTGGCAAAAGGATGCCAAAGTGCTTGGGTACCAACTATAGATTAAAAATCGCTGAGTCTTCTTTGGGAGCAGGAGGGAAGCCTCGACCTCTAGTTTGAGCAAGGGGGAAGCAATTGTCCTTAACAGGGAGGAGTGGGCCACTTCTACACATACTTGGAGGACTTAGAGGAATCTATGGATTCTGGATTTATAATGCATCAACTTAGATGACTCCTATCCCATATCTCACAGTCCCATTCTTTGCCAGCAACAGCCTTGACCTTAGCATAGTGGATTGAGAAATTAATTTTCTTTGGAACTCTGCTAAGTACTGGGCCTATTCCTCAGCGTTCTCTGTCCTCCAGCTGCAGGAGATAAGATTATGTGCTGCCACGGAGACCTCCTGACTTTCACACTTAGCTGTTTATTTTTTCCCCAAACTTTGGATTTTAAAGAATTGAGATGTAATTCACATATCATAACATTCACCCTTTTAAAGTGTAAAATTCTTTGGTTTTAGTATATTCATAAAGTTGTACTTCTAATTCAAAACATTTCTATTTCAAAACATTTCCATCACCCCAGAAAGAAACCCTGAGCCCATAATACTCTTCATTCCCTTCTTCTAGCTTCTGGAAAGCACTAATCTACTTTGTCTCTATGGATTTGTCTATTCCATGCATTTCATATAAGTTTTAATGAAATATGTGATTTTTGTGTCTGGTTTCTTTTACTCAGGATGTTTTCAAGGTTCATCCGTATTATAGCATGTATCAGTACTTCAATTCCTTTTTATGATTAAATAATAATCCACTGTTTGGATATAGCATATTTTGTTTATCCACTCATCAGTTGATGGACATTTGGGTTGTCTCCACCTTTTGGATGTTATAAATAATGCTGCTGTGAACATTCATGTACAAGTTTTTTTTGACATATATTTTTGAATTCTCCCAGGTATACACATAGGAGTAGAATTGCTGGATCATATGGTAACTCTATGTTTAACTTTTTGAGGAACTGCCAGACTGTTTTTCAAAGCAGCTGCGTGATTTTAATTCCCATCAGCAATGTAGGAGGGTTCCAATTTTCCACATTATGGTCGATATTTGTTATTGTTTATATTTTTGACCGGTCACCTAGTGAGTGTAAAGTGGGATCTCATTGGGGTTTTGAGTTGCATTTCCGTAATGACTCAAGACAGCAATGTGCTTGTTCATTTGTATATCTTCTTTGGAAAAATGTCTTAGTCCTTTGCTCATTTTAAAATTTTATTTATTTTATCTTTGGCTGCGTTGAGTCTTTGTTGCTGCACACGGGCTTTCTCTAGTTGCAGAGAGTGGGGCCTCTTTGTTGCGGTGCACAGGCTTCTCATTACGGTGGCTTCTCTTGTTGCGGAGCACAGGCTCTAGGCTCGTGGGCTTCAGTAGTTGTGGCGCATGGGCTTAGTTGCTCCGCAGCATGTGGAATCTTCCCAGACCAGGGCTCGAACCCGTGTCCCCTGCATTGACAGGCGGATTCTCAACCACTGCACCACCGGGGAAGCCCCTTGGCTCATTTTTTACTGGGATTGTCTTTTTGTCATGGAGGCGTTCTTTGGATATTAAACTCTTATCAGATATGTGTTTCGGAAATGCTTTCCCCCATTCCGTGGTTTGTCTTTTCACTCTTCTGATAGTGTACCTTTTTTTTTTCTTTTGCAATGTTTGTTTATCCTTGTAGGTATGCAATTATCATAGTTTACAGGACGTTTTTTAGTAATTAATTGGACTATAAGAAAAACCATACAAAAAGTTTGTACCACAAAATTATGTCCCTGGGAATTAGGGTCCTCAGTAACAGAAATAAAGAAGCTCGAAAGGGTCACTGCTCAGCAACCTCTGGTAACTAAAGAGAGCAGAGCACAATCTGCTATTTGTGGAAATGAGGCTTCATAAAAATATCTTTCAAATATTCCCTATTACAAAAGGGAATGCCTATTAAAATGCCATTGTTTATTCTATATAAAATATCCATTCTACCCCCTCAAAAACTTTTTTTTTTTTGCTTTAAGATAAAGCAAAGGCCATATTCCTAAGATACACTTTGTGGAAATTATCTCAATACAAGATCCAAAGATTTCCATTATTTACTGTCCTTACTGAAAATCACCTGCATGTACCAGATGCAATTTTCTAAACTTCATCATTGATGAGCCTATTCCAAAGCAGAATTCTTCAGCAATACAAAAGACACAGGCTAAAATAGTCCTCACAGTTATACTTTAAAATAGATGTATTCAAAATATAAATATAATAATTCTCCAGACCATTATTTTTCCTAACGACTAAACTCTAAATTAAAAAAAAAAAAATGGAAGTTTTCAAACCAATGATGTGTGCAGCCCATTCTCATGACACAGTCATTTAAACTTCTCATTCTGCATGAGAAAGTTTTATTTCTTCCCTTTGTCTTGCGGAATAATTTAGGTTCCCACCTTGGGCACGATTCACCAAGTAGAGTAAGACCACAGATAAAAGTGAGAAAGAAACACAGGCAATGAAGAAAACTTCTAAAAACAGATATCCCCAAATATCCAATATCATGCCAGCAATGATGGAAATGACTGCCAACCCAAGATTCTGAATGGACTGCATGAAGCCGTATGCAGTTCCCAGTTGATGTTTGGGAACTACAAATGCCACCATTGGCCACAATGTACAGGCAGGCAATGAGTAGAGAGTCCCAGGAGACACATAGCAATCCAAGGGTTCCACAACCTGAAGGCCAGCATCATATGGGAAGCAAGAGTGGTCACCACTGCACACAGAACCCAGATGATGTTCTTTCCTGTTTTATCCACTAGAAGCCCAAATATTGGGGACATGGGAGCTGATGTTACATACACAATACTGTTAATAGCACTCGCTGCCTGGGAGGAAAAGCCAGATTTCTCTGTAAGAAAACTTGCCCAAGTCCAGTGAAAGGGAACACAGCAACATAATAGCAGACACAGATGATGAATATGAGCCACAGGGGGAAGGAGAAGTCCTTCACATCAGTGAACTTGATAACTTCAGCTGTTTTTCCTTGCTCTTTACGAAGGATTCATTCTGCTCTCTGATCCGAGTAAGCAAGGGCCAAGGCACAGACTAGTGAAAGAAGACATGTTATACCCCCGATCATAAGTGTGACCCCAAGGGTTGTGTGACCAGAACCCAATGAAGCTTCAACCTTAGAATACAGCCATCCCGTGGGGTTCATGTTTACTGTACTTCCAATTCTAGCCATGCTAAGCTGGAGTCCAAACACCAAGTTTAATTCTTTGCCTTTAAACCAACTCACAGCATATGTATTCTGGGCAACTGCTAAGGACTCCCCACCAATCCCAAACACAAACCTTCTAAATTCCATCAGCCAAAAAGCACGAAATATTCCACCCATAGCAAAAACAACCTGTCCAACGCAAACAAAGCAACTAAACATAACGGCGCCCCATCGTATTCCAGACACGCAGTCTATCAAAAAGCCACCAAAGAAACACAAAACTACGTTGGGCCAAGAATACCAGGCATGCAGCGTCATGAATTTCGTGGTATTCACCTGAATATCCCGTTTAACCTGAGTCTGAAGGGCAGCAGGATTATCATAGCAAAAACAGCTGCCGAAACCAAGGAAGCAACAGCACCAAAAGCTGGTGCGCCAGGCGACTGGGGTCGCAGAGGGCCGGCAGCGCCCCGGGGGCAGGGGGAGGTAACGGGGGCGCCTCTGCTGGCCTCGTTGCGGCAGCGGCGCCCCTGCTTCCTCATCCTCCATTGGGCCAACAGAGACCGAGAGACGACAGTGACTCCTGACAGTGTACTTTTGATACACAGAAATCTTTCATTTTAGTGAAGTTCAATTTATCTAATTTTGTTGCCTGTGCTTCTGGTTTCATGTTTAAGAAACCATTGCCAAATCTAAGGTCGTGAGGGTTTGCCCCTGTATTTTCTTCTAAGGGTTTTACAGTTTTAGTTCTTTATTTATTTATTGAAATATAGTTGATGTACAATGTTGTGTTAGTTTTAGTTGTACAGCAAAGTGATTCAATTATATATATCTATCCTTTTTCAGATTCATTGTGTTAGATTATTACAAGATACTGAGTATAATTCTCTGTGCTGTACAGTAGGTCCTTATTGGTTATATATTTTTTATATATAGTAGTGTGTATACGTTAATCCAGAACTCCTAATTTATCCCTCTCCCCCTTCCCCTTTGGTAACCATAAGTTTTCTGTGCCTGAGTTATTACTCAGCCATAAAAAAGAATGAAATAATGCCATTTGTAGCAACATGGATGGACCTAGAGATTATCATAGTGAAGTAAGTCAGGCAGAGAAAGACAAATATCATATGATATCGCCTATATGTGGAATCTTAAAAAATGATACAAATGAACTTATTTATAGTTTCAGTTCTTAAATTTAAGTATTTGATCCACTTTGTGTTAATTTTTTGTATATTCTGAGTTAGAGGTTCAACCTTATTCTTTTGTATGTGGATATCCAGTTGTCCCAACATCACTTATTGAAGAGACTATTCTTTCCCTATTGAATAGACTTGGTACCATTGTCAAAAACTATCAATATATGAATTTATTACTGGACTCCATTGATTTATATGTCTGTCTTTATACCAGTACTGCCCTGTCTTGATTACTGTATCTTTGTAGTAAGTTTGAAATCAGGAAGTATGAGTCCTCCAACTTTATTTCACATATAGCTTTTAATTAACGATTTATAACCACCAGACTTTCATTCTTTTTCTCCAGAGCATAAATTCTCAGAAACTGCTCTAATTATATTTTTCTTAGAATGTCTATTTCCTCAAATTCTCCAAGCCCTGATACATTGCACCTGCTAAACCGTTTCTTCCCACTGGTGTACCATCCCAGTTCACCACGGGTGAAAATAACAATTGCACTGTCTACTTCGATCCAGGTTTCTTAGAATCTAGTTTTATAATATTCTTCTGGCTTCTTCTGGTCCATGTTGAGTAGGTGGAGGGCAGGTAGGAGGACCTGGAGTTACCTGAGATCCACCACCAGTGATGGGGTTCTCATTGCTAGTCAGCCAGAGAATATTCAAATACCAAAACCTCATCTTCATATTTGCTTTCTCAGAGGCTACTGGTAATAACTGAAGCAGACTCTGAGACAGACATTAGTGTGCAGGGAACTTATTAGGGGCCCAGTATTTGTTGGGGAAGGAAAGGAAGAGGCATTGGACAGAGGTAGAAATTGGGCTGTGATGCAGTCTCCACGTAGCCTCAGCCAACTTCACGGGGAGCTCAGAAGCTGGGGAGGCCCTGCAGAGTTGCCCCGAGTTGGGGTGAGAGAGTCAGGAAACTTGTGTACTGACTAGTCATCTTATGGGCTTCTGTTTATGGGGGATGCAGCTGTCTTCAGCTGAAGGCAGTTCCTGGAGAGGGCTGAGAGTTGAGGAGTCTGCCAGCAGCTCTTACAGCCACTGAGAAATAGGCCCTTCAGCCCCGAAAAGGGGATCTGAACGCTTATCACAGAGCCCACCATCAGAATCTGTCAACCAAGAAATATAATTCCAGTGATATGTCTGAGACAGTTCAGGCTTTTGGCATCCTCTTATTTTCCCACTGATATGAAAGAGGGGGTTGGAGAGCAGGAAGGCATTAGGCACTGGAGGTAGTACAGGACCAAATGCAGGGGGATTGTAGAGAAGGCTAAAGCGGCTGAGGGGAGAGAAGACAGTTCTCTGATTCCATGATTGCATCCAGGATCTGCTTGCACTCAATTGTGAAGAAATGGAAGCAGAAGGCTATATTTAATTTAATATAATTTTTAAATTTTTTGCCTTTACACAGCAGAAATTGATCTTCTCACAGTTCTGGAGGCCAGAACTCCAAAGTCAAGGTGTCACCAGGGCTGTTCTCCCTCTGAGGGCTCTAGGGGAAGATTCTTCCTTGCCTCTTCCAGCTGCTGGTGGCCCCAAGTGTTCTTTGGCTTGTGGCTGTGTCACATCTTCTGGCCTTCTCCTCTCTCTTTTCTCCTCTTCTGTTTCCACTTCGACATGGTTTTCTTCTCATTGGTCAGATGTGTCGTCATTGCTCGGTCAGCCGTTAGGTTTTTTCAGAGGTTAGTTGTTCCATATGTAGCTGTAGACCTGGTGTATCCATGAGAGAAAGTGAGTTCAGGACCTTTCTACATTGCCACCTTGAACCAGAACTGCTGCATTTTATTGGAACTTAGCCGAGACCTTCTCTAACCCTACAGCACCGGTGTGGCTTCGCACGGTTTGTGAAGATTTCTTCACCTAAGTAAAGAAATTTTATTTTCAGAGGATTCTCGTTAGAGTGTTGTTTTGTTGGAGTTCACTGTTAGTGTCAATGACGTCGATTTATTGGTGTTGCACGTTGGGTTCTCCAGGATTCATGCTCTGAGACAGGGGTTTTTGTTATGGTTGTGTATTAGGGAGTGTCCTTGGGGTGAGACCTATCGGCAGGGCTGGGCAGGTGAGGAGCCCAGCTAGATAGAGGCCCAGGCTGGCAGCCTCTGCTGACCCCATGGGGAGCTCTGGAGCTGAAAGGGCCCGTCAGAGATGCCTCACATTGGGCCAGAGCTTCCAGTCCTTTATCCCTTGATTAGTCATTGTATGCAGGCTACTCCTGGAAGGGTGTGACTTTGGGTGAAGGGGGTTCAGCGTGGCTGAGGCAGAGGGAGTCCTGAGGAGGCTGCCAGGCAAGGCCACACGCTCTGACTTTCTCAGTGTCCCGTGGCTCCTCAGTGTCAGGAATCTAGATTTTCTGACTCCTACTTAGGAGATGTTTCCTCTCTCACCTCCTGTAACTGCACAGTGGGGCCGGCACCAAGCTTGCCGCTGTGTTTTCTGGGCCTTGTTCTTGGCGGCAGTGTTGAGCTGTGTGGACTTTTTGTGAGAGTAATATTTTTGAAAGACCTCAGGTGGCCTAGGTTTAGCAGAGTCAGCTCCAGGATTGGCCGAGGCAAAGCATTCCTCGAATGGATTCACTGCTAATTCACCAAGTTCCCTCGGACAATTTATAATAAATCTGAAGGGACACCGAACCAGCCGGCTTGCTTCCCATTTTTGTTCATTTCCAGGGTGGATACGGAGTTTGGCGTCTCCCTGGCTCTTTTTGCTGCCTGAACATGTCAGTCTTGAACTAAAAATAGCCTGCAGCTCACTGGGGTCGATGTGGGTTGACTAGAGCTCAACTTCTCAGCAACTCGGAGGAGGTTGGAGAGGAAGATGAAGGGGATCATTAAAGGAAAGAGATTTTATTTAGTGGTTAATGTAGATGGCTTTGAGCTTTAGAAAATAAGAGTGATTGCTTCATGAAGTCTAGGTTGACAAAAAGGAGGTTATTTATCAACATTAGGAGAGCAAGGAATTGTTTTGCAGACGTGTAGGCACGATAGGAGAGAGGCAATGACTGATGGCTTAGGAGGCACTATGGAGGTAAAGCAAAGAGTGTAGTCTAGGAGTGGATACGGAGTCAGTCTCTCGATGCTCGTTCTGATTCTGCTACTTACGAGCACATACCTTTGGGTCAAAGTCTTGCTCTCTCTTGGTTTTAGATTTTCCATCTTTAAAATGGGTCCGATTACATATGATTTGCCTTATTCCTTTGATGGTTACAAGGAGCCAATGAAATAATAGCTGTAAAGGTGTGAAGTTCCATAGACAAAAGAATAAATATCTAGGGCTCTCTCACATGAATCTCAAGGCTTTGGGCAATTCTTGAGACTCTGGGATACATACGAAATGGATAGAGTTTGGAAGATCGTAGATCTGGGAGGTCCTAATTACCTCAGGAAGCATGGTTTAGAGGAAGGAAACCGGTTTCTAGTTCCTCTTCTCTGGCTTCCAGGAGTCTTGATTCATCTGTTCCTTTGGAGGTTCTCTGGAAATTGAAACTTCACTGGGCCCTTATAGGTGGCTTTAGTCTGTTTGGCCCTGTCTCAACTGTCTTGGACAAAATGAGCTTCTCTTGGAGCAACTAAAAGTTCAGGAAATGAGTCAGAATGACTGATAGTATCTAGTGGTGCAAGATGATGCGGCTCTAACAAGAATATATTCTTTGTGTAGAAATTGAAGGTTTGAGAAAAAACGCACATCTCTTGTGAGAACTCAGTCAAGTAATAATGAAATTTTGGAATGAATATTCTCTACAGATTCCTGATGAAGATACGTATGTGAGAAGACCATGATGTTTCATGGAAGACATAGCAGAAGCAGGACTCATCTGCTCTATTGACGTAACCTTCTGACTCATCTTACTGTGTCTAGTTTCCTCTGTTCCAGTTCATTCTTCACACTCTCGAAAGAGTTACCTCTCTAAATCTGCTTGTGCTGTTTTTCCTGCTTAACTCTGTTGCTTTCAAACTAAGGTCTAAATTCTTCAGTGTAGCATATGCTAGACTCTAGGGCAGGGATTTTGTTTGCCATGTGCCTACATTATCTAAGATAATTTCTAGCAAATAGTTAAATGCCCAATGAATATTTGTGTATGAATTAATAAAGAACATTCATGATTGGGCTTTAATCCACCTTTTCAGTTACCTCTCCTGTCCCCTCTTGCTCTACCTATTGGGGACAGGTGACTCGCTGTTCCCAAAATCAGTTTGCTTATTTCAATCCGTGTCTTTGAAATACTTTTCTTGCTGACTGGAATGATCCCCTTTATCACCTGTGGCTGAAAAATATTCTTTTGATTCTTTAATATTCAGCTCAGTTGTCACCACTTCTTTGATGACTTTGTTGACCCTCATGGTCTATGTTCCATTTGACTTTGTTCTGCAGTGGTCGCACTTCGAATGCTGTAAAGCAATGGTGTCCACGTCTGTGTCCCTCACAAGGTCTTATCTTGCTTATCTTTGTCAAGTTCCTGGGCATAATAGGTGGTTAATTAATGTGTGTTGAATGATCAAATGGATGTATTTTATGATGAACCAGTTAGCTTAGTGATAAGTGTACCATGTTCTCTCCATGGGCTATAATCAAGGAACTGGAATGAAAGACAGGTCAAACAGTAGGTTCTGTGTTCAAATACTGTTTTGTTCTCAGGTTCCAAGATGAGAAATAGCAACATGTTTCATGGTCACAAACCTTATGGGCTCAACGGCTAATCACAGGTTTAAACTCTGGTGCTAATGAGGTTTGTTCTCCCCATGAAGTATCCTCTGTCATTTGAGAGAAAACTCTCTTTGGAGGGTACTGACTGTGCTACCAAGATGGCTCAGTATTTCACACATTCCCAGTAATAAGTCAGTACAATTTTTCTTTTACTCCTACTGGAGGAACAATTTAAAGTATTTGTATATTGGATGGCAGGACTTTGTGTAACAGACTAGATTTTGTGAGACAGCGACTCAAAATAACGTGATTTAGTGTCTGACACGGTACCTAATACAGTAATATATTCATTAACTATTATATCACCTTGGAAATAAATTCTTGTTTGGATCTTCATTGGAGAGGGACAGTTACGATCTATGGTAAAAATGGAGACATATTTCAAAGTTAAGCAAAGCCCTGGAGAAAGTTTTTCATTTCTCTTTCCCGTGTTTCATATTTACCGGTCTTAAATAACTCTTTAGTTGGTTAGAGCCTTTTTAATGATAACCAGGACGCAGAATTAATTAATGACTTGTTAGCATTGTGAGAGCTGGGGACAAAACAGAATGTTCTGGATCCTCAGCCGTATTGTATTATCATGCCCATTTTAAGGATCACATATCACCTCTGATGCCCCATCACCATATTTTGATTATTATGGGATGTCTGGAATTTAAGACTCAGTCCTTTACTTTCTTACACCTCCCTGGTTAGCTATATAGTGAGAGTGTAGTTAATTTTTAGCTCTCTCAACACAGATTGTTCCAAATCTGTTCCACTATCAGTTTTCCTAATCTAGTCTATGTCCTTGTATGCTGGTCTGGCTTATTTATATGTTGCAAGCTCTCTGTGCCAAAGGAATCCATCTCTGTGTCATCTGATCTACATAAAAGTCTTGTGAAGTGAATATTGTCCTTCCTATTTCATGGAAGGGAAAATGGGCTAAGAAGCATTTGTAAGACCATACTACTAGTATTCATTCATTCACCAACTGTTGAATGAGCTCAGTGCAAGACACTGACTTGATAGTTGCCAAACGGGGGTCTTTGCCCTCATGGAGCATATATTCTAGTGGATGTAAGTTATAGAGCCTTTGACTTCAAGACTGACACATGGCCAAGCACCCCAGACTGTAAGATTCTTGAAAATAGGGACCCTATTCAGGAACGATATCAATTCAGTTACTGAATTGAATGGAATTCTGGCAACTAGGATTTATCCTTATCTGCTATCCCTTGTTTTCTCCTTAGTGGATGTTTAACAAGGTGAATACATGTGTGTGGGTAGAACAAATGGCTAGCCAGTTCCTAAGCTGGTATCCTTTGATGACTTTTCTTTCCCCCAAATTCCCACCAGTGGTCACTTATCTGAAGGTACTGTCATTTCTGGCTTCCCCTAATAAGCTTCAAATGTATATGGTATGGGAAATGCATAATCTAGTAACTTAATACCTCAGTACAAATTAGTTTATTAGGTAAATAGCCTGTTTTGGCTAGAGGGGCCCAGGTCTGAAGCATATGCCAAGAAAGTAGAAGTCCAGGTAGGTTGTTCTGACTGAGACTTTTGTTAGTTTGTTTTTCTTCAAGTGAAGCTGGGTGTGGCCTAAGTAGGGTGAATCACAAGGCCTGGGGCAGTGAAGGTGAAGGTGTATATGGAAGTATAGACCAAGTGCTAAGGAGCTTCGGATGATATATGGGCAGTGTGTGAGACTGTATGTGTGTGAGACTGTGTGTGTGTGTGTGTCACAGTTTGCCTTAAGCACAGTTTGTATCCAGGAGTTGTCATGTGTAACTAAGACAACAGCGCCCAAGTGAAACTTGTGTTTCTCCTTGTATTTGGCTGCTGAAAGACTGTACAATTTATTTAGTGCTTTCATTAATGGGACCCCGTTATAGTTCCTGGGTTAGGTTGGGTCAGCAATGCATCAGAAGGCCAGTGCTGTATATTACCAGCTAAGAGGATGCTCCCAGTCATGTATTACCATGACAGTAGCTTCTACTCCGTGGTGCCCATCTTTCACTTAAGGAAGAATTAAGGGAAGAAATGGCACAAATGGATGTTGTTGCTATAGATAAGGGGCTAGAGTAGCTTTGTGGTCTTAATTTAAAACCTTTTATAGAGAAGGGATACTCAGAGGCAGGAAGTAAGAGGTGTTCCACACAGCTAGCTAAACTAAATGGGAATGTGGTTCTTAATGACTCTTGAGACAATGCTGAGGACAATAACGGTTGTAATATTTTTGAAGAGCAGTGTGTAAATCCAGTAAAAGGAGAGAAGAGATTTCTCATTTTCCTGTTTTTGGAGCCAGCAGGATTTCCAGCTGCATGTAATTTCAGGAAGTAATGTGACTATTTATTCAGTAATAGTTTGCAAATTTCCTAGGAAATGATGAAATCGTTCTGATGGAATTAAAATGGCTATTGAAATATATGTCATAATATTTGCCAAGTATTGTTTCTTGTCTGTTAAAACCACATTAATTTATTTCAAAATGGAAGTAAAATCTTAACAAATACGTCATATAGGCATATTTTCCCGGAGTGAAAATACAGTATCAAAATTCACATTACCAAAGCCAATCAAACAGGGCACATGGACACGTGAAACTACAACTTTGGTAAGTGCTCTGCAAGAAAGGCACATGGTGCTGTGATGATACCTGAGCATTGATGGAAGGCTTCCGTGGAAGTGGAATTAAAGCCAAGACCTAAAGGATGACTAGGAGTTAGCTAAGACTCGTGGCAAGAGTCCTCCGGATGGCAGACAGCATCTTCAAATGCCTGTGGTGGAGGGAAGCAGTACAGAATGTAGTTTGGGGATGGATGGCGGGGGCTCATGGTACAATATAGGCTGGAGAGTCGGGGGTTAAACCCAGTGAGGTTTGTAGACCGTGTGAAAAATCTTCATCTCTATTTTAAGAGCAAGTAGATGCTGTAAAGGGGTTTTAATAGCAGGGGTGAGAGTGGAGGGTGATACAATCAGATCTCTGCTTTGGCTGCAATGTAGAGGCTGGATTGTAGAGGGACAATAGTTCAGGTGGCCTCATTACTCAGTAATGAGAAAGAAGGTTAGATAAGCCTATGGATGTGGACATGCTTTAAGGTTTGGTTTACATGAATGTACAGTATCCTCTCACCAGATTCTCACCTGTACTCACAACAGCACACACACAGGAAGCTGGTGGAAGATGTTTAAGAACCTTTTCTTCAGAGTCCAGTCCTTGGTTGTCTTCTCTTGCTTTGCATCAGGAAGACAAATGGTTTTTTAATTGAAGTGCCAACTGTGGTTGGTTGGTAGTGGATGCTGGGGGAGCAATACTGAGAAGGTTTCTGAAATCCTCTGGGTTTAGCAAGAGAGAGCGCTCTGATAGCTTTGTGATGCTTTCCCTGGGCATGGAGCTAAGAGTCCTGAGAGTGGTGGTGTGCGTTTCCCTCTGTATGCCCTCAGTCCTTACCATGGCTTCATTATGTATGTTGTGCTGATTCAGAGTTTTGGATTTTTTAAACATTTGAGTCAAATCTGTCCCTCTAGGTGAGTTCTTTCCCTAATTGTAGATAATTTCCAGCTTTCTATAGAACTTCTCTTCCTAGATGTCTTGTGGTAACTTAAACATTGTGTCTCAAAATGGACTACATTATTATTATTATTTTAATTTATTTTTTATTTTTTTGTGGTACGCAGGCCTCTCACTGTTGTGGCCTCTCCCATTGCGGAGCACAGGCTCCGGACGCGCAGGCCTAGCGGCCATGGCTCACGGGCCCAGCCGCTGCGCTGCATGTGGGATCTTCCCGGACCGGGGCACGAGCCCGTGTCCCCTGCATTGGCAGGCAGACTCTCAACCACTGCGCCACCAGGGAAGCCCTTGACTACATTATTTTCCCTTGTCAAAGGGATTAGTTCTGTCATATTCCCTATTTTAGTTAATGACATCATCACCATTCCTATTTCCTAAGCTAGAAGCAGAAGATTCATTCTTGCCTCTTTGCTTTACCTTTCTCCCTTACATCCAGTTGAGAAAAATATTCCATTAATCCTACTTTATTTGTTTTATTCTTAAAAATTTTTAATTGAAATATAGTTGATTTACAACATTGTATTAATTTCTGCATACAGAGTGACTCAGTTGTACATATATATTCAATCATACTTTATAAATGTCTCTGGAATCCTGACTTTCCTCTCTATTCTATAATATTACAATCGCCCTAGTTCAGTGTCTAGTTTTCCTCCTAGAGATAAGAAAGTCACAGTCTCCTAGCTGGTTTCTCATTATTACATTCTACCTGCACCCTGATTAGCTTTTGTACTACAACCAGAATTGTCTTTCTAAATCTGATCATGTCATTCTTCTGTGGAAATTCCCTTCTTGTGTATAAATAATATGCAGTGACCTCTCCTTAGCTTAGAAGCCTTTAGTGGGTGGACCTGTACTTGTCCCCATCATTTCTCACTCTTCACACCATGCACTCCATTGGTCAAACTTGCTGAAGCTCTTGCTGCACCTGAGACTTGCCATACTCCTTCATGACTATGTATCTGTACAAGCTGTACTGTCTGCCTGGGATGTCCTACTCACGCTACTCAAAGTTGTACCAATCTTTTAAGTATCAGTTAAACATCCCTTTTGGTCCAGTTAATTTCTCCAGAGATGAATCTTTTCACATCCTGTTTTTGAGGTATAAGTCTGGCTGCCAGCATCCCAGAAGCCTGGGACTACCACTCTTCAACATGTAGATTTTCACATCATCCCTTTGTTTGTGACATGGTACTTCATGCCCTCCCTCGACTATGCCTTTTGGTTTGCATTCTCCATGGCAGACTTTCTTTTTCCAAGGTGCAGGAGTGGTACTTGCCCCAGCCCTCATAGCCACTTTCATAAACACTCTTTGCCTCTAATTCCTGTACTTTTCTGGGATTCTGCCGTACAACTGGTCATGGGTCGTATTTGTTCATCCTCTGAATGTATTCAACTGTCTCGGTTACCATCCATTCATTTGCTTTCCATATTCCCAAATTTTGTTAACATCTCTCCCTTGCTGTTGTATTCATTCTGTCTGTCTGGTGGATCACTCACTTTTTATTTAGCAACTGTTCTCTTTTAGTCCATTTATATTAGTGCAGTTTCATTTATTCAGTCTTCTGTTTGTTCAGTCTACCATGTTTCATCAGAACCTGCGCAGTTGTTTTCCAGTTATACTCTTTGTCATATACTTATTTATTTTTAACAAAGGGGATATGTGAGCATCAAAGAATAAGCATCTATCAGAAGAAGCAGCTTTTGGAATCAGGGCTTTGGCAGATCTTTCCAGCTCCATCACTCACGACATCTCCACACGTATACTGTCATTCAGTCACACCAACCGACCTGTAGTTTGCTGTTCTGATACAATTTTCTAAAGACAGTTGTTGATTATGTTCTCTGGATTTGGAACTCCTTTTATCTAGGGTAAACCTAGATAAAAATCTCTCACTCTTTTAAATTTGTTTCAAGTGCCCTTTATTCTGGAAGCATTTCCCTGTCCAACCCCAGGGTGTGATTTATACACTCTGTCTTTATCCTTCATCTAAATGCCTCTGCTGGGCTCTTACAATGTCTTTGCCTTCTTGATTATAAGAATTATCAGTGTATCATAATACTGATTTTCTTGCCTACTCTATAAACTAGACTGAGCTCTTTGAGAACAGGGTCTGTGTTTATTCCTACTGTATCCTCCTTACCTGTACTACAAAGTAGCGCTCAATACCCATTTGTTGAATTAATGATGACATGATACCCTACTCATAGAAGTGATCTGTTTTCCTTCCTTTAGGAAGTTTGTCTTACCAGGGGTGCTTTTCTCATAGTTGCCACCACTCTGTGGACTCAAGTGATCAGGAAACAATTTGCAGAGAATACACGTATACGTGAAACAGGCAGTTACGGCAGGTCAAGCGCGTGTTTCTGATTGCGGCACTGGGCAGCTTGATGAACCTTGCAAGCACCCTTTAGAAATTCTCAAGTCTACATACTGCAGGTGAAATACATTTGATGTTGAAGCAAGTGGCTAATTATTGAGAATTGGTTGATTATTAACTCAGTAGCCTCTTGTTCAATCTGTTATGCATATGGAAAACACAGCTAAAAATATCATGAATGCTCTGAAAAAGCCAGTCCAAAAAAAAAAAGCAGTTAGCTTGAACAGCTGGAAGCATATTTTGCCAGGATATGTATTTACTAATATTTGAGTAACACTGGTTCACAATTTTTACTTAGGGTACTAACATCACTCAAATCCCCAGAGGAGGAAAATGTCTTTATGCTAGGTATTTCTCTAAGCATTCCCCCTTTTTCCTCTTCTTCCTCCCCACAACTTCAATCACATAGTCAGAAATCTATGATACATAATTTCAAAGACCCAAGAGGGAAAATAGAGAGGCAGAATAGTAACTCATGTAAAGCACAGGGTCTGGGCGTGGGTTGCCTCAGTTTGAGTCCCATCTTCAATAGTACTAAGTGTATGACCATGGAGAAGGTCATACACTTAGTACCCTTATGTACCTCATTTGTAAAACAGGGTTACAAAGATTGATCTTAGTGTTGGTGTAGGATTAAATGAGATAATACTTACAAATCTCTTAGGGAAATGCTTAGCATATCATAATCAGTCAATTATTGCTATTATTCCCATACAGTCTTTTTTTAAAAAATACTTATTTTTGGCTGTGTTGGGTCTTCATTGCTGCGTGTGGGCCTCCTTTAGTTGCGGCGAGCGGGGGCTACTCTTTGTTGCGGTGCTCAGTCTTCTCATTGTGATGGCTTCTCTTGCTGTGGAGCATGGGCTCTAGGTGTGTGGGCTTCAGTAGTTGTGGCACGTGTGCTCAGTAGTTGTGGTGCACTGGCTTAGTTGCTCCACGACATGTGGGATCTTCCCGGACCAGGGCTCAGACCCGTGTCCCCTGTATTGGCAGGTGGATTCTTAACCACTGTGCCACCAGGGGAGTCCCCCATGTAGTCTTGAGGCTATATATCAGTATTGATCCTTTTTCGAGGTGTGGTGCTAAATTTCTATTTTTCCCCATAATTTTTTATGTTAATGGTGTGATGTATATTCATACCAGTAACATAAAGAATTAGTGCCAAGATCCCCCATGTGTGCTTTGACTTAATGCTTCTTAGTATTTGTAATCTCTACCTGCATTCTAGGCTCCAACTTTTAGCTCTCATTGAAGAAAGGGAGTGTTTATGGCCAAGGAACAAGTGTGCCCTTTGGTCAATATCCTGTTTAATTCCTATATCACATGCGTTTTTTTTTTTTTTTTTTTTTTTTTTTGCGGTACACGGGCCTCTCACTGTTGTGGCCTCTCCCGTTGCGGAGCACAGGCTCCAGACGCGCAGGCTCAGTGGCCATGGCTCACGGGCACAGCCGCTCCGCTGCATGTGGGATCTTCCCGGACCAGGGCAGAAACCCGTGTCCCCTGCATTGGCAGGCGGACTCTCAACCACTGCGCCACCAGGGAAGCCCCCACATGCGTTTTTTTTCTAAGGGTGAACTCTCTAGAATTGAACTTACAGAAATCTCAAACAGAAAAGGGGAGTTTATTAGGTTTGTCAACCCACAGGAGTTATTGATTAAATATCTGAAGTAGTAGCTGTGTTGTAAACTCTAATACAAAATATCAAAATGGGTTCCTACAATCCCACACATACTCTCCGTATGTGGTATGAGATGTCATGGACTCGAGCTGATACAGTGTTTCATATGTGAATAGAGGCTGCTCAGAGGCTTGAGAATAATTTGTTAATTAGTACAACTCCATCTCCACTTTACTTATAGTACACTTTGCTCAGTAATATTGCCTTTCATATACTGTATGAAAGCAAATTTGAACGCTGTCTTGTTGAATTATGACAAAGTACAAATTAGTGTGTGTGTGTGTATATTTACCTATATATATATTTCTGCATATGCCAACTATACTTGTTAAAAAGTGACAACATGTGGAGCCTTGGTTTATAGATGAAAACACTAAACTGCTATTAATTTTTAAAATTATACTATACAAAAAATAAGCCACTAAAATTAGTATTCCAGGGCTTCCCTGGTGGCGCAGTGGTTGAGAGTCCGCCTGCCGATGCAGGGGACACGGGTTCGTGCCCTGGTCCGGGAAGATCCCACATGCCGCGGAGCGGCTGGGCCCGTGAGCCATGGCCGCTGGGCCTGCGCGTCCAGAGCCTGTGCTCCGCAACGGGAGAGGCCACAACAGTGAGAGGCCCGCGTACCGCAAAAAAAAAAAAAAAATTAGTATTCCAGAAGGAACCAATAGATGTCAGATAGGTCGGTAGGATCTGTAATAATGGATGGACTCACTGAACAAACTTTAACAGGATAAGTCAATCAAGTAAGCGTAATGTGACTTCCCTATGAGAACTTTTTTCTGAATAAAATGACCAGGTTTATTAAGAAGTAAAAGGAGGAGTTTAAGTACTTCACCAAGACTTTCAAAAACTCTTTGAGAAAATATCTTCAAACATAACTATCAAATTAGTCACTGTGAACTTGGAAAAATGTTTTATAATGTAGAGGTGTAGAGACAGAAGATAAATAGTAGGGAGATACAGATACTTCTTGAGGTGAAGAGAATTCATAGTGTTGGGTGCTAGGGTTTGGAGGAAGGGAGTGAAAGGGTGTGCTACCCAGGAGCAAAGAAATGTAGTTTGCTTCCAACAGCTGACTCGGTAGCTGTTGAGCTGTGTTTCGACTGTTGGAGAAGCAGAACAGCAGGCTGCCGAGAGCGCCAGCAGCTATCCACACGTCGTCTGTATTCTTGAGGGGTGGGAAGTGGCTGTTTCAGGGGTACTGCTCTGTGATTATCAGGGAGGCTTGGCGTCAGATGTCCCTTGCGAGGCGCCCTCCACAGTCAGCAGCCATTGGAAGTGTGCCAGTGCTGCAAACAATAAAATTCACCTTAGCTTAACTACGCAGGAAAGAAACTTATTAAAATATATTTGACGCATCAAAGAATCTGCATTATACTTAGGGTGTCTGGCTTAGTCACTGCACATCCAGAAACGATACCTAGACCAGACCTCGGTGGCTACTCCAGCAGAGACACCAAGGCTGTCTCCACCTCGTGTGGGCGTCGTATTTTGTTTTGGACATTGTAACTTCCAGTGATGATACTGGTCTGGGCCCCAGAAGCTCTGGGCTTTCTGACCTGAAAAGATGGATGCTTCTGCTGCCACACTTACTGAAAGATGGGTGACATCTGCATCTCTTTTCTCATGTCACCAACTTCCCAGACTAAAGTCCTGTGTGGGTGCATTGCATACCTTTACCCTGCTGCAAGTAAGTTGGAGTTCTGGCTTCTATGTTGAAGAGACAGGGCTCAGTACGTGTGAGACTGTTCAGTCAAAAGTATAGTGTTCAAAGGATGCTGAATTGCCACAGACATGACAAGTATTCACCACACCCCCAAAAGTGGTACTTAGATGGCATAGGATCTTAGAGGGGTGTTACCAGCTTTGTATACCGATCACTTAATTAATGCTGTTTGTATTAATAATACAGTATTAATAAAATGCTGTAGTATGAATACCTGTTCTGTATTTTAGGTTATGTCAGGAGTCCTGTGAGTGGAAAAAGCATATATAAAGGCTAGAAAAATGGAGTATTCACTCGATCCTTAAATCCCAATATATTAGAATGAAAGAATAGTTCGAAGCTCATTAAAACATGAGTATGAACACATAGTGTATAGTAATGAGCCTGCTATCCTTATTTAGATAAACTTGACAGTTCTCTCCTTTACTTTTCATTGAACCATGTATATCATGTTACCATAGCAAATAGAATAGTTTATTCCATTTTTTTCCTCACATATCTGTCTCGAGTCTGTTTTGTAAAGGGTCTTGTACTGGCACACGGTAAGAAATGAAAATGTTTGAATGAAATAATAGTATCAGAGTGCAAACAGGGATGTCTGGGGTATGTCATAACTTTTCTGAGATAGATATCTTAAGCATCAGCAATGTTTTTCCCATAGGTACATTTTGGCATCATAGTCATTGAGAATATAGACGAGGCAGTGATGTGGCCATGGATAGGAGCAAAGCAAAGTACGGGCAGCTACCCAGTATGATGGTTAGGATTTAGGTCAAGGAGAGGTTGGCACATCTAGATCAGCCAAGAGGAAGACTCATTTCTTGGTTTTGTTTTGCCTTTGATTGGATGACTGGTGAAATAGTTATTTACATAAGGTAGGGTAAAGTTGACATGATCACCTCAATCTTCTTTTCTAGATAATTTTATTTATGCTCTTTCTAAGAATGCAGTTAAACACTTTATATACAACATTTTCAAATTTGAAGTAAAAGGGTTTTGATGTGACTTAGTATGTTACACATTCAATGAGTAGATACAAAAACACATGAACGACCTATTAAAATATTTGTAGGAAATGACTGGTGTTGGTTTTAATTTAATATATTGAGATATTAAAGACATTTTTGTTTTTTTAAATAAATAAATAAATTTTATTTTTGGCTGCATTGGGTCTTTGTTACTGCATGTGGGCTTTCTCTAGTTGTGGCGAGTGGGGGCTACTCTTTGTTACGGTGTGTGGGCTTCTCATTGCGGTGGCTTCTCTTGTTGCGGAGCATGGGCTCTAGGTGTGTGGACCTCAGCAGTTGTGGCATGTGGGCTCAGTAGTTGTGGCACATGGACTTAGTTGCTCCGTGGCACGTGGGATCTTCCCGGACCAGGGATCGAACCCGTGTCGCCTGCATTGGCTGGCGGATTCTTAACCACTGTGCCTCCAGGGAAGTCCCAAGGCATTCTTTTTGAATAAAAGGAGACATTGTGCTTCTAACTGAGCCTTTGTTCAACCAATGAAATTAGGGCATTATAGGATAGATTATTACAGTTTTATTAAAAATACTTGTTACCTAAATGCATGTTATAAGGAGCCATCTCTTGCTAGAGATTTCACAGATCTCAAACAGAATTGTATTTATATTTAATTTTATATAGTGGATTATGATTTATCACAGGGTCAATTCCTAAAAGATGCTACCTGCTTTTAAGACCACAGTTGAAGTTACTGCTTAATGTTTTATGAGGTCTTTCATATAAGGACTCAAATGAAGCTAAATTCCTGTTTGACTACAGTGCCAGGGGAGAAAAACCCCTGAATAATGTGTTTTCTATAGATAGAAAAAGGAACCTGCTACTCCATTTTTGCCTTAACTTCCAGAAAATTAAGAGCCAGAAGAATTGCCTAAGTGCTAATCCCTGTTTAAGTGTGCTTGAAAACACTAATTTTATAACTGGAAATTTGTACCTCTTAATCTCCCTCACCTATTTCATTCATTTCTCCCACTGCCCCCCACTCTGGCAACCACCAGTTTGTTCTCTGTATCTATGAGTCTATTTCTGTTTGTTCATTTGTTTTGTTTTTTAGATTCCACATGTAAGTGAAATCATATGGTATTTGTCTTTCTCTGACTTATTTCACTTAATATAATACCCTTTTGATCCATCTATGTTGTTGCAAATGGCAAGATTTCATTCTTTCTATGGCTGAATAATATTCCATTGTATATAATATACTACATCCTCTTTATCCATTTGTCTGTCAATGGACACTTAGGTTGCTTCCATATCTTAGCTATTGTAAATAATGTTGCAGTGAACATGAGAATGCATATATATTTTCAAATTAGTGTTTTTGTTTTCCTTGGAAAATATCCAGAAGTGGAATTGCTGGATCCTATGATAGTTCTATTTTTAACTTTTTGAGGAACCTCCATACTGTTTTCCATAGTGGCTGCACCAATTTACATTCCCACCAACAGTGCACTGCGGTTCCCTTTTCACCATATTCTCACCAGCACTTGTTGTCTGTTGTCTTTTTGATGATAGCCATTCCAACAGGTGTGAGGTGATACTTCATCGTGGTTTTGGTTTGCTTTTCCCTGATGATGCTGAGCGTCTTTTCATATGTCTCTTGGCCGTCTATATGTTTTCTTTGGAAAAATGTCTCTTCAGCTCCTCTGCCCATTTTTTAATCAGGTTGATTTTGTTGTTGTTGAGTTGTATGAGTTTTTTGTATAGTTTGGATATTAACCTCTTATCAGATATATTGTTTGCAAATATCTTCTCCGGTATAGGAGTCTGCCTTTTCGTTTTGTTGCTAGTTTCCTTTGTCGTGCAAAAGCTTTTTAGTTTGATGTTGTCCCGTTTGTTTATTTTTACTTCTATTTCCCTTGGCTCAGGAGCCAGATTTAAAAAAATGTTGCTAAGACCAGTGTCAGAGAGTACACTGCCTATGTTTTCTTCTAGGAGTTTTATGGCTTCAGGTCTTATGTTTAAGTCTTTAATCCATTTTGAGTTAATTTTTGTATATGGTGTGAGAAAGTAATCCAGTTTCATTATTTTGCATGTAGCTGTCCAGTTTTCCCAACACCATTTATTGAAGAGGCTGTCTTTTCTCCATTGTTTATTCTTGCTTCCTTTGTAGTGGATTAATTGACCATATACACTTGGGTTCATTTCTGGGCTCTGTTCTGTTCCATTCTTCTATATGTCTGTTTTTGTGCCAGTTTTGGTGACTAGCTTTGTAGATTCTTTTGGCTCTTCAGGGTCTTTTGTGTCTTCATACAAATTTTAGAATTATTTGTTCCAGTTCTGTGAAAAATGCCATTGGTATTTTAATAGGGATTGTATTAAACCTGTAGATTGTCTTGGGTAATTATGGTCATTTTAACAATATTAATTTTTCAGTCCATGGACACAGTGTATCTTTCCATTTGCTTGCATCTTCAATTTCTTTCATCAGTGTCTTACAGTTTTCCAAGTACAGGTCTTTTACCTCCATAGTTAGATTTATTCCTCGGTATTTTTTTCTTTTTGATGCCATTGTAAATGGGATTATTTTACTGATTTCTCTGAGAGTTCATTATTAGTGTATAGAAAGGCAACAGATTTCTGTATATTAATCTTGTATCCTGCAACTTTACTGAATTCATTCTAATAGTTTTCTGGTGGAATTTTTAGTATTTTTTAAATATAGTATCATGTCATCTGCAAACAGTGACAGTTTTACTTCTTCCTTTCTCATTTGGATTCCTTTTATTTCTTTTTCTTGTCTGATTGTTGTGGCTAGGACTTTCAATATTATGTTGAGTAACAGTGGTGAGAGTCGGTAATCTTGTCTTGTTCCTGATCTTAGAAGAAACGTTCTCAATGTTGAATGTGATGTTGGCTGTATGTTTGTCACATGTGGCCTTTCTTAGGTTATGTCCCTTCTATACCCACTTTGTTGAGTATTTTTGTCATAAATGGATGTAGTGTCTTTTTATATTTGTGTCAGTGTCTATATATTTGCTAAATATGCTTATTCTCAAATATTGCCTTAATTAGGATCATACCTAATAAATACTTTTTATATCAAAATGTATCAAAAGCATATATCAATACATCAAAATATGCTAAACCATTTTTCCAACTCATAAGCTATTTTTCTCAAATATGATTTTTCTTTGCTCCATAGTATTCCATTATAATGAGAGAAATTCATTTTATTTTTTTTAGAAGATACATTTTTTTAAAATTTTATTTTATTGGAGTATAGTTGATTTACAGTGTTGTGTTAGTTTCAGGTGTACAGCAAAGTGATTCAGTTATACATATATTCATTCTTTTTTGGATTCTATTCTCATATAGGTTATCACAGAATATTGGGTAGAGTTCCCTGTGCTATACAGTAGGTCCTTGTTTGTTATCTACCTCGTATACAGTAGTGTGTATGTGTTCATCCCAAGTCCCTGATTTATCCCTCCCCGTTTCCCCTTTGGTAATCATATGTTTGTGAGAAATTCATTTTAATTTTAACAATTCAGTATAGGTAGACATTTATGATCTATTATTTACCTGTTGTAATTAACTTTGAGATCAACAGTCTTATAAATAATTTAGTGTTCATTCTAGAAATTGGATTAGTGGATGAAAGGGTATGGATATTTGTATATTTTAAAGGATATATCTGTATCATCTATATTTTTATCTGCATCTAAATGCTGTATCACTTTACTATCCTGCTGGCTGCTTATGTGGGTAGTGTGGTTTCCTCACACTCTCAATAATTAAATTCTCAGCTAGACTGGTGAATTACAGAAATTCTTTGACTTTTAATTTATTGGCCACAGATGCTTCTGTTTTTACCACTTTGATGAATGATTTCACGTTTCTGAAACGCTAATTTCTGGACTCCAGGTTAGAAGCAAGTTCTAGCCTTGACTCTGCTACTAGCTATGTAGCTAGTATGCTACTATAGGAACCTGATAAAATGTAACCTTCGGTCCTCTGTTTTTTTATCTAGATAATCTCAAATATATTTTGGTACTGATATCATTTTGATAAATTCAAAAAGCAAATGTGATTGTGTGACTCCATTGTTTTCACTTGCTGGTGGCATCCCTTGATCTAGAGGGAAATGTCATTTCTTGCTCCGTGGGGCGGGGCCAACTATTTGGCTGATGGATGAATTTCACCTATGAATTTCATCAACAGAGAATGTAGTATAGTTCTAGCAGATCACCAGTATGCTTCATTGTACTGAAGCACAGTGAAGCCCACCCAGTGTGCTTCATTGGGTTATGTCAACCTATGGTTTATGGTTTAGTGTTTACTAGTATATTACAAGCTCTCCTGGATTTCCAGTCTTATGGTAAACATGATTCAGGTGGAGAAACCCAGTAGGTATTTTCCAATTGTGAAAAATTGAATGACGGATCTCAAGTGATTTGTAAAATGGTCTGCCTGTCTCAGAGGGTGACTTGAAAAACAAGTGAAATAATCGATGGGAAAATATTTTATTATGGAGTGTAATACAAATATAAATTACTCTTGGTCAGAACGTTGTCATTGTAGTTGCTCTGTGGTGGTTTTCAGCGTTGAGTAAGTATGAAGAGTGGTGTGTTCTACATGAACTAATTTCCTCCGAGTTGTCTGCTGTCATGAACTTGGTGTAAACTCATGACTGGGTTCCTGCACGCTTGTGGATATGGTTTCGGAGGTCTGTCATTATTACTTTGGCAAGGCTGGTGGAGACACACAAACTGACCTTAAGTCATTCTCAGAGAGTATGTGAGCTGCAGGCAACTGCATCCTTACATCCTGGTGCCAGTGATGAGAAAGTTGTGAAAATATGTCACTAATACTAAACAAAATGTCACTTTGATCATGAGAGAGTTTTAATTCAAAATGCAGACTGTGAGTGATGTGTAGTGTGGCTTTACTCACACTCATTCACATTCATAGACAGAGGAAACAACAAATTGATACCATCTTTCAACAAAAGAACAGTAAATATATTGTTTTTTTTCCTATGTAGATTTTGTCTATCTCTATGTCTAAATTCATTTAAAGTATATACTAGTTACTCGATTTAATATTTTAATAATTGGCATTTCCAAACAACCTCACAGCATGGCATCATGAGAAAATAAAAGATCTTTAGTGTCAAGAATCAGTGAATTGTTATGGGATTATATTTACAACATAGGTAAGGCAGAAAATGAACAGGAAGCCAAGGACCCTTAAGGGCTGTGCTTGTCTATCACTTGGCTTCTTGGTGATACTGAATATCACCTACTTAGAATAGTTATTTTCTTCTAGTTCATTGTTTTCTGCATAGGAAGTTTCATGTACTTCTTTGAATAAAAAGTATTCCAATTGCCGTATACACCTCCTTAGGTGATTTTAGGATTGTGCTAATCAGTTATCCAGTATTTCAGGCAATAGAATACACTTTCCTGGCATCATCTCAGGCTTAGTGCCAAGTCATTGGTTGGATCATTTTGTTTTTATGTGAAATAGTCTCTGAGCAGCTCCGTTGCTCTAGGGGGTCCGTTTAAAAGAAAATCTTTCCTGAAGGAGATTTTGGGAGGGATTAAGAAGAATGAGTATACTTGGTGGGCTAGATGTTACCATCACAGCACCTCATAAAGGACATAAGTGTTTCAGCCTGGCCTCCATCTGCCCACTGACGTCAATGTGGAGGCGTGAAGTGATGGTTATATCTGCTGTATGACTTTTCAACTTAACTGTGTGCTTTCTTTCGTTCTTTTTTTGGGGGGCTGCGTTGGGTCATTGTTGCTGCGCACGGGCGTTCTCTAGTTGAGGTGAGCGGGGGCTACTCTTTGTTGTGGTGCGCAGGCTTCTCATTGCAGTGGCTTCTCTTGTTGCGGAGTACAGGCTCTAGATGCGCGGGCTTCAGTAGTTGTGGCACACAGGCTCAGTAGTTGCGGCATGTGGGCTCAGTAGTTGTGGCACACGGGCTTAGTTGCTCCGTGGCATGTGGGATCTTCCCGGACCAGGGATTGAACCCTTGCCCCCTGCAGTGGCAGGCGGATTCTTAACCACTGCACCACCAGGGAAGCCCTGATGCTTGCTTTCGTAATTGAATTCTGTTAACAGAGCTACCCCTTGGTTTGCTGCTGTGAAACTGAGGAAACTTCTGACAATTTTGACACTATTTCCCACTGTTATAAACACTCCAAATATTCTAGCTTTTTAGAAGGTTTTAAAAGGAAGACATTGTCTGCTTATTCTTACACCTGATAGGTTTACAGTTTTTTGATATGGTAAATATTGTAGGGTATAATTAAAATAAGTACTTATTTAATTCAGAGAGTAATAATTCGGTATGTTCATATGGCTGGTATATTTTGGACATTAAGACACATGATTTTCCTGTTTAGGCTCTGTACATCAAGTTATTGAAGAGCTCAGAGTCTTCATAAGGCAGGGTATAGACTCACGTTTTAGAAGCTATTTGCAGAGTTAATTTTATTGACTAGGAAGACACTTTTAGACAGCTTAGGCCAGCAGATGGCACTCTTACCTTTGCGCTTTTATAAAGAGATGTTTGGACTCGTGGTGACTTTTCTCAGCTAGATCTCAGAAACTGCTGAGGATTGCATTTCCCTATTTTTATTTGAACACAGTTTTATAACAAAGCAATAAAGATATTTTTACTGTTATAGAGAAAAGCAGATGAATGGACAGAACCATTTCTGTAGATAGGCTGTCCAGTTATTAGCGCACGAAATAGTTGAGATCCATATGGATGAAAAATGCGCTTCCTGCAAATGCAAATTCTATATTGTATCAGTGTCTTTTCTTCCTTTATTTATAGCTCAGAATCTTAATCTGATAAATCCAGCTGGGTGGACAATAGAATGAGAACAATGCCCCTCTTTTCCTTTCTTTTTGGGATTTCATAATATCTTGGAATCAAAATTTTAGTGCTTCAGGCAACATTATAGGGATCATCTAGTTGAACATAGAAACTTTTAGGTAAGGAACTCATGGCCCGCAGAGGTTAAACAATTTGTCCAGTCTGAAGGTAGAAACACCCACTTTCAATTAAAAACAGAAAATGGGCCTCTTCAGAGCAAAGCTGGCACAATTGCCTAATACTCTATCATCTCATATTTCTCTTGCTGTTCTCTGGTGGCATAGAAGGCAGGAAGCTTTAGGCACTTAACTTATTGGTGGAGATTGATTCATTCACCACGCTTCGTCTGCCTCTGCTTTGCTTCATAAAATTTCTGCACAAAGCAGTTAAGATTCCCGAAGTGCATCTCAGATATAGTTAAGTGTACACATGAGACCAAAAGGTATGTGAGGAACAGCATTTTTTCCACGGTAATTACTAAGTTAAAGAGGGCTACCTGCATCCTTAATCAAATTTAACCAGAGGGGGCATCCCAAGACTTAGGGTAACTTACTTGCTACAGATATTGTCAAAACCCTGAGCCGGCTCAGTAAGCTTAACTTCAGGAGTAGTTAGTTCCTTTGCAGTAGAGATATTTGTGGAGCCAGGGAACATTCATAGGAGTATGGGATTAACAGGGTAAGGTTTCCAGTTAGCCTAAGGCAAGGGAGGATTGTAGAAAGCCCTTCCTGCTACAGTAAAGCTATGTCGGGATTTTCAGTATGTCACCGAGATGCAAAAAGCATCTCACTTTATTGTTCTGAATCAACTTAAATATGGATGGATCCGCTTGGCTAGCAGGACATCCAAACTCAAGTTGTTTTTTTCAGAATACCTCCCCTTACCCACACCCTGCCCCATCTCACTCAGAACAGCAGAAGAGCTGAGGGGGCTGAACAGAACCAGAAAAATTGGACAAGGGGGCCTCTGTTCTCTGTCCTGGTTGAGGTGTTTGCTGTTTAAGCTTGTGTGGCCCATTTGAAGGTGGTTCCCCATTACCGTTCACTGCCTCCATGGGGCAAGGGACTTGGGCCCCCGAGCTGTGCAGCGTTCAGCATCCTGACGGTCACACAGAAGCTCTGCTGCTTGTGCTCCCAGCCTCCCACCTCCACTCGAGGTCATCACCCCCAGCTTCCAGTCCCTGCAGATCCATTTCTCTCCAGGGTCTGTTGGGGCAAAAACCTCCATGCCTTCTACCTCTGAGACCGTGAGTTTAATCCACCCCAATGGTTCTGAAATCAGAACTGGTTCCTTTTCTCCCAGGAAATTCAGATTACAACGACATGTCTAGGAGAACAGAAGACAGTGATTTTTTAGCAAGGAAGAGAAGACAAATTTTAGTTTCTCAACAATATGGCCTGTTTCACGAGGCTACACTTTATTCTAGACGAACGTTTTTAGGATGGGTAATGTTACCCGAGGAGGTGAAAGGAAAATCCAGATTCACAGAGGCCGCTGCTTCTGGTTGATTTTCTAACTTAAGTCCCTGAGCACTTGCTGGGTGAAAAATAGGTTGAGTTTAAGTGGGACAGCTGTTAGAGTATTAAGATTGAAGTGTGCAGGGGAGAAAGATAAGTTGTTTTTCCCAGAGGATTGGGCCTCATCTACCACGCAGCTGAAAAGGATTCTTGCTGCTCAATGTTCTGTGGCTCAGTGTGATTTCTTATCTTCTCAGAAAACTCTTTGCTTCCTATTAAATGGAATTCACACTTACCGCTTATTTTCTCCTTAGCGGTCCTGGAGAATTCCCTGGGCTAATTCATGCTAAGTGCTTTATCTTAGTCAATAATAATACTAATAAGGGCTATTATGACATCATCTAGACAAGTGAAACTAATAACTCTCCCCTTCCTTTTTTTCTTTTGGCTGTTCTTGATGTATCTCCTAGTCTAGGATCTGGGATAAACTACTAGAAAACTTTCCAGTCAGGCGGAGGAAAAAATCATTTCTGTTACGCTCCCCTACCTCCTCAAATGTTGGTGTAACAGCTGAATTTGGGGGGTGTGCTTCATCTTCCACGTCAGTTCAGGTGTCTCAGAGTGGATTCATGCCAGTTTGTGCGTATCTCTTCTCAACGTAGCGTTGGGAACATCATGGTGGTAGCTGCAAGTCAGCCACCGCGGGAGTGTTTACAAGTGACAGCTTATTCTTAAACACTTAGCACATCACAGCCTAAACATCACAGTCAAATTGGTTTACTAAATAATTTATTTCAAAAAATGGCCGAAAAGACCTAGTCTTTTTTTTTTTTTCCAATCTCATATGAAAAGAGTGTCTATAGAGAGAGTTTGGGTGATTCATAATGGGAGGGACTATTCATTGCCTCCCCTTCAGAATATATTGATAATAGTAACTTTAAAATGCCAACACTATGTTTGTTTAATAAAGGTTAATTCCCTGTGTGCCATTGTCGCATGTTTTACATTTTCTAAAAAGAGAAATCTTTTGAATTGATGCTGAAAAAAAGTATGTGGAGCGATAATAAAGGAGTACCATTCATTTCTACTGCAGGTGACCGCTATTGTTAGGAAGAGCTATTTGTACTGTAGTCTTCATTGGGTTTTTTTCCCTCTAGCTTCTTTTTCCCAAGCTCTGTCAGATCTGTCCTGCTAAACCTAAATTACTTTGACAATTATCACAGAGTCTAAGGAATATTGTGCTAAGAAGCCTCAGGAGATGTAAGTGGATTAAATGGGATAATGAATTAATGGCTGCAAAGTATTGTGCTACTGAAAAAAAAAATCCCTCTCTTTTCCCAGACACCTCCATCTCCATAAACAAAATTCTGTGCTTGACTCAATGTTTATCACCATCAAGTGTGTCTTTATTTTCATTAGAACCATGGTGTGAAGGGCAAAGAAATGGTTTTCTGTATATTGTTATTATATTGCATAGCAGGATTGCTGAACGGTTGAGGATTCTGTTAAGTCTCCAGGAAGCTCAGGTATCAAATATTATCATTCGAAAAAGAGAGAAAAAAAAGGCCTCCATGGGAAATTAAGGCAAGTGGTGGGAGGCCTTTCCTAGGATGTGGAACCTTGCGTCATTGCTAATGCCATGGTCTCTGTAGTTACTGTTCATACTTGAAATACTGTCAGCTACACAGCCACGGACTTACGAAGCAATGCCTCCAAGACCCTCAAGAAGTCATCTATACAGGTTTCTAACTTTAGGAACATCTCATGTTGGCTTTTTAAAAATATCTTAGGATCTGGTGTGAACCCTGAGCCTCAATTCAGAGGGGCAGGTGAACCACATGTGCGTTCCCCAGATATGCACCTCTACCCAGGTGGCTGGATCCCCTCCTCCATCCCTCCAGGGAAGAGATGGCCTGCTATAGAGGCTGGCTAGAGTACCAGAACTTATCATAACATTTGTACTTTATAGTCTTCTCTTCTTATGTTTTCTAGCTCTGAAATGGTTATCCAGAAGTTACTCTCCCTGCCCCTCCCACCCCGCATTTCTTATATCTTATTAGGCGTGAGGGTTAGAGACACATGAATGACTGGGTTTTCCTGTGAGCCTAAGCATGCCAGATCTTAAAAGTTCATGAACTTGAGTATATACTTCTAAAGTCAATGTAAAAAAAAATAAATAAAGTCAATGTAACCCTCATACTTAACCTTATTAACCCAACCCAGTCTAAAAAAAATGTTCAGAATTTCTGATACACTATAAGAACAGTGCTCTGAATTTCTGACACGGGGCCATTTATAAATTAAGATACTCAGGTTCCATCATTATATTTCCATGTATTGGAGTTTATGAAAGTAGTTATTTAACAGACATTTCTTGAGACCAAAAATCTGTATATGGAACAAATCAAGAATTTAAAATAATAAAGCAAACCATAAATAATAATACTTAACATTTGCTGTCCACTTTTCCTGTGCCAGGAACTGTGACAAGGGCTTTCAAGGGACTGTTCGTTTCTGAGAAAATCTCAGATCACATAGCCCGTAATTTTTAGAGCCAGGATATGAACACAGCTGGTCTGCGTCTGGGTTTAACCCCCTGCAGTACAGCTATCACACTGTACGCAATAATGTAAATGGGAACCAAGGGGACAGCTGCAGAGGGATTGAGCAAGGAAGATTTCTTGAAAGATGTAAATTTGGAGCCAGTTTTTGGCATATGTTCCTGTGGTCTAATGCCATTGGGTATATTAACAACTCAAGTACATAGATTTACAATTTGAAAATCATTTAAAATTTTGAAAGGAGTAAATGCCACACGTACTAACAAATTTACAGGGACAAAATACCTTCCTACCATCACCTTCCCAAGTTTTGGTCCACAAATTCCTCTTTTGCAGTTGATCAACAGAATGCTTTCATGAACTTAGCCCTAATCTTGGTGTCTGGCTTATCATAGGTTTTTATAGATGGTTGAATGAATTCTGATGAAACATTCTCATTTTTGTCTTCAATTCTTTCTCTTGTTTTTAAATCCACACTATTTTTATTAACGAAACTTTCTCATTCCGAACTGCCTCCACCTCTCCCCTTGCAAAGAGGAAAAATATATAATATAGAGCTCTTAACGAGAATGAGAAGGGTGGGAGGAATTACAACCTTTCTGAGACTTGTGGTGAATGCAATCCTAAGACAGGAGATGGAAGTCTCTGGAAAGATAAAAAGTTCAATTTGGGCAGAACGGCTTCTTGAGCCTCATGTGTGTTGAAGTGGTGTGCATTGGAAAGTTATTCTGTCAGTGGCTGCCAGCTAGATTCTGTTGATGATTTGACTCTGAACGTATTCAAAGGAGTGCCTGTAGAAGTGGTCAGGAATTACCTAATTGCTGCTTTAGACCGGAGAAATACACTTCTTTTTGGATGACACTCATGCTTTTCCCAAAGGGACATTGTCACATAATGTTTGCACAAGTGCTTCCTATTTGTAACTTTGCCAGAACTGCGTTCTGTGTGATTTTTGCTTACATATCCAAGACTCCTTGAGTTGCCAACATTCAGACATCACTAATGACCTCATTAATACCATTTTGATAAAACATTTACATCACTGCTGCTCTTATATCTTGTTCTTGACGCATATCAGAATGTCTGTGCTATATTTCCCCACATCCTTCATTTACCACATATTTGTTTCATGTGTTTTTTGAGCTGTTAGTAAGTGTTCTGTACTTTTAATTCCCTTTTGGCCAGAACCCAAATGTTTGGTTCGCCAGGTCATGAGCCTTGCACGTTGGCAAGAAAAATTCTGCTAAAGGCACGATAGATAATGAGTAGTATTGCCCATTCAGAGATCTCATGTGGTTCATCTCCCTGCCTCGCTGTTACTTTGAAAAGAGTTCCTTTTCTTCTCTGTGCAGGACAGCCGGTTGACCTTGAAGGGTATCTGCAATTGCTGTTCTTTCTTGTACCATTTCTAGCTAATTTCACTTCCAGGGTGGTTCTCTTCCATGGGTCCTGAGTTGTCTATTCTCTGGAATTGGTTACTTTCCTAATAGAAATGCTTTTTGCCTGGGTTTACTGTCACTTCATGGTCCCCTGGTCCTGATATTGACTTTATTTGTTCAGATTCCTGAATGACAGCTTTATATTGACCTCTGCACTCCTTAACTTTGGTCTTCCTGAACTTCCTGTTTTATGCTGGCATAGTTCATTTATATCTAATCTATCTCGGAAATTCCTATAAGGATATTGGTCTGAGACTAGTAAGAGGGGATTTTTGTCCTTAGTTCTTCACTCGGCTGTTAGCTCTTTTGTTCTCTTTGCCAGGACCCTTCTTTGTTAAGTAGCCAATCCCACCTCCCACCCCAAACAAAAACCCCAAACAAGAACAAAATATTAACTAACTTTCCTTACTGTTGAATGCTTAATATGCAGTTGTACACTTTGAACTTTTAGAGGGGTATATATTATGTAGCTAACAGTAGCTACTACAATATTTACTGCTTGGTTACCTTCTAAACCTCCCCTTCCCCAGTTTTATGGGTGTATCCCAGTTACTCTGAAGTGGTTTCTTATCCCTGGCTTCATATTTGAATCATCTGGGGTGCTTTAAAAATGCCCCAATTGGGGCTTCCCTGGTGGCACAGTGGTTGAGAGTCCACCTGCTGATGCAGGGGACACGGGTTCGTGCCCCTGTCTGGGAAGATCCCACATGCGGCAGAGCGGCTGGGCCCGTGAGCCATGGCCGCTGAGCCTGCGCGTCGGGAGCCTGTGCTCCACAACGGGAGAGGCCACAACAGTGAGAGGCCCGCATACCGCAAAAAAAAAAAAAAAATGCCCCGATCCCCTTCCCTTCCAGACATACTGAATCAGAGTCTCTGGAATGTGGGAACTGTGTGTTTTTATTTTATTTATTTATTTATTTACTTACTTACTTACTTACTTACTGGCTGCCCTGCGTGGCATGTGGGATCTTGGTTCCCCACGCCTCAGAAGTTGGAAGCACGGTGTAGTCTTAACCGCTGGGCCACCAGGGAAGTCCCAGAAGTGGGTTTAAAAGTACTTCCTGGGTGATTCTAAGTGCAGTTGTAATGGAGAACAGTAGTCTCGTCCAATCAGTGTGCTCTGACATTTCCCCTGGTGGCTGTTACTGGTTTACTTTTTAAGGCAAGGATGCACATTCACACTTAAGGACAAAGTGAAGGAGGACAACCCCATCATCTCATGATCAGCCTTAGGATGAAGTTGGTGCGTTGGACTAAATGTGATCTTTTAATGACATCTTCAAGGCGCTGAATCAATTAACCCTGAAACTTGCGGTACCTTTAGACTTGCCCTTGTTTATGTGAGAAAATAAACATCTAAGCCAAGGAAACTCAGATCAAGAGATTAAATGACTCATGGAAGAAACTGAAACCCAGGTCTTACAGGTCAGTGTTCTTTCTGTGTACTCAATGAAGATAGTGCTCAAGAAATTAGTAAGTATAAAAGAAATGAGAAAACGGTGCCTACACCCAAGGAAGTCACAATCTCTTTGAGGGAGATAAAACACAGTTGTTGGGAACCTGGTCAAACAGTCACTGTAACCGACTCTGACAGCATGTTAGAGTTTACAGAGAATTTTGACATCTATCGTCCCTTTTTATCCTCTCAAGAAACTCTTAGGTAGGATAATATTTTACCTACTTCACAACTGAGAAGATCCGAGGCCGGGAGAGGATTTACGGTTTGCCCAAGATGATCCAGTTGGTAACTGTGCTAAGAGCTGAACCCAGATCTTCAGACTCAAAATCCAGGGTCTTTTTTGGCTGCATCTCTACCTGTGAATGGTCTTTATGTTTTGGAATTCCATTATCTCTTCCTTACCTGGATATAGAGACACAGGGATTCAGGAGAGAGTAAAGCTATCCTGTCCCCAGGAGCAACAGTGATTTGGGAAACACAACAATCTAAGCTATATGGGGAGTGGTGGACTTCTGTTCTGATTTCTGGAAGGTAGATGAAGTTCATGGAAATTGTTGAGTTCAGGGGAGGAAAGTTTTGTCTTGGGAGATTAGAGTCTAGGGTTTCTGGGGAGGATTTCATTTGGGTTAAATGGCGCAAGATTACCCATCAGTGGGACCTGGGTTCAATTGTGGGAGCAGGAGGGACACTCCTATTTTATTCCTATATTGTCTGCTCTTGTGCACTTTCGTTACATCCTTTTTTGGATATAACAGTTACATTCTTGATATACATAGAAGTTCCTGTCATCTGTGTTCTGGAACTTTCTACTCTTTTTCCCAGTCCACCAAACTCAAGGTAAACAGATTGCCTCCATGTATAAACTGCTTCTGCAACACATTTTCCCCTAACTTCCCACAGGATGAAAAGAACAGTCTAGCAGTCTTCCCCTGGTATTGCTCATAATTCTGGGAAGATAGTAAACCAATTAAATAGTGCAGCTGTACAAACATTCCAGCTATAATCTATGAAGTTCAGATCGTGACCACAGTTTCATTGTCTTCTTTCCCCATATGGAATTTCATTGTTTCTTTTGATTGCATTTTTAAAACGGGTTTATGTAAGATGGAATGTTTTGTAGCTAGTGAAAGTACATTTAAGCTACACTTGAAATGTTGAACTGAATTTTTTCAGGAGAAAATAGTTTTGGAAGGAAATTTTTTTTAGAATAATAGTTTCGGGGAGTGGAAAAGGCTGAATTTCTGAGTCTATCTTAGACTACGTCCGCATGAGAGTCCCCTTTTCGTTTCTCGGCAGTTATTTAGTGGGACCACCTCTTGGGATGGGTGCCAGCTGAGGAACCTGAGTCACTCTAGAGGCTAAAGGTGTGATCAGTGCAGTGAACATTTATGAGCACTTACTATAAAGCAGAGCCTGCTCGAAGCACTTCACATGAGTTATGCTGTTTAATCTTCAAAATGACCTGATGAGGTGCTTACACTTACCATCCCCATTTTGCAAATAAGGTAACAAAGGCATAGAGTGGTGAGTAAATTGCTCTATCATCTAAGCCAGGCATTTTGACTCCATATCTGTACTTTTAACCACAATGCTCTATGACCTTCAGAAGGAAGCAACCCATTTAATTGGTTTTCCTTTAAGTGACCTCTTTCTTCTTAGATCCCCTAACTAGTCGATCAACTGACTGGTTAAACAGGTGTCACATGACAATGACACAGTTTTCTGTATCTCGTTACCAAAAGGCAGACCAGGAAAAATCATTTCCTGGAAGCAATTAGAAAGAGAAAAGAGTTTTGCAACTCTTTTAAACATGTGGACAAAATTTCCTGTTACACTTTTTTTCCCTTTCACTTCTTGATTGTTGAGACACTTTCACTTTGCATGTAATCAAAAATAGAACCGTCTGTTGAACATTCCGTATCCCATACTTTTGTGCCTCCTCCTAGAAAATGGTTCTTTGAGTCTCAAGGACAAATTCATTTTTTTTTTCCAATTCGTACTTGTAACTGTCTAGGAAGTGACAGATTTCCAAATGGGCTGCTCCAATTGATGGCTCATGGTTCATAGGCTCTGCTGTGTTAGGGAGGTAGCTTTGCTCCTCTTTAGGCAAGTTGTGAATCAGTGGCGGCTAATGATTGAAAGGAGTTCACGTCTAGTTCTTGATATTTCTTTGTATAAATCTAACTTTTCCCAAAGCATATCGTAGATACTTTAGGGATGGAGACACAGAAGATAAATGACTTTTCAAAGGTCATGCATTGGGGGAGCCAGAGCTGGAATGATTGTCTTAACTTAGAACATTTTCAGCTTAATTTCTCTCCCTCTCTTGTATTAAATTGCACTTTGACCATTGTAGATACTAGTCAAGCAAGAAAGTGTGCTTTGAAGTGGTCTGCCTCTTTGAGGGCTGGTCATATATATATATATTTTTGAAAATGTACCAAATGTAAAAGACCTGCTGTGCTCTGAGGACCTGAGGAACTCCTTTTCTGGCTTCTGTCGAACTCTGTTGATCAGTATAACCAGGAATGATAAAGCTTTAAGAAGCTGAGTCACACCAGCAGGATAGACAATAAACAGGGATGCTAATGAGCTAATTTGCCCCTTTGCTAAGCATTGCTCCACTGAGCTATTACTCCTATGTTTCTTGGAGGAAAGCAGCAAGAAACATTCTTGTGAACTCTGGTTGTCGAGGATGCTGCCTGCAACATGGCTCAGTGCCCCATGAGCAAAATCCCATGTGAGAAATCCCACTTAGCCCTAAGAGCTAAGAAGAGTTCTGCTTTCTCTGCTGAACCGTTGCATCTTTATTTCTCTCCTGTTTACAACAGAAAATCAACCATAATTTCCTTTTCCCTTTGACTCCTTTAGAAAAATGAATTACACAGACACTTACGATCTGAATACTTGCTTTACTGCCTCCCTTAAATTTTCCCAGGAGTGATTTATTATTATTGACAGTGTGAATGAAGAAAAATGAAGAGCATTGTTCATCACCCAGTTCTACAAGGGTTAAGTCATAACCCACTGCAGCTGCCCACCAACAGTGCACCCTGAGAGGAATTCAGGATGAAAAACAGGATGAGGCACTCTGTGCTTTGGGTAAACACGGCCTTAGGTAGTTAGACATGTATCTCAGGAAGAATTTCAGGGACCCCAGCTTCTTGCATCTTCCCATACATAAAAAAGCACTAAAATCATTAACTTGAGATATATTTGTGATTAGCATAATCTTTCATCAAGATGTATGCTTGACTGCATGTATTTCCAGGCCAAAAAAATTCATATATAAACTGGCTTCTCCTCTACCCCTTTGGAGCTGTTCTCTCAGAGCTACTGAGAGGCTGTCTCCTGAACTATAGTCCTCAGTAAGTCCCTGAATAAAACTTAAACTCACAGCTCTCATGTTGTGCATTTTTCTTTGTCAACAATAGTTTACTCTTCTACTATATGGGTTTTTGTTGGGTATTGCTTAAAATTCTTTGTAAGATTTAGCATGGGTATAAAATATCTATAAATGGAACTTGTGAGAATAACAACTGGGTGCAAAATGGGTTTTGTCTTTTAGCTAGTTCTTTTTTATAAAAGAAATTCTTTCTTTTGTTTTCTTCTGTTAGGGAGGAAAACCCTTTGCTCTACCCTCTTATGTTTAATGATTGTGGGCGTGCAAATTAAACTGACAGATTAGCAAGAGAAAAGACAGATTTTTATTCACGTATATACAGGAGTGTTCACAGAAAAATGTGACTCACAGAGGCAGTTAGAATTTGGGGCATATATACCATCTTAATGGGGAAAAGATGGGGAGAAGGCCACTTATGAGAAAACAAATGACTTTGGGAAAGAGAAATATGGGCCTTTAGAAGATTAGATGTGAGATAACGATAGTTTTGTGACGTCTGTTTTAGGCAATTTCTTATGCTGGTGCCAGCTTCTTGTCTGCTGTCATAGGAGTTAATCTTCCCTGATAATTTCTCCCGGGGTGGGGTGGGGTGGGGTGGGGGGGGGTGGGGGTGTTTATGACAAGTGAATTCTTTTGAGAGGCTCTGCTTTTAGGCAGTTAAGCAGAGTTCAGAAAAAACAAAAATAAAAACAAAAAACTTTTCACAGTGATATATTCTGAATCCTTTCACTTCCAAAGATCACTGCTGTCAGGAAGGGAAGTTAATCTGGGTAGACCATTTGACGTTGCAAAGTTTGTTTGTGGGTTAGAATGGGCTCCAGTGTTGTATTTCTCCAGGTTTTAGTCAAATCTGATAGTTCAACACACCCTTTCTTGGCTAGTTGTGGTGTCATATCCTCTGATAAAATTTCCAGAGCACAAGGTTGACATTCTGATTTCCCCAAACCCTCCATTTCTCTGCCCCAACTCACCACACAAACCTTCAGGATTATGGTAGTTCCTGACATCTCATCTCCTGGTTTTTCAAATGTAAATGTATTCTCCTTCCTTCCTTCCTTCCAATGACAAATTTGTGCTCATTTTGTGTCAGTCAACACTTCTTTGAATAATAATTAATACTACTTAGCACTTCTCACATTAGGGTAGAACATACATTTAAAAAATAATTAATTTTATTTTTGGCTGTGTTGAGTCTTTGTTGCTGTGTGCGGGCTTTCTCTAGTTGCGGCGAATGGGGACTACTCTTCGTTGCAGTGCACGGGCTTCTCACTGCGGTGGCTTCTTGTTGTGGATTATGGGCTCTAGGGTGTGTGGGCTTCAGTAGTTGTGGCATGCAGGCTCAGTAGTTGTGGCTTGCGGGCACTAGAGTGCAGGCTCAGTAGTTGTGCTGCATGGGCTTAGCTGCTCCGCAGCATGTGGGATCTTCCCGTACTGGGGCTTGAATCCGTGTCCCCTGCAGTGGCAGGCGGATTCTTAACCACTGTGCCACCGGGGAAGTCCCAGAACATACATTTTTATTGAAAGAAGTACAGATCAAAAGGAGGTGCTTTCTGTTTGCACTTTTATTTTGTCCTAAATTTGTTTTGTTTTTGGTTTAACTAGGCTCACAGGATCCTAATCACTTTATTCCTGCCAGTATTAAAGACTTAAGTACTAAAATAGAAGTTAATTTGGGTACATAGAAATTGCTCAATCAAACATTGGTAGTATCTTATAAAACTATGTTGTATTATCAAGTCCAAAGTACATTCTCAGTCTGTCTACTTTATGCCCCACTGTTATCCTGGTTTTTACCAAATCAATTCCCATCTGTACTATAATAACTTCCTAATTTATTATTTTGCTACTCTTCTTGCATCCCTGTAACCAATGCATTTGTCCTGCAGTGTGGACAATGTGATCTCTTTTTTTTTTAACATTTTTATTGGAGTATAATTTCTTTACATTGTTGTCTTAGTTTCTGCTGTATGATAAAGTGTCAGCTGTATGTATACATATATCCCCATATCCCCTCCCTTTTGCGTCTCCCTCCCACCCTCCCTATCCCACCCCTCTAGGTGGTCACAAAGCACCGAGCTGATCTCCCCGTGCTATGTGGCTGCTTCCCACTAGCTATCTATTTTACATTTGGTAGTGTATATATGTCAATGCCACTCTCTCACTTTGTCCCAGCTTACCCTTCCCCCTCCCTGTGTCCTCAAGTCCATTCTCTACATCTGTGTCTTTATTCCTGTCCTGTCCCTAGGTTCTTCAGAACCATTTCTTTTTTTTCAGATTCCATGCATGTGTTAGCATACGGTATTTGTTTTTCTCTTTCTGACTGACTTCACTCTGTATACCAGACTCTGGGTCCATCCACCTCACTACAAAAACTCAATTTTGCTTCTTTTTATGGCTGAGTAATATTCCATTGTATATATGTGCCACATCTTCTTTATCCATTCATCTGTTGATGGACACTTAGGTTGCTTCCATGTCCTGGCTATTGTAAATAGTGCTGCAATGAACATTGTGGTACATGACTCTGTTTGAATTATGGTTTTCTCAGGGTATATGCCCAGTAGTGGGATTGCTGGGTCATATGGTAATTCTATTTTTAGTTTTTTAAGGAACCTCCATACTGTTCTCCATAGTGGCTGTATCAATTTACATTCCCACCAACAGTGCAAGAGGGTTCCCTTTTCTCCATACACTCTCCAGCATTTATTGATTTTTTGATACATAGATTTTTTGATGATGGAAATTCTGACTGGTGTGAGGTGATAGCTCATGGTAGTTTTGATTTGCATTTCTCCAGTGATTAGTGATGTTAAGCATCCTTTCATGTGTTTGTTGGCAATCTGTATATCTTCTTTGGAGAAATGTCTCTTTAGGTCTTCTGCCCATTTTTGGATTGGGTTGTTTGTTTATTTGATATTGAGCTGCATGAGCTGCTTGTAAATTTCAGAGATTAATCCTTTGTCAGTTGATTCATTTACAAATATTTTCTCCCTTTCTGAGGGCTGTCTTTTCATCTTGTTTATGGTTTCCTTTGCTGTGCAAAAGCATTTAAGTTTCATTAGGTCCCATTTGTTTATTTGTTTTTATTTCCATTTCTCTAGGAGGTGGGTCAAAAAGGATCTTGCTGTGATTTATGTCATAGAGTGTTCTGCCTATGTTTTCCTCTAAGAGTTTGGTAGTGTCTGGCCTTACACTTAGGTCTTCAATCCATTTTGAGTTTATTTTTGTGTATGGTGTTAGGGAGTGTTCTAATTTCATACTTTTCCATGTAGCTGTCCAGTTTTCCCAGCACCACTTATTGAAGAGGCTGTCTTCTCTCCACTGTATATTCTTGCCTCCTTTATCAAAGATAAGGAGACCATATGTGCATGGGTTTGTCTCTGGGCTTTCTATCCTGTTCCATTGATCTATATTTCTGTTTTTGTGCCAGTACCAGACTGTCTTGATTACTGTAGCTTTGTAGTATAGTGTGAAGTCAGGGAGCCTCATTCCTCCAGCTCCGTTTTTTTCCCTCAAGATTGCTTTGGCTATTCGGAGTCTTTTGTGTTTCTGTACAAATTGTAAAATTTTCTCTTCTAGCTCTGTGAAAGATGCCACTGGTCATGTGATAGGGATTGCATTGAATCTGTAGATTGCTTTGAGTGGTATAGTTATTTTCACAATGTTGATTCTTCCAATCCAAGAACATGGTATATCTCTTCATCTGTTTGTATCATCTTTAATATCTTTCATCAGTGTCTTACAGTTTTCTGCATACAGATCTTTTGTCTCCTTAGGTAGGTTTATTCCTAGGTATTTTATTCTTTTTGTTGCAATGGTAAGTGGGAGTGTTTCCTTAATTTCTCTTTCATATTTTTCATCATTGGTGTATAGGAATGCCAGAGATTTCTGTGCATTAATTTTGTATCCTGTTACTTTACCAAATTCATTGTTTATCTCTAGTAATTTTCTGGTAGCATCTTTAGGATTCTTTATGTATAGTATCGTGTCATTTGCAAGCAGTGACAGTTTTACTTCTTTTCCAATTTGGATTCGACAGTGTGATCTTTTAAAGGTAAGAGTGGTGATTAAAGGTCAGAACCCTTTCATAATTATCCACTGCCCTTAGAATAAAACCCTAACTTCTTAGTAACTGTGACCTACAAAGCCCTCTATGACTTTGGCCCTGCCTCTTATCTGGACCTCCTTTCTTATCTCCCCTTGCTTGTTGCTTTCCAGCCACACTGGCTGCCCTGCAGTTCTTGCCTTGGGCTTTTGTACAAGGTGTTTCCCTTGCCTGGACTATTTTTGTCTAGATTTCTCATTGCTAGGTCTTGTCATGTGAGTATCACTGCCCCAGGGAAGCCCTCTCTTAACCCTCTCCACTTACTCTGACATTACCTTACTTTATTTTCTCCATATCACAATCACTATCTGAAATTATTTATTTATTTATTGTCCATCTCCTCTACAGAATGTAAACTCAGTTCATACTAAGACACTGTCTACAAAGTGAGAGCGTGGTAGTGTATATATGGACCTATAAACACTACCAAATGTAAAATAGATAGCTAGTGGGAAGCAGCCGCATTGCACAGGGAGATCAGCTCAGTGCTTTGTGACCAGCTGGAAGGGTGGGATAGGGAGAGTGGGAGGGAGGGAGATGCCAGAGGGAAGAGATATGGGAATATATGTATATGTATAACTGATTCACTTTGTTATAAAGCAAAAACTAACATACCATTGTAAAGCAATTATACTCCAATAAAAACATTAAAAAAATAAAGAAAAATAAAAAGGGCATGCCATCATTCTACTGCAGTCAATTTTGTTATTGAAAGAATTTGGAAATGCACATTATCTGTGAACTTCCTTGATTTTTCTAAACTGAGTATAACTCACAGGGCATACCTATGGGCCACTAGTTGGCAAACCTTGGCTTATATCCTGTCAGTTAATGAGAAAGATAAGAACACTAAGGTACTCATTGTCATCCCAAATTGAACCCACAGTTTGGAAACTAGAGGCAAAGAGGAACACGGAAGGGGCAAAAGGAGACACAATCACTTTCTTATTTCACCATGTTAGCATGATTTGATATTTTATTGAACTGTCTGCAATTAAATTAAAATCTCAGAGAATGTGCTTTTTTTTAAAAAATAAATGATTACTACCTGGGGAAAAACCCACACTGTCTACTTTATTATGTGCTGGAACCTTACTACCTTTTCTAATATGTACTCATTGACTGTATTTGTTGAATGCATCGTATCAACTAGAAAAAAAAATACAACTTTCTCAATAGTTACAGAATGATGTTTTCCAATCAAATAGCCAATTGATGGAGCAGATGTGGGAAATTGGTTTTGAATTCGTTTTGTATAAATATTTTGGAAATAATTTTACTTAAATGCTTGGGCAGACTTTCATATATGTAAGTTTTAAAATTTTGAAATGAGCATTAACTTTCAGAACAGTTGGAAGTACAGTCCCAGAGTTTTTTTTTTTTCTGAATCATTTGGTAATATGCTGCTCACTCCTGAATACTTTCGTGTGTATTTCTTACTGACAAGGATATTCTCCTACATAACCAAATTTAACCACCAAATCAGAAAATTTACATTTATACATTGCTTTGGTATATTCCTCAGAATTCATTCAAGTTTCATCCATTGTACCAATAATGCCACTAACAGAAGAAGGATCCAGTAGAATCACTTATTGCATTTAGCTGTCATCTCCCTTTAGCTTCCTTCACTTTGGAACAGTTCTTTAGTCTTGACTCTCACAATCTGGACACTTTTGAAAATAAAAGGCCAATTATTTTGAAGATAATTGAATTTTGAATGATCCCTTCATTTGGGTTGTCCTGATATTTCCTCAAGATTAGACTCAATTGTGAGTCTGTCAGGAACGTGCCGGAAGTGATGCTAAGTTCTTTTCGTTGCATCTTACTATGTGGCATATGATTTTGATTTGTCCCATTGCTAATGATTGATTTTTTGATTCAGGTGGTGTCCGCCAGACGTTTCCCACTGTAAAGTTACTGTTTTCTCTTTGTAGTAAGTATTTTGTGGGGAGGTACTTGAAGACAATATAAAATATCTCTTTCCTCACCAAACTATCAATTTATCTATTTATTTAAATACGATTGTTTCCCACTTTATTCAATGGATTATACCCCATTACTGTCTTTATTTGATGTGATCCTCAGATTGCTCTCTGCCTAACCACTAGAGTTTATTGAAGCTGGTTTCCATGTCCTTTTGACATAACTCCATCATTCTTTGTGCACATCCTTGGTCTCTGGCATAATAAGATGTTCCAGGGTCGTCTTGTTCTTTCCCTGTTTCAATCATGTCTATAGTCAGCCATTTCTCCAAGGAGCCTTCATTTCTTTTAGCTGAGAATGGCAATTAAAAGCCAAGATCTGGACACTAGGTGTGTTCATGGTTATTGAGGTATCATTGTTTCCAGGCCCTCTCAGTGGGCAGATGTAGGGAATCAAACTATAGCTAATACACATATTTATATCTGTATTTCTGTGTGTATGTATATGTGTATATATAGCTCTATGTGTATCAGTCTGTCAGAATTTATAAATTCACACAGTTCATCCAATGCAGTCTTCCCTAACCATATCCTAATCTGCTCCATTGGGTTAGTTTATACACATGATGACTTTGTCAGCCTACATGTACCCCAAGTCTAGCCTGGCCTTTGCAAATTAAAAGAAAAAATTCCATCCATGATGAGTATTATATTTATTGTCCAAGAAAAGCTGTCAGTTGATGGGACATTTGGGGGCAAGACATAAGGAAAACGATTGAAAAATGTATACTAAATATTAGATTAGTGTGTAGTAACAGGTTTTCACAACTATCATACTTTTTTTTTTTAATTCATAAGAAAGTAACACCCTTTCCCTATCTCGTCCATCTGGATTCAGGGAATCACTACTTATGCTTTTTCTGCCTTTTTAGTTAAGGTAAGTTTCTTGATGTTCTTCAAGTTTGTACCATTTGTTTTCTCATTATATCTATCGATCTATATCTATGTATCATATACTTATATGATACTGAGGTAGTTGTGTACAACTAGGATCAACTTATGATCTGGGATGAAATGAGATGTTTAGCAATTTCAGGTTTCCTCAGTAAAAATCAATGTCAAATCATCTTACACCTGGTAAATACTGAGTGACTGAGAGGGAGAACAGTGAGTGTTCAGGCTGTCAGAAATGAGGTGCCCAGAAAAGTGAGAATAACAACTCTGCCTGATGATTGGGTTTCTATTTCAAATACAACCTTAGTGTTTTCCTAAACCAATGTGAGTGCAAAGTGGCCATGAAATATTAAAGCCCACTTTTATATCAGTAAAAATGGGAAGCTATGGTAATTATGAGAAGAAAAGGACCAGCATTGAGATGAGAAAAGCTGGTACAGGGAGAGAGCTAGAAGTGCTAGGCTGGTTCCCCTGGTGGGGTGGAGGAAAGTTCCTGTCTTGAAGGCAAGGTAAAAACAAAACACCTTGCAAATTAAATAACCATTCTGAAGTTTAGTCTTGAGTAAGATTCCACGTTGGTCTGCTGAAATGATTCAGGCCAGTAATTAAAGTCAAAACATTGTACCTGTTATCCTTAATAATATACGCCTTTTGAGACCCAGATCTAAATGCTCACCCTTTTCTTGTCCTTTGCTCTACAACTCTCTAGAAATATCTGAAAAAGCAGTTGTCTTTCCTGTTCCAGTAGGAAAGAAAGCTAGTGGGGAGAAAGAGTATTTGCACTGAAGTCAGTTTTTGCTTAATTTTCAGTCTCATTTCAAAGAAAGACACAAAAAGATTTCTATAGAAGAGACACATAAGAAACTATCTTAAGGTTACTGAATGGTTTAATTAAGATTCACTGTTATTTCATTTTAATGGTTTCATTTGTGATACAGATCATTAGTTTTCTATTAGTTTTTTTTTTAATTACAGTCATATTGCTTAAAAAAGTAATGCTATTTAACTAATGTTCCTCAACATAAGGGGAATTGGTTTATTCTGGCTTTTGATGTCTCTGGAAAGATTAATTTTGGTAAAACTGTTCTTTTATCTCTTAACAGTACTATGGCTTGAAAAAATAGAGAAACCTGATGGGAACAAATCTATCTTGGCTATAAGCTTAATTTTGTTATCATGAAAAAGAAAAAGATTCAGTTCAAATTCTTTGCTTTTTCAAGTATTTTTTTCTTGCTCAAATACGGTTATAAATACTGTAAATGGCCATTATTTGGAGTTCAGGGTTTTTTTCCTCCTTGATTATACAAAGGTGGAGCAAAGGTAAAATTCAAGTGTTGTTGAGGCCAATAACTGCATTGATTCTTCTTTGCCACTAGATGTCCCTGTATAGATGCTCCTTCTACCTGAGAGGCTTTCTTAAAAAGATACCAACAAAATCAGACAGGCATTTGCTACTCCTAAGGCTCTTTTCCCTTCTTTAATTTAGCACCCTGGTTATGACCACATGCTTTCCCCTTCTTTCTGGAGGATTAATTCCAGAGGACTGGACAGGACTTGAACTAAACAAAAAGTGAGTAAAATTAGCCTTAGGCATTGGTCCAAATATGTATATCTACTAACTACTCATCCTATAAAATGTGAGAATCCTTACAGATATAATTTAGATGTATAGAAAACTTTCAAGTAAGCACGATAAAATGAGGAGGGGCTTGGATTTGCATTAGATAAACAGTGGCAGATAATTTAAAACTACATTTGGTAGTAAAATATATTTGTATTTTTATTTTGAATATGGTATTCTGGGAATCAATAATGGACATACAGATAATATTACTCCTCAAGGATTGGAGTTTTTGCGATTTATTATACAGCTTCTTATCTCATAACTCGTCTGTTTTCCATACTTGACAAAGATTAACCATGTCAGCTACCAGAATAATGTGATAGGATAGCTAAACTTCAGCTCATTTCTTTGTAAGTTTGTCTAATTTTTAGTTCTAAGTTTATCTGCAAAGGAGGAGGTAACGTTTGATTCAAAACATTCACAGAAATAGAACAAAAAATACTAAAATTTGTATGGAATCATAAAAGATCTTGAATAGCTAAAGCAATCTTGAAAAGGAAGAACAAAGCTAGAGGTATCATGCTTCCTTATTTCAAACTGTATCACAAAGCTATAGTAATTAAAACAGTATGGTGTTAGCATAAAAGACACATAGGTTGGGGGAACAGAATAGAGAGCCCAGAAATGAACCAGTCATGTGTGGTCAGTTAAATTACAATAAAGGAACCAAGAATATACGATGAGAAAAGACAGTTTCTTCAAGAAATGGCGTTGGGAAAATTGGGCAGACAGATACAAAATAAACGAGACCACCATCTTATGCCATATACAAAAATTAACTCAAAATGGATTAAAGATGAATGTAAGACCTAAAACCATAAAACACCTAGAAGGATGAGTAGGCAGGAAGCCCTTGGTGATGAATTTTTTGGATCTGACTTCAAAATCAAAGGCAACAGAAGCAAAAATAAACAAGTGGATGACATCAAACAAAAAAGTTTCTGCGCAGCAAAGGAGACCATCAACAAAATGAAAAGGCCACCTACTGAATGGGAGAAAATGTTTTCAGAAATGGGAGAAAATATTTGCATATATCCAAGGGGCTAATATCCAAAATTTATAACGAAGGCAATTGCCTCAATAGCCAAAACGAAACAAAAAAAACCCCAATCGGATTGAAAAATAGGTAGAGGATCTGAATAGACATTTTTCCAAAGAACACATTCAGCTGGCCTACAATAGATGAAAAGATGCTCAACATCACTAATCATCAGGGAAATGCAAATCAAAAGCACAATGAGATATTACCTCATACCTATTAGAATGGCTGTTATCAAAAAGACAAGAAATAAAGTGTTGGCAATAATATAGAGAAAAGGGAAAAAAAAAAACTGTGCAATGTTGGTGAAATGTAAATTAGTATAGCCATTATGGAAAACAGTACAGAGGTCCCTCAAAAAATTGAAAATGGAACTGCCATATGATCTGGCAGTTCCACTTCTAGTACTTATCCAAAGAAAACAAAAACACTGCTTTGAGAAGATATATGCACCCTCATGTTCATCACGGCATTATTTACAACAGACAAGATATGGAAACAACCTGAGTGTCCATTGATGGATGAATGCATAAAGAAGATAAGATATATATGTGTGTGTATTTTATATATTTGTGATATATATGTATACACTCACATGCCATTTGCAACAACATGGATGGACTTTGAAGGCATTACGCTAAGTAAAATAAGTGAGACAGAGAAAGATATATAATATGTCAATTACACCTCAATAAAATGATGTCCTTTGCTCGGGTTGTATAGAGTCATAACACTAGTTTGAAATAATAATGAAATTACTTGTTATACTCTCTGTTTTAAATTATCAGAATCATTCAATAACTTTTTGGTAGTAAAATACAGTGTTAATAATCTTCCTATTTAAAACCTGAATTTTATTAAAAACTTTGTGAAATAATTATTCATTAGAACCAACAGATCATTTCGAAAGGATTAGATTCTACATTTAAAATACTATGGTATTCATTTATTGATTGAATATATTCTCAATTTTGTGTGCTTAAGTAACCTTTTCTCTTATAATACTGATTTATATTTCATGACATGTGACCTATTATAACTCAATATAGGAATAATAGAGGGAAATAAAAAAGTAGTGCCAAATAACCAAAATTAACTTTTTTTTTTAATCATCTGTGTTTGGGGGGTTGTTTTTATGCAAAATTTTTTCTCAGTGTTGAAGAAAAAGACACAAGTGGATACCCCGTCTTCGGTTTCTCTCAGTGCAAAGTGATCTTTGAGAAATGGTGATATTTGGGCAAGTTTGAAGAATGGTCTAAGTGCAGGAGCTGGGCCAGGGCCACTGTCTCTTAAAAAGAAAATTTTTACAACCTGAAAGCTGGAGAATTTGGTAATACTGGGCAGAATTCTTGAAAATATCCCGGAATGGAGTTTGCAAGCCCTTTGGAGAAGGAAAAAGTGATCATTAAAAATAACCATGTGGCATCTTAACCAAGTTGGAAAAGAGTTGAGGAGAATGTGGAGAAATAAGAACCCTCATACACGGCTGGTAGGAATGTAAAGTGTTGCAGCCAATTTGGAAAACAGTCTGGCAATTCCTCAAATGATTAAGCCTGGAGTTGCCACTGACTCAGCAAATGGATATATGCCCAAGATAAATGAAATCCACACAAAGATTTGTACCCAGATGTTTATAGCTGTGTTATTCATAATAGCCAAAAGGTGGTCACAACCCAGCATCTATCAATTGGATAGATGGATAATGGATAAAGTGTATAAAATGTATATGCCTACAATGGAATATTGTTCAACCATAAAAGGAATGAAGTCCTGATACATGATACAACATGGATGAGCCTAGAAAACAGTACATTAAGTGAAAGAAACCAGCCATAAAAGACCACATACTATATGATTCCATTCACGTGAAAGTCCAGAACAGAAAGCATATTGATGGTTGCTTAGGACTGGAGGAGATGGGCAGAGAGTAGGGTGATAAAGGGTACAGGGTTTCTTTGGAGGTGACAGAAAGGTTCTAAATTGACTGTGGTGATGCTTGCACAACTCTGAATATACTAAAAACCAGTTAATTGTACACTTTAAATGAATGACTTGCATGTTATGTGAATTCTGTCTCAATAAGTTAAGAAAAAAGAAAAGAAGGAAGTGAAATACTGATCCATGCTACAACATGGATGAATCTTGAAAACATTAGGCTGAGTGAAAGAGGCCTGTCCCTCAGGGGAGCCCAGAGGTATTTATTGTTCTCTCAGATGCAGTCTGCCAATCAGAAATCACTTCTACCATAAGCAGAGTTGCCTGGTGAGGTATGTAACTTGTCAGCTTTTATTGGGTTACCAAGAGGACAGAGCTAGAAAGTTAACTAAAGGGCACATGCTCATATAGAAGGTGGAAAGGTATTGCTCCCTTTGCCCTCAGGTATGTACTGAACTCCTTACTCATTTATTACCTATTCGGATTCTATTCATCTTGGCTTAGGTGATTTCCTTCTTATCTTCAGAAGAATCAGTGTTATTTATGCCAAAAAGGCATTTTGATTGTTGTTGCTTTTTCTATCCATCGACTCTACCCATCATCTTCTTTCAGGTAATTGGAAAACCAGTTGTAAGGATAAAGATTCCCAGTGACGAGGATTTAACAAAGTCAGGACATTTTAGGCATTCCCAGAGCATAGAGTTTTCTCTATTAGTATCAGAGAGAGCACCTTCTGTGCACCTTAGAATGATTGGAGGTAGATATATCTGACCAAAGATGACCTGAGATGCAAAGTTCTCAAATAGTGACAGGATTTTGAAATGATGACAACAGCTGACATTCCCAATGTAACTGGCCTGCGTTTGGTGGAAATGTGCCTGATGTACACATATTGGTCTTTTTACCCTCTCCTATGAAGTTACGTTCTAAACATATTTTCCTTGAGTGGCTTTCTTCTGTGAAATGAGACAGAGATACGATATATGATGTAGCTAAATCAATTATTCAACCGGGGTCCAGTGACCAGCCAATTAGTGATTTATTTGCAAGTTAGCATCTTTAGGCAGGGGAGTGTCAATCTAAAGGCTGTTTGATGTCGTTTTTGTTGAGGGTTAACAGCAGTTCAGATTTACTTGTCGAGCCTAGCAAAATGGTAAATTAGGTTTATGTTGATTCTGTTGATTCGCAATGCATGTTTTTTGAAAACAGAAAGTCCACTGTTACAGAAAGCAATGGCTGTCAAATTATTCTAGCCAAATGTGTTCCTCAAATGAAATGTAACGTGGAAGCCAATTTGTAAAACAAATGGAGTTGCTTAGTTTGAAATGGCGAAAGGATAATGGGGTCTGGTATTCTGCAGCAAACTGCTAAAACTCTTCCTTAATACCTGAGGCACGCTTTGATCCAAAGCATCTGTAGATCCAAAGGTTGTAGAGAACAGGAAAATCTCTTGTGTAATGCCCAGGATATTAGTTGGAGTTCTAGACTCATCTTCACAATTAATTAGCTAGGTAATTCTAAATAAGCCTCTCTGTCCCTCTGGGTCTTCATTTTCCCTGTGTGGAAAATGAAGGGGGGTAGAATAAAATGATTTTCAAGGTTCTTCCAACATAGATACCTTTAGATCAGGACCTAGTCCCTATAATGAAGACAGGCACACAGAATATTAGGTTGAGGCTAGAACTTGGCTAAAGGCATATCACAAAATTTAATTTTAATTCATTGATCAATATACAAAGATTTAGAAGATGAATTTTTAATTTATTCAGTTTTTAAACTCTAGAGCTATAGGACTATTAAATATAAACCAGTACCAGCTTTCATATTTAAGAACCCTATTTAATTTGCTTCTATCTGTGGGAATTAATCGACAGCATATTTCTGGTGTATGATATTTACCTTATTTGATCCTCACTGAGTTTTAAATTTTGTATCACAGGCTATAAATAGAGGAAGAAAGTCACATTTTTTATAATTTTTGAATGACTTTTCATTTATGCTAACCGCCCTGCCTTTTTTTTTTTTTTTTGATACAATACAGTGCTCTAAGCATCACTATGACAAGTGCATGCAATGTCAGGTCCCAGGAAAGACGCTATTTTGGATGAAGTTTTCCACCCTGTGCTTCTCTAAGGTTGCATAGGGACATGTTCTGGCGGCCCACCAGAGCAAAGCACACATGGGTGTGTGTGGGTCTGGGCAGTAACCTGGACACCCACCTGGACCACAGGTGGTTCTTCCTCATTATTGCTATACTATGTTGTGCAGTGTCCTGGTGTTCAGGTAAGAGTGAAAAAGGAGAAGAGGTTGTCCTCAGAAACTTACTCAGCCATTGTGGTCTGCTGGACACCATTTTATCCTGCAAAATAAATTGTTAGTTGTCTCAGGACTAAGACGATCTATTTAGGAACTTGAGAAGGGTACATCATTTAGGGCTCTGATATGCAGCCAGGCAGTAATTGCCTATTAGGCCAATTTAGGGAAACAGAACTTGAGCTCCTGAAGAACCAGGTGTCTGGTCTAGCGAGAGTAGCGAAGTGAACGATGAGGGGCTGGGGTGTACTAAGTGACTAAGTTCTGTTTTGCAGAATTTTCTTTGTGGTACTAGAGCATTAGGATCTCACTGAGATCCCAAGAGTGGTTTAATTCTACTCCTTGTTGAATAAAATGTGTGAGGTGCTGGTGAGTCTGATAGCAGTGTCCATGTTTAGGAACCAGAGTGTCATGTGTTGCTTTGCATCAGTTTCTTGGTAAACTCAACCCACTGAATTTAAAATGTATCCTGAAAGTATTTTGTGTACAATGTGACTTCCAATTTTCCTTATTATAAACATAGCAAAGGGACTTCCCTGGCAGTCTAGTAGTTAAGACTCCAGGCTTCCATTGGAGGGGGCCCGGATTCGATCCCTTGTTGGGGAACTAAGATCCTGTATGCCCTGTGGTGCGGCCAAAAAAAAAAAAAAAATCCACTATAGATAATTGGAAAACTAAAAGAAGATAGTATAATTATCTATAACTCTACTATTTTAAGATCTGCATTGCTAATAACCTTTTTCATCTTAATCTTTTTTTGATATAGCTGAGCTCAGAGTATGTAAAGAATTTCATTGTCTTTTGTTTCAGTTAACTTTAAGATAAGACCTCCTCCGTGTTGTTATGAAGTTCCTTTATATATATATTATATATATTTTAATATTTATATGATTCATCATGTGGCTAAATAACAATTTACTTAAACATAACCTCATTATTGGATCATTAGTTGTTTTTTTTCCCCCTGTGCTATTAAGGCTACAATAAATATATTTGTGTATAAAACTTTTTTGGGGGGGATATTTTGACATGTCTCTTAGGCAAAGTTCACAAGAGTAGAATTACTGGGTCAAAGGGCAAATACAATTTTTTTTTTTTTTTTTTTTTGCGGTACGCGGGCCTCTCACTGTTGTGGCCTCTCCCATTGCGGAGCACAGGCTCCAGACGCGCAGGCCCAGCAGCCATGGCTCACGGGCCCAGCCGCTCCGCGGCATGTGGGATCTTCCCGGACCGGGGCACGAACCCGTGTCCCCTGCATCGGCAGGCGGACTGTTAACCACTGCGCCACCAGGGAAGCTCCAAATACAATTTTTTAATGCTATTTCTCAAGAAATGGCAGAAATAGATTGTAATAGACACAAATCAAAAGTAATTTTCTTAAGAGCAAGTGGTTAGAAAATAAACTATGGTTGCCATTTGTTCCCTTTTTATGTTTCCTTTTTAAAATAAGGAGACTCAGAATTAATGAAACAGTGTGAAATAAGTTTACTTATTTTTAGAGTGCTCATTTTGAAAGAACTCAAATTTTATCACATTAATTCACACAATTCTTTGAAGTAGGTGGCAAGATTATTATATCATAATTGAAAAAAATGGAGCTAATCCTTTTTTTTCAAATTCACTCAGCCAGGGTTTGACAGAACCCCAAACAGAGTCTATCTTTTTTTAAAAAATCTTACCTGCTGTGTATTTGTGACCTTAATTATAACGTCTACAGAAAACGATATATTAAAGGGAAAAATTATGGGTGCCACAAATACTTATTTCCCTTAATAGAATTTCAGCAAAGAAGAAAAGGACTAAAAGAGAATAAAGATGAAATTTCCTCATTTTAAAGTGTCCTAAAGAATTCATGTAGAGAATGAATTAGCACGTGTTGTTTTTCCTCCTTGGATACATTTAAGCATTTAAAAAATGGATATTATTCATCAGTGATGCCAGACTTTCTGCTTCCTCCTTCCACATTTCCCCCTTCAATTCTAGATGCATAAGTGTGTGTGTTTCTTTATTTACAAGTATGTAAAGATTTTTCCAAATCTTCATTCAACAAACATTTATTTTAAAAAGCTTTTCTTATTATCTTTAATTATAGAGGAAAAAACACAGTCTTGTATTATAAAAAGACCACAAAGATATTAAAACTAACAATATCAGCTTCATTGGTTTGTTGTGAGGATTAAATGTGTGGGACTGAGCCCAATGCTGTGTTATCTCATAGAAGAGCAATAAATATTAGCTATTGGGACTATTAGACTTGCACATTGGTATATCAGAAAGGCAAAGATGTGGCAAAGTCTAGAGAGCAGCGATGGAGTTGCCGAAGTGAGTGGTTATGTGGTCCAGATTGGGAACCTAGGGAATGGTTGGAAATGTTAGCAGAGGTAAGGTTGGGCATCTTTAGTTAGGAGTGGAATGAAGGGTGGATGAAAGGGGTCTTTTGAAGTATTCAAAGTCTATTCAAAGAACTTGATAACAGAAAACTTCTCCCAGGGAGCCTGTAGTTATCAGCAAAGCTCTGTTGAGGCGAGTTGGCTCATATACAGCTGATCATTTTATTATTTCTCTCTGAAATGTAAAAAAACAATTAACACACTCTTTTACATATATATTTCATGGCAAAAGAGAAAAGAAAATAAAGTTTTTACTACCATCATTATTAAAGAATAGAAAATATAATAATCCTAAGATTATTTCACCTCACTGATAAAGAAACTTGAACTTGGAAATGGTATCTTGAGAAATCTTTGAAATTTTCAGAGGGAAACTATCCTTTTCTTCATAAGATTTTCTACTAGCCATTAAACAGAAAAGATGCCATTGCACAATGAGGAAAGAAGTCCAACAGCAGAAGAAAATTCATAAGAAAGAATACAATTTGAGCATGTCTAACCAAAATACGTTGAGAAAACTTTCAGAGCCATGGGCCAAAGATTACAGAAAAGGGCAATGCATTATGTCTTGAGTTGATATAAAAATATGCTTCACAGATTATTAGTCTGTCCACGCAAGTGAAAGTTGACGTGTTGCCATTTTAATCAGAGGCAGTAAATCTCATTGGGTGAAAACTCCTGAATGAGTTATAGTGGAGATTCACTTAGGGAAGGAAGTTCAGGAAAAAGGACATGATCATTTCAGGAGAGAAAGGCTTAGTTTGCAAAGGATGCAGCAGAGAGGGTATTCTGCCGTCTATGATGTAAGAAATTTGAGAGAAGACAGTGTTACGTAAAGGATGACAAAGGTGATATTATGGAAAATGGAAATCATTTGAAATTGAAACGTTGATTTCTGTATGCACATACCAGCCCATTTGCAGTGATTCTAGACTTTAAAATCCAGCCTGATTAAACAATTCATTTTATAAAGTTAAAATTTTTTTATAAGTAAAATAGTGCTAATCACCAATGGGGGCGATTTATTAGATATTTTTTAGAACTTCCTCTAAATTTTAACCTGACAAATATTTATTCTTAATAATAGTTTTTATTGCTTTTAGTGTTGTAAAGTTTTCATATTCTTTGCCTCAGGACAGTTACTTTTCTTTTTAACCAGTTTACAGGTGAGCTGAATTTGGAATATTAATAGCTAACAAGGGGCAGGAGATAAAACCACATAGGTATGGCTGCTTGTTGAGAAATAAATTTGGGAAAAAAATCATGAAAATGTGAAGAAAGATCTTACCTTTGAAAGTAAATATAACTCTGGGAATGAGCAGAAATGGCTTGATGCAGGTGTGATGGCAGGATGTTCTCTTATTTTTGGATGAAATCAGTTTAGAGCGTTTGGCTTTAATCATTTTATAGGCAGAAAAGCCACAGGAAACATTCTGATAATGCAAAAAGTGTTCAACCATGTTATATTTAAAACATTGAAATCAGATGGTCTTTTGTTTATACTTAAGATTTGCTTAGAGTTGGTGTCCCTCTAAGAAACACTAATCAAAGGGCTCTGCCATACAGTAAATGCTGTGTGTGTGTGTGTGTGTGTGTGTGTGTCTGGGAATAGAGCAGACAGCAAGACAAATATATAGTCCTAATCCTTATGTAGCTTACTGTGTGATCTCATGGGGCAGAAAGATGTTGAACAGCTACAAAGAAAACATCCAGGGTGCAATAAAATGATAAAAGAGGGTGTCTAGTCTACTCTGCAGATGACATTTTGCTGAGGATGAGAACACAGTAGTAATACAATAAATACTTTTTGATTGATTGGATGCCAATAGCATTATTGGAGGTCTAAGGTTTTTGGAAAATTCATAGTTGAAAATTTTTTTATTGAAGTATAGTTGATTTACAGTGTTCTGTTGCAGGTGTACAGCAGAGTGATTCAGTAATACATATTGACTTGGCCAGAAAGTTCGTTCGGGTCTCCCATGTTATGGAAAAACCCGAACGAACTTTTTGGCCACTGTGTGTGTGTGTGTGTGTGTCTGTTTGTATGTATGTATGTATTATTTTTGAGATTCTTTTCCACTATAGGTTATTACAAGATATTGAGTATAGTTCCCTATACAGTAGGTCCTTGTTTAATTCATAAAGTTTTTACTTGTCAAATTCCGTATTTTATCCTAGCTCTCAAGTAACTAGTCTAAGAAAGAGCAGGCATCTGCCTCTAACGAAAACTTACAAAATGTTCTGTACGTCCCAATCCAAGGAAACTATAACTAACGGAAATAAAGAAAGATGGCACCAGCTGTGATAACTTTCTTTTTGGACTGCTGCCATGTTTTGTTTCATTCACTGTTATTTGGGTCTTGAGAGATGCTGCTGCCCATTGACATGGTTGTTCTGTAGATAACTGTATGTTCTAGGAATTTTGTGAACCTTATTTCCTCCATACAAATGAATTGGTTAATAATTCAAACATATTTGGAATAAGAAAGTTAACCCGCCGGAATCCCAGATTTGTAGCCCATTACATGAATTTAGGTCAGTCTAATCTCACTGAGGCACAGTTTTCTCATCTGAAAAATAGGCATTTTTCATTATTGCTGTCAGAATTAAATGAGATAACATGTGGAAACTGCCATTACAGTGCCTGGAGCATGAGAGTTTCTCAGCAAGCATTAGGCGTCCCTAGTTGTCTCAATAGCATAGTAAAGTATTTAGCCCATGACAGCTTCACAATAAAGGTCAACTTCTTTTTCCTGAATTTTACTAGTAAAGAGCAGTTATTAGATGAGGCATTCTTTAGGTAATTCCAGAGAAGGAAATAATTACAGAATAGGACAGAGAAAAAGAAAAAATCCCAAGACTCACATCCCAAGAGAAAATATCATGGGCAGTAGTAAACAGAGTGTTTGGCATATTCACTAGGTACCCAGCTTTTATGAAAAGAGTTCACAGTTTTATAGAAGTTGTTGAACAAATTATAGATTAAGTGTGTGATATATATATTATAATAAGTGGTATACTATGAGCTGGACTTGGTGCTTGACATTCATTGTATATATGTGGCCTATTGATTGCGAATATATATTTTAAGTATTGTATGTTAATTTTAACTGAAGTATAGTTGACTTACAATATTTCATTAGTTTCAGGTATACAGCATAGTGATTCAGGTATTTTTTTTGCAGATTACATTCCATTATAGGTTATTGTAAGATACTGAATATAATTCCCTGTGCTATATGGTAAATCCTTACTGCTTTCCTATTTTATGGATAGTAGTTTGTATCTGTTAATCCCGTACTTCTAATTTGTCCCCACCCCCCACTGTTAGTAACCATAAGTTTGTTCTCTCTCTGTGAGTCTGTTTCTGTTTTGTATATAGATTCATATTTTACATTCCACATATAAGTTATATCATATAGTACTTGTCTTTCTCTGAATGTTTCTCTAAGCATAATATTCTCTAGGTCCATCCATGTTGCTGCAATGGCAATAGTTCAGTTTTTTTTATGGTTGAGTAATATTCCATTGTATATATATATATCACATCTTCTTAAGTCAATCGCCTGTTGATGGGCACTTGGATTGTTTCCATGTCTTAGCTATTGTAATTAGTGCTGCTATGCAGGACCTGTGCTGCAGGGGGAAGGCAGCACAGCCTGAGGGCTGAGGGGGGCCTTGGACTGTGGAGTTCCGGAGTTTAGAGTGACCTTCAGTGACTGTAACGGAAATGACAAGCTACACTATGAGGTTTCAATCCCATACTTCAAGGTGAACAACGATGGCACCTTAGTCGCCCTGAGAAACGTAAATGTGGTGGGCAAGACTCTGTTTTTCCATGCCCAGACTTCCCATGTGGAAGACATGGCAGAACGTGTGATTGTTGGGGGGAATGACATCCAGGGCTCCTTGCAGGCTCCTCCTTGCCCCCATCCCATCCCACAGCCTGTTCTGTGGTTCAGACCATGGAAGCCAGACACCTGGTGGAGAAGCTAAGACTTTCTATTTTCTCTGCTCAGGTTAGAGTGAGGAAAGACAGCAGCATTTCCAGTGCAGACCCTTCACTCTCAATAATTCTGTCAGACTGACTCACAAGTCTTCCCAGCCTGTCTGCTCAGACTGTACAATCTGGTGATTAAAACTTAGAACAATAATTAGACCCTTTATTTTTGGAGCAGATTTGGTTTCCAGACCAGACTTCAACATTCATTACAATACAGACTAATAAAAACAAATCCAGGAGATTGGTTCAAGATGGTGGAATAGAAGGACGTACGCTCACTCCCTCTTGCAAGAGTACCGGAACCACAACTAACTGCTGAACAGTCATTGACAGGAAGATACTGGAACTCACCAAAAAAGATACCCCACATCCAAAGACAAAGGAGAAGCTTCAGTGAGATGGTAGGAGGGGCGCAATCATAATAAAATCAAATCCCATAACCGCTGGGTGGGTGACTCACAAACTGGCAAACAGTTATACCACAGAAGTCCACCCACTGGAGTGAAGGTTCTGAGCCCAATGTCAGGCTTCCCAACCTGGGGGTCTGGCAATGAGAGGAAGAATTCCCAGAGAATCAGACTTTGAAGGCTAGCGGTATTTGATTGCAGGACTTTGACAGTACTTGGGGAAACAGAGACTCCACTCTTGGAGGGCACACACAAAGTAGTGTTCACGTCAGGACCCGGGGGAAGGAGCAGTGTCCCTATAGGAGGCTGAACCAGACCTACCTGCTAGTGTTGGAGGGTCTCCTGCAGAGGCAGGGGTCAGCTGTGGCTCACCGTGGGGACAAGGACACTGGCAGCAGAAGTTCTGGGAAGTACTCTTTGGCGTGAGTCCTGCTGGAGTCCACCATTAGCCCCACCAAAGAGCCTGTAGGCCCCAGGGCTGTGTTGCCTCAGGCCAAACAACCAACAGGGAGGGAACTCAGCCCCACCTGTCAGCAGACAAGTGGATTAAAGTTTTACTGAGCTCTGACCACCAGAGTAACAGCCAGCTTTACCCACCACCAGTCTCTCACATCAGGAAGCTTGCACAAGTCTCTTAGATAGCCTCATCTACCAGAGGGCAGACAGAAGAAGCAAGAGGAACAACAGTCCTGCAGCCTGTGGAACGAAAACCACATTCACAGAAAGGTAGATGAAATGAAAAGGCAGAGGACCATGTACCAGTTGAAGGAACAAGTTAAAACCCCAGAAGAACAATTAAATGAAGTGGAGACAGGCAACCTTCCAGAAAAAGAATTCAGAATAATGATAGTGAAGATGATCCAGGACCTTGGAAAAAGAATGGAGACAAAGATCGAGAAGATACAAGAAATGTTTAACAAAGACCTAGAAGAATTAAGGAACAAACACCTAGAAGAATTAAAGAACAAACAGAGATGAACACTACAATAACTTAAATGAAAAATAAACTAGAAGGAATCAATAGCAGAATAACTGAGGCAGAAGAACGCATAAAGGACCTGTAAGACAGAATGGTGGAATTCACTGCTGCGGAACAGAATAAAGAAAAAAGAATGGAAAGAAATGAGGATAGCCTAAGAGACCTCTGGGACAAAATTAAATGCACCAACATTCACATTATAGGGGTCCCAGAAAGTGAAGAGAGAGAGAAAGGATCTGGGACAATATATGAAGAGATTATAGTTGAAAACTTCCCTAACATGGGAAAGGAAATAGCCACCCAAGTCCAGGAAGCACAGAGAGTCCCACGCAGGATAAACCCAAGGAGAAACATGCTGAGACACATAGTAATCAAATTGACAAAAATTAAAAACAAAGAAAAAAATTGAAAAGCAACAAGGGAAAAAAGACAAATGACATACAATGGAACTCTCATAAAATTAACAGCTGATTTCTCAGCAGAAACTCTACAAGCCAGAAGGGAGTGGCATGATATATTTAAAGTGATGAAAGGGGCGGACATACAACTAAGATTATTCTACCTGGCAAGGATCTCATTCAGATTTGATGGACAAATTAAAAGCTTTACAGACAAGCAAAAACTAAGAGAATTCAGCACCACCAAACCAGCTCTACAACAAATGCTAAAGGAACTTCTCTATGTGGGAAACACAAGACAAGAAAAGGACCTACAAAAACAAAGCCAAGACAATTAAGAAAAAGATAATAGGAGGATACATATTGATAATTACCTTAAGTGGGAATGGATTAAATGCTCCAACCAAAAGACACAGAATGGCTGAATGGATACAAAAACAAGACCCTTCTATATGCTGTCTACAAGAGACCTACTTCAGACTTAGGGACACATACAGACAAAGTGAGGGAATGGAAAAAGATTTTCCATGCAAATGGAAATCAGAAGAAAGCTGGAGTAGCAATACTCATATCAGCTAAATTAGACTTTAAAATAAAGAATGTTACAAGAGACAAGGAAGGACATTACGTAATGATCAAGGGATCAATCCAAGAAGAAGATACAACAATTGTAAATATATGTACACCCAGTGTAGGAGTACCTCAGTACATAAGGCAAATGCTAACAGGTTTAAAAGAGGAAATCAACAGTAACACAGTAATAGTGGGGGACTTTAACTCCTCACTTACACCAATAGACAGATCTTCCAAACAGAAAATTAATAAGGAAACACAGCTTTAAATGACAATGGACCAGATAGATTTAATTGATATTTATAGGATATTCCATCCAAAAACAGCAGATTACACTTTCTTCTCAAGTATGCATGGAACATTCTCCAGGATAGATCACATCTTGGGTCACAAATCAAGCCTCAGTAAATTTAAGAAAATTGAAATCATAGCAAGCATCTTTTCTGACCACAACCCTATGAGATTAGAAATCAATTACAGGGAAAAAAATCATAAAAAACACAAACACATGGTAGCTAAACAGTACATTACTGAATAACCAAGAGATCACTGAAGAAATCAAAGAGGAAATCAAAAAATACCTAGAGACAAATCACAGTGAAAACACGATGACCCAAAACCTATGGGATGCAGCAAAAGCAGCTATAAGAGGGAAGTTTATAGCGATACAATCCTACCTCAAGAAACAGGAAAAATCTCAAACAATCAAACCTTACACCTAAAGGAACTAGAGAAAGAAGAGCAAACAAAATGCAAAGTTAGTAGAAGGAAAGAAATCATAAAGATCAGAGCAGAAATAAATGAAATAGAAACAAAGAAAACAGTTGCAAAGATCAATAAAACTAAAAGCTGGTTCTTTGAGAAGATAAACAAAATTGATTAACCTTTAGCCAGACTCATCAAGAAAAAGAGGAGATAAATCAGTAAAATTAGAAATGAAAAAGAAGTTACAACGAACACTGCAGAAATACAGTGCATCATAAGAGACTACTACAAGCAACTCTGTGCCAATAAAATGGACAACCTGGAAGAAATGGACAAATTCTTAGAAAGGTATAACCTTCCAAGAGTGAACGAGGAAGAAATAGAAAACATGAACAGACCAATCACCAGTAATGAAATTGAAACTGTGATTAAAAATCTTCCAACAAACAAAATCCAGTACCACATGGCTTCACAGGTGAATTCTATCAGACATTTAGAGAAGAGCTAACATCCCTCCTTCTCAAACTCTCCCAACAAATTGCAGAGGAAGGAGCACTCCCAGACTCATTCTATGAGGCCACCATCACCCTGATACCAAAACCAAACAAAGATACTACAAAATACTAGCAAACAGAATCCAACAACACATTGAAAGGATCATACACCATGATCAAGTGGGATTAATCTCAGGGATGCAAGGATTCCTCAGTATATGCAAATCAATCAATGTGATGCACCATATTAACAAATTGAAGAATAAAAACCATATGATCATCTCGATAGATGCAGGAAAAGCTTTTGACAAAATTCAGCACCCATTTATGATAAAAACTCTCCAAAAACTGGGCATAGAGCGAACCTACCTCGACATAATAAAGGCCATATATGAGAAACCCACAGCAAACGTCATTCTCAGTGGTGAAAAACTGAAAACATTTCCTCTAAGATCAGGAACAAGACAAGGATGTCCACTCTTGCCACTATTATTCAACATAGTTTTGGAAGTTCTAACCACGGCAGTCAGAGAAGAAAAGGAAATAAAAGGAATATAAATCAGAAAAGAAGTGAAACTGTCACTATTTGCAGATGACATGATACTATACATAGAGAATCCTAAAGATGCCACCAGAAAACTACTAGAGCTAATCAATGAATTTGGTAAAGGAGCAGTACATAAAATTAATGCACAGAAATCTCTTGCATTTCTATGCACGAACAACAAACGATTGGAAAGAGAAATTAAGGAAACAATCCCATTCACCATTGCAACAAAAACATAAAATACCTAGGAATAAACCTACCGAAGGAGGTAAAAGACCTGTACTCAGAAAACTATGACACTGGTGAAAGAAATCAAAGATGACACAAACAGATGGAGAGATATACCATATTCTTGGATTGGAAGAATCAATATTGTGAAAATGACTCTACTACCCAGAGAAATCTACAGATTCAATGCAATCCCTATCAAATTACCAGTGACATTTTTTACAGAACTAGAACAAAAAAATCTTAAATTTGTATGGAGACACAAAAGACCCCGTATAGCCAAAGCAGTCTTGAGAGAAAAAAAGGGAGCTAGAGGAATCAGACTCCCTGACTTCAGACTGTACTACAAAGCTACAGTAATCAAGGCAATATGGTACTGGCACAAAAACAGAAATACAGATCAATGGAACAGGATAGAAAGCCCAGAGATAAACCCACACACCTATGGTCAACTAATCCATGACAAAGGAGGCAAGGATATACAATGGAGAATAGACTGTCTCTTCAAGAAGTGGTGCTGGGAAAACTGGACAGCTACATGTAAAAGAATGATGTTAGAACACTCCTGAACACCATGCACAAAAATAAACTCAAAATGGATTAAAGAGGTAAATGTAAGACTGGACACTTTAAAGCTCTTAGAGGAAAACATAGGAAGAACACTCTTCGATATAAATCACAGCAAGGTCTTTTGTAGACGTAGAGTAGTGGAAATAAAAACAAAAATAAACAATGGGACTTAAGGAAACTTAAAAGCTTTTGCATAGCAAAGGAAACTATAAACAAGATGAAAAGAGAACCCTCAGAATGGGTGAAAATATTTGCAAATGAATCAGTGGACAAAGGATTAATCTCCAAAATATATAAACAGCTCATTGCAGCTCAATATTAAAAAAACAAACAACCCAATCAAAAAATGGGTAGAAGACCTAAATCGACATTTCTCCAAAGAAGACATGCAGATGGCCAATAAGCACATGAAAGCTCAACATCACTAATTATTAGAGAAATGCAAATCAGAACTACAGTGAGGTATCACCTCACACCAGTGAGAATGGGCATCATCAGAAAATCTACAAACAACAAACGCTGGAGAGGATGTGGAGAAAAGGGAACCCTCCTATATTGTTGGTGGGAATGTAAATTGATACAGCCACTATGGAGCACAGTATGGAGGTTCCTTAAAAAACTAAGCAGAACTACCATATGACCCAGCAATCCCACTACTGGGCATATACCCAGAGAAAACCATAATTCAGAACGAGTCATGTACCACAGTGTTCACTGCAGCACTATTTACAATAGCTTGGTCATGGAAGGAACCTAAATGTGCATCGACAGACGAATGGATAAAGCTGTGGTACATATATCCAATGGAATGCTACTCAGCCATTAAAAAGGAATGAAATTGTGTCATTCATAGAGACCTGGATGGACCTAGAGAGTGTCATACAGAGTGAAGTAAGTCAGAAAGAGAAAAATACCGTGTATTAACACATATATGTGGAATCTAGAAAAATGGTACAGATGAACCAGTTTGCAAGGCAGAATTAGAGACAGTTGTAGAGAACAAATGTATGGACACCAAGGGGGGAAAGCGGGGGTTCCGGGTGGTGGTGATGGGATGAATTGGGAGATTGGGATTGACATATATACACTAATATGTATAAAACAGATAACTTATAAGAACCTGCTGTATAAAAATAAATAAAATTCAAAAAAGTTCAAAAAACAAAACAAAATAGTGCTGCTATGAACATTGGGGTGCATGCATCGTTTTGAATTAGAGTTTTTGTTTTTTTCCGGGTATATGCCCAGGAGTGTGATTGCTGGATCATATGGTAGCTCTAGTTTTAGTTTTTTTAGGAACCTCCATACTGTTTTCCATAGTGGCTGTACCAGTTTACATTCCCACCAGTAGATATTGTATCTTTTTTCTGCATTAGAAAGTGTAACTTCCAGTGGATTTTGGAACAGAATTAGGTGGTGCTTAAGAGGACATCAAATTGAATGAACTCAAGGAATGATCATGAAATAATAAACAGAAATTTCTTGTTTTCTGTAGAGTTCTGTACTATGCAAAGAACTTTCATATAATTAACTTTTTGAGTTGGATCAAAAGTTGAATTTTTCACAACAATCCATTAAGGTAGGTATCCTATGGATTTCTTTTTCTCCTCTCCCTTTCCCTGTCCTCCTCTTTCTTCTCTTTCTCTTTTTTCCTTTTCTTCCTTTTAAGAGAAAATATAAGATTTTCCCAAGTGTACATACAGGAAACAGAAGAACCGGGGTCTTGGACACAGATTTTGTAGACCAAGGTCAATGTATCCACTGCTAGCTATGCCGAAGGTCAGCCACTCATTCCCTATAGTCCTTCTTCATGAAAGACGCTGTCTAGTTTTAGTCTCTTTCCACCTTCAGCCATTAATTTTCTTTTGCCTTTGGAACATTCTCCAGGTGGAAGGCATCGAGGATGAAGATGCTTTGGCCATAATGCCCTGTGGTTTAATCAGTAGCCTGTAAATGCTGTGGCAGAAGCAGCTTAGATAACCCTACCCACAGGAGCACTGAACTTGTGTTCCTGTAGTCTTGGCTGGACTTACGGAGAGGTGCAGTGAAGGTAGGCCTCTGTTTCTAGAGGAGGAACTTTGACTTAAATCCTTGACTTACTAGACATTTTATGAATCTTAAAATGGTGTCATTTGTAGTAGGCCTCAGCAAGCAGTGTTCTCTTCTGGCCATTTAATAATTTGCTCCACAGTTACTTTGTTGCTAACTATGGTCTTGTTGGGACATGAGGAATTTAAAGTGATTTTGTTTTCCTACACCCCTGAAAAGAGAATTCTACATCCAGATTCTTTTTTTTTTTTTTTTTTTAAAGGGTTTAGAGCATAACCCATCACTCTCCTGTAAACTCTGTCCTTGGCAGCCCTGATTTCCAAGGTTGCATTCTGCATAACTCTTTGGGTCAATTTCCCCTTATACATGTTCTTTCGTTATTCATTTAGAATGTTGAGGTGATGACTTGGTGTGGATTAACCGTGATATTTGCAGTTTGTTTTATCTGTGATTCGGAATTCAGTCATTACCTTTCTCTACCATGTTAATCCATTAATCAAAAGTTGACTGTGTAGATTGTTGGTTGGAAAAGTTAACTGCTTCCAAACCATACAGATGACTTCTCTGTATGACTTCAAATACTAGTTTCAAGTATCAGAGAGTGTCCGGGCAAGCCAAGATGTCTTTGAACAATGGAGGTCAGTCCCCTGTGGTAGCTCAGTCTTGTGGTTCTCCGCCTTGACTGAAAGTTATAAAGCTGGAGCCAGAACCTCCTTCAGAGAAATCCTAAGTATAAATTAGTCAGAAATTAAATAAATCCCATTTGGCAAAGGGCATGAAAAATGTCCTAGAGTCTTGAATATATTTAAATGCCATAAATGGTGAAAGGTGCAGCTCATTAAACATGAGGAAATTATTTAAATAATAACCCCCCCAAACTTCCAACTCACTGTTATTTTCTTCTGCCACCTTCAATATCCAGCCAGGAAATACTGTCATAGAAAAACCTGTGGTTCTCCGTGCTTCAAAAGAAGTACATACAATTTATCTTAAACTAATTCCTTCAGATGAGTGTCTAACTGATTCTTTAAAACCTCTGAGGGAGATTCCCTAACTCCTTTGGTAAACTCAAGCAATGTTTGAATGACCTTGTATGTAGTTAAAAGGTGGCTCCCAGTATTAAAACTGAATTTTCTTGTTGATGTCAGAATATCATCAATGAGTTTGCTTTTGTGAATATTAGAGATGGGAAAGATCTGTCTTGAGGCTACATGGGAAGGACTTAATACTTTTATATTTACTACATTATTTCTTGAAAGAAGTTTTTTAACTCTTACTCTTTTAAACATGTTGTAGGAATAGCTGTTAAATTTGTTCATTTAGGGTTCTTGTTAAGTAAATTATATTTATGATATGTACTCTTTCTGTATAGTAACATTTATGATGGTGTATTGGTTTGGAAGGATCTGAGGGTACTTTCTATTCTGAGATTTTATGGGTTTTTTTTTTTAGTTACGACTATGAATGATGGGGGTGATTCACGAAAGCCTATTTTACCCTAAATGTTCTAGTTCTGTTTCTTGGGCTATAAATAGGGCAGATAAGATTTAGACAAGTCTGTGAACTTTCCACTGGCTTTGTTAGAGCAGTGTTTTCCACTGGTTATTCCTGAGGGGCAAGGGCAGATCTGACATGAGATCGGCTCAGCATAAATACTGTGCGTGCTGGGTAAACATGAGCATGAAAGCCAGAATGTGAGAAATGACAGACGTTTGTAAGCTTAAAATAGTTTTCGGGTTCATACCATGGTTACCCATCTACTTTATATATATTCCTTAGATAAACTTATCAACTTATCCGTTCTTGAGATTTAATCTACCATTTGCATGTTATAGATTTCCAGAGTTTTTGTTTTTGCCTAAACTCCTCTTCTGATGGTGTTTCTACTTGGAGTTTTATGAGCACCCCATACTCAACACATCCAAAATCCAATCCTCCACTCAAACTTGCCCTTTCCTATCTTAGTGAATGGTACCACCATTTATCTGTTCTCAAGCAAGAGATCTTTTTCCATTTCATATACCTGGGTCAGTTAGGACGAGATTTTACTCTAAGTTACAGAAAGTTCCTTTCAACAGTGGCTTAAACAATATAGAAGTTTATTTTAACGCACATAAAAATCTGAGTTGAAGACTAATATGTGCTGTGTAACTTGAGGGACAAGGGTTCCTTGTATCTTATTGCCTTGTCACAGATGGTGGCATCTAAGTTCCAGGCAGCAGGTTAGAGGAAGGGAGAAAGAACAGAGCAAAAGGCTGTTCTGTCTCATCAGAAAGATTCCCAGAAGCTGCTTCATGAACACTTTTGCTAAGTATCCCATTGACCTAGTCACATGGAAAGCAGAAGCTGCAGACTCCGTTCTGGGAAGCCATGTGCCAAGCTCAAAAGTGGAGACTCTGTCGTCATTGAAAGAAAGAAAAATGGATATTGAGGGACCACACTTTGGTCTTTTAAAATCCATGAACACACTTCTGATCATTCGTAGAACACCATCAGCTCCTCCATATGGACGATGAGATACCAAGTTCCGTCAAGTTACTCATCCAACTCAAAGTCCTTGATCTCTAGGCATGCCTGGTATTCTCCATAAGGGCCACTTGTAGCTTCTTGTGGTTTGGTAACCTATCTAAAAGACATTCTATTTGCCCCATAATCACTTAAAATCTAATGGTAAAGAAGAAATAGAATAACTACTACAGTATAAAGTTTCCCGTTTGGGAAAGAGGGAAATGAGAAAGATGTAGAAATCACTATCCATGGCAATGATCAAATTCTGCCCTACAGGAATTAAGAAGACGCGCTAGCTAAAAATATACAAATTAAAATGTCCAGAAGGTTTGGTAATTAGAGGTCAGTTGAGACCTTGTAAAGCAAGAGCAGTTTTAGTGGTGAGTTGGTGGCATGAGTTGGTAGCGGATCTGGGAGAATGGGGGGCGGGCACAGAGCAAGTTTGAACCTGGTTATAAAGTGAATGAGAGGTAAGAGGGGAGATTAGGAAGTGGAGATTCAAATTCTCAGATTTTGTTCTGAAGAAGGTAGGATTTCAACGTGTAAGACCCTAGGGAGGGTGCCATCCATTTCTACTCTGTTCCCTCTTTTAGCTCTGGATCAGTTGATGTGCTCCATCATGGCGGGTGGCATTAGCTGCGAATTTAGATTTTTTTCCCCCCTTGCAAGGTAGTTGGAAGAGTTGAAGATGAGAGCCTTGACCAGACCTCAGGGAATTTACAGACTGTGATGGAAAAAGACAAAGGCTTTGATGCCCAGAAATATTTATTATAGAGCCTTCCTTTGTAACCAGATCAATTAAATATGACTGTTTATTGTGTGCAAGGCACTGTGATGGGCACCAATACAATGAGCGTTCCCTGAAAAAAGAAATTATCTTTGTAATTCAAACTCTGCTGCAGTCAAGTTTAATGAAATGGCTCTCATTTAAGTCCCTAATACAATGATCCACGTAGGAAAATTCTTCTAGGATTTGGTAGTAGCATTAACCATGTCTTTGCTGAGAAACTTCACTTGTCTTTTGCTTTTGGATAGTAATACTAGATAACATCCTTAGATGTCTCCCACATGCCAGGCACTGTGCCAAACACTTCTGCATTTTCTTAGGATGTTCCCATGATGTATCTTTAAAGACAGACTGTCATAATTCCATTGGTGAGGTGAAGTAACAGGTTACTACATTTTCCTCTTTTTTAGCTGTCAGGAAGCTTAGAGCTAGGTGTTAAGCCCAATCACAGCTGTTGCACTGACCTTGCCTTTTTATTTTTCTTTCTTTTTTAGTGTAAAAGACATTTATTTCACCTTAAGTTATAATCAAAATGCTTAAACATTCAGATAGGATGACAATTTTAGTTTAAGGCTCCTGACGTTATATATATATATGACTATTTTTCACATGTTATTTTCTCTAAACTTTTTTTCATCCTTAAAAATAGTTGTATTTATCATTTTTAAGTGACTGAATATATTTTTGAAGAGAAACAGGGTGCAGAATAATTGAATTTTACATTTAATTGCATTCATATAGTGACATTCTATAATTATGAATTGAGTTTCTAAGTTGGTTCTTAGACTATTGATATCATCACTAATGAAATGGCACAAACATCTACTATAATTTATGCACCTTTAAGTCTGTCTCTTTATACGTATAATAACATTTGCAACCATATGATAAATTTTACATGTGTATTTTGCGGAGAGAACTAGTAAAAAGATAAACATTTAGAATGCAATTTGGAGCAATCGGTTGTGAGAAAAAATTGATGCTTCATATATTAATTTTCCTGGTAAATTTTTAGTCTGGGGAAAGCTTTTCTCTGATTCTAGAATTTGAATAAATTTTGGTTTTTAAAATATGGAATTATGGATTAGTTTTTTTAACTATGCATTTAAAATAACTCTTGGGCATTAATTCTTATGTTCTGTAGAATTTCCATCCAGAAAATTTAATGAAAGATTGCCAGAACACATCTTTAGATGACTTTCAGGCTGTTTATATGCATAAACTTAACTGGCCAGCTGTGATTGGTAAACTTGCATAAATGTGATTTATCACACCTAAGAGATTAGGAATCTTATCTTAATTTCCTCAAGTTTATATTTAATTTTGACACATTCATAAGAATGATTTATAATATAGAATACTTTCTCATATTAATCATTAGTCATTATAGGATAACTAAGGGTGAATAACATTTTCAAGTTTTGACATTAGATGGATTATATTTTTGAGAAGTTGGTAATAGAGATAACTGCCTTGAACTCTTAAGATTTTCCCAATTTAAAATAAGTTGGGACATTTTCCTCAATTTAGAATAAATTGGAAGACATGTATATTGCACTGGATTGTGAATATTTAACACAACGACATCAGTTAACCACTGGTTTACTAGGGTGGAAGATGTTATAAAGGTCTCCAAATTATAATTCCAGAATGAAATGACCCATCACTCAGATCACTCTTTATTAACAAATGTGTAAACAACTTTTTCATATACTTAGAAATAGTAGTAAAATACATGAATAGCTTGTTCCATTAATATTTATTGAGGACTCTCTATATGCAAGGCACAGTGTTGGTACTTTGCGGACAAAACTGATGCCTCAAACTTAAACTCTGCACTCAAAGAGGTGTTAGTTTAATGGGAAAAATTAGACATGTTTACAAAATACGAAAGGCCCCAATATGGAGCAGGTAGAGGGCCCTGGAACTTAAGAATTTATATATCCTGAACCCCCAAAATATTTGATACGACCGAGTTAAAAGTGATTAATCATAGAGTTTGCAAACCAATGAAGCAGAAACAGGTACAAAACCCCTACATGATTGTGCATTAAATAAATACATACATACATATATTTCATTGAATATTGTGAACTTGGTGGCCTGGAAACATAAAATGGTTTTATTTTCCCTAATCATTTCTATTGTGTCATGGTGAATTTATTCTTTTTTTTTTTTTTTTTTTTGCGGTACGTGGGCCTCTCACCGCTGTGGCCTCTCCCGTTGCGGAGCACAGGCTCCGGACGCCCAGGCTCAGCGGCCATGGCTCACGGGCCCAGCCGCTCTGCGGCATGCGGGATCTTCCCGGACCGGGGCACGAACCCGTGTCCCCTGCATCAGCAGGCGGACTCTCAACCATTGCGCCACCAGGGTAGCCTGGTGAATTTATTCTTTACATTGCTTAATGACACTTGTATCTATCCCCTATTTTCCAGTCATTTTCAGTTATTAAATACTCTCTCTGGCCCAGTGTGAAGTATAGATCTCATATTCAATTCCATGAATATCTCCTTCTCTTCCCCCAGCAACAGCCAGGCTTAGGCCCCAAAGACTTCTTTTTTCCTCCCTTTTCCCAGTGGGGCGTAAAAGTGGCAGGGTGGGGAGGGATGAAGTTTGCTTCTGGGTCACCACCTCCTCTTCCCTTTTTTGGATCTGCACTGGTCCTCAAGGCTTACTGGGCTGCTGGGAGAGAGTATAGGAGAAGCTGCATTCTTATATGCGTTGTGTGTCACCTGTTTCTATACCGAACTATGGATATTTTTGTCATTTACAACTTCTTTATTTTTAGCATATACGCTGCTTATTGAATTTTTTCCTGCCTTCTCCTAATTAATACGGTTGTAAAATATCATTTTCTCATGTGATTGCAAAGTATTTTTCCAAATAATTTTCAACGTAGAGACATATTCCATTGTATATTGACATTGATCAATTCACTTACTAATCAATCATCGTTTAATCATTTCACAATTTCAGGTCATTTAGACGGCTTCAGATAAAAAATATAAGTAATGATGAGAACAGCACCTTTGCACAGACATGTTTTTTCACCTTCCCTATTGGATTACTCCATTTTTATGAACAGTAATGCCTACTTCATGAATGACAGCAGGAGTTACTGAACTTATGTCTCTGAGAACCTTGGAAAACATTTTATATTAAATATAGGTGTCATTTGGTGTTGGTTATGCTTCCTAAATGGTATCATCTCTGACTCTGGACGAGATCTTCAGATTCTTTTGGTTATAGCTAGTTTCTGTCTCTAAGTGGATTTTCAGTGGACTATTTTTATTATTTAATATTTTATTTTCATGGTTTGGCAGCAAGTGGTATATTTATTTTTGCTCTGGGATTTTGGCAGAAGCTTTCTGTAAATGTCAGAAGCACACCAACCATTTTACACTCTCTGCCATCCAAGACCATGATCACTTCCCTGAATCCAAACAACCTGGTAACTTTTGGGGGAAATTCATGAGTGCCTTTTCTGGAAAGCCTGTCAGAAGTCCCTGATTAGGCTTCTTTCTTTTAGTGAGCTCTTCTAATAGCCTAGTTAAACTTTTATAATTTTCTGGAATATATCCAGGCCTTTTATTTAATAAGTGCTTTTCTGTCAAGAGTCTGAAATAAAATAAAACAAAATATTAGAAAAAGGTAATGGCAAAGCTCTCTGTTCTTGATCACAGCTTAGGTGGGCCAGGTGTATGTAGCTTATCAGGAAACTGATGGAGTGAGCAGAACGTGTTTCTAGAGCATGAACGGCACAGCAGTTGATCTCTGAGGCAGACATCTCTCAGAGTGGCCTTTTTACTGTCCATCTCTCCTTTTTATAGATGGAGGGAAAAGGGGGACTATCCTAAACACCGAATATGAGCAAAAAGATTTCTCAGATACAGTTCTCTTACGACAGACCTCTACTCTTAAAATGGATTAGGAAAAACAACCCATGAGCATCTTTACTGTTGAATTCCTTTGTGACCATTTCCTGGGGATTCACATTCACTGGGTGGTACATTCCTGACGATGAGGAAGTGTAGACACTGGCGTGATTATGCAGCTTAGCATCAGCTTGAATTGTAGTTGCTGTTTGAGCAGACCAAATAAAACAGGCCAGGTGAGAGCTCACGTGGGCAGATCTTGGAAGAGCCCTGACCTGAGGGGCCTTCGTGAGTGGGTGAGTGAGCTGAGTGCAGAGGGTTGTCATGGATGGGTGTGGGTAATGGGTAAGAGCAGCCTGATGAGTTGGATCTTGACTCAGTCATTTCCTAGGACTGGAAGAGGGGGGAATAAAATAATAAGGATTGCACAACAGCAGGCTGGGTCCACAGAGAGAGGATCCAAAAAGAATAAACGGAGGCATAATGGGAGAAAGCTACAGGAAAGAAGAATTAACATTATGGCCCAAGTCCAGAAAACTGACTGGGTGGTTTTCTCAGTATAGCTTTGTATGTCTCTTTGGGGGAACGACTTAGGGAAGGAGAAACCCACACTGAGCTGTTTGACTATATCCTGAGACCTTCTGTGAATCATACAAACCTCTTCAGTTGAAGGAATGTCATCCTTCCATTTGATTTTGATAGGCCAACTGGACCATACACTTAGTGACTTTCCGTTTGTGATGTCATCCAGTTAAAGCAGAGGTGACTCAAGACAGAGTGAATAACCCTCCTCTCCCCGCATCCATGGAGGATCAGCTCAGCTCTCTGGAGCTTCCCCTCGTGTCTCATAATCAGGGAAGATACCTGAGGAAACTGATACATGGGATGGCCCTGCTCTAGGTCTGTTGAGAGGGGAGAAGACTAAGCCAGAAATCGGTATATCAGAATCAGGCTGCCATAGAAGTGAGGTCAGAAATCTGATTATGGACTCTCTACTTGGGCTTCTTGGCTAGAAATCTGTGGGTGGTTTAGCCAAAGTCAGACCAGGAGTATTGATGAAGCAAGCTTCTCTTATTATCATCTCTTGCCCCACTTGAACTCCTTAGATGATAGTCTAACTGTGAGTTTTAGAGTAGGGAATCTCCTCACAGAGATGGGACAGGACATACCCTGTCACAACTCTTAAGATATTTAGAAAGAAACTGCATTATAAAAGGAGGCCTTTTGGAACCCTCCTACACGGTTGGTGGGAATGTAAATTGGGGCGGCCACTATGGAGAACAGTATGGAGGTTCTTTAAAAAAAAATACTAAAAATAGAGCCACCATATGATCCAGCAATCCCACTCCTGGGCATATATCTGGAGAAAACTCTAATTTGAAAAGATACATGTACCCCAGTGTTCACTGCAGCACTGTTCCCAATAGCCAAGATGTGGAAGCAACCTAAATGTCCACTGATGAATGGATAAAGAAGATGTGGCACATATATACAATGGACTAGTACTCAGCCATGAAAAGGAATGAAATAATGCCATTTGCAGCAACATGGATGGGCCTAGAGATTATCAGACTAAATGAAGTGTCAGACACAAAAGACAAATATCCTATGGTATTACTTATATGTGGAATCTAAGAAAAATGATACAAATGAACTTATTTACACAATAGAAATAGACTCACAGACATAGAAAACAAACTTATGGTTACCAAAGGGGAAAGTGGCGGGGGGGGCAGGGAGGGATAAATTTGGAATTTGGGATTCATAGGTACATACTACTATACGTAAAATAAACAACAGTGACCTACTGTATAGCACAGGGAAGTATATTCAATATCTTGTAATAACCTATAATGGAAAAGAATCGGAAAAAATAGATATAGATGTATAACTGAATCACTTTTGCTTATACCTGAAACATAGTAAGTCAGCTATACTTCACTTAAAATTAAAAAAAAAAAAAAAAAGAGGCCTTTTTCTCATTAGGGGTAGAGAGTGTAGTAGAACTGGAGGGAGGTCTCCAGATTCTGCTCGTAGCATGGTGTGTATGTTTATTATCACCACCCCCTTGCCTGTGCTGTCTGCCAGCCATCATCAAGGGAAATCATAAAATAAAACTGAATGAAAACTTAAGAAAGGAGAAGAAAAAAGTTAAACTCTCCACAGAAGACCAAACAAATAAGGATATATAAGAAACGAGATAAAGAATTTTACAAACCTAGAGACAGCTAAAAGAAAGGTTATAAAATGTGTTGAATTTAAAAATAAAATAGGTTGACTTAAAAATAATAAAAGTTAAAGAGAATGCCCAAATCATGTAATTTTTTAATAAAGGTAAGTAAAACCAATAGAAAAAAAAATGAGAAAAAGGCTGATAAGAAAAATGATTAGGAATAAGAGTGTGTGACTTCAAAGATAAAGACAAAAGTAAAAGGAAGAAGTAGGGAGATGAGAAAGATGATAAACATACAAACAGAAAGTTAAGCCGTGTGGTTGAGCAGCAAGCTAAAACAATGCTGAGATGAGCCATGTTTTTTAAAAGATAAAATCTAGCCTGAATAAAAATAAGAAATCAACTGACCAACTAGCTGGAAGCCAGCAAGTGGCAGGAGTCCTTAGCAGAATTCTCTGGACAATTTTCCATAGTAAGAGGCCTCCCCCTAGTGGGGGAGGGGAGAGAGAGAAGCGTTTGCTCTTGGGCTCCTGCCCTTCAGCACACCTTGGGCACCAGAGCCCTGTCAGCACTTCTCAGCAATTAGGAGGCTGGGGCAGGGCCCTGGGGGCCTCAGCCTTGTGTGTAGGCTCCTGGGCCTTGCAACCCCCTCTGCAAATTCAGGTGAAGCAGACGTTGTTAATAGTTATGGAAGAAAGCATTTGTTTATAATTTATATTTGGCCCTTGGATGTGTGGGTTTTTTAATTAAAAAGAAGACTCGGGCTTCCCTGATGGCACAGTGGTTGAAATACGCCTGCCAGTGCAGGGGACACGGGTTCGAGTCCTGGTCCAGGAAGATCCCACATGCCGTGGAGCAACTAAGCCCACATGCCACAACTACTGAGCCTGTGCTCTAGAGCCCGTGAGCCACAACTACTGAGCCCACATGCTGCAACTACTGAAGCCTGCGCACCTAGAGCCCGTGCTCCTCCAAGAGAAGCCACCGCAATGAGAAGCCCACGCACGGCAACGAAGAGTAGCCCCCGCTCGCCGCAACTAGAGAAAGCCCGCGCATAGCAGTGAAGACCCAGCACAGCCAAAAATAAATAAATTAAAAAAAAAAAAAGAATTGATGAATCAAAAAGTATAAAAAAGATATTTAAAAAAAAAAAAGACTCCTCCCCCATCCCTCCTCTCATGTCTCCCTAAAGGTCTCTGCTGTGAACACTTTGCTGTGTTTCATTCTTGACCTTTTTCTAGGGATTTAAAACACTTATACATGGAATTGTATAGGATTTTGTACGTAAATAATAATCATAGCTAGCATATATGAAGTGTTTACAATATGATAAGTTAGAGTTGTATTATACAGTGTCACGGGCTGACACCTGGGCTGATCTAGTCATTGTTCCTTGAATAAGTTTTGCTCTCTCTGACTCTGATTTCTTTGGGAAGACAAAATATGTACTTGTGAGTATACTAAAAGTTATTATTACAGCCTTATTACCAGCACAGAGCAAGGCACACAGTTGGCATAGAATATTTGCTAACTTGCCTTGAACAAACCCTTTTAATATTATTTTGTGCAGACTTTCAGTCCTCTAAAGTGTTGTAAAAGTTTTAGTTTATATATTATCCTTTCCCAGTTTTCTTTCCTCCACAGTCTTGTGCCAGCACCCTTGCTTGCAACCATATATTTTGCTAGTTGAACCAGGAAGCCTGTCAGTGTGGAGAGTGGTACCTTGTGTTCTGTTTTAGGCATCTCACAGGTTGTGTGGCCCCTCCTGTCAACAATCTGTGCCTGGCCTTTCACTGCAAGGAAGGATACTGGAAGAAGACACAGAATGGGTAAAAATCTAAAGTGGAAAACAAGGGGATACACCAATTGAATGGGTAAAGCTTTCTCATTCAATTGGTAAAGTGTACCATTGCCTCACATGTATCTTTTCCTCGTGTCTATTTTCCATGTTTTAAAGTGTAAAAGCATATTGTTACAAGAGATTAATAAGATATTCTTCTAAAAAGCAAAAAGATACAAAGGAACTTATTTCCAAAACAGAAAGACTCACTGACATAGAAAACAAATTTATGGTTACCAAACGGGAAAGGGGGGGTGGGGGAGGGATAAATTAGGAGCTTGGGATTAACATATACACACTACTATATATAAAATAGATAACCAACAAGGACCTACTGGATAGCACAGGGAACTCTACTCAGTATTTTGTAATACCCTATAAGGGAAGAGAATCTGAAGAAGAATGTGTGTGTGTGTGTGTGTGTGTGTGTGTGTGTGTGTGTGTGTAACTGAATCGCCGTGCTGTACATCTGAAACTAACACGATCTTATAAATCAACTATACTTCAATAAAAAATTCACTGAGAAAAAAAATTGGATCTTCTAGACTTAAAATAGTTTCCTCTGCCTTTCTCCTACTGAGTCATTAAAAAAAATATGTTTCCTCCTTTCTATAAGTTTTGTTGAAAATGGGAAAATAATAGGATTCTGAATTTTTTTCTTCTGTGGGAGTGTGTCTGTCTCTAGCAAATTCATATTTCTTCCCTATTTAATAGCAGTAGGAGTGATTCCCCCCACCCTCATTTCTTTGTGGTCTCTCCCTCTCTCTGAAAATATGTATTCTAACTTAATTCTCCAGTGTGGTGAAACAGACAAGTGTGTCTCACACGTAGTGAACAGGAAATACGATGTTTTTGTGCACAGAGGGTGTAAGTGCTGTCCAAAGTCAGGAGAGCAGTTGATTAAAAAACATCAATCTGTGCAAACATAAAGAAATAGTCCAGCTGGGAAATTGGGCCAATTTAGAATTCAGTAAAATCTACTTATTTCCAATGTGTCTGTGAACTTAGAGGAAAATGTTTTTGGTTGAATGGTTGCATAAAAGGGATATGTCTCTAAAAAATATTGTCGCTATCCCCAAGGTAAGCGTTTATTCTTTGGTTTAGAATTTACATACTGTAGTAACTTGTGCTTTGGAAACAATACACACAGACTGGAACATTAGAGGGGCACCTGTTTTTTCTGCATCTAAACTCAATATGGATGAAATCTTAGGTAACTATGGTATTTTACTTTTCAGATTAGCATGGGACTTTTTTTTTTTAATAACAAAAAGCAAAGATAAGGTCTAAAAGAATTCAGATGTTCTGCTCCCTTGTTGCTATAATGTTTTGGTTTTCTTTTTAAAAAGAACTAATATTAATTGCAAATCCTTTGGTAATCAAAAATATGAAGGAAAAAGAAATATCAAATGTTGGCACACAGCCCTCGCTATTATGAATCAAATAATGGTCTCACAAACAAAGGCAGCTTATTTTTCTAACCTCATTGTTCCTTATAATGACTTTTTGGGATAACTAAGGCAGACTCCATTAATCACATAAATGTTTTTAGTAGAAAAATTTCTAAAATATATGGCCAACTTTCTTTTCTGTTCAACTTCTTGAAGATACATTAAACTTTTCCTAATGGTGCACAGAAATCTCATGAGTGTTCATTATTTTGCAGTGCTGGAAGACAGTCTAGAGCACTAAAGATCACAGTAGCGATCATCATCGTCCTCACAGTAGCCAACATTAGTGATCATGTAGAATATTGTGTGCAGGCACGCTTTTAAGTGCTTTGTTTGTATTAACTCATTTAATTCTTACTAGCACACTGTGAAGTAAGTACTAGTACCATTCTCAGGCTGCAGCTGAGTTAATCAGGAACAGGTACAGTAACTGGCCAAGGTGGCCCATCTCAGAGGTGGTAATGTCAGGATTCACATTCAGCCTCAGGCTTTCCGGCTTCTGAGATAAACATGAGATTGGGCTCAAGTCTGAATTTTGGCTTTGCCAGTTGATATTTGGGTGGGGAGGTGAGTTGATTAACTTTTCCAAGTGCCAATTTCCTTCTCTTAAAATGAGAATGATAACGGCACTGAATCGCAGGTCCTAGGGAGGAGAGAATGAAATAGTGCCTGCAAAGAGCTTGGCACTTAGGACGTCCAGAAGTGTTAATTTTTGTGGTGGTTGCTCTTTTTATTTCTCCTGTTATATGAAAAGGTGAGGATCTGCATGTGCTCCTGTGGTATGGGGAAATATTTGCACACTTGAAAAAAGGCCCTCAAATTTGCTAATTTTGTTTTGGTTTGTTTCTGAATCTGCCTTTATGATTTTTTTCCCCTTGTTGATTGCCTCCTGTCACTTTTTGACGCTTTTGGTAGTCAAGAATGTGGGCTCCAGAAATCCCAGGTTCCACTGTTGACTCGTTTGCAACTATAGGTAATCTACTTTTATTTCTTTAAGCCACAGTTTCCTGCTATGAAATGGAGATCTATATTCTTAATGAAACAGCTCCCTGAATTTGAAAATACAGTATTTCTGTGATCTGGATAAGAATTTTGAGAAGATATTCTACATCTTAAGGTGCCTTTCTAGTATGTAGCATTTTCTATGACTTTATTTCCAAATTTGTCTACTTACTTCAGCATTTTAAATTTGGTCAGCGCCAACTCATTCATTCCTTCTTATTTTCCCCAAATGCTTGATGGCTTTCGAATGTCTCCTGTGTTTGTCTTTCATTTCTTAGTGCGGGCAGATCTGGTCTATCTGTTGCCATCAGTTGGGGTGATTTGGCAGGAAAGGTTTCCCCAAGAGAGAAGGTATTCTCCATCTCTTTTTTTTTTTTTTTTTTTTTGCGGTACGCGGGCCTCTCACTGTTGTGGCCTCTCCCGTTGCAGAGCACAGGCTCCGGACGCGCAGGCCCAGCGGCCATGGCTCACGGGCCCAGCCGCTCCGCGGCTTGTGGGATCTTCCCGGACCGGGGCACGAACCCGTGTCCCCTGCATCGGCAGGCAGACTCTCAACCACTGCACCACCAGGGAAGCCCTCTCCATCTCTTTTGTGGGAAAGCAGATTGACTTCACTTACCCGTTTCTGACACATTAATATTATTGAACCTGATCATATGCGTCTGTTCTTGGAAAAGTTAAGTTCCGCTCTCTATTTTCCTGACTGCTCTTGAATGAAGCCTGTTTCCTCTGGCTCTTTTTTGTACTTGTACAAAGTGTATTGTTGCTCTATGCATATGGAATGTAAATAATATTGATGTATACCTTTAAAGGAAGAATACCACACTATTGTGCTTGGGTGGATTGTTAGGTGTGAAAACAACAAACTCACATCAGCTTTTAAGCTCCTTCTCTGCCTATGTTAAAAGCTCCTAACTTTATTAGTCAGTCTTTTTTGCTGGATGGGTGCAGTTGTTACAAATTGGTTTACCCGACCTGCACCAGGGTCCTAGCCTGGGCCAAGACGCCGTGTCTCAGCCAGCGAGGTTTTTTTTCTGATCGGATTTGTGCAGCCAATAATGAAACCTACACTGAGACTGAAACAGCACAAGCTTTATTCAATGGTCAAGGAATGGAGAAGTGGGAACCTAGTGCACAAATCAACTTCTCAACCCAATTTGGGCAGAGACACCAAATGTGCAGGAGGGTCGAGGTAAAAGGGAGGAAATTGGAAAGAGTGGGAGGAATATTCATGAGTTATCTGAAAACAGAGTTGTGGTTTGGACCTGGAACTGATGCAGCTCTCCTTCTCTGTCCTTGTATAGACTTTTCTGCTTGTTGTCATGGCAGTTGTCAACTGTCATGGAGCTGGTGGCTGTGTGACTTGGCATGCTAATGTATTACAATGAGTGTATAATGAAAATCAAGGTGTGTTGGAAGTCGAATCTTCTACCATCTTGGGCCTAGTTGTTTCTAACCAGTTCTTGTTTTTTTCTCTTTGCAGCTTCCTCCTGAAACTTAGATAAAAGTAACTGGTTTCTATTCGAGGGAGGGACCGGGGGTATGATTCTGGGGCAACAACCTTGGTAACATAACAGTATGGAGGACACTTGCGAGGAAGCTGCCATTGTAAAGACAGTCATCTCACAGGGAGAAATCATAGAAGAGTGGAAACACAAAACCTACACTGGATCTTTCATCTCTATGCCATTATTCTTAAGAATTCTTTGTTCTCGATTTTTATGCCAATTCTTTTTATTTTCAGTGTTTGCAGTTTAGTTTGTGCACTGACATTTTAGACTTCAAACTTTTTGAATAGGTCATATCTTCATATGGTTCCTCTAAAAACAATATTAAAAAGGTAACATCGAGGTCTTACTCTTACCTGTTTTTGACAATTTTTATGTACTTGCCCCATTTTCTTTTATTCTTAAGTATCTTTGAAATATACAAGCAAAAATTCATACATATTCTTACTTTATTTCTTATACAACTAGCTTTTTCTTTTTACTTAACAATGTATCGTAGACGTCTTTCTATATCATTATCTAGAGATAAGTGGGTATATTGTTTATACAAGTGGTCTAATGTAGATACACATTGGGTATTTCCTTTTTTATTGGTGCTACAAACAGTGCTGTAGTGAATGGCATCCCACAGGGCATTGTGCAGGGCAGTCAGCGAAGTCGCAGCTGCGTCTTTCCCCTCAGCTTTGTCAGAAGAGTATGCTATCAAATACTAGGCTTTTGACCTCTTAGGTGAGAAATAGTATATTCATATAATTTTCATTTAGTTTAAAAATTTAGAATTTAGAGATCAACGATTTAAGTATCTTTGTACAGGTTAAGGGTGCCAGTCTCTTTTCTCTCAGTCTCTAGGAGTTCTTTACATATTAGGGAAATTAGGCTTTTGTCTATGACATGAGCCACAAATATATATATATATGTATATGTATACACCCACATGTACATACATGGCCAGTTTGTCACTTATTTTTAGCTTTACTGAAAGTATCTAGTAGAAATTTTTTATTTTTTCTGTAATAAATTTGTCAATCTTTCATGGCTTTTGGATTTTTTTAAAAAATTATTTATTTATTTTTGGCTGCGTTGGGTCTTCGTTGCTGTGTGCGGGCTTTCTCTAGTTGCGGCGAGCGGGGGCTTCGTTGCGGTGTGCTGGCTTCTCATTGCGGTGGCTTCTCTTATTACAGAGCACGGGTGCAGGCTCAGTAGTTGTGGCACATGGGCTTAGCTGCTCCGCACCATGTGGGATCTTCCCGGACCAGGGATCGAACCTGTTTCCTCTGCATTGGCAGGCGGATTCCCAACCACTGTGCCATCAGGGAAGTCCTGCTTTTGGATTTTGATCACTGGTTAGGAAGCCCTTCCCCTGTCCAAAATTATAGAGGAATTTGTCTGTGTTTTCTTCCAGTAATTTTGTGGTTGCATTTTTTTTTAGCATTTGAATTTATGATTCCCTTGGATCCAAGTTTATCTTTTTCCAAATGGTGATTCATTGTCATAGCACCATGTATTTAAAAAGGCTATCTCTTCCTTAGTGATTGGAGATGCTGTATGTAATTGATCCTATTTTGGACTTTCTGTTCTTTTCCATTGGTTTGTATGTCTGTTTGTTTGGCTGTAATACAGTACTTTTTTTTCATGAAGTTCTAAATAATTAAAAAGTTGTATGGGCCTATCAACCACAGAGTCCTAGACCTCTTTACACAAAAGGCTCTGAACTTTGACACACAAAGGAAGCAACAAAATGAACGAAGGAATTATAAAAATAATTAAAACTCATAGAAATCTACAGGAGAAAATAAATGAAGGCAAAACAAGTCTTTCATCAGGATTTTGATCTGATTCTACATCTTCTAAATTCTCCATTGCAATTATAAAAATAAAATAAAAATTAGAATTAAAATGTCATCTTCAAAATAAAAAATGTGTTCCAATTATTTGATATCGTTTACAAACCTACGGTATTTGGTGAGTTAAATATTCAGACTGGAAAAAAAGCACTTGTATGGATCTGTCCTTGCTTTCAGTCTAGCCCTCTTCCCCTTCATTTTTGATACTGCTGCCAGCCTGATCTTTCTTACTGTGATTATGCAAATCTCTTATGTGAGTGGTTCAGTGAATCTCCATTGGCCACGTGATAGAGTTAAGGTATTATGAATGACAGTAAAGACACCTAAATTCAAAAAATAATTTTTTGAACACCGTGTTTTATGCAGAAGTGACACATAGAGGAAGGAACAAAACAGCCCTTGTCCCTGACCCCATGGGGCCTGTGGTCTAATGAGAAAGACTGACGGTAGGTAAGTGATGACAGTGAAATGTGATGTAGGCTCTAATAAGATATTAGGCTACCTGTCTAGGCTTGCCAGGTCTAAACACCCTGTTCTCCAGCTATGGCAAAATATTTGCAGTTCCCCGAATCACCTGTTGTTGCTCATCTCCAAGCTTTTGCATTTACAATGTTTTTTTTTTGTCATACCTGGATGCATTTATCTGAGTTGTTCATGACCCAGTTGAAGCAGCATCTCTTCTGGGAAACTTGCTCATGCCCTTTGCCCTCTGCTGTGCATCAGCTGGAAGCCCCTCCCTCTGTGCACCCATGATACTCTGTGAATACAGTATTTCTTTTTTTTAAATTGGAGTATAGTTGATTTACAATGTTGTACCAATCTCTGCTATACAGCAAAGTGACTCAGTTATACACATTCTCTTTTTATATTCTTTTCCATTATGGTTTATCACAGGATATTGAATAGAGTTTCCTGTGCTATACATTAAGACCTTGTTGTTTATCCATTCTAAATGTAATAGTTTGCATCTACCAACCCCAAACTCCCAGTCCATCCCTCTCCCTCCCCGCCTCCCCCTTGGCAACCACAAGCCTATTCTCTATATCTGTGAATCTGTTTCTGTTTTGTAGATAGGTTCATTTGTGCCATATTTTACATTTCACATATAAGTGATATCATATGGTATTTATCTTTCTCTTTCTGACTTCACTTAGTAAGATGATCTCTAGTTGCATCCATGTTGCTGCAAATGGCATTATTTAGTTCCTTTTTATGGCTGAGTAGTATTCCATTGTGTATATATACCACATCTTCTTTATCCATTCATCTGTCGATGGACATTTAGGTTATTATGGCTATTGTGAATAGTGTTGCTGTGAGTACAATGTTTTTATTGTTCATTTATGGTCTTGTAGCTGTTTGCTTCTCTATCCTTTTCTCTAGACTGTGAGTTTTTTGAGGACAGGGAAAGCAAGTATGGGTCATCTCATATAAATGATAGTAATATTGTGTATAATCAACTCTTTTGAGGAGTTGTGTTAAATAGATGTGAGGCAATAGCCTGAGAGAAATGGAAGTTATTATGCATGTTTATTGGGTAACAGGAATGATCAAAAGAGAGTACAAATTTGATACTATGTATATTTCTTGCTCCTAACATCCGAAGGATATGGAGATAACTATTTTCTCTAATCTAACGTTTCCATGTTATTCAGCTTTTATATTTTTAATTGAAAAGTTAGGAAAAATAATTTTCCATCTAAGTAACATTTTTGAAGGTCCTAAAGCTTGTAAGTGTCAGGTGTGGGATGCATCTCAGATCTTTTTATACCACTGTGCCTACAGGTGGGTGACCTGGTGGCTTAGATACTGTATATATTCAAAGCATTTTCAGCAGTGGTTTATTTGTGAAAGACCTAGGATATTTCGATGGGTGGCCCACAGAGCTTGTCTTAGGACATATTCTTTTAAATATTTGAGTAAGTTGTCTAAAAAAAGGGATCAAGGTGATTTCTTTTTTTTTGTGGTACGTGGGCCTCTCACTGTTGTGGCCTCTCCCGTTGTGGAGCACAGGCTCCGGACGCGCAGGCTCAGTGGCCATGGCTCATGGGCCCAGCTGCTCCGCGGCATGTGGGATCTTCCCGGACTGGGGCACGAACCCGTGTCCCCTGCATCGGCAGGCGGACTCTCAACCACTGCGCCACCAAGGAAGCCCCAAGGTGATTTTTTAAAATCAAATTTTCACCAAGAAAGTTGTTTACTATGATTAATATTTGAAATTCATAATGATCTTGACAATAAGGAAAATAATTCTTTAACATTAGGACAAGGTGCTCTGTGGAACAAAAGAAAACAAAACCAAGCTTAAGCACCAAGGTGGTAGTATTTAGGTGTAAGAATAAAAGAAGCAGATGTGCAGAATCTGTTTCAACATATGCTGAATAAATAGTATAATATTTTAGTAAAAGGAAACTCGGTTCTATAATGTAGTAAATGGGATGTTATGTATAAGATTCAGGAAATAATTGTTGCTTATTCTAATTATTATTATTTAGATGCTTAGTGAAAAAGACTTAATTAAAATACTATATCCACTTCGGGTCACCACATTTTAAATAAATGACAAGGAAACCAGAGTCACATTCTGAGAGTACTGACCAAAATGAATAAAAGAGAACACAGCACAGTGTTCTACACAGGTAGGCCTTCATTGAATATTTGCCTAATTAAATCCTGGAAGAGACGCAGAGTTGTTTAAATGTTTGAGGATTACACAGAGAAAAGTTGGTAAAGATAACCTAACAGTATGATGGTAAGAAATTGTATTAGATATCTCCTGATGTTCTGTGGATTGATCTATCTATCTATCGTTCATCCATCTATCCATTCTTCTATCCATCTATCATTTATCTAGCTATGTGATTACATTAATCTTGTCAACAAACGTTATAATTATTCCCAAAATAATGGCTACCATTTATTTTTTTATTTTTCATTTTTTTTCGAAAGTTTATTTTTTAAATTGGAGTATAGTTGCTTTACAATGTTGTGTTAGTTTCTGATATACAATGAAGTGAATCAGCTATATGTGTACATATATCCCTCCCACACTCCCCATCCCACCCATCTAGGTCATCACAGAGCACCGAGCTGAGCCCCCTGTGCTATACAGCAGGTTCCCATTAGCTGTCTGTTTTACACATGGTAGTGTATTTATGTCAAACCTAATGTCCCAATTTGTCCCACCTTCCCCTCCGTGCTGTGTCCACATGTCCGTTCTCTACATCCATGTCTGTATTCCTGCCCTACAAATAGGTTCATCTGTACCGTTTTTCTAGATTCCACAAATATGCATTAATATACAGTTTTTCTCTTTCTGCCTTACTTCACTCTGTATGACAGTCTCTAGGTCCATCCATGTCTCAACAAATGACCCAATTTCGTTCCTTTTTATGGATGAGTAATATTCCATTGTGTATACGTACCACATCTTCTTTATCCGTTCATCTGTTGATGGACATTTAGGGTGCTTCCATGTCCTGGCTATTGTAAATAGTGCTGCAGTGAACATTGGGGTACATGTGTCCTTTTGAATTATGGTTTTCTCAGGGTATATGCCCTGTAGTGGGATTGCTGGGTCATATGGTAATTCTATTTTGAGTTTTTTAAGAACCTCCATACTGTTCTCCATAGTGGCTGTATCAATTTACATTCCCACCAACAGTACAAAAGGGTTCCCTTTTCTCCACATCCTCTCTAACATTTATTGTTTGAAGATTCTTTTTTTTTTTTTTTTTTTTTTTGCGGTACGCGGGCCTCTCACTGCTGTGGCCTCTCCCGTTACGGAGCACAGGCTCCGGACGTGCAGGCTCAGAGGCCATGGCTCACAGGCCCAGCCGCTCCGCGGCATGTGAGATCTTCCTGGACCGGGTCACGAACCTGTATCCCCTGCATCAGCAGGCAGACTCTCAACCACTGCACCACCAGGGAAGCCCTGTTTGTAGATTTTTTGATGATGGCCATTCTGACTGGTGTGAGGTGTTAGCACATTGTAGTTTGCATTTGAATTTCTCTATATTGAACCGACTATTAGGTCTTCTGCCCATGTTTGGATTGGGTTGTTTGTTTTTTTGGTATTGAGCTGCATGAGCTGTTTGTATATTTTGGAGATAAATCCTTTGTCAGTTGCTTTGTTTGCAAATATTTTCTCCAATTCTGAGGGTTTTTTTTTCATCTTGTTTATGGTTTCCTTTGCTGTGCAAAAGACTGTAAGTTTCATTAGGTCCCACTTGTTTATTTTTGTTTTTATTTTCATTAGGAGGTGGGTCAAAAAAGATCTTGCTGTGATTTATGTCAAAGAGTGTTCCTCCTATGTTTTTCTCTAAGACTTCTATGGTGTCCGGATTTACATTTTGGTCTTTAATCCACTTTATTTTTGTGTATGGTGTTAGGGAGTGTTCTACTTTCATTCTTTTACATGGAGCTGTCCAGTTTTCCCAGCACCACTTATGGAAGAGGCTGTCTTTTCTCCACTGTATGTTCTTGCCTCCTTTGTCATAAATTAGTTGACCATATGTGCATGGGTTGATCTCTGGGCTTTCTATCCTGTACCATTGATCAATATTTCTATTTTTGAGCCAGTACCATACTGTCTTGATTACTGTAGCTTTGTAGCATAGTCCAAAATCAAGGAACCTGATTCTTCCAGCTCCGTTTTTCTTTCTCAAGATTGCTTTGGCTATTTCAGGTCTTTTGTGTTTCCATACAAATTGTAAAATTTTCTGTTCTAGTTCTGTGAAAAATGCCATTGGTAGTTTGATAGGGATTGCGTTGAATCTGTAGATTGATTTGGGTAGTATAGTCATTTTCACAATATTGATTCTTCCAATCCAAGAACATGGTATATCTCTCCATCTGTTGGAATCATCTTTAATTTCTTTCATCAGTGTCTTATAGTTTTCTGCATACAGGTCTTTTGTCTCCTTAGGTAGGTTTATTCCTAGGTATTTTATTCTTTCTGTTGTGATGGTAAATGGGATTGTTTCCTTAATTTCTCTTTATGATGTTTCAGAAAGATCTTGTTCTTAGCGTATGGGAATGCCAGAGATTTCTGTGCATTAATTTTGTATCCTGCAACCTTACCAAATTCATTGATTAGTTCTAGTAGTTTTTTGGTGGCATCTTTAGGATTTTCTGTGTATAGTATCATGTCATCTGCAAACAGTGACAGTTTTGCTTCATTTCCAGTTTGTATTCCTTTTATTTCTTTTTCTTCTCGGATTGCCATGGCTATGATTTCCAAAACTATGTTGAATAAGAGTGGAGAGAGTGGATATCCTTGTCTTGTTCCTGAATTTAGTGGAAATGCTTTCGGTTTTTCACCATTGAGAATGATGTTTGCTGTGGGTTTGTCGTATATGGCCTTTATTATGTCGAGGTAGTTTCCCTCTGTGCCCATTTTCTGGAGTGTTCTTATTATAAATGGGTGTTGAATTTTGTCAAAAACTTTTTCTGCATCTATTGAGATGATCATATGGTTTTTATTCCTTAATTTGTTAATATGGTGTATCATATTGATTTATTTGTATATATAAAAGAATCCTTGCATCCGTAGGATAAATCCCACGTGATCATGGTGTATGATGCTTCTAACGTGTTGCTGGATTCTGTTTGCTCGTATTTTGTTCAGGATTTTTGCATCTGTGTTCATCAGTGATATTGGTCTGTAGTTTTCTTTTTTTTTGTGATATCTTTGTCTGGTTTTGGTATCAGTGGCCTCATAGAATTAATTTGGGAGTGTTCTTCATTTATGTGGTTCTTCATTTATGTGATCTTATAGGTTTTTACCTTGCTCCTTCATTTGTGACATATCTTTGGTCATCTCTCTTTTTTTTTTTTTTTTTTCCGGATGGGTGGGATTGTGTTCCTGTATTCCTGGTTGTTTGGCCGGAGGCTTCCAGCACTGGAGTTTGTAGGCTGTTGGGTAGAGCTGGGTCTTGGTGCCGAGATGAGGACCTCCGGGGCACCTCACTCTGATGAATATTCCCTGGGGTCTGAGGTTCTCTGTTAGTCCAGTGATTCGGACTCAGAGCTCCCACTGCAGAAGCTCAGGCCTGACCCCCAGCTTGTGAATCAAGATCCTGCAAGCTGAGCAGGGCGTGGGAAAAAAAAAAGAAAAAGAAAAAAAGGAGCAGAACAATAACAAAGAGTAAAAAATAAAATAAGATTAGAAAACTAACAGATATGTTAGAAAAAATTAAAAAAATAAAAATATAGAGGAAACAACAACCAGAAGGTAAAACAGAACCACAATAGCGAAAAAGAGGAAAAAAAGAAAAAGCCAGAAAAGGCCTTGGCTGTGGGTGGCGGGGCTTAGGCAGGGACGGAGTTAGGTGGTTCGCAGGGCCTATGCTTAGGACCCACAGGGCCACAAAAGGCCCTGGGGGGTGGGGCTTAGGCTTACTGCAGCAGGAGGGTCCCAGGAGTGCCTCTGGCCTTGGAAGGTCGAGGACCAGGTCTGGGACCCCAGCAGGCTCCCTGGACCTGAGTGGGTGGGGGGAATGCTAGGTGCCTTCCCCCTGATCCTCTCATCCTGCACAGCCCCTCCCAATCTGCCTCTCTTCTTCTCCCCTTGCTTCCCTCCTATGCCCCTAGGAGGCATGCATCCTGGAGGGGGCCTCAGTGGGTGGAGGACCCAGTCCGGGAACCCAGCAGGCTTCCCAGGGCCCGATTGGGCATAGGAAATGCTGGGCGTGCTCCCCCCAATCCTCCGAGCCCCTGAGCGTCTCTCCAGGTGAGGGAACCCCTCCCCTCTCCCAGCCACAACTCAGGAGCACCGGTCTTGTCAACCCTCCATTTCTCCTCCCCCCTCACTCCCCACCACATCCTACTCGGTTGCTCTGGGGTTCCACCTGTCTCATTGGGCGTCATCATCTGACAGGTGCCCTAGTTGTCACTACCATTTATTGAGAAATATTTACCAGATTCTGTCCCAGGTACTTTAGTCGTCACAATGTTTAAAAAAAAAAAATAATGGAATATAGGTAGTAATAGCTCAGTTTTATGGGTGACGCCACTGAGGAGGACACTGCCTGTGTCATGTGGAAGATGACAGGAGTGGTATCACTGGACAGATATTGGACAGTTGTACTTTATATTTTAGTCAACGTGGACATTTGTTCTTTCACGGACCCTTCTGCTTGTTGTACATGCAGAACCCAGCACTTTGTGACTCTTAACGCTACTCTCTCAACAAACATTCTTCTCTCCCTCCTTCCCACCCTACCTTCCTTCCTTTTTCAACATTTATTAAGTGTCTGTTATGGGTCAGGCCCTGTGCCAGGTACTGGAAATACCGTGGTGATGCAGAATGGTTGAATTCTTGTTTTCAGCGTGTATAAGGTACTATGCAGTGAGTGCATGGAGAATACAACTATAAATAAGCAGGTTCTGTTTCCAAGGAAATCACAGTCAACTGGGGAGACAACACATAAACCCTATAAAACATGATAGCAAGTGAAATGGTGGAGCTATTTGGAGAACGTCATAAAATCACTTGAGAATCATTTTGGGGTAGGGTGGGTGCACCTTGCAAGAGAAGACAACGTGAACAAAGGTGATGGAGGGAGAACCAGCAAGAAGAGCACACTGCAAGCAGTTTATTGAAAACCGGTTAATGATGTAGTGGACGAGGATGGAGTGGAACTCAGAGATCTAGCGTAGAAGACTTGGGATGCCATGGCAAAGAGTCTTTGACACATTTCAGCAGGGAAGTGATGTTAGAAAGATCATCCTTGGAGGATATGTAGAGGGGAGATTTGAAGACTATGAGACGGATGTAGGGACATAAGTTTGGAGGCTGCGGCAGTACTCCAGGTGAAAGACCGTAAAATCTTGAACCAGAGTAGTAAGAGTAGAGAAGGAAGTAGAAAGGGGAGACTGGAGAACCATTTTAAAGGTAGAATCACAGACCTTGGTAAATGATTAGATGTGGAAATGACTGAGACAAAGGCAGCTTTCAGAGAAGACTAATTCCTCATTAGAGCATCTTGTAGAGAAGACAGTGTTTTTTACATGGTCATCTGTGTTGAGGACCTTTTGCCAGTTTCTACTGTTAGCTCTCACCTTCCTGAGAGTCTGAAGCAGCCCAGCCTATTAACAAAAACAGAACAAGTTCCTCCAAATACAGAAATCCACCTCCAAAACCATTGATGAATAAGAGAAACTTTATCTTTCCTTTTGCTTGTTTGTTGTTGTTTCTTTTATATCTCTTACATTTATTCAGTGCTCATGATTTCTCCGGTGATGGTTTTCAGAAATTTACATGAATTAACTGATTTGTTCTGACAGTGACCCTATGAAGTAGGTGATGGTTTATTTCCATTTTCACAGCTGAAGCAACCGAGGCACAAAGTGATTACGTGATTTGCATGAGACCCCCTGGTTAGTAGTGGCAGTTGGGCCTTGAACTCAAGCTTTCCACTTTCAAAACTAATCATTACAGTCATTTATAAATGGAATCATTTTCTTAATTTCTTCTTCAGATTGTTCATTGCTGGTGTATAGAAACACAACTGATTTTTGTTTGTTGATCTTGTGCCCTGAAACCTTGCTGAATTTGTTGATTAGCTCTAGCAGTTTTTTCATGGATTCTTGTGGGCTGCTGCTCCAGAATTTTGTTAAGATATTTTTTCTTTCCAAATTCCACTGCTGTTGACTTAATCTAGAATATCCAAGACCTTAAAAAACTATCTTTTGCATTTAAAAAATGCTGCATAAAACTTACCTTTAATTATTTTACTTATGTTGTCTGGCTCAGAGCTTTTGTATATTAAAAGAGAAAAAACTTAAAAATGAAGAAAATCTCTGGTAACATTTTCAAGTGCTTAAGGAAATAATGTTAAAGGCAAATGATAGGATCATCAGTTAAGACCACCAAAAGCTTCTGCGGATTGATTTGTTTCTGTTGGAGAATTAAATGTAGTTAACGCAATATCAGTTACTATGATCAAATGACCCTCATCCAATTAAGTAATTTAGGTAGCCCAATCATCCTAGCAAATTGTGGCTGCTCAAATCTGTTCCTGATTTGATAGAAACGTGGCTGTTTAACTTCCTTTCATATTAAAAAAAAAAAAAAAAAGAAACTTGTTCCTCTCTCCTTTGCTAATATATGGTTCCTTGAAAGTTAGAGTTGACTTCATTTCCCAAACAGGTCTTCTGCCCTGTCCCAATTCTGTTTTGAGTTTTAAAATTAATTTTCTTTCATTTTTATCATTCGCTCTTAAGATATGTTGAATTTTATTGGCTGTTAATGTAAGATGCTGAGAGCACATTCTTTTCCCACCATTTTAGTGTCTGAGCTAGACCAGGGCTTCTTACTATTGCATCCTTGACCTTGGCCCCTTGGTTATGATGAATGGACACCAAACGGAGCCTATCACAGCATCTCAGAACACAAAGAGACCTTGGAGGTCATTTTCTGGTGAGAAATTGTAATCCTCACTCCATACTCCTAGTTTCAGGATTCCAATGTGTCTTGTAAATGTTGACTCATGGTGCAGTTCTTATTATCAGTGTCAAAATAGAAAAATGGAGACATTCATATCCAAGTTAACAGAGAGGAATAAATAACAACTAATTACTTATCTTCAGAGACAGTGTTCTGGCTCCTAGATTCTCAAAGACAGAGGGAAGAAAAAAGCTTAAAGCCCAAATCACAGTTAGGGAGAAGGCTTAGGAATCTGGCATCATATCTTTTCTAAAGATATATCACTGAATTCGCGACCATTTGATCTCATGTCCAGTGCACTAAGTTCCCTCTGATAGCATCATGGTTTAGCCCTTTATCCATGAACTCGTACGTAGAAGCAGCCAAGTTGCAATGTCCTAACATCCCTTACAGCTTTGTACTGACACTGTGGCCTGTGACTCCTCCAGTATTTCACATGTATTTTATATTAGCTTATGATTACCTCTGCAGTTTCATTTCTTTATACTTAATAAACTTTAATATTTAAAAAAAATTTTATTGAAGTATAGTTGATCTACAATGTTGTTAATCTTTGCTGTACAGCAAAGTGACTCTGTTGTACATATATATATTCTTTTTCATATTCTTTTCCATTATGGTTTATCATAGGATATCGAATATAGTTCCTTATGCTATACAATAGGACGTTGTTGTTTATCCATTCTGTATATAATAGTTTGCATCTGCTAATCCCAAGCTCCCAATCCCTCCCTCCCCCACCCCTCCACCCCCTTGGCAACCACAAGTCTGTTCTCTGTATGGGTCTGTTTCTGTTTCATAGATAAGTTCACTTGTATCATATTTTAGATTCCAAATGTAAGTGATATCATATGGTATTTGTCTTTCTTTTTCTGACTTACTTCACTTAGTATGATAATCTCTAGGTCCACCTGCAAATGGCATTATTTCATTCTTTTTATGGCTGAGTAATATTCCATTGTAGGTATGTACTACATCTTCTTTATCCATTCATCTGTTGATGGACGTTTAGGTTGTTTCCATGTCTTGGCTATTGTGAATAGTGGTGCTGTGAACATAGGGGTGCATGTATCTTGTTGAATTATAGTTTTGTCTGGATATATGCCCAGAAGTGGGATTGCTGAATCATATGATAACTCTATTTTTAGTTTTTAAGAAACCTCCGTACTGTTTTCCATAGTGACTGCACCTGTTCACATTCCCACCAACAATATAGGAGGGTTCCCTTTTCTCCACATCCCCTCTAGCATTTGTTATTTGTAGACGTTTTAGTGATGGCCATTCTGACTGGTGTGAGGTGGTACCTCACTGTAGATTTGATTTTCATTTCTCTGATAATTAGTGATGTTGAGCATCTTTTCATGAATTCACACCAGTTTTAAGGAGCTGCCTCTGGGGTGTGGTTCTCCATAGTATGACTGTATCTGGAAACACGTACTTTGGAACCTAATGATACTGCGCTCAGAGAATTGGGGGCTGAAAGTTTTATTTTTTCAAGAAACAGTAGAAATAAAACAAAATTTGTAATTGAAGTAGTCTTTGTTACTTTAGAAAGAGAGAGACAGAGACATAGTGCTAGTCTAACTAGTATCTGGTTGGTTAAAATGGAAGCATTTCCTTGGGATTTGGGAAAGAAAAAGACTAATTGGTAATTGTGATGGTTAATTTTATGTGTCAACTTGGCCAGGCCATGGTACCCAGATATTTGGTCAACCAGTGGTCTGGATGTTGCTGTGAATATATGTTTTAGATGAGATTAATATTTAAATCAGTAGACTTTGAGTAAAGCAGATTACCCTCCATAATGTGGGCAGACCTCACCCAATCAGCTGAAGGTCTTTAGAGAAGAATGACTGACCTTCCCCAAGGAAGAGGGAATTCTACCAGCAGACTACCTTTGACCTTGAGCTGCCACATCAACTCTTCTTTGGGTTTCTGGCCTGCCTGCTCTGCAGTGTTTGGACTTGCCAGCCCGCATGTTCATGTGAGCCAATTCTTGAAGTCTCTGTCTGTATCTATATCTCTGTATACATGTATACATGTATAAATATTCATACACACATATGCTATTGCTTCTGTTTCCCTTAAGAACCCTAATACAGTAACTAGGTCTAAAATGACATCTCTCATCACTTTGTGTGATTTTCTTTTCGTAACTCTTGTTTTAAAACTTTTGACATGTTCAGCAGGCCCTCACACCATTGTGAGGTAGGAGAGCAGGGTGATCACCACACCATATAGGAAAGTTTTTTCCCTGCTGGATTATAGAGGAACTCTAAGCTGCATCACTGAAAGTTTCCCCTTCCTGCCAGAAGTTAGCATGGAGAAGCAGGGGAAAAAAATGGAGATGAGAATTCTACCTGCAGTCCAACTACAGGAGCTTCCAGTTTGAGAGACGCTATGGCAGAGCAATGACTGGCCCCGAATCGGTAGCTGAGCCCTCTGTTATTCAACTTTCCCGAATGAACACCAGCTCCTGCTGAAGCAAGGATGCCTCCAGAGGCCCCGTGTAGCATCTCTCTTTTCCTTCTCCATTAACTGTCTTGCCAGCCCCTCTCGTACATGGGGTCTGCCCCATGCTGTTTGTCTCGCCACCCTGAACTTTCCTTTATTCTGTTATGGTCCTGCTAAAAGACTGGAGATAATGTAATCAAAACACTTATCAAACCTTACTGTATGTCAGCTTCTGTTCTAAGTGCTTTATATGTCTTAGGCCATTCAATCCTTATACGACCCCTATGAGAAAAGTACTATTATTGTCCCCATTTTACAGAACTTTAGAAACTTTAGGAATTTGAAGAAGTTCCCTGAGGTCATGTATGTAATGGCAGAACATACGTTTGAACCAAAGTAGTCTGAGTCTAGAGCTTAGGTGGTTCAGGTCTACGTATGACAATTAATGTTGAGGTATAAATAAAAGATACTAGCTTACGAGTTGTCCCCTGAAATCTTATCCGGATTTTATGATGATGTGCAGGGGATAAGTTACATGGGATTTCCAGATAGAATGAGACCAGGGAATGTATCCAAGAGGGACTCAGGTCTTTCACAATAACCCTCCAAAGTATCTTCCTTTACTCTTTCCACTGTTTTTTTGAAATAAGTGATTTCTTTCATCTGCTGCATAACAACTCTTCCTAGCTTCCGAATTGCTTACAGCAAATCTAGGATTTCAGAATTAGGAATGCCAACAAAAAACGGGCACTTGACATCTGCCTCTACAAGGCTTAAGTCACTAGCCACTGCAGCCATTGACCTGCAGCACACCCTGAATGGAGTTCAGGGTGGAGATTAGGAATGAGGCACTCTGTGCTGTGGGAAAAAAAGGCAGAACAAGCCTTCAGATGGTTGGATACTTTCAGGAGAAGATTTTATGAGCCCAATTCTTACATCTCTTCATACCTAGAAAAGCACTAAAATCATTAATGGTGACATCTGTGCCTCATGACTAACAGCAGGCCTCTGCTGAAATGTGTGCTTGAATGCACATACCTTTACTAAAATCACATACTGACCTCTTCCCTGCATCTGCGGAGCAGTTTCTCAGGGCTGTCTGAAATGCTGTCTCCCGGGCTGCAGTCCTCATTTTGCCCCCAAATAAAACTTAACTCACAACACTCACATGGTACCTTTTTTTTTTTTATTCCCCCAGTGAACAGGAGGCATTTTATTGCTAGATAGATAACAATTTGCTAGCAGTCATTTAGAGTATTTCTGTGGTTTCTGTCAGCCCTGTTGGACTCACAGAAGAAAGCAGAGACTTTAACTTGTCAGTTACCCAGGAAGCACACTGAGGTTTGAAGAGTTTTATCCTGAAATTAATAATGCCCAGCCCTCATATTGCAAAGGACACCTCTGAAGCTAGAGAGGTGAGGTAATGTGCATAGAAGCACGTTACTGTTGATATTTACATGTAATCCTAAAGGTTGAATAGGAATTAATAAAGTGGAGAAAAGTAGAGAGAAGGTTCCAGAGAGGAGCAAGGAGATGGGGTGTGATGAAAGCACCTGGAGCTGGAGGTGCGGTGAGTTTTGGGGATGATACAGAAGACAGGGGCAAGAAGATGATACACTGTTACGTGATGACGCGATACTTTACTCTGAAAATTCAAGGCAGCTGCTGAAGGATTTTGAGCGATACCTTTGGGGAAGACTAGTCTAGCAACAGTTTGGAAAATGGATTAATGGCAGGACAAGGTGAGGTAAGAGAACATAGTTGATGTCAGTTTGTCTGTTTGATATCCCTTCCCCACTGTTTTGGTATCTTTGTCTTTTTGTCTGAGATTTTCTCCTTTCATATGCTTTTTGGTGAAACTTCCATTTACCATCCTTTGCCCCTTCTCTAGAGTCAGAAAGATGCATACATTTCCTAGGCATGTGCTGGCATTACGTCCTTCCTTGGGTGCTTTGATCTGTCGAAGAATAGGCATCTGATTCAAGTAAGGCCAATCGGATGCTGGGGTTAGATTTTTAAATATGCTGTGGAAGACAGAAGTGTGTTTTTCTTTTGGGGTTCCTGAACAGAAGTGATATTTGGGTATGCTCTTGGCCATTATATTAGTTTCCTAGAGTTGCCATAAGAAAGTCCCACAAACTGGGTGTCTTTTTAAAAAAATTTTTATTGGACTATAGTTGATTAACTATGTTGCATTAATTTCAGATGTACAGCAAAGTGATTCAGTGATATATCTATATATATATAATACATATATATATTCTTTTTGAGATTCTTTTCCATTATAGGTTATTACAAGATACTGAGTATAGTTCCTTGGGCTGTAAGTAGGTCCTCGTTGATTATCTGTTTAAACTGGGTGTCTTGTAACAAAAGAAATGTACTTCCTCACAGATCTGGAAGGTGGAAGTCTAAAATCAAGCTGTCGGCGGGTCTGTGTGTCTCCGAAGGCTCTAGGGGAGTATCAGGCAGTCCTAGCTTTCCTCGGTGTGTAGATGCAGCATTCTGTCTCAGCCTCTGCTGTCCCACAGCTGTCCTACTGTGTGTCTCTGGGCCCAAATGTCCCTCTTTTTGTAAGGACATCAGTCACTGACTTAAGGCCCACCCTAATCTAGTATGACCTCACCTTAACTTGACTACATTGTCAGTGATCCTATTTCCAGCTAAGGTGGAGGTTCCAGGTGGATATGAGTTTTGTGTGGTGGCAGGTGGAGGCAGGGCACTGTTGAGCTCAGTGCAGCTGTACTCCCTGCTGCCTGGGCAGACCTGCTGCAGTAGGACAGAGAAGTCCACAGCACTCGGTGAAACAGAGATGACAGGTAGAGCGAATATTAGCAGGAAAGGAGCCCTAGTTTCTGGTCACTAAGTGCCCTGTAGTTGTACGGGGTTCCATAGTTACTCTTTCGATTTTAGGGGCCACCTGACCTTTCCTTCCTTCCAGAAAATTTCCTCACTCCACCTTTTGTATGTTTTTGCACTTGGGCCAGATTGAATTTGGTTTCTATCCCTTCCTACTAAAATGTTGCTGATAAATACAGAAATTATTGCAGCATTCCAGGCAGAGAGAGAAGCAGATCCGAGCCTTGGCAGTGATAGAGGAATTCAGAAGGTGGGGCTTGCATTCTGTTTAAATGTTAGGATTAAAGGAGAGGAGTTAGTCTGTGACGATCCTTGAGATGATCGGGTAGGCCACTCTCTGAAAAAGAAGAGAAGTACGAAAATGCATGAAATTTGCCCTTTACAAGCTTTTCTAGAATACTATTATGTATAAGCCTTCTGCTGACTTTGCTTTCTTGAAGGCAAGGAACATATTCATTTTTGTATCTGCATTGCTTAATATAATATACTGGGCACATGGTGGGTGTGCCCTAATGTTTATTCCATTAAGTATAAAGATTGAGAGCTTGAAAGGCAAAACCTCTCTCCAGCCAGTAGGACATATGACGCATGTTCTCCGGCCTGAACATGTTTGTATCAAATCTCAGTGCCCTGTAATGGCCCCATGGTGTGTAGAGGTTTGCGGGCCAGAGGTCACTGGAATCATATTCATATGACAGTCACCAAACCATTGGAAGGAGAAAGAAAAAAATAAATTCATAGTGTCATCAGTGGGGAGGCTGAACATATTTTAAATGTGGTAACATAAAGTGAAAGATATGTTCTTCTCAGCCGCCTAGCACAGGGAGATCAGCTCAGTGCTTTGTGACCACCTAGAGGGGTGGGATAGGGAGGGTGGGAGGGAGATGCAAGAGGGAGGGGATATGGGGATATATGTATACATATAGCTGATTCACTTTGTTTTAAAGCAGAAACTAACACACCATTGTAAAGCAATTATACTCCAATAAAGATGTTAAAAAAAAAAAGATCTTGGGACAAACAGTTTAAGTATTTTGATTCCCCCTGCCCTCATTTCTTTCTTTGAGGTGTACAATGATACAAACTCCCTGAGGCAAAAATCAAGTTTTACAGCTGCTGATAGCAACTCGTATCCCCATTACATATGATAGGGGCTCAAGAAATGCTTGCTGAAAATACCTGTTTGGAAGTTATGGTAATATGGGGAAGATGCTGAGGTATCTCTTTAGTAAGGAATCAATAATATATGAGTATAAGGCTTAAATGTTTATATTTCAGTGTGAACATCTCAAAAAGTACATTTGGAGTTCATAAAACCCTGAGAGACAATTTGGAACAAATGCATGTAATGATAAACGAATATATTTGTGGTGACTTGATCAGCAGCTTGAAATGTGGTTTTATTTGTATTTCTTGAGGGTGGTGGTAGAATTGCTGATGGACACTAGGAGCTTTGTATTGACTTGTGACGTCAGTGACTACATTTGGCGGCCTGAAGAACAGATTTTTGGATTTAAACCTCCACTCACAGTGCAGGGAAGTGTGTTTGCTATTTGTTTTTGCACAACATGCTTGTAAAGGATTTAAAAAAAGAGTATCAGTAGGCCAACAGATGAACGACTCTTTCCATCTGATTTGGCCATAAAGAAAATAAAATAGCTGTAGGACATAAAATCCAGCAGTTGTTTCACTGACTCTGACAACCTTTTATACTTTGTGAAAAATCATGTGAGGTGAAATTAAAACTCGTGCCTGTATCATATTGCCTTCTTTGAACACATCATCTTGCAATTACTTGTCCCTTCTTTAAGCCAGAAAGCACGTTTATGAAAGCGAAATATGTGTGTGTGTGTATATATATATATATACACATATATATATAAAAAATATATATTTAAGTACACTTTTTTGGAATATCATGCATCTAACAGGATTTGAGAGCCTAAATACTTCCTGTGGTTAATTCCATAAGCTTGCTTTGAGTAATACCCCACTCTCACCCTACCTTTTAAACATCTTTCACAGGCCTTAGCTATTTTTCCTTATCACTTTTTCTAGCATATGAAAGTTTAAACTTTTTGTTGAGTCTTTTTAATCATTTCCTTAATGTTACAAATAATGAGCTAGGTAAGATAAGGAATTCTGTGTGCAGCACTTTGGAAGACAAAATGACTTCTTGCAACAAAATCACTCAAGTGCTTCCAGTTACATAAGTGACTCTCAGGGAGTCTGGCATTTAATGAGAGACGTTAGCTTTCCAGGCCAATAAGTACCATTTAAGGAAAGTGCTGTAGTGATTTGCCATGCAATAAAGGAGAGTAATGCCTTGTAGTTTTACAGTTCCTTTCTTCCAAAGAACTTACAATGCTTTTACATAGATCATTTCCTTTGTCCTAAAAACAGTTCCTGGATACTGTTCTGTATTAATATTGTTCCCTAGGTGCCCCAAGTAATTCATTCAGTGAGTGATTATTTGAGCTCCTACTATGTGCCAGGCTGTTACTGGGTTTACAGAGCAGTATAAAGCTTCATGCATATCTCTGGGTAGCAATCTTTTGAGCAGAGAGATCTGAGCAATTATTAGAACAGAGAATGTGGCTAACAGCTATAATAGGGGTGGATGCAAATGCCATGGTATCTCAGAGAACAGAGTAATGAACTCTGGAGAAGGGGCTCTAAAGCTTTTAGAGAAGAGCAAGGTTGAACAAGGGTTCAACAGTACAACAAAATAAGCATGGAAATCTCTCCTCTCTAACTTATTTTCCAGGTGGAGACATTCTGTATGCTCAAGTTACTGCCAGAGCTATGAAAAATGGCTTAGTGGGTGGGGAGAATTTGGGGAGGAAGACCGGAGAGTATCAGAATAACTTGAGGACCTTTTTTTTTTTTTTTTTTTTTTTTTTTGCGTTACGCGGGCCTCTCACTGCTGTGGCCTCTCCCGTTGCGGAGCACAGGCTCCGGACGCGCAGGCTCAGCGGCCATGGCTCACGGGCCCAGCCGCTCCGCGGCACGTGGGATCTTCCCGGACTGGGGCACGAACCCGGGTCCCCTGCATCAGCAGGCGGACTCCCAACCACTGCGCCACCAGGGAAGCCCAGTTGAGGACCCTTGAGGAAAAAATTATACACATGTCCCAGAGATTCTGCTGTTCCCTACACTCCCTTTTGTGACCGTGTGCCAGTTAGTTCATTCGTGCTGTGCAGGAACATATCAACAGCTTCCACGCTAGGGAGCTATTTCGTCAATTGGAAGAATGAGCTTTATATGAAGTATATTATTTATGAAATCCTATTCCTAAATTATTTGCTCTGTTAGGCATATCTATTATGAATGGCAAATCTAAGGAAAATCCAAATCCAAAGAAAAGATATTATGTAAGTGAAAAAGAAGCTATTCTTTCTTAACTGAGCAGTAAATATTGCTAAGTGGAGTGGACCTGCTTCCTCCGCCATGGCGAGGGAGCTAGCTGCTGGTTGTACTTATCTTCCCTGAAGACAGAACCGGTTGGCTGTGCAACTGGTTGGACCCAGTCAGTAAGCATTTAAGAACTATGAGAGCAGCTGTTGAGGGAAGTTATAGATTTTCTATCGTTTCTGTGACAGCTCCGGTCTAGGACAAATCTTTCTTAGAGATGAGGGATGATATAGATGAGGGATGATATAGAGGGATGATATAGGGTGAGCAGTCAGGAAACCTAGATGCTGAAACCCGGCTCTGAAGCTAGATGCCCCTGTCATTTAACCATTCAGAGGTTCATATTCTTCATCTATAAAATGGTTTGGATTAAATGACACTTTAGTTCCTTCCAGCTGTGATATTTTATAATTATGCAATTATATTTATGAATGATATGAACCTTTTCACAAGCCTTTTGCGTTGGAATATTCCTTTGCTAGTGGAGTCCCCTCTTTTTCTTAACATGTTTCTCCCTCCCCACTTCCTCTGCCTGGGAAATTATTGTACATCCTTCAAGGCTCAGGGACAAATTAAAGAACTGATATATTTTTAGTGCCATCTGTGTGTCAGGTATGGCAATAAATAGGGTGACCAGATGTTCAGGTTTTTATCTCTTGCCCTGGTATAATTTTTAATAGTACCTTCTCATACTTTCAGAAGTGTCATGGTTTACATAATGATTTATGTGAGGATAAAGTTTTTACAGTGTTACTTAATTTCATCCTCACAGCAGTTCTGTAGGGTGGAGATTATCACCCCCTCTTTCCACATGAGAAGAACTATAATTTAGAGAATGTTAAGGAATGTGTTCAAAGTCTCACTGCTTATAAGTGGTAGAGTAATTCCATCCTGGTGTTCTGACTTTGGATGTTTTTACTGCACCTTGATACCCAGATCATGTCATTTTTTGTAGAAAACCATTGCAGACTCTGCTTTCGCCTGGAGACCTCTAAGTTTGTTTTTACTGCTGAAAAATCACGTGATATACATAAACATGTACATGTCGGATGCATCTCTCAATGGACTCTGTTCCATCCTAAAAACAAAGGCCCTGTCTTACTTATTACTGAGACAGGCTGGGACCTGGGACCTGGAACCCTTTGCTGCAGTGTTTGCACCTGGTCAAACGTCTCCTCAAGCAACAAAATACAAAGAAACCGTGAGGGACTAAAAGTAACTGTGTGTATGCACCCGTTGGGGCAAATTGTGGGCAACAGGATACAAAAAGACCAAAACCCCAACTGCCACTTCTGAAGAGCCGGGAGCAAAACTAGGGTACTAGGCATGATCCCTGCACATAGCACCACCAGGGGGGTGGGCAGACCACCTAAGCTACCCCTCCGGTCTGACCTGTGGACATACCCCTGCCCTCACCCCAGATAAGGAACCCACTTGTTTTCTCCACCCCCACCCCTCAGGGAGTGAGCAGGGGAAACTGTTAACTTGTTTTCTGCTCTGCACTGCTGCAGCAGGGGCCACAATTAAGCCTTGCCTGAATTTCTTGTCTGGCTTCCTATCTATTTCTATTGATTAAGGAACGCCGAGAAACCTGGTCGCAACATTAGCACATCAGCAATGTTTAGCCCACTTTGCCTGCATCCGTGTTTGTATGCACCCGTGCTGTATTTATTAGAGCTCTTGCTGACAAGGGATCAGAGGACCCCCTTTCCAGTTTGGGCTCCCCTGTATGTTAGCTTCTTTGACTTTGAGCAAGTGTTGCTTTTTCTGAGCCAGACCCTACTAACTTTCAGCGGTTGCGAGGACCAGGGCGGGTAATGTCTGATAATAAAAAGAACTAACATTTTATAGAGTGCTTCTCTTTGTGCAGCACCACACTACATCCTTTAGAAGATGATCTCATCTCGTCTTCAAGAGAGCGTCTGTGTCAGAGACTCTGTTAGATCTAAAAATGCTAACTACCCTACCTGTAGTTACAAAACTAGGAAGTAGCGGATGAAAGCAGGCTTCAGACCCGCGTGTCTGCAGATGCCTTTTCATCTGGGAATTCAGGGTCCAAAGACAAGGTAGTAGAAAGCTGAAGGAGTCTTGGGGATTCTCAGCTCAAGGGTCTGAATGTTAAGTGTTAGGACTGTGTTTTACATCCTTCTGGGATCCAGCAGCTGTTTCAGTCCCTCCATTTAGGGGCACTGCTCTCTGAAGCTGCCTGCATTGCAGCAGTGGAAACCTGGTGTCTAAGTGGGGCTCAGGAGGCCTCTTCCTGACTATGCCCTTGGGTCCTGTTGCATAGCTGGGGGCAGTATTGCATATGGTTAGAGCCTATGCTTTGGAATAGTAACCAATAATAATGTTCTCTCTCAGAAGTTTTTGCAGACACTTACCCAAAATTGCATAAATATAGTTAACGTATTTCCTGGGCTTGCATAAATCTTCCTCTTAAAAGTAAATATAAAAAGTTAAATTTGAGCAGAACAACAATAAAGAAGAAAAATCTTTGGTTGGAATAATAGTATTATTATAAAGAGAAATGCTGCCCTTTATCCAAACCTACTCTTGAATGGTGAGGTTCTGCTGAGATCACTCAGGGGCATAGAGCATTTGCACAGTGCTTTGTGTGAGGGTAGGTACTGAACAAGAATTTATTAAAAGAAAATAAATCAATGAGTGCCAGTGATTCAGATAGTTTGAGGTTACTTCGTTCAGTAACATTTGCGTCTTCTGGGGGAAAATGCCTTTATTCTGGGATTCTTAATATGAGGTCCATAAATCATCACAATTTTGTAGATGAGTTTTATAAAGCTCAGAAACTTTCTGCATATTTGCCAAATTGTGCATATAATCCTTTTTGCAGGAAACGAGTTCATAATTTTTATCTGATTCTCAAAGGCATTCTGCCCTCATATTAACTTTACCTGCTTTCTAATATCACTCTAAAGATACTATTTGGGCATTAGAGGCAGACAAACAGAGGTCTTTCTTATACCTCTTAAGTCCTACTTGAGTTGCCATCTGTCTACTTACCTACATTTAAGAGAGTTTCTTTGTTCTGCAATGAATACTGTGACTACAGTCCTCAATGAAGACAATACAGTAATCTGATTTCTGTAGGCTGGTCTGTGCCGTTCTCTTGGTACTTGGCTTCACCTCAAAGATACTCTGAAATCATTTGAAATGTCATTGCTACAGCCCTAGAAAGTTTTCCTAGGTATTTTCTCTTTTAACCATGTACTAAACTTTAACTCTGGGGTCAGTCTCACCGTAGATAAAATGGGATGCGTAGGTTGGTTGTTCATGAATAAATTGTCTCCTCACAGCTAGAATTAGTCCCCTTAGCAAGAGGTATGCTGGGCTTAGTTGAGTAAAATTTGAAAGCTACTGGATTTTAGGTAAGAGTTTTTCATCTCTACCATTAAGCACTTTCAACAGCAATACCGTTCTGATGGTGAGTCTTACAAAAATATAAGCAGTTCTCATGAAGAAAGAGAAAAATTAATGTCTGATTATTTCAGCTATGTTAAAGTAAAAAAAGAGTCTATTTTTCTGTTCACTTTGGAGTTAAATAGAAAGTATTAGAAAATACTTGGTAGCATATTTTTATCCTGTTTCGATCATTAATTTTTTAGTCTAAATATTTCTCTCTGGATGTGATCAGAGGATTGTTTATAATTTTTAAGCCACTTCAGAATGGTATCAGGATTAATTAATATGGTTTATATATCAAATTGCTTTTGAAATATTCAAGCTTTGTCTCAGCTTTTCCCCCCACTGCGTGCATGAGAAATTGTAAGAGTGTCAGAACAGTTGGCATTGATTTGTTCTTTCTTGAATTCAGTTAAGCTTATCACAAACTGTGTCATGGCCAGAGCTTAACATGTTGTTCCTCTTCCAGAAAACCATTTGCCAAATACAACACAGTTTGGATGGTGGGAAAACTCTGGAGCATTCACATTTAACCTAGACTTCTCCCCCTAATACCCACTTTTGGAGCCGAAGGAAACACGTTGCTAAATCAGCATCCCTGACTTCAGCCTTTCCCTCTTCTGAAAACCACAAAAGCAGAAGCAGCCCTTATTGGATCCTTGACCTGGAGTTTTCTGCTCTGAGCCCATTTGCAGCTGTCAGTTAATAATTCGAAACAACACATGAGGGTGAAGGATGCCTGGATGGATAACTACGAATGCTATTAAAAAAGAAAAAAAAAAGAAAGAAAGAAAGAAAACCTATGACGTTGCCTGAGATGTGTAGCCTAGATCTTTGGCCTCTTTCATCTTCATCTCGTTGGGTAATTAGCACACTGACCCTGTGCAGACTGGAAGCATAGGAAAACAGTTTGAAAAGTGCAGAGGAAGAAGTAGGATTAAGACAAACATTTATATAACCAGGAAAAATGACCCAGGAAAGACGGGAAGTCTGGTGACATTCTGTTTACCCACAGCAATGTTAAAATAGTTTGCAAGTGAAACAAAGCAGAGCCCCTTGAATAAATCACTAAGAAAGTAGAAGGATAGACCAACAGCCAAGAGCACGTCACGAGCTATCCGTGTGATATGATTCTCTCCTATTAGCCGGGCAGACGGCTTTCCTTTGAATATTCCTCTTTCTCCTTTCTCCAGTTAATCCCGTCATGGAATCACGTGAAACTGTGGGCTGCTGCGAATGGGGACTAGAAGTGGATGAAAATAGCTTAGGTTATTAGGAAAGGGGAGAGTATCAGGATGTTTGGGTACTGGGTCCTAATCAACACCCAGACATCAGGCTAGATCAGAGACAGTTTTATAAACCTGGACTATGTGGGGGGGGGGGAACAACCCAGAAAAACCCTAAAAACCTGCATAGCCACTTCATGAGGGGCAAAAATCTCACTCTTTTTTTCCGGATCACGTGCCCTATGAGAAGATTTGCTCTTTCAAAGGTTAGCATGCTTGGGCCTGGTCTCCATCAAACGCTGGAAGTGTAGAAGCTATCAGCAAGTCAACTGAACTTTCTGAACTTGTATGTGAGTGGCTTTGGTTTAGCGCCAGGTAGTTTATCTACAGGGAAAGATAAGCTTTTTTGCAAACAGGTCTCAAGTTTGCTGATCTGACTGCTGGCCAGCCAGATGCTAAGAGCCCTAACCTGGCATCATGAGGGATGCCTGCTGATACAGAACTGCACACTCCTGCTTTCAGAGTCCTGCGAGAAGTCTGTGGGATGATTTATGGGGGCCTTGCACTCATGCATCCATTTATGAATAGAATTGCTCCAGGTGTGGGTGAGTGAGACAGAAGCACCCAAGAGTTCATTGCCCTCAAGAAGGTTATCTTCCATTTGAGAAGTCAAAAGGTCGAATCATATGAATCGAGGAAGTGCAAAGTAAAAACGGCTGTGTCAAAGGACACGTAAGCATTTAAAACATAAGTGCTCTGAATTCAGCGCTGACAGAGATCAGACAGGCTCAAATAAACAGGAAAGTTTTTGTGAAAGACGGGCCCCCCAGACTACCTCTCACTTATGTAGTGCTTTATGGCAACAGGTGGATTTTCCATACATCATCTCTTAGTTGAGTGTCATGTTATTACTGCCATTTTAAAGCTGAGGACTCTGAGGCCTAGAGAAAAGAAACGCTGGTTAATTTGTACACAGGTAGAGAAGGGTCCTCACACCTTGGTTTTCCACTTCCAGTCCAGGACCATCTGCTACTCTATGGCTTCCTTGACCAATAACTACTATAGTTAATCCTCATTTTTCTCAGATTCTAATATCTGAGAATTTGCCTACTTGCTAAAATTTATCTGTTATCCCCAAGTCAGTACTTGTGGCACTTTTGCAGTCACTTAACGGGCATGGGCAGAGCCCTGAAAGATCTGACCCGCCCTATGCATGCACATTCCCAGCTGAGGCCAAACAAGGCCAAGTTCTGCCTTCTCTCGCTTCAGCTCTCAGACTGTAAACAAGCATCCTTTTCACGGTCTATTTAGTGCCACGTTTGTCACATTTTCGTTGGTGATTTTTCTCTTTAAAGTGGCCTCAGGCACAGTGTTGAGGTGCTGTCCAGTGTTCCCGAACACAAGAAGGCCGTGATGTACCTTATGGAGAAAGCATGTGTGTTTTCTAGCTTCATTCAGGCAGGAGTTACCTAGTGTCGTTGGCCGTGAGTTCCATGTTGATGAATCAGCAGTATAGATTCAATAAGGTATCTTTCAGCAGAGACACACAGCACACAAGGTTAAGTATTGATGAGTTGACAGAAGTGGTGTGACCTGAGGCTCACAGGAACCTAATCCTGTATTTCTTCTAAGAGCAATGGTTCAGGATTTGCTAATTCAGCATTCATGGTGATTGTGGAGAACATAACTACTGCAAATAATGAGAATGAACTGTGCTTCGATAGAGTAAAGAGAGGGTGGGAGGATGTTGCCGGCAAGGAGAAGAACACGAACAGAAGAACAGCGTTGGGGGAATTCGTGGTTGTATAACAGAGACTAGACAATTCTAGTTGGCATCAAGACTGAAGAGCGATTGCAGTAGGTAAGGTCTAGATGTCAGATTTGGGGGGTGGGGGTGGTTGGGCAGGATGTCCAGCTGATGAATTTGGACTTAATCTTAGAAATGGATTTGGAGTAGGGATGTTATCAGTGCCTCTTTGGGAGAAGGGTGTCTGGCTGGGTTGTGCGGGAGTAACTGGGCTGGGAAAAACGGCAGCAAGGAGAGTTCTCCCCAGGCACTTGTGTCAGTGGCCAGGGGTTTATTGGTGGGACAGGAAACCAGTCCTCTCCAGGTCTTGATGGTTGATGTTGAAGGCACAGAGTGAAGAGGGAGCTTAGAGGGGTGAAGGCATTTCGCGGAGCTGGAGGAAGTTCAGGGAGAAAATTCAAAACAACTGGGAAAGCAGTTTAGGAAAGATCCTTCGCTGAGTGAGGAGCCAGTGTAAATTTTGGAGTCTCTGTGTGGTGTGGTTGTGCTCCTTCGCGTGTGTGAAAACAGGCTTCTGAGAGGAGCAGGCAACCCCAGGAGTCGTCATGGAGACTGCTCCAAACAATTCCAAATACGTGTATTCAGTTTCAGGAGCTGGCTCGTCTGGATCCTGGTGTAATTTAACAGTTAGAGTGTATTTCTAAGGCAAGAAGAACGGGACTATTCTTTGTTAGGCTTGTTGCCTTTTCTTAGGACTATTATTTGAAGTTCATTGTTTTCCCTTTGGATTCAGCTCTTGTATCGGCACACTCGCACACACGCACACGTAGACAGTGTCCTGTGGCACTCAGTGAACCATGAGAGTACAGTACATCACGGGTACAAAACAGATCTGTGGTTGCTTTGGAAAAACAGTGGGCAAATGCTTCAGATTGCTGAGGCGTGCTACCCTGAAATAAGCTCTTAATATTTATCTTGTCGTATTTCCGTTAAGATTGACTCTCAAAAATAAGTGGAACGAAACTCTTAGTGAGTCACCGAGGCGTTATTTTTTAATAGACCTGGATGTGTGTGCTTTTCGGAGTTTTTAACTCCAGAAGAATTAGGCATCAAGATAAGTTAACGTGACACTCGCGCCTTTCCTCTGCAACTGATGGTTTTTCAGCCTCGTGAGGGAATCTCAAACTGCTGATACAAAAACAGGCCTCTCATGGAGAATTGAGTTTCGACCTAGCAAGTAGGATTCTCAAACTTGTATTCAGTTTCCTCTGGGAAGCCTCTTCTTTGGCCCCATTTAGAATCAATCTATTCCTGCCTTAAACTTTCTCAGCACTTATCTGCATTTGACATGTGTTTGAAAGTTTGATCCTCGGTCTAGGCATACAGTTGCTATGGTGACTCCCTGGGCTGACTGGGTGTGTCATAGGCAAGTAAATTAAGGATGTCTTTGTGTGGACCTAAAGTTATGTGAATGTTTTTGGCAGAATTGAGAACTGTAAACTAATCGCTGAAGAACCTCTGCATTTCCATGTCCCTCCCCTTCCACTGTTCTTCCCTTTCAGAGAGTGAACTCCCATTCCTGTCATCCTGGGACACTTAAGAGTCTGCACATTCCTTTATAATCTTTGGAACTTCCCTCTCATATATTTAGGTCTTTGGACTGTAATGACTCCCAACCATGATGCTTTGCCTAGGCTGAAAGAACTCCCTGCAAAAGTTTATCAGTTGGGGCTCCCCTGGTGGCACAGTGGTTGACAGGCTGCCTAACGATGCAGGGGACACGGGTTCGTACCCCGGTCTGGAAGGATCCCACGGGCCACGGGGCGGCTGGGCCCATGAGCCATGGCCACTGAGCCTGCGCGTCCGGAGCCTGTGCTCCGCAACGGGAGAGGCCACAACAGTGAGAGGCCCGCGTACCGCACAAAAAAAAAAAAAAAAAAAAAGTTTATCAGTTGATATGATTTCCCATTGTTTCAAAGAAGTAGACATTATTTGACAAAGTATATCTTTGTTAAAAAGAAGAAAACAGGAAACATTCATTCTCACCTACCTGCGGCCTCAAATGATGGTTCTGATAGTGAGTTACTTCTAAGGGGGCAAGTTCTTGGTGGGTTCATGGAAGACAAAAGTTTTGACCTGTGCCTTGAAAAATTTAGTAGAAATTAAATAAACTGAGGAGAGGAGGAGGGTGTTATAGACAGTTGAGAGCGTGAGAATATGAAGAGGGGAATGTATGTGGTGTATTCTAGCCAGTAGAGTTGACCAGTCTGGCTGGAGTTTTATAGGGAATAGTTGAAACAACGTGACCCATAGCAGATCTCTGTGGGCGTTACTGAATGAGTGAGTGGTCATTTAGAAAGGCAGCATTGGTTCAGATTGTGAAGACTGTTAAATTTCAGTCTAGGGAATCTGGACCTAATTCTGTGATGAATGGGGTGTACTTATGTCCTGAAATATTGAAAATGAGGTGAGCTATGTCCTCCTGTGCCCTCTTGTATTCTGTATTTTGTTCTGCCTGTGTAGTTGATGAGAGACAGAGAGAGACAGAAACAGTAAACTAAAAAGGGATAAATACTTATTTTAGTGAAAATTAGAATTTATTAGTGATATTACAAAAGCTTCTTATTTGCATTTAGTCCATGTTACTGTAATTGCTAAACTGGGGGTGGGAGGGATAAGACAGCTCAATAAACAAAAGCCCCCAAGCTTCCAAATTGTTATTCTTATAGAAATAGGTTGACTTTTTAAAATTTATTTTACTTTACTTTATTATTTTTTTTTCACATCTTTATTGGAGCATAATTGCTTTACAATGGTGTGTTAGTTTCTGCTTTATAACATAGTGAATCAGCTATGCATATACACATATCCCCATATCTCCTCCCTGACTATTTTTTTAATAGCTCACATATATAGAATAAAATAATGGACCTGGGAGTGAGCCATATAGAAAAGGTAGAATGAAAAAAAGGTAAAGAATAAAATAATTAGCATTATATACCTAAATATACTTCTGAGCAGAGGTTCCCAATATTGTGTAGATGAAACAAATTTCACATAGATTCAGGAGCGAGAAGATGTAATGTTAGATTTCTGTAACCAAATTTATTAGAATGCTGTCCTTCCTGATGCTGAAAAACATCTAGCAACTTTGAAGTAAATTCAGTCAGATTTATGTATTGATATTTCTCAGTCTAACCAAGCTTGTATTTCACTTATCTTCCTGGCTTACTCTCTCTTTATCTTTCTTCCCTGAGTTAATTCTGTCATCCTGAATCCCTGTTGGAACTATTGGGATGTCTCCAATCCTGCCTTAATTAGAACCAAGGTCATCTTTTGCCTAATCTCTCGCAGAACCATACTCTTTCCCTACCAACATCTCATAAAATCCAGGCCTGGTCACTCTTCTCTCTTCCTTCACAGAATGAAGTTGATACTCTCTGGCACTGCATTCACTGCAGTCCTCATCTGATGGAGGAAAGAGCCATGTCTCCCCCATCGCTCCTTCATAGCTTGGAAGTCAGGATGCTTATTTCTTTTGTCTCTTGCCTTGACCTGGCAGCCTCTTTTCTCCTGTATTCCTGACCTTCCTCCTTGTTGTCTGTTTTATACCAGGTCTCTTGTGTTGTCAACTCCAATCTACTCTCAGGGCCTTGCTTTTGTATTACTAAGCAATCTTTTAACCTCTGGCTAGAAAGTCCAAGATCACGGTGATGGCAGGGTTGTTTTCTTCTGAGGCCTCTCTCCTTGGCTTGCAGACGACCACCTTGTTCCTGTGTCTTCACATGGTCTTTCCTCTATGAGTATTCCTGGTGTCTCTTGGTGTGTCTAAAAATTTCCTCTTCTTGTAAGAAAACAAGTCAGCTTGTATTAGAATCTACCCTGATGGCCTCATCTTTATCACCTGTTTAAAGGTCTATCAAATACACATACAGTCACATTCTAAGGTATTGGGGTTAGGTCTTCAACATGTGAATTTTGAGGGAATGTAATTTCAGTGCATAAGTTTGTTTTCAGACTGCTTGACCCAAGATGGTAACCTATCTTTAATTAACGTGTTCTTAGCAGCTTAGTAAAAAAGGCTATATTCCTTCCATTGAAAATAATTTTCAATGGGTATCTTTATAAAGGGTCCACGCACTAAGTTAGATAACTTCCAGTTGCATTAAAAGATTATATTTCAATTAGTTGATGCTGTTATCACACACCAAAGATTAACCTAGGATGTATGATTATAGAAAATTTTCCCTTTCTTCCAAAGAAACTGATTATTGTCAAAAAAAAAAAATCAGCAGATTTACTTAATTCTGTGATATAGTACAGCAAATCCTTTTTTCCAAAAAACAAATAAAATTAACGAGAATCCAGTTGGAACAATATTTATGCTTTAAAATGTTCACATGAGTCACCTGATATAAAGTAAGAAATAATTTTATAGATGATTTTTAAAAGTTAGGTTGAAATTGGAAAAGATCCAGAAATCACTGTGGGAGGGGGCAGTATTTTTATATGTGTTTACATTTTCCATAAAACAAACCCTGAGATTCTGGATCAAAGGGGCCTTTATATGATGACTCTTACTTAGGCCGGTGAAAGACAGAGCTGCCGTTTGACTTTGAGCACAGCCTGAAATCCAACTTTTCCTTTCTGGGTTCGATAAAGGGCCTCAGAAGGGGAGGGGACCCACCAGAAGTCACTAATGGTAGGAAACATTCTAACGAGAGCCACACGGACCAAGGAACATTTTCATTAGACAGCGCATGACTTGAAAGCAACAACTATTTCATAACTCTTTTTCTTTCTCCCCAGCTACCATCCTCCCCTCTCTCCCCACAAAATGCACATTTTGAAGTTTATTCACTGTCCCGATTTTACCTTTATATTAAAAAAAAAAAATCACGACTGTTTCAAATTGTATTTTGGCGAAGATGTATTTGATGTAGTACAGGTTTTCCCATTGCCGAGTTCAGGAAATAGAACCTAAGTAGTGCAAGACGTGGGTCATTTTTCTCCAACAGAGCTCTCACTGTTCCCACCTGCCTTCTGGGCGAAAGGCAACATCCTGTAGGACCGAGGCCTGGGGAATGGGTGTTCGATTCAGTGCAGCCACGTCTCCCTCCCTCGATGCAGAAAAAAGAGGAACTTAGTATGATTTTGCCTTTTATATCACAAATGTTAACTGGAGACCTAAAATAACAGAAGCTGCTGAGGTTATATTGTTATATTATTTGCAGCTAGAACAGACAAGGCCATTAAGTAACATTTGTGTGAAACCATCTTCCGAGTCCTGTCACGGAAAATCCACACTCTTCCCTCCTGACCCTCTTGTTTCCTGTTTGCGCTTCTAAGGACCAGCAGATGAAACTCGCCATGGAACAGAAAGGACCATTCTTGTCATCCGTTTCAGAATCCAAGAGGAAAGAGTGCTTTTCTTGCTTTCCATTTTTTTTTTCTTTTTCCCTCTCTTGTGGTTTTGGCTTTTCAAAAAACAAAACAAAACTCAGTTTTCAACAGATCCAAGAGGTTCAGATGAGATGTTCTTTCCTGTCAAACAGGATCCTGAAACCTTTTGAGGTTTCTCAAGGGCTTGTCTCTCTAAGCTGAAAAGTCTGTTCTCTTTCTTCCCTGTTGCCAGAAAAGTAATTAGGCCATTTTTCTAATTATAGTAATCTTCCCCAAATGGCATATAACTTCAAATCCAAATACCATGTAAGTTGGCCAACAACATTCGGCCATGAAGCACTTCACCAAGACAGCTGGAACGTAGAAGCTGCACTTTGTGGTGAGGCAGAATGTGTACTTTGTCCCAGTTGCAGCTGGGTTTTCTTTCTCAGTGTCTCGCCCAAGAGGTTCCACTACATTAGAGTAAAGAACACGGGTGGCAATTGCTCCTGTCAATGGCATTTGGTGAAGAGTTGTGTCTGTGGCAGGTAAATTAAGCTCCTTTTGGAAAAAATGTTTATTTGCGGTAAAAACTGAACAAGATTTAATTGTCCTTATGCTGTTATGTTGGTGAAAAATCTCTACAGATAGGAAGAGTGAGGTTCCCTGTGTCACACGATGCAGAACTAGATTTTTCTTCCCCTAAGAGGAATCCTCTTTTCTATGATGCTACCCAAGGGGACGTTAGGTCCTGCTGGTAAATTTTGTGGTCCAAAATATGCTCACAGCCACCCTCTCTTGTTCCATTTGTCCAAACAAACAAAACAAAAAACTTTTTCAAGTGATATAGACTTTAATTAATTAATTAATTTATTGGAGTATGTTGCTTTACAATGTTTGTTAGTTTCTGCTGTACAATGAAGTGAATCAGCTATAGGTACACCTATATCCCCTCCCTCTTGGACCTCCCTCCCTCCCCACATCCCACCCCTCCAGGTCATCACAGAGCACCGAGCTGAGCTCCCTGTGCCATACAGCAGGTTCCCACTAGCTATCTGTTTTACACATGGTAGTGTATTTATGTCAAACCTAATCTCCCAATTCACCTCACCCTCCCCTTCCCCACCTGTGTCCACACGTGCGTTCTCTACATCTGCGTTTCTATTCCTGTCCTGCAAATAGGTTCATCTGTACCATTTTTCTAGATTCCACATAGATATTTGGTCTCGTTGCTTACCCACTCTCTGGCCTTAATGGAAGGGGTTTCTGGATTGGGATAAGGGCCCTAGGCAAAAGTCTCTAAAAAATGGAACTGAGCATTGAAATAAAGAAGAGTAACTGAGGGTGGATTCCTCCAGGAAATGATGGAGTTACAGTGATTGAAAATGGAAAGATAAAATTGCATAGGGATTTAAAACCAAAAATGGGGTCAGCATTTAAGAGTGCAGTAAGGGTGTGTCATAGTTCCTGAATGGTGTGTGGATGACAATCTTCGGGGTGCAAACCAAGACCACTTTATTTCTGTAAAACAGTCCCGGGTGTTTGTGGGGAGGAGAAAATGCGTGAAGTGGGAATTTCCAAGGCTCAGGCCTTTCGAATCATTGGATTCCAATTTCCTAGTGGCCACATTTCGTTTGCAAAAAAATGCAAATTCTGAGTTATTTTTTCTGGAAATTTAGTTGGTCTGAGGTGGGGCCCTGGAGTCTGCATTTTTGCAAGCTTCTGAGGTGGTTCTTGAACAGTGCTATTGTTAGTTATTACCTAACACTACTAGTTGTTGCATATTTTTAGTTGATTATTAGCCAACACTGTTGCTCTGGGAATTTTATGGGACCTAGGCTGGCAGATTAGCGCAGAGCACTGACAGCACAATTTGGAGCCAGTACAACTGAGGGGATTCAAGCAAGTGAATAATACCTTGTAGGCAAGAAGTGTGGTCATACTCCAGGGGGATGAATGAGAAAAAAATTTTTTTTTCCCTAAAAGCTATTCAGGGTGGAGTGATGACCTGCTAAAGTGAAAATTGGGTTGTTGAAAGCCAAGCCACGGATTATTTTAAAGGGGGTGGTTATTTAGATTTTGAGTAGGTAACAGTAAAGGGAAGTGGAGCTGTAAATGTTTTTTAGGGGGTGGATATAAAAATGTACATTCGAGAAAAGGATACCATTTCAGTTAGGGAAGGCCTTAAGCCTCGTGGTGCAGGGATGTTAGGAAAATATTAGAATGAGCGCTTGCTATTTCTGAAAGGAAGAGGACATGTTTTGGACACAGAATCTCTATTACTCGTTAATGCTGTGGCGCATCACCACACTCTATACATTTCTTAGGCCATTGTTCGAATTCTGGTGTGTGTCCCTTTTGACTTCAGGGTAATTTCTCTTCTGGATTATTTACCTGAAGTACCTTAAAAAGCCAAACAGGATAAGAATGCTCTTGTTAGTGAACCATGGAGTCTAAATTTCTTGCTTGTGTAGAGAAAGAATGCAGGCAAAGGAAATCTTGGATTTATTTATATTTGAAATAGCTTTTGCATGAAAAGAACTCCCTAACCAACGTTTCTCGTAATCTCTTTGTGCAGTGAGATGTAGTAAGTTCCTCTGTGATAGAAACTTTTCATGAAGATTCTTTCGTTGGCAGTACTTTTATGTTCAGAAACACCCGTGTGAGAAACCAATTTTTAAAAGGGGCATATAACCTCATAAGAAAAATACTACTGAATCCTGGGGACCTACTTCTTCCAGTAGTCTCCCAATTCCCTGCTTATCAAAGCCTCATTAATCATCAGAATACTCCAGTGAGGCTGGTGGTGTTTTTTTTTTTTAAATAGCATAATTGTATTTTGTAAAGGGTCAAAAGAATATTTGAATCTAAAAATATTTCAGTCTTGTATTTTTGGAAAATCTGCTTCAGCTCTACTGTCTTCATCCCTAAATTACCACCAAGGGCACTAAGGCACTATTGCTGGCTGAGTAATGGCCACCCAGAGATATCAGGTCCCAATTCCCAGACCCTGTGAGTGTTACTTTATAAGAAAAAGAGATTTTGGCAGAGGTGATTACAGATCTTGAGATGGAATGATTGTTCTGGATTATCCAGGTGGGTCCTAATTCCAATCACCAGTGACTTTATAAGAGAGGCAGAGGGAGATTTGATCCACGCAGAAGAGGAGGCAATGTGACCACTGAGGCAGAGATTGGAGTGATATGACCACAAGTCAAGGAATGCTAGCAGCCACCAGAAGCAAAGAGGCAAGGAACAGATTGTCTCTTAGGGCTTCCTGTGGGAGTGCAGCCCTGTGGACAGTTCTCTGTCATTTTAGAATTTCGAGTTTGTGGGAATTCGGTACGGCAGCCCTAGGAATCTGATTAGGGCAGTGAATTTTCTTCTTCTGACTTACACTCCGGTTTGTAGCACAACAGTCATACAAGAAGCTTCTTAAGCAGTTTAGATGTCTGCGCCTTAACAACGATCCAGGGACACAGAACTTCTAGGCATGGGATCCAAGGATCTGTGTCTTTAACAAACTGCCTAGGTGATTCTGGTGTGATTCTGACTGTTTGATAAACATTTCACTAGGATGTTGTATTAGTTTCCTTTTGGGGCTGTAAAAACCTACCACAGGTTTTATTGCCTAGAGCAACACAAATTTATTCTCTTGTGATTCTGGAGGTCATCTTCACTGTGCTAAGGGCAAGGTTTCAGCAGGGCTGGTTCCTTCTGGATGTTCTAGGGAAGGAAAGCATTGCCTTGCTTATTTCAGCTTCTAATGGCTAGCTGTATTCTGCATACTCAAAGTGCATCACCCCAGTCTCTGCTTGGGTCAACAGTAGCTTCTCCGACTCTCACTTTCGTGTCTCTCCTATAAGGACCACTTCGATGGCATTGGTCCCGCCCAGATAATCCTGGATAACCTTCATTTTAAGATCCTTATATTGATTGCATCTACAAAGTCCCTTTTGCCGCATAAAATAACATTCATGGGTGCCTGGGATTAGGATGTAGATATATTTGGGGGGCCATCATTCAGTTTAACGCAGACCCCATGATAACATCTCATGGAGAAACCATGGATGTAAATGAGGTTGAACAACAGATTGTCATACTTAATTCATTATGTATTACACTTCCCTCTTTTGTGCTTATTTTTTCAAATAAAGCCATTTGGAGTCAAAACATTTAAATATGGCCACTGTTAAATTCTTTGACACTTGGGTGGCAGATAACGAAGCATTCAAAGCTGCAGATTTCACAAGAGAATCATATCATTAAAATGTTACAAATTAGTTTAAATGCCCAGGCAAGGGGGTAGTCAGATGGGGAGATTTTGATTTCTGTCAAATTTTCATCATCCCCTTCCCCAACCACTCCCAAATAAACATACCTTCTAAGTAAAACCACGATTTTTGCTCTGCAAATGCAGGTTTGAGCCATCCTCAATAAAAATCACATAAATAAAATCTCTTTGCAAACCTGCATTGCTCTGCAGGTGTGATTGTAAGACAAGCTCTCCTGGGCCCTTTCCAATCAGTGTATTGACAGTGCATTCTCTAAGCCCTCCTTTGTAGAACTCAGAGCTGCATCTTTTGTACCTTGTATATAGTGATAATATAGAATTCCAGATTCGAAGTGAGTGGTAATAAAAGCTAAAGAATAAGAGTATATTCTTAAAAATATGACAAGGAGGGACTTCCCTGGGTGGCACAGTGGTTAAGAATCCGCCTGCCAATGCAGGGGACACGGGTTCGAGCCCTGGTCCTGGAAGATCCCACGTGCCGCAGAGCAACTAAGCCCGTGCACCACAACTACTGAGCCTGTGCTCTAGAGCCTGCGAGCCACAACTACCGAAGCCCACGCACCTAGATCCTGTGCTCCTCAACGAGAGAAGTCACCGCAATTAGAAGCCCGTGCACCACAATGAAGAGTAGCCCCCGCTCGCCGCAACTAGAGAAAGCCTGTGCACAGCAACGAAGACCCAACGCAGCCAAAAATAAATAAATAAAGATAAATAAATAAAAATAAATAAATTAAAAAATATGACAAGTATATTTATCTAAGATGAGTGATTTATTGACAAATCCACACATTTTTTTAAACCTGTTTAATTATCTCATTCTTTTTTAAATTCGATTGGAGTATAGTTGATTTCCAATGTTGTGTTAGTGTACAGCAGAGTGATTCAGTTATGTATATATATACTTTTATATATATTCTTTTTCATATTCTTTTCCATTATAGTTTATTACAAAATATCAAATATAGTTCTCTGTGCTATACAGTAGGTCCTTGTTGTTAATTTGTTTTATGCATAGTCATGTGTATATGCTAATCCAAAACTCCTAATTTATCCCTCCCCCTCTGCTTTCTCCTTTGGTAACCATAAATTTGTTTTCTATGTCTGTGAGTCTGTTTCTGTTTTGTAAATAAGTTCATTTGTATCATTGTTTTAGATTCCACATATGTGATATCATAAGATATTTGTCTTTCTCTGACTTATTTCACCTGTTTGATAATCTCTAGGTCCATCCATGTTGCTGCAAATGCATTATTTCATTCTTTTTTATAGCTGAGTAATATTCCGTGTGTGTGTGTGTGTGTGTGTGTGTGTATGTATAACACATCTTCTTTATCCATTCATCTGTCGATGGATAATTAGGTTGTTTCCATGTCTTGGCTGTTGTAAATAGTTCTGCTATGAACATTGGTGTGCATGTATCTTTGAATTAGAGTATTCTTTGGATATATGCCATAATTGTCTCATTCTTGCTGCTTTGCTTAAGCCCTTCCCACTGCATTTCAGGATGACTGCATCACTAACTGATCCCCAACACACATTTTTCTCTGTTCTTTTCCTTTGCGCCTCTCTTCCTCCATCCAGTTACTCCCCGCTTCTACTGCCAGTACTGTTTTTTTAAATAAATTTATTTTATTTATTTAGTTTTGGTTGCATTGGGTCTTCGTTGCTGTGCGTGGGCTTTCTCTAGCTGTGGCGAGTGGGGGCTGCTCTTCATTGCGGTGCGTGGGCTTCGCATTGCAGTGACCTCTCTTGCTGCGGAGCACGGGCTCTAGATGCGCAGGTTTCAGTAGCTGTGGCACACAGGCTCGGTAGCTGTGGCTCGTGGCTCTAGAGCGCAGGCTCGGTAGTTGTGCATGGGCTTAGTTGCTCCGCGGCATGTGGGATCTTCCCAGACCAGGGCTCGAACTCGTGTCCCCTGCATTGTCAGGCAGATTCTTAACCACTGTGCCACCAGGGAAGCCCGCCAGTACTGTCTTGTAAGCCCAAAGATCTGATCTTGTCCCTCTCCTACTTAAAATCCTATAAGAGCTGTCTACAAGATAAAAGTTAAAACTAGATACACTATTTGAGGATATGGCATTGAAGCATTCAATGACCTTAGCCTATTATTTCATTTTTATTCTCTCCTATACACTTTCATACACCTTGTGTTCTGGTCCAATTTTTTTCTTTTTCTTAAGGAGTTACATTAGTTTTGAGAGGTGTTCTGGGAGAAAGTGTTCTGTGATGAAATAAATTTGGAAAAATACTGTATTTTTCACATTTTACTGGGAACTTCAAAATGCACATTAGTGTATTAAGTGGTCTTAGAAGTCCCATAGCAAAGACAATTGTTATGTTTTTTGTAAATTTGTATTGAAGTAAGCATAGATATTCTAAAGTGCATAGACGTTAAGTGTACAGGTCTGTGAATTTTTGCAAAGCGATCACAATCTGGGTAGTATGGACTCTATCCAAATAAAAATAGAGATGATTTCCTGAACTCCAGAGTCCTTTTCATGCCCATCACAATATTCAGGCTTCTGTCACCATAGATGAGTTCTGCTTGTTTTCAAACATTTTATAACTGGTATCGTAGAGTATGTTTTCTTCTGTGTCTGTTGTCTTTTGCTCAAGGTTATAGTTATGACCTTCATTCATGTTCTCACATAATTTGTTGTATTGCTCTAGGCCAGGGGCTGGCAAAGTGCTGCCTGCAGGCCTAATCATGTCCACCATCTGTTTTGTACAGCCTGTGAACTAAGAATGATTTTGATGTTTTTTAAGGGGTGTGTGTGTGTTTGTGTGTGTGTATGTATATATATATGTGAATACGCAATGGAAAACATATATGGCCTGCAGAGACAAAAACACTTATTTTCTGGCCCTTTACAGAAAAAACTTTGCCAATTCCTGCTCTGTGGTATTCCACTGTATGAAAATATAATTTACTTATCTGTTCTACCATTTACGGGCATTTGAATTATTTCCTAGTTTTGGACATGACAAATAATGTGGCTATGAACATTCTTGTACACGTCTTTTGGTGAACACGTGTCCATATTTTGGTTAGGTGTGGAACTGGTGGAACATAAAGTGTGTGGGGTTTTTTTGTTTTTGTTTTATTGAGATAACTGCTAAAAAGTTTTTCACAGTGATCATACCAATTAAAATTTCCTCATCGGTGTTTGAGAATTCCAGTTGCCTCACAGTCTCAACATTTGATATTGATAGATTTTTAAAATTTTAGTTCTTTTACTGTATGTGTAGTGGTGTCTCGTGAGTTTAATTTGCTTTTCCCTGATGAGGTATAACAACTTTCATGTGCTCATTGAACAGTTGGGTAGCCTTTTTGTGAAGAATCCTATTGCTTTGCTTATTTTTTAAAAATAAAAATTGGTTTTTTCTTTTATTGATGTATATAACTTCTTATATATTCTGCATACAAATCCTCTGTCAGATGTATATATCGTAGGTACCTTCTAGGCTCTTTGGTTTGCATTTTTACTTATTTATGGTGTCTTATGATGGATAGAAGTTCTTAATTTTAATGAAGTCCAATTTTTCAAATCTACTTTATAGTTAATGCTTATTGTTTACTGTTTAGAAACATCCTTGCCTACCCTACAAAGCATTAAAGTGTTCTTCTGTGTTATCTTCCCACAGTCCCTATTGTTTAATGTTTTGCACTTAGTTTACAATCCATCTGAAAATTATTTTTATGTTTGGTGTGAGATAGAGCTAAAGGTTTATTTTTTCCCTGTGAATAGCCAGTTGGTGTTCTTGGTAATCCTAAGGCTGCAGAACCCTGGTTACTGCAGGGTCTGTGTTCTGGCAACAATCTTGGTGAAGCCGAATGCCCATCCCAGGGTTTAGAGCCTCCGGAGACTGTTGCTGGGGGATACACACACTAGCAACGTGGCCTGGCTTCCTTAGAACAACAGACTGTACTCTAGCTCCCTTCCCAAAGCGTGTGGCTTTGGAAACAAGGCCAAGTTAATCCAAGTGAGACCTAGGCTGGGCCCAACTTCAGGAGAGAATCTCAGAGACCCTTGTTACAATGCTACTGGCTAAGGACAGCAGTTAAAGTTCGAAGTCCAGAGGACCTGCCTTACCTTCTGCTATCCTGGTTGTTTAATAAAAAAAAAAAAACCTACCTTCATTTGTTGAAATATTTATCTTTTCTCCCACTGCATTGCAGTGGTATCTTTAACACAAATCTACTGGCCATATATGTATGTATGGGTCTGTTTCTGAATTTTCTTTTTTTTCATGTTGGAGTATTGCTTTTCAATGTTGTGTTAGTTTCTGCTGTACAATGAAGTGAATCAGCTATATGTATATATATATATATCCCCTCCCTCTTGGACCTCCTTCCCCCCCTACTCCTGATCCTGCCCATCTAGGTCATCACAGAGCACTGAGCTGAGCTCCCTGGGCTACACAGCAGGTTCCCACTAGCTATCTGTTTTACACATGGTAGTGTATATGTGTGAATCCTAATCTCCCAGTTCATCCCATGCTCCTTTCCCCTGCTGTGTCCACATGTCCATTCTCTACGTCTGCATCTCTATTCTTGCCCTGCAGATAGGTTCATCTGTACCATTTCTCTAGATTCCACTTATATGCATTATTATACGATATCTGCTTTTCTCTTTCTGACTTACTTCACTCTGTATGACACTCTCTAGGTCCATCCACGTCTCTACAAATTACTCAGTTTCGTTCCTGTTTATGGATGAGTAATATTCCATTGTATATACATACCACATCTTCTTTATCCATTCATCTGTCGATGGACATTTAGGGTGCTCCCATGTCCTGACTATTGTAAATAGTGCTTCAGTGAACACTGCGGAACGTGTGTCCTTTTGAATTATGGCTTTCTCGGGGTATGTGTCCAGTAGTGGGATTTCTGGGTCATATGGTAGTTCTATTTTTAGTTTCTTTAAAAAACCTCCATACTCATCTCCATAGTAGCTGTATAAATTTACATTCCCACCAGTAGTGCAAGAGAGTTCCCTTTTCTCCACACCCTCTCCAGCATTTATTGTTTGTAGATTTTTTTTTTTTTTTTTGTGGTACGCGGGCCTCTCACTGTTGTGGCCTCTCCCGTTGCGGAGCACAGGCTCCGGATGCGCAGGCTCAGCGGCCATGGCTCACGGGCCCAGCCGCTCCACGGCACGTGGGATCCTCCTGGACCGGGGCACACACCCGTGTCCCCTGCATCGGCAGGCGGACTCTCAACCACTGCGCCACCAGGGAAGCCCTGTTTGTAGATTTTTTGATAGCAGTTCTGACCTGTGTGAGGTGATACCTCATTGTACTTTTGATTTGCATTTCTCTGATAATTAGTGATGTTGAGCATCTTTTCATGTGCCTCTTGGCCATCTGTATGTTTTCTTTGGAGAAATGCCTATTTAGGTCTTCCTCCCATTTTTGGATTGGGTTTTTTTTTGATATTGAGCTCCATGAGCTGTTTGTATGTTTTGGAGATTAATCCTTTGTCAGTTGCTTCGTTTGCAAATATTTTATCCCATTCTGAGGGTTGTCTTTTTGTCTTGTTTATGGTTTCCTTTGCTGTGCAGAAGCTTTTAAGTTAGATTCCATTTCTTTGTTTTTATTTTATTACCGTAGAAGATGGGTCAGAAAAGATCTTTCTGTGATTTATGTCAAAGAGTGTTCTTCCTATGTTTTCCTCTAAGAGTTTTATAGTGTCTGGTCTTACATTTAGGTCCTTAATCCATTTTGAGTTTATTTTTGTGTATGGTGTTAGGGAGTGTTCTAATTTCATTCTTCTACATGTAGCTGTCCAGTTTTCCCAGCACCACTTATTGAAGAGGCTGTCTTTTCTCCATTGTATATTCTTGCCTCCTTTCTCATAGATTAGGTGACCATAGGTGCATGGGTTTATCTCTGGGCTTTCTATCCTATTCCATTGATCTGTATTTCTGTTTTTGTGCCAGTACCATAGTGTCTTAATTACTGTAGCTTCATAGTATATAGTCTGAAGTCAGGGAGTCTGATTCCTCTAGCTCCACTTTTTTTTCTTAATATTGCTTTGGCTATTCTGGGTCTTTTGTGTTTCCATACAAATTGTAAACTTTTTTGTTCTAAATCTGTGAAGAATGCCATTGGTAATTTGATAGGGATTACGTTGAATCTATAGATTGCTTTGGGTAGTATAATCGTTTTCACAGTATTGATTCTTCCAATCCAAGAACATGGTATATCTCTCCATCTGTTTGTGTCATCTTTGATTTTTTTCCTCAGTTTTTTTTACTTTTTATTTTTTTGCAGTACGCGGGCCTCTCACTGTTGTGGCCTCTCCCGTTGCGGAGCACAGGCTCCGGACGCGCAGGCCCAGCGGCCACGGCTCACGGGCGCAGCCGCTCCGCGGCATGCGGGATCCTCCTGGATCGGGGCACGAACCCGTGTCCCCCGCATCGGCAGGCGGACCCCCAACCACTGCACCACCAGGGAAGCCCTTTCCCTCAGTTTTATAGTTTTCTGAGTACAGGTCTTTTGCCTCTTTAGGTAGGTTTATTCCTATGTATTTTATTCATTTTGTTGCTATGGTAAATGGGACTTTTCCTTAATTTCTCTTTCTCATCTTTTGTTGTTAGTGTATATGAATGCAAGAGATTTCTGTGCATTAATTTTGTATCCTACTTTACCAGATTCACTGATTAGCTCTAGTAGTTTTCTGGTGGCATCTTTAGGATTTTCCGTGTATAGTATCATGTCATCTGCAAACAGTGACAGTTTTACTTCTTCTTTTGCAATTTGTATTCCTTTTATTTCCTTTTCTCTCTGACTGCTGTGACTAGGACTTCCAAAACTATGTTGACTAATAGTGGCGAGACTGGACATTCTTGTCGTGTTCCTGATCTTAGAGGAAATGCTTTTGGTTTTACACCATTGAGAATGATGTTTGCTGTGGGTTTGTCGTATATGGCCTTTATTATGTTGAGGTAGGTTCCCTCCATGCCCACTTCCTGGAGAGTTTTTATCATAAATGAGTGTTGAATTTTGTCAAAAGCTTCTTCTGCATCTATTGAGATGATCATAAGGTATTTATTCTTTAATTTGTCAATATGGTGCATCACATTGATTTTGCATATATTGGTGAACCTTTGCATCCCTGGGATAAATCCCGCTTGATCATGCTGTATGATCCTTTAATGTGTTGTTGGATTCTGTTTGCTAGTATTTTGTTGAGGATTTTTGTGTCCATGTTCATCAGAGATATCGGCCTGTAATTTTCTTTTTTTGTGAAATTGTTTTCTGGTTTTGGCATCAGGGTGATGGTGGCCTCGTAGAGTGAGTTTGGGAGTGTTTCTCCCTCTGCGATTTCTTTGAAGAGTTTGAGAAGAATAGGTGTAAGCTGTTCTCTAACTGTTTGATAGAATTCGCCTGTGAAGCCATCTGGTCCTGACTTTCATTTGTTGGAAGATTTTTAATTACAGTTTCAACTTCATTACTTGTGATAGGTCTGTTTATATTTTCTATTTCTTCCTGGTTTAGTCTTGGAAGGTTGTATCTTTCTTTGAATTTGTCCATTTCTTCCAGGTTGTCCATTTTATTGGCATATAGTTGCTTGTAGTAGTCTCTTATCCTTTGTATTTCTGCAGTGTCAGTTGTAATTTCTCCTCTTTCACTTCTTTTATTTTTAAAAATATTTATTTATTTGGTTGTGTGGGGTGTTAGTTGTGGTAGGTGGGCTCCTTAGTTGCTGCTTACTGTCTCCTTAGTTGCGGCAGATGGGCTCCTTAGTTGTGTCATGCGAACTCTTAGATGCAGCATGCATGTGGGATCTAGTTCCCTGACCAGGGATCAAACCCATGCTCCCGGCATTGGGAGCATGGAGTCTTAGCCACTGTGCCACAAGGAAGTCCCTTCATTTCTAATTTTACTGTATGGAATCCTCTCCCTTTTTTTCTTGATGAGTCTGACTAAAGGTTTATCAATTTTATCTTCTCAGAGAACCAGTGTTTAGTTTTATTGATCGTTGCTATTTTTTTCTTCATTTCTATTTCATTTGTTCCTGCTCTGATCTTTTTGATTTCTTTCCTTCTACTAACTTGGGGTTGTTTTTTTTTTGTTGTTGTTCTTCTATCTCTAGTTGCTTTAGGTGTAAGTTTAGATTGTTTATTTGAGATTTTTCTTGTTTCTTGAGGTGAGATTGAATTGCTATAAACTTCCTTCTTAAACCTGCTTTTGCTGCATCCCATAGGTTTTTGGTCATCGTGTTTTCATTGTCATTTTTTTCTATGTATTTTTTGATTTCCTCTTTGTTTTCTTCAGTGATCTCTTGGTTATTTAGTAGCATATTGTTTAGCCTCCATGTGTTTTTGTTTTTTACAGTTTTCTTCCTGTAATTGATTTCTAATCTCATAGCGTTTTGGTCGGAGGAGTTGCTTGATTTGATTTCAGTTTTCTTAAATTTACCAAGGCTTGGCTTGTGACCCAAGATGTAATCTATCCTGGAGAATGTTCCATGTGCACATGAGAAGAAAGTGTATTCTGCCACTTATGGGTGGAATGTCCTATAAATGTCAACTAAGTCTATGTGGTCTATTGTGTCATTTAAAGATTGTGTTTCCTTATTTATTTTCTGTCTGGATGATCTGTCCATTGGTGTAAGTGGGGTGTTAAAGTTCCCCACTATTATTATTTTTAAAATTTATTTTTGGCTGTGTTGGGTCTTCGTTGCTGTGTGGGTTTCTCTAGTTGCAGCTACTCTTTCTTGCAGTGTGTGGGCTTCTCATTGCAGTGGCTTCTCTTGTTGCAGAGCATGGGCTCTAGGCATGCAGGCTCAGTAGTTGTGGCACATGGGCTTAGTTGTTTCGTGGCATGTGGGATCTTCCCGGACCAGAGCTTGAACCTGTATCCCCTGCATTGGCGGGCGGATTCTTAACCACTCTACTGCCAGGGAAGTCCCCCCCGCCCCGCACTATTATTGTGTTACTGTCAATTTCCTCATTTATGGCTGTTAGCATTTGCCTTATATATTGAGATGCTCCTATGTTTGGTGCATGAATATTTACAATTGTTATATCTTCTTCTTGGATTGATCACTTGATCATTGTAGTGTGACCTTCCTTGTCTCTTGTAAGTCTTTATTTTAAAGTCTATTTTTTCTGGTATGAGTATTCCTACTGCAGCTTTCTTTTGATTTTCATTTGCATGGAATATCTTTTTCCATCCCCTCACTTTCAGTCTGTATGTATCTCTAGGTCTGAAGTGGGTCTCTTGTAGACAGCATATATACAGGTCTTGTTTTTGTATCCATTTAGCTAGTCTTTGTCTTTTGGTTGGAGCATTTAATCCATTTACATTTAAGGTAGTTATTGATATGTATGTTCTTGTTACCATTTTCTTAATATTTTGGGGTTTGTTTTTGTGGGTCTTTTTCTTCTCTTGTGTTTCCTGCCTAGAGAATTTCCTTTATTTAGCGTTTGTTTTAAAGCTGGTTTGGTGGTGCTGAATTCTCTTAGTTTTTGCTTGTTTATAAAGCTTTTGATTTCTCCATCAAATCTGAATGAGATCCTTGCTGGGTAGAGTAATCTTGGTTGTAGGTTTTTCCCTTTCATCACTTTAAATATGTCCTGCCAGTCCCTTCTGGCTTGCAGAGTTTCTGCTGAAAAAGCAGCTGATAACCTTATGGGGATTCCCTTGTATGTTTGTTGCTTTTCCCTTGCTGCTTTGAACATTTTTTTCTTTGAATTTAATTTTTGTTAGTTTAATTAATATGTGTCTTGGCATGTTTCTCCTAGGGTTTATCCTGTATAGGACTCTCTGTGCTTCCTGGACTTGGGTGGCAATTTCCTTTCCCATGTTAGGGAAGTTTTTGACTATAATCTCTTCAAATATCTTCTCAGACCCTTTCTCTTTCTCTTCTTCTTCTGAGACCGCTATAATTCAAATGTTGGTGTGTTTAGTGTTATCCCAGAGGTCTCTGATACTGTCCTCTTTTCTTTTCATTCTTTTTTCTTTATTCTGCTCCTCAGCAGTTATTTCCACTGTCTGTCTTCCATATCACTTATTCATTCTTCTGCTTCAGTTATTCTGCTGTTGATTCCTTCTAGTGTATTTTTCATTTTAGTTATTCTGTTGTTCATCATTGTTTGTTTGTTCTTTAGTTTTTCTAGGTCCTTGTTAAACATTTCTTGTATTTTCTCAATCCATGCCTCCATTCTATTTCCAAGATTTTGGATCATCTTTACTGTTATTACTCTGAATTGTTTTTCAGGTAGGTTGTGTATTTCCTCTTCGTTTATTTGGTCTTGTAGTTTTTACCTTGCTTCTTTGTCTGTACCATATTTTTTTCTCACTTAATTTTTTTTTTTTTTTTTTGATGTGTGGGGCTTTGTTCCTGTCTTGCTGGTTGCTTGGCCTGAGGCGTCCAGCACTAAAGTTTGCAGGCAGTTGGGTGGAGTCAGTTCTTAGTGCTGAGATGAGAACCTCTGGGAGAACTCACACCAATTAATGTTCACTGGGGTCTGAGGTTCTCTGTCAATCCAGTAGTTTGGACTCCGTGCTCCCATCACAGAAGTCAGGCCCAACCCCTTGGCGAGAGCAGAACGAGGCGTGCCTAGATGTTCATCTTATGTGAAATAGAGCAGGTAGTCTACCTAACGCAGGGCAAGAGAAATGTCTTTTCATTCAGTTCATTGCACTCCTGGATAAAAGTCCCTGGGAGGCCAGCTGTGGCCACGTGCTATCTGTCCAGGCCCAGCTGCTGGGAGTGACGCGAAGACCTCGGAAGCATCACAGGCTGGAGAGTTGCCTGTGAGTGGCCAGCAAAGGGGTGGAGCTGGAGGCTGTTTCTGAATTTTGAATGTTATTCCTTAGGATTTTTCCATCAATGTTTATGAGGGAGACTGGTTTGTAATTTTCCTTTCTTAAATGTTATGCCATTATGTTTTGGTGTCAAGGTTATGCTGCCTTCAAAAAATAAGTTTCTATTCTCTGGGAAAATTTGTGTAAGCTTTGTGTTATCTTGGTTAAATGTTTGGAAGAATTTCTCGGTGCATTCATGTGAACCTGGAGTTTTCTTTGTGGGACTATGTAAATTATAGATTCGGTTTATTTAATATATTTAGGAATATTCAAATTTTCTACTTTGATATCAGTTTTGGTGAATTCTTTCAAGAAATTAGCCCATTTCATCTAAATTGTCAAATTTATTGCATAATTCATAATGTTCCCTTATCATTTATTGTTATAATATGTCAGATCTGTAGTGATGTCTCCTTTTTTTTTCCTCCTATTGAGAATTTGTGCTTTTCTTTTCTTCTTAAACCGTCTTACAAGGCTGTTTTCTGGGAACTGCTTTAGCTGCATGCCACAAATTTTGATATGCGTTATTTTTATTATCGTTTACTTAAAAATATTTTTTTATACTGCTTCATTGACCCATAGGTTATTAAAATTATATTGTTTATTTTCAAACTCTAGTTTATCATATGTACCTTTAATTTTTAGAGGCTTTGAGTTAGTACATTTCTTCTGAAACGGTCCTGGAATTATAGCACGCTTTATTCTATTTACCACCACTTCATTCCATTTACTACTACCTTATTTTTTTCTATAAATGTCATGTAGTTTAATTAAAAAAGTTTTTTTCCTGAATGTAGGATAATAGCTTGGTGTTAGTTTTATTTTAGCACTTTGCAAACATCATTCATAGCCTTCTGATCGTTTTTACTGAAAATGCATTCATCAGTCTTGGTGCTGTGTCCTTAAAAGAAATGTGCCTCTTCCTTTGGCTGTTTTAAAGAATTTTCTTTGTTGGGTGTGCCTAGATATGCTTTTCTTTGTATTTGAACTGCTTGGAGTTCATAATACTTTTTTAATTTATAGACTGATGATTTTCATCAGTTTTTGAAAATTGTCACTGAGACCTCTTTAAATATTGCTTTGACCTATTCTAACCTTCTCCTTCTGAGACTCCAGTTATACCCATTTTAGGTCTTTTCACTTTTTTTTTTTTTTTTTTTTTTTGCGGTATGCAGGCCTCTCACTGCTGTGGCCTGTCCCGTTGCGGAGCACAGGCTCTGGACACACAGGCCCAGCGGCCATGGCTCACAGGCCCAGCCGCTCAGCGGCATGTGGGATCTTCCTGGACCGGGGCACGAACCCGTGTCCCCTGCATCGGCAGGCAGACTCTCAACCACTGTGCAACCAGGGAAGCCCTTCACTTTGTTTTATATGTTCATTATGCTCTCATCTGTACTTTTCATTATCTTTTCTCTATGTACTTTAATCTTAATATTTTTTTAACTCACTGTCTTCACTATTCTTATTTTCTGCTGTGTCTAATCTGCCAATTTTTAGTTTTGGTTATGGTTCACTTCTAGAATTAAAGTTTTATTCCTTTTTATGAATTCATAAAACGTGGTTAGATTCTCCATGCTTTCCCCTTATTTTTTTGAACATACTAATCATGGATATTTTTAAGTCTTTTGCCAATAATTCCCCTACCTGGGCCACCCATGGGTCTTTTTCTGTTATTTTTTTCCTCCCAATTTTTATTCACATGGTCCTCTTTTTTGGCTTCTTGTTAATATTTGAATGAATGCCAGACATTCGAATGAAAAATTTTAGAAGCTCTGGATTTTGTTATCTTCTACTGGAGAGAATTTAATTTTCATCTATAAGGCAATAGAAATAAAAGAAGATCACCTTGATTCAGTTGAGTCCCAATTTCAGTTTTGCCCTTATCTAGTAACTGGAGGTTGCTTTTTTGGGCTATGATGAAATAGCTGTACCAGACTAACCTACTTCAAAAGTAAAAGCAGGGCTTTCCTGGTGGTGCAGTGGTTAGGAATCCACCTGCCAGTGCAGGGGACTTAGTTTCGAGCTTTGGTCCAGGAAGATCCTACATGCCACGGAACAACTAAGCCTGTGTGCCACAACTACTGAGCCTGTGCTCTAGATCCCAAGAGCCACAACTAGTGAGGCCCATGCACCTAGAACCCATGCTCCTCAACAAGAGAAGCCACCCCAATGAGAAGCACGTGCACCGCAATGAAGAGTAGCCCCTGCTCGCCGCAAAGAGAGAAAGCCTGTGCACAGAAACGAAGACCCCAGCAGCCAAAAATAAATTAATTAATTAAATTAAAAAATAAAAAAGTGAAAGCAAACATAATGCATATAAAGCTCCTTGAAGGTACTGGAAAGCAACCTAAGCAACCAGTACCTAAGGGGCAAACCTCCTAAGTGAAAGTAAGTAAGTAGAGGTGAGCCCTACCTAAGCCTGCTGCTTTGTCCTTCTGGGGTATTTGCCAATTCACAGTTCAAAGCATAGAATGCAAACATAAAGCAGTGGCTTAGAACTTGTGTCTTTGTCACTAGACTGGAGAAACAAAAACAGTAGTTCAGGGATACCACGAGAACCAGGACTCGAGAGTCCAAGATCCTGAAGAATAGGGCACCATGCAGTAGTGACTCCCAAATTCTTGGTGCAATTTCCACCTCAAGTGATTTGCTGACTCTTCAGTGTACTGGGTAAGTTGCTGAACAAACAATCAGAAATAAGCTGCTGAGATATTAAAAAGGCAGGTAGTAACTTTGTTATAAGGCAGAAACTAACACACCATAAAAAAAATAAAATAAAAAGGCAAGTAGAAATTTAGGCCATTTGAAAAAAAATTAAGTTAGTGTGTCTTATTAAGAGTATTTGAGTAAATCTGAGTTATAGGGTCTGTCTGTAAAGAAAGGTCCTGATAAATATTCCACGATTTCTGTTGAGACCTCTAGCGACAAAGACAAGTTCTAAGCCACTGCTTTTTGTTTGCATTCTATGCTTTGAACTGTGAGTTGGCAAATGCCCCAGAAGGACAAAGCAGTAGGCTTAGGCAGGACTCACCTCTGTATACTTATTTTTCACTTAGGAGGTTTGCCTCTTAGGTACTGGTTGCTTAGGTTGCTTTCCAGTACCTTCAAGGAGCTTTATACGCATTATGTTTGGTTTTTGTTTTGCTTTCACTTTTTTACTTTTTAATTAATTAATTTATTTTTGGCTGCTTGGGTCTTCATTGCTGTGCACGGGCTTTCTCTCTTTGCGGCGAGCAGGGGCTACTCTTCATTGCGGTGCACGTGCTTCTCATTGGGGTGGCTTCTCTTGTTGAGGAGCACGGGCTCTAGGTGCGTGGGCTTCAGTAGTTGTAGCTCTTGGGCTCTAGAGCACAGGCTCAGTAGTTGTGGCACACGGGCTTAGTTGTTCCGTGGCATGTAGGATCTTCCTGGACCAAAGCTCGAAACTAAGTCCCCTGCACTGGCAGGTGGATTCCTAACCACTGCACCACCAGGGAAGCCCTGCTTTTACTTTTGAAGTAGGTTAGTCTGGTACAGCTATTTCATCATAGCCTCAAAATGCAACCTCCAGTTATTAGCTTTTTAACCCAGCATTTCTTCAACTTAGTTTTACAGTGGAAACCAATGTATTTTTTTTTTTTTTTTTTTTTTGGTCATTGGTGAGCATTCCATGGAAGACACCTTAGGAGATGCTACTGCAGACATGTCAGTCTATTCACCATTTCTCAAACACAGGAAAGTATTTCATGCTTTCATACTCTTGTTATTCTTTCACTCTGCCTAGAACAGCATTGCCCATACTTCTTTTGCCTTCTGAAATCCTACCAAACTCTATTTCTTTCATTAAGGATTCTGTAATTTTCTGAAGCAGAATAAAAAACATCCCAAATTGCATAAAATTACTTGAGTTGTAGGAGCCTCTGGAAATCTTGACCTTTTTTTTGAAGGTGGTATGTTTTCTCGTTATGGACAGTGGGAGTCATGTAAGTGGTCATTTTTCTTTTTTTGACTACCAGGAATTTCATTTGTCATAAACTTAAAAAACATGCAAAGTATCATATGGTTTGTGTTACTTGTGTCTTTCTTAAGCTTCTACTTTGGTATTTTCTCTCAGTTTTATTATGTAATTATTTACATAAATGTTCTTATAAGCTTTTTCAGACACTTTATAAAACGTCACAAAGTGGTATACAGCATATATAACCTTATCTAACAGTAAACAACAGCAATCAAATGGACAGTTTTCTTTTCAAGGACATTTTAATTATGCTGAGCCTCATTTTGAATCACTCATGACTTGTATTTTTTCCCCCAACTAAATTGTAACTTTATTGATGACATAAATATTCTCTTACCTAGCATATACAATTGGCGAACAAAACTTTGTTTTGGTTAATTTTGTGAGGTAGATCACAATGGTTATGAGTAGGGCTTCTGGAGCCAGACTACCTGGATTTGAATTTTCCCTCTACCTTTTACTGCCTGAGATCTGACTTACTGAAACTCTCTTTGCCTTATTTTACTCATGTTTAAAACGTCATTTGTTTGCTGTGAGGAAGAAATAAACTAATACATGTAAAATGCTTAGAACAGTAGCTAGCACATAGGAACTCTTCAATAATTTTTTTTTTTTTTTAAAGAAGATGTTGGGGGTAGGAGTTATTAATTTATTTATTTTTGCTGTGTTGGGTCTTCGTTTCTGTGCGAGGGCTTTCTCTAGTTGTGGCAAGTGGGGGCCACTCTTCATCGCGGTGCGCGGGCCGCTCACTGTTGTGGCCTCTCTCGTTGCGGAGCACAGGCTCCAGATGCGCAGGCTCAGTAGTTGTGGCTCACGGGCCTAGTTGCTGCACGGCATATGGGATCCTCCCAGACCAGGGCTCGAACCCGTGTCCCCTGCATTGGCAGGCAGATTCTCAACCGCTGCACCACCAGGGAAGCCCCAATAAATTTTTTTTAATTGAAGTATAGTTAATTTACAATGTTGTGTTAGATTCAAGTGTACAGCAAAGTGATTCAGATATACATATATATGTGTGTATAAATATATACTTTTCCCATTTTAGGTTATTACAAGATATTGAATATAGTTCCCTGTGATATCAATAAATATTACTTAGGCAATCTGAGAAAAGTTTGTCCAGTTGTTATGCTCTGATGTTTGGAATGGTGACTTTTCCAAAAGCTTTTAAAGTTCTAGAAGTTGTCAAATGGCCCTAGAGTAATGTTCAAATTTGTCAGTATTAAGAGATAAGTGGCAGTTTCCATAAGAAGTGAATAAAGATATATTTGTACTAAAAAATACAAAAAAAATTTTTCTCTAAGCTTTGTGTTTTAGCTTCCTCATGCTAGTGATAACACTTTAAGAACAAGGTATGGGATTAGAAGATTACTTTGTTAATACACTATTCATCAATGGTCTATTTTCCATTATCTTGAACAGTACTATTATCTGGTAGTGACAGGATTAGAAACTGATAGGGTAATACTAATTTAAGTACAAGTCATAACATATGATCTCTGTATTATTGTTGATTATGATCACTGAGATTGTTTCAGGAAATAATATTAATACAGCGTTATGATCATGATGGACCTGGGGAACATTCCATAGCTTACCTTTTTTTTTTGCAGTACGCGGGCCTCCCGCCGCTGTGGCCTCTCCTGCTGCGGAGCACAGGCTCTGGACGCGCAGGCTCAACGGCCATGGCTCACGGGCCCAGCCGCTCCGCGGCGTGTGGGATCCTCCCGGACCGGGACACGAACCCGCGTCCCCTGCGTCGGCAGGCGGACTCCCAACCACTGCGCCACCAGGGAAGCCCCATAGCTTACCATTTTTGTATGAGTTCCTGAGGAAAATTTGTTCCCAAAAAAGGCACAAGGCAAATAACTATCGATTTTATCAACTTGGTCGTTGGGCAGCGTTGTAGGATTCTGCCAGGCTAGACTGGAGGCATCTGGAGAGTTCTGTTTTCTGTACCAGGTAAGCCTAAAGAATATTGTAGCAAAGTCAGCCACTATTTTCCTTTACTCTCAGAATTGAATTTTTGGAATTTATCATCCTTATGGAAAAAAAGGACACACCTGCATCCCCATAGGAATCAAAGGCATAATAACTGAAAGCATTTGGCCATATGCTTGGAGTGTGGCTGGCCTAGGCTGCTGGCCTGGGGTCGCCCTGAGACAGGGTGGCCTTAGCCAGTGTGAGACAACATCAGAATCTGAAGGGAAGTGAGATGGCCTAGACGCAAGAGCAGGAGGGTATCGCTTTTAGTGCTTGAATGTGTACACAGATTCACCGCCAGCTTTTTGAAGCTTGTTCCCACATTTTATAGTTCTATCTTCATGTAACAACCAGCTCTCTATATGATACTTGCCAGTGATAGAAAAGACAAAATTATATATATATATATATATATATATAGGGTTTTTAGATGATTTTTAATGCAATCCGAAGTTAAAAACAGAACCGTACTAATACATAGCACAATAGAAAGCTTTTCTCAATGAACAAGAATTTTTGACCGTGTCATGTATTCACTTTCTCAGCAGCTCTATGAGTCTAAAGCCTGTGTGGGTTGGAGCTTCCAGGGAATAAAGAATATATAGGATCATTTGGAAGCAGAGATAGTAAAGGCAGCTAAAACCTTGTGTCCTTTTTTTTTTCTTCTGTTTTCAACTTAGCCCTTAGGATAATGGTACTGCAAAAGTGGTAGCAACAAATTTAGACATACCAGAGAAAAAACAGAAAATAGAGTAACTTTCTCTAGGAGAGTTTTAAACCATTGTGATTAAAAAGAGAGGGATCAAGAGAGAGAGAAAGAGAGAGAGAGAGAAAGCTGTGTTTTAATAACTGAGAATTGAGTGTGAAAACATAGCAGTGTTTATATGGGAATTGAGTTGCTTGGATTGCTTGTGTGAAGTATTAAATTGCATCCGCCCTAATTTTCCTGTATTTAATAATTTGCACTTGCGTCATTCATTCATTCACTGAGTAAATAGGTGAGCACTTTCTATCTGTGATATTACACTCTCCCAAGTCATTTAAAATCTGGTTAAACAGCTGAGAGGGAGAGGTAATGCCGGCAGGATGTGAGCGTGATCTAAGCAAATATCACACAAGGGAAGAAGTGAATTTACACTAGATAGTCAATATTTCTTTTTGGCTTAATGCAACCTAGTATTACAGGGAGGGAGCAATGATGGTGAAAAAGTAATCCTTTTATCAGTGTGCCTTGGAGTTTAAGTTTTTACTTTTCCATCAGGAACTGAAGAAAGCTAAATTTATATAGTATAGCTTACAACTTTTAGAAAAATTCTCCTCGAGCACAAGTAACCACGTCTTACATTTTTTTCCTAGGGCTAGAGTTATGTGTCTGGCCTCTTGTTGGAGTTATGTGCCATGTTACTAAATGCAATTTAGAAGTAACAGAAACTAGCTCTGAATCAGCTTACACAACTGGAGGAAAGGCGATTAGTCATGACAGCAGTAATTAGAATTTAGCAAATTATATTCATATCCTGTCCTATAACTTCTTTATCCTGATAGTGTGCAAAGCACATTAAGAGAAAATTAGAGAAGAATGGTTCAATCCAACTGACATTTAGTTACTTATAAGCCATTGAACTGCTACATGCTGAACTATGTTATCTTCTCTGGTAGTTTGTAATGAAGATGTTATAATGCACACAAACATTGTGTATGTGTCTTTAAATGTACACAGAAGTTTGTTCTGTATGTTTCAGCGTGCATGGGATTTTCCACATTAACTTACCTTATTTCCGCTGATATTAAGCAAGGAAAAAATGCAGGAAATAAGAATGCAAATCAGTCTCCCCATCTCTCCCTGCAAATTTTGAAGTATTTAATCTTTACCAGTTGCCAGATACAAGGGTAGAGCTGATTTTTATTTTTCCCTCATAGCTTTATTCAGAATCAGCTCAGAGGCAACTTACTACTTTTATTTTTTGGATGAGAAGTTCCCACAACAGTGAATTAAGTGACTGTGTGAAGGCCTTGGGTACTGAAGCGGGGTGTCCTGCTATGGGGCTGAGTTTGGTTGGTGTTTCAGAGGAAAGTCAAGCCAGTATAACAAATCAGTGGCACCATGTTAGACTGAAAAGGGCTACACATCAAGGCACACACATGGAAGGATTCAAGGAGACCAGTGATGTGACTCGATTTCAATGGTCAAGATAATAATTATAGAAGATGTTAGGAGAGTAACACAAAATCGACACATGATGAGGAGGGAGGTGGTAGGGTGGGAAGATGGCTGGGTTCTTAAGAGGAAAATGGATGAAGAGAGACAAGACCTTTGAAAGGCTGAAATCTACTTGAAATCTTACATGTAAAAAACACATTTGTGGGAACAGTCTGCTGCTTGTGAATACATTTGTCAGTGAACCAAAAATGCCCTGTGGGTTAAAGCATTTCCTCACCCATCAGCAACTGAGGATAGCAAAGTACATGTTTAAAAAGGAAATTAAGTTCAATAGCTTTTGGTATGTTTGAATGGGAACATAACGTCATTTTTGCAAAGCTGCAGTGATATTCTTTAAGCTGACAGCAGATCTGACCACATTTCCTTCAGTTTCCCATAATGAATGAGCTTGTGAACTCCTTAGCCCCTGCCTGGCTTCAGACATTTCAGTGGTGTTGGCTCCTTTCAAACCTTCAGCTTGGAGGAATTCTCATTATTTTATTTGTTTTTATTGTGAAAGTTTTGATTATTTTATCCAGTGGCTCATTTTGCGGAGAGAGCAGTGAAAAAGGTTACCATTTAAACAGTTGGCCTTTTTGGATTGAATGATGCCGATCTTTAAGTCACCCAGTATTGACTGGGGTGGGAGGCAGTGTTGGAATGAATACTGAGTCATACGTGAGCTATAAGATGAATGGCTTGCAAGTCTGGCTGTGAAAAGCTCCAAAATGAAATTAAAATTTATTTATTGTCAAAAGAGGGATTGTGTCTCGAGGATGCTTTGGAATGTGCTTTTTACCTTCAGTGTGACAATCTTCAAAGCTAATATCCATCAAGAACGTACTAGTTTCTGGAAAATTCTGTTTACTTTTCTTTGGAGCTAGCTCTTGGCTTTGCAAATGGCTTTCTGTTCCTTTCATTGCACACCTGCCTGTATTCTATATGAGAATTTAATGAGTAGATGTATAGTCATTTCAAAAAATTAACAAAAATATTTCAGATCACTATTTACTATGTATGCAAGTTTTTTTTCATTATACAACTTGAAAATATACATTTATATGGCCTTTGATAATTTTCAGAGTTTTTTGATATGTACCTTTATCATATGTTATACAGTTTCACCACACAGATAATCATGTATTAGGAAGTTATTAAAAAACAAGTCATCCTATAAACACCTACTGTATACTTAGGCCTTTATACGGACTATCTTATTTAATATCCATAAAAACTCAAAGAGGTAGATATTATTATTTTTACTTTATAAATGACTACATGGCATAAGGTGATTTGTTCAATGTTTTCAGTACAGTTAGTTTTTGAACCAGGAGGTGAATAAAGTCCTCTCTTTCTTCGATGCCTATAAATAAAGTTTCAAATAAATAACTCATAATCTCACCACCCAGTGGTAAATACTGGCAGCACTTTCTTGTATATTCTATCAGATGTTTTCTAAGCTAATCTCCCACCCCACTCCCCATCCCTCGCAGTTAGGGTCTCTGTTGGCAACAGAATTCTACTCACATGGTTCTATGGAAGAGACCACAAGGAAGGGATGATTTATGTAAGTGTGGGTACAAGGGAGGTTGAGCCACTTGGAAACTAACTCTGGTGACCTATTACCACCCTAATCTGAGAGCCTCTGGGGAGAAAAGAATGTTGTTGGAGCCCAGTGAAAGCTAGTGTCCTGGAGGACGGACTTCTCACCAGCAGCTGTAATCCAGAAGGGATGCAACCACTGCCACAAGTGCAGAGCGATAATGGAAAAAAGAAATAATCTCACCTGCATCTCTTCTTTATCTCCTTCCATTCTAGTCTTCTGTTTAGTACATCTTGTTAGCAGAACACAGCTGGAATCCAGCCTCGTAGGGGGCCCAGGTGACACAGTCCATAGGGTTAACCTCTCAGGGCATAGAGTGTAGGGGCTGGGAAATGCTAGCACAGGGTCTTACTGTGCATAATAATTTTCCATTTTATTAAGATTAATTTAAAAACTGGTGTTACAGCAATTTGCCACATGGATATGCCATAATCTTTACAATGGAATATGTAGTTCATTGGTGATTTTTTTAGTTTTAAAAATGCTGTAGTCCCTGTAGACACATTTTTGAACATATCTTTTTTCATTTATTTAGAGTAAATTCCTAGAAGAGACATTTGAGCTTGAAGGTCTGCACATTTTGAGATGCAATGTAATGCAATCTAAGGTAGCTATTAAGCTCATGGACTCTTTTTTCTTTTTTAACAAAGCAAGGAATTTATAAAGAACTCTTTCAACTTGATAATACCAAGATAAGTAACCCAATTAAAAATTGGGCAAAGGATTTATTTTTTTGTTGTTTTTTCTGTCTTGACTTTCTTTTTTATTTTTTAAATAGGGGTATAGTCGTTTTACAATGTTGTTAGTTTCTACTATACAGAGAAGTGAAGTACAGTTCCCTGTGCAGTACAGCAGGTTCTCATTAGTTATCTGTTTTATACATATTAGTGTATATATGTCAATCCCAATCTCCCAATTCATCCCACCCCTGCTTTCACCCCTTGGTGTCCATATGTTTGTTCTCTACATCTGTGTCTCTATTTCTGCCTGGCAAATTGGTTCATCTGTACCATTTTTCTAGATTCCACATATTTGCGTTAATATATGTTATTTGTTTTTCTCTTTCTGACTTAGTATGACAGTCTCTAGGTCCATCCACGTCTCTACAAATGAGGCAATTTCATTCCTTTTTATGGCTGAGTAATATTCCATCATATATATGTACCACATCTTCTTTATCCATTCGTCTGTCAATGGACATTTAGGTTGCTTCCATGACCTGGCTGTTGTAAATAGTGCTGCAATGAATATTGGGGTGCATGTATCTTTTTGAATTATGGTTTTCTCAGGGTATATGCCCAGTAGTGGGATTGCTGGGTCATATGGTAATGCTATTTAAAAAGTTTTAAGGAACCTCCATACTGTTCTCCATAGTGGCCATATCAATTTACATTCCCACCAACAGTGCAAGAGGGTTCCCTTTTCTCCACACCCTCTCCAGCATTTGTTGTTTGTAGATTTTCTGATGATGCCCATTCTAACTGGTGTGAGGTGATACCTCATTGTAGTTTTGATTTGCATTTCTCTAATAATTAGTGATGTTGAGCAGCTTTTCATGTGCCTCTTGGCCATCTGTATGTCTTCTTTGGAGAAATGTCTGTTTAGGTCTTCCACCCATTTTTTGATTGGGTTGTTTATTTTTTTTGATATTGAGCTGCATGAGCTGTTTGTATATTTTGGAGATTAATCCCTTGTCAGTTGCTTTGTTTGCAAATAAGCTCATGGATTTTTGAAGACTGATCTCCTGTGTTCAAATTCCTGTTCTGCCATTTACCAGCTGTGTGACCTTGGACAGGTAAAGTAGTCTCTCTGACACTTAGTGTTTTCATCTTTAAATTGGGGCTAATAATCGCTATTTTTTAGGGTTATTTTTAGGATTAATTCGTTAACAAATGCAGAACACTTGGAATAGTGTATGACTTATAAGCACCATATAAGTATTAGCTCTTATTATTTGTAAGGGTTTTAATGCATCTTGACAAACTGTTCTCTCTAAAAGTTTGTACTAGTTTACATTCCCTTAAGTGGTATCTAGGGGACCCATTTCCCCATACCGTCATCATTTCTTTTAATCTTTGCCAGTTTAATAGCCCAGACATGGCATCTCATTACCATTTAAATTTTCAGTTGAGATTTAATTTGGAGATGAATTTATTTCCTTTGATACAGAAGGGTCTTCGAAAATCATGTGAGACTTTAGGGTCATTATGAACATCAATTGTCTTGGTACTGTGATTGAACATGAGTGATGGTTAATACTGAGTTCTGGTTTAGAATATTGGCTGCAATGTCTAATAGCTTAGTATCTATGTAAATAAGGAACACTAATGAATATTCATGAAATACTTAGCCCAGCTAAATGAATGCACCACCAAAGGGGTTAAATGAATGCAAAGATTTTCCATAATGAAAGGCTGGATGCATAACAGATGTACAGTTCCAGTGTGGGATGAGCCCAGTACTGTTTCCAAACAGCCATTGTACAACTCATGAAATCATCCTTGCACCTGCTCAAGTGGTGTGCATCTGTGCTTTGTTGGCAGTGCCACTGGCGTCAATGAAGGAGATGGAGCTAAATGTGATTGCTTTGTATCTGTAGCTGTTAGTGCATGGTAAGATACTTCTGGTGGTAATTTTATTTACAGCTTCCTCTTTAGTGACCTCATATATCCTCTCTCAGATTACTTATGCACATGCATCACTATCACCATGTAGCAGGCTAAGCAGTTCATCTACTCTTGAAAACAGTCTGCCCGAAACTGGAAGTAGAGATTCTGGTCTAAGGTTTTATGATGCAATTTCAATGACTTGAAATGTCAGGGGGTAAGAGCTTCTGATCTGAATCAGTTACGATGTGCCAGCCTATGGTGAGGTGGTGATGGTGGAGAAGAACGGTGTTTTTCTCTGGTTGACAATTTTGTAAAAGTTGCTGGCACACCGAGGTCACCTGATTATGTTTGTGTTGATTTGTACAGTTGTGTCATATGATGTCTGAGGGAAAGGAAGCCTCTGGGTGCACATTTTCATAGAAAAGACAAATTAGATAATTCTTTTATGGTTAGTTTTTTTCATGTTTTCTTTAAAACATCTGCCCAGCCCAAGGTCATAAAGATCTTCTCCTTTTCTCCTCAAAATTTATAGCTCCAGCTTCAGTATTTAGGGTTATGGTCTACATCAAATTAATTATTTGTGTATGGGATGAGGTAGGGTCAAGGGTCAATTTTTCCCACATATTTATCTAGTTATTTCAGTTTTATTTGTTGAAAAGCTTTTTTTCCCCTTCATTGACTGCCTTGCTGCCTATTGAAAATCAATTTAATCTATATGTGTGGGTATATTTCTTAAATTTCTTTTCTGTTCCACTGATCTATTTGCCCATCAAAGTGTTTTTCACAGTATGGTCTACAGACCCATGGGGGGTGGGGGTCCCTGAGAACATTTCAGAGGGTCTGTGTAGCCAAAACTATTTTCATAATATTATACTACATGATAATACTAAGATACTGTTTGCTGTTTACACTGATGGTGTAAAAGCAATTGTGAGTAAAATTGCTTGTACCTTAGTATGAAAGTGGGCAATGGTGTCAACTGTACTCATCGTCATTGTATTCCTCACTGCCACGCACTTAAGAAGTCCAAAATGAAGCAAGAAAAGCTAATACGTTTATTCAGGCTGACTCCTGTGTGTCTTTTATTTATTTTTTAAAATTTTATGTTGGAGTATAGTTGATTAACAATGTTGTGTTAGTTTCAGGTGTACAGCAAATGATTCAGTTATAGATGTACATGTATCTATTATTTTTCAAATTCTTTTCCCATGTAGGTTATTACAGAATATTGAGCAGAGTTCCCTGTGCTATAGTTATACAGTAGGTCCTTGTTGGTGATCTCTTTTAAATATAGCAGTGTGTACGTGTCAATCCCAAACTCCTAATCTGTAGATTGGGAGTCTGAGTATGTGTCTTTTTAAAATTTTCTATTTGATGAGATGGGAGGTATGCATAAAACACTTCAGTTGCATACCAAATGTAATTGTAATATGATGGTTATCTAGAGTGAGGATTGGCCAACTTTTTCTGTAAAGGACCAGAGAGTAATAGTTTCAGCTTTGCACACCAAATTCTGCAGCTATTCAACTGTGCCACGATAGCGTGAAAGCAGTCATAGACAATATGGAGACAGATGAGTGTGGCAGTGTTCCACTAAGTCTTTATTTACTACAACAGATGTAAAGCTGGATTTGGCCTCTTCTGGTCATAATTTGGGGACTTCTGGTCTAGGAGAAAAACACTTGTGCAATTCTTTGATTTCCAAAGTAAACTAAATTCTTTTTTTTTCTTCCATGAAACACCATCATTACTGGAAAGAATGACTGAAAAACTATGATTATTCAGATTGGAATATTTGGCAGGTATTTTCTCAAAAATGAACAAAGCAAGCCTGTCATTCCAAGGAGATAAACTGACCATCTTTGTTGCCAATGATAACATTATAATTTTGCAGAATATGTATCTGACACCAGAAGCTCAATCACTTCCCAATACTTAAAGATTTTGTTGATAAGATCGATGGTGATATTAATAAACGTGATTTTTTGGATATTTTCTAATAAAATGTGTCATTGTTAGGAAAATGTGCTGAACTTGATGAATCAGTATTTTCCAAATGACCTAAGCATGATATTACAAAAACATGGGTGGGTAGAAGATCCATTCAAAGTGCAAGACAGACCAATGGAGCATGAAAACTTCATTGATAATGTTTTCAGGTTCTACATTGCAACTAACCTTAAAACGCTACCAGTTGAGTTTTAATGTAGTTTCAAAAAAGAATGTATGTAAAAATCTGAAAAGTCTGTGAAAATACTCCTCACTAGTCCAGTACGTGTCAGTGTGTCGCCTGATTTCATCTGCTTCAACCCAAGCAACATAGCAAAGAGTTAAATACAGAATCAGATATGAAAGTCCAGCTGTCTTCAACCAAGTCAGCTATTAAAGAGGTTCTTAAAAATGTAAAACAATGCTGATTTTCTCACTGATTTTTCTTTGTTTTGGAGAATACTTATTTTCCATAAAACTAAGTTTTTAAACATGAAATTGGTTTATAATTAATGTTTTTAAATGAATTAAAAATAAAGTTTGAAAATTTCCCAGATTTGTTGGGAATATGGTCAATATTGATAAGTATGACCCATATAAACAAAAGCTCGTTTGGATCCCCAATAATTTGCCAGAGCATATAGGAGTCCTAAGACCAAAATTCTTTAGACCTGCTGGCCTGGTTTTACATCAATATCCCACTGTCTTAATAACTGTAGCTCTAGGATAAGTCTTGAAGTCAGGTAGTGAGTTCTTAAATGTGATTTTTTTCAAGATTTTTTTGTCATATTAGATCCTTTAAGTTTTCATATAATTTTAAAAATCAGCTTATCAATATCTTTTTGTTTTACTTATTTTTCCCGCTTTATTGAGATATAATTTACATACAGAACTGTAACGTACTTAAAGTGTAAAATGTGATATTTTGTTGTATTATATATTGTGAAATGATCCTCACATGGAGTTAACTTCCATTGCCTCATATAGTTACTTTTTGTTGTTGTTGAGAATGCTTAAGTTCTACTTCCTCAGTGAACTTCAATCATATAATGTAGTATTATTAACAATAGTAATACATTAGCTCCTCAGACCTCTCTCCTTATTTCCACCCCCTACTGCTCTTGGCGACCACCATTCTACTCTGTTTCTATGAGTCTGATTTTTTTTTTCAGATTCCACATATAAGTAATATGGTGCACTTACATTGTCTTTCTTTGTCTGGTTTATTTCACTTAGCATAATGTCCTTCAGGTTCATCCATGCTGTCGCAGTGACAGGATTTCCTTTTTTTCTTTTTCTTGAGGTGGGATAATATTTCATTGTATGTGGTTGACCCTTGAATAATGCGAGTTTGAACTGCATGGGTCCACTTATACGTGAATATTTTTCAGTAGTGAATACTACACAGGGGTAGTCACAACCCCTGTACTACACAGTCTATGGTTGGTTGAATCTGTGAATGTGGAGGAACCAAAGATATGGAGGGCCTACTATAAATCATACACAGGTTAACTCCTGTGTTGTTCAAGGATCAACTGTGTATATACCACATTTTCTTATCCATCCATCCATCACAGGACTTGTAGGTTTTTTCCATATCTTGGCTATTGTGAATAATGCTGCAGTGAACATGGGCATACAGACATCATCTGAGATAATGATTTCATTTCTTTTGGATACATACCCAGAAGTGGGATTGTTGGATCATATCGTAGTTCTGTATTTAATTTCTTGCGGAACCTCCATACTGTTTTCCATGGTGGCTGTACCAGGTTACATTACCATTGATAGTGTACAAATATTTCCTTTTCTCTACATCCTTACCAACAGTTGTTATCGCTTGTCTTTTTGATAACAGAAATGTGAGGTGATATCTCATTGTTGGTTTGACTTGCATATCCCTGATGATTAGCGATGTTGAGCACCTTTTCATGTACCTATTGGCCATTTATATGTCTTCTCTGTGAAAATGCCTATTCAAGTCCTTTGCCCATCTTTAAATCAGATTATTTGCTTTTTGGCTATTGAGTTCTATGCATTCCTTATACATTTTGGATATTAACCCCTTTTCAGATATATTTTCAGTATTTTCGCTCATTATGTAGTTGAATTTTCATTTTATTGGTTGTTTCTTTTACTATGCAGAAGCTTTTTAGTTTGACGTAGTCCCGGTTTTTTCTTTTCTTTTCTTTTCTTTTTTTTTTTTTGCTTTTGTTGCCTTTGCTTTTGGTGTTAAATCCAAATAAAATCATTGGCAAAACCAATGTCAAAGATCTTATCCTCTATGCCTTCTTCTGTGAGTTTTATGATTTCGGGTCTCATGTTTAAGTCTTTGATCCATTTTGAGTTGATGTTTTTTGAAAGATAGGGTCCAGTTTAATTTGTTCGCTTCTGTATTTCTAGTTTTCCCAGCACCATTTATTGTAGAGACTATTCTTCCCCCTTTTGTATTCTTAGTGCCTTTGTAAAAGATTAATTGACAGGGACTTCCCTGGTGGTGCAGTGGTTAAGAATCTGCCTGCCAGTACAGGGGACACAGGTTTGATCCCTGGCCCAGGAAGATCCCACATGCCGTGGAGCAACTAAGCCTGTGCACCACAACTACTGAGCCTGCATGCCACAACTACTGAAGCCTGCATGCCTAGGGCCTGTGTTCCACAACAAGAGAAGCCACTGCAGTGAGAAGCCCACACACTGCAATGAAGAGTAGCCCCTGCTGTCTGCAACTAGAGAAAATCCGTGAGCAGCAACAAAGACCCAACACAGCCATAAATAAATAAACAAACAAACAAACAAACAAATAAATGTATTTAAAAAAAAGATTATTGGCAGTACATATGTGGGCTTATATCTGGGCTCTCTATTCTGTTCCATTGACCTATGTGTCTGTTTTTGTGCCAATACCATACTGTTTTGATTACTATAGCTTTGTAATATAGTTTGAAATCAGGATGCATGATGCCTCCAGCTTTGTTCTTCTTTCTCAAGATTGCTTGGGCTATTTGAGGTCTTTTGTGGTTTTGTTCAAATTTTAGGATTTTTTTTTCTACTTTTGTGAAAAATGTTATTGGAGTTTTCATAGAGATTGCAGTGAATCTGTAGATTGCTTCTGGCATTGTGCACATTTTATTACTTCTTCCAAATTCATGAGCATGGGATATTTTTCCATTTATTTGTGTCTTCAGTTTCTTTCATCAGTGTTTTATGGTTTTCAGTGTACAGATCTTTTACCTCTTTGGTTAAATTTATTCCTAAGTATTTTATTGTTTTTGATAATATTGTGAATTGAATTGTTTTTTAAAATTTCTCTTTTTTAGTTTTTTTGTCAGTGTATAGAAATGTAACTGATTTTTTTCCCAAATATTTATTGAATTGTTCTGGGTGAAAGGCACTCTGCTTAGGCATGTACATGTATGTGCTCATGCTTTTTAGACCATTTTAGGTGGAAGTATTGAGGGAAACGCAAATGCAAAATATTAAACATTTTTGGAGTTGACTTTCATGTTATTACTCTTCAGTTCTCTGTGAGCAAATAAAATCTAGATATAGGTCAGGCTCAACTAGTAGATGAAGGTAAGACTATTTGTGTGTTAAAATACCTGGTCTAAAGGCATGCCACTTTGGCCATTTTCAGCTGGTGGTTTTCTCCTTCTTTCATATGAATGATTTTTCACTAAAGAAAATGTTTATATGTGAAGGTAAAGAGCCAATTGTTAATCACAGAATTTGTTTTTAATTTTAAGAAAAACAAGGAACCTTCACACAGTAATGACTATACTTCTTGAATAAATACTTTATTCACTGTAGTCATGCTCTCTATCTTTTATAATGTTCATTCTTTCAGAATTTAAAAAATAAAATTTGTACAAATTCCTAATAAAAAGATGAGCAGAAATTAGTATCTACTAATAGGAAGTAGGCTAAATAATTTTGATTGAAATACTGTATGGGCATTAACAATTATGGTGTAGACGTAGGTTCAGTGATATAGAAACACCTCTAAGCCACATTATTGAATAAAAATGTAAGTTACTCACAGCTAGGACTGTGTGATTTTATCTATGTGAAGAGTGTGTTTATATGTACATGTATGTAGAAAAATGACTAAAATCATGTTTACCAAAATACTAATGTCTGGGTAGAGGATTTAAGGTTTTCTTTTAAAATCTTATTCTTTGCACTTTATATGGTCTTGGTATTTTCAAGGTCACCTGTCAAATTTATAAATCTTCATTCTGAAGAAGAAATGGATAGATTTGTCAGTTTTGTCTAGTTATATCACTTGTTTTAGTTATTCATATACTGCATTACATATCACTTCTAGTGTTATGTAATTCATATTATTTTATTCTTTATATATTTCAATTCGACATTTTTTTGTGCACCTGCTAAATGGTATAGTGGAAAGTATATGTGTGTCGAATATTTTCTATCTGGGTTAAAATTCAAAATCCCGCACTTAAAAGTGGTGTGATACTAGCCAAGTTACATATCCTCTTTGTGCCTGTTCCCTCATCTGTGAAATGTATTTCAATAAAATCTACTTAACAGGATTATTGTCATTATCAGAGATACTATTTAGAAAGTTGCGAGCGCAGTGCTTAGTTCTTGTTGGGTATTTCATAAATAATATTACTTTTATTACTACTAGGATCATGCACGCAATCAGATGCCCAGTGCAGTAGTGTGCTAAGCAACAGGAATTCAAAGATAAACAATCTCTGACTCCTGCACTCTGCCCTCAAGAACTCATCAGCTAAGTGGGGAGATAGAAACACAAGCAAAGCAGATCTTATGTCATATGATTTACAGCATGCTTGTGAGAAAAGGAATGCAAATACAATACGTGGGCAAAAGCAAGGGGATTTCAGGCAGAGAGAACAAGCAGTCTAAAGTTGTTTTACATGTATACTATACCTCCATTCTCTCTCTCTCTGTCTCCTCTCTCTGTCATTCTTAGATTAAATGGAGTGAACTTGGTAGGAAATATTTTGGGTTTGTATAATATACTAGTGCTCTTCTTCTGGGTACTAAGTAAACGTTTCAGATTTATAGATTGTCAAGCTCTTCCTGTTATAGAGAGCTTGGGGATTATGCATTTTGTGAAAAATTGGATAAAGTAGCTTTTAAGTTCTCCTCCAACTTCAGTGATTAATTTCTATGATCTGTTAATAATATGGGTTTTATATCTTTATTATGCATATAATTAAGCTATAACATTCAAACAACCAAACAGTGATAAGTTTACACAAAGAAAATGTACTGTTGCAGAGAACCAACCTTCCCCTGCCTTTGGGATGCAGTGCAAGTGCTCTATTGTCAAATGCTGTATTTTGAGTAGATTTGATAACAACCACTCTTCTTTTTCATTATCTTGTTTTTTTACCTTGTTATTCATTTTTTTAAAAAAAATTTATTGGAGTATAGTTGCTTTACAATATTGTGTTAGTTTCTACAGTACAACAAAGTGAATCAGCTACATATACACATATCCCTTCTTTTTTGTATTTCCTTCCGATAACAACCACTCTTAAGGGATCCATTGCAGTGAAGTTCAGGAGCTCATTTAAGAGCATTTTACTTTCTGGCCTGTTTTCTGATTTCCAAGCCACGTGTGTCTTGTTTTTTCAACCTAATGTGGCCCTTTTCTGCCTTGTTATTTTGGATCTTGATTCAGGAAGAGTTAATGATCAGAAAAGGTGTTGAAGAAGGACTTTTTCCTGCATCAGTACTTTTGGAGTTGACTTGATGAGCTTCCATCTGAAGTAGCACTTGGCTTCATACCAAGCCATGGGGCAGCTAATTCAAAAAGTTGTCACATGGGCTAGAAATTGTTGGGAGACTGAACCTGATATTTGAAAGATTTGGATTCATGAAGTTTCTATATGAATTGGTATCTCCTGGGTGATATTGTTTCTTTGGTCTTTTGTCTCTTATTCCCTTGTACTTATGATCTGCTATATCCAATGACAGTACAGTGGGCTTTAATTAGACTAAGTGAGGAGAAATTTGGTTATTTTTGCTGGAGCAAGGACATGGTTAACTTCTTTCTTTGTTCCCATAATTATTACTTTTGGCTTATTTTTACCATAGGCTCACTCTGGTCGCCGTATAATATAGCTAAACGGAGAAGAAGGTCCTTTTCAAGTAAATTTTAAAACATGTTGAGTTATGGAATAAAGCAAAATTGGTGATGGTTGGGAAAAGGGAAAGATTTTCCCTTTGGAAAATCTAACTAGATCTGTGACAAAATTCTTACCTGATAAAAAGAAGGAGGGAGAAAATATTTAAAGGGAAAATGAGCCAAAACAGGAACCTTATAATTAACAAACATGAAACATAGCCTCTTGCAAGTTTTTTTTTTTAAGTTAAAAAATTTTTTTCCTTAAATATCATTTATTTAGCATGGTGCAAATTACCATGAGCTTTACACACTGTAACAAGTAATGGATTGTGTTTAGCTGTTAGTACAGAGACCTGACTACAGTTGGTTATATAAACTGCAGAGTTTTTTTCTTAAAAAGAAAGAGTCTAAAGGTAGCCCAGGGACATCCACACATTCATCACCGACTTCCTCCTTTCTGCTCCACCATCCTCGGCATATAGCTTCCTTCCTTAAGACTACCTCATGGCCAAAGATGGCTGCTGTAGCCCTTGCAGTCTTGCTTGTGTTTCTAGTAGAAGGAAGGAGGATGTAGCTGCACGTTTTAAAATAATAACTTGCACCATTTTATCTTCCATTTCTTTTTTTTTTTGTGGTATGCGGGCCTCTCACTGTTGTGGCCTCTCCCGTTACAGAGCACAGGCTCCGGACACGCAGGCTCAGCCGCCATGGCTCACAGGCCCAGCCGCTCTGCGGCACGTGGGATCCTCCCAGACCGGGGCACGAACCCGCGTCCCCTGCATCTGCAGGCGGACTCTCAACCACTGCGCCACCAGGGAAGCCCCCATTTCTTCATTTTTAGGTAACACAACAAACAGAACACTTGCAGCAGGAAAGACTAATTAGCTCATAAGAGAATGTTATTTCCAGGTTTTTTGATGCTCAGGGATTTCAGATACATTGGATTAGATTCTAATGTCTCATTCAGAGTGGATTCATACTCTAAAGACACCCTCCAAATGACTCAGTTGTTGTTTCTAATAGTAAAGGAAAAGAAAGAAAGAACTGGAGACGTCAAGGAGGAGAAGAAAGAAAAAAACAAGGATTTCCAGAATAAAATAAGCTTTAGATGTGCCTTTTTACTAAGGCATTGCTGGCAATTGAAGGTTAGGGGAAATGATTAAGTGACTGTGTCCTTCATCAGACACCCCAGGGGAGCTGATGAATAGCTATGTCTTACTTCCACCTACTTGAAACAGTGTCTTTTTGAAACAAAAAAAATATTGATTAGATTAATGAAATTCTGTTGTATTATGGCCAAATAGGGGATTCCTTTACCAGATGCAAAAGAAAGTGGTTTTGCTTTAATTGGCAAACTCTCCTGGCATTGTACATACATCCCCTCCCCTGAAAATCCTGAGATTATAATTGATTAACCAATAAGACGGTTAGTAAAATATTCTCATCCTGTATGTATCTGATGTTGATTCTGATTGCCTTACGTTGATGAACCTAATGGTAGTGATTGGTCATTTTAAGTTGTTGACATAAAACGACATCGTTTTACTACATGGGGGAAATGAAATTTAAAAAGCAAAATAACTTTTAAGCTGAACTTGACTCTTCCTCTCTGGTTTACATAACCTAGTGTCCTGGGTGCTTGTGAAAACTACAAATACCCAATCTCCAGGCCAGTTTCTCTACATCAGAAATTCTGGGGATGGGCTCAGCCTCTGCATCCTCCCTAAGTGCCCCAGGTGAGGCCGCCCATCAGGCCCTACGCAGCTGGAAATTGTTAAGGGTGCTGCAATGGCCTCTCAATTGTTTGTATTCTCTGAAAAGTGGTTCCTTCAGCTTAATTTGCAGCTGTCTAGCCAAGACTTCCTATTTCTTGTCTTTCTATGCTGGTTCCTCCTCTGCTACCCAGAGAAGTCTCTGCTCCTCAAAACATGTGGTGTTATTGGGAGTCTTTTATAAAACCTACTCTGCTTCTCAAGTCAGTGCAAGCAGCATTTAGATGAAGTGTGCGGATTAGATGGTGGTGGCAAAAAGGCCCCTCAGCTACTTCTTTCTTTATCTTCCTTCTGCAATAATGCAATGAATGATTTCTTCACATTTCAAGACATGATCCCAGGGAGGAAGTTCTCACTGGTAGCTGTTGCCAGATGAGAAGCCACTTGCACCAGGGCATTTAATAGTTCTCCTTGGCTCTCTGACCACTCTAAAGATGGGGCCAACATTTTCGTCTATTTTGACTTTGACTGTAATGATCGTTTCCTCACCAATAATTATAACATCATATTTAGTTGTAAATATCTTTGGCTCCGGTAATGCTAGTGAGGTATTGGTCTAGGTATTTCATAATAAAAAGTATGAATTAAATATGCAAGTTGCCCATAAGGTGTTTATAGCCTAGGAAGAGAAATAAGTCACACATTAGTAATTAAAACCGAAAGGAGAAGTTCAGTGATTGCAGTCAGGGAGTACAAGCTCATCTCTGTGGGGAGTTTGGGGAGGGATAAAGTTGTCCTTCTAATTCGCAGCGAGGGATTGTGGAGAAGGTGATTTGCAGATCCAACCTTGAAAGTCATCTAGATAAGGACCTCTGGAGATGGGCTCGTTGACAGAGCAAAATGACAAAGGCACAGAAGTGGCAGAGTGTGAGGGACTTTGTAGGAGGGTGGTGAGTTGTTCAGATTGGTTCCTAGAGAGTGGGGTCGGACCAAAGAGAACCTTGTCAGGTTAGGGCATTCAGACTTGCCCTTTGGTTAATGGGGAGGCAGGAAAAGTGTTTATATTGGGAATACATTCTTTAGTAAGATTATCCTGGCAGCAGGAAGTAAAACTGACCAAAAGAGGAAGACGCTAGAAAGAACCAGGACTTATTTGAGGTGAAGATGGTCCAACTTTAGTCTTGTTTTAAAATTAAACTCACCCTGTATGTCTCCAAGATGTTTAAAATTCATGGAGCAGGGCTTCCCTGGTGGCGTGGTGATTGAGAGTCCGCCTGCCGATGCTGGGGACACGGGTTCGTGCCCTGGTCCAGGAAGATCCCACATGCCGCGGAGCGGCTGGGCCCGTGAGCCATGGCCACTGAGCCTGCGTGTCCGGAGCCTGTGCTCCGGAACAGGAGAGGCCACAATAGTGAGAGGCCCGCGTACTGCAAAAAAAAAAAAAAAAAAAAAATTCATGGAGCAGTCAAGGCATTAACTCTCCTGTGGAAAATTCCATTAATGACAGAATCTGACAAGGAAACATTATTAATGATAGAGTATTTGAATTTGAAGGGTGTATCCACGTGATGTTTCTGCTCCTCCTACTTTATTTTTCTATGATGCAAATAACTCTTTAAAGTTTTTTACACTCGTATGGCACTGCATTCTTGCTTTGTTTTAACAGCATGTAGTTAAGATAATCATAGCTCTCCGTAAGTCATTTGAGCCTAGGCAGGGTGTACACAGAGAATTAATGGCTTCCCTTGAAGCATCACTCAGATCTTGCAGCTCTTAGTCTCTTTGTCTTCCCATTGTCTTCCCTTTGCCGATGCTACTGAAGTTAATACAGAGTGCTGGCTTACATCAGAAGCGGTCATTAGCTTGTATATAAATCCTTTTTCTATTCAGTTAAGGAAGAGGTTTTTTCCTTGTTTATACAACCACAAGTTCTATATTTTCTTTCAGGAATCAGACCCTTCAGCTATCTTAAAATGGTAAAAGATGGTCTCAGAGGGGATGAAAGCAGAGTTATCTTTGGGAATAAAAGTGTACGTTAAATTCCAGTTAAAAAATTGGTCAGTCATTGCATGAAATCTGCTCCTGTGTTTCTTCCTACATTTGTAAGCTCTGTGGGGTTAAACATGTCTCAAACAGTGTCTAGCGTTGGCGGATTTAAATGCTGATGAGATGGTATTTGAACTGATCTTTTCCTTCCTTGCTGCGCCTAATGGATTACTAAATTTAAATGCTCAGGGCATAGTTTTGCCCTCTTTTGTGGGTACGTGGCTCTCATTGACGTCATTGGGAGCCCTGCGTCTCTGCAGGGCAGAATTTGGCACTTCCATGTAGAATATTTTTAAACTATAAAATTGAATTACAAAGGTATTGCATCTGCTTTTTATATAGACATTATTTGCTTTGTTAAAGAATGTTTCATAAAGCTAGCCAATTCTGCAGGACCTACATATTTAGCTAGGCAAACTATTTTTAGAAATTACATAAAAAGGAGACTGAACTTTTAATTTAAAATCAGGGTTATTTAGTCCTGGATTTATAGAAATCAGAATGATACGCTTATTATTAAACCATGCTTTTATTTTTAGCAGGTGTGCTGGGTAGCAAAATTTAGTTTTGTGAAAACACAAATGAAAATGTTAAACAGAATATTAAAAAGATGCTGCTACCAACTGAAATATATTTTTTATCTTTTCTTTTTTCTTTGAAATATGGCTGATGTACAATATTATATTAGTGTCATGTGTGCAACATAGTAATTTGACATTTATACATATTATGAACTGATCATCACAGTCTAGTAACCATTTGTCACCATACAAAGGTACTGCAGTATTACAGACTGTAGTCCCTGTGCTGTATGTTACTCTTCCCCATGACTTATTTAGTTTATAACTGGAAGTTTTTACTTCTTAATCCCTTTCACCTATTTTACCCAACCTCCCATCCCCCTCCCCTCTGGCAACCGCCAGTTTGTTCTCTGTATCTTTGAATCTCTCTGTGTTTGTTTTTTTAGATTCCACATATAAGTGAAATCATATAGTGTTTTTCTTTCCCTGTCTGACTTTATCACTTAGCATAGTACCCTCTAGGTCCATCCATGTCATCACAAATGGCAAGATTTCATTTTTCTTTACAGCCAAGTAATATTCCTGTCTGTGTGTTTGTATGTGTGCTTGCGTGTGTACATATGTATACACCACATCTTCTTTATTCATTCGTCTACTGATGGACACTTAGGTTGCTTCCATATCTTGACTATTGTAAATAATGATGGAATGAACACAGAGGTACATTTATCTTTTTCGAATTAGTGTTCTTGTTTTCTTTGGATACTCAAAAATGGAATTGCCGAATTGTATAGTAGTTCTACAGGTCACCCGTGAACAAAGTGGGGGTTAGGGGCACTGACCCTCTTTGTGTAGTACTGTAATACGTACTTATTGAAAAAAATTTGTGTATAAACGGACCTGCACAGGACAGACCTGTCCTTTTCAAGGATCAACTGTATATTTAATTTTTTGAGGAACCTCCATACTCTCTTCCATAGCATCTGCACCAATTTACATTCCCACCAACAGTGCACAAGGGTTTCCTTTTCTCCACATACTCCCCAACCCTTATTTGATGTCTTTTTGATAATAGCCATTCTGACAGGAATGAGGTGATAACTCATTATGGTTTTGAACTGCACTTCCTTGATGGTCAGAGATGCTGAGCATCTTTCCTTTGTCCGTTGGCCATCTGTATGTCTTCTTTGGAAAAATATCTATTCAGGTCCTCCACCCATTTGTTAATCAGATGGTTTGATTTTGGGATATTGAGTTGTATAAGTTATTCATATATTTTGGATATTAACCCCTTGTTGGACATATCCTTGGCAGGTACCTTCTCGCATTCACTAGGCTGCCTTTTCATTTTGTTGATAATTTCTTTTGCTATGTAAAATCTTGTTACTTTGATGCAGTCTTATCTGTTCATTTTTGCCTTTGTTTCCCTTGCCTGAGGAGACAGATCCAAAAAAATATTGCTAAGATCAACGTCAAAGAGATTATTGCCTATGTTTCCTTCTAAGAGTTTTATGGTTTCAGGTCTTACATTTAAGTCTTTAATCCACTTTTAGTTTATTTTTGTATATGGTTTAAGAAAGTGGTCCAGTTTCATTCTTTTGATAATAGCTGTCCATTTTTCTCAATATTATTTATAGAAGAGACGGTCTTTTCCCCACTGTATATTTATATAATTGACTATACACACGTGGGTTGATTTCTGGGATCTCTATTCTGTTCCATCCTAATTTTATGCCAGTACCACAGTTTTGATTAGTATGGCTTTGTAGTATAGTTTGAAATCAGAGAGCATGATACATCCAGCTTTGTTTTTCTTTCTTAACATTGCTTTGGCTATTCATGGTCTTTTGTGGTTCCATACAAAATTTAGGATCATTTGTTCCAGTTCTGTGAAAGATACGATTGGTGTTTAAAAAGGAATTGCATAAATCTGTAGACTGCTTTGGGTAGCATGGACATTTTAACAATATTAATCCTTTCAATACATGAGCATGGTGCACGCGTGCCTTGTTTTATTACACTTTGCTTTAATGCACTTCACAGTTATTGCGTCTTTTACAAACTGAAGATTTGTGACAACCAGGCACGAAGCAAGTCTATCAGCACCATTTCTCCAACAGCATTTGCTCACTTTGTGTCTCTGTGTCACTCGTAATTCTCACAATATTTCAAACCTTTCACCAGCAAAAAAAAACATACAACTTGCTGAAGTCTGAAATGATGGTTAGCCTTTTTCAGCAATAAACTATTTTTTAATTAAGGTATATACATTGGTTTCTTTGTTTGTTTTTTTTACATAACGCTGTTCCATCCTTAATAGACTACAATATAGTGTAAACATAACTTTCACATGACCTGGAAAACCAAAAAATTATTGTGGCTTGCTTTATTACATTATTCACTTTATTGTGGTGGTCTGGAACTGAATACTCAATGTCTCTGAGGTATGCTTGTATGTATTTTTTTTCTTCCACCTGTCTTTTTTTTTAACATCTTTATTGGAGTATAATTGCTTTACAATGGTGTGTTAGTTTCTGCTGTATAGCAAAGTGAATCAGCTATACATATACATATATCCCCATATCCCCTCCCTCTTGCATTTCCCTCCCACCCTTCCTATCCCACCCCTCTAAGTGGTCACAAAGCACCGAGCTGGTGTCCCTGTGCTATGCGGCTGCTTCCCACAAGCTATCTATTTTACATCTGGTAGTGTATATATGTCCATGCCACTCTCTCACTTGGTCCCAGCTTACCCTTCCCCCTCCCCGTGTCCTCAAGTCCATTCTCTATGTCTGTGTCTTTATTACTGTCCTGCCCCTAGGTAATTCAAAACGATTTCTTTTTTTTTAATTTTATTCCATATATATGTGTTAGCATATGGTATTTGTTTTTCTCTTTCTGACTTACTTCACTCTGTATGACAGACTCTACGTCCATCCACCTCACTACAAATAACTCAATTTCATTTCTTTTTATGGCTGAGTAATATTCCATTGTATAAATGTGCCACATCTTCTTTATCCATATCCATCTGTTGATGGACACTTAGGTTGTTTCCATCTCGGGGCTATCGTATATAGAGCTGCAATGAACATTTTGGTACATGACTCTTTTTGAATTATGATTTTCTCAGGGTATATGCACAGTAGTGAGATTACTGGGTCATATGGTAGTTCTATTATCAGTTTTATAAGGAACCTCCATAATATTCTCCATAGTGGCTATATCAATTTACCTTCCTACCAACAGTGCAGGAGGGTTCCCTTTTTTCCATACCCTCTCCAGCATTTATTGTTTGTACATTTTTTGATGATGGCCATTCTGACCACTGTGAGGTGATACCTCATTGTGGTTTTGATTTGCAATTCTCTAATGATTAGTGATGTTGAGCATCCTTTCATGTGTTTGTGGGCAATCTGTATATCTTCTTTGGAGAAATGTCTGTGTAGATCTTCTGCCCATTTTGGATTGGGTTGTTTGTTTTTTTGGATATTGAGCTGCATGAGCTGCTTGTATATTTTGGAGATTAATCCTTTGTCAGTTGCTTCATTTACAAATATTTTCTCCCATTCTGAGGGTTGTCTTTTGGTCTTCTTTATCGTTTCCTTTGCTGTGCAAAAGCTTTGAAGTTTCATTAGGTCCCATTTGTTTATTTTTGTTTTTATTTCCATTTCTCTAGGAGGTGGGTCAAAAAGGATCTTGCTGTGATTTATGTCAGAGTGTTCTCCCTATGTTTTCCTCTAAGAGTTTTATAGTGTCTGGCCTTACATTTAGATCTTTAATCCATTTTGAGTTTATTTTTGTGCATGGTGTTAGGGAGTGTTCTAATTTCAATCTTCTACATATAGCTGTCCAGTTTTCCTAGCACCACTTATTGAAGATGCTGTCTTTTCTCCATTGTATAATCTTGCCTCCTTTATTAAAAATAAGGTGACCATTTGTGGGTGGGTTTATCTCTGGGTTTTATACCAATTACACTGATCTATACTTCTGTTTTTGTGCCCATACCATACTGTCTTGATTACTGTAACTGTGCAGTATAGTCTGAAGTCCGGGAGCCCGATGCCTCCAGCTCCGTTTTTCTTTCTCAAGATTGCTTTTGCTATTCGGGGTCTTTTGAGTTCCCATACAAATTGTGAAATTGTTTATTCTAGTTCTGTGAAAAATGCCATTGGTAGTTTGACAGGGATTGCACTGAATCTGTAGATTGCTTTGGGTAGTATAGTCATTTTCACAATGTTGATTCTTCCAATCCAAGAACATGGTATATCGCTCCATTTGTTTGTATCATCTTTAATTTCTTTCATTAGTGTCTTATAGTTTTATGCATACAGGTCTTTTGTCGCCTTAGGTAGGTTTATTCCTAGGTATTTTATTCTTTTTGTTGCAGTGGTAAATGGGAGTGTTTCCTTAATTTCTCTATCAGATTGTTCATCATTAGTGTATAGGAATGCAAGAGATCTCTGTGATTAATTTTGCATCCTGCTACTTTACCAAATTCATTGATTAGCTCTAGTAGTTTTCTGGTAGCATCCTTAGGATTCTCTCTGTATAGTATCATGTCATTTGCAAACAGTGACAGCTTTACTTCTTCTTTTCCAATTTGGATTCCCTTTCTTTTTCTTCTCTGATTGTTGTGGCTAAAACTTCCAAAACTGTGTTGAATAATAGTGGTGAGAGTGGGCAACCTTGTCTTGTTCCTGATCTTAGTGGAAATGTTTTCAGTTTTTCACCACTGAGACCAGTGTTGGCTGTGGGTTTGTCATATATGGCCTTTATTATGTTGAGGTCAGTTCCCTCTATGCTTACTTTCTGGCGGGTTTTCATCAGAAATGGGTGTTGAATTTTGTCAAAAGCTTTTCTGCATCTACTGAGATGATCCTGTGGTTTTTCTCCTTCAATTTGTTAATATGGTGTATCACATTGATTGATTTGTGTATATTGAAGAATCCTTGCATTCCTGGGATAAACCCCACTTGATCATGGAGTATGATCCTTTTAATGTGCTGTTGGATTCTGTTTTCTAGTATTTTGTTGAGGATTTTTGCATCTATGTTCATCGGTGATATTGGCTTGTAGTCTTCCTTCTTTGTGACATCTTTGTCTGGTTTTGGTATCAGGTGATGGTGGCCTCATAGAATGAGTTTGGGAGTGTTCCTCCCTCTGCTAGATTTTGGAAGAGTTTGAGAAGGATAGGTGTTAGCTCTTCTCTAAATGTTTGATAGAGTTCACCTGTGAAGCCATCTGGTCCTGGGCTTTTGTTTGTTGGAAGATGTTTAATCACAGTCTCAATTTCAGTGCTTGTGATTGGTCTGTTCATATTTTCTATGTCTTTCTGGTTCACTCTCGGAATGTTGTGCTTTCTAAGAATTTGTCCATTTCTTCGTGGTTGTCCATTTTATTGACATACAGTTGTTTGTAGTAGTCTCCTATAATCCTTTGTATTTCTGCAGTGTCAGTTGTTACTTCTTTTTCATTTGTAATTCAATGGATTTGAGTGTGCTCCCTTTTTTTCTTGATGAGTCTGGCTAATGGTTTATCAATTTTGTTTATCTTCTCAAAGAACTAGCTTTTAGTGTTATTGATCTTTGCTATTTTTCCTTCATTTGTTTCTGATCTGATCTTTATGATTTCTTTCCTTATGGTAACTTTGGGCTACTTTTGTTCTTTCTCTAATTGCTTTAGGTGTAAGGTTTGGTTGTTTATTTGAGATGTTTCTTGTTTCTTCAGGTAGGATTGTATTGCTATAAACTTCCCTCTTAGAACTGCTTTTGCTGCATCCCATAGATTTTGGGTCATCGTATTTTCATTGTCATTTGTTTCTAGGTAATTTTTGATTTCCTGTTTGATTTCTTCAGTGATCTTGGTTATATAGTCATGTACTGTTTAGTCTCCATGTGTTTGTATTTTTTACAGATTTTTTTCCTGTAATCGATATCTAGTCTCATATCATTGTGGTTCGAAAAGATACTTGATACAATTTCAGTTTTCTTAAGTGTATCAGGGCTTGATTTTGAACCCAAGATATGATCTATCCTGGAGAATGTTCCATGAGCACTTGAGAACAATGTGTATTCTGTTGTTTTTGGATGGAATGTCCTATAAATATCAGTTAAGTCCATCATATTTAATGTATCATTTAAAGCTTGTGTTTCCTTATTTACTTTCATTTTGGATGATCTGTCCATTGGTGAAAGTGGGGTGTTACAGTTCCCTACTGTGATTGTGTTACTGTCACTTTCCCTTTTATGGCTGTTAACATTTGCCTTATGTATTGAGGTGCTTCTATGTTGGCTGCATAAATATTTACAATTGTTATATCTTCTTCTTGGATCGATCCCTTGATCATTATGTAGTGTCCTTCTTTGTCTCTTGTAATAGTCTTTATTTTGAAGTCTATTTTTTCTGATATGAGAATTGCTACTCCAGCTTTCTTTTGATTTCCATTTGCATGGAATATCTTTTCCAGTCCTGTCACTTTCAGTCTGTATGTGTCCCTAGGTCTGAAGTGGGTCTCTCGTGGACAGCATATGTATGGGTCTTGTTTTTGTATGCATTCAACCAGTGTATGTCTTTTGGTTGGAGCATTTAATCCATTTACATTTAAGGTAATTATTGATGTGTATGTTCCTATTACCATTTTCTTAATTGTTTTGGGTTTGTTATTGTAGGTCTCTTCCTTCTCTTGTGCTTCCTGCCTATAGTTATTCCTTTAGCATTTGTTGTAAAGCTGGTTTGGTGGTGCTGAATTCTCTTAACTTTGCTTGTCTGTAAAGGTTTTAATTTCTCTTTCTAATCTGAATGAGATCTTTGCTGGGTAGAGTAATCTTGGTAGTAGGTTTTCCCCTTTCATCCCTTTAAATGTGTCCTGCCACTCCCTTCTGGCTTGCAGGGTTTCTGCTGAAAGATCAGCTGTTAACGTTATGGGGATTCCCTTGTATGTTTTTTGTTGCCTTTCCCTTGCTGCCTTTAATATTTTTTCTTTGTATTTGATTTTTGATAGTTTGATTAATATGTATTTTGGCGTGTTTCTCCTTCAATTTATCCTGTGTGGGATTCTCTGCGCTTCCTGGACTTGACTATTTCCTTTCCCATATTAATGAAGTTTTCAACTATAATCTCTTCAAAAATTTTCTCAGTCCCTTTGTTTTTCTCTTCTTCTTCTGGAACCTGTATAATTCAAATGTTGGTGCATTTAATGTTGTCCTAGAGGTCTCTGAGACTGTCCTCAATTCTTTTCATTATGTTTTCTTTATTCTGCTCTGCGATAGTTATTTCCATTATCTTATCTTCCTGGTCACTTATCCGTTCTTCTGCCTCGGTTCTTCTGCTATTGATTCCCTCTAGAGAATTTTTTATTTCATTTATTTGTTGTTCATCATCGTTTGTTTGCTCTTTAGTTCTTCTAGGTCCTTGTTAAACGTTTCTTGTATTTTCTCCATTCTATTTCCAAGATTTTGGATCATCTTTACTATCATTACTCTGAATTCTTTTTCAGGTAGACTGCCTATTTCCTCTTCATTTGTTTGGTCTGGTGGGTTTTTACCTTGCTCCTTCATCTGCTGCATATTTCTCTGTCTTCTCATTTTGTTTAACTTACTGTGTTTGGGGTCTCCTTTTCACACGCTGCAGGTTTGTAGTTCCTGTTGTTTTTGGTGTCTGTCCCTAGTGGGTGAGGTTGGTTCAGTGGCTTGTGCAGGCTTCCTTGTGTAGGGTACTGGTGCCTGTGTTCTGGTGGGTGGTGCTAGATCTTGTCTTTCTGGGGGGCAGGGCCATGTCCGGTGGTGTGTTTTGGGGTGTCTGTGAACTTAGTATGATTTTAGGCAGCCTCTTTGCTAATGGGCGGGGTTGTATTCCTGTATTCTTAGTTGTTTGGCATGGGGCATCCAGCACTGGAGTTTGCTGGTCATTGGGTGGAACTGGGTCTTAGTGTTGGGACGGGATCTCTGCGAGAGCTCTTGCCGATTGATTTTATGTGGGGCCGGGAGGTCTCTGGTGGTTAGTGTCCTGGACTCGGCTCTTCCACCTCAGAGACTCAGGCCTGACACCCGGCCATAGCACCAAGGCTGTGCCAGCCACATGGCTGAGAAGAAAAGGAAGAAAAAAAGGAAAATGAATAATAAAATAAAAAATAATAAAATAAAATAAGTTAAAAAAAAGGAGAAACCAAACCAATAAACAAAGGTACCAGTGATAACAACCACTGAAAGCTAAACTAAAATAAACATAAAAATCAGAAACAAATCAGTCACAGGAAGCAAACCCCAGTCTACAGTTGCTCCCAAAGTCCACCGCATCAATTTTGGGAACATTCGTTGTCTGTTCCGGTATTCAACAGATGTAGGGTTCATCAAGTTCATTGTGGGGTTTTAATCCACTGCTCCTGGGGCTGCACAGAGAAATTTCCCTTTCTCTTCTTTGTTCGCATGGCTCCTGGGGTTCAGCTTTGGTTTTGGCCCCGCCTCTGCATGTGGGTCACCCTCAGGCACCTGTTCCCCGCCCAGACAAGAGGGGTTAAACAGTGGCTGATTAGGGCTCTCTTGTCACTTAGGTCAGGGACAGGGAGGGGTATGGTAGTCATAATTGGAATGTGGGGCGAGCCTGTGGAGTCAGAGACCAGCGTGACATTGCAACATCCTGAGGCGTGACGTGCGTTCTCCCGGGGAAGTTGTCCCTGCATCTCAGGACCCTGGCAGTGGCGGGCTGCACAGGCTCCTGGGAGGGCAGGTGTGGAGAGAGTGACCTGTGCTTGCACACAGGCTTCTTGTTGGCAGTGGCAGCAGCGTTAGCCTTTCGTGCCTGTCTCTGGGATCTGAGCTTATAGCCGTGGCTTGTGCCTGTCTCTGGAGCTCACGCAGGTGGTACTCTGCCTTCTGTGGGCACACGGGGAAGGAATCGCCTCTCCTCGTGCACCCTGAAACAGTGGTCTCTTGCCTCTTAGGCAGGTCCAGACTTTTTCCCCGACTCCCTCCCGGCTAGCTGTGGTGCACTAACCCCCTTCAGGCTGTGTTCATGCAGCCAACCCCAGGCCTCTCCCTAGGGTCTGACCTCTGAAGCCCGAGCCTCAGCTCCCAGCCCCCACCCACCCTGGTGGGTGAGAAGACAAGGTTGGTCTCAGGTTGGTGAGTGCTGGTCGGCACCGATCCTCTGTGCGGGAATCTCTCCGCTTTGCCCTCTGCACCCGTTGCTGTGCTCTCCTCCGTGGCTCCAAAGCTTCCCCCCGGCACAGCCCCTGTCTCCGCCAGTGACAGGGCTTCCTAGTGTGTGGAAACTTTTCCTCCTCCACAGCTCCCTCCCAGAGGTGCAGGTCCTGTCCCTATTCTTTTGTTTCTGTTTTTTCTTTTTTCTTTTGCCCTACCCAGGTACATGGGGATTTTCTTGCCTTTTGGGAAGTCTGAGGTCTTCTGCCAGCGTTCAGTAGGTGTTCTGTAGGAGTTGTTCCACATGTAGATGTATTTTTGATGTATTTTTGGGGAGGGAGGTGATCTCCACGTATTACTCCTCCACCATCTTGAAGGTCTCCCCTGCTTGTTTCTATTGCTATTTATTTATGTTATCCTCAGTTTTTTTCATCAGTGTCTTATAGTTTTCAGAGAACAGGGCTTTCACCTCTTTAGTTAAATTTCGTCCTAGGTATTTTATTCTTCTTGATGCAATTGTAAATGGGATTGTTTTCTTTGTTTCTTTGATAGTTTGTTATTAGTGTATAGAAATGCAAGAGAGTTCTTTATACTGATTTTGTATCCTGCAGCTTTATTGAATGCATTCATTAGTGCTAATAGGTTTTTTTTGGTGGAGTCTTTAGGGTTTCCTATATGTAATATCAGGTCATCAGCAAATAATGACAGTTTTACTTTTTCCTTTCCAGTTTCGGTTCCTTTTCTCTCTTTCTCTCTCTCTCTCTTTTCATTGTCTGATTGTCCTGGCTAGGACTTCTAATAGTATGTTGAATAAAAGTGTCCCTAGTGGGCACCCTTCTAAGATTGTTCTAGATCTTAGAGGAGAAACTTTCAGGTTTTCACCTGAGTATTATGTTAACTGTGAATTTGTTATATTTGGCCTTTATTATGCTGAGGTATATTACTTCTATACCAACTTTGTTGAGTTTTCATCAGAAATGGGTGTTGAATTTTGTCAAATGTTTTTTATGCATCTCTTGAGATGCTCATATGATTTTTATCCTTTAAAAAAGGATAACATGCTGTATCACACTGATTAACTTGTGGATATTGAAACATGCTTGTATCCTGGGATAAATCCCACTTGATCATGGTGTATGATCCTTTTTATATTTTGTTGAATTCAGTTTGCTAAAATTTTGTTGAAGGTTTTTGCATCTGTGTTCATCAGGGATATTGGCCTATAATTTTCTTTTTTTGTACTGTCTTTATCTGGTTTTGGTATTGGAATAATGCTGGCCTTGAAGAATGAGTTTGGAAGCTTCCCTTCCTCTTCATTTTCTTTGGACTCGATGGAGAGGATAGGTATTAACTCTTTAAGTGTTTTGAGAATTCACCTGTGAAGCTATCATGTCCTGGACTTGTGTTTGTTGGAATTTTTTTGATTACTGGTTCAATTTCTTTACTAGTGATCAGTCTGTTCAAATTTTCTATTTTTTTCTGTTTCAGTCTTAGAAGATTGTATATTTATAAAAATATATCCATTTCTCCTAGATTGCCCATTTTATTGGCATATAATTGTAGTAATCTCTTACGATCCTTTGTATTTCTGTGGTATGGGTTATAACTTCTCTTTCATTTTTGATTCTATTTGTTTGTTCCATCTCTTTTGTTCTTGATGAATCTGGGTAAAGGTTTATCAATTTTGTTTATCTTTTCAAAGAATCAGTACTTAGTTTCATTGATCTTTTTCTGTTGTTGTTTTCTTTCTTTCTGTCTCCATTTCATTTATAGCCACTCTAATAGTTATTATTTCCTTCCTTCTACTAACTTTGGGCTTTTTAATAGTCCTTTTAAAAGAGGTAAGATTATATTCTTTGAGATTTTTATTATTGCTTGAGGTATGCCTCTCTTGTTATGAACTTCCCTCTTAGTACTGCTTTTGCCATGTCCTGTAGATTTTGGAAATTTGTGTTTACATTTTCATTTGTCTCTAATTATTTTTTAAAAATTTCCCCTCTGATTTAGTCATTGCCCTGTTGATTGTTTGAAGTAGCGTGTTGTTTAGCTTACACACGTGTGTGTTTTCCAGTTTTCTTCTTGTAATTGTTTTCTAATTTTGTACTGTTGTGGTTCAAATATGCTTGATGTGATTTCAGTTTTACCTATTTTGAGACTTGTTTTATGGCCTTACATGTGATCTATACTGGAGAATGTTTCATGTCTACTTGAAGAGAGTGTGTATTCTGCTATATTTGGGTCAAAAGTACTGTATATATCTATTTATTTAGTGCATCTGGTCTAATGTGTCATTCAAGGCCAGTGGTTCCTTATTGATTTTCTGTTTGGATGATCTGTCCATTGATATAAGTGGAGTGTTAAGGTCCTGTACTAATATCATATTACTGTCAATATCTCCCTTTGCGTCTGTCAATATTTGTTTTGTGTATTTAGGTGCTCCTATGTCGGGTGCATAAATATTTACAAGTGTTATAACCTCTTGTTGGGTTGGTCCCTTTATTATTACGTAATTCCCTTCTTTGTCTCTTGTTACAGTGTTTGATTTAAAGTCTATTTTGTCTGAGATAAGTATTGCTACTTCAGTTTTCTTTTTGTTTGCATTTGTATGGTATATCTTTTTCCATTCCTTCATTTTGTTTGTGTGTGTCTTTAGATCTGAAGTGTCTCTTGTAGGCAGCATATGTATGGCTCTTTTTTTAAGATCTATTCAGGCACCTTACATCTTTTGACTGGTGCATTTAGTCCATTTACATTTAAAGTAATTGTTGATAGGTATATACTTATTGCCATTTTGTTAATTGTTTTCTGGTTGTTTTTGTAGTTCTTCTCCATTCCTTTCTTTTTCTCATGTTCTCTTCCCTTGAGATTCGATGACATTCTTTAGTGTTATGTTTATATTTGTTTCTCTTTATTTTTTGTGTGTATCTGTTATATGTTTTTGGTCTGTGATTGCCATGAAATTCATATATAAATATACCTATGTATATAGCGTTCTGTTTTAAGTTGATGGTTGCTTATGTTTGAGCAAATTCTAAAAGCACTACATTTTTACTCCCCCCACCTAAATTTCATGTTTTTGATGTCATGTTTTACATCTTTTTATTTTGTGTATTGCTTAACTAAATATTTTAGATATGGATGATTTTAATACTTTTGTCTTTTAACCTTCATACTAGCCTTATAGGTGGTTGGTCCACTATCTTTATTATATGTTTGCCTTTACCAGTGAAATTTTTTTTTCATAGTTTTCTTGATTCTAGTTAAGGACTTTCTTTTCCATTTAATGAAGTCTCTTTACTATTTCTTTTAAGGCTGGTTTAGTGGTAGTGAAGGCCTTTAGCTTTTGCTTTCCTGGGATCTCTTTATCTCTCCTTCAGTTCTGAATGACAACCTTAATAGTTAGAGTACTCTTGGTTGTAAGTTTTTTCCTTTCAGTACTTTGATTATACCATTCCAGTTGCTTCTGGCCTGTAAAGTTTCTGCTGAAAAATCAGCTGATAGCCTTATGAGGGTACCTTTTGTGCACAACTAGTTGTTTTTCTGTTGCTGCTTTTAAGATTCTCTCTTTAACTTTTGACATTTTAATTATCATTTGTCCTGGTTCACATTGTTTGGAACTCTCTGTGCTTCTTGGACTTGGATGTCTGTTTCCTTTCTCAGGTTAGGGAAGTTTTCAGCCATTACTTCTTCAGATAGGGTTTCTTTCCCTTTATCTCTTCTCCTTCTGGGACCTCTATAGTGGAATGTTAGTATGCTAGATATCCCAGATATCCCTTAAACTATCTTCATTTTTTTATTTTGCTGTTCCAGGTGCGTTATTTCCACTGCTCTGTCTACCAAATCACTGATCTGTTCTTCTGCATCCTCTGATATGCTGTTGATCCCTTCTAGTGTATTTTTTTATTTCAGTTATTGTATTTTTATTTCAGTTATTGTATTCTTCATTTCTGATTGGTTTCTTTTTAAAAGTTTTTGTCTCTTTGTTGAAGTTCTCACTGAGTTCATCCATTCTTCCCCCCAAGTTTGGTGAGCATTTTTATGACTATTATTTTGAATTTTTTATCTAGTCAACTGCTTATCTCCATTTCACTTAGTTTTTTTTCCTGAGGTTTTGTCCTGTTCTTTCATTGGGAAGGTATTCTTTTGTATCGTCATTTTGCTTAACTCTCTGTCTTTGTTTATATATATTAGGTACATCAGCTATATTTCCTGGTCTTGAAAGAGTGGCCTTATGTGCAAGTTGTCCTGTGGGGTCCCATTGCTCAATCCCCCTGGTCACCACAGCCAGGTGCTCTAAGAGTATTTCATGTGTGGGTTGTGTGACTATTGCCCTGATGGGTGGGGCTATTCCCTGGCCTACAGCATGCCTACTACAGGCATGCTGGTAGTTAGGACCAGCCGCTTGGAGTGGGAGCTGCTTTGGAGGGGTGCCGGTGCCAGCAGAGGCTGCCCACTGGGTGGGCTGAGGCAGAGCTACTTTGGAGCTTCTGGCCAGCTTGGGTGGTTTGGGCAGGGCTGGTCCTTAGGGGAACACTGGGGCCTGGCACACAGTGTTAGGTAGGTTGATGGAGAGTGACAGAAATGGTGCCCTCCAGCACTGGGCCAGCTAGGTGTAAGGAGAGTTAAAAAAAAAAAAAAAAGTCTCCCACTAGTGCTTCTATACCTAGAGACAGTTGCACCAGATCCCTGCCCCTCTGGCACATACCCTAAAATTAGCCAGTCATCCTTCCCCTATGACCCAGGTACTTTTCAAGCTGCTGTATCTGGAGTGGGACTCAGAGTGAGTGAGCTTATGGACAAGCCCTTCTAGAGTGGAGTCTGTTTCCCACAGCCCTCTGGCTCTCCTGGACATAACCCTGTTAGTTTTCAAAGCACAATGTGATGGGGACTTGTCTTCCTAGTGCAGGTCCCCTGGGCTAAGGAGGTTTGGACCTCTCACTCTCCGTGGGATAACTTCACGATGGTGACATCCTTCCTGCTTGTAGGTCACCATACCGTGGGTGTGGGTTCTGCCTGGATCACGTCTCTGTCCCTCCTACCCCTCTTGATGTGGCCTTTTCTTTACATCCTTAGTTGTAGAAAGTCTGTTCTTCTGGTCATCAGGTCATTCTCAGAAACAGCTGTCCTGTATGTAGTTGTAGTGTTGGTGTGTCCGTGGGAGGAGGTGAGCTCAGGATCCTCCTACCCTGCCATCTTCATCCAGATCCCTCTTTACCCTTTTTCTTTTTCTGGTAGAATTTCATGGAGCATATTTATAACAGCAGGGTCAGGATGAAGGTAACTGAGAGAATTTTTCTCTCTGGATCCTACATCCGCAGCCACAATTTTTATTTTAAACCTCCTCTCCTCTATCCCTTCTCTCCCACCTCTCTCCACTCCAGTCCAGGGGTTGGGCAGATGTTTGTGGGGGTAACAGTGGATGGACAGTGAGCCCTCCCAGAGGTAGTAGTTGCCAGATGAATTAGACCCATTCTACTTAATCTGTCCGTGATTCGATGGTTGCCACAGTCCCTGAGGTCCTGACCCTGTCTTGGAAACTTGTTTTCTGAGCGGGAACAATGCTGACTGAGTTATCTGAGTTATCTTGATAGTGCAAGATCCTTGATAATGTGTCAGGACTTTCACATCCATGGGTGTGCAGCACTTTGCATCCTGTAAGTCATTGGGTGTTATCATCATTGACAGACTCACTGATGTCATTCTATTGTCGCAAACCACAGTTCAACCCCTTAGAGATTGCTTTTTTGAGGTATTGCTTGGAAATGTCCAGAAAAGAACTTATATTTAAAATCTTTGGGCTTTTGCTAGCTGTGCATCTTTACCTCTGTCAGCAGGTTTTCCCCCCTGAAATAGAATAATGTTCATAATTTTAACTTTTAAGAGTATACACCTTCAGTGAAACCCAGTGACTGTCTCCTGGGGACAATTACCTATGAATTCCAACACAAAAGCCTGGGGGAAATTGGTCCTATGAGCAAAAATACTAACAGAGGCCGAACTCAAATGCCGATGGTGATGCATTGTCTCAGGCTAGATGTAGGAATTCCCCATGATTTTGTACTTTATTGTGTCAAGTCTGCTTTTTTGGAAAGCATGCCAGCAAGAGGACACTGGTGAGAGCCAGACATTTCTGTGATCCTGGCATGTTTGAATGTTGCTACGGTAGACATGAAAATAAACAATGACAACCTCCTGCTCCAAGTGGAAACATTTCTCCTTCCTAACTGAAAAATTATAGAACCCCCCAGGATACAGTAGGAGACATTATAATTCAGCAAGACTGGAGCACTTGGAATCACTGGGCTTATACATCATCTTGTTTTACCTCTTCCTTTTACAGATGAAGAAATGGTGAATGGGAGAAATTAAGTGATAACTACACAGCTACATAGTGACAGATTTGGGACTGAAACCAAGTTTCCCTGTTCATTATTCCAGTGTGGGTTCTTCTGCATTAGGGCTGATTAAGTTTTGGAAAGTAGTTTTTGTCCCCTTTCCCCTGCCTTTCTCCACGCTTCCCACACTCAGATTTCCAACATCTGTCTCCGGTGGTGAGGGGATGGGGTGGTGGCACTGTTAATACTTGAACAATTTCTCCAGTTGAGAGATCTCTCCCTCTCATGCCACCAGTTTCCCCATTCCTGCCATCAGACAACATCCTGATATGATATTTAGGTCTGTCCTTCCTGGGTAGTAGTCATACTCTGGGTTTTTGAAACACACCAAATAAACACTTGCTCTGTGTTCCATCCCTTCAAAGCCTTTTTAGGTGACATTAGAAAACCTGAAAAAAATTGTGTTTCTGTTAAATACTTCAATCCATTTACTCAAAAGTTTTGATTGAGTGGACATTCCTAGGATTCTGTCAGGTTGATGGAAAGAACTTTTGGGCACAGAAATCTTTTGATATAATACAAGTTGCAAGTTTTCTGCTCCCTTGTAAATCAGATGTTAGCCCTGGTTTTCCTACCTTTGATTAAACAGGGAGGGACATGTATGCTCAAGAGTGTTACAGGGTCTTAACATGAATGACATTGGTGCATAAAAGCTGTGGAGGGACCCACAGAGGACTCCTGACCATTATAATAACTGAAGGACTTAACTCCAAAGCAGAAGTGGATTTTAGAGCCACTGAGACAAGGTCAACTTATAGGTGCATTTTTTCCCTTCCTTATTGAGATGTAACTTACATAGAGTGAAGTGCACCAAATGTAAGATACAGCTTGATAAATTTCCCACGTGTACACCTCTGTGCAACCCCTTCCCAGGTCAAACTATAAAATATTTTCAGCCCCCCCCCCCCCAGTAGGCTTGCTCATGGAGATATGTGTTATAATTTTCTCATAGTCCTTTGTGACACCTCTGAAGGTTTATTTGGCCATTGGTATTGATTATCTTGGTGGCCATGTGTCTCCTCTTCCACTTCACCCTCTAAACGTAAGAATATATTCATTAACAGTAGTTATTAGGACAGCAGACAATGTCACTTACTCAGCAAATGAAACACTTAGCTCCGAAAATTTATAACTCACTAAACTTGGTTGGCAGTAAGAAATGGGCCTAATTCTCCTCTAAATACTGTTTGATTCACTGTAGAGGACTTTACCTCAACATGTTTCTAATAAATCTCTTGCCTTAATTCTTTCAGGCTATTATAACAAAATGCTATAACCAGGTGGCTTATAAAAAACAAAGTTATCTCGACAGTTTTGGAGGCTGGAAGTCTGAGTTCAGGATTCCAGCAAGGTCAGATGAGGGTCCTTTTCTACGTCACAGACCTCTCATTGTATCCACAAATGGTGGAAGAGGACTGGGGATCCCTCTAGAGTCTCTTTTGTAAGGACATCAATACCATTCACGAGGGCCCTGTCCTTAAGACCTAATCACCTCCCAAATGACCCACCTCCTAATACTATCACATTGGGCATTAGGATTTAACATTTGAATTTTGAGGGGGGACATGGATATTCAAACCATAGTATCTCTATTCACAAATTCCTTTACAGGAATTATTTAAAATATATAGCAAATATAGGGACAGTAGTTGTATTCTGATTTCAAATTTTACTTGCCTCTAAGGAACTAACGAACGCTGTGTCGTATTTATTCTCAGGGTGTTTTGGATACCTAGACGGTTTGAATGGGGAGAATTTAGTTGTGGACAATTAAGGGGTTTATTTCAGACCATAAAGAAAGGACAGCCTAAACCATATGAGAATTTTTTTTTTTTTGAGAAATGAAAATATTTAAAATGTCAGAGACTGGAGGCTCATTCTTCCAGACTTTACTTGATTCTTCCAGGCTTTCTGCCTGACAGTCTTCCTTTGACTTTTAAAATCTTGACCATTTCATAAGCAATGAGAGAAACACGGTTTGGCAGTTGACTACATTTAAGATCTGTGCAAGAGCCTTCAACACCTCACTACTTCTGCTCTAGATAATGACTCATCTCTTCTAGGAATTTAGCAAATATGACTTCCATTTTAATGGTTTCCTAATAAGGAAGAAACTATTTCTGTTTTTGTTTTCTGTTGAACATTTCTTCTCCTTGAAATATTGCAAAATAGCACATCAAGGTATAAACATTTGTCTGGACTTAAGACGTTGCTTTGCTTTCTATCTGTGGGGATAACCCTTGCTTTTTGTCTTCTTTGCTTGAACTTTTCCCACAAAGAGGAGAGCACTATCTAATCTCATATTATGCTCATTAGCTTCTGAGAGTGTTAAAGAAATGAGTGGATTGTGTAAATAATGAAATGTTTTTGCTTCAGACTATTTAGATTATAAAATTGAGCTGACTTTCTTAAAGCAATAGGCTTTTTTATAGCATAATTTAAGATTTTGAAGTCTGGGCAGGATTGGTAATTCTAATAGTAAATGTCCTAATTGTATTTAAAATTTCTGCTATTTTTGGGTAAGATGGAAACTTTAGAGTATTAAATATATTTTTATATACATATATAAATGGAAGGCAAAGGTGCAGTGAAGTTAGGCCATTTTCTTAAATTATTTTTACTCATGGAACACTCATATTGAAGGATAGCAGCATATGCCACCCCAAAATATGACTCTTTGACGTAAGCATTATTTTGAGTTTTTTATTTTGAGAAATGCAGACACAGGAGAAGCTCTGAAACAGAGCAGGAGTTACCCTTTTGTTAAGGAAATTTACCTTAGAAAGAGGGCCTGAACCAGGAAGAAAGATACTGACATTACCAGAGATAACTCCACCTGAGAGACTTGTCCTACATGGTAGGGCAAACTTTATTTACCCAACATTTTCTCTTCTCCCTTTCCCATGAGTTACCCTCCCACCCCTTTGAAGCCCCAAACCCCTACCCCTTTTCTTAGCTCAGGATGATGTATAAGCCTCAATCATCTGGTGGCCTTTGGTGTCTCATATCGCTGAGAGGTTCCTGTACATACATACATAATTAAAATTGGTTTTTTTCTTCTGTTAATCTGTATTATGTCAATTTAATTCTTAGACCACACACACAGAACCTAGAAGGGTAGAAGGGAAAATTTTCTTCCCCTACAATATTATTTGGCCTGTTGACCCCACTGTCACATCCTCATTGAGTATGTCATCCAAAAGAGGGATGGTGAGTTTCCTGCTGTATTCTCAGCTGGTAGGTGTGACATGATAAAGTTGTATTCTTTGGGAGAGTCACACTTGAAAAAGCCATTAATAGGTAAGAGACCGAGAAGGTGGGAAAGTTAAAATTCATGGCATGTGAAATAATGTGGAAGGGACTGGACATATTCAGCTCATAAAAGAAGAAAATGTAAAGATGTGAAGTTATTTTTAAATATTTAAAGGGAAAAGGGTGGTGATAACATATTAAATTATTTATGACCCCAAAGGGTAGTGGTAGAATTGCTGGATGAAGCTAAAATGTGACAGATTTTTGACTTCCTTTAGGAAGTTTATTTCTTGTATTCAGAGCTTTCGTCTGACAGAATGGACTAATTTGAGAAATCAAGGGTTTCTAATCATAAGAAATACTTGAACATCTGCTAGGGAGTCTGTTTGATAGGAATGTTAGAGAAGTGGGATAATTAATCGTTGGTTGGATGTTTCGCTTGAATGACTTTCCAACCTACTGTTCTGTTTTTATTTATAAATCTAATTCAGAAATCGACAAGAACCTGATTGCTAAGACGTGACACTTTGGCCAACTTTTCTCAATTCTCTGATAAGAGTCATTTCTTTCATATATCAGATTTCTTTCACTACTGTGACTTTGAAGTATCAGTCTTCTTTATTTCCATTAAGATATTGGATCTAGCCAGGATGAATTTAAATTTTCTTTTATTCAAAGTTTATTAATTTGAGGGAGAAGTGTACTTTTGGAGTAAAAATTTTAATTACTAATAATATTAATAAAGATCATACTTTAAAAAAGTATTATTAATGTAAGTTGAGTTTTATTGGTTTTTTTTTTTTTTTTAAAGCCTAGTTTAGTTACTCTGTTTTAAAAGTAGATTATATGAAGCCAGGCCTTATTGCTAATAAGGAATATGACAGTGGGAATATCAGGGGTTTTGTCCTTAATTGTTGATTGCTTTGAATTTATGGTTTGGGAGAAGGGGAAAGAATGTCTCAATCCCACAGAAGAAAATCCTTTCCCAAGGTTTTCCAAAAATTAATAGTAATTTCCTAGAGAACTAGATGATGCTTTAATTTTTTTAGACTTCATGGTACATTAGAAGATTTGAGTATGAATATATGCATCTAAAAGGTAATATATGGAATAAAATTCTGTCCCTTTATATTTAACAGTGAAAACTTTGACTACATGGAGAAGGGAAGTTCCTTTGAAAAAGAAGAGAAATAGTAAGATCAACCTTATATAACCCAGTAAATGGAAATGGAATTGTATTAATTTATTACATTAAATACACTGGGAATCAAGATAAAATAAAATATCGTGTGTAGGAATAACAGAGAAGACTTCACATAGAAGTAGAGTTTGAAGGGGGCTAGACATTAGGTGGGAGGAGTTTTAAGCGTTTGTTATGAGTGGGGGGATGGTATAAGGAGAGATGGGAATGAATCTAGCTGTGTTGGTCCATGTTGGGGGGAATAATCTCATGAAAGTGCAGGTGGCATGTTGCAATCAGTGAGAAATAATATTTATCAAAAGATTAGGTCAAAAGAGAGACCAGTCTCTTAATGAGAGACTTAATCATTGGGGAACAGAAGTAGGCCTTGATATATTTGGAAATAGGTATACATTATACTTCTTGAGTAGCGAATGCAGACGCTGACAGTTCTATTTAAGATTCTTTCTGAATCTTGTACATTGCTCCAGGCTGTAAAAGTTTCTGAAGTGCCACAGAAGGGACAATTTGAAATACTGGTATATAATTGGACCCTAATAACTGGGTAACTTCCGTTGCAGATCAGATAAGATCAAATTCTTTGCTTTCAACAAAATTAAAGGCAATCTTCATTGTGGAGCACGGGCTCTAGGCGCCTGGGCTTCAGTTGTTGTGGTGCATGGGCTCAGTAGTTGTGGTTCGCGGGCTCTAGAGCGCAGGCTCAGTAGTTGTGGTGCATGGGCTTAGTTGCTCCGTGGCATGTGGGATCTTCCCGGACCAGAGATCAAACCCGTGTCCGCTGCACTGGCAGGCAGGTTCTTAACCACTGCGCCACCAGGGAAGTCCCATGTCCAAAGGCTGTTAAAGGCTTTTAGAAAGACCATCCACCTTAATGTATCAAATGTCCAGTTCTAAACACAAGCACTTGTTCATTCTCTCCCTCTCTCTCTCTCTCCGCATGCATCTACCTCCAGGCTTCTGGGATGCACTTCTATTAATGTTTTCAAATCACTGCACCACCAGGGAAGTCCATGTAATAAACTTTTAATTTTAGAATAGTTTTAGATTTACAGAAAAATTGTGAATACAGTAGAGTGTTCCCATGTGTCCCACACCCAGTTTCTTTTATTGTTAACATCTTATATTCAAATAGTACATTTGTCACAAGTAATAAATATCACTATATTATTATTAAAAAAAAATTAAAGGCAATCTAGTTGTGTAGTAAGAGGAACAAGAAGGTACTAATCCAGCACCCCTTTTAAAGGAAAAAATGGACAGATTTTGATATCACATTGAACATAAGAAGGGAAACCCAAGCTAGTGAATTGGAATCTGCAAGAAGATCTCAAAGTCTTCCAGAGGTACTCTTGCCCCTTCAAATCTATCCGGCTTACAATCCTTCTGATGATTTCCTCTAGTTTTTAGGAGACGGCCCAAAGACCTGTGCCAGTATTCTCTCATAGCACCTAAATAATTTCACTGAACTGTCTTCCTATATCCCATCATTTTATGTTTACCTTCACAGTAGCCATATATCAAGAACTACCCTGAGCTGTTCTTGGTTCTAGTCTCTGATGTTTTTTCCTTTTATCTTTTTTTAAAAAAATAATTAATTAATTTAGTTTTGGCTGCATTGGGTCTTCATTTCTATGTGTGGGCTTTCTCTAGTTGCGGCATGTGGGGGCTACTCTTTGTTGCGGTGCATGGGCTTCTCATTGTGGTGGCTTATCGTTGCAGAGCTCAGACTCTAGGCATGTGGGCTTCAGTAGTTATGGCACGTGGGCTCAGTAGTTGTGGCTCATGAGCTCTAGAGCACAGGCTTAGTAGTTGTGGCGCATGGACTTCGTTGCTCTGTGGCATGTGGGATCGTCCCAGACCAGGGCTTGAACCCGTGTCCCCTGAATTGGCAGGCGGATTCTCAACCCCTGCACCACCAGGGAAGTCCCTCCTTTCACCTTTCCTATGGCATTTTGACACTGCATCTGATATTATGGTTGTTTGTCTTCACATCTTAGAGGGCTACATTTTAAGCTCTTTAAAGGCACAGCCATTCTTTTTTGGATCCCTGATGTTTCCTTTCACATAATGATTGTTCACAAGATATTTGTTACATGAATTAATATGTTTTATCCATAAGAAGTTTGTTTTTTTAAAATTTATTCTAAGTGTCTGTTCAGCCCAATTTTGGCTCTTGTTACTTTAATATACACAGCTGACCCTTGAACAGCACAGGTTCGGACTGAGTGGGTTCACTTATACATGGAGTCCTTTTTTTTTTCAGTAAATATATTGGAAAACTTTTTTGAAATTTGCAACACTTTGAAGAAACTCACAGATTAACCACGTAGCCTAGAAATATTTTAAAAATTAAGAAAAAGTTAAATATCTTAATGCCTAAAATATATGTAGATACTAATTTATTTTATTGTATACTTCCATAAAACATATACAAATCTGATATAAAAAGTTAAAATTTATCAAAACTTAGGCACACAAACACTAACAGATTGTATATGGCACAATTTTCAGTCGAGAGAAATATAAACAAACAAAAACAGTATTCATGAATGCATAAAATTAACTGTAGCACACACTGTACTACTGTACTAATTTCTTAGCCACTTCCTGTTGCTATTGCAGTGAGCTCAAGAGTTGCAAGTATCTGCTTAAAATGTCATGTGAGGCTAATCATGTCCATGTGAGCAGTTCATCTCTCCATTGGATTGTGTATCACAGTAAAAAGTGATCTCTCGAGGTTCTAGAGTATTTTTCATCATGTTTAGTGCAATAGCGTAAACCTTGAATAACACCATGGGACCCATACAAAGTACCACTAGTGATGCTGGAGGTGTTCCCAAGAAGCAGAAAAAAGTGATGACGTTACAAGAAAAAGTTGAATTGCTTGATATGTGCCGTAGATTGAGGCCTGCAGTTGTGGTTGTCCACCGTTTCAAGATAAATGAATCCAGTATAAGAACGTTTGTTAAAAAAAAAAAAAAAAAAAAAAGGAAAGGAAATTCTTGAAACTGTCACTGCAGCTACACCAGCAGACATGGAAACCTAGATTTTTTGTGAAATACAATTTTGTCTCATATTGAAAATGCAGCTTTTACGTGGGTGCAGGATTGCTTTAAGAAAGGCATACCTATAGACTGTGATATTATTTGAGAAAAAGCAAAGTCATTATGTGACAATTTAAAGCAAAAGGAAGGTGAAGGATCTAAAGGTGGAGGGTTTAATGATAGCAAAGGATGGCTTGAAAATTTTAGAGTGATGTTCGGCTTTAAAAATGTCAAGATAACAGGAGAAACAACTTCTGCCAACCAAGAGGCAATAAATGAATTCCCAGATGCCATTAAGAAAATAATTGAGGAGAAAAGATACCTGCTTGGACAGGTTGTTAATATAGACAAAAGTGCCCTTATTCTGGAAAAAAAATACTACAAAGGACCACTTATTAGTAAGGAAGAGAAACGAGCCCTGGGATTTAAGGCAGGAAGGGACAGGCTAACCCTGCTGTTTAGTGCAGATGCATTGGGTTTATGAGCAGGACTGCCCCTATCTGTAAAGCTGCTATTGCCCAAGCCTTGAAGGGAAAAAATAAACACCGGATGCTAGTCTTTTGATTGTACAAGAAGACCTGGACCACAAGACCCTTCTTCTAAATTGATTCCATCAGTGCTTTGTTCCTGAAGTCAGGAAGAACTTTGCCAAGTTAAGGGACTGCCATTTAAAGAATTTTTTAGGTACTGGACAATGCCCCCGGCCACCTAGAGCCCCATGAGTTCAACACCAAAGATGTCCAAGTGGTTACTTGCCCCCAGCACAACATCTCTAATTTAGCTTCTAGTTCAGAGGGTCATAAGGACCTTTAAGGCTAATTACACATGATATTCTATGGAACGGATTGCCAATGGTATGGGATCACATAGAACATCATGAAAATCTGAAAGGATTATACAATTGAAGATGCCATTGTGGTGTTATGAACAAAACCCGAGTAAGCCATCAAGCCAGAAACAATAAATTCCTGGTGGAGAAAACTGTCCAGATGTTGTGCATGACTTCATAGGATTACAACAGAGCCAACCAAGGAAATCATGAAAGAGGTTGTGGATATGGCAGAAAAGGTGGGAAGAGGGTGAAGGGCTTCAAGATATCGATCTTGGAGGAATTCAGTAGCTAATAAACACCACACCAGAGGAATTAACAGAAGATGATTTGATGGAAATGAGTTCTTTCAAACCAATGCCAGACGATGTGGAAGAAGATGTAGAAGAATCAGTGCCAGAAAAGAAATTGACATTAGACAGTCTGGCGGAAGGGCTCTGATTTTTCAAGACTGCTTTTGACTTCTTTTACGACATGGATCCTTCTGTGATACGGCTACTGAAACTAAACCATAAGGTGCAATGAAGGATTGGTACCATAGAGAAACATTTTTTAGAGAAATTATAAAGCAAAAAAAAAAAAAATCAGCCAGAAATTATGATGTATTTCTGTAAAGTTACACTGAATGTGCCTGCCTGCCCTTCCCCCTCCTCTGCCTCCTCGGACTGCTCAACATGTAGATGATGAGGATGAAGACCTTCTTGATGATCCACTTCCACTTAATGAATGGTAAATAATCACCTTGCCATTCAGTTAATAACCTTGTCTGTTGTGTGTATGCGAGTGTCTTCCTGTGAAAATCTAATAACTGTAAGGCAAGAACTGTATGAGATGTCCTTGTGTCGTCATTATCATTATCATCATCTTCATCCTGTAGACCATTGTGTGCTAGACCTGTATTGAAGTGTTTAGCCTATCCTTGCATAGGCGTAAGGTGAGTGATATTTAATACAGAATTAATAATGTGTTAGTTTTCTTACTGTTTTGTAAGTGCTTTCAAAGAATTACTGTACAGCAGCTTCTCTCGTAATTGGAGAAACTGTGTATCAGCCTATCATCACTGGTAAGTGTTTTTTTTAAAAACTGGTAACAATATTTCCAGTACTGTATTATGAATATGACTGTAATACTGTATGCCATAAAATTTTTTATGACAGTTTATTCATTAGTGTATAGGCTAAGCTACTGTGAAGCGTTATATCTTTTATACTAGGATATCATAAAGCAATCATATTGCTGTCTCTTCATTATTAATGCATGAATTGAACTGTTATGCCTGTAAATAAATACAAATTTCCTTTACACATTACCTTTTCATTTAAAAAAATAAATTACATGTGATTTATAATATTAGTCTCAGGTGTACAACATAGTCAGTATATTTATAGATTATATTCCATTTAAAGTTATTACAAAATAATGGCTGTATTTCCCTGTGCTGTATGATATGTCCTTGTTTCATATTTATTTTATGCATAGACGTTTGTATCTCTTAATTATTAGTAAGGCTTCCAGTCAATGGTAGGCTATTAGTAGTTATGTTTTTGGTGAGTCAAGTTATATGTGATTTATCAACTCAGTGGGAGTTGGCTCCCAGTCCCCAAGTTGTTCAAGGATCAACTGCGCGTTCCTTGAAATGCTAATAAAAAGTACAAACTGTTCTTTGAAATAGTGTCTATTTCGGCAATTAAAAGTATTTTTATCCTTGTATCGGATGCAAAGGAAGCTCCAGAGGTTTCGTTTTGCACTGGATAGTAGGGTACAGAAAATTGCAAGTCAGTGTATAATCATGCCTTAACTGACAAGGTGTCAGTTAAGAATAATATATTAATGAATGATAGTTAATCAGTTGCATTGTGGTTTATAAGTGACGAAGCAAAAACATCATCCACTGTTTCTCTCGAAGAACCTTGAAAGCGAAACAGGTTATTTACCCAGGTCAAAGTACCACAGGTGAATTTCTCTTTAGCACAGTTCTCCCTCAGTACCTGCCAGGGATTGGTTCCAGACCCCCTCCTCCCAAAACCAAAATCCACAGATGCTCAAATCCCTTATATAAAATGGCATAGTACTGTGGGGCCTCCATATCCATGGGTTTTCCATCTGTGGACACGGAGCGCCAACTGTATGTCTCACAGCTGTTCACCTCTTCACACCTATTGCTCCTTCTAAGAGGTTTTCTTAAAAGTGGCGTCTGCCTCAAATTACGTTGGTTAATTTTTTTCTCTTTATCTTGCCCCTCTTCTCCTTAATTCTCCTCAAATCTGTGTCTCTTTCTACAAAGGTCACGTGCAGGTGATTTTGAAGCTCATTTCTATAATTGTGTTTATTATTGATAATGTACTGTGCTTTTGGGTGTGGGTAACACATGCTCATTTTTATTCCTGTTTCAAAGCCTGACTATAAAGGAGGACTGTAATGCTGAGACTGTTTGGAACTGTAATAGCACATGAGGAAAGAAAGACTTCTTTTGAGTTGGGTGCAGTTTTTGAAGGACTTACTCCCACCTACCCAGAATGTAGAAATATTCTACCCAGAAAGTAGAAATATTCTTAGATTATCTTACAGATTACGTGAAAGTTATAAAGTAAGAAATGATTTGTATTATAGGACTTCAAGAAGTAAGAATATAATTTCTTCTCTGTCCTCATCCAAGATGATGGCATGTTGAGCATTAGCTGAAATGTAGGGAAATGAAATCATAAGTTAGTTCCTTATGACAGCAAATACGGCAACCGTTAGCTCCTCCCATCCCTGGAGGAACCAGTAGCTCCTCCCAACCGTGCCACTCCTCTCATCCAAGGTGGGATCTTTTTGCCGCTCCCCCTGGGTCGTGGCTGACTTTGTAACTTGCTTTTACCAACAGAAGGGGGCAGATCTAAAAGTGTGCCTGTTCTGGGCTTGGGCTTAAGAGTCCTGGCTGTCTCTGCTATTCTTTTGAAGCCCTGAGCCACTAGGTGAAGAATTGCAGCTAGCCTGCTGGAGAGAGTGAGATGAGGTCAGCCTCCAGCTTTTTCAGCATCTCAGCTGTGGTCGCAGGCATGTGAGTGAAGCCATCTTGGATTCTTGAGTCCTAGGAGAGATCCAGTTGACATCACGTGAAGCAGAGATGAGGCTATCCTTGCTGAGCCCTGCCCAAGTTATAGAACCATGAGCAAGTAAATGGTCGTTACTCTTTTAAGCTACTTAATGTTGAGGCAGTTTGTTATAACTGAATACACAACTGAATAGATATGAGTATCTATGTAGATAACTGAAATAGATTGCTAGAAACTGAAACTGATGTTGAGATAGCAGCCAGAGGAAAATTTTCTGCATCTAAGGAAAAATAGACACTGTATAGGGCTCAGAGTATAGAAGATACTAGTGGAGAGATTGGGTCTCTGGACAAATGGAGAAACTGAGACTTTCATCTTTGGAGAAGTTTCTAAAACTGAGACCAGTTATCTTAACATATGGCTAATCAGTGTCTCATGTAAGTGGTACACTGAATTGAGTGGGAAAATATTTTGAGTAGGCTAGTCTGTGTTTGGGCATCTGTACAGATAACGTCTCTTGAGGCTCAAATGGAGAACTGCACAGATGTATTTGGCTGTCTCAAGAGTCTTCTCATCAGCACTTCATGGCCATGTGTAGCACCCTTCTTTCCTATTTTTTTTTTTTTTTTTTGAGGTTAAGGGGTTGGGAAGACAAAAGAGGAGTTGATATCTAGCTGTATAGGGAGTTTTAGCTATTGTCTCTTTTTGTGAACTTTGTGTTCTGCTTTGAGTGGCCTTAGGTGAAACGATTCACTACAGTGGAAACTTACAAGGAAATCTAGTTATTTGAAATCATTCAAAACTACAGTAGGCCTTTAGGGGTTTCAGAAACCATGTTATATAGGCAACTATCTATGTACAGAGTCACTCTTGAATATATATAAAATGTGTCTCTCTTAAGTGGTTAAATTCCAGACATTTTCTAACATAGTTGAGTTTCTACTAATTTATTTGAAATATTATGGCCCTAAGTGCATTAAAATTGGTTCATTTTTTGTTAATTTATTCATAAATCATTAAAAATTTATTGGTAATTGATTTTCTCCTATTTTGTCCATGTATTAGGATATCTGTGGTATAAAGACAAAGAATTATTCCAAATTGTTTCATACACTGATATTGAGGTCTTGCTTTCTTAATTTCTTAACCAAAATCATTTTCTTCTAATTTTGTGAATCCAAACCTCATACCAAGTGGCTTAACTACATTCTTTCCATCTATTACACACTTACTGCTAACAAAGATCATATAATCTGGAAAAAATGGATTTGCACCAGATAATTCACCAGCTGTGTCTTCTGTTTTATTGATGACGCATTACTCTGTAACAAGGTCCTACTTATTCACAAAAACATTTAGACACATCTAGTGATGGGAAAAATCTAAAATAATTTAAGAGAATGCCAATTCTTTTTGTGCAAAGAGAAGGTAATAGTTCACCTGGAAAGGTCTGAAAGGGAAGAAATGCCTTTTCGAACTTGATGCACTAGAATGAATCTGGATCACAGTAATGTTTAAAAAACAAAACAAGGTGCAAATGAAAATAAGATGCTATGCAGTTAGGTTGCCTCAGACATCAAAAAGCCTGTATTTCTATGTTGTGCCTGCTGATATAGAGGAGCACTCAGTTGTTTTGGACAAAAGTTCTAATTGATTGAGACAAGCAGTGACGTGGGTGAGGGGAGACAGTGGTTACTAGACAGAGAGGTCCCTGAGGGCAGGAGCTGTGCCGTCATTGTTATCCTTGTTCCTGTTTACAGAAAGCAACTATTATATATTGTACCTTATTTGTTTCCAACACTTGCAACCATCCTGCAAGAGAGGTGTGATTGTTCTCATTTTACCAATTATGAAACTGAGTCTCAGAGATGTAAAGTAACTTGCCCGAAGTGGCATCTTAGGAATGGTGGACTTGGGATTCAAACTCATATCTTTATTTATGGCCTTATTTCTCAAATACCTTACGTGATTATGGAATAAAAAATGGTGAACATTCTTTAAAAGTTTATCCAGTAGAAAATAAAGCTTTGTGACAGGAAAATTTGCAGGTTCTCCTAGGCTTTGATGAGGGGAAGAGGGGGCACTAGAGAAATAGTAGCAATAATCATAACTGTCAAGAGTTTTCGGATTGGATGGGACCTAGCTTTGGGAACCGCGATTGGAAGAATTCCTAAGCCTCGCTTATTGAAATTTTCCTGACCATTAGGTACATGTAAAGGGCATTAGGTACATGTAAAGACCATTAGGTGGCATTTCAGGGAAGCAATTGAGAAAGAGGCATTTCCTTTGCTAAAAGAACAATGGTTTGGCTTATTATTTCTCATAAATGGAATTCAAGAATCACAGTATTTGGACTAGAGATAATTTGTGTGTTACAGTACATAAACTGGGTAGCTGCCTGATGCACAATGATTCTTCCTTGGTTTCAAATTCCTTGGGAATTTGCTCTTCTTCCTGATATTTTAGACACTTGTTCTGAATGGAACTAGCCATTTTTAAAGCAAGTTTGCTTCCCTGTCAAGCAGTAATTGGTGCAAGTGGTCCAATCATACATAGGAAGACCATATAATTACATGGGGTCATTTTTCTCCTGACTTTTTGTTTTGAAAAATTCTAAAATTTTTCAGAAAGAATAATACAGTGAATATAATCTGTTGAATTACCTAGATTCAGTAATTTGTTAACATTTTGTGACATTGGCTCTGTATCTCTCTTTTGATGTAGCCTTTTTTTTTTTTTCAAATCATTTGAAAGCAAGATGTAGACATTATGACATTTTCCCATTAAATCCTTTGGTGTGTATATCACAGAACAAAGGATATTATTCTTCTACATAAGCACAGTATTGCCATCATCTACAGTTGTTCCCCCAAATGTTCCTTATAGGTGTTCCCCCACTCTCTATGATCATACATTTCATTGGGTTTTCTAGTTTCAATCTTATTTAAAAAAATTTTTTACAACACTGACATTTTTGAAGCATCCATTATGATTGTAATAGAATGTCCCACAGTCTAGATAGTTCTAATGTTTCCTTATAATTAGCTTCAGATAAAACATTTTGGCAAGAATACTGCATAAATAATGTTACGGAAATTGGGATAGTTTAGAGAGTGCAATGTGCACTATTGGTCATTATGCTGAGACAACAGGTATAAACTGGGCTACTTGGCCACACTAATCATAGAACCCCACCTGGACTAGTCAAAGTGGCTAGTCCAGATATTGGCACATCATCTAAACTGGGCCAATCGGCATCCTCCTCTGAAATAGTTTATATTGATTGGAGGAAAGAAGGCTCTTTCACACTGGTTGCTAAGCTCTTTGTCTGAAGTTGGGAAGTTTTGAAATGTAGATAGAAATAAAATAGAATAAGTGAATCCTGATGGCATTCATCCTCTGGTTCCAGTTGTCTCTAAAATTAGGTTCATTTCTGCTCTTTAAAAAAAATTATCGAACGTTTATCATGTGCCAAGCAATTTTCTAGGGCTTTGCACGTATTAAATGATGCCATTTTCCTTAAAGTTTCAGGAAATCGTTTTTATTTCTGTCCCCATTTTATAGGAGCCAAGGAAGGACAAGCTTAATTGGCTCACCAGAGATGGCACAACTAAAAAAGGGCGGAGCCAAAATAAGAATCCATAGTACACGATCTCAATTACAGTGATAAGATGCCATCCACTGTTCACTCTTGTGCATAAACTGGTTAGCTTAGATTTCTATCATTTGAAGTCCTAGAGTCCAGGTTAGTACCCATATGACCTCCAGTTCTCTAGGAATTGAAGAATCAAGTCAAGTCTGAAAAGATGAGATGTGAATGGGAAAAGCCCCCTTCTTAGGCCCTGTTTTCATTTGTCTTCAGGTGTGCTCTTGATTTAGCGTTTTCCAACAATTTGTTTGTAGGGACCTGCAGAGTGTTCCTGTAATGAGTACATTAATAATGAAAGAATTTTGGAAAAGACAAGGTTGAAGCTTTGATAATTAGTGTTTAGTCAAACCACTTAAAATGTTTAGGACATAAATTAAGAGGACATAGTCTTTCACATATTGAATCTTTCACTGTATTACCACTCTCAGAGCCAGTTGTTTTAAGAGGCTCTCTTCTTAATGTGTTGGATGACTGTGTAGTCAGTTTTAAAATATAAAACAAGTTCGTATGAAGGAAGTGGTCTTCTTGATGACAATGACAGATGACAGGGTATTGTGAAATTTTAATGTGTAGCATGAATGGTTGCAAATTGCTTCCATGTTTGCTGAGGTAATTTGCAAATAAGAGATGAGTCAGGAGAGACCTTCAAGATGGCAGAGGAGTAAGTAAAACATGGAGATCACCTTCCTCCCCACAAATACATCAGAAATACATCTACAGGTGGAACAACTCCTACAGAACACCTACTGAACGCTGGCAGAAGACCTCAGACCTCCCAAAAGGCAAGAAACTCCCCCACGTACTTGGGTAGGGCAAAAGAAAAAAGGAAACACAGAGGCAAAAGGGAGCTGTGAAGGAGGAAAAGTTTCCACACACTAGGAAGCCCCTTCACGGGTGGAGATGGGGTTGGGGGCGGGGGGAAGCTTCAGAGCCGTGGAGGAGAGCGCAGCAACAGGGCTGCAGAGGGCAAAGCGGAGAGATTCCCACACAGAGGATCAGGGCCGACCGGCACTCACCAGCTCGAGAGGCTTCTCTGATCACCCGAGGGGGCGGGCGGAGGCTGGGAGCTGAGGCTCAGGCTTCGGAAGTCAGATCCCAGGGAGAGGACTGGGGTTGGCTGCGTGAACACAGGCTGAAGGGGGCTAGTGCGACACAGCTAGCCGGGAGGGAGTCCGGGAAAAAGTCTGGAACTGCGAAAGAGGCAAGAGGCCGTTGTTTCGGGGTGCGCGAGGAGAGGGGATTCAGAGCATCACATAAACGAGCTCCAGATACAGTGCGAGCCGCAGCTTTCAGCGCGGACCCCAGAGATGGGCATGAGACGCTAAGGCTGCTGCTGCAACCACCAAGAAGCCTGTGTGCAAGCAGAGGTCACTATCCACACCTCCCCTCCCAAGAGCCTGTGCAGCCCACCACTGCCAGGGTCTCGTGATCCAGGGACAAATTCCCCGGGAGAACACACGGCGCGCCTCAGGCTGGTGCAACGTCACCCGCATTCCGTACCCCTCCCTCCCCTCGGCCTGAGCGAGCTCTGTCACAAAGAAAGAAAACTACAGGCCAATATCACTGATGAACATAGATGCAAAAATCCTCAACAAAATACTAGAAAACAGAATCCAACAGCACATTAAAAGGATCATACACCATGATCAAGTGGAGTTTATCCCAGGAATGCAAGGATTCTTCAATATACACAAATCAGTCAATGTGACACACCATATTAACAAGTTGAAGGAGAAAAACCGTAGGATCATTTCAGTAGATGCAGAAAAAGGTTTTGACAAAATTCAACACCCATTTCTGATAAAAACCCTCCAGAAAGTAAGCAAGGAGGGAACTTATCTCAACATAATAAAGGCCATATATGACAAACCCACAGCCAACATTGGTCTCAGTGGCGAAAACCTGAAACCATTTCCACTAAGATCAGGAACAAGACAAGGTTGCTCACTCTCACCACTGTTATTGAACATAGTTTTGGAAGTTTTAGCCACAGCAATCAGAGAAGAAAAAGAAAGGGAATACAAATTGGAAAAGAAGAAGTAAAGCTGTCACTGTTTGCAAATGACATGATACTATACATAGAGAATCCTAAGGATGCTACCAGAAAACTACTAGAGCTAATCGATGAATTTGGTAAAGTGGCAGGATGCAAAATTAATCACAGAGATCTCTTGCATTTCTATACAATAATGATGAACAATCTGATAGAGAAATTAAGAAAATACTCCCATTTGACATTGCAACATAAAGAATAAAATATCTAGGAATAAACCTACCTAAGGAGACAAAAGATCTGTATGCATAAAACTATAAGACACTGATGAAAGAAATTAAAGATGATACAAATAGATGGAGCGATATACCATGTTCTTGGATTGGAAGAATCAACATTGTGAAAATGACTATACTACCCAAAGCAATCTACAGATTCAGTGCAATCCCTGTCAAACTACCAATGGCATTTTTCACAGAACTAGAATAAACAATTTCACAATTTGTATGGGAACTCAAAAGACCCCGAATAGCAAAAGCAATCTTGAGAAAGAAAAACGGAGCTGGAGGCATCGGGCTCCTGGACTTCAGACTATACTGCACAGTTACAGTAATCAAGACAGTATGGTATGGGAAGAAGGACAGAAGTATAAATCAGTGTAATAGGTAGAAAACCCAGAGATAAACCCACCCACATATGGTCACCTTATTTTTAATAAAGGAGGCAAGAATATACAATGGAGAAAAGACAGCCTCTTCAATAAGTGGTGCTGGGAAAACTGGACAGCTATATGTAGAAGAATGAAATTAGAACACTCCCTAACACCATGCACAAAAATAAACTCAAAATGGATTAAAGATCTAAATGTAAGGCCAGACACTATAAAACTCTTAAAGGAAAACATAGGGAGAACACTCTATGACATAAATCACAGCAAGATCCTTTTTGATCCATCTCCTAGAGAAATGGAAATAAAAACAAAAATACTTCTAGCCTCCAGAACTGTGAGCAAATAAATTTCGGTTAAGTCTCAAAAAAAAAAAAAAAAAAAAACAAATGGGATCTAATGAAACTTAAAAGGTTTTGCACAGCAAAGGAAACCATAAACCAGACGAAAAGACAACCCTCAGAATGGGAGAAAATATTTGTAAACGTAACAACTGACAAAGGATTAATCTCCAGAATTTACAAGCAGCTTGTGCAGCTCAATGTCCAAAACCAAACAATGCAATCCACAAATGGGCAGAAGACCTAAATAGACATTTCTCCAAGGAAGATATACAGATTGCCAACAAACAGATGAAAGAATGCTCAACATCACTTAATCATTATAGAAATGCCGATCAAAACTACAATGAGGTATCACCTCACACCAGTCAGAATGGCCATCATCAAAAAATCTACAAACAATAAATGCTGGAGAGGGTGTGGAGAAAAGGGAACCCTCTCGCACTGTTGGTGGAACTGTAAATTGATACAGTCACTATGGAGAACAGTTGGAGGTTCCTTAAAAAGATAAAAATAGAACTACCATACGACCCAGCAATCCCACTACCTGGCAAATACCCTGAGAAAACCATAATTCAAAAAGAGTCATGTACCACAATGTTCATTGCAGCTCTGTTTTCAGTAGCCAGGACACGGAAGCAACCTAAGTGTCCATCGACAGATAAATGGATAAAGAAGATGTGGCACATATATACAACGGAGTATTACTCAGCCATAAAAAGAAACGAAATTGAGTTATTTGTAGTGAGGTGGATGGACCTAGAGTCTGTCATACTGAGTGAAGTAAGTCAGAAAGGGAAAAACAAATACCATATGCTAACACATATATATGGAATAAAAAAAAAATGGTTTTGAAGAACCAGGGGCAGGACAGTAATAAAGATGCAGACGTAGAGAACGGGCTTGAGGACACGGGGTGGGGGAAGTGTAAGCTGGGATGAAGGGAGAGAGTAGCATGGACATATATACACTACCAAATGTAAAATAGCTAGTAGGAAGCAGTTACATAGAACAGGGAGATCAGCTCTGTGCTTTGTGACCACCTAGAGGGGTGGAGTAGGGAGGGTGGGAGGGAGACGCAAGAGGCAGGAGATACAGGGATGTAGGCATATGCATAGCTGATTCACTTTGTTATAAAGCAGAAATTAACACACCCTTGTAAAGCAATTATACTCCAATACAGGTGTTAAAAAAAAAAAAAAGAGATGAGTCAGATCTTCCATTAGGATCATAGCAGATTAGAGTGAAAAAATCCAAAAGTTAACAGAGATGTTGTTTAACTTTGATTGACCTTGTTAACTCTTAAATATTAAATAGAATCAATTGAATTCCATTCTTGAGACCCCAGGTATAATTTTTAGATATTTATTTTTTTAAGATGAAACAGAAGATATTACTCATAAGTGTAAGTTATTATGACCATTTTTATACCAAACCGTAAGTTTTCCCTGTGTACTGAGTGACATTACGTGTCACTCATTGTTCTGAGTTTTTTTCACACATGAATCTGAAATCGGAGTTGGAATAAGAATAAAGAACAGTGAGAAGGATGGGCTAAAGGGAACCATGTCTCTATTGGTAAGCCTGCTTTCTTAAATCTTCACGAAGGGACTATTGTCACTGTTATTTTACAGGAGGAAAAGCTGAGCCCTTAAGTTACTTGTTTAAGGTCAGTTAGTAGATGGTCTGAGATTAGAACTCAGGTCTTTCTTGCTGCAAAGAGCAAGTTCTTTCTCTTATCACACACTGGCGTTCAGGAGGGAATGAATGATGTTGAATGAATAAAAGAAAATAATCCTGAGCATGTAGGCTGGGATTTGAGGTGAGCCTTGATCTACAATATTTGTCCAATGTAATAAATACGTGCTGTTGTTTAAACATACATAAATACGTATGTTCAAGGGCTGAACGGTGTGATTTTTCCCCAATTGTTTAGATTCAGTGTGTAATTTATTTCCTTTATAAGTAAAGACAACCAACCTTAATGCGTGATATATAAAGGCGACCTGTATTTCAGCAAATATAGATTAGACTTTAGTATATTGGTAACACCGTATTGCTGTAAAATGTTGGAGCTTAGAATGTTTTTGCACACATTTTATTCCAGATTCTCTCATTTCTAGGGGCCTAGAGGAATGAAGTCTCATGGTGCCAGGTTATATTTTCAATTTGTAGTGGCTTTCCCCCTGATTGTAGGCTAAAGTATTTCAGTCAGACTGCATTTCTATTAGGGCTTATTTTACGGGGCCTACACTAATGTTCAAGAGTAGGTTGAGTTATTTTTTATACTCATGGCACATATTTCTCTTGTCTGTTTTTCTCTTGTAGAAACAAGTTGTTGTCTTTTAATTACATGAGAAATGCACATTTATTACCCTCCACTCTCTCCCTATTATGTATACATGCAAACAGGGATTTCGTCTTAAGTTAATCCCTCAAATGCTATCAGAAAAGACATTTTAAACTGTCATGATAGGACCTGGTGGATGACAGCTGACTTGGAGCGAGGGTAGAGTGTGAGTCAACCATTGTTAAAAGTCTGTGTCCCTATCATTGCATTCCTGTTTCTAACTTCCGTAACCAGTTAGCAACAATAGGTGAACATATGATCTATTTCTTTGCGTTGGCAAAATCACAATTCAGGAAGACATAGTTTCCTTAGTTACTTTTAAAGAACACTCTTTATGGTGCTTGATATAGTTAGATGAAAGAAAATTCTCTCAAACATTCTTTTGAACTAAAATGAAAAGGCTTAAATGTTTAGTTACATAACCCTAATGAAATATTTACTTCTGTCTGCATGGACGCAGGTTATTCTGATGGGATGCAGAACCAAATGACATGTAAACGTCAAATACATTAAACATTCTGCAAGACCTTATACATTTAAAAAGTTTGGATTCTCTTCCTAGATATACTCATACATGGTATTTTGCTTATGATTTAAGTTGTCTGTGAACCTTCTGATGCTCATTCAGGGATCCAGATCAGACACCTGTGGTCCATTTACAATTGATGTAGTTCCTATGTAATTGCTGGGTAGTATATTTTTAAGTCACTAGATTGACCCCTAAGGTTAAACACCTGTCGGATTTTGCCTCAACCCTGATTGGAGTTGGGGGGATACCTGTGTCTCTTCTGTACCGGTATCAAAACACTGTGCTCCCTCTACATTGCTTCATTAGCACTAAACACAGGGCAAATTCTCAGAACGATTCCCCATGATAATTGTCTTTTTTGGAAAATATCTTATTAATGGCAATAAATCAAAACATGGCATTTCACGTTCTGATTCACGTGCTACATCTAAGAACGTGTTTGTGTTTGCTTGGGTTTTCAGGGAGGGTTCCTTTTGCTCCATAAACCTCCCTCTCCCCAACCCTAATCTCTTTCCCCTGCCAGCAAAATTGGGAGTGTTGATCTCTATTTACAGCTTTTCTGTCCCATTATTACCTTTCTTAGAAAAACTATTGTTACATCAGTGAATGGAAGAAATGGAATTTACTCTTGCCAAAAAGTCATGAGATACAGGGCTGCATTATTTCTCTCTTAGAGTGGAAGTGCTTTTTGGTGAATCAACTGTGGCATAAATTAACTGGACAACAACAAGAAGAATAACAACAAAAGCTTTAGAAATTCATTAAAAAATTATTCACAGTTCCTTTGAAAATTATCTAAATTCGTCCATACATTCATAGGCTTATGTTTCATAGGAAATAACATTACGAAACAGTAACTGATACATTTGTAAAGATCACAGGAAGGTTTCAGACATTTTTATTCCCACAAAGGCCCATATTATTACAAACATCTTGAAAATCAGTCTTCTGTATAATATTGACTACCAAAAGGAGAAAAATCACATACAGCCACTGGCTATGAGTTCTCTTTACCTTTGCAATGCAATGTATTAAAAGTTTGGAAATGTGAAAGAGAACTGATGTAATTACAAACTTCAGAGTGTGTTGTGTATGGTGGATTATTGGCAAACAAAGCTTGGAACCAATCCTGGACATAAAAATTAATGGTACAGGGAAGCTTTGCAGACATACAACTGAAATTCCTGGTGGAGTATTTCAATTTAAACTCTGCTGAATCTGGGTGCTCCCACAACCAGAGCTTCAGTCTTGCTTCAGTTGGAAAGAATTATTAAGGAAATTTCCAATTAAAGTTGAAATGATTATGACAAGCCTTTCTCAAGACTATGTGGTGAATGTCTAGACTTAGCTTTAATTGGTCTTATTTTAATGCATTTACTGTTTAATTGCTGGTGAGAATGATTTACTCTTTCTTAGAACTGAGATTAATGACAACTGGTGGCTTTGCTGGCATTGCTATCAGAGAAATGACCAAAAGTCTCAAAATAGAATTGAGAAGACAGATTCTAGGCACAGAGGAATGTCAGACTAATAAAGCTTCATGAAAATTTGTTTTAAAAGTATTACTACTTCAGTGATTTTGTAATGTGCCCATTAAAACTGTTTTTAATTCTTTTTAAATGTATGGGGTTGAGCCCATACTATGGCATTGAATATAATTACGTTTTATAGGGTGTAGGACTGACATTTTAAAAATGGATAAAAATCCAGCATCTAGAGCTATTAATTTGAAATCATAAGCTTTCTTACAGCCTCTGGATAATAATATTTTTGGTAGAATTTTTTTTTTTTTTTTTTTTTTTTTTTTTTTTTTTGCGGTATGCGGCCTCTCTCTGTTGTGGCCTCTCCCGTTGCGGAGCACAGGCTCCGGACGCGCAGGCTCAGCGGCCATGGCTCATGGGCCCAGCCGCTCCGCGGCATGTGGGATCTTTCTGGTCCAGGGCACGAACCCGTGTCCCCTGCATCGGCAGGCGGACTCTCAACCACTGCGCCACCAGGGAAGCCCCGAGTACATTCATTTTCATTAATGTATAGTATTTAATTATATGGATATACCACAATTTTTATGTATCCTAGTGTTGGGATACACTTGGTGTATTTCCAGCTATGAACATTTTGTACTGGTTTTCTAGGGTACATAGGTCCAGTTTCTCTAGATGTGAAATTGTTGAGTCAAAGGGAATATAAATCTTCAATTATATAATGTCGGAGAGTTTTCCAGCAGTGCATGAGAGTTCCCATTGACATATCCTCATCAATACTAGTATAATTAAACTTGAAAAATTTCTGTTAGTCTGATATATATGTAATGGTTGTAGAAATTTGTGTGACCCTGATTACTAATAAAATTGAGAATCATATTTTATGTTTATTTTCCATTTGAACTTTTTTTTTAGTCACTTTGGTAGTTAAAACTTTTGCCCAATTTTCTACTGTACTGTTTTTAAAAATCTATGAGTTTTTATATTCTAGATAACAGTTTCTTTTTGTGTTTATATATTGCAAATATCTTTCTGTATGATTGCAATTTTCTTTGTAGTTCTTTAGATAAGCAGCTGTTCTTAATGTTATGTGGAAGAATTTGTCAGTCACTTTCTTCTTGGGCAATTTTGTTTGTATTTTATTTAAGAGATCTTTTGCCATTCTAAGGTCATATGGATATGTTTATTATTTTCCAAAAATTTATAGTTTTACTATTTTCATTTTGGTCTTTTCCAGTTGATTTTAGTAGATTGTATGAATGAGTCTGATTTTATTTTACTCACATGGATATCCATTTTTCCCAGCACCACTTACTTAAAAAGCTGCCATGTCTTTACTGATGGTACCACTTCTGTCATATGACTGCCCATACCAGTGTGGCTTGTTTCCTAGCTGTCACTGGACTAATACCATGCTGTTTTATTTACTTGAGCCTTATAATGAGTCTTGATATCTGTTAGAGCAAGTTTTCCTAACTTGTTCTTCAAAACTGTTTTTGTTATTTCAGACCTCTTGAAATTGTGTGTGTGTGTTACTTGTTTATTTTAAATTTTATTGGAATATAGTTGATTTACAATACTGTGTTAGTTTCAGGTGTACAGCAGTGATTCAGTTATACATACACATATATCCACTCTTTTCTAGATACTTTTCTCATACAGGTTATCACAGAATATTGAGTAGAGTTCACTGTGCTATACAGTAGGTCCTTGTTGGTTATCTATCTTATACATAGTAATGTGTGTATGTTCATCCCAAGCTCCTGATTTATCCCTCCCCCCCAATATTTCCCCTTTAGTAACCATAAGTTTGTTTAGGATATCTGTAAGTCTGTTTCTGTTTTGTAAATAAGTTCATTTGCATCATTTTAAAAAATTAGATTCCACATATGAGTGACATCATATGATATTTATCTTTCTCTGTCTGAATTACCTTAGTATGATAATCTTTAGGTCCATCTATGTTGCTGCAGATGGCATTATTTCACTCTTTTTTATGACTGAGTACTATTCCATTGTATATATGTACCACATCTTCTTTATCCATTCCTCTGTCAATGGACATTTAGGTTGCTTCCATGTCTTGGCTATTGTAGATAGTGCTGCAGTGAACATTGGTGTGCATGCGTCTTTTTAGGTTATGGTTTTCTCTGGATATATGCCCAGGAGTGGGATTGCTGGATCATATGGTAGCTCTGTTTTTAGTTTCTTGAGGAACCTCCATACTGTTCTCCATAGTGGTTGTACCAATTTACATTCCCACCAACAGTGTAGGAGGGTCCCCTTTTCTCCACACCCTCTCCAGCATTTATTGTTTGAGGACTTTTAGATGATGGCCATTCTGACTGGTGTGAGGTGATATCTCATTGTAGTTTTGATTTGCATTTCTCTGATTATTAGTGATGTTGAGCATCTTTTCCTGTGCTTCTTGGCCATCTGTATGTCTTCTTTGGAGAAATGTCTATTTAAATCTTCTGCCCATTTTTTGATTGGGTTGTTTGTTTTTTTGACATAGAGCTGCATGAGCTGTTCGTATACTTTGGAAATTAATCCCTTGTTGGTCACTTCAAATGAGCAAATATTTTCTTCCATTCTGAGGGTTGTCTTTTTGTTTTGTTTATGGTTCCCTTTGCTGTGCAGAAGCTTTTAAGTTTAATTAGGTACCATTTGTTTGTTTCTGTTTTTATTTTCATTACTCTAGGAGGTGGATCAAAAAGGTATTGCTGAGATTAATGTCAGAGAGTGTTCTGCCTATGTTTTCCTCTAAGAATTTTATAGTGTCCAGCCTTACATTAGGTCTTTGATCCATTTTGAGGGTTTTTTTTTGTGTATGGTGTTAGAGAATGTTCTAATTTCATTATTTTACATGTAGCTGTCCAGTCTTCCCAGCACCAGTTATTGAAGAGGCTGTCTTTTCTCCATTGTATATTCTTGCCTCTTTTGTCATAGATTAATTGATCATAGGTGTGTGGGTTTATTTCTGGGCTTTCTATCCTGTTCCATTTATCTATATTTCTGTTTTTGTGCCAGTACCAAAAATTTTGTATATGTTTTAGAATTATCTTGTCAAACTCTACAAAATGACTGTTGAGATTTTGTGTGCAATTGTATTGAATCTATACAGCTGGGGAGAATTTCTTATCTAAAATATAGAAATTTCAACCTATGAAAATATTTTCTATTTCCATGTATTTTGTCCTTTTTAATATTTCTCAGCTTCATAGATTTCTTTGTAGAAGTCTTATGTATATTTTCATAAATTTATTCTTAGGTATTTTATATGTTTGATCACTATTGTAAATGTGTCACACTTTAAATTTTATTTTTTCTTGGGAATACATTTTTATATTGATTTTTATGGCTAGGAACCATGCCAAATTCTCATTAAAAAATTATCAGTAAGCTCTTTTGGATTTTATGCATACACAATTATTTCTTCTGTAAATGTTGATGGTTCTTTTTCTTCCTTTTCAATCCTTGTACTTCTGTTTATTTTTCTTACCTTATTGCACTGACCAGAACCTCAAATGCAAAGTGAAGCACAGTTGTAACACTGGGAAATTTTATCTTGTTGCTATCTCAGAGAAAATGGTTTCATCATTAATTGTGATAAGTACCAGTGGGTTATGTTTTCTAGACACCCTGTAACTCAGGAGTTGGCAGCCTATGGCCCACTGGCCCAATCTGGCCTGCCACCTGATTTAGTAAGTACGGTTTTATTGGAATACAACCATGTCATTCATGTAAATACTATTGTCTACAGCTACTTTTGCAACACAATGGCAAAGGTGAGTATTGTGGCAGAGACCATATGGCCTGCAAAGCTGAAAATATTTATTGTCTGACTCTTTAACAAGAAAAAGTTTGCCAACTTCTACACTACCAGATTTAACAGCATTTATTCTCTTATAATCTTTATAAGAGTCTCTTTATTCCTTTATTTCTTTTTTGCTAAATATTTTGATACCAAGAACAAATATTGGATATTATTAAATCCTTTTCCTGCATTGAGGTAATATGATAATGTGAATTAAATTGTCTTTTTCATGTCAAACTAAACACATTCTTGGAATAAATTCTCTTCTGTTAAAATATACTATTTGTATATATTTCTGGGTTTAGTTTGCCACTACTGTCTTTATTGAGAATTTTGCATTTTTGTTTATAGTTAGGTTGACCTGTAACTCTTCCCTTACTTTTGGTATCAAATTATGGTAGCCTCTTAGGATAAGCATGAGTATATTTGGTTAACTGGCCAGTGGAACCATTTGTGCCTGGAGTTTAGTTGTGGGAAGACTTTTAATTATTGACTCAGTTTCTTTCATGGCTGTAGGATTATTCGTATTTCCTCTTTCTCCTTGAGTCATAGTTATATTTTTCTGGGAATTTATCCATTTGTCCTAAATATATATTTATTGTCATAAGCTGTTCATAATATCTTCCTAATCTCTTTAATGACTGCAAGATGTTCCTTTTGTCATTTCTAATAAGGGTGTGTCTTCTCTTTTCTTACTTGTTCACTAGTATGTTATCAGTTTTATTTGTCTTTTCAGAGAGTCAACTTTTGTCATTGGTCCTCTCTATTGTGTTTATGCTTTCTAGTTCATTAATTTCTCTTTGAATATTTAGTCTTGTTTCTACTTTTTTTAGACTTTAATTTGATGTCCTTTAATTTATGGAAATGAATGTTTACCTCAAGTTTTTTCTGTCTTTTTTAAAAAAATATGCCTTTAAAGAATAAAATTTCTTTAAAATAAACAGATGTTCTTAATTTTGGTATCTTCTATTTTAATTTCTTTTAATTTATACTCTTTTCTGATTTCTAACATGGTCCTAACCCATGGACATTTTCTGATATTTGAGAAATACTGTTTTATAGATTAATTGTGTTGTGCTTATAACACCTTCGTATGATTTTCTTAGAAATTTGTTGATAGTTGGTTTATGACTCAATATATGGTAAATAAATGTTCCATGTCAATTTGTAAAGAAAGTGTGATGCAGTGTTATATATGTCCATTGGGTCAAGCGTATATATCTCCTTGTTCTCTTGTTCTATATCATTAAATTTGTGTCTGCTTGTCCTATCAATTATTGAGAAAAGCATACTAAAATTTTCCAGTATAACTGTGGATGTGTCTACATTTCTTTGTTCAGTTAATTTTTGCTTTAATTATTTGAGGCCATATTATTATAGGAAAACTAGAGAAGAAAAGAAACGGGGTTGTTCAGCAGAACCCACTGGAAAACCTTAAAGCAGGCATTGAGGATTTAAGATGATAATCATAACCCTTTATATTTGCTCAGAATGCTTTCACATATATTCTCTCCTTTTATAATTGTCAGATCTGTGAATTTAGATAGATATTATTAACCAAACCTGATGATATTAGGGCAGTAATATTACCCCAAATCAAAACTTAATGACTGGGTCAGGTCTAAGGAAATGATTTTTTTTTTAACATCTTTATTGGAGTATAATTGCTCCACAATGGCGTGTTAGTTTCTGCTGTACAACAAAGTGAATCAGCCATATATACACATATATCCCCATATCCCCTTCCTCTTGAGTCTCCCTCCCACCCTCCCTATCCCGTCCCTCTGGGTGGTCACAAAGTACCGAGCTGAATCATTTCCCAAGCCTGTTCTACCCCACTTTCCTTAGCATGTTCTGATCCAGGCTTTCTGGCTTTCTTGCTGTGTCCTTAACTCACCACAGGCATATTACTCTCAGTTCTTTGTACTTAGTGCTCACTTTACTTGGGCAGGTAGACCTCTCTTCATATGTTAGCTCTTTAGAGAGTCCTTCCCTGATCATTCTGATCACCCTCTATTCCTTGAGCCTGTTTTATTCTTCAGAGCACTTAACACTGTCTGACATTCTATTATCGGGGTATTTCATTATCACCTCTCTCCCTTATAGTATATAAGTTCCAAGATACCAAGGTCTGTATTAACTTCACAGCTATATTTCCAGTATAATGGCTGACACAGAGTAGGTATTGAATAATTTTTGATTCAGTGAATGAATGAGTGAACTTACCTTTTCTTAAAATAAGTATGTTGATCAGTCAAAAATGGTTTCATCAGGAAATAATTATTGAGACTTTCTAGGTGCAAGGAATTCTTTTTGGTTTGATAAAACAAGATTGCTGATTTCAGTTTGTAATCCAGTTAAGGATATAAGATGTACAAAAGACAGAACCTGAAAGTGATATATTAAGAAAATGGTGATGCAAGAGACATTATAGGACCATAAACAATTAATAGCCAAATATATTATTTAAATAATAAATGCTGTTAATTCAATTGAAATAAATGTCACTGGATTTTTAGTATTACATAAAACAATAGAAATATAAGATTATGATCTGGGCACATTATTGGTTGTTCAGGATTTCTTTTTGTGTTAAAGGAAGCAGAAAAAGGGAAAGGAGAAGCTTATAGTCATCAGAAGAGAGATTGGTAAGACCTAATTTGTTCCCCCCACCAGACTATGAGTATCTGTAGGGGAAAAAACAAACAAAACAAAACAAACTATATGTTCCTGGGGTTAAGATTTGAATATGATAAGAAATATATTGTATTCATATCTTATACCCAGGCACATAGGAATCTCTTAAATTTCCATTTAAGAATATTAATTTAACTTCTCTTAAATTTCTATTTTCTGTAATACTAAGAATCTAGTGACATTTCCTTCCACTGAATTAACTTTAAGTGCCTGAATTTGAGAAATAGATTCAGGATAAAGGAAGAACAGCTAATGAGAGTTGATAGCAGAATAAAAGGACAGAAATAAATTAGAGAGTATATCAATACATTTCTATGTATACTTTCTTTCTATCTATGTATCTGATTGGTGATTGGCAGTCGTACACCATGCTGTAGGCATAATACTTTGTAAAATGTATTGGTAAATTTAAGAGTACGCTGGTAGATTTATGTACCATTATACCCTAAACTATCATTTTGCTTTTTCTCCTCCATCTTTTCTCTGCCTGAGAGACAGAGACCCTGGATTAGGGATCATGCTTAAGAGATCACTTTGGTCCCTGACAAACCAAAAATGGCATTCTTTTCATTAGAATTTAGTCTTCTTACCTTGTTTATCCTGGACGTGTCTATCTCCTAGTTTTCTAAACATTTTAAGAGAATTTCTGTACTTGGAATTCAAAGTCAGATCATGTAGAAAAAAAAATCTAATGAAAAAACATATTAGATTTTAAGTGGCATGGTAGGTAGAAAGAGGATTTGTTTATTATTATTTAGTCTTCATAGTGTTTGACTAGAAGATTGATTGTTCACAGAAAAATAATTATTATACATTTTACATCTAAAAATAAAATTCTACCCAATTTTTCCTTCTTAAATAAATCTATAATAAGAATTACATCATCAGTTCCAGCAAACTCTACAACCTGAAATATTTTTTTTGGTTGAACTCTAAATTATATACTGGCATTAAGATAAACTTTCCTTTAAAAACTGTTAGCAACTAAAATAGTGCACTTATTCTGCTAAATTGACGACACAGCCCTCTCAGTTTTTATTTTTCATCTGACCTAAAAGCATATCTGGAACTGTGAGGTCTGCTGGTTCTTTAGGGAAGAAACAGATTCCAGCTGAATCCCAGTAATCTCCTTTCCTGTTGACGTTATTAACAAGGTAGCTTTCCTTTTAAAGTTCTTCATGGTTTTTATTTACATTTATATGTCAATGCCTTGCAATTTTATATCTTTGTCCCCAACATCTCTCTTGAGATATAAACTATTTTTCCGAATCACTGCTCACTGTACCCAGTTGGATATTCCACAGGTGCTTCAAAGATCTGAAACGGAATCCATCACTTCCCAACAGACATGCTGATTTCTTACCCATTGTTTTTCTATCTCATTTAAGGCCATAGTCAAACGCCTCAAGACACAGTTGGAAATGTGGGTTTTTTTCTTAACTTTTCCTACTCATAAAATGTTACCAATTTTCCTTAAATATTCCTTGAAATACTTTTTCCCTTAAGCACTTCTTGAATTCCTTCCAATTATCCTGACTCCCAGCTTTACACCTTACTTCATTACTGCATTGCTCTATTACTTTCAGGCGAGTTACTTAATATCTTCTACCTCATTCATAAAGTGAGGATAATAATAGGTCTTACATTATAGGATTTTTATGAGCATTTAATGAATTAAAATCTGTTAATTGCTTAAAAGAGTGCCTAGAGCAGAGCAAGTGCCACAATATGTTAAAATTATTATTATTATTGTTACCACCAACATGTGCTGATCAGCTGCTGTCTGGATTATTTCATCTGCTTCCTGTGCTTCCTTCTGCAACTATTCTTGTGACATTTGATTTTTGATGATGCCTTCAGGTTACTCTGTCTGAATCATAAACTGGACTCCTTGGTCCTGCTGCTTAAAATCCTCTGATACCTTATTAAAAGAATCAAGTCTGTATGTCTTATCCCGGCGTATACAAAGCCTTCCGTGAATCGTCCTGGTCTGCTGTACCTCAGACCTCACCGTGCTGTGTCTTAACTGTTTTCCTCCACTAATTCTGACCTGCTAGCATTCCCCTGCCCACATATGCCATGTCCTGCCACAGCACCTTTGCTTATGCTGCTTTTGTGCTCATAGGATGCTCTCTGTTTCCTCTTTTTCCTACTCTCTTTGGCCAAATCAGCTTCGAAGGCTCGTCAGATGACTTAGTTCCTCCCCTAGGTGTTCCCATAATCCTCCCACATAGGTGGGGCTAAGACTGCACCTCTGAGTTCCCCTGTCCCTCCTGGAGAAGAATAAGTCTTCTAAAAATGTTTGTTTATCCCACAACAAATCAGATCATCTCTCTCTCTTGCTTAAAACCCCCCTATAGCTTCTCTTTGTGAATAGAATGCAATCTAAATGTAATATCACATTTCTCAAAGGCCCCCAGTCTTTGCTTCTTAATCCGTTGCCTATGATTCTCCACCAAAGTCACCACCACTTACCTTGAGCTAGTCGTCATCATCCAGTCAAACTTGCCTCCTTTTGTCCCTTAAACCTGTGGGGCTTTTTCCACCTCAGGGGTTTTGTCATTGCTGTTCCCTCTGCTTGGATCCTCATTCCCCATATATTCACATGGCTGCTTTCTCCTCATTTATTTCTCAGTTTAAATGTTTTATCATTTAAGTGGCCTTCACTGACTGTTGCTACCAATTGCAAGTTCGTGTGCCCGACGCACTGTGAGGCCAAACAATAATGAAATGTTTGGAGCAGAGAAAGGTTTATCGCAGGGCCATGCAAGGAGATGAGTGGCTCATGCCCCAAAAACCCCAACTCCCCAAAGGGCTTCAACAAAGCATTTTTAAAGGTAAGGTCAGAGAGAGGCTTGGTTAGTTGTTGCAGACTTCTTGGTGTGGGAATCCTTTGTTCTTGCAGCTGTCCATGTAGGTCAGGTCATGATGTTCCTATAAACCTCCGACAAGACAAATGTTCTTCTCTGTTCTGCAACTTTTTATCTCTAAATGGATGGAAAAGTGTTACACCTTTAAAGGTCAGAGCCTTGAGAATGGGCTATCCTGTATATTTCAGGCTATAGGCAACATTCTTGTACAAAAGGTGCATGGCGTAGCCAGCATGACTAAGCACAGGAAAAGGAACAGATCTGATACAGAGTCAGATTTGTTCTTCCCTATTACATTGCTACAATACTCTTCCTGTCCTCTGTTCGTTATGGAGTTACACTCCATCCCATTACCACTTTAAAAAATTTAGTACTATTTGAAATTCTTACATATTCATTTGATGACATGTTTATTGTCTGTCCTTCCTACCAGAATGTAAACTCCAATGAGGGCAGGGACTTTATCAGTCATGCTCATTTCTGAATCCATAGTTCCTTGAAGTAGTAGATTCTTAAACAGCTGCTGAAAAGATTCAGTGAATGAGCAAACAAATAAAAATGTCTCAGGTATCCCTGTAGCAGAGCTTCAATAAGTGGTATTTTAATTATGAATAAATGAATGAAATAATTCAAATTCGCAATATAATTGCTTGTAAGTTTTCAAGTTTGTCGCTATATTTTCCTAATTATTTTTACTGTGTAATCTTTTTGTTTCCATAAAGTCGAATCAAAATCTAACTTAATTAATCTTGTACTTATTTTTCTTGGGGCTCTGTCCTTGGTGATCTTCTCTCAGCTTCCAATTATTATTAGTTTTTTTTTTTTACTTTGAAAAGACTTTGCTTTTAATTGCTCCAGACACCTTCTTTTTCTAAATTTCTGTCTGGATGTGCTTTTCCAGCATAATTAGTTTCACTCTTGATCTTTCTTTCCATCCATGGGAAAAAGAACATCACACAGTAGCTTTCGTCATGTTTGCAAGCACAGCGTGGCTTCCTCTCTGTCATTACTCTATTCTAATCTATTCTAGACGTACCTTTCATATTCAGGTCCACTAATTATACACCTGAATATGCATATGTGCAAATCCCAAGAAAATAACATTCTAATCAGTAAGTGACATCCAAAGCTGGTCATCTGCTGAACTCTGAAAAAGCCAGAGTTGGTACCTTCTGCTTCCCCTTTCAGTGTCCTTCACCTTTTTCTTGTGATATAACCCAGGCACAGACTTCCTCCCAGTTATCTCCTAACGTATTTCTTTGTAAGGTAAATGAATGGTGTTAACCTTGCCTAGGATATTTGCATTTTGATTGGAAAATTCTGCGAGATGGAATGCTGTCCAGGGCCAAATGAATATTCTATTGGTAGAATTTAAGGCACAGATACTGAGACATATCTTGGCACAAGAGGCCCTTCCTGGAAATCTCCAGTCATAACAAAAGTGTATTTATAGAGGTGGCTCCCATGTTATCCATTATGAAGTCCTAAAGCTTGCGAACTTGAAGAGCATAGCCAGGTTTGTTATCATGCTTCTTTCTACAGAGTACCAGAAGCATGAAAGATGACCAGAGAATGAAGAAAAAGAAGAAAATACTAGGTGAGATGGAGAGAGAAAACTTGGGGAAAAGCCTGAAAGTATCCTTCCCATTAACACCCTCCTCAGGCAGTTTATCACAATGATCTATATATATTCAACCCCCAAATATGTCATGAATTGATTGATCTTCTCCCATGTCTTCACTACCTTCTTTACTTAAATCTAATCCATTATCATCTTTCCACTCTACCACTGGAAGAACTTCCTAATTGGTCTCCGTCCTTCTACTCTTATCCCCCTACGGTCCATCTCCACACTGGTATTCATGGTGATTTATTTAAAATGCAAATAAGATCATGTCATCTCCTTGCTTATCATCTTTCAAAAGTCCCCCATTGCAATGAGGATAAAATACAGACCCTTAACTTTGCCTTTGAGGTTCTGCAGGCTCCAGCCCCTGCCTCTCCCACCAGCCTCATCCTGCACCATCTCTTGTTGTTCACCATCAGCAGGTACAACCGGCCTCCTTTTGGTCCCAAGCACGGTAGCACTGAGTCCTTTACCGAATCAGGACTTTCACTCATGCTGTTCTTCTGCCTGGATCACTTTTTCCTCAACTCATTCTTCAAATTTCAGTGGCCTCAGACTACTTCATCAGATATGCCTAATATGCTTCCTCCTGTTACCTTTTCTCGTCGGTGACAGCACCCTGATCTTTCCCTTCACAACAGTAATTTCATTGCTAATTATGTATATTAGTTTATTCATTATTTACATGTCTGCCAACCAGACTGGGTGAGATGGTCTTTTGTTCTACATTTGACACTTGACTGAGGCTCTGTTGAGGGATACTTTTGTATGTTTTTCTCCATTCTAACAATTAAAAAATGTGTCTATTTTTAGTTTTCTGTTTACCCCACTCAGCTGTAAGCTCTACTGCTGGGGTTTTATTGTTATTCCTTAATATACCACCAAATTCTCTGCAGATAGTAGTGAGTCAGTAAATGATGACAAGTAATAAAGTTATGCTGATGCACATACCTTGGTGGCTGAGTGTCTGGTGGCCAGATGATCGGAAGAGCACAGCTTGGAAACCAGTAAGATTGTAGAGACTTGACTATGCATGTCGTTTTAATTGTATATGGTGTGTACCTGTACACGTGGGATGGCATACATTGGAATTTTAGAACGGTCCCAATTTCATGTAATTTCATTCTTTTAAAGAGATAATTCTCTAAATGCAAAATCACCTCTGATTTCACCTTTTATGCTTTCTTGTCCAGTATAGAAGAAACAATTCACATGTCACTTTTTCAAAAAGGTAAAAATCTCTTACCCTACCATGGGTTTCCATTTTTGTTTCCGAACTATGGAATTTATGCCAGCAAAAGGGAAAGAAAGCAACCAGACCTGAAATGTCATTCAAGGCAGACTTGAGCAAGATGCACAGTTGCCAGCCCTTCACTGGAGTGAGTGGAGGGTGTGGGACAGGGAGGAAGAGAGACAGAGAAGGAGGGAAGGGGAGGGGGAGGCAAAGAGGGAGGAGGGCAGAGGGAGGGCGAAAAAGAAGGAGCCAGGAATAATGGCGAAGTGCAGTATCAGAAATAATGTGCTTCGGAGGAGTAGCAGCTTTTGAATGTCTATTAAGAAGTTTAACATTTATTAGCTCTTTGACCCCCGACATGTCAATCTCTCTGGTTCTTAGTTCCTCTTCCTTGTAGGTGAAAGGACTAAACACCATTAGATATACTTTCTTGCCTTAAGATTCTTCCATTCTTGTTTTCTCTGTAATGGTGGGATGGGACAAAGATGATTCGTTGTTGCAGAATAGAGATTCAGAAGAGAGACATGGATGGTGGTTATGAAAGGGAAAGTACCTGAGAAAGGTAGGATTCAGTTCTTCTGCCCCCCCCCCAGCTTATTTATTTTACAAATATTTATTAGTACTGATAAATACTTACATAGCATTACTATGTGCCAGCTCTTGTTCTAAGGCTTTACAAAGATGAACTCATTCATTACTCAGGAGATAAGTACTACCGTTACCTCTATTTTATAGCTGAAGAAACTGAGGCACAAAGAGGTGAAGCAACTGAGCCCAAGTCAGATAATTAGTCAGGGCTGGGGCTGGATTTCAAACCCCAGCAGGGTGGCTCCAGGGTCATGCTCTTAGAATGCATATTCTACAGTTAGAATTTACCATGCATTTTCCTCAATGAAAATGTCCACATCAAAGACAAAAAATGTATTGAACTGTAACAAAAAGAATAAATCACTCCAGACATATTTAGGCTAACACATACCCTATTTGTTTCTGTGTAATTAGACTTTCTCAGGAGCCAGCCACATTGGGTATCCCTGTTTTCTTATGAACTCCTCAAGCAAGACTAATGCAAAATGGAGAGGATTGTTTTTTGTTCAGCTGTAAACCAGGTGGCACAAAGCACAGAGAAGAAAGCTGGGCTCCAGAGAACATGTGAGGGAAACAGACAAAGGCAAGCTCAGGCACGGCTGGCATTTAGGAAGAAGTTTCATTCAAAAGCTTGCAAACTTTAACAAGTTTGAAGTGTGTATCCTCTTTTCCTTCCACCACCCTAATTAAAAAAAAAGTTCAAAAAGCAAGACTACTAAAATAAAATAGTTTGGTTTTGCTCTTAGGAGATATTTCAAGTTTAAGCACTATGTTTGTCGTGTACCGTAGGAGACGGCATCTCATTAATAAAACAGTGACCGCGTGGGTCCCTTCCCCCCTACATTTTTTTTAAAGCATTGCAACGATGATGGTAATTGTCCCATTTGCTAATACAGCTTGGTTTCTAATCAGAAAGTGAAGAACTTACAGGTTCTGTAAAAGGGTGGCTCCGAGGATTGACTGTTGCCTGTTTGTGTAAAATGTAATCCTCCTCTTCCCTATTCTTTCCATCTATTGTTAAATTTAATTTTTTGAACTCATAATATTTAAGAGTTTGTTTAGCACCTTAGGGTTGGAAGGAACGAGGAGATCCTTCTCCTGACTGAATATATGGAGATAAGGCCAGAGTGGTTAAATGGTTTGCCCAGGACAGCTAGTGGCTTAACCAGCGCTGGCTTCCAGGCTCTTCACTGCTGGTTCTGTGCCCTGCACATGAGAAGCTTCATTGTTTGCTTAGTCTGGGGTTCAAGCCCCTGGAACACGCTCTCTTTTCTCCTCCACAACCAAAACCACACATCTTTCGCCACATTTCCCTTTATTTTCTTTCTTCCAGTTCAGTTTGTTTCAGGAGAAGATTAATGTGAGTATCTGGGGAGTTCATGGTGATGTCTAGGGCGCTGTTCAGGTTTGCTAATCTTCAAGCAGTGGGGTGTCTAGAGAGTGTGCCTCATAGTCGCTTTGGGACTGTGGTTGCAGAGAGAGAGACGTCCTGACTGCTGCGAGCTGGGGCTTCCCTTACCCCAGGGTACTGCAGTCGTGCTGTCAGTGTGTGTTAGAACTCAGCTTCGTTCCCCTGGTCCAGCTGCCCTGCTGTCCCCTCCCCACTCCTCTTCTGTTTATGTTTTACTTAAATATACATGTAATTTTTATGAACATTCTCTTTCCTGTATCTCCACTCTTAAGACTTAAACTTGGTATCGAAGGATAGACCTTGAACTCTTCCTCTCTCCAGAACCCATTTTATAAATTTTCTCTTTTTGCTTCTTTCCTCAAAAAAAAAAAAAAAAATTGATACATTTCACTCATCAAAGTTCATTCAGAAGGCCCCAGTCCTGGTAATCTTGTGTTCCTTTAACCTACAACATCTGTATCAATTGATAGCTCTCTGTTACTATGTCATGTTCAAAGTCTGGCCTTTCCAACTAGAGTGTGACCTTCTCCAGGACTTACTCACATCAGCCTTGCTCCTGAGAATAGGCATCTATGTAGGGGGTTCGCCAACTCAAGCCCCTGCCCCTTGTCCTAACCCTTCTTCCTGACCTATTGTGGTGCTAAATCACCATGTTGTGGTTAATTTGATGGATCAGATTTCAGGGTGCTGTTGAAGCCACATTTGCATAAGAGTTAATATTTGCTTAAAACGTCACCCATGAATGTGGCGCTTACTTCCAGGTGGCAAACTGACCCAAAGGACAGGTTTGGCTTCCTTTTACTCTCTTCATTTACAAGAGCTGGGATATCTGCCTGATAATGAAATTTAGATTTGGGTTTAGGTGGTGGAAGGAGAAGTTTCCCCTTAGGCCTTAAACCCAATTGACCAGAGAGTTCTGTGCTGGGGCTTCAGGCATGAGCTGAGCCAAAAATAACAGTGTCCTTTGATTTTGCCCTTGAACCTTTGCTCCCAGGAGATTTTTGGAGAAAAAAATCTCCGTGAGATTTTTATGGGAGATAGTGTGACTGAAGCAAGGCAGGATTTGGGCATTTTTAAGACTCTTTTTTTTTTTTTTAAGAGACTATGTAAAGATTTCTCTCTCTCTCTCTCTCTCTCTCTCTCTCTTTTTAACATTCCTATGAAATATTTATAACTTATTTTATAATTTATTTCTGTACCTTTTGACCCCCGTCATCCATTCCCTCCCTCACCCCCAAAACGCCTCTCTTACAATGGCAATTACCAATCTGTACTCTGTATCTATGAGCTTGGTTAGGTTTTGTTATTATTGTTTTATTGATTACACACATAATTGAGAGAGCATAGTATTTTTCTTTCTCTGTCTTTGTTTCACTTAACATAAAGCCCTCAAGATCCACCCATGTTATCACACATGGCAAAATCTCATTCTTTCTTTTTTTTTTTTAGGGCTGAATAATATTCCTGTGTGTGTGTGTGTGTGTGCGCGCGCGACCATTCTGCATTTTCTTTATCCATTCATCCATTGATGGACACTTAGGTTGTTTCCATATCTTGGCTATTATTTCTAACTTTTTAATGAAAGAGCCAGAAGTAAGGTAAATCTGGTTCAAAAGAGTATAGTAGAGGAAAACGTTTTTAGTCACTTGAAGAATGAATACTGAATGAATGATTGCTAAGTTAGGTGCAATCCCAGTGAATGTCTAAAGAGCAATTAAAGTATAATACTTGGGGTTATCTTTTTTTTCCTACCAGGTAGGAGTCATTTGTGTCTTTACTAGATAAAATCTCTACTAGACAAAATTTATTTTTCCTGTTATTGGACAAGAATCATTTGCATCATTTTAAGTTCTCTACAAGTTCACATCTATCCACAGAGTTGTAAAATACTCTAACCAATAGTAAATAGTATATCAAAGGTATATACCCTAGAGAATTAAATAAACCTTAGATATGTTTGTTAGACAAGTTCCAGCAAGACACTGAAAAAAAATGTGGCTTTTTTTAATAGTCATCCATTTGCCTATTTCCAAGTTTTGGATATTTTTTCCTTAATAGTCCCAACTTAAAATCACAATAATCACAAATAATCTCCAAAATTAATTCTTGATCACAGAACTCATTCTGATGTCATTATGTTTTGGTCTGATTCATTTCCAAAGGCATGGCAAAGTATTGATTAACATATATATGCCACCTTGTACTATGGTCAGCAAATATAGAGACTAGAGTGCTAGGCAACTACTAAGCCAGAAAATTAACTTCTCTCTACAGGTTTCATAAGGAATTAAGATTTTTTGTTTTTTGTTTATTTTGCGGCACGCGGGCCTCTCACCGCCGTGGCATCTCCCGTTGCGGAACACAGGCTCCGGACGCGCAGGCTCAGCAGCCACGGCTCACGGGCCCAGCCGCTCCGCGGCATGTGGGATCTTCCCGGACTGGGGCACGAACTCACGTCCCCTGCATCGGCAGGTGGACTCTCAACCACTGCGCCACCAGGGAAGCCCGAGATTGTATTTTTAATAGGAAAGATTTTTGAAATATTTTTTTTTTTTTTTTTGGCGGTACGCGGGCCTCTCACTGCTGTAGCCTCTCCCGCTGCGGAGCACAGGCTCTGGACGCGCAGGCTCAGCAGCCATGGCTCACAGGCCCAGCCGCTCCGCAGCATGTGGGATCCTCCCGGACCGGGGCACGAACCCGTGTCCCCTGCATCGGCAGGCGGACTCTCAACCACTGTGCCACCAGGGAAGCCCTGAAATATTTTTTTAAGTAAAATTTCAAGCATATGCAAAAGTAACAATATTAGTGTAATGAATTCCCCTGGACTTATCCCCTAACTTCAGTAATTATCAGCCTAAGCTAATCTTATTTCTTCCATAGTCAAACCACTCTGTCCCAATTCTGGATTATTTAAAAAATTTCTTATGTCTTTATTGAGTACAATAAAATTAGTACAATAAAATATTCATGTTTAAAATGTGCATTTTATCAGTTTGGACATACATATACAGCCATGAACTCATCACTAATATCCAGATGCAAAACATTTTCAGCATCTTCAAAAGTCTCCTCTGCCCCTTTGTAATTTATCCCTCATCTGTCCCCCTGCAACCACTAATCTACTTTCTGTTATAGATCGATTTGCATTTCCCAGAAATTTGTATAAATTCAGTCATACAGTATATATTCTTTGGTTGACTTCTTTCACTAAGTGTAATACTTTTGATGTCCGTCCATGTAATTCTGTGTATCAACAGTTTAGTGTTCCATTGTATGGATATACCACAATTTGTTTATCCATTCATCTGGCTCCAATAGTTAGGGCATTGATGTTGTAGAACACACTGCATTCAACTGGTTCCTTGGGGTCTTCTTTCTTGTTTGAGTCTAAAAAGTCATTAGAATATTTATTCTGAATGCATTTCTGCTAAGCAAACACATAAGCCACAGACACGCAGCCTCTTGATTTTTCTTGAATTGAAGGTGTAGGATGTCACCATGCTAAGAAAAGGGTGAGGTCTGAGGTAATTATTTGGATTAAAATTGCAAAGTGTATACATGTTTAGATCGAGGGGAATTGATAAATTAATTGGTTTATTATTGGTGATGAAGGAAAACCTGTGTTCTAGTGAGAGAGGAGCCCTGGGTTTTGGACACATCACTTGTCTACTCCATCCCCCAGATGCCTCATCTGTAAAACGAATGGTTTGGACTAAAGCATAGCTTTCAAATGATGTTACAGCAGGACTATTCTTTGAATGAAATAGGAAAAGGAAGCTAAACATGACAAGTAGGAAAGAAGGGAATATGCCGTGGTTGAAGAAGGCTGGGTGTTGTCTGCTAGGCTCCCCCTGGTGTTTTTAAGTCGGCTCCTAAGGAGTCCTGAGAAAGAGGATTTTCCCCATCCCATTCTGATGTTACTGGTTTGTGAACCACCACTTGAGAACGCTTGCTCTGAGATCCCTTCAGTCTCCAAAATTCAACAAATCTTTCATTTCTGAGTTGAAAGTTTATAAGGGTGGATGGAAATTCCACCATTTATTTCTGTTCACTAATTGAAGTTAAATTCTTGAGGTAGAGGTATCTCTACTTCTATCTGAGTCTGATTCCTTAATCTGCGTGCCGCCTCCTCCAATATTTACTTTAGCTATTATCTCCTGTCTATCCTATAATCTCTGGATTTTCACTGGTTTCTTTCATATGCTCAAACTTCTTTCACTCCACTTCCCCCCCACGCCACGCATATACACACGCACACCAAAGCAAATAAAATTGCCCTCTCTACGGACACTTCATTCTCTTTTAGATACCACCCTAGGGAAAAAATTAATACCTGTTTTCTGTCTTTATTTCCTCACGTATTCATATCTTGATCCATGCAGTTTGGCTTTCGTTATTACCCTTACATTGAACGTTTTTTCACTAAGTTTACCTTTTAGTTGTCAAATCTAGTGAAAATTTTCAGGTTTTCTTTTACTTAACACTCCGGGTTATTTAACACTCTCTCCTCACCTTTTAAAACCGTAAATCTAGTGTCTTGTGATCTGTTTGCTGGTGTCTCTCGTGGGGTCTCTTGCCTCTGCTTCCTTTTCACATGTGCTGTTTTCCTTTGTCCTTGGCATCTTTTCTTTTCAAATAACTAATTTTCTCTGGACAATTACATCCACGCCCTAGGCTTTGTCACATATCTGTTGACATTTCTAAAACTCCGTACCTTCAGCTCAAACCCCTCTCCAGATCAAGACCCATTATCCAAGAGGAGACCCCAAAGGCACCTCAAACTCAAAATTTCCATAATGCAATTCACCCTCTCCCTGCACATACTGTGCCCGTTCTTAATTGATTGCCTCTCAGCTCCAAATCCATTCTTCATTGTCTTGTCTGTGATAGTAGAGCTGGACCCTGTAAAGTTTTCTCCTTTACCAGCTGGCTGGATGTCAGAAGAGAGTGTTGAAGGACACCCCGTTGGGGGAAGGGCTGTCTCTTCCATACATAGCTCCTTCGCCTTGATAGGCTCACCGTGGCCAGCAGCCTGCAGCGCTTCCCATGGGTGCTTCCTCGGTGCCCCAAGGGTAGCTTTCTGGTGAATCCTACAGCATCCCAGAGATCGGAATCCTAGCGTGTTCGGCTCGAGTGACAGCTCTGCCAAATACTTGGCCCTCTGTGGGCCGTGCTGCCCGTCTCCATCAAATTCTGGAATCCAACCTTGGTAGGAGATAGGGGCCTCTTCCAGACTTGCTGCTTCCTTGGATATTTTGCCTGAGCCCTAAAGGTAGTGACTGTTCCATACATCTGCCATTTCTGTAGTCTTTACAGTTCTTTTCTCCTTTTAGTAGGTCACCCCCTATTTTATTAATAGTTAACTTTTTCTGTTCAAATTACTACGTGATTTCTGTCTCCTCATTAGACCCAGACTCACATATAAGACTCCTCTTTGCATTCCTCATCACAGAGACCATCACAACCCGCACTCCTTCTCATTCCTAATATCTGTCAGTCAGCAGGTCCAGTTGCTCTCTTAAATACCTTTCTTATGCCGCTTCTCCTCTGCCCCTACTGTCTCTGTCTCTATCATCTATTACTTGTGCTCTTACGTAGCATCCTTCTTGATAGTCCTGCATCTTCAATCACAATGTCATTAAAATTCGCTTTCTAACACATACATCTGATGTCCATCCCCCCTCTACTCCTTTATATGATATGAAACGCCCTTTGTGATTGGATTCCCACTTGTCTGTCTGGGCCCTAATTCCATCTCTCCTCCAGCATACTCTTTTACTCCAATAGTGCTTATAATTCTTAACAGCATCTTGTAGTTTCAGCCTCTGTGCCATGAGTGTTCTTGTTCTTCTCCTTGAACTTCTCCTGACTGTCTAGAAAACCCTTACTCCTGTGAGCTTTCTTTAATTTTTCCAGACAGACATGGGTGATTCTTTGTCTGGGATCCCACCATACTTGGAAAAATCCTCCAATGAAACAGTTATTTTTGGGTATTATAATTGTTCCCGGGTCTGTCTCTTCAGTCATTTTTGAGTATCTTAAGGAGAAAGACTTCTGTTTTTTTCTGGACTTGTGTGCTAACAGTGCCTGGAGCCTTTTAGCCCTTTAATAAATATTTGCCAACACACTGAATGAATGAAAATGACATTTTTGTAAAGGCAATTTCAAAACACTAATTAAAGTTTCTTAACTTTCCTTGTAGTAGACTGTTTTGACCCAAAGTTCTGTAAGGACTAAGTGAGAACAAAAGCAGTGGTATCTTTTAAAAATGGCATTTATTATTTTTCTCTTCCCCTTACCTTTCTGTACCCGGAGAATACAAAGGAGATTGAAAGGAAAGAAAAAGGATATATATAACCTCTCCTTTACCTCTTGGCTTACTTCTGCAGATTAAAGAAAGGACAGCCCAAAAATGGTAATAAAATTTCAGCTCTTTGGGCTCAGAGTTATAGTTAAGAGATAACAGTTTTTGAAATCTTACCATGTATCGCATACTATGTCTGTGGCCTATACAAGGTTTATCTCTCTCACCACCATCCTGTAACGTAGGCAGTTTTATGCTTTCCATTTTACAGATGAGGAAAGTAAGGCAATGCTCGGAATTTAATGACTTAATCACTGACAGTAAATGGGGAACTGGGATTTAGAACCAGACATTCTAACGTCAGAGTCTGTCCTTTTAACTATTAAGTTATGAAACCGAAAAAAGAAAAAAAGTTCTGAAGCCTAATAGTAATGTAGAGAGATGCTTCAAAAGTAGGAATATGCCTAAGGACTTTTGCAGTAGAAGCTTTCTGTGAAGCTCTTTCACTTTGGAAAAACTTGTTCAGAGTTTTACACGCTGAATTGGGATGTAATTGTGACACGTCATTAACCACAAGACTGGATTGTTGCTTCCAACTCTGGAGCTATCCACCCAGATGTCAGTCCTGTCTTTCTTATTTATCCGTGGTGACCCCCAGCACCTCTTCTCTATTCTGGTCTCCCTGTTTGTCAGATAATGCTTACTTAGTATAATTCATATGTTTACTTTTCTCCCCCTGGAGCTTTATTTTACCCTCCAACATATATTTAACATTGTTAGTTGACAACCTTTTCTGTCATCATCTTGAGCAATACTATAGAGACTAATTTAAGGGTGTGTGAGTGTGTGTGTAAAACTTTAAAAATAATATATTTTTTCCTAATTTAAATCTGTATATTTTTCCTACCTTAAAAGATTCTATTCATGCTAATATATATGCTCAAATTATAGCCTCAGTACTTTGGAAAAAGCAGTAGAATAGTTACGATGTATTGTGGACAAAAGAAGGCTTAGGGCCTCCCTGGTGGCGCAGTGGTTGAGAGTCCGCCTGCCGATGCAGGGGACACGGGTTCATGTCCCGGTCCGGGAAGATCCCGCATGCCGCAGAGCGGCTGGGCCCATGAGCCATGGCCGCTGAGCCTGCGCATCCGGAGCCTGTGCTCCGCAACGGGAGAGGCCACAACAGTGAGAGGCCCGCGTACTGCAAAAAAAAAAAAAAAAAAAAAAAAGAAGGCTTACATCCCCAAGTGTAAGGTCAGTCCCTGGGTCTCCAAAATCTATTAACTGCATTAGAACTTATTCTAATATAATACTCGTTTAGTATTTCCCTTATATCAGTTTTTTAAAAATTAATTTTTATTGGAATATAGTTTATTTACAATGTTGTGTTAGTTTCTGCTGTACAGCAAAGTGAATCAGTTATACATTATTATATTTGTAAGACTAATATAACTGATTCTTATATTAGTTTCATAAATCATACTTACTTAGTTCTCCTGGGCATCTTTTATGTTAGATAAAAATGATTCCACTTTAATTTTATGAAGACCTCAGGGTATGCATCTAAATTGTTAGGCAAAATTTACCTGTGACTGGTGAGCTCAGTTGTTTAGAGCTCTGATAATGAAGTCTTGAGTCTATACTTATATCAACCAATTTATTTTGTTTGAGAGTATCATAATACAGTGGTAAAGGGTGTGTGCTCTGAAGCTAGCCTGTCTGTTTTGAATCCTGGCTCTGCTCCTTACCAGCTATATGACTTGGGGCAAAATATGTAACTTCTTTGTGCTTCAGTTTTCCTCTTTAAAGTCGAGATAATGATATCACTTAACTCATGAAGTTGTAATGAGGATTAAATGACTATCAATATTTTTAAAAGTCTTAGAACATTTTCTGGCACTCAAAAAATGACTCTCGGGCTTCCCTGGTGGCACGGTGGTTGAGAGTCCGCCTGCCGATGCAGGGGACACGGGTTCGTGCCCGGGTCCGGGAAGATCCCACATGCCGCGGAGCAGCTAGGCCCGTGAGCCATGGCCACTGAGCCTGCGCGTCCGGAGCCTGTGCTCTGCAAAGGGAGAGGCCACAGCAGTGAGAGGCCCGTGTACCGCAAAAAAAAAAAAAAAAAAAAAGCTATCCATTATTGTTGTTCTTGTTATTGCAATTATTTAATAACCAGAAACTTTATTTTTCAACAATATATTTAATACTTTGCTGCTTGTCTTTCCATATTCGATGATGATGATATGGATTGTGACCAGTCATTGTTTTAGGCTCAAACTCACTTCCATTATCTTGGCAATGGCCCATAAAACTCTGTACCAACAGCAATGGGAAACAAGTGAGAGAGAGTGGATAAATTAGTATGAACTGATCATAATTACTGGAAAACCAGCTCCGAGAGCACAATGAGACAAACGTGTACTGTTTTTTAATACAAAGGGCTTTTTTTTTTTTCCTTAGAAAAAGTTGATTGAATAGCCTGCGGATTTCTCTCTGGCCCCAAGTCTCTGGGTAGTTTACCTCTTTTAATGTACTAGATGGTTTCTCTTCTCTAATTTAGAGGGTACTTGTTAAAGCATTCTACATCTCATCATTAAGCACTTTTCTCTCAGCAAAAGATTTCATGTTAGAAAACACTTTGGGGCAGTTAAGAAAGAAGACTGCCCGAGTGCATCCCCTTGACAGGGGCTTTATTAATTTTTTTAAAGTTATTTAGAGCTATAGTCATTTAATGACTTGACATTTGTAAAAAAAAAAAAAAAGGCTGATTAGCCTTCTAGCAATTCCAGATACTTTAATGACTGAAAGCAAAGCAAGCAGAAACCCAGCAGAACATCTGGCCACGTGAAAATTACTTATTTTATATAGGCTTTTTCAACCAGCTTTCACAAAGATCATTCCAGCACTGGAAAGAGAATCTGTATAAGAAAACCAACCAGTGGTTCCCAGGGGGAAGGGGGAAGGGGCAACATAGGGGTAGGGGATTAAGAGGTACAAGCTACTGTGTATAAAATAGATAAGCAACAAGGATACATTGTACAGCACAGGGAAATATAGTCATTATTTTGTAATAACTTTAAATGGAGTATCATCTATAAAAATATTGATTCGCTATGCTGTATACCTGAAACTAATAGCATATTTTAAACCAACTAAACTTCAGTTTTAAAAAAAAAAGAAAGTCTGTATAGAAAGGCTATGAAAAAACCAGAATCAAGGACAACTGAACTGGAGAAATTTCTTCATGATGTAAAGAGAGTTGGAAAAGTCTGTCCTTTAATATACTGAATGCATGTATTTAGTTAAAATGTGATCTTTAGTACTTTGTTGATTTCCAGTTTTAAAATACTTGACATGATAGAATTTTCTTCGCTGTGTATTTTCAGTCATCTCCAACTGGCAGGCTTCTTGGAGACTGAGGAACTCATGTGGCTCAGATATGTTATATTTCCAGATGGGAGTGTGGGAGGATTACAGAGAACATAATGGGTCCTGATTCCTGGGGCACACTTGCCAGTGAATGGCAACTGCAAAGCAGATTTTTAAAAAGTTGTTACCCTTTTCCATTATTTACCTAATTAATAGGTCTCCCCCCTCCCCCAGGTGAATAATCATTTCTTTTAGTAACGGGTACAAAAGACTGATAGAAAAAAACTACTTTCTGACATCTGCTTAACATATTTTTCTCTCTGTAAGAAATATGTTTGTTATGCGATATGTGTATGAATGGGCCTCAAAATCTCATGTGAATGAAAATTATTCAGGAAGCTTGTTGAAATTTTACAGTTATAGATCCTATTGTAAGAAACTGACCCAGTAGTTTTGGTCTAGAGTCTGCTGATAATTCTGGTGGAGGACCTCAGTAGACTACTTTTTCAGAAAAACTGGTTTATAAGCTAGAGAGGGAAACTGAATAATGTCAAATAAAAAAGAGAGGTGGGCTTCCCTGGTGGCACGGTGGTTGGGAGTCCGCCTGCCGATGCAGGGGACACGAGTTTGTGCCCTGGTCCGGGAAGATCCCACATGCCGCAGAGCGGCTGGGCCTGTGAGCCATGGCCGCTGAGCCTGCGCGTCCGGATCCTGTGCTCTGCAGCGGGAGAGGCCGCAACGGTGAGAGGCCCATGTACCGCGAGAAAAAAAAGAGGTGATCTTCTGACTGTTTTGTGGCAACAGTGCTAGGTCCTAAGGACATAAAGATTAATAAAATGCCTTCACGGAAGGGGTGAAGTTTGAGTTGTGCTCACTTTTGGTAGCCATAGTGGGAAAATAGAGCTCCAGCCAATTTCCCTGAGAGTTATTTAATAAAAGTAGAGTAACTCCACGGCATCTCTTGTAGGATTATTAAGCAGTGCTTTTCAGCAATATTCTTACCTCTTCTTGATTAAGGTTGTGATTCATTTTAAAACTGTAGGCATTTTATGTGGATAATACCACCCCTGTTGAACTTGAATACAATGACTGTAGGCTAATGAATTTACTTGATTTTGTTTTCTGTATTTTGAACTAATTCCTCATTATGCAAATAAATGCAAAATAAAATAATCTTTTGAGCCAGGGACACTTGGCTCTCTTTTTAAAAAAGAGTTAAAACAATAAATGAAATCAATTTCAATAAAATGAACATCAGGGAAACATATGACTGTCACATCTGCTCTCCTTCTGGGGAAGCTTCTCTCAGGACTGTGGAGCCACCGCAGGAACCCTTGGTGTAGAAACACAACCTGAAAATTCAAAGCAGGGCTCCACGCCTTCATCAGAGCTAAGCAAGCATGCAGCGTCCAGGAATGATTTTCCCGTTGGCTGAGGACCAACATCTTGATGTTTTAAACTTACTTTAAAAATTAAAGACAGGAAGAAAAAGAATGAACGAGCAAGTTTTCGAAGACTGGTGAACAACTTTCCAGAAAAGTTTACAGTTTTATTCCTGTCTTTTGGGAAGAGTCTGAGAAGGAACGTTCTTCTCCATTTTCTCTGCCATTTACTCTAAATATTCCATACTTATACTTTTTATTGGAGAAAAAAATCCCTTGATTTTTAGTCTCTTCATTTCAAGAAATATGAGTTTCCAATTTAATCTCATTTCTCCTAAACCAATTAAGATATAAGTCAACTCAACTCAAAAATAGCCCTCGGTAGATGCACTTATTCCCTAGTATGACTCAGGTAACGTATCATTTTACATACAGTATAGTATACATGTCTACTCATTGGTCAATCAGTAATAATTTATTGGATATTTGGTATAACCTCAATTCTGTGACTGACACAGAGGATATAAGCGTTTGCCTTAAAAACGAATGATGCAGATGATAAGAGACCGCACTTGCTGAAAAGGGAAAGCCAAGGAAGCTCTGGGGATATCTGAGAATATGCAGGAGAGCAACAGAAAGCTTGAACCACACCTTGAAGGGTGAATTGGAATTATATGTGTAGAAAGAAATTTGTGGGCCAGGAAGGGGATGGAAGAAGATATTCTAGGTGGATGAAAAAAGTATGAGAATGAGTCTGTTATTTTAATAAGTTGAGTCCAAAAAATTAGAGAGGAAAAGTAAAGTTGGAGAGAATAAAGTATGGACGGACTGAAGATAACTTGCGGTATGCGGGCCTCTCACTGTTGCCTCTCACTCTCCCATTGTGGAGCACAGGCTCCGGACGCGCAGGCTCAGCAGCCATGGCTCACGGGCCCAGCCTCTCTGCGGCATGTGGAATCTTCCCAGACCGGGGCACGAACCCACGTCCCCTGCATCGTCAGGCGGACTCTCAACTGCTGCGCCACCAGAGAAGCCCTGAAGATAACTTTGAATACTATGTAGTGAGTGTGGAATTTATTCTTTAATTATAAAACATTTCTAAAGATTTTTGAATAGTGTGGTGATATGAGAATACTGATGTTTCAGGAATGTCAGTCTAGAGACCATGTAGGGTTGCATTTGACCATAGCTATTGGAGTTAATTGCTTCTCACTTCTGTTTCCATAGCTCTATAAATATATATCTTTTGGTATACTATAAAACAGTTACTTTATCCTATGCAGTAAATATTTATTAAGTGCTTACTATATTCCAGGCATTCTTCTAGGTACTGTAATTTCAGTGGTGAAAAAGATAAAGTCCCTGCCCTCATTAAGCTCATGTTCTAATGGAAGTGACAGACTAGCATAAAGTAAAATCACTATACAGGATAGAGCATAGACTCTTATAGTACTAAGTGTTTTAAAGAAAATAGGAAATTAGGAATTAGAGAGTGACAGAGCTGGAAGGAGACATTTAGATGGAAGTAGTCATGAAAGGGCTTTCTGAGGATGGGGTATCAAGTATAGTATATCTGAATGGGGAGTAGGGGAAGCTATGAGAAGAATTGGAGGTTGGTATTCTAGGCTTTTGATTTTATTCCATGTGTGAAAGGAAGCAGTTATATGGCTTTGTTTTTTTTCTGTATTTATGAATTTATATCTATATTTATTTATTTGGCAGAATGACATAAACCAATTTATACTTTAAGAAGATCACTGTGCCAGTTTTTTTTTTTTGAGAATAAGTGCGTGTTGGGGACCCAGGGTTGGGGCAGGGAGAAGAAGAATGGAAGCAGGGAGCACAGTTTGGATGTTCTTATAAAGGACCATTGAAAGATGGTGGGCAGTGGTCAAAATAAGGAATGTTTTAGAAGATGGGGCCAATAAGACTCACTGATGGTATAATTGGAAAGACCTGTGATTTTATCATCCAGAGGGGGAGCGTGGAAGGGGACACTTTTAATGATTATGCCAGGACTGGTACAAACTGGGACTGTCTCAGGCAAAGTAGCACATCTGGTATGAGGGGGAAAAAGGAGAGGAACCAAGAATGACATGTAGGTGAGCAGTAACAGGGCCACATTTAGGATGTGCAGGGCCCTGGACAAATATTTTTGTGAGGTTCCTGTCCATAGAAACAATTTTTTAAAAAAATATATTATAAAATTCATGGGTCCATAAGAGGTATAAAGATTTATCAATGAAGATTTAGACTGAGTGGAGAAGAGGTAGTTACTTCTTTGTTCATTGTCCAGTAAGTGTATGTGTAGATGCTTCTATCGTGTTAAAGTACCATCTCTTCCTGTTCGCATCCAGGAGCTGTCTCCTTGTGTTCTTTATTATCCAATGTGCCGTCTCTGGCTAATTTTCTATCTCCTATTGTATTGATTTCCTAGGGTTGCCATGACAAATGACTACAAACTGGGTGGCTTAATACAGAAGACTCATTCTCTCACAGTTCTGGGGGCTAGAAGTCTGAAATCAAGGTGTTGGCAGGGCCATGCTCCCTCCAAGGGCTCTAGGGAAGACTCTTTTCTTGCCTCCTCTTAGCTTCTGGTGGCTCCTGGAAATCTTTGATGTTCCTGAGCTTGTAGCTGCATCACTTCAGTCTCTGCCTCTGTGTTCACGTGGCCTCTTTTCCTGTGGGTATTTCGGGGTGTCCTTTCCTGTTCTTAAAAGGACACCAGTCATTGGATATAGGACCCACCCTAATGTAGTGTGGCCTTACCTTGTCTTAACTAATTACAAGTCCAAAGTCTCTGTTTCCAAATAAGTTTGCTTTCTGAGTGGACATGAGTTTTGAGGTACACTGTTCAGCCTACTACACCTACCATGAGAAAAAGGTTATCATAATTGTTGTTACTCAGACTGCCATGGCTCTTAAGATTCTGCTTGTATTGAAACAAAATGTATCTTCTTGTCTTCACCTACAGTTCCGTCCTATCATTAGTTTTATGCTGGTTACATCATTGCTTATGTTCCTGCATCATCCCCTGCAGTCCTTGTGCATACTGGGTTCCAGCAACTCTATTAAAGTTATTACTGTGCTTTGTTGATCATAACCACAAATGCAAGTCATACCCAGAAGATGCAGGAACATGTCAACAATCATTCATTTCCTAGTCAGGTAAAATTTACTTTTCAGAATTTTATAATGTAAATGTAAAATACCGTATCTTACATCTATATCTTTTCTTGAACTTTCTAGGCTGTAATGATTGCATTCCTAGAATGTGATGTCTTCTCTCTCTTTCTCTTCCTCTAAAGGTTTTAGTTTTTTTCCAGCTTTATTGGTATATGATTGACAAATACAAATTGTATATATTTAAGTTTGTTAACATGATGTTTTGATATACATCGAACTCATAGTAACAGAGAATAGCATGGTGGTTACCAGGGCCTGGGAGGTGGAGGAAATAGGGAGATGTTGGTCAAAGGGTTACAAACTTCCAGTTATAAGATGAATAGGTTCTGGAGACCTAATAATTTGTTTTTTTTTAACAGCTTTATTGGAGTATAATTGCTTTACAATGGTGTGTTAGTTTCTGCTTTATAACAAAGTGAATCAGCTATACATATACATATATCCCCATATCTCCTCCTCCTTGAGTCTCCCTCCCACCCTCCCTACCACACCCCTCTAGATGGTCACCAAACACCGAGCTGATCTCCCTGTGCTATGTGGCTCCTTCCCACTAGCTATCTGTTTTACATCTATTCTCATTTACCATTGCAATGAAAAGAATAAAATGTCTAGGAATAAACCTACCTAAGGAGACAACAGACCTGTATGCAGAAAACTATAAGACACTAATGAAAGAAATTAAAGATGATACAAACAAATGGAGAGATATACCATGTTCTTGGATTGGAAGAATCAAAATTGTGAAAATGACTATACTACCCAAAGCAATCTACAGATTCAGTGCAATCCCTATGACACTACCAATGGCATTTTTCACAGAACTAGAACAAAAAATTTCACAATTTGTATGGAAATACAGAAGATCCCGAATAGCCAAAGCAATCTTGAGAAAGAAAAACAGAGCTGGAGGAATCAGGCTCCTGGACTTCTGACTATACTACAAAGCTACAGTAATTAGGACAGTATGGTACTGGCACAAAAACAGAAATATAGATTAATGGAACAGGATAGAAAGCTCAGAGATAAACCCACACACATATGGTCACCTTATTTTTGATAAAGGAGGCAAGAATATACAATGGAGAAAAGACAGCCTCTTCAGTAAGTGGTGCTGGGAAAACTGGACAGCTACATGTAAAAGAATGAAATTAGAACACTCCCTAACACCATACACAAAAATAAACTAAAAATGGATTAAAGACCTAAATGTAAGTCCAGACACTGTCAGACTCTTAGAGGAAAACATAGGCAGAACACTCTATGACATAAATCACAGCAAGATCCTTTTTGACCCACCTCCTAGAGAAATGGACATAGAGACCTAATAATATTTAATCAGCTTTATTATTTGTCCCTATTTGAAGTAGGGACAAGTGTTGGATCCTTGGCAAGATCCATGGCTGCCTTTGTTGTATCCAGAGGAGGAAGAAACTTCTTAATGACACCTACTTTATTCTTTGTGGACAGGTAGGTGAGTCAATAATTACAAGGTGTGTGATAATTACAAGGTTACAGGCTAAACATCATGAGAAGTTTATTGATGTCACTCTATTATTTCATATTTATCCATCGGAAATTCCATCCCCATTTGTTCATAATGGTGAGGAACTATGAATGATTACTGTAACTCTGCCAGCTTTTCTAGAAGAATCCCTCATTGGCCAAGTTCTGGTAACTTGAATTTCTCTTGTGAAGGACAGCCATTTGCATTATTTGGCAGCAGTTAAAAAGTCTTTTTTTAAAAAATTTTTTTGGAGTATAGTTGATTTACAATGTTGTGTTAGTTTCTGCTGTATAGCAAAGTGAATCAGTTATACATATACACATACCCACTCTTTTTAAGATTTTTTTCCCATATAGGTCACTACAGAGTATTAAGTAGAGTTCCGTGTGCTTTACAGTAGGTCCTTATTAGTTATCTATTTTATATATAGTAGTGTGTGTATGTAAAACACAGGTAAAGAGGGTCTCCTAATTACCCTGAAAATTTCTTTTCGAAATGTTGTGAACATGAAGTAAAAGGAAGCCTGAGAATATCTTTTAAAAATCAGTTTTAAGTTATTGAACACAAAGCGGTTACAGAGATAATGAGAGTGCATTCACTTAGGAACTCTGATTAATTAAGAGTGAGTTAAGAGTAGCCTCTGAAGATGGAAATAGTAAACTGAGCCAGAGAAGTTATCAGCCAAAAGTTTTGTGGGCCAAAGAGGGAAAACAAGAGATAAGTAATTAAATGTAACCTATAACCATGTTTGTAATGAATATATAGGTCAAAGCTCACTAGAGCAAATATTATGATCGTTTCTGCCCAGAGGGAAAAAAAAATTCTAAGTCCTAGCTTAGGATCCATTTTTTCAGTACTGTTACAATGCCAAACAAAATTACAGTGCATCCAATTAATTTTCACCATTCCATAGGGTTTATTATCATAGGGTTTCTAGTAAAATAAAAACATGGAATTGTAATAGGTACTATTATTATTTTGTCATTTAATGATATGAGTGAAATTAGCCTAAAACTAAACAAAGAGCATGAAATTCAGAAATACTATTTGATATTATTTCTAATTGACCTTGCTGTCATAGACATAAAAAGAAGGACAATGTTCATGGTGATGATAAGAACGTTATGTGTTAGAATACAGATATTCTTCTATGGAATCGATATTGTATTTCACTCCTTATGAGGACAGAGAAGAGATCTTCCTCTCTTTCCTCCACTTCCTCCTCCTCTTCCACTGATGATGATGATGATTAAAATGAAGGAGGTGTGAGATTTTTCTTGAAATACAAATGCATCAATTAAATATTAAAGTTGATAACATTTTGATAAAACTAGAGAATGTTTTTGTAATACATACATGAAGATGTGCTTGAGTAGATCCAATTTTTAATTTCCAGGTGGGTATACTAAAATTTCTCTTATAAGGCACAGGTATGAAATTTCAAATATGAAATGGTTAAAAAACATTGATGATTAGAATTGAAGTATATTTTGTTTTCTAGAATTCTCATGAGTAGTTTAGAAATGCTATCACAGCACATTAAATATTATCATACTGATTATTTGTCTCACAGTTAATTATGCCTAATGCAAAGTGAGAGTTTACTGCAACTGATTATAATTGGATGTATTTGGCTGTAGCTAGAATTTGTAATGGTGCAAGGTTTATATTTTAGCTTGGTGTAGGAAAGGGAAAAGCTTTAGTAATGAATTTATAGCAATAATTAGGTCATGGATTTATTGCTAATAGCATTGCAGTTAAGCAATTCTATGTATATATCTTTCAAGACTGAGTGCATACACACATATTTATCTGTAAAACATATTACCAAAGGCATATTAAAATGTTCAATAAAATTGGTTTTCTTTTGCTTCATGATTTTTGTATCATTGTTTTTAAGGGTCTTTGAGATCACTTTGAGAGGTGTAACTGGAAGTCTTTGTATATATTCAGAATTTCAAACCAAATTAATATTGTTAGTAGACTAATATCAAACTTAGTTACATATTTTTCATTAGTCTGGGCATCTATGTAAGTGAAAGTCTAAGTAAGCCTATTAGATGAAAATAGTTAAAGAATAGTGCATCTTAAATTTCTTTGCACAGCACAAAAGATGCTTTCCATAAGGATGTCAGCATACCACTTGTCCTTCAGCTTTTCTGTAGTCAATAATAGTAAGTTTTTGAGAAGCAAGAAGAACTACAGTCCTGAAGCCTGTGGAGCAAAAACAACATTCACAGAAAGATAGACAAGATGAAAAGGCAGAGGGCTATGTACCAGATGAAAGAACAAGAGAAAACCCCAGGAAGACAACTAAATGAAGTGGAGATAGGCAACCTTCCAGAAAAAGAATTCAGAATAATGATAGTGAAGATAATCCAGGACCTTGGAATGGAGGCAAAGATCAAGAATGGAGGCAAAGGTCGAGAAGATGTAAGAAATGTTTAACAAAGACCTAGAAGAATTAAAGAACAAACAAACAGAGATGAACAATACAATAACTGAAATGAAAAATACACTAGAAGGAATCCATAGTAGAAAAACTGAGGCAGAAGAATGGATAAGTGACCTGGAAGACCTAGAAGAATTAAAGAACAAACAAACAGAGATGAACAATACAATAACTGAAATGAAAAATACACTAGAAGGAATCCATAGTAGAAAAACTGAGGCAGAAGAATGGATAAGTGACCTGGAAGACAGAATGGTGGAATTCACTGCCACAGAACAGAATAAAGAAAAAAGAATGAAAAGAAATGAAGACAGCCTAAGAGACCTCTGGGACAACATTAAATGCAAAAACATTCACATTAGAGGGGTCCCAGAAGGTGAAGAGAGAGAGAAAGGACCCGAGAAAATATTTGAAGACATTATAGTCAAAAACTTCCCTAACATAGGAAAGGAAAGAGCCACCCAAGTCCAGGAAGCACAGAGAGTCCCAGGCAGGATAAACCCAAGGAGAAACATGCTGAGACACATAGTAATCAAATTGACAAAACTTAAAGACAAAGAAAAATTATTGAAAGCAACAAGGGAAAAATGGCAAATAACATATAAGGGAACTCCCATAAGGTTAACAGCTGATTTCTCAGCAGAAACTCTACAAGCCAGAAGGGAGTGGCACGATATATTTAAAGTGATGAAAGGGAAGAGCCTACAGCCAAGATTACTCTACCCGGTAAGGATCTCATTCAGATTCGATGGAGAAATTAAAACATTTACAGACAAGCAAAAGCTAAGAGAATTTGGCACCACCAAACCAGCTCTACAACAGATGCAAAAGGAACTTCTCTAAGTGGGAAACATAAGAGAAGAAAAGGGCCTACAAAAACAAACCCATAATAATTAAGAAAATGGTAATAGGAACATACATATTGATAATTACCTTAAACGTGAATGGCTTAAATGCTCCAACCAAAAGACACAGGCTCGCTGAATGGACACAAAAACAAGACCCATCTATATGCTGTCTACAAAAGACCCACTTCAGACCTAGGGACACATACAGACTGAAAGTGATGGGATGGAAAAAGATATTCCATGCAAATGGAAATCAAAAGAAAGCTGGAGTAGCAGTACTCATATCAGATAAAATTGACTTTAAAATAAAGAATGTTACAAGAGACAAGGAAGGACACTATGTAATGATCAAGGGATCAGTCCAAGAAGAAGATATAACAATTACATATGCACACAACATAGCACCTCAATACATAAGGCAACTGCTAACAGCTATAAAAGAGGAAATCAACAGTAAAACAGTAATAGTGGGAGACTTTAACACCTCACTTACACCAATGGACAGAGCATCCAGACAGAAAATTAATAAGGAAATACAAGCTTTAAGTGAGACAACAGACCAGATAGATTTAATTGATATTTATAGGACATTCCAGCCAAAAGCAGCAGATTACACTTTCTTCTCAAGTGCACATGGAACATTCTCCAAGGACAGATCACATCTTGGGTGACAAATCAAGCCTCAGTAAATTAAAGAAAATTGAAATCATATCCAGCATCTTTTCTGATCACAAGGCTATGAGATTAGAAATCAATTACAGGGAAAAAAACCGTAAAAAACACAAACACATGGAGGCTAAACAGTGCATTACTAAATAACCAAGAGATCACTGAAGAAATCAAAGAGGAAATCAGAAAATACCTAGAGACAAATTACAATGAAAACACGATGATCCAAAACCTATGGGATGCAGCAAAAGCAGTTCTAAGAGAGAAGTTTATAGCAATACAAGCCTACCTCAAGAAACAAGAAAAATCTCAAATAATCTAACTTTACACCTAAAGGAACTAGAGAAGGAAGAACAAACAAAACCCAGAGTTAGTAGAAGGAAAGAAATCATAAAGATCAGAGCAGAAATAAATGAAATAGAAACAAATAAAACAATAGCAAAGATCAATAAAACTAAAAGCTTGTTCTTAAAAAAAATAATAGTAAGTTTTTAATAAATTAATTTGCTCAGGCTGGCGACTATGGATATCTCTAAGCCTATTATAATTATAATCTAATATACTTTTATTTTCTCATATGCAAGGAGCAAATTCACTACAAAATTCACATCGTGAAGGACATTTGGAATTTTAATTTTTTGATACATAATTTAAATGAGATTTAACATTTTTCATATATTTAAGTGCTTAAATTTTATCACAGTATTTTTGCCCTTTACCCTATCCTGTTTAGTATTTTGGTATTATTTGACTTGGATAATGGAAAAGATGGCTGAGAGCTGGAAAGAATAGCTAATACTTCAAATGGGAAAATAAGGCTAAAAAAAAAATCTTACTAGGCAGGAATCAATACTTTGTAATGTAACAAGAAAAAATATAAAGTCCAGCAGTTAGTCTAAAACTAACAGGAATATAATGGGGAAATCTTAACTTTATAGCAAAATGTCAAAAATGCCTTTGGGTCTTAGTGGACTACCGTTTTAAGAATAGTCAAATGGTGCTAAAGATAAAGTTAAAACTAAGAGGACTGAACTCAGATCAAAGATGGTTTTATAAGACCCTTGGCTTTCTGTGTTTGGATCATGTCTCCTGGCCTTTGTTAGGATGTGGGTGCCACGGGGCATTATCTGGGGACCATCAGGGTGGGATGGGGTGAGAGGAGGTGGAAGGGCTCCCGGGGTGGTGGACGCGAGCCTGCACAGGTGAGGGAGGGATTGGTAAGACCTGGCCTCTGCAGGAGAGTTGGGGTCACCACACATGCTCAGTCTGAAGAAGAGTTACTTAATGGAGACTCCACTGTGTGCAAAGAGTTGAAGGCTGTGATTTAGAAGTGGAAATGAATTTATTGGTCACTGTTCTGGAGAACCTAGAGGTGAAAAGAATAAGAACATTCATATCATTTCAGTAAAAGAAACTTTCCCCAAATAAGAACCATCCAACATTGGGACTGTCTGCCTCACAGTGAGTGAGTCTTCTGGTCTCTGAAGTATGCAAGCAGGAGCTAAATCTTTAAGGAACAATACGTAGTGGGTGCTTGGCTCTTCTGATCTGCCAAGTCCCAAACTTCTACTGAAGTTAATCAGTATTCCATCTAGGAGAAGAGGAACAGAATTGTTAACTACTCAAGGCCAAAAAGTATCTAACAAATGATGGACGTTTCTAACTTGAGGTTCCTCTGTTTGGTCCTTTGTGCAGTGCAGCTTTTTGGTGATGATTGCTCTTGCTTGCAAATGTATAGTTTACAGAATTGGGTAGAAATTTTGAAACGCAGAAAAAGAAAGAAAACCTCAAAATGTCAGGCTCTGTATGAATTTTAATGATTTATTAGCATATGTACAAAGCTTGAATGTTAACTATGGCAAATTGATTGATTTGAGACAAATTTCCAAGAGGGGAAAAATGATACTTTCTCTCTCTCCTTCAGTTAGCTCTAGTTACATAGTGGAGATTCCAGAAAAAAAGTGAGAGGGAGTGAGTCTGCATTGTCTACATGGAGGAAATAAGCTACCTGGGAACCAAGAACAGGAGATGGAGGGGTGGCTCTCACATGGGGTTCAGGAATGGTTTGGGGTCCTTTTGAGAAAGAGAAAGTAAAGTAAATTCCTGTAGTCCTGGTGGTTGGTGGTGGTGGTGGGGTGTTGGAACTGGGAGAAGAATCACCCTTGGAGCCTAAAAACACGAGGAAGGAGAGAAGCAATGAAAACCCTACAACCAAGAGAATGTCAGGGAAAGGATCATCTGAAGAGGGTGGGTCAAGACCTTTGTGGAGCAGATGGGCGCAGCTGAGGAAGTGGCAGTGGATAAAGCTTGCTTGGCAAGACTAGCTGTCGGAAAACCTGTGAGTGGAGGTGTCAGCAGGTGTGGACCCTCAGGCCTAAGCTGGACGTTGTGGTGGTTCTGGTTACCGGCATCAGAATTAAAGGAAACTTATCTTTTTTTTTTTTTTTTAACTGAAGTATATTCGATTTACAGTATTGTGTTAGTTTCAGGTGTACAGCAAAGTGATTCAGTTATATATATATTTTTCTGATTCTTGTCTACTCTAGGTTATTACAAGATACTGAATATAGTTCCCTGTGCTATACAGTAGGTCCTTGTTGGTTTTCTATTTTATATATAGTGGTATATATCTGTTAATCCCCAACTCTTAATTTATCCCTCCCCCTTCCCCTTTGATAACCATAAGTTTGTTTTCTGTGTCTGTGAATCTGATTCTGTTTTGTAAATAAGTTCATTTGCATTCTTTTTTAGATTCTGCATATAAGTTATATAATATTTGTCTATCACTTCCTATGATAATCTGCAGGTTCATCTGTGTTGCTACAAATGGCAATTTTTAATTCTTTTTTGTGGCCGAGTAATATTCCATAGTAGATATATACCCCAGCTTCCTTATCCACTCTGTCGATGGACATTTGGGTTGTTCCCATGTCTTGGCCATTGTAAATAGTGCTGCTTTGAATATAGGGGATGCGTGTATCTTTTAAAATTAGAGTTTTCATCTTTTCTGGATATATGCACAGGAGTGAGATTGCTGGATCATATGGTAGCTCTATTTTTAATTTTTAAATGAACTTCCGTACTAGAAAACTTGTAAGTCTTAAGCTTCTTGAGGTTCTCTTGGGAAGCAGGTAACTCTAAGGCAAAAAGGAATAACAGGGGAGTCTCATGATTGGTTAATAACAGCTTGCAGGTAGCTCTGTGTGTGTGTGTGTGTGTGTCTGTGTGGAGCCCCTTAAAACAGTTGTTTAGGGGCTTCCCTGGTGGCGCAGTGGTTCAGAGTCCGCCTGCCGATGCAGGGGACACGGGTTCGTGCCCCAGTCCGGGAGGATCCCACGTGCCGCGGAGCGGCTGGGCCCGTGAGCCATGGCCGCTGAGCCTGCGCGTCCGGCGCTTGTGCTCCACAACTGGAAGAGGCCACAGCAGTGAGAGGCCCGCGTATCGCAAAAACAAAAAACAAAAAACAAAAAAAAACAGTTGCTTAAGGAGACCTGTAAATAAAAACAAAACACGCATTGTAAAAACAAACATTGGGGAGGGCAAGTGTTCTCCCCCAGTCTGTCCTTCAGGAAGTGTCTCCGTCACCGATAGCATCTGGGAATCTCCATCAATGTCTCTTCCTTTCTCTTGTGTAGTCCTTACCGCAAGCCTCTTTATCAAGCCCTTCTGCCATTCTCTGATTTAGGACAAGTCATCTCTTTACAGGATCATTGCCATACCTTCTAATTGACCCTCTTTAACTTACTCTCCACCCTGCAGCCAAAGTGATCTTTTAGAAAAGCAAAACAGATCATATTATCCTCATTCTTTTTTTTAATTGAAGTATAGTTGATTTACAATGTTGTGTTAGTTCCCGATGTATAGCAAAGCGATTTAGTTACGTGTGTGTGTATGTATATGTATTCTTTTTCAGATTCTTTTCTATTATGGTTTATTACAAGACATTGAACATAGTTCCCGGTGCAATACAGTAGGACCTTGTTATCTATTTTATATATAGTAGTGTGTATCTGCTAATCCCAAACTCCTAATTTATCCCTGCCCCCCTTTCCTCTTTGGTAACCAGAAGTTTGTTTTCTGTGTCTGTCAGTCTGTTTCTGTTTTGTAAACAAGTTCATTTGTATCACATTTCGGATTCCACATATAAGTGATACCATATGTTATTTGTCTTTGTCTGACTTTCTTAGTACAATAATCTCTTGATCCATCCATGTTTCTGCAAATGGCATTATTTCACTCTTTTTTTAAAGGCTGAGTAATATTCCATTGTATATGTGTACCACATCTTTATCCATCTGTCAATAGACATTTAGGTTGCTTCCATGTCTTGGCTATTGTAAATAATGCTGCTAATATCTTCCTCTTTCCTTTTTTATTAATTTTAATTTTTTTTAAGTTTTTTTTGATGTGGAACATTTTTAAAGTCTTTTTGGCTGCATTGCGTCTTTGTTGCTGCGCATGGGCTTTCTCTAGTTGAGGCAAGCGGGGGCTACTCTTCGTTGCAGTGCACGGACTTCTCATTGCAGTGGCTTCTCTTGTTGTGGAGCGGGGGCTCTAGGCTCGTGGGCTCCAGTAGTTGCAGCGCGTGGGCTCAGTAGTTGTGGCTCTCAGGCTTGGTAGTTTTGGCTTGTGGGCTCTGGAGTGCAGGCTCAGTAGTTGTGGCGCACAGGCTTAGGTGCTCCACGGCATGTGGGATCTTCCCGGACCAGGGCTCGAACCCGTGTCTCCTGCACTGGCAGGCAGATTCTTAACCACTGTGCCACCAGGGAAACCCCTTGCTTCAGTTTTATATTTTGGTGTTTTGGCCGCGAGGCATGTGTGATCTTAGTTCCCCACCCAGAGATCGAATCCACAACCCTTGCATTAGAAGGCAAAGTCTTCACCACTGGACCACCAGGGAAGTCCCAATATCTTCCTCATTCTTAATGTGCTTCAGTGGCTTCCATCTTGCTCTGAGGGCAGGGACTAAAGTCATGACCATGGCCCACAAGTCCTGATGTGCATCTTGTTATTTTGGAGTTTTCCCTTATACTCCACAATGGTCAGGGAATAAATATTTACATTGGGGTTTCAACTAGATGGCTTCTGAAGGGCTGAATATGCAAACTGACAGTGGCCAGACTATATATAAAAACTGGACTCTGACCCACAGTCTGCGGCAACCAGCCCAAGAAACCAATCCATTATCTGCAGTGACCAGCCCAGGAAGGTGGCCCTGCTATCTAAAACAGACCACTGTCTCTAGCAATAATAACGCCTGTAACAAGCGACCCCATACAGCTAGGACTTATTAATAACTGAGAGCTTCCCTAATTTGTGTCCCCCTTGCAACTTAGGGCCAGCCAGAGAAAGCCAACTGTGTACCCCTAACCGATCACATAGGATGCCCTGCTTTGAGTTAGCCCACCTGCAGCTTCCCCCTGCCAGCAGCCTTCAATCAGGGCATATCTGGAAGCTGTGTCTCTTATTTTTTTTTAAATTATACAGCTTTCCCATTCCTCTGCATGCCTTTGAGTCTCTGCAAAAAACAGAAGTGCTGGTGGCTGACTCCTTTGCTATAGCAAGCTCTGAATAAGTAGCCTTTGCTTTCTCTTGTTTGGGTGGTCTGAGTGTATTTCCACATTTCTAGTGATTCTCTGATACTTAAGTAACAAGAACCCTAATGACAAGTCAGTGCACTACTAGCCCTTCCCAGCTTCTCAGTATCATTGTTACATCACTGTCCTCAGGTTTTTTGGCTCATGGCATTGGGGGCGCTGCTGGTAGTGGAAAGAGCCCAGGTGTGAGTGGAAGGCTTGGGTTCGGCTCCTGGCTCAGACTCCTCCTGTGTGACTTTGACCAGGCCTCCAAAACTCCCTCCTCATCCCTAAAACGGGAGTCGCACTGCCTCACAGTGTTGCTTTTGGGATTGAAAAATATAATGTATGGAAGAGTAAAAGTTAACGTTTAAAGAGCTTTTCAAAACATTGTGGTTTTCAGTTTCACCTCACATATACTTACATAGCACCGACCATGTGCCAGTCAGTATTCTAAGTGCTTGACAAATAATAACTCCATCCTCGTAATGTCCCTGTGAAGTTTGTATTAATATTATCCCCATTCTAAAGAGGAGGGAACTGAAGCTTGGAGATACTAAGAAATCTTCCCAACGTGATGCTAGTGAGTGTTTTGTGACGAGCTAAGGGTACAATGTTCTCTTTGTTCTTCTCAGACCTTGCTCATTCTCAGTTCTCAGATTATTTATGAAAAGTATGACTTGCCTCTACCACTTTCTCTTTACTTAGGCAAAACTGTGGTCCAGGTTCTACCAGCCTTTCACTTAACAGTCACCAAATTTACATTGGGCTCCTTATTTATAGTTTCTTCCGTCATATGGCAATAAAAATAAGATCTTTTTTTTTCCATTATAGATAACTTATCAGACACTTCCCAACAGTACCTAATTGCCCTTCTTAACAAATTCCAAAACTTGTGAGCCCAGATCTTCTAACAATTGCAACTAACATGCATCACATGTTTATTAAGTGCTAGGCTTTGTGCTAAGCATATTGCATAGACGGCTCATTTAATCCTCACTGAGTAGGTGCTGTTATGAGTCTCATGGTTCAGATGAGGATACTGAAGCTGAGAGAGACCAGATAACTCACTGTTGGCCAGTGGATTTAGGATGAGTCTGTGAAGGCTCAGAGTCCAAGCCCCCCTCTTTTATTTTTTTTCTCCCTCACTGCCATTTATTGGCTTTGTGTCAATTCTGTGTACAGCTACTTATTTTATTTCCCATTCCACTCTCTTCAGTCTGTTTAGGATGTGTCATGTCTGATTCTTGAGTTTCTCCTTCTCAATCACTTTCCCTTCTTAAATCAAATCCTCAACCTCCAAAACACAGCTCTCATCTCAACTGCTTTGTGGAGAAATTCTTCCCAGGTAAATGCTGCGTGTATATGGTCAGTGTTGTTTTGATGCATTTTCCGCAGTCTTTTTATCATTTAACTTACATTGGGTCCTTCACTTGGCGCTCCGTGTCTTTTCTTTGTGTCTCCTCGCACTTGTCTGTACTGGATAGAAAATAGTAACGTTAGGAATACCTCTGCCAAGCATGGGGAATACAAGAGTTCTAAATTCTACGTTCTAAGTTCATACCCAATCCTGATAGTCAAGACTAGGAGGGCTTCCCTGGTGGCGCAGTGGTTGAGAGTCCGCCTGCCGATGCAGGGGATGTGGGTTCATGCCCCGATCTGGGAGGATCCCACATGCCGTGGAGCGGCTGGGCCCGTGAGCCATGGCCGCTGAGCCTGCGCGTCCGGAGCCTGTGCACCGCAACGGGAGAGGCCACAGCAGTGAGAGGCCCGCGTACCGCAAAAAAAAAAAAAAAAAAAAAGAACTAGGAGATCTTTTTATAACAGGTGTCTGTGAAAACACTGTCATTAATTTCTGCGAATTCTTTTTCCTATGAGGGAGAAAAGCAGAATTAGTTGGCTTCCCTTTTAACTAGGTTCATCTTTATCTTACTCATTGCCTGCAATAACATTTTGGTAATCCACTAGGAAAAGAATACACCATTATAAGCTGTGCCAATCACAGCCCCTTCTTTTTTCTATCAGCCCCTACTTTTTATCCTGCATTTGCCCTCCCGTATATTCTAAGTCACTATTTATATAAGCTGCAGAGTCACATTCATTTACACATGGCCTCTCCCTCACGTAAATGTGTCGTCCATTTATGTGTGGTCCTAAGAAACACATAACTGCTTGCACAGATACATGGGTGCACACAGTCATTGGATGAAGGAGGAAGTGACCAATAAGATGAGAGGATGCAATGTTTAGTAAAGGAAAGAGAGGTAGAGTAGGTCCAAAGGGGCCTACTTCTATCCCTCCTTTTAGAATTGAGTCGTCTCTTGGCCCCAGTGTTTTGTTGTTTTAAAGCATTCATTCTAGTCTTTTTTGTATAGACGTTCTATTTACACCTTTCTTTTATGAGAAGGTGATTTTATAGGTCTGTGCTGTCCAGTGTGGTAACCAATAGCCACACGTGGCCGTTGACAGTTGGAATGTGGCTAGTCAAACTCAGTGTACTGTAAGCCTAACATACACCCCAGGTTTTGAAGACTTGTTAAGAAAAAAAGAATTCAAAATATATCAATAATTTTTATATTGGACATGTATAGAAATGATAATTTTTATATACGTAGTTAAAATATAGTATTGAAGTTAATTTTACCTTTTTCTTATTTTTTTTTTTACTATAGCTACCAGAAAAACTAAAAATAACACATTTACTTTCACGCATGGCTCTCCTTGTCTTTCTGTTGGAGAGTGCTGTCACAGATGGCAGTGATTGTGCAGTTTTCCAACCTGCATAAAATTTTGCATGGTACTTTCAGGCAATTGATGGTAAATATTTTTTGCAGTTGAGAAAGTAGAGGGGGAGCTTGGTGGAAGTAAATGAGTGAATGCGTGATAAGTATCTCAAAGATTTTGGTTAATTCAGAGAGTTAAAATTTGCTGCCAGACACTCAAGAATCTAGGTATTATTAGAATGGAGGCAGGAGCATTATTACAAACAAAGGGTTGGGTTGGTAGGAAGTGTGACAGTGTCGGCATTCTTAAGATAGTCAACAAGTATTTACTGAGGACCTATTAGATGCCAAATCCTGTGTTATGTATCCAAGCTTCAGCGATACAAAAATGACTCCAGCATTTTACTGTATCCACCATCCAGGAGCTAAGGCGAGGGTAGAAAGGCACACAGCTGACTATCGTCCAAACAGGTTCCTAGTTGAGTAGACCAGATTTGCTGTAATGCCATGTGGAGAATACAGGCAAAATTTTAGAAGATCCTTGGGCAGTCAAATGGCAGTTAGATGAAACTTTAATCATGTGAATGGGAGGTAAGAGCCCCACAGAGGTTGTCCTGAAGTTCTTACTGTTTTTCGTTTTTTTAATTTAATATTTATTTTTGGCTGCATTGGGTCTTCGTTGCTGTGTGCGGGCTTTCTCTAGTTGTGGCAAGCGGGGGCTACTCTTCATTGCAGTGCGCAGGCTTCTCATTGCAGTGGCTTCTCTTGTTGTGGAGCACGGGCTCTAGGTGCACGGGCTTCAGTAGTTGTGGCACGCAGGCTCAGTAGTTGTGGCGCACGGGCTTAGTTGCTCTGCAGCATGTGCTCGAACCTGTGTCCCCTGCGTTGGCAGGCAGATTCTTAACCACTGTGCCACCACTTACTGTTTGTTTTTGTTTGGAAAAGTTCCATGGGTAACAGGCTTGAAACAGAAGGGCATTCTGGAACTATTATCTGTGAGAGTTTTTAACTAACTGTTTATCAACCTCACTTATGGCAACAGAAAATGTGTTAAGTGTGGATGACTAAGTGTGCATTTTAAGCATGGGTCAAACTTCTAACTGCCTAACAAGGGAGAACAAGTCCCTGTAGGGTACGCCAGGCGTTCCCTCTGTGTACTTTGTTCGGTTTTATTTGGTTTTGTTTGAGAGAAGAACCAATTTTCGTTAAAGCAGGTGCACCGACACGTTCTGAGTAATTGCTGTGCATTTAGTAATCAAACTTACTGCGTCCTTGTTCTCTTTTCCAGCAGCAAAGGTGATATCCTCACTTGTGTGCCAGGTAACGCCTGTACCATTATCTTGTTCAGTTTTATGCCCTTCCTAAGTGCAGCCTTTCATTAGGTGACATTTCCAAAGCAGTGTGTGGGGAACTTGTTCATGTGATATTCATTAAAGTCACACGGCTAACATTTCTGCCTACTTCTTCTGTGAGAACTAGATAGGAAAAGCACTTTGCCTTCTTTCAGAAGAGACATAAAACAGAGATCTGGACCACTTACGGATATTGAAACACCTCTGTGGTCTCATGTAAGGGGTGGTTTATTGTCTACAGTGTCCTGGCAAATCTATCATTGCCTAAATTATGCTCACAGAGTTTTTCTTTGAATTCATAGCTCTGCATCCAGAACCATGATCCCAGCTATAGAGTGATGATCTAGGTGAGTGAAATTCTTATTTACCTAACTGATTCACAGAGTTGCTATGACTACATTTCCAATTCAACAGAAACATTTTTATTGCCTCCTATATACTTTTTTACTTTACTCATGTAATTCTCAGGAAAATTCTATAAAAGAGGGACTGTTATCCCCATTTATCGAATGAAGAAACTGAGACCCAGAGACATGAAATAATGGTCCATTGTTGCCCAGATAAGGTTGTGAGTTTCTAATTAGATCTCAGGATTTTGCATACTAAAACGAATGCCTGTCTTTTATGCCGTGTAACCACTCACTCACTGCAGGGGAAGGAGGGCTTGTTAGATAAATCTTGACTCACGTCAACTTTGACATTTATTTTCTTAGTGACCTGAATATGTCATTTAGTTTTCAGACCCATTAAAAGAGAGAAAACAAGTGTTTTCTTCCATGAAGAATGCAACATTAGAAAATTCTCTATTTTTAAATAGGGAATATAATAACTAGCATGTGTCTCTGAAAAAATTCAGGAACAGTAACAATACAGGATGTGACAGGGCAATATAGATTTTTCTTTTCTGCGAGAAAACACACACACACACACATAAACATGTACGTATCCTGCTCTTTTGAACCTGATGGAATCTTACATATCAGTTACTTTTTTTAACTAAACACTTAAGCATACAAAAGTACATTATTCTGAAATTTCCCTAGAAAGCATGCAGAAGCTACCAGACTTCTACAAAATGCTCATTCACCAGAACAACCCCAAATAGTTGATTTTTGCCTTTGGCACCTTTCTAGTTTCTATTTTAGTTGCCCTTTTTCTAGTTGGAATTTCTATCTCAACCAACTGACATCTGTGTGTCTCGATGTCAGTGGGCCTTTTGTCATGCAAAAGTAATATAACACTCAGGTGTCATTAGTTAATAAGGGTCTATAAGTAGAGTCTGAAGTTAAGTAAAATAATCATTGGACCAAAAATCTGGTGAAATAGTTGAATAAACACTTATTACATTTGAAAAAAAATTTAGGCTCTGTGATGAGGGCAGAAATACCATGGATCCCGCCCACAAGTAGGTCAAAGTGTTGTGAGAGGAGAAAGAAATGAAAACAAATACTATACAGTAAACATAAAAGACGTAGCTGAGAGGAAGGAGTGATGAACTGTAAAGGGAAGGTTGAAAGGGTTCATCAAAGACTTCCTAGAAATGTCATCTAAACCACATTTGGAAAGATGATTTCAAGATGAGAATTCCAGAGGGAGGGAAATAATGTGACAGAAGCCCTGAGATTGAATAGAGCATTTGGGTGTAAATTTCTGATAACTGTTAGGTGACCTGATGCTAGGGAAGGAGCTTTTTTGGGGTGAAGCCTGGGTTTTTGTTTCTCTGCAAAGCCCCTCAGACTGTTTTTGATTAACAAATGGGATGGTACAAAATATTTTGCAATATTCGATTGGAATTTTATATTGCTAAACATTATCAATATACATTTACTGAGTTCATGTAATAAACGGCATTCCAAAACAGGAATTAGACTTTATCACTTCGACAAGCCTTAGTAGTGTCTCTGGAAGGGGGAGTCAGAAGAGGAATATCTATAGGGCATTGGGGTCTGGGCTCACATTCTTTAAGGGAGAATCTTCTAGTTGATATCTCTAGTTCTGTTGTTTCTGTTCTATCCTTGAGGAAATGGGATGAGTTTCATGCTATCGTATTTACTTAAAAATACTTAAACATCAACAGTATGGTATCTAGTGTGTATTATTTATCCTTTAAAGGTAGTTAAATAGCATTTAAAACACCCGTTTGAGGATATCCACTGCATTTAGGCTAGATTGGAAGGTTCTAATCCAGTGGTTCTTAGCTTTGTCTGTAAATTGGAATCACCTAGGGAGGTTTGAAAAATACTGTTGACTGGCTCTCACCCCTAGAAACTCTGATTTTATTGGCCTGGAGTGTGGCCTGGGCACTGGGATTTAAAAACTCTCCAGAGATGATTCTAACATATAGCCATGTTTGAGAACCACTGTTCTAAACAGACTCTAAAACTCACAAGGTTGCTAAGCTACAACTATTTTTACCTGAGGTCAGCTCTAGAGTACTTACAGATTAGCATAAATGAAGTTATATCTTATTTTTCATTGAGGAAATGAGTGATTTTCAAGATATGTCGATTGGCTAGAGGTATGATATAGCCAACTCATCTGTGCTCACACAGGACCTAAGAATCTCTACCTTTTGTTCAAACCCAAGTTTGTGTGCCCATCGCACAGTGATGCCAAACAAATGGAAACGTCGGAGTTAGGAGTGGAGAAAGGTTTATTGCAAGGGCTGAGCAAGAGAATGGGGCAGCTCATGCTGAAAAGGCCACCAGTGGGTTTCACGGAAGCATTTTTAAAGATAACATGAGGGAGGAGAGTTGCAGGGTATGTGATCAGCTCATGGGTAATTCTGTGACTGGTTGATGGTGAAGTAGCAGGGCAGTGTCACAAGGATTAACTTTACCAGTCCTTATGCTCCAGCCAGTATTCATGGTCATCATGTAGTTAACTTCCTCCATTTGGCGGGGGCGTTAATATCTGTAAAACAACTCAGGAATGTACACCAGATACTGTTATTTATGTACTTCAGGGAGGAACTAAAGATTCTGTGACTGCCAGATGGCTGATTTACTGTTTAAATTGTTACCAGTTCTCCTGGCCCAACTGCTACTTTTGTCACTACATGGTCACATCCTTTCAATCATTAATTCTTGAGCAAGGCTTTTGTGACCCTGGGGAGGGCTAGAAGACTACAGCTTTTCCACAAACAAGAGGCAGGCAGGGGACAAGGAAGGAGGGGTCCATCCTGGGAAGGCCCCATAGGGTCCTGCTCAGTTACATACCCTGTTTCTAAACTCCATCGACCTCATGTCCCAAGATCTTTGGAGGGTTCTGTTACTTGATCCAACTAGAATATTAGCTGACTCCTTCCACTAGAGCATGTGATTCTAATTAAACCTCTGTGCAAAGTGTTTGTTGTCAAAGTGCTGAAGAGGAGAGAGCTGGGAATTTGAACACGCAGAACAGTTTGTATGATTGTGTTCATAGTTGCCAGCTAATAAATATTAGTATGTGTTACCAAATTCAGTCTAAAACTTTCATTATAACACACCTCCCAGAGGTGAAATGACTGGGGAAAGACACCCCTAACCCTCATTTACCTCTAACCGTTGAGATATATACCAAAGAAATCCCTAATGGTTATAAACAAATTCATTTAGGGCAGTTTGCAATATGTATACACTTTTTTGATTGGGAGTAGTTTTCAGGTTAACTTCCACCTAGAGTAGAATTCGTCATAAACAGTAGTGGGGTCATTATAAAACTGGAACTTCTCTTGTAACGATATTAAGATCTACTTTGGCTGAGTTTTTATAATATGTCATTTGGACTCTATACTAATGTTACCCAGTGACCTGATAATTACTGGGGAAAAATGTCTTATAAATCTAATATGGAATCCTAGCCCTTCTATTTCCATCCATATGATAAGTTTATTGAAATATCATCTACATAGAGTGAAATTCACAAATCTTAAATGTATAGTTCCATCAGTATCGAAAAATGGATACATCTGTGTCACCCACATTTTTATCCAGATATGGACAATTTCCATTACCCTAGATAGTGGACTTGTGCCCCTTCCCATGAAATAACCTCCCTCACACACACACACACATACACACACACACACACACACACACACCCCAATCACTAATTAATTAGTTTTACCTAATCTAGTACTTTACTGAGATGTAACCATACAGCTTGCAGTCTTGTATCTGGCTCCTTTTCTTCAGCATAATGTTTTTGAGATGCATCCATGTTCCTTTTTATTGCTGAGAAGTATACCATAGAATAAATACCACACTTTAACTGTTTTGCTGCTGGTGGACACTGATCTGTTTCCAGTTTGGGGCTATTATGACTAACATTGCAATGAACATTCATGTATAAGTCTTTCTGAAGACATATGTTTTCGTTTCTCTCGGGTAAATATCTATGAGTGGAATTGTCGCATCATAGGGTGAATGTGATTGGGTCATTTAAACTTCCACTAGCAAAGTAGCAGAATACTACTAGGTCCACATCCTCATCAATATTTGTATTCAATCTTTTTTATTTTAGCTATTCCAGCGGGTGTGTAGTGGTTTATCATTTCTCATTGTGGTTTTAATTTGCATTTCCCTGATGACTAATAATATTGAACACTTTTTTTTTTGGTTGCTCTGGGTCTTAGTTGTGGCTCGTGGGCTCCTTAGTTGCGGCACATGGGTTCCTTAGTTGTGGCATGCATGTAGGATCTAGTTCCCTGACCAGGGATCGAACCCAGGCCCCCTGCATTGGGAACGCGGAGTCTTAACCACTGCACCACTAGGGAAGTCCCGTGAACACTTTTTAATGTACTTATTAGACTTTTAAAAATCTTCTTTTAGGAATACCTTTTGCCTGTTTTTCAACTGGGTTTCCTACCATTTTGTCATTGCATTTTAGAAGTTGTTTATATATTCTGAATTCAAATCTTTTGTCAATTATATGAGTTGTGAATATTATCTCTTAGTCTGTGGTTTGCCTATTTATTTTCTTAATAGAGGTGGGAGTTTTTTTGTTTGATGAAAACAAGTTTTTGATAAGTAAGATTTATCAATTTTTCTTTCATCACTAGTGCTTTATCTCTCTTACCTAAGAAATATTTGCCTTTCTCAAGATTGAAAGACATCCTCATATATTTCTTCCTCAAGTATTTTGAGTTTTTACATTTGCATCTGTAAGCTATCTTGAAATAATTTTTGCATAGGCGACTTTGCTTTTCCTATTGAGTTAGTTTAGTACTCTTGTTAAAAATCATTTGATGGTATATTTGTGGGCTAGTCCTTATATTTTGATGAACATGAAAATATAGTAGTCATGAAATAAGACAAGAGTGTGCAATTAAGTAATTGTGTGCTGTAGACCCTCAACAGTAAGTTTTTTTTCTGTTAACATAGCAGCAAACAGCCTGTCATACTTTTTTAATTTCTTATTAAAATATCTAGGAAGCATGAAAACACATAAAATAGCAATAAAAGTAGAAAATAAAACAAAAGTAATATACCAAAACCTAAATATTTTATATTAATTGAAGTATCAGTCAAAAGTTTGTCTTGTTAATATTTTTGCATTCATTGTACTGGGCACTTGGTGGACATTTTCATTCTGGAAATCTATGTACATTGGTTATTGAAAATTTTTTTGTATTATTTCTTTGATGATTTTCTCCCAACTAACATTTCATCTGTTCTGTCTCTGGATGATCCCATTAGTTGTATGATTTATCTCCTAGATTATTCCTCATTATTCTTATATTTTCTCTTCTATTACCTATCCAATTGGCTTTTGGCTTTACTTTATATTTCCAGGACATTATTACCTAAATCTTCTTTGATTTTTATATTGCAGAAATCCTACTTTAAAATTTTAAGAGGAAATATTTATTGCATCATTATTTATAACAGGCAAGATATGGAAGCAAACTAAGTGTCCATCAATAGATGAATGGATAAAGAAATATATACAATGAAATATTACTCAGCCATAAAAAAAGAATGAAATCTTGCCATATGTGACAACATGAATGGACCTAGAGTGTATTATGCTAAGTGAAATAAGTCAGACAGAGAAAGACAAATACTGTGTGATTTCATTTACATGTGGAATCTAAAAAACAAAACAAATGAACCATCATAGTAAAACAGACACAGAGTCATAGATACAGAGAACAAAAAAGGTACTTGCCAAAGGGAAGGGGGTTGGGGGATGAGGGAGCTAGGTGAGGGAGATTAAGAGGTACAAACTTCCAGTTACAAAATAGATGAGTCATGGGTACAGTATAGGGAATATAGTCAATATTTATGTAATATCTTTGGTGACATCATAATAGACTTATTGTGGTGATCATTTTGTAATATATAGAAATATGGAATCACTATGTTGTGTACCAGGAACTAACATAGTGTTAGTTAGGTCAATTATTAGTTAGTTAGGTTAGTAGGTCAATTATTCTTTAAAAACAAAGTCATAGAAAAAGAGAAGATTTGTGGTTACCAGAGGTGGGGGGTGGGGGAGGGGGAATTGGATGAAGGTGGTCAAAAGGTACAAACTTCCAGCTCTAAGATAAATAAGTACTAGGGATGTAACATACAACAGGAGAAATATAATTAACACTGCTTTATGTTACGTATGAAAATTATTAGAAGAGTAAATCCTGAGTTCTCATCACATGGAAAATTTTTTTTATCTATTTCTTTAGTTTTCTATCTATATGAGATAAAGGATGTTCACTAAACTTGTGGTAATCATTTTATGATGTATATAGGTCAAATCGTCATGCTGTGCACCTTAAACTTATACAGTGCTGTAGGTCAATTATATCTCAATAAAACTGGAAGAACAAAATTTCAAGACCTCTTTCAAAATTTTCCTTTTTGAAAAAATCATGCTTATTTCCTCTTTCATTGATACAATAGCCTCTTTTTTTTTTCTCTTGTTAATCTGTCTTTTTTTTACATCTTTATTGGAGTATAATTGCTTTACAATGGTGTGTTAGTTTCTGCTTTATAACAAAGTGAATCAATTATACATAGACATATGTTCCCATATCTCTTCCCTCTTGCGTCTCCCTTCCTCCCACCCTCCCTATCCCACCCCTCTAAGTGGTCACAGAGCACCGAGCTGATCTCCCTGTGCTATGCGGCTGCTTCCCACTAGCTATCTATTTTACGTTTGGTAGTGTATATATGTCCATGCCACTCTCTCGCTTTGTCACAGCTTCCCCTTCCTCCTCCCCTAGCCTCTTTTCTTTTACACCTATGTCATGATTATTGTTACCTGCAATGTCTGTGAAATTCATTGTCTGTTTCCTACTAACTACTTTATTTTGTGTTTGTTCATTTTTTTACTTATATTTTATGTTGAATTCTTAACGATTCAGTAATCTTTGGCTGTACATTTGTTTTGAGTGAGAAGCTAAAAAGCTGGTCGGAAGATCTTTGGGTAGGGAAGCCTTGTCCACTAGTGATCTTCATTCTTGGGTAGTCAGATGGCTGGTTAGCTTTGTCATTAGGAGACCATACATGTTCGTAGTTGTAGGTCTTTATCTCTTTATTTTCTCTAGCAAAGTATCTTCAGTCTCCTGCCTGGAGACATCTGGTATTCTGGAGCCAGCTGGGAAGGGTTGGGGAAGTGACTCAGTGGTTCAGTTTTCAGACGTAATCGCTGTTTTTTTGTATGGCCTCTCACACTGGCCCTTCTCCATGCTTGGAGCTTGGAGCTACTCTTGCTGAGTTGCCCACAGAGCAAACCTTTGGTCTCCTGCTAATCTTCTAGAAATTTTATATTTTTGGCTGCAGATCTAACTGCCTCTTCTATAGATTTTAGAAAAGTGGCCCTGCTTTGTACCATTTGCTTATTCTTACTTCCTATGGAGTTTGATTTTTGAGCCATTTTGCACTGTCACCTATATTGTCATTCTGAGGTTCTGCAGGGACAATCACCTGACTTTTCATTGGTTTCCCCCTTTTAGGGTCACTTAGGTTTGACTCGTTTCTGAGTTGCTAAGCCATTGACTTCATCTATTTCCATATTTATATAAATTGTTTTTCACACGTCTCATTTGCATTGATGATGGAATTGATTTTGTGTTTCATGCTCTCCTCATTATTTTGGGGTGCTTCTTTGAGAGGTGAAAAATGTGAAAATGTTTTCATTCTCCATTTTGAAGCTACACATCTAATTGAATTTTAAGAAAGAAAAAAACATCCTCTCAAACTAATATAATAACAAAAGAAAAAACCATCTCTTTCTCTTTGTCGAATCAACGAAACCACTAAGATATTTGCATCAAATCTTACATGAAGGAAGACGTCTGTAACCTATAAATGGAGATGAGTATAAATAGGACTTATTTGTTTCTGGTAAAGTCATTGAATGGACTGGCACATGGGGTGATGTGAATGTATTAAAAGTCCTAATTCACGGTACAATATATTCTTATTCCTATTTATTTCTTGGATTAGATATTTTGTATCCCTATTGCATTTTTACACTGTATCTCATATAGATAAGCATTTCTTATCACATTTACTTCTACAAAAATCAGTTAAAACTATTACTTTCTTGGGATATTAGGTGGCAATAAATGTGCATTCTATTTGTACAATGCATACTGAGACAACCACTAGAGGCAAAACCTAGTGACTCACAAGATTCATTTTGTTTTCTAAAATGGATTCCTTGTTAAATCACATAGTAAAGTAATTCTTGAGCTACTTGAAATATGTTTCCAATCTATTGTGCCTTAATAGATATTATCTTTCAAATATGCTATAAACCAGTTTAAATTTAAAAAGTTTACGCTAGCAACTAGATTTCACAATTTATGAAAGGAAAAGTCATTTCTCTTTTATTTTACTTAAAGAATGTATTTAAATGCTAGTGGGAAACTGGCTTAGGTAACTGCCTATGAGAACGATATGGAGGATAGTTTTATTGAGCCATCAGCCCTTTCCTTCTTATTCCATCGTTCATTAAGAGAGTTATCTGATCTCTTCAGAGCCAAGACCTGGCAATGTCTTCTGCAAATAACAACAGAAGCTGGTGGAGTGGGAGGGTAAGCAGATTGTCATTGGAAGCTTTTTGGAATGATGTTTAAGAGATGTAACAGTACTATTTTAATATTGCTGCAAACTTCTGCTACGCCATCAAGCTCTAATCAGTCGAGATGGGAAGATAAGCTTAGCACCGTATTATTAAAACCTAGCAAGGCCAGCACCCTACATAGCACTAGACTTTTCCCCCTTTTTTCTAGCATATCTTAAAAAAATCAGAAGGTAAGAGTAGGGAGAACACCAGCATTTAAAAGGAGACATTGCAAATATGGCTGTGAAGATCCCGTGCTCCAAAAAGCAATTAGGTCAACCTAATTTTTCTTGCATGATGTAGGTTAAAAAAGAAGACTCCTGCCAAAGAATGATTGAACTCACCTTAACAAACATATGGGATGAATCATTAATACACTGTGCTGTATCTACAGCCATAAGCAAAAAACAAATTAGAGTTTGGATGATTTAAAATGAAGAAAAGCCACAACTAGAGAGAATTGAAATTAAGCTTAGTATGCTGGTAAAATTCACTACATATCATTTTAGACAATTTTTATAGTAGATAACAGTGATAAATTTATTTTAGAAAGTCAACGGAAAGAAAAATTACTCAGTGATCATCCTGGTGCAGTATAAGGACTTACTGAAACTTTTTTTTCGTTTAAGATGTCAGTATACCCAGCAGTTATTCAGCAGATTATGCAAAGTATGATTATGATTCAGTTTTCTAGGAATTTTTTAAAAAATTTAATTTTGTTACTATGTTAAGAGAAATTCAATGAACTTCATGTTTTGTAATAAACTTTATGAGGGTTTCATTATTTTGTTTTTGCATGTGACAATACTGTAGGAGTATGGAATGATCTGTGTGTGGGAACCATTGTTGTGCTGATTTCTTAAAGGAATAAAAATATACATTGACTTGAAATCAAGTTTTAATTATAATACGGCAAATTCGTTTAATAGTTTCCCAACATAGTTTGCCCAGCCATTGAATTTTGGAGAATGAAAAATACACAGTAGCAAGGAATCAATTATTTTTCACTCTATGGAAGGCATTTTTAGAGACAAAACCCAGTGCATCTACTGGCATTATCCATTACAGTATATGAGGAAGAGCAGCCTTCCCAGCACCTCTGACACTGGAAACCATCAAGAGCAGTGGCTTAGAAGAGACTTATAGACAAAGACATTTAGAGTTACAAGAAAATTAAGAGACCATCTCTCAGACAATACTACCTAGCTCTTTTCCCTTTGAAATAATATAGTCTTTATTCATTTAAATGATAATAAAATACAATTCAATACTTTTTGATGCTAGACTTTACCCTTACCACATGCATTCTAATAAAGAGATTCTAAGGAAGCATAACGTGACTCTTTTAAGGTTATCAATTTTATCCCTAAGGGAGAAATCTCCTTCTTCCTTTTAAAGGTTCACCCTTCCACCTGTATAATCCTCTTCACCTGTTTCTTGATATTGCCTCCATTAATTAGTCTCTTTTTATCAGACCTACTCATGTGTACTTTCCTGTAATCAACTTTGAATTCTGGTCCTTGTCTTTTTATCTTCTTTCATTGTTAAAATTCTCAGAATGATCTACTGTTTTATTTCCACTCTTTGGGAAAATCCTGCATTCTTGATTCTCTCTTCCAATATCCAGCAGAAAGTCTCCTAAAAGATCCCATGTTCTATGTACCAAATCCAACTTTCTGCCCTTATCATATTCTGATGTCCTGCAGTACGCTGTGTTCCTCAATGGCATTCACATCCCACCCATGGCAACTCCCAGCATGGCATTAACCTTTCATAACCTGCCTTCAAGCTCTTTTCTTGAACTACCCCTGCATCATTTCCAAGTCCTCCATTCTCCTGCGGTCCAGCCACTCGCTCCTACACATGTACAGTCATACCTGCTACGTTATACTGTCCTCTATCTGGACTGCATTTTCTTATTTCTATCCCTTATATGACCCTGACATTTTATTCATCTTCATCTTTCAACTCCCAATACCATTTCCTCCAGAAACCTAACCTTCTGTCTTTCAATTCGAAATTACTGGGACTTGCTTGTGCACTTTCAGATATTGTTTTTCATTGTAGCTCTTCATGCATTCATTTATTCGTTATGGTGGTTCAAAAAGACACATGATATCAAGAGCTCATACTCTAGTGAAAAAAAAAAAGATGCTCCAAAAATATTTTAAAATGCAGTTAAGTACTCTTGGAAGGGTGTGCACATTTGCTCTGGGAGCATAAAGGAGAGGCTGACAAAATTGTCTGGGGGTCCTGAGTAGGGCTTCCTCAAAGAAGGAAGCATGAGTTGGAGTTTCCCTAGCAGAAATATGGGAAGGGTTTTCTAGGGATTCATTTCACCTGTTCAGAAAACATTTACATGACACGTAGTGTGTGTCAGGCATTGTGCTGGACACTGAAGATTAAAAAAAACACAAAAAACCCAAAACAACAACAACAACAAAAAACAGTGATGATTAAAAACACGATTGTTCTCGTCTCTTTTTTTTTTTTATAAAGAAGACGTAGAACACCATGAAAAAAATGTTTTTCTTTATCTCAGGACAACCACTGTCTACTGTGTGCCTTTCATGTACTAGAGTTACGTGTTGGCATGTAGTAGTAGACACTCCAAACTATTCATTGAAAAGTTGAGAAAATGAATGAATACTTTTTACTCATGAACAGCTAACAGTCCAGTGGTGACCATAGCCATATATCTAAACAAAGGGCTGATAATAGCATAAACACAAAAGCCTTAACCTAAGGACCTAAAAGTCCTAGCACTAAGGATCGGGTAACCCAGCCTTGGTAGAGCCAGAAAAGGCCAAAAGAGGGAGGAGGGGTTGAACGAAGTTCGAAAGAAAAAGTGTAAAGAGTTCCTTTAGAAGCAAAGAATCATAAACTCCATTCTGGGTTCTGGAAAAGGTTAATACCTCGGTATGGCTGGAGCATGGGGGGAATGTGTATGAAGATTTGCTGAAGACGCATTCTTAGTTGGCATTGCTATTGTTCCTTTGATCATGGAGCCTGACTTCTGAGCGTTTGTCTCTGTCCTCTTGCCTTGGAGCCCCAGATGCCAGTGGGTAAAGGTTTTAAGGATGGTTTGAGATTTGTATTTTTAAAAGGTTGGTATGACTGTATTGTGAAGACTAGATTGTAGTCTGGAAAGGGAAAATTCAGGAAAACCAGTTAGGAGACTGTTTTGCACTACCTATGGAAGAGATGTATGTAGTGTACCTGGGATGAAACCACTGCAAATTTATTTAGGAGATAAAATGAACAGGGTTGGTGTTGGTAAGATGTGGGGGTAAGGGTGAGGGAAATGACAGAGAAGCCTCTTAGTTTTATGGCTTGTGGGCCTGGATGGATGGTGCAGCATATAGGGGAAGGAAGTGGTCGGAGAAGACCTGATGTTTTATATTGGGCATGTTGTTTTGAGGTGTTTTCTGGACCCTCAGAAGTTTGTAGGTATCAAACTGCTTGACAATAGTGCGTTGTGCTCAAAGACTAGCTTATAGCAGGTGCTCATAATACAAGAATTCCCCTGTCAATGCTATTTCTTTTTGCAATGAGAAAGCACTTCTTAGCACTGGTGCTGAATTATGGTTATTCTACATTGGGAATTAAATATGTCTTCTATAATTTAAATACTTTAGTTTCATTATAAAAGATTGATATATTGAAGTATCAATATAAAATATACTCTGACTTAGCTCTTATTTTCTATTTTTTGATAAAAGTAAGAAAATTAATTACAAAAACCTGCTATAATTAGGATTAATCCATGATTATGATTTCATGAAGCTTAATTAGTAAGTTCTAAAACCCCTTTTAGAAGTTGGGGTTCACTAATTAGGTATTTAATCTAGAGCTTTTTTTTTTTACCAGCTTGAATCTCTCTATTCATAACACAAATAAGGGAGAAGCATAAATAATGTTGAATAAACAACAAGATATTGTGCCTTTAAGGCAGCAGATGTTTCTCGCTGTTATTGATTGCCTTTCTGTCAGGAATGCTAATCTTTTACAGATCCAGAGCCCACAGTTTCTGGTGATTCAGTTGGAAGATACACAAATAAACCCAAACTAAACCTGAGGAAATCAATTGCCCAGAGGTATCTCCTGGCTGGCAAACAGCAAGGACATTCTAATGTTTGTTGCCAGTGGTTAGTCACCTGACTCCTTTTATGGGTTGGTACCTGATGTCATGACAGGAGTGCATTATTCTTATTCACTACGTGTTAAGGAGCCATAGGACACGTATTACACAGAACACATTTGGAGAACTAAGGAAGATGGAGGAAGTGCTGGGTAAGAGAACGATGTCACATGATTATATCTGAGGAAACACTGTATATAATGATTATGTCGATTTCAGGAGCCACTGTTTCATAATGCCATCTACATTCATCACATCTTTCATCCACCCTCCTGCAAAATGTTTCCTCATGCTGTGGAACAAGTCTCTCTAGTGCAATTTTCTTTGTTCACTCATGTCACTAGAAAATGATTTTCTGCATGCCCTGTGGAGGTACATATATTGCCCTTTCTCGTCTGCTTTCCCTAGTATTCCAGTGCTACAGAACCCTGCTGCTGTTTACAAAAGGGAGAGAGATAGCTTTGACAAAGACAACCAGGATGACGAATGGAATTTAATTTATGCAGCGTTCACGTAGGGCGAGTCCTCTGGGTAAATCATCATGGTAGCACTTCCCCCTTCCCGGCCATGATATGTTCCGCTTCGCTGCCTCAGCTCCCTCTGAGAAGCTTGGCACTTAAGGTTATATAAGCATCATGCTGATGTTCAAATATTCATCACAAGAATGGCACATGAAAAGAAAAAGAAAACAAAGATGGAAGAAGGAGTCTGGGGGAAATATCTACCCAGATCAGCCAGCAGAAGCTGAAGCACTGAAAGGGATTTGGAGACCTAATTTGGAATTAGGGATTTACTCCCAGAGGGGATTCATAAAATGGATTTGAGCCATGTGTAGAGTGCTGGAGTGCTATTGACTGGCCTTTAGCCCGAATTGATTTCAGCTCCTCCCTCCTGCTACTCAGTGAAACCAAAGAAAATTATTTTATTTCATCTTAGAAAAATAATAGTTTCTTCCGTTTATAAAAAGTTAGCTAGGGGCTTCCCTGGTAGCGCAGTGGTTGAGAGTCCGCCTGCCGATGCAGGGGACACGGGTTCGTGCCCCGGTCCGGGAAGATCCCACATGCCGCGGAGTGGCTGGGCCCGTGAGCCATGGCCGCTGGGCCTGCGCGTCCGGAGCCTGTGCTCCGCAACGGGAGAGGCCGCAGCAGTGAGACGCCCGCGTACCGCAAAAAAAAAAAAAAAAAAAGTCAGCTATTGTCACTTGACCTGTATTTTTCTTTCTTACTGACACATCCACTCATTCATATTGTAAATTGCTAACTATCTAGGAAGGTTTTGCCAGTGATAAGAATCAGAGCAGACAGCGAATGCCCAACTGTGAGTATTAAAGAATTATTGAATAATTTGGGCCTGTCTGCAGAGATGATTTAGGATAAAGCATCTATTTTACTCATTTTCTAATAAGGAAAATATTCTAGCCATGAGGCTAAGCCCTTTATAAACTAACAAATAAATAACAAGGGACTTTACACTGAAATGAAAAGTTTTAGACTGTGTCATACTGTGTGCATTAATGTCACTTATAATTCATGTCACCAAAGAACCATCAAATCAGTGAAGAATTATAAATGCCAAGGTATGCTAATTTTCCTTAACTAACTGCTTGGGAAGTATAGATGAACACTGTCATAATGCGAAAAACTCCTTGGATATATCAACACTGATACTTTCATTGATAGAGAAGAGGGATAATGCTTAATAATTTTTTATAACTTTATTGGAGAATAATTGCCTTACAATGGTGTGTGAGTTTCTGCTTCATAACAAAGCGAATCAGCTATACATATACATATATCCCCATATCTCCTCCCTCTTGCATCTCCCTCCCACCGTCCCTATCCCACCCCTCTAGGTGGTCACAAAGCACAGAGCTGATCTCCCTGTGCTATGCAGCTGCTTCCCACTAGCTATCGATTTTACATTTAGTAGTATATATAAGTCCGTGTCACTCTCTCACTTCGTCCCAGCTTATACTTCCCCCTCCCCGTGTCCTCAAGTCCATTCGCTACATCTGCATCTTTATTCCTGTCCTGCCCCTAGGTTCTTCAGAACCTTTTTTTTTTTTTTTAGATTCCGTATATATGTGTTAGCATATGGTATTTGTTTTGCTCTTTCTGACTTCACTCTGTATGACACACTCTAGGTCCATCCACCTCACTACAGATAACTCAATTTAGTTTCATTTTATGACTGAGTAATATTACGTTGTATATATGTGCCACATCTTCTTTATCCATTCATCTGTTGATGGACACTTAGGTGACTTCCAAGTCCTGGCTATTGTAAATAGATCTGCAATGAACATTGTGGTACATGTCTCTTTTTGAATTATGGTTTTCTCAGGGTATGTGCCCAGTAGTGGGGTTGCTAAGTTGTATGGTAGTTCTCTTTTTAGACTTTTAAGGAACCTCCATACTGTTTTCCTTAGTGACTGTATCAATTTACATTCCCACCAACAATGCTAGAGGGTTCCCTTTTCTCCACACCCTCCCCAGCATTTATTGTTTGTAGATTTTCTGATGATGGCCATTCTGACTGGTGTGAGGTGATACCTCATTGTAGTTTTGATTTGCATTTCTCTAATGATGAGTGATGTTGAGCATTCTTTCATGTGTTTGTTGGCAATCTGTATATCATCTCTGGAGAAATGTCTATTTAGGCCGTCTGCCCATTTCTGGACTGGGTTGTTTGTTTTTTTTGATATTGAGCTTCATGAGCTGCTTGTAAATTTTGGAGATTAATCCTTTGTCAGTTGCTTCATTTGCAAATATTTTCTCTCATTCTGAGGGTTGTCTTTTCATCTTGTTTATGTTTTCCTTTGCTGTTCAAAAGCTTTTAAGTTTCATTAGGTCCCATTTGTTTATTTTTGTTTTTATTTCCATTACTCTAGGAAGTGGGTCAAAAAGAATCTTGCTGTGATTTATGTCATAGAGTGTTATGCCTATGTTTTCCTCTAAGAGTTTGATGGTGTCTGGCCTTATATTTAGGTCTTTAATCCATTTTGAGTTTATTTTTGTGTATGGTGTTAGGGAGTGTTCTAATTTCATTCTTTTCCTTGTAGCTGTCCAGTTTTCCCAGCACTCTTCAGTAAGAGGCTATCTTTTCTCCATTGCATATTCTTGCCTCCTTTATCAAAAATAAGGTGACCATATGTGCGTGGGTTTATCTCTGCGCTTTCTATCATGTTCCATTGATCTGTATTTCTGTTTTTGTGCCCGTATCATCCTGTCTTGATTACTGTAGCCTTGTAGTATAGTCTGAAGTCTGGGAGCCTGATTCCTCCAGCTCCGTTTTCGTTTCTCAAGATTGCTTTGGCTATTCGGGGTCTTTTGTGTTTCCATACAAACTGTGAAATTTTTTGTTCTAGTTTTGTGAAAAATGCCATTGATAGCTGGTAGGTATTGCATTGAAACTGTAGATTGTTTTGGACAGTATAGTCATTTTCACGATGTTGATTCTTCCAGCCCAAGAACATGGTATATATCTCCATCTGTTTGTATCATCTTGAATTTCTTTCATCAGTATCTTGTAGGTCTTTTGTCTCCTTAGGTAGGTTTATTCCTAGGTTTTATTCTTTTTGTTGCAGTGGTAAATGGGAGTGTTTCCTTAATTTCTCTTTGCAACTTTTCATCATTAGTGTACAGGAATGCAAGAGATTTCTGTGCATTAATTTTGTATCCTGCTACTTTACCACATTCATTGATTTGCTCTAGTAGTTCTCTGTTAGCATCTTTAGGCTTACTGTATATAGTATTATGTCATCTGCAAACAGTGACAGCTTTGCTTCTTTTCCGATTTGGATGCTTTTATTTCTTTTTCTTCTCTGATTGCTGTGGCTAAAACTTGCAAAACTATGTTGAATAATAGAGGTGAGAGTGGACAACCTTGTCTTGTTCCTGATCTTAGTAAAAATGGTTTCAATTTTTCACCATTGAGAATGATGTTGGCTGTGGGTTTGTCATATATGTCCTTTATTATGTTGAGATAAGTTCCCTCTATGCCTACTTTCTGGAGGGTTATTATCATACATAGGTGTTGAATTTTGTCAAAAGCTTTTCCTGAATCTATTGAGATGATCCTATGGCTTTTCTCCTTCAGTTTGTTAATATGGTTTATCACACTGATTGATTTGTGTATATTGAAGAATCCTTGCATTTCTGAGATAAACCCCACTTGATCATGGTGTATGATCCTTTTAATGTGCTGTTGGATTCTGTTTGCTAGTATTTTATTGAGGATTTTTGCATCTGTGTTCATCAGTGATATTGGCCTGTAGTTTTCTTTTTTGTGACATCTTTGTCTGGTTTTGGTATCAGGGTGACGGTGGCCTCGTAGAATGAGTTTGGGAGTGTTCCTCCCTCTGCTATATTTTGGAAGAGTTTGAGAAGGATAGGTGTTAGCTCTTCTCTAAATGTTTGATAGAATTTGCCTGTGAAGTCATCTGGTCCTGGGCTTTGGTTTGTTGGAAGATGATTAATCACAGTCTCAATTTCAATGCTTGTGATCAGTCTGTTTATATTTTCTATTTCTTCCTGGTTCAGTCTCAGAAGGTTGTGCTTTTCTAAGAATTTGTGCATTTATTCCAGGTTGTCCATTTTATTGACATAGAGTCGCTTGTAGTAATCTCTCTTGATCCTTTGTATTTCTGCAGTGTCAGTTACTTCCCCCCTTTCATTTCTAGTTCTATTGATTTGAGTCTTCTCCCTTTTTTTCTTCATGAGTCTGGCTAATGGTTTATCAATTTTGTTATCCTTTTAAAGAACCAGCTTTTAGTTTTATTGATCTTTGCTATTGTTTCCTTCATTTCCTTTTCATGTATACCTGATGTGATCTTTATGATTTCTTTCCTTCTGCTAACTTTGGGGTTTTTTTGTTCTTCTTTCTCTAATTGATTTAGGTGTAAGGCTAGGTTGTTTATTTGAGATGTTTCTTGAGGTAGGACTGTATTGCTGTAAACTTCCCTCTTAGAACTGCTTTTGCTGCATCCCATAGGTTTTGGGTCATCATGTTTTCATTGTCATTTGTTTCTAGGTATTTTTTGATTTCCTCTTTGATTTCTTCAGTGATCTCTTGGTTATTTAGTTGTGTATTGTTTAGCCTCCATGTGTTTGTATTTTTTACAGATTCTTTCCTGTAATTGATATCTAATCTCATCGTGTTGTAGTTGGAAAACGTAGTTGATACTATCTCAATTTTCTTAAATTTATCAAGTCTTGACTTGTGATCCAAGATGTGGTCTATCCTGGAGAATATTCCATGAGCATTTAAGAAGAAAGTATATTCTGTTGTTTTTGGATGGAATGTCCTATAAATATCCATTAAGTGCACCTTGTTTAATGTATTATTTAAAGCTTGTGTTTCCTTATTTATTGTCATTTTGGATGATCTGTCTATTGGTGAAAATGGGGTGTTAAAGTCCCCTACCATGATTGTGTTACTTTTGATTTTCCTTTTTATGGCTGTTAGCATTTGCCTTATGTATTGAGGTGCTCCTATTTTGGGTGCGTAAATATTTACAATTGTTACATCTTCTTCTTGGATTGATCCCTTGATCATTATTTAGTGTCCTTCTTTATCTCTTGCAATAGTCTTTATTTTAAAGTCTATTTTGTCTGATATGAGAATTGCTACTCCAGCTTTCTTATGATTTCCATTTTCATGGGATATCTTTTTCCATCCCCTCACTTTCAGTCTGTGTGTGTCTGTAGGTCTGAAGTGCATCTTTTGGAGACAGCATATATACAGGTCTTATTTTTGTATCCATTCAGCCAGTTTGTGTCTTTAGGTTGGAGCATTTAATCCATTTACATTTAAGGTAATTATCGATATGTATGTTCCTATTACTATTTTCTTAATTATTTTGGGTTTGTCATTGTAGGTCTTTTCTCCTCTCGTTTTTCCTGCCTAGAGAAGTTCCTTTAGCATTTGTTGTAAAGCTGGTTTGGTGGAGCTGCATTCTCTTAGCTTTTGCTTGTCTGTAAAGGTTTTAATTTCTCTGTCGAATCTGAATGAGATCCTTGCTGGGTAGAGTCATCTTTGTTGTAGGTTTTTCCGTTTCATTACTTTAAATATGTCCTGCCATCTTTCTGGCTTGCAGAGTTTCTGCTGGAAAATCAGCTGTTAACCTTATGGGGATTCCCTTGTGTGTTACTTGTTGTTTTTCCCTTGCTGCTTTTGGTATTTTTTCTTTGTGTTTAATTTTTGAAAGTTGGATTAATATGTGTCTTGGCGTGTTTCTTCTTGGATTTATCCTGTATGGTACTCTCTGTGCTTCCTGGACTTGATTAACTCTTTCCTTTCCCTTATTAGGGATTTTCAATTATAACCTCTTCAAATATTTTCTCAGTCCCTTTCTTTTTCTCTTCTTCTTCTGGGACCCCTATAATTCTAATGTTGGTGCATTTAATGTTGTCTCAGAGGTCTTTGAGACTGTCCTCAATTCTTTTCATTCTTTTGTCTTTATTCTGCTCTGCAGTAGTTATTTCCACTATTTTATCTTCCACGTCACTTATCTGTTCTTCTGCCTCAGTTCTTCTGCTATTGATACCTTCTAGAGAATTTTTTATTTCATTTATGGTGTTGTTCATCATTGTTTGTTTGCTCTTAATTTCTTCTAGGTCCTTTTAAACGTTTCTTGTATTTTCTCCATTCTATTTCCACGATTTTGGATCATCCTTACTAACATTACTCTGAATTCTTTTTCTGGTAGACTGCCTATTTCCTCTTCATTTGTTTGGTCTGGTGGGTTTTTACCTTGCTCCTTCACCTGCTGTGTGTTTCTCTGTCTTTTCATTTTGTTTAAGTTACTGTGTTTGGGATCTCCTTTTTGCAGGCTGCAGGTTCATAGTTCCCATTGCTTTTGGTGTCTGCCCCCAGTGGCTAAGGTTGGTTCAGTGGGTTGTGCAGGCTTGCTGGTGGAGGGCACTAGTGCCTGTGTTCTGGTGGATGAGGCTGGATTTTGTCTTTCTGGTGGCCAGGACCACGTCCGGTGGTGTATTTTGGGATGTCTCTGACCTTGTTATGATTTTAGGCAGCCTCTCTGCTAATGGATGGGGTTGTGTTCCTGTCTTGCTAGTTGTTTGTCATAGGGTGTCCAGCACTGTAGCTTGCTGGTCATTGAGTGTACCTGGGTCTTAGTGTTGAGATGGAGATCTCTGGGAGAGCTTTCACCGTTTGATATTACGTTGAGCCGGGAGGTCTCTGGTGGACCAGTGTCCTGAACTTGGCTCTCCTACCTATTGGTGTCTCCTACCGGCTTGACACCCGGCTGGAACCCCAAGACCCTGTCAGCCACACAGCTCAGAAGAAAAGGGAGGAAAAAAAGACAGAATGAAAGAAAAAAACAGTAAATAAAATAGTTATTAAAATAAAAAAAAAATTAAAAAATAGGAAAATTAAAAAGTAACACAAGAAAAAGAAAGAAGAGAGCAACCAAACCAAAAACAAATCCACCAATGATAACAAGTGTAAAAACTGTCCAAAAGAAAAAAGAAAAAACAGACAGAACCCTAGGACAAATGGTAAAAGCAAAGCTATACAGACAAAATCATACAAAGAAGCATACACATACACACAAAAAGAGATAAAGGAAAAAAATATATATATCTACATATATAAAAAAAAAAAGGAAGGAGCAACCAAATCGGTAAACAAATCTACTAATGATAATAAACTCTAAATAGTAAACTAAGATAAACAGAAAACCAGAAACACATTAGAGGCAGAAAGCAAACCCCAAGTCTACAGTTGCTCCCCAAGTCCACGGCCTCAATTTTGGGATGATTCGTTGTCTATTCAGGTGTTTCACAGATGCAGGTACATCAAATTGATTATGGAGATTTAATCTGCTGCTCCTGAGGCTGCTGGGAGAGATTTCCCTTTCTCTTCTTTGTTCGCACAGCTCTAGAGGTTCATCTTTGGATTTGGCCCCGCCTCTGCATGTAGGTTGCCTGAGGGCGTTCGTTCCTGCCTGGACAAGACGGGGTTAAAGGAGCAGCTGATAAGGGGGCTCTGGCTCACTCAGGACGGGGGGAGGGAGGGGTACGGGTACGGGGTGAGCCTGCGGCGGCAGAGGCCGGCGTGACGTTGCAGCAGCCTGAGGCGCCGTGTGTTCTCCCGGGGAAGTTGTCCCTGGATTACGGGACCCTGGCAGTGGCGGGCTGCACAGGCTCCCGGAAGGGGAGGTGTGGATAGTGACCTGTGCTTGCACACAGGCTTCTTGGTGGCTGCAGTAGCAGCCTTAGCATTTCATGCCCGTCTCTGGTGTCTGCACTGATAGCCGTGGCTCACGCCCATCTCTGAAGCTCGTTCAGGAGGTGATCTGAATCCCCTCTCCTCGCGCATCCAGAAACAATGGTCTCTTGCCTCTTAGGCAGGTCCAGACTTTATCCCAGACTCCCTCCTGGCTAGCCGTGGTGCACTAGCCCCCTTCAGGTGGTGTTTACGCCGCCAACCCCAGTCCTCTCACTGGGATCCGACTGAAGCCCAAGCCTCAGCTCCCAGCCCCCGCCCACCCTGGCGGGTGAGCAGACAAGCCTCTCGGGCTGGTGAGTGCTGGTCGGCACCAATCCTCTGTGCACGAATCTGTCTGCTTTGCCCTCCGCACCCCTGTGGCTGCGCTCTCCTCTGTGGCTCCGAAGCTTCCTCCCCACCCCCACCACTCCCCGGCCACCCCCTGTCTCCACCAGGGAAGGGGCTTCCTAGTGTGTGGAAACCTTTTCTCCTTCACAGCTCCCTCCCAGAGGTGCAGGTCCTGTCTCTATTCTTTTCTCTCTGTTTTTTTTTTTTTTTTCCTTACCCAGGTACGTGGGGAGTTTCTTGCCTTTTGGGAAGTCTGAGGTCTTCTGCCAGCGTTCAGTAGGTGTTCTGTAAGAGTTGTTCCATATGTAGTTGTATTTCTGATGTATTTGTGGGGAAGAAGGTGATCTCCACGTTTTACTCCTCTGCCTTCTTGAAGGTCTCTTGCTTAGTAAATTTTAAATTTGTTTGGGAACCAACTTCAAGTCTTAGTTTAACTTTTAAATTTGGGTCAAGTTTATATTGTTGACTTGGAGTCATTTTGCCTGATTATATAACATGATATTTAGTCCACAGGACAAGAGTGTATAAATATAATACATTTTCTCATGAACTAGAATGACAGTTATTCTCTCACTATACAAAACAACTTGACTGTTTTCAGTTCAGGTGAGCTGAATGTTGGCTATCCTTTTATCTTTCTTTTAAGTCCCTCCTTATGAAGATGACAGTTTCAGGATACGTAGAAAAAAAGGTCACTGGAACAAATGAAAACAATGTGCAATTATCGTACCAGGCACTTTATGTCTTTATACAGATAAAGAATTGTGAGCAAAAAAGAGGGATAAAACATAAAGCTGTTTTGCTGATATAAAGATAGAATTGGGTATACTCAGGGCTGAAATGGGGCAGGGTGTCTCTCCATTGTTCCCACCCTAGTTCAGGCCACTCTTATCTCCTGTCTAGACTATATTCATTGATCTCTAATTGTTCTCCTTGCTTCTACTTTTGTCTTCCTCCCATCCGTTGTCTACTAAAAGCCAGTGATTTTTTTAAAAAAGAACTTCAAATATCTGATCTAATGGTGTTATTCTCCACCTCTCACTCCTTCAGTGACTGCCTAGGGCACTTAGAATCAAATCCAAGCCCCTTCCCATCCCTCAAGCCCCTCATTGTCTAAATGCTTCTCCAGTTTAAACTCTGGCTCCTGTCCTCTCACTGGCCTTCAGCTACACTAATCATCTCTCCCTTTTGGGAACACCCCATGCTCTTTTTCTCCTTAGGGCTTCATGCACATTTTGGTTCATTTGCCTGGACTATTGTTCCCAAAGTCAGCTTGCCTTCAAAATCACCTCCCCCCAAAAGCTTTCCATGACTATCATTTCTGAAGCAAATTCATGCCTTTATATTTTCTCCATCCTTCCACTGCCACTTTTCTCTTTCGTGGTACCCAGTAAGAGTTTATAGCTCTTATTACAATTTTATAATAATTCTATTTATGTATGTGTGTTTTTTTTTCCTTCCCACTAAACTGTATGATCTCTGAAACTCTGTTGCAGCCTTGATGGTAGATATTGAGAAATGAGGGAAGGAGAAGGAGAGGTAGAAGAAAGCAGTAGAGGAGAAGACATCAGAGAAGAGGAATTCAAAAAAACGTTTGTTGAGTAAATAGTTGGCTACATTTTTTGGTGATATGTACAATATACTTAGTTTAAAAAGTTTGATGATAGAATAAATTACAGATTTAAAGCTAGTTTTAAAAGCCACTGGATATCTGGATATATATTTTTGAATATCTTCTTAGAAATGAAAAGATCAAAGATTAAAACAAGTGAAAAAAAGGTAATGACCCAAGGCACATTCAAACAAAGTTTGAAAGAATCCAACATGGTGGATGCTTATCTGATGCAAATCTGCAAACTTCTCAGAGTTCAGTCATTACTCACAATTAGGCTGACAGCAGAGTTCCCAAACACTGACCACCATCTGGATCAACACTTTCAGTCACTCTCTGGAATTTCATTTACTGCTTCCAGGCATTTTGGTGGTTGCTTATTCATTTCTGCAATTCCCATTTAAAATAAATTGTAGAATATGATCAGAAGATTCTTTTAAGGGAATTATTTTCAGTGCAGACTAGGGGAAACTATTGTGCCATTTCTTATTCTTTTTTAAAGCTCGTACGATAAGTGCCCCATTGAATTTAACATTATCATATAACTATTTTGGCAAACACGTATGCTGCATTCTCAGACTCACCACAAAGAACTTTTGGGTTAAGGCCAATTCAGTGGATTTTTCATGGTAAGGAAAGGAAAATGAAGCTTGCTGATAAACATGAAAGCAATTATCCCTTTAGTTTTGCCCACTAAAACTACCATTGCAAAGCATCTAAAACATATACCAGGTAACAATTCTGGGAATGTCTGATTTGGTACTAAGTCAAAGATACTAAGTAAATTGATAGTGTTTGAATTCTCAGATTATGATTCAAAAAACCTCTTTTAGTTGATTTTTAGATTTTTCTTTTTTAGAATACAAGAATCATGAGTCTTTTAGTCCCTTAAAAAGCTGGAAAAGATGACTTTTATGTATGCGTTGATAGTTGCTATTCTCTTGTCTCAGAAAGGAATATCTATTCCAAAGAAACTTAGTTCATTATTTGCCCTCAAATTATTATTTTTAAGTTGATTGTGGTTAAATAATTTGCTCTCTAGCTGATTGATTAGGTTCTCAAACTGTGGTTTCTCTGATGCTCCCACTTCCTATATCCGCCCACTGATTTTCATGCTTGCCCCAGAGCAATACTGAGTTTGAATATATTTCCCATTTTGGTAACACACAGAAAGTGGCAGAAAGTTAATCTCGGTCAGTCAGTTCAAGAATCCCCCCCATACTTTACCCTGGTATAGTTGTATATGAGTTTTTTAGAGCTTATGTCATGCCAGGTTGTCACTAGGGTAGAGAGAGCAGCAAACCTGAAGGAGCTGTGTGAAAGGAGAATGAGGAATATTTCTTCAGGGATCTGCATGGGATGCTGAGATGGGACCAGATAAAGTCATCACTGTCTCTGGATACCTGCAAGGCTGGTGAAAATGAAGGCTGTCTTCCCACACCTTTCTCCCCAATATCCTGGAATTTATTAGAGTCCAGAATTTAGATATAGGTCCCTGAAAAGGAGTATATGGGGAGTCACTGAATGGAATATGAATCTTGGCAGTCTCTAGAGCTTGAATTAGAAATTCAGTTAATTATGAGAAAGATGAAGAAAATTACCTGGGTTTGTGGGCTATTTGTTCCTGCTGTACCTCTCTGCAATAGTCTTCAACACATTAACTTTAAGAAAAATCAGCTCAATAATTTTGAAATAATTTCAAACTTATAGAAAAGTTGAAGTATATTACAAAGACCTCCTATGTCTCCCTCACAGAGATTCCCCAACTATTAACATTTAACACATTTGTTCCATCACCCCCTTTTTAAAAAATACCTCCATTACCATTAGTCTTTTCTGGAACTATTTAAAAGCAAATTGCAGACTTGATGCCCTCTTACCCCTAAATGCTGCAGTGTGTTATTTCCCCAAACATGGACACACTCCTACATAACCTTTATGAAACTCTCTGGATCAGGAAATTGTTGATAAAATACTACCATCAAATCCACAGATCCCATTCACTTTTCTCTAGTTGTTCAACAAAGTGTCTCTTCTGGGCCAGCATCCCATCCAGGAATGTATGTTACATTAAATTATTATATCTGTTCAGTTTCCTCCAATTATACAGGTGTTCCTCCTTCCCCCATCTTTCCCACCCTTCACAGTTTTATATAATGGAGGCTCTGTGTTCTCTCTGTCACATGACACTCAGCCTGGGTCTCCCCAGTGTTTCCTCCTGACCAGACTGAAGCTTTCTTGGCAGTAGTACCATAAAAGTGTTGCTATGCTCTTACCAGTGCATCACATCTTGGGGCACACAGGGGTGTTTACTTTTCACCTGATCATGTTGGTGCTTGCCAGGTTTCTCCACTGTAAAGTCACCATTTCTCCCTGAGTATATTAATACTAATGATAGTACTTTGTGGGGAAAATATCCTAAGATTATGTCCATATCCTATTGTCATCACACCTTTATCTACCACCTTTAAGCCTCTATTGACAACCAGTACTTGTATCAAGCTCAATATCATGGTTGCTAAATGTTGATTTTCCCTTACAATCTACATTTATTTGTTGACATTCCAGCATAGAGAAGAAATTTCTCATTTATTTTTGAATTTGATCAGCATAGTTTCATGGATTCCTATTTTATTCATTGGTTTGTCATCTGTTACTATCATTATGAGTTTTGACATTTGAATTTGCCCCAGATGTGGCCAGTGGGAACCCTATTCAAGGCTCCTGTGTCTTTTTGACACGTACTCATTATTCTTTGAGCGCTTTCTTACTTTCTGGCCCCAAAATGTGTTCCTGCCTTATCTTGTACTTTCCCTGCCCCAATTCTGGAATCAGCTATTTATCCAAGAAGTTGTGGTTCTAAGATCTGGGCTCTCATTACTAGCGGGATGCCATCACTTCTCAGCTCTCTCAACATAGAAAGCTAGAAAATATAAGCATATTTATACTATTTCTATATCTATTTGAATATATATATAATATATATGTACATACATAAATATACATGAGGTCATATGGATACCTCTAATTTCCAGGCAGCATGTCAGAGTAGTACTCTTTATAGACTCTCTCCTTTACTATGTATGTAAGTATCAATACATTTGCCGGTGAGAAACCCAGCTCTCGTTATTCTCAACAATTTACTTTGTTCAGTATAACCAGTTTACCATCCAGGCCTGCCACCTCCACCTCCAGGCATCCACTCCCTGTGCCCTGCCTCCTAAGATGTCAGCAGACCCACTGCTTCTGATTGAGATGGATCTATCTTCTGCTTAGGTCCCACCCTTCTCCTATTTCTCACTTCCTCAGGTGCCTGTGGACTGGATGCCCTGCCACAAGTCTTTGTGTGCTCCCTGCTAACCTACATGATATTGTACAGTTGGCTTGTTGTGGAGAAGGGGAGGGAAGGGAAAGTGGTTAGGAAAAGGCTCAAATTCATTTTACTCATTTCCTTAAAAGCTGTTTCCTCCCCTTCCAGACCCGAGATTCTTGAAATGAGGACAGAAATTGGAATTCTGTCAACTTTGTATTCCCTATCCCTTATAAACTGCCTTGCGTGCAGTAGGCATCAGTAAATTGCTGATGAATTAGTAAACTGGTCTTTCCTCTGAATTCATACTCTTGGCTCACTTTGGACATTTCCATCATTTCCTTTCATGATAGTCATCTGGAAGACCTTGCTGATGACTGTCTTCTTTCTAACGTTGAGCTGATGAGCATACCTTGGGTTTAGATGCCTGGAGCAGCAGGAGGACCATTATGGCAGAATGGAGGGATGAATGCTTCTTGTGGACTCCAAACTCCTTTCATGTTTTCTTTGACGAGAAGTATGTTCACAGTCCTTTTGGGTCTCCTCCGGTGTGGCATAAGCAGCCAGGTTTAGGGTAAACCCATTCCTGATTCATTGACTTTGTTTATTTCAATGAAGGATTTGGGGTACTTCTACTAAGTCCTTAATTTAAAAAGCAGTAGTCTTCTCAAATTTAATAATTTCTGCTCTAGCTACAAACTGTACATGTTATTGTTTTGTGTATATGAAATTGTCCTATATAATCAGTTAGTTGAATATTGATCTCTTTTACTAAATCGTAAGTTTTTGAAGACAGAGACCAGACTGTGTTATTTAGTTATTTTAATTAATTTTTATTGAAGTATAGTTGATTTACAATGTTGTGTTAGTTTCTGCTGTACAGCAAAGTGAACCAGTTATACATATATCCAGACTGTATTCACTTTAAAGTATACCACAATAACTGTTTTACCTTTGTGTAATTTTTAGACTAATGCTTGACAATGACTAGATGCCCAATAAATATTTATTGAAATAAATAAAATAAGTTATAGTCACGTGTTCTAGAGTATGGCTGATTTTCATCTATCTCACTATGAAAACATAGGTGATGTTAAATAGCATTTAAGTCAACATTTAATAAAATAACCGATTATCCAATTTGGATTACCCATACCCTTAGGACACATTCTCTACTTTATTCTGATAAATTCTAGATATTTCTGTCCTAGTTAAGTGATAAATGAACTTGTTTGTTTCTTACCTCAAGTAGAGTCATACATTGGGGGAGATACCATGGATAATTGTCAGAGTAATAAACTAATCTGCTAGTATGGAAAGTGGTGCTATGGGGAAAAAGCTCTAGCAACTGTGGCAGAGTAGATAGTAAAAAAAAAAAAAAAATCCGGAATATTTAAATTCTCTTAAAACTTTATTTGGCTTTAGTAAGAGAAAAGGAACTGAAGTTTTTATATTTAAACTACAGTTGATTGCAGAAACTCATACCGTAGGTAGGATGGTATGTTTGATGCATGTTCTTACTGCTTCTCTCCATGGCAGGTATTACTAGTCTGTTATAGCATTTTTTTCTTTCTGATCTTGGATTCTCTCTCTGAAGTTTGCTCAATATAATGTTCCAGAGAAATACTACCAGTCAATTAGAATTGATACTTGAGTTGAAACTTTTTGGTATGCCAGCCATAGAATTTTAGAGCTACACGTTGTCTCTGCCCCACCAGACTTGTATGTCTTCACCATCAGATCTAGAGTACGTATCACTAAAAACCCTGTGTCTACCACAGAACATCTCATTTTTTCCTGTATTTTTAAGTCTGCACTAATGTTAGCTTCTCTAATTTCTGAAGGTTCCAGGTTTGGAAGGTTATAGATAGCACAGCTTTTGGTGTAAAAAAATTATCATTCTTTTTTATCTTTCCCCATTCTCTCCTTTAATACCATTTGTGAAAACTCTACCATTCTGATTCAATATAAGGCTTTTCGTATTTAATCATCATAAAGTTTGAGCTATGATAGAGCTTGACTAATGATATTCATAGTAAATCTTATTTTTAAATGTTTATCCTGACCATTGAGTTCATTATGCAGGTATAAATAAAAAGATGTTTAAACATGCTATGTGGTTTTGCTTTTTGCCTTGCCTTTTGCTAGCATCTGGGGTCAATCAAACCAGCATGCAGCTGGGTAGAGGTAAAGTATGTTATGCATAACATTTCTTTTCTTTTTTTGCAGTGTTGTATGGAGGTGACTCTTTCATTATTTATCATCCACATCCAACAGAAAACCAGCTTCTCAGAAGTGATATGACTGACTCTTGGACCGTAATAAAAGTAAGTAATGTCACAAAGGATTTGTCCATTTAGGTCAGGCTGACCAGTCGTTAGTTAAAATCAATCAGTTAAGTTGTATTACATGTTTTCTCAGTTGAGCTTTTAGAACTTTTCATATAGTAATGGTTATTCTTTCCAACTGCAGACCAGTTGTAATCAATAGCCAGGACATTGTTCCACATAAGGGTGATGAAGTAAATATAGTGCCCTTCATCTGCTTTAATCAAGGTTCATGACACAGCAGAGGAGACAGTTCCTCACAAGAACATCTGGCAGCCAGAGGGGTAATGTAGGTTGACTTCAGATGGGAATGTTTGGAATTACTTAGTTGGAACAACACAGTGTGTCAGCATTAGCCCACATATAATCAGAACAGTTCCTGTGATGTGCAGGGAAACTGAATAGCTGAGACCCACATGCTAGTCTCCCTTTATGGCTAGAAGCCCAGAAATGCCAATGGGAACTTCACACGTTGACTGGAGGAGAAGATGTGACCTACCCCTTGTGTAGGGGTTCCAACGCCTCACTTGGCAGATCTGGCACAGTTTAAAAAATGTTGTGTATTGATGGGAGATTTTCTCTTTAAATCTAGGATAATGCCGATGTTCATTCATCTCTTGCTTTCATGGAAAAAACAACCAAACAAACAAACAAAAAACTAGTGACTATGGCTCTGATTGTTCCTTTCACCAAAACTAGTTTGCCTCAATAAGATATTTTAATAATACTTCCTTTAATAGGTATTTTTTAGCTAGCAGTATGAGAGAAAAATGATGGATTAGGATGACATGGGGGCCCTCTAAATACTTATTTGCTTGTGCTTTCAGGTAATGACAGAATTCATCCTTAAGTTTGAGGCCTAGTTTACTCTTAATCCTATGTCAAGCCTAGGCAATCTTTAAAAACAAAAAATGGTGAGGTAGAATAGGAGGAATTACATCATGGGTTTAAACTTTTAAAAAATCAAGAAAAGATGAGATTGATAAAGACAAAGATTGAGGCTTTTGGGACTATACACCACAGTAAAAGGCTTAGTGGGTCTTTTCTGGTTCATTCTCTGTCTTGAGCAAGATTCTCTTCTCTGCTTGTTTACTGTTTAGTTTTTTTGTTTTTTTAGATTTTTTTTTTTTTGGTCCATCAATTTTCCTTTGTTGCTGAGTCAGTGTTACTTTTCGCTATACGTAGTTGAAATCTGACTATAGGTCCTTACCAAGTAGAAATTTGCTTTTACATATCAAAATAAATCTGGAGATGGGCAGTTAGGGATGGTACAATGGCTTGAAGTAACTGCACTCTTGAGCCAAACTTGGATCCACTCTCCTGCGTGCAGCAAAGCCGATCTCCTGACACTGGTTTCTGGTGAAGAAAAGTACAGCGTTTATTGCAGGGCACCAAGCAAGGAGAACAGGCAGCTCATGCTCAAAAGATTTGAATTCCCTGATGGCTTTTAAGGAAGGGGTTTCAAACACAAGGTGAGGGAGGCCGCAGAGTGCCCCATCAACTTGTGCTCAGTTCTTGGATTGATTGGCATCAAGGTGAAGTTTTGTTTTGCTTTGTTTTAATGTATTTTTGGCCGTGTTGGGTCTTCGTTGCTGCATGTGGGCTTTCTCTAGTTGCGGCAAGTGGGCGCTACTCTTCATTGCAGTGCATGGGCTTCTCGTTGCGGTGGCTTCTCTTGTTGTGGAGCATGGGCTCTAGGGTGCATGGCCTTCAGTAGTTGTGGCATTCAGGCTCAGTAATTGTGGTTCATTGGCTCTAGAATGCAGGCTCAGTAGTTGTGCATACGGGCTTAGTTGCTCCACGGCATGTGGGATCTTCCCCGGACCAGGACTCGAATCTGTGTCCCCTGCATTGGCAGGTGGATTCTTAACCACGGCACCACCGGGGAAGCCTGAGGTGAAGTTTAGAGCATCGTCAACCTTCTGGTTTCAATCGGTCTGGGGCCTAAATGCTTGCAGTCAGCAGTTTTCATCTAGTGGGGGTCTGTTTCCTGTAAAAACAACTTAGGAATGTGTGTCAGACCTTTTTCTGTGTCTTTCAGGGAACTGGGAATTCGGTGATTCTGCCATGTGTTGGATTTAGAGTCTAAATTGTTATCAGTTTCCCAGCCCAACATGTATTCTTTGTTTCTACATGTTCACATTTCCTAATCATTAACTCTTGAGACAGCCTTTTGAGATTCAGGGGAGCCCTGGAAGACTAGAGAACAGCCTTTTACTTCAAAGAACAGAGACACAGGGGCTTGTATATGGATTCAGAATCATTAAGGAACCAGATTCTTTCTTTTCTTCACATGCTGAAAAGCCCATCCTTTGTGTGTGGCTTTATCCTGAAGTTCACAACACGATGACTCCATCTCTAGGTATCACATTCATGTTTCAGGCAGAAAGAAGGAACAAGGTTGAACAGAAAGGCAGGTGTTCACTGTATATCACTTTTTAATCGGGAAAACAACAGGTTTTACAGAAACTCCTCCCAGTAGTAGGATTTCCCCTTACATCTTTTTGGACATAACTGTGGTCCTTTGGCTTTAGCATCAAATCAGATCTTGAGGGAGATGAGCGTTTCTAATTTGGCACATTGCCACTCCAAAGAATTGTAATTCTGTAGGTAGTGATGAAAAGGAATAGAGATAGTATGCAGGCAACTAGCAGCATCTGTCCCAGTTGTTAACTAAAGTCAGCTTCAGAACATTCTTGCTTGTTTTCCCATCAGGAAAGTGGCATATATAATACCAAATTGCAGTGATCTCTTAGCTCAGCTAAATTGTTCTTGGTGCTTCCACAAGTTCTCTTTCTAAACCACAGATCTGGTTAGGTCACTCCCAATGCCTTCAAGGAGCAATCTGGATTCCTTTAACATAACATACATGATCTGGCTCTGCTTCCCTTCCCAACCTCTCTTCCCGCCACTTGCCTACACATGCTCTGTGCACCAGGCCTTCTAAACCACATGTAGCACCGAAAAGCCCACATTTTCTTTCATGTCTCCATGTATTTGCATGGGCTGCTTCACTTGCTTGCATTATCTGTCCTCAGAGTGTTGTGAAATAAGTTGTTTTTTTTCTTCTGTTTTTGCAAGGCTCTGCACCATTGTGGGCCTAGTTGGCTACTGCTTCCTCTGTCACCGTACAGTGTTTTGAACATGAATCTAGTATGCTTTCACTCTTTTAACGTTGCTTGTCAGCCCCACTATACTGTGAGTTGAAAAAGGGATCAAATCTTATTTACTCATGTCTTATTCATATGATTAATGCAGTGCCTGGCATAGAGTAAGCCGTTCATAATTGCTTCTTGGATGAGTGAATGAGTCAACTGATCAGCAGGGCACATCACTGTTTTAAGGGTCTCTGCCTCCATGTAAAACCTCACGCTCTATAGTAAGACTAGAGTAAACCTGCATAAACGCTCTTCATGAATGTGTTCATGTCCATCTAACTGTTATAGTATACCTTTGTGTAAACGTATTGTATAAAGACCATGTAATGCTTACAAGACCTATTCTTTAATGTTTTCTACAGCACATGTTTAAAGATCTTAGATATACTATTTAGGACCTGCAGTGGTCATGTAACAGGGAGAATGCCATCCAAGGCTGACATCACTAAGGCCTAGAGAAATCCAAGGTCCACACATTGCTAGGTCCAAGAACTACATACGCATTTGCTTTTCTTGCACGAATTCTAAAAGGAAGTAGCAGAAGTTGGGTAGAAATTGTACAATTTACTCATCCACTTAGAGAAAGTCAAATGTTTATTAGGTTTTTATTAAGTAGTTTTTATTTATATACATTTTAAGATATTATTGTGAATTACATTTTGAAGGCACTGTGCCCAGAATTGTTCAATCAAGTTTTCCATGTCAGATATTGCTTTGAAATATTTTTACCTTCAATCTTCTGATGAACAGCCTCCTGTGTTTTTTTCTTTTTTATGTTCATTTTTATCATTTTCTCTAAAAATAGTTATCTCTTGTGTGCAATTGTTTGTGTTTAGTTCATGGAGTCATTTCTGTGCTTTCATTTAGGGAAGTGTATCTCTTGCATAAATTCACACGAGACTAATAATAAGTTCAAAGTCTCAGATTTTACCATAGGGTTCATGTTTGTGAAAACTTTCAGAGGGAAGAAGCTACAAGCGTTTGTTGTAGGGGAAGAAAATTCTGTACTTTTGATTCTTCTGTTTCCAGTGATAGTGGCTCACAGAGACTTGGAGATATTTGGAGACTTGGAGATATTTTCTCAGGAATAAAATTTTGGTGTGATGTGTTTATTCAGTACTCAAGTATCTGTGAATAGGATGGTACAATTGACCCTTGAATAACGTGGGTTTGCACTGCACGGGTCCACTTATACGGGGATATTTTTCAATAGTAAATATTATCGTACTACATGGTCCGTTGGTTGAATGGTTGGTTGGATGTGAGGATACAGAGGGCCAACTATGAGTTATACTCGGATTAACTCTCCACGTTGTCAAGGGTCAGCTGTACTTCTCTCTTTGGCACTGAGCATAAACTTGACTTCAGAAGAGAATGTCGGATGGAAGGCAAAGGCGTTCTCTTTCTTTTTGCACACACATATTTGTAGAACATGATATTGGAAAGAAAGAATTAAGCAAAATATTTTACGTTACTGCAACATTGTTAGGTTTCAGAATTTTTTTTTCTTCTTTTTATATTACAATTCAGGTCACTCTAGCCTAATTACCTTTCTCCAAACTCCTATAGTGCTTGGTCTGTATCATAAATCTCGTCCTTTCTATGGATTGCTTTATATGGTTTTCTAGTTGTTTCCAATTTTGTCTTCTTGATGTTATTGAATGTCAAAGACAGAACAAGGCTGGTTTCAGAGTGGGCCTCTTATTTCTCGAGCACATCCATTTGTGGAGATGAGATAGACATTACATAATGATTTTAATGTGTAACATTTCCATAGCGCTCACCTTCAGAACTTCAAAATGCTTTTTTTGGGGGGGGGGGCAGAAATAAAGATTGCAGATTGCATTTTCTTTAATAAACTTTATTATTAACCACATGTTATGGAGGAACAGAGATTGGAGCTATTTGCCTTTGATTGTACAGCTAGTGTTAGAAATGCAAGAAGCTTCACATTTCTTGACTTTCTAAGCTAAACCAAAGTAGTATCAGCCTTGAGAGTTGCGTGAGTCCTCCCGAGCAGGTCTCAGACAAGCTCCGGTGACAGCTCATTGCCAAGATCTGTAAACATAGACACCCTTGCTGTGGTTGCTGCCAGACACAGTGAGATGAATGTGCTTGGTCAAAGCTTTTGAGGGTAGCTTGGTAATATTCCATTTGCAAACAGATTGCTGGTGCTTGACTTGACAAACACACACACACACACACACACACACACACACACACACACACACACACGAAGAAAAGTAAACAATGGCCAATTCTATTTTGTAAAATAACCCTCAAGTCAACAATCTACAAGGGAAATTTGGAAAGCATTTATTTTTCTGGCCTTCCTCTCATGATAGCCCACAAGAGGGATCCTGGCTTTCTGAAAAGCTCTGTGATTGAGGTTTTTTCCTAGTCATTTACAGAGCATATGGTTGTAGTATTCATGAAAATGCCAGTAATTAGCAACGCTATTCAAACACGTTGGCAACTCTTAGCTTAACACGTATCATGATTTCAAAGGTAGAAAAACATAAACAACACTCAAAAATACTGTGCTTAACATTAAGAAATTATCAAACTAATAAGTAGAAAGTCCCACTAAACTGAGTAATCTTAAAATACTCATAAGAGCACATTTACAGTGCTTTCTGAACATACACAGTATAACCTTATTTATTACTTCTGGACTTTAAATCTCGAAGAGAATTTCCATAAGCATTTGCATTTGTTTTGATTCTTACAAACTTGGAGGAAGGTAGATTAAGTATTAATATCTCTATGTATGAATGTAGAGGAACAATTTCTCAAGATCTAACAACGGGGGTGGTTATTGTTTGATTGTTTGTTTCCTCTGAGACTTGCTCTGTTTCACCCATTCTGCCTTTCCTTAATTTTTTTTTTTTTATCTCAGATGGGAGATTCCCCTTCTAGATGAAAATGGGCTTTCTGCTTATTATTTCTGCCTCAATGTTTATACGTTTATTATTGAATGCCCCTTTTCTCTTTATATCTTAATTTCTTCACATGCAGATAATAATAGCACTTACCTCTTAAGGCTATCAGGTGAGGACGTGAAATAAAATACACTATATACTAGGACTCTCTGATTAATTTTCACATTTGCTTCACACTTGTCCACACCAGGCATGCATGGGACATGCAAAATGTGCACACACGTCTACATTCATACTCCAGTCCGATCAGTTATGATGCTGCTGAGGCTGGGTGAAGCCAAGCCTCAGTTTTTCCATGAGAATTGCAGCAATAGCACCTGTAGCAGGGGTTCTCAAACTTTTTGTTTCAGAACCTTTTACAGTCTCTATTTTTTTTTTTTTGGCCGTGCTGTGCAGCATGTAGGATCCTAGTTTCCCGACCAGGGATTGAACCCAGGACCCCTGCATTGGGAGTGTGGAGTCTTAACCACTGGACCACTAGGGAAGTCCCCCCTTTTACAGTCTTAAAAGTTATTGAAATTCCCCAGAGGTCCCTTGCTTTTTTGTGGGTTATATCTACTAATATTATATGTTAAATATTAGAAATTAAAACAAAAAATTTGAATATGTATTTACATTTATTTATAAATAACAATAATAGACCTGTTACATGTTAACATAGACAACTTCTTTTCCTTTCTTTCTTGATTGAAGTATAGTTGATTTACAATGTTGTGTTAGCTTCAGGGGTACAACAGAGTGATTCAGTTATACATATAATTTATCTATTCTTTTTCAGATTCTTTTCTTTTATTGGTTATTACAAGATGTTGAGTATAGTTCCCTGCGCCATACAGTAGGTCCTTGCTGGTTATCTATTTTATATGTAGTAGTGTGGATCTGTTAATCCCAAACCTCTAATTTATCCTCCCCAAGCCCTTTTCCTTTGGTAACCGTGTTTGTTTTCTATGTCTGTGAGTCTGTTTCTGTTTTGTAAATAAGTTCATTTGTATCATTTTTTTTATATTCCACATGTAAGTGGTATCATATGATAATTGTTTTTCTCTGTCTGGCTTACTTCACTTAGCATGGTAATCTCTAGACAACTTTTTAAAAAAGACAGCTATATATTTTTTGAAACAAAAGAATTTAGTAAGAAAATTTGGCCGAGGCTTTCTGAAATCTGTTCTCTGTCCTCATAGGGAAGAAGCCCGAGAGGCCTTGCCTTGGCTGTGACACATTTAAACATGCATAGACAGACATACCTCTTACAAATCTGTCTCTGTGATTGGGCACACACTGCACAGTTATGCAAATAAAGCAGGTGGAAATTGTAAATGGTATTATATGATCTGTTTATTCACTCTGCTAATAAATCACAGGGAGGCCTTCCTTCCATATATTTGTGCTTTAATATCCTTTAACTCAATTTTAGATTATAGCAGTGATTCTCAATATAAAATAACTGAGAAATGGTGCTTCCATGAATCAATAACACTAAAAATGTGACAAGAATACAGAAATGGAGAGCATTTTAAGTTAGTTATATTTTATAGAAATATTTTTATATTATTTATATAATATAGTTATATATATTTCAGTTCTATATATAGTATATATAGATACTGGTCTTCTAATTACATAATAATGGTGACTTATATTTCCTCACTGCATGCCAGGCACTGTTTTAAATACTTTTCATGTTCTAATCCTTTTTAATCCTCATAATAGCCCAATGAATTAGGCACTATTAATACTGGTTCTATAACCTTGGATAATTTCTTTAATCTTTCTGTGGGTAATAAGAGCTGCCTACTTTGCAGGATAACACATGTAAAGAGTCTAGCAGATGTTCTAGCACAAACTAGATGCTTAAAAAATAGTAATTATTATTCCCTGTCTCTTCCCTATTTTTCAGTACAGAGCTGTCCAAGCATTAAACTCTCATGAAAGCAATGCTTCGATAAACTCACACTGAAAGGGAATAGAAAGGAGAAGAGAAAATAATATACAGGTTTTTTCCAGTCTCTTTTTTTCTGCTTAGCTCTTGATTTCTTTTAGGTCTGTGTCCCTAGCCTTGTGCTTATTTTCCCAACTCTTAGAATAAACATATCTCGACATCTGTGTTGCACAATCACGAGTACTTAAATAAAAAAAAGATCCCTGCATTTATTTCATTTATAGAGACCAATCTTTCCTTTGAGAATATAATTGCTAACGTTTGGAATAATTCTTGAGAATTTCTGCAAAGCTGCTTGTATTTAAAATATTTTTCAAAAACATATGTGCATGTTTGCTTAAGCATATGCTGTATTTTTCTTTATCAAAAGCTGTTGATTAATATTTACATAAATATAGCATGCAAAGAGATCAGTCATTTTTCTCTGCGGCAGATATGCCTGGAAAATATCACTTTGTTACCATTTGAGCATGTTCACTATTGGCAGTAGGATAGCAAAATCTATTTGTTTGACCTCTGTGGATTTAGATGTGTCTATTGGTGGGTAGAACTCACCTCTATAGGTCTTAATTTAGACTGAGTTTATGTTGTCAAAAACAGCAAATCCCCAAAGAGTTTTGTATTTTGAGCTTTCTGAATGTTCAAAAAAAATTGCATGCAATCCTATCATCCGTGCAGAAATTACATAGTAGAAATAGACAGGTAGGTAGGTAGATAGAATTAAATGAGGGATATTTGGGTTGATTTTAAGACCTGGTATCTCATATATTTCAGGCTCAGATGTCACAGTCCATTTCACTAAGTGTCAAAGCCCTGTCTTTTTCTCTGAGGGCTCTGGCTGCAGTGCTGTTTGGAGCATATCATCACCAGGGGACTCTGTGTTTTAGTTCATTGATCTAATCTCTTATAAAATTGAATATACACAATACTGCCAAACATGCAGTGGCCTCTCAGGTGAGCACTGGTTTAAATGTCCAGCCTTTGTGCTGGCTACTCCCAGTGCTGTAGCCAAACACTGTCACTCATTCTTTCTCATTATATAGTGAGCTTTATGTCTCTGTAGCTTTGCATTTTCTGATTCTCATCAAGATGATACTTTCATAAAGTTCATCTCAAGTGAAATACATTCTTTAAAGCTTTTCCTTCCTATTCCCCTTTAACCTCCTAGATCTCTTTTGGTGGAACACACTCTTATACCACTTCTTATCTTATGCCTTATTGTATACAGACATACCTCGGAGTGGGTTCGGTTCCAGACCATCACAATAAGCCAAATTTCACAATTAAGTGAGTCACATGAATTTTCTGGTTTCCTGGTGCTTATAAAAGTTATGTTTACCCTATACTGTAGTCTGTTGAGTGTACAATAGCATTATGTCTAAAAAAAACAATGTCTTTACCTTAATTAAAAAGTACTCTCTCTGGACTTCCCTGGCTCAGGGAACTAAGATCCCGCATGCCATGTGGCACAGCCAAAAAAAGAAACTTTACTGATCAAAAATGCTAACCATCATTTGAGACCTCAGCGAGGCATAGCAGTAACATCAAAAATCACCGATCACAGGTCACCATAACAAATATGAAAAAGTTTAAAATACTGTGAGAATTATCAAAATGTGGCACAGAGACACAAAGAACAAATGTAAAAACGTAGTATCTGTGAAGTGCAATAAAATGCAGTCTGCCTGTAATTATTGTCTTGTCTGATTTCTCCGACTAAATTTCAAATCCTTCCGAAATATGAGCTCTGTGTCCTTTCATCTTTATATTAGCTACACGGTTCAATGCAAAGCTATTCATATAATAGAAACAAAAAAGATCTGCCTAGTTCAGTGTTGCCTAAACTTGTCAAATTATCATCATTCTGGTAAAAAATTCAGATTCTCAGGCACTTCCTTGAGTAATTCTGATTCATTAGATTTAGATGGAGGCCCAAGGATCTACACTTTTAGAAGCTTTCCAAATGATTCTGATGATTAACTAAATTTTAAAAACATGGGATCAGTTGAATAAAACTTAATATTTATGTCTCCTGATTACTATTTGAAAAGGAATATTTCTCAGAAAGGCTGGATTTTTAATGTGTTTATTTATTGAGGAAAACGTATTTAAGCAAGGTCTCTGATGGTAAATGGGATGTTATAATTTGTTAACATCTTCACTCTGAAGTCCTTTAAAACAAACATTGTTAGGTTTTATTTTGTTTTTCTTGGTCTTTATGAGATGGCGTTTTGCCATGATGGCATTTGACCAGTTTGTTGTCAGGATCTAAGCTGGAAGGAAGGCAGAACTTAGAGGAGGAATGTTGGTACTTGGGAGAAAAGAGGATCAGCTACAGGGGGAAATGTCTGAAGACTGTTTCTTTAGAACCACACTTGCTCTGTGAAGCAACGTGTACCCTTGAGTGAACTCTGATTTGACCAAGAGGCCCATGGCCCTGCATCTCTCACTGACTTCCACAGGCAGTTTTAAGCCGCTGGCGAGTGCTCTGCAGGACGAGCCCATGATGTCCTGCCCTCGAAGTGATTACTGCCGGCTTTTCTCTTGATGCTGCAGCCAGCTCCAAGAGGATGCTGGGAGCCGCACCTGCTGATCCAGTGCTGGCACTGGCTGCCTTGGCTAAAGGCACGAAGAGGAGGAATTTGCTTCTTTTATGTACAAATAAAAATGTCCAATAATTTAGGGCAACCATGGGAATTTCCTTTTTAGAAAAATATTGCAAAAGAAAGTTCTAGGATTCATGAATATAAATGGTCTCCTGGCAGTAAATTTTCTGAGTATAATTTGTGTAATGTGTTTGGAACCAAATCTTTTGGGGGAAAAGAGACCATCTTAATTTAATTGGTGCTACTGGCAAGGATACTGTTAATGAAGCAGCTGTCTTTCTCTCTGCTTCCCTGAACATGTTAATTGCAAGCACATTTCTTTCCTTTGATCAGAAGTAGGGTAGTTAATACATCTCCAGGAATTGGACTGCTCAATTTTCTAACAAAGTTTTAATGGTTACTTTTGTCAGCAGACTTTTTGTGTGTGTGTGTGAAAAGGGTCTCACTTGATGTGTGTGCCTTTATGTTCCCCTTCAGACTCCCAAGGAAGGCTAAATGGTTTGGACCCTATGGGGATTATCTCCTGATTTAAGCTTGTATTTGGATATCCACAATAATGCCCCCAGTAGTGATGAATTGGCGCGGGGGTAGGTAGAAAGGGCAGGGGCTTTAGAGCATGATGGAGCTGGGCTCATATCTTGTGTGACTTTGGGAAAGCTACTCCACCTCTCTGGGACAAAAGGAACAAAATTGGGTCATTTGTAGAGATGTTGATGGACCTAGAGACTGTCATACAGAGTGAAGTAAGTCAGAAAGAGAAAAACAAATATCATATATTAATGCATATGTGTGGAATCTGAAAAAATTGGTATAGACTATCTTATTTACAAAGCAGAAATAGAGACACAGATGTAGAGAACAAGCATATGGATACCAAGGGGAAAAGGGGGTGGGTGGGATGAATTGGGAGATTGGGATTGACATATATACACTATTGATACTATGTATAAAATAGATAACTAATGAGAACGTACTGTATAGCACAGGGAACTCTACTTAGTGCTCTGTTGTGACCTAAATGGGAAGGAAATCCAAAAATGAGGGGATATATATATATGTATTGCTGATTCACGTTGCTAACACAATATTGTAAAGCAACTATACGCCAATAAAAATTAAATAAATAAATAAGGAGGCAGTACTTAATTCTTTGGGGTATTTTAAAAATTCAATGCTAAACCATTTGCAGAAAACTCTTACATATATTTTGTGTCAAATGACAAATAGTCCCTGTGCTCTGGAAGTCACAAACGTGGGGGAAGATCAAGGTGGAGAAATCCAACGTAAGGTCTAGAGAAGGCACTTATATGCTCAGAGTTGCCAGGAATACCCAGCTCCACTTGATGTGAGAAGAAAGCAATCCTAGAGCACCCAGGGCCCTGCAGAAGGAAGGTATGGATTCACTTCGTTATAAAGCAGAAACTAACACACCATTGTAAAGCAATTATACCCAATAAAGATGTTAAAAAAAATTGAGAGAAAATAATCATCACTTTCAAATGAAACATTTGCAGTACTTAAATAAGTCAAAAGTAACAGTAATAGAGTAAAAATTTTAGAATAACAGAGTATATTATTTACTACATAGAGAATAAAATCATTAATGCTTTAGAGGTGAGTTTTAACTTTTCAACAACTTTCAAATACTGAACCACTTCTGCCTTTGCCTATAAACAAATTATTTATTGTGCTTGTTTTGCAATTTTTTGATTACTTGTATGCTTCTGGGCCACTGTTAGAGTATCTTTGTTTAGTGACACCTCTAAGAGTTTATAAGGGTATCATGAATAGAGTTCTACCAATCCAGAAAACTTAGGTTTAAAATAACCACAGTTTGTCAATTAACAATGCAGCAGGCAATCTTTCATTATCTCAGCTATTTTACAATTCTGGAAGTTGTAGAAAACTGATAGCAATGTAAATGACTCGTCCATAGATATGCAAATTATATCCAATGTAATGAAACATTATTTCTCTCCGGGTTTTTTTTTGCCAGTTTTGCATCTATTTCTAAGTTAATTCAGATCCCTGGTGACCTATATTTGTGTCTACTCTTTGCATTCTCCTGTAAATGATTAGAACATCTTAGTGGTTTCCTTGTTAATTAATGAGTTAAATAAAATTTTTGACCCAGATTCAAAAAAAAAAACAAAAAACAACGCAGCAGGGCTGAGATTAGGGTGTGGAGAATGAGGCCAGGCCGTGCACCTGCAGGGTTGGACGTTCTCTGTGGTAAGCAGAATAATGGCCCCCAAGGATGACCAAGACCCAATCAGTGGAACCTGTGAATATATTACTTTAAGTGGCAAAAGGGACTTTGCAGGTATGATTAAGTAAAGGGCCTTGATATGGGGAGATTGTGTTGGATTGATTGGATTGGATTTGGTGGGGCCAGTGTAATCACAAGTGTCCTAAAAGTGGAAGAGGGAGGCCAGTCAGGGTGATGATGCCTTGTGAGAAGGACTCAACCCGGCTGGCTTTGAAGGTGGATGAAGGAGATCTTGCTCGAAGGAATTAGGGCAGCCTCGAGGAGCTGGAAAAGGCAAGGAATCGGCTTCTCCACTAGAGCCTTGAGAAGGAACCTGGACCTGCTGACATCTTTTTTTTTAGCCCGTGTCAGACTTCTGGTCTACAGACCTGTAAGATAAGGTAATGAATTGGTATTGTTTTTTTTAAATTTTTTATTTTTTTGCGGTACGCGGGCCTCTCACTGTTGTGGCCTCTCCCGTTGTGGAGTACAGGCTCTGGACGCGCAGGCCCAGCGGCCATGGCTCACGGGCCCAGCCGCTCCGCGGCATGTGGGATCTTCCCGGACCGGGGCACAAACCCGCGTCCCCTGCATCGGCAGGCGGACTCTCAACCACTGTGCCACCAGGGAAGCCCTAAATTTGTATTGTTTTAAGCAACTAAATTTGAGGCAATATGCTACAGAAGCCACAGAATACATAGTCACTGATTTTATTTAAAATTTTGATATTTTGCTTGTCATGGATTTTTTTACATTAATTTTGATTTAAAAGAACAGAACAAGACGTTGCACTACCAGTATTATTTATCTTGATTACTCAGGTTTCTGCACTCAAGGTGTCTCACTTGCCTCCCCCTATTCTTACTTCCTTATTTTTTACCCCCAGGGTATATCTTGTTTCATCACAGTTAATATTGGTGCTGGTCTCTTGTAGAAAAATCATCAGCAAATTTGCCAATTGTCCTTTTTTGTCCAACCTGGAGAATGTCTTATAGTCTTATCTGAAGGTTTAACTTTGACAGACATATTAGCGGTAGCATGGTAAAAGTGTATGTGGAAGAACTGTTCTGTGGAATACCTTTATTATTCCTGAGATCTTAAAACAGAATAATCTGAGTGTGTTTCTGACGTTGAATTTTATAGCTCTGTTTTATTACCTGTATGAAGGAACTTTTCAACGTAACTCAGTTCCAATGATTTACTTACTTTGTCCGAGAATAGTATCTTCTACTGCTTGGGCAACCCTAGGTTGAATTAGGGCTAAATTCCAGACTTGTGTCATAAACTGTCATCCTATAACTAGGGAAAGATCCAGCTCACTTCACTTTCAGTTAGCATGAGAGTATATGATACCACTGTTCGACGCAAAAACTAATTTGCATGGAGAAAAACAACCACAAAATAACACAGCAACAGCAATAGCAATACCATTTATGGAGGAAGTATTGAATTTTCATGTAATCCTCAAAACAGCTCGCAAAGTTTGTTCTGTTATCCCCATTTCTCACAAGCGGAAACTGAGGGTCAGAGAGATAATAAATAAGAATAACACTAAAGTAGGGCCTGCCACATACACGAAGCACTTTTTTTTTTTCAATGCAGCATAACTCCCTGTGGTTTTTATTTTTTTTAATTTATTTTAAATTTTTATTGAAGTATAGTTGATTTACAATGTTGTGTTAGTTTCAGGTGTACACATATCCACTCTTTTTTAGATTATTTTCCCACATAGGCCATGACAGAGTATTGAGTAGCGTTCCCCAAGGGTTTTACATATATTCATTCATTTAACCCACCACCGTTCTAAGAGGCATTGTCTCATTTTGCAGACGAGGAAATTGATAAAGTCATGCTGGTGGTAGAGAAATGGAGGAATTGGAATTCAAACTCAGATCTCTCCAATTTAAAAAATGCCGTGCTCTTTTTCCTATGCCAGTTCACCCTAGAACCTTAAACCGGATTTGCACTAATCTCACTGATCTCATAACGGCGGTTACCTCTTCCCCTTCTCTGTGGAGATCATGTAGTCTGCGTTTTTGACAAATTCCAGGCACAGCTCTGGTCAGTTCCCTGGAAGGGGATTAGAGACTCGCTGTCCCACCTCCCGGGGCTCAGAGCATGGATGCGAACACCACACCCTGAAGGTCTCCCTTGTTTGCTCCTAATCCAAGCAGTATATGTGGCAAAGGGGTAAATTGCTTTTCTCAGAGAGGATTTACAATCCTGACAGCATGGCTTAAGCAAATCTTTATTGCCCTAGTGCCTTGGGAAAGGTATTATCTGACCAGGGTGTGTAGCTGATAATGCTGTTACATCAGTTGAATCTGTCATTGTGTTAAAGTACAGTCCGTAGAACTTGTTTTATTCTGCTTAGCAACACTTAGGGATATCTTTAAAGGGACACTTCAAAGTGAAGGTCATTTTGAAAATACAACTCAGAATCTTATGGTTTTCCTATGTGATTTCTTCTACAAGTTGCATTCAAATGCGAAAGGCTTTTTTTTTTTAATCTTAAAAAAGTAACTGATTTTTAATCTTTCTATTCCTTTTTGATTGTAACCTTAAGTTTATTTTGTAATGTGCATTATAGGAATTAAAAGTCTGGGCAATTTGTATTTTAAACTAATATAAAGCTAACAATGACTATAACCTTTTCTCTGAGGTCAAACTCTTTACAACATATATCCTAAGATGCATACTAATTTCATATACATCAAAATATTGATTCACTTGGATGGTTCTACTTTTACACATTTAATATTTATTAATGATGGGCAGAGGGTATCAATTTTGTAGCATAAAACCGTCATAATGCAAAGAAGAGTGAAGAAAACAGTTGACCAGGAGTCCAAAGACCTGGTTTTGGTCTCATTCATCCCTAGCTTTAAAATTGTACTTTTCTGGGTCTCAATTTACCCTTCTTTAAGATGCAATTAATAAGATATAGCCTTCCTATTTTACAGGGTAGATTAAAGAATAAAATGAGATAATTTGAAGATGAAATGTAGCATATTCTTTGAGGTTTATTATTCTGGGGACTAAACATACTGATTTCATATTCACATTTGGTCACATCATAATTTGCATCATATTTGTGTTCTTGTATTTTTTATATGTATTGAACAAGTGACAATGAAATGAAGAGCCTCTGATGTCAGGAAGAAGTTTGCTATTTTTTTTTTAAATGATATTTGTGCTCCTCTGCTTTATTTTCAACATTTGTCAGAATAAAGGCCTGCATCAATGATTCGACCATTTTTGAGTTGACAGGTGACACACAAACACACAAACAGATTAAAGTTACTGTAGCTAGAGAGCTATTTTATTTTATTTTATTTTTGCGGTACACGGGCCTCTCACTGTTGTGACCTCTCCCGTTGCGGAGCACAGGCTCCGGACGCGCAGGCTCAGCGGCCATGGCTCACGGGCCCAGCCGCTCCGCGGCATGTGGGATCTTCCCGGACCGGGGCACGAACCCGTGTCCCCTGCATCAGCGGGCGGACCCTCAACCACTGCGCCACCAGGGAAGCCCAAAAGTTTGCTATTTTGAGAAGTGTACTGAACTGGCCTTTGGGGCCTTGACTTTGACTCCATGCTCTGTGACATCTAGTGCCTAGATTCTAGCTGTGTCTTTGCTAGAGGTCATTTTACCTCTTAAGGCTTCAGTTTTCTCCTAAGTGAAAAAACATGGAGATTATACAAAATAATACCTAAAGTCCATCCAAGATCTATTTACTCTTTTCTGCTGCCTTAGATCTTAAGTTTTAATGTCAGTCTTGGTTACCGAGGAGCATATTAAAGAATGAATACATTATTAGCTCTATAATTTTACTTAAAGATATAAAAAACATACTTTTGAATGCACTCTGTTTTGTAAGACTCATTCACGTAATTTAAATTTGCTATCAAGCTTCATCAAATTCATGTTTAGTATTACTATTTAAAAATAGCTAACAATTGTTGAGCATTTCTTCAGAGTGAGACACTTTGATGAACACTTTTTGTACATTGACTTAGATAATCCTAAATATAATCCTAAGTAGTAAGTGTGATGATTACCTCTGCTTTAGAAATAAGGAGATTGAACTTGAGAAGGATAAATTAAATTGTCAGGGTCACACAACTGTTAAGGCCCATCTGTGGTTTGAATCCGGATCTTTGTTCTATATTATGTCATAAAAGAGAATAAATTCTAGCTTGTGAATTTTCTCCTGATAGAGGCTTTCTTAGACTAATCAAGTAGAAACTCGCTGTCTTAAGATATGAAGGACTATCTTTAAACACTTGGACCTAATTTCCTCACGCAAAGATTTGACTGAAGAAAGAATTTAGAAATCCTGACTTTGAGGTGAGAATGACACCTGTTCGGGCTTCCCTGGTGGCACAGTGGTTAAGAATCCCCCTGCCAATGCAGGCGACACGGGTTCAAGCCCTGGTCCGGGAAGATCCCACATGCCGCAGAGCAACTAAGCCTGTGCACAACTACTGAGCCTGCGCTCTAGATCCCACAAGCCACAACTACTGAGCCCACAAGCCTAGAGCCCGTGCTCCGCAAAAAGAGAAGCCACTGAAATAAGAAGCCTGCGCACTGCAACGAAGAGTAGACCCCGTGCACAGCAAGGAAGACCCAATGCAGCCAAAAATAAATTAATTAAATAAATAAATTAAGAAAAAAACGAATGACACATGTTCTTTTGATATAGTAGTTTTAGGTCTCCCAAATTATTTTTGAAAAAAATTCTACTTTGACTGAATAATTGTAGTCAGATACTGTGGTACACGAGATAAAAATAGTTAATTTTACCTTTATGTGCCACATTTAGCATGAACTAGAATAGAGCAGTTTTGCAGCAAAATTAGTCGAAGTGGGCAAGTCTTGTGACATGTTTTTCTGTGGCAAAGTTGGGAGGGATAGGACATTAGGTTAATTGATTTAGGTCACAGTGTCACTTGACTATGTAACCACAACTTTAGGTACATATGTTAGAGTAAGTTTTTAGTACTTTCCAATAGAGGGAGATTGCATAACAGCTATTGTCATTTTTAATTGCATGTTTTTTATAATTTCCTATAGCATTCTAATAGGTAAAATCTGGGATAAGCAAATGTTTTGATACATTAATGACTATGGAAGTGATATGCACTTAGTTCTTATAGGCAGTTAAATGTAACTTTATTTGAGTGGAATAAAGTTAATAAAATATTTCAGATGTACTTGTAAATAAGAGAGAATTCTAAAGTAATTTCACAGGGAAGTTAGAAAAAGATTTTCACGTATAGTATGGTGACTCTAGTCAACAATACTGTATCATACCCTTGAAACTTGCTGAGTAGATCTTAAATGTTCTCACCCACACAGGTAACTATGTGAGGTGATGAATCTGTTAACTAACGTTAATTTGGTAATAATTTCACAATATATACATATATCAAATCACGTTGTACACCTTAAACATACAACGTTATAGGTCAATTGATCTCAATAAAGCTAGAAAAAAGATGTCTCAAGAAAAATAACTTAAAAAAATTAACCATGTCCATCTTGTGGTATCATAATGTGAAAAGCTCTGCTTTTGGGGTAGAGTACAAGTATGGTGGCTGTGAGGTTCTCATCGATGACTAGTGTGGTTTCCCCTTTACAATCTGGGAAATAGTTGCCCTCAGGATTCTTTATCCTTGAAATCAATGAAGAAATGCAATCAAATGCTAGGTCTTGGGCTAATAGTAGTATTTCTCCACTATCTTCCTGTAAAATCTAAATATCTTATGAGGTTTATACCTGTTCTTGAAGCAAAGTAATATTGAAATGAAAGTGTCAGAATTTACAGATGTAGAAAAAGGCATCAGTATGTTTAACCAGAGGAAGAAAGAACTAGTAAACTTTGAAAATATCCCTACACAGGAGTTGGAAGAAAAAAATATGGGGGGGGTGGTGAAGTAAAAATACCACAGGTAGATTCCTGATATGAAGTATCTCACATATATATATATATATATATATATATATATATATATATATATATATATTAAAACCAGTTGCTGAAATGTTCTCATTTTTATCATTTTCTTGCTGTCTTATTTAATAGACAGATTTTAAGCTGAAGTCAGGATGAATAATTTAAATGTTTCCTTGAATGGCAGTGAAAATATAAATGCCGTTTAAGAAACTCTAAACCTAATCAACCCAGTTGCAACCATTTAAGCATTTGGTTAACCTTTTGAAATAAATTCTTCTCAGCCATCCCCTCTTCTCCTTGGCAAGTGCCCTGACACCTTCTTCAACCGCAAAATGCAGCAAAACAAGCACCATCAATGAAGAACCCTCAGTGTTGGTCTCCAGCTGACCTTGGAGCAGATGGTCTCTGAATAGGGGCCTATGTGACTCCTAGAACATCCTAGAAAAATGTTGGTGGGGATATAGGGCCTGGGTGACACCTATGAAGGATACACAAAGGCAGGGACTAACAAATTCACCGTATCTCATCTGGTATTACATACAGCTTGAACATTTTATGATTCTTGAGTTTATGTTTCTGCAGAAAGCTACTATGTAGACCAATGATTTTCAGATTGGGGTCCACTGGCCCCAGAATTTCACCAAGATACTAAGATATTATTTTTAACATGATCTACATGTATGCTGTCCCTTTACCTTTCTGGGCTGATTCTGCTTCAGCTTTGGGTTAACTTCCCACAGCACCTATAAAAGTTTGGATCACCTAAGAATGTGATGATATTTTTTTTTGTTTTTTTTTTTTACATCAGTTATACATATACATATGTTCCCATATCTCTTCCCTCTTGCGTCTCCCTCCCTCCCACCCTCCCTATCCCACCCCTCCAGGCGGTCACAAAGCACCGAGCTGATCTCCCTGTGCTATGCGGCTGCTTCCCACTAGCTATCTGCCTTACGTTTGGTAGTGTATATATGTCTACTGCCACTCACTCGCTTTGTCACAGCTTACCCTTCCCCCTCCCCATATCCTCAAGTCCATTCTCTAGTAATTCTGTGTCTTTATTCCTGTCTTACCCCTAGGTTCTTCATGACATTTTTTTTTTCTTAGTGATGATGTTTTTAGCTGTAATGAAATTTTTTTGGGGTCACTGGAAGTGTTTATATAATATAGCAGACAGGATTTCATTCAAGTATACTCATCAAGCAAAATTCTTCCAGAGTCTTTTTTCCTCTTTTATTTCAACAACCAGAAACTCTTATATCCTGCTTTCTCAAGAGTGCTTCTTTTGTATCAGGAACAAATCTATTTCTTTCCTCTTGAAAAGTTATTACTATTTTTATGCTGCTCATTGACTTTTCATTAAGTTTATCTTTTTATTCTGTTTCAGTGTTTCTTGTACATCCTGGTTTTAGCCAATAGTCCAGTATGAAATATATGACTAAATATATAAGTAAAATCTATTTATCCCTACATTTATTGGCTTGGCCTAAGGATGCCTAGAAATTAAGTAACTGGAAGGTTCTAAGTCAGTATCCAGACGAAACAAAACAAAGTCCACAATTTTAGGTGTGAATCCTCTTTGTAAGAATAGTTATCTTTGCCTTATGTGTGGTTTTCAATTATTTCCTAACTTTCTGTTAAACTGTGTATTAAATCTTATGTTACTTTGCCAACTTAAAAAATGAATTAGAATTTTGAAAACTCAACAATGCATATTTCAGTTTTAGCAAATTTGGTTTATGATTTATAAGAGTAAAAATATTTGGAATATATCTAGATCATCTTGGAAGATAATTTGTAACAAAGGAATTGGCATATGCAAGGGGACTTCTGAGAATGCTTTAGCATAGTCCTATTCAAACGTTAACGCTTTTTGTTTGTAAATGGTTTATGGTCTTTTCATTATTTATAAATTTCTCCTCTTCCTTATTTCGTATGTTTTGAAGTCACATTGTGTCACAAAGCAGGCGATGTTTTGTTTTTTTTTTTAAAGGGAGAAAATCAAGCAGTTTAATAACATGGGAGAGACCCAGAATAACTGAGTAACTCCAGGAACAGTTTTGTTACAGTACTTATTAGTACCATTTAATTAGTGAACGAAGTTCTCAGTGGATATTTCAAGCTGATTTATGGTGCTTTCTTTCTCCCCCCGCCTTTTTTTTGAGCAATCATGGAACAAAGTCCAGGGAGCTTCCTCTCATCATTCATAAACATGGGCTTCCTTAAAATGTGTTGGAAAGAGCAAATAACTAGAACTCAAAAGACTTGAGTTCTAGGCTTTATTTCACCGTGTCCAAGTTGTGTGACTCTGCCTCTCCAAGACTCAGCTTCCTTTTCTGTAAAATGAGAACAACAATGCCTGGCCTGCTCTCTTAAGTTAAGCTCAAATGGAAAAGTTCTTTGTGAAATATTTTATTACCAGAACTTCAAATTAAGGGAAGCATATTTTTCATGCTTCTCTGATCATCAAGGTAAATGTGCACAATAATTTCACATTCCTGATGAAAGTTACAATTTGTCCCCCTATATACTTTCAGTAATTTCCTATGAGCTGCTGATTTTGAACCACTTAAGTTTTGCCATCATATCCATCATGGAAGCATCGCAGTGTTGTCAGATATGCAAGCAGACATGCCCATTTCAAATCCTGGCTTCACCACTTTTTAGGTGTAAGACCTTGGGCAAATTTCTTAATCTTGTTAAGCGTCAGTTTCCTTTGGAAAGGGGATAATAATACCTACTTGATAAGGTTGTTGTGAGAATTAAATGAGATATGTTTTTAAAAGTGCCCAGCGCACAGCAGACTTCATTGAATATTGACTGTTTGATGATGATGGTGAAGAGATGATGATAACGCATAATAAGAAGAAGGTAGCTGATTGTTGACACCTGACTCAGGCCATCCAGTTATTAAGCTGATATGAACAACTCAATGGGATGGAGTGGAGACAGGTAAGGTCTTAGTAATGGGCAGTTAACTATGTTATGAGTTATTACAGATTTTCTATAATAGCTAGATTTTCCATGCCAGATACATATAAATTAAGACATGTATTCTTTTTTTAGCAAGGACAGCTTTCAACATGAGCAGAATTTTTTCTGACTTCTTTGAAAATGATTTTGAAAGTGTTTTTTACTCCTTTAGATTTTATACTTGATACGACAACATATAATGCTTGAAACATCTGTTTCATTCACAGGTCAATACATTTGTAATTGTTCCTAAATAAAATTAACCTAGAGAGGAAGGTGTTAATCTTTAAAAATTGCAATAACTGGCTGGTGACATCACGAACAAAGTATCTCATTCTTACAGTCAAAGGTTATCTTTTTTTCCCTCTGGAGATTGTCATAATGCTCAAACATTTATAAACTAAGCCAATATAATTTTTCTCAAATATGGGCAACATTTGCTCATTTGGGAACTTGCAGTCTTCTGGCTCTTGTCTTTGTTTTCTTATTCGCTTGTCTTTGGGGATATTTTAACAGTCATTAGTGTGACAGTGACAGAGTGGGGAGGAAACATAAAGGATCAAAATTAAAATCAGTCTGACAGTTTCATACATCACCCTTATGACGTGAGTCATCATAAGGATTTTTTATAAAAGAAATCTAAAAGCCCCAAAACTTTTCTGATAAATTCTGCAACTAGTTCTAGCTATAAAAGTGGTATTTTACAGAGTATGTGTTGGGAGAAAAAATGCATGAGAGGGTGACCTATGAAATTGTGGGCGAGATTTTTCAAATGACGTTGTCATTCCCTCCAATGCAGAGAACCTCAGGGCCAGAAAGAAAAACAGAAGCAGAGAGAGAAAGAGAGACAGACAGACTGACTTCAGACTTGTTGAGTGTTCCCGGGGCATGATCTTTTTACAGGCATCCTCTCATGAACTCAGTCTTCTCCAGACTAAACCACGGGATTTCTCGAAGTAGAGGAGCAGAGAAACAAGTATAACTGCAGTAAGATGGGGAATGAAAAAGCACTCTGGAGGCGTAAATAGGGAAAAGCCGGGGAACATCTCCAGTGTAGCACAACTCACAAAGTCAGCCAGCTGTGCTCCTTAAATATGTGTTGAAAGTATCGAATGATTTTGCAACTTCAAGGAGACCAGATAGGAGAGAGAGAGAGAGAGAGCGAGAGACCCCAGAAGAGGAACCAACAAGTTAGAAGAAAAAGGAACACAAGGGATGGGAGACATACAAATTGTCAGTGTAACATTAAAGGTTTAATAATGCAACATCATCACAAAGCAGGGGGAATCCATAAATCTCTGGGAGACCATACACATACCCATAAGCATGGAAACAGGAAGAAAAGGCGAGCTGATGGAAATGGAGAGGACTAGGGACAGACCGGACTCAGATTTAGCTGTCCTGGATCAAAAAGTGATCCTGAGTGTACTGTGGGAGGAGGTGTCAGCGCTCATAATTTAGGTCACAATTGCTAGAAGGCTAGATTTACAGGTGTACAGGTGTTTCAGGTGTACATCAAAGTGGCTCAGATATATATATATATATATATATATATATTTATTTATTTATTTATATATCCTTTTCCAGATTCTTTTCCATTATAGATTATTAAAAGATATTGAATATAGTTCCCTGTGCTATAGAGTAGGTTGTTTATTTTATATATAGTAGTGTGTATCTGTTAGTAAGACTTAATTTAAATGTTTAGTAAATTCATGTATTGTTTTTTCCATGATCTGTAGTTAAGTAATAATAAGCAAGTCCTTTCTCTGAATTCGAATTCTAATCTAAGAAAAAATGTTAACAGTTACATCAAAAATAGGGAGGCATCCATTTTACTGTTCTTTGTACCTACTTTCTGTTACAGGGTTTTTTGAACGTGAGGTGTTAACGTTTGTTGAATTGAACTAAATGGAGAGACATAGCTGAACTTTTTCTACCTTTTTTCTACCTTTGGCATCTATGTAACTTCTCACTTTACTCTCAGATGCTGACTAGCTCACTCAGCATTGGGGTCAGCTGGGTCAATGTGGGAAGTTACATAGTTTGGAGCCCTGGAATGTGTTGTTTATGCTAATAGGTACACAGCTATCCTCTCCCACACAGTGAGACTGCCACTCAGCTGTCAATTAGCGCTCTTCCCAGTCCTGCTCTTTATGCATTTAAAGGCTCAGAATACATCCTGGGCTCTACTTCTGTGGGCTGGTAAGCTCTAACTAGGAGTCAGCTATTTTTTTGTTTCATTTTGTTTTGTTTTAAATCATATTCTACTTATCTAAGGCCAAGCGTAAAGTTTTCCTTATTCCTTATCTCTTAGATAGAGTTCACCTGCTTGCCAGCACTAAGTCATCAGAGCCCAGGAAACAATATCCCTATTTAGCTTCCTCTCATTAGTTTGTCTGTTTTCTATCAGTCAAAGATGTGTCACGTTGCAGACAGGTAGACATTGCTGCAGGACCCTTTTACCTTCAATTACTAAGCGTGGGTTGGTAGAGGGAAATTCAGGAGAGTGTGCTTTTAAAATTATTTCCATGTCCTTATAGAAAAAGAGATCAGAGACAGGGGTAGGGGTGGGGGAATTGGATGAAGGTGGTCAAAAGGTACAAACTTCCAGTTATAAATTAAAGAAGTACTAGGAATGTAATGTATAACCTGATAAAGATAATGAACGCTGCTGTGTGTTACATATGAAAGTTGCTAGGAGAGTAAGTCCTAAGGGTTCTCATCACAAGGAAAAAACAACTTTTTTCTATTTCTCTAATTTTCTAGATGATGGGTGTTCTCTAAATGTATTGTCATAATCGTTTCATGGTGTATATAAGTCAAATCATTATGTTGTACGCAAGCTTACACAGTGTAGTATGTCAATTATATCTCAGTAAAACTGGAAGAAAAAAGTTAATATAGAAAATTATTTACATGGGTAATTAAAAGCATCTTACGGAGCTGCTAATAAAGGCTATGAGTTGAACTAGTTGACTATTCAAAGTATTTATATATTAGAGGCAGTGGGTCTTTACTACTGTGTTCTTTCTTGTAGAGTAGGATTACTTTTGATATATTCATGCTAGAAACATTAAGTAGCCACTCTGCACTAAGTTTTGAGCTAAGGAGTAGAGATTAAAAAATGAAAAGAGAAATTCAAAAGCATATCACCCATATGCTCCCACAACCAAGTGAAGCAATCTATGTGCATTTGACATGAATATTCTGCTTCTCTTCCAATTACAATGAATTATATGTGATTCCAAGGCTCTCTGGATTTTTTCTTTCTGTACCCAGGAACTTCGCTCCTGCTATTACACTCCTCTCTGGCATCAGACATTTCCCTCTTTATTGCATCGCATCTATTAGCAAACATGCTGAAATATCTCTCACTTTTATAAAACATTCTAGACTGCTTGTCTTGTTCCATTTTACACTTGTTAAAAGGTAATTTTCAAAATAAAATAAAAACTTTGTTCTCCTACAGATACAAAGTGAACAAACAAGTTTTAACTTATTATTAATGAGAGGATCAGTAAGGTACCACAAGCAGTCAAAGAAGAATCCAACCTCTTTGTACCCATTAGCATGATTGGCTACTATAAAAAAAAAAAACCCCAGGGCTTCCCTGGTGGCGCAGTGGTTGAGAGTCCGGCTGCCTATGCAGGGGACACGGGTTCATGCCCCGGTCCGGGAAGATCCCACATGCCGCAGAGCGGCTGGGCCCGTGAGCCATGGCCGCTGAGCCTGCGCGTCCGGAGCCTGTGCTCCATCCACAACGGGAGAGGCCACAACAGTGAGAGGCCCGCGTACTGCAAAAAAAAAAAAAAAAAAACCCAGACAATAACAGGTCTTGGTGAGGAAATTGGAATCATTGTACACTGTTAGTAGAGATGTAAAATGGTACAGCTGCTATGGAAAACAATACGGTTGTTCCTCAAAAAATTAAAAATAGAATGACTGTATGATCCAACAATCCCACTTCTGGGTCTATACCCAAAGGAATTGAAAGCGGAGTCTTGAAGAGATATTTGTACACCTATGTTCATAGCAGCATTGTTCATGGGTGGGTGGAGGTAACTCAGATATCCCTTAATGGATGAATAAATAAGCAAAATGTGGTATATACATACAGTGGAATATTATTCAGCCTTAAAAAGGAAGGAAATTCTGACACATGCACAAAATGGATGAACCTTGAGGATATTATGCTAAGTGAAATAAGCCAGTCACAAAAAGATACTGTGTGGTTCCACTTAAATAAAGTATCTAGAGGGGTAAAATTTGTAGATGCAGAAAGTACAATGGTGGTTACCAGGAGCTTGGGGTTGGGGGAGGAGGGAGGAATAGGGAATTACTATTTAGTGGGTACCAAGTTTCAGTTTTGCAAGATGAAGAGAGTTCTGGAGATGGATGGTGGTGATTTACAACAGTGTGGATGTATTTACTACTGAACTAGGCACTTAAAAATGCTTAAGATGACAAACCTTTATGTTCATTTTACTGCAATTAAAAATAAATTTTAAAGTGTTAAGAAAAATAGAAGAATCCAAAGAATAGACATTTATAGAGTAAAAATATTTATTTAATAAATGTGCAAATAGAAGCAAAACTGGCTTCATCCACAGTGGGAGAGATGTCAGAAGAGCCTGTAGGGGACAGAATTCATTTGCATGTCCATAGACAAAAATCATTTTGCATTGCCATCAGTTATCTACAGTTTACAGAGTTGTAAAATAGCCCCCATAGAACCAGATAACCTGGAAATGATCACCACAATAAATCTAGTTAATATCCATTACCACACATAGTTACAATTTTTTTTCTTGTGGTGAATACTTTTAAGATCTACTTTCAAAACTACAATACAGTATTATTAACTGTAGTTCCAATGCTGTACATTAATTCCCCATAAGTTGTTTATTTTATAACTGGAAGTTTGTACCATTTGACCACCTTTATCAATTTCATCCACCCTCTACCCCCTTACCTCTAGCAACCACCAATGCGTTCTCTGTATCAATGAGTTTGTATTTTGTTTGTTTTCAGATCCATAAATAAGTGAGGTCATACAATATTTTCCTTTCTCTGTCTTATTTATTTCATTTAGCATAATGCCTTCAAGGTCCATCCATGGTGTCACAAGTGGCATGATTTCTTTTTTATGGCTGAAAAATATTCCAGTGTGTGTGTGTGTGTGTGTGTGTATGTGTATGTATATATATATATAATGTGATTTCTTTCATCCACTCATCCATTGATGGACACTTAGATTGCTTCCATGTCTTGATTACTGTAAATAACGCTTCAATGAACATGGGAGGCATATATCTTTTCAAGTTAGTGTTTTTAGTTCCTTTGGATAAATACCTAGAAGTGGAATTGCTGGATCATGATAGTTCTATTTTCAATCCTTTGAGGAACCTCCATACTGGTTTCCATAGTAGCTGCACTAATTTACATTCCAACCAACAGTGAGCAATGGTAAGGGTATGATTTGCAAATATTTTCTTCCATTCAGTGGATTGCCTTTTCATTTTGTGGGTTTCCTCTGCTGTTCAGAAGCTTTTTAATTTTGTGTAGTCCCACCTTTTAATTTTTGTTTTTGTTGCTTTTTTGTTGGTGTCAAATCCAAGCAATCATTGTCAAGTCTTAAGTCAAAATGCTTACCCACCTATGTTTTCTTCTAGGAGTTTTATGGTTTCAGGTCTTACTTTATCAAGGCTTTAATCCATTTTGAGTTAATTTTTGAGTAAAGTGTAACATAGTGGTCCAATTTCATTCTTCTACATGTAGTTGTCCAGTTTTCCCAATACCATTTATTGAAGAGACTGCCCTTTCTGCATTGTATATTCTTGACTCAATTCTTGTAAATTTCTTGAAAATATATGTGTGGGTTTATTTCTGGGATCTCTATTCTGTTCCATTGATTTATGTGTTTTTCTTTTTATGCCAACAACATATTGTTTTGATAACTATAGCTTTGTAGTATAGTTTAGAATCAGAGAGTGTGATGCCACCAGCTTTGGTCTTTCTCAAGATTGCTTTGGCTATTCAGGAACTTTTGTGGTTCCATACAGATGTTCGGATTGTTTGTTCTATTCACCAGGCTTCTTTTAAATATGCCAAATGTTCTTGATTAGTGTGTTTTGTCTTCCTTTATTGTCTTCCCAGTTCTAGGAATATTAGAGTTAGAAGAATCCATTTCACTAATATTAGAATCCATTAGATTTTGGTACTTTCGAAAATGTCTCATAAGTTCTGAAAATTGAAGGTAGAAATCAGTTTACTTTTTGCAAAGCATGATTACCTCTAAAAAATACATGAATATAAAAATTCTTTAAAGAAGGTTGGTAAATACTAAATCTTTTAATAGGAATGGAATCATATAAAGTATATATATACTTTTAAAGTGCACTGTTATAAATGGAATCTCATTTCCAAAAATTATGAATCTTACAATTTAGTTTGTCCTGGTAATACCTATCTTTTAACTATGTGAGCCTCTGTAAGCACCACAGTGTCTGTAAAAGTGATCTTCCCATGCAAGGACCTGCATCCCTGGAAGCCTTCAGAGGCTTTCCAAGGTTATGCTGTCACTGAGAGTTTTCAGGTATCCTGATTCTCAACTGCCAAGTGTACTCTTTGCTAAAATTAATGAAAAAGCCTCAGTTCTTCTGTGACAGAGTACAAGCTTTCTCTTCCCACCTCCTCCCTATTCACAATCTCCTTTCTCTTATCTTACAAAGGCATAAATATCACACATCCTGAATTAGTGTATGGTCCAGGGTGTAAAATCCAACTGAGGAACAAAAGACTGTTCTACTTATTGCGGTTGATCTTGAGAAAGTAAATGGCTCTGGTGACAGGTAACATACAAATCCTTTTCCAAGATGTGGCAGTTTTCAATTCTTTGTTTTCCAAAAAAATTTTTTAATAATTAATAAATGGAGATCCTACTCAAATTAACTTATTGAGCTATATGATTTTTTTTTTGTTTTTTGGCGGTATGCGGGCCTCTCACTGTTGTGGCCTCTCCCGTTGTGGAGCACAGGCTCCGGACATGCAGGCTCAGCAGCCATGGCTCACGGGCCCAGCCGCTCCGCCGCATGTGGGATCTTCCCGGACCATGGCATGAACCCGTGTCCCCTGCATTGGCAGGCGGACTCTCAACCACTGTGCCCCCAGGGAAGCCCAGAGCTATGTGATTTTTAATTGACTTATAATTAACATACAATATTACTTAGTTTCAAGTGTCCAGCATAGTGATTTAATCTTTTTCACATTATGAAATGATCACCACAAAGATCTAGTTACCATCTGTCCCCATACAAATTTGTTACAATATTATTGACTCTGTTCCCTATTTTGTACATTACATTCTCATGTTTATTCTCATTCTCTCTTGTTTATTTTATAGCTAGAGGTTTTATCTCTTAATTCCCTTTACCTATTTAGTTCCTTCCCCATACCCCTCCCCTCTGGCAACTACCAGTTTGTTCTCTATGTTGTATCTATGAGTTGTTTCTGTTTTGCTTTATTCATTTGTTTTATTTTCCGTATGTAAGTGAAATCATAAGGTATTTGTTTTTCTCTGTCTGACCTATTTCACTTAGCATAATGCCCTCCAGATTCACCCATGTTGCTTTCATTCTTTTTTATAGCTGAGTAATATTTCTGTGTATGTGTGTGTGTGTGTGTGTATGCCACGTCATCTTTATTCATTCATTTATCTGTAGACAGTTATGTTGCTTCCGTATCTTGGCTATTGTAAACTATGCTGCAATGACTGTAGGGGTACATGTATCTTTTCAAGTTAGTGTTTTTATTTTCTTTGAATAAATATCCAGAAGTGGAATTGCTGGATCATATGGTAGCTCTATTTTTACTTTTTTGAAGAACCTTCGTACTGTTTTCCATAGTGGCTGTACCAGTTTACATTCTTACCAACAATGTATGAGGTTTCCCTTTTCTCCACATCTTCACCAACACTTATTGTTTCTTACCTTTTTGTTAGTAGCCATTCTCACAGGTGTAAGGTGGTATCTCATTGTGGTTTCGAGTTGCTTTTCCCTGATGAGTAGTGAATTTGTACATCTTTTCATGTGGCTATTGGTCGTTTGTAGTTCTTCTTTGGAAATATGTGTGTTTAGGTCCTCTGACCATGTTTTAACTGAGTTGTTCATTTTTTTTGGTGTTGAGTTTTTATATATTTTGGATATCAATCCCGTATCAAATATATTATTTCCAAATACCTTCTGCCATTCAACAGGATGCTTTTTTGTTTTGTTGTTGATTTCCTTCTCTATACCGAAGATTTTTAGGTCAATGTCATACCCTTTGTTTGTTTTTGCTTTTGTTTCCCTTGCCTGAGAAGACATATCCAAAAAAATATTGCTAAGACCAATGTCAAGGAGATCACTGCCTATGTTTTCTTCTAGGAGTTTTATGGTTTCATATCTTACATTTAAGTCTTTAATCCATTTTGAGTTTATTTTTGTTTGTGATGTAAGAAAGTGGTCCAGTTTCATTCCTTTGCATGTGGCTGTCCAGTTTCCCAACAGCATTTATTGAAGAGGCTGTCTTTCTCCCACTGTATATTCTTTTTTTTCTTTTAACATCTTTATTGGAGTATAATTGCTTTACAATGGTGTGTTAGTTTTTGTTGTAGAACAACGTGAATCAGCTATACATATCCATACATCCCCATATCTCCTCCCTCTTCCACTGTGTATTCTTGCCTCCTTTGTTGTAGATTAATTGACCATATGAGTGTAGGTTTATTTCTGGGCTCTCTATTCTGTTCCATTAATCTGCTAGTACCATACTGTTTTGAATACTAAAGTTTTGTAGTACAATTGCAAGTCTGGGAGCATGATACCTCCAGTTTTTTTCTTTTTCTTAAGATTGCTTTGGCTATTCGGGGTCTTTTGTATCTCCATACAAATTTTAAAATTATTTGTTCTAGTTCTGTGAAAAATGCCATTGGTATTTTGATAGGAATTGCACTGAATCTGTAGATTGCTTTGGGTAGTATGGACACTTTAACAGTTTTAATTCTTCCAGTCCATGAGCATGATATAACTTTGCATTTATTTGTGTCATCTTCAGTTTCTTTCACCAGTGTCTCATAGTTTTCAGAGCACAGATCTTTCACCTCCTTGGTTAAATTTATTCCTATGTATTTTATTCTTTTTGATGCAGTTATAAATGGGATTGTTTTCTTCATTTCTCTTTCTGAAAGTTCATTAGTGTATAGGAATGGAACAGATTTCTATATATTAATTTTGTCTCCTGCTACATTACTGAGTTAATTTATTCTAATAGTTTTTTGGTGGAGCCTTTTGGATATATAGGATCATATGTATATATAGTACATATATACTATATATAAATAGTATCCTATATATATAGTGTGTATATATATATATATTATATATATATATATAATATATATATAGTATCATGTCATCTGCAAATAGTGAGTTTTACTTCTTCCTTTCCAATTTGGATTTATTTTATTTCTTTTTCTTACCTAATTGCTTTAGCTAGGACTTTCAATACTATGTTCTAATATTATGAATAAAAATGGCCAGAGTGAGCATCCTTGTCTTGTTTCTGATCTTAGAGAAAAAGCTTTCAGCTTTTTACCATTGAATATGTTAGCTGTACATTTGTTACATATGTCTTTTGTTATGTTGGGTATGTTCCCTCCATACCCACTTTGTTGAGAATTTTTGTCATAAATATCGAATTTTGGGATTTTTTTTTTGCATCTGTTGAGAAGATCATATGATTTTTCTTTGTTTTGTTGATATGGTGTATCATGTTGTTTCATTTGTGGCTGTTAAATCGTCTTTGTATCCTGAATAAATCCCATTTGATTATGGTGTATGATCCTTTTAATGTATTGTGAATTCAGTTTGCTAATATTTTGTTAAAGATTTTTGCATCTATGTTGATCAGGGATATTAGCCTGTAATTTTCTTTCTTTCTTTTTTTTTTCCTTGTGTCTTTATCTGGTTTTGGTATCAGAGTAATGCTGGCCTTGTAAAATGAGTTTAGGGAATTCCTTCCTCTTCATTTTTTGGGAATAATTTTGAGAAGGATATGTATGAATTCTTCTTCAAATGTTTGATAGAATTCTCCTATGAAGCCATCTGGACCTGGACTTTTGTTTGTTGGGAGTTTTTCTTCACTGATTCAATTTCATTACTAGTAATAGGTCTATTTAAATTTTCTATTTCTTCATGATTTGGTCTTGGAATATTATATGATTCTAGGAAATTATCCATTTCTTCTAGATTGTCTAATTTATTGGCACATTACTGTTCATAATATTCTCTTATGGTCCTTTGTATTTCTGTGGTATCAGTTGTAATTTCTCCTCTTCTATTTCTTACTTTATTTATTTAGGCTCTGTCTCTTTTTTTCTCAGTGAGTCTTGCTAAAGGTTTATCAACTTTGTTTATCTTTTCAAAGAACCAACTTTTAGTTTCATTGATCTTTTTAAAAAATTTAGTTATATATATATTTTTTTTTTCTCAGATTCTTTTCCATTATAGGGTATTACAAGATATTGAATACAGTTCCCTGTGCTATACAGTACATCCTTGTTTATCTATTTTATACATAGTGGTGTGTATCATTTTTAGTTGCCATATGATTTACTTCCACTGTAATTTTTATTATTTTCTTCCTTCTACTAACTTTGAGCTTTGCTTGCCTTCTTTTTCTAGTTCCTTTTGATTGTTCACTTGAGATTTTTCTTGTTTCCTGAGGTAGGTCTTCATCTATATGTTTTTCATCATCTAACCCAGTGTTCAAAGACTTGTTGCTTTCAAAAATTCTCTATTCCCAACTAATTTTTAAAAATTGTAATATATTTAAAATATACAGCGTGATGATGATTTGATATATTATTCATTGTGGAAGAAGTCCCATCGTTCAAGTTAATTAACACATCCACCACCTCACTCACCTCACATATTTACTTTTTTTTCCAATTATACAATACAGTAATATCAACTGTGATCACCATGTTATACATTAGATCCTCAGACCTTCCAGCTACTTCTGTGTGAACAAGTTTTTCAGTGCTTACATTTATAAAAATTAAAAATAGGAATAAAATAGATTCTGAATCCTATATGATTATAGCAATAAGAATTTTTATTCACAGATACATAAACTATTCTTTTTTTTAAAAAATACCACATATCTGGATAAGAGAAACTTTCCAGTAAAATATAATTTTTAGATTTAAGTATTACCTAATTTGTAATACCTGTGATTTTGATTGTGTACTATTAAAAACTACAGTAACTCAATTCAGAACGATTTTTTGTTAACACTTAGAACATTATGGCCAGAGAATATAAAATATTAAGTTTCACACATATATACGATAGGGTTATAAATAAAATAATTTTAAGCTTAAAGTATATTATTAAAAATTCGGTGGGAGATGAACAGAAAGAATAGTTTAATAAGTAAAGGGAACAATTTAAGACTTCAGTTAAAGCAACATTTTTTCATGCATTTTGTTTGTTTTTTAACAGACTTTATTTTTTACAGCAGTTTTAAATTCAGAGCAGAATTAAGCAGAACTTAAGCAAGCAGAGTTCTCACACACACCTGCCCCAACACATACATAACCTCCCTCACTATCAACATCCTGCCTTCCTGCTTTGGAGTGGTGCATTTGTTATTATCCAAGAACCTATGTTGACCCATCCCTATCACCCAAAGTCTGTAGTTTACATTAGGGTTCACTGTAGGTATACATTCCGTGGATTTTGACAAATGCATAAGGACATGCATACATCATTATATGATACAGAATAATTTCATTGCCTTAAAAATCATATGATATCATTTATATGCAGAATCTAAAAAAAAATGGTACAAATGAACTTATTACAAAACAGAAACAGACTCACAGACTTAGAGAATGGACTAATGGTTACCGGGGGGAAGGGTTGGGGGGAGGGATAGATTGGGAGTTTGGGATTGACATGTATACACCACTATATTTAAAATAGATAACCGGGCTTCCCTGGTGGCGCAGTGGTTGAGAGTCCGCCTGCCGATGCAGGGGACACGGGTTCGTGCCCCGTTCTGGGAAGATCCCACATGCCACGGAGCGGCTGCGCTCATGAGCCATGGCCGCTGAGCCTGCGCGTCCGGAGCCTGTGCTCCGCAATGGGGGAGGCCACAACAGTGAGAGGCCCGCGTACCGCAAAAAAAAAAAAAAAAAAAAAAAAAAAAAAATAGATAACCAACAAGGACCTATTGTATAGCACAGGGAACTCTGCTCAATATTCTGCAATAACCTAAATGGGAAAAGAATTTGAAAAAGAATAGATACGTGTATATGTATAACTGAATCTCTTTGCTGTACACCTGAAACTAACACAACATTGTTAACTATACTCCAATATAAAATAACAATTTTAAGAAAAGGAAAAATAATTTTATAGGCTCTCAAAATCATGAATTTATTACAACTTTGCATCATTATTTTGTCTCTATAGTCACAAAATTTGAAACATTTCAGCATAGTAGTATCAGTATTTTGAAGACAAGTTTACACCTCTGTCTTATGGTTTTGGTTTGTCTGGCTTGCTTCATGATAACTCCTAAACTAATTTAGTTACAGAAGTCTCATCATTCCATAGTGCTGAGGTCCTTCTATTAAATAAATACCGAGAAGTTTGATGTATTACCACTCTGTCCATATTATGTCCTACAAGATTTCACAATTAAAAAAATTATATTTATCGTGGAAAAAGAATGCTCTATGCTCTGCCTCTTCACCCCTCCCTACTGCCTAACCCCTGGCAACTGCTGATCTCTTTACTGTCTCCATAGTTTTGCCTTTTCCAGAATGTTGTGTGTTTGCGATCCTACAATATGTAGCCTTTCAGATTGGCTTCTTTCACGTAGTAATATGCATTTAATATCCCTCTATGTCTTTTCATGGCTTGATAGCTCATTTCTTGTTAGTGCTAAATAATATTCCATTCTACAGATGTGCTACAGTTTATTTATCCATTCACCTACTGAAGGGCATCCTGGTTGTCTCCAACTTTTGGCAATTTTTCATGTGTGTATTTTTAAAAAGGATAGTGGATACCAAATTGCCATGGAATAATTGAGGGCATTGGAAAGAATCAATTGTGCAGAAACAACAAATGCTTTAGGCTTTCAATAAAACTTTGAGATTTTCTTGGGACAAGGTCTGCATTTTACTCACCTTTTATCCTAGTGCAAGTTGTAAAAAGCATATAAAAACTTCTTTCTACCAGCATCGTCTCTTTCCTCCTGCTCACATCTGATCTGCTTGCCATGCTGGATGACCGTGTCAGAGAATTCTGTGTCATCCCTGAGCTTGTTCTGCTTTCTTCCAGCTGCAGCTCTGGAACATTAATCTTGCATGGACCATATCACTGATTTTCTGTTTCTTTGATTTTTCTCCAGTAGAATTATTTGCAATGTTATGCAAAAACAAAAACAAAACCCCTTGCTTTAAATGCTTGCTGAATAAGCAAAAATGAATAAATAAAAATGAATAAGTGAAAGAATAAATGAACCTTCAAAGGAATTTATTAGAAAATTACATTTTCATTACTCAGCTTTAAGCTGGTTACATAAGCCACCTCAAGCAGCTTCATTAGGAGCCTTCAGTTCTATGTCACATGGGTTCCATCATGTCCCACTGTCTGTTGTAGAGACTGCATTTTAGGAAAGGCTAGATCCTACAATTATGATTTAGTTTTACAAAATTAATACAACCTGAGGGAGAGAGAAGGGATGCTGAATTTTCTAAGTTAACTTAAATATTTTTCTTTTTTTATTAGGAAAAAATGGCAAGATCTTTTTCAAACAACAAAATCTCATGTGGGATGGGACAGCAAAAAAGTTTTCGTTAGTTTATATTTTATCATACCGTGGTAGAAATGATGTTCTGTCGAAATTTGTATCCTCTGGCTAAAAGAACTAGGAACATAGTTATAATAAGTAAGTGCTTAACTTGCTACCAAAATATCGATATTGATTTGGAAAACAATTGGCTTTAAAAAATTCTTTATGGTAATGCCATATTCATAGACATGAGATTAAGAGAAATCAGTCTCCCTTGTAGCGATCAGGGAAATCAAGACTAATTTAATCATGTAGGACTATTTTGTTTCCGAAATTTGATGACAAAGGAAGAAGGACAGTTGATAGGACAATTAAAATTGGCCCATTTCTTTGTGATAACATTTGTATACAGAATGATGCAAAGAAAATCGATAGCTAATTAAAAATTAAGTGAGAATTTTTGAAGTTTTTTAATGAAAAGCTACTCCTTATGAGATGATTATAATAAAACTTGTGATCTTTTGGAAATCTGAAGGACAGGGCCTCAATCTTTTGGTACAAGAGAAGAGGAAATGTTGGCCATTAGTACTCCATATGAATTGAATGCAAAACTATTAGCTTTCATCAGTGGAGATTCTATTTCACTATATCTCACTGGGATCAAAGGCATTTGCAAACTTTGGTTGTTTGTGTCAAAGATGGTGCATGAGGTTATTTTCAATGGAATGGAGGTGGGTGCCAAACTTGGGGGTTTTGGAAAAATTGTAAGTGGGCGATATCTGTTTTCAACATTCTCAAAATTCTTTTCTGAAATGTCTCTCCTCAGGCTAAGTAGGACAATTTCCTTGAATGCCTCAACTTGCATTTTCCTCTATCCAGTTGATTTTGGGTTAAATGTTGAGGTAAGCAATCTGAGTATTTCATCAGGCTGTCTTAACTTAATCCTCCAAGGAAAAGTGTTTTAGGCTGTAGACTAAATAGGGATGCCTTTAGTGAGTCTACAAAACTTCTTCATGGTCTTTCTATTAATTTTGTCAAATCAGGTGAATAGCTTTCATTAAATATCATGATACAAAATATTTTAAGGGCCACTGATCTAAATTGTTATATTTGTATTTTTCTTCCTTTTAATCAGCTTTATTAAGCTATCACATGTAATAAAATTCACTCATTTTAAGGATATAGTTCAATGGGTTTTGACACATATATGCAGCCATGTAACTACCACCAAAATAAGGTATAAAACATTTACTCACCCCAAAAACATCCTTCAAGAGTATTGGCAGTCAGTCTCCTCTCTCAACACCAATGATCTGCTTTCTGGCATTATGGTTTTGCCTTTTTTAGATTGTTATATAAATGGAATCATGTCAACTGTAGTCTTTTATGCCTGTTTTTTTTTCCCACTAAACATAATGCTTTAGAGATTTATCTATGTTGTTGCATATATTAGTAGTTTGTTTCTTTTTTTTGTTTTTGTTGAATACCATTTTATTGCATGGACATGTTCTGTTGATGGACTTTTGGGTTGCTTCCAGTTTATAGCTGAATAAAGCTGCTGTGAACATTCATATACAGGTCTTTGCATGGACACATTTCCATTTTTCTTAAATGAAATTGGTAGATTGCATACTAAGTGTATGTTTAACTTTATAAGAAATTTTCAAATAGCTTTTCTGTGTGTGTGTATTATATGTGTGTGTGTGTGTGTGTGTGTGTATACACACACACATATATATTTAAGGAGTAGTTTCTTAGACTGAGAATCTTTTTAACAAAACAATGTGATAGAGAAATTGTTGAGGAGGGGATCTTTTTTTTTTTGGCTTATAAACAACAGCAGTTTATTTCTCACAATTTAGGAGGCTGGGAAGTCCAAGATCAAGGAGTTTGCACATGTGATGCCTGGTGAGGGCCCACTTCTGGTTCATAAATGGCCATCTTTCTGCAGTGTCCTCGCATAGCAGAATGGGTGAGGGAGCTCTTGGAGATCTCTTCTTAATCAGGGCACTAATCCCATTCATGAGGTCCCCACCCTCATGATGTAATCACCTCCCAAAGACCCCATCTTCAGATACCTTCACATTAGGGATTAGGTTTCAGCATATGAATTTTGGGGGGACATGTACATTCAGTCTATGGCAGAGGGCTTGCAGATTTAGATCCAAAACAAAACAAACCAACATCTCCCCAGGCATTAACTGTGAGTTAAAGATAACAAAATTGCAGAATAGAAAGCAAGACTTTTTTTTTTTTAATCAATGGGGAGAAGACTTAGATCTTTTTTTTTTTAACATCTTTATTGAAGTATAATTGCTTTACAATGGTGTGTTAGTTTCTGCTTTATAACAGAGTGAATCAGCTGTACATACACATATATCACCATATCTCCTCCCCTCTTGCATCTCCCTCCCACCCTCCCTATCCCACCCCTCTAGGTGGTCACAAAGCACCAAGCTGATCTCCCTGTGCTATGCAGCTGCTTCCCACTAGCTATCTATTTTACATTTGGTAGTGTATATATGTCCTTGCCATATATACAAGGACAAATATATTCTATTTATGACTTACTTCACTCTGTGTGACAGACTCTATGTCCATTCACCTCACTACAAATACCTCAATTTCATTTCTTTTTATGGCTGAGTAATATTCCATTGTATATGTGTGCCACATCTTCTTTATCCATTCACCTGTCAATGGACACTTAGGTTGCTTCCATGTCCTGTCTATTGTAAATAGTGCTGCAATGAAACATTGTGGTAACATGACTCTTTTTGAATTATGGTTTTCTAGAGTATATGCCCAGCAGTGGGATTGCCAAGTCATATGGTAGTTCTAGTTTTAGTTTTTTAAGGAACCTCCATACTGTTCTCCATAATGGCTGTATCAATTTACATTCCCAAAACAGTGCAAGAGGGTTCCCTTTTCTCCACACCCTCTCCAGCATTTATTGTTTGTAGATTTTTTGATGATGGCCATTCTGACTGGCGTGAGGTGATACATCATTGTAGTTTTGATTTGCGTTTCTCTAATGATTAGTGATGTTGAGCATCCTTTCGTGTGTTTCTTGGCAATCTGTATATCTTCTTTGGAGAAATGTCTATTTATATCGTCTGCCCATTTTTGGATTGGGTTGTTTGTTTTTTTGATATTGAGCTGCATGAGCTGCTTGTAAATTTTGGAGATTAATCCTTTGTCAGTTGCTTCATTTACAAATATTTTCTCCCATTCTGAGGGTCGTCTTTTTGTCTTGTTTATGGTTTCCTTTGCTGTGCAAAAGCTTTTAAGTTTCATTAGGTCCCATCTGTTTATTTTTGTTTTTATTTCTATTTCTCTAGGAGGTGGGTCAAAAAGGATCTTGCTGAGGTTTATGTCATAGAGTGTTCTGCCTATGTTTTACTCTAAGAGTTTTAAAGAGTCTGGCCTTACATTTAGGTCTTTAATCCATTTTGAGTTTATTGTTGTGTATAGTGTTAGAGAGTGTTCTAATTTCATTCTTTTACATGTAGCTGTCCAGTTTTCCCAGCACCACTTATTGAAGAGGCTGTCTTTTCTCCATTGTATATTCTTGCCTCCTTTATCAAAAATAAGGTAACCATATGTATGTGGGTTTATCTCTGGGCTTTCTATACTGTTCCATCGAGCTATATTTCTGTTTTTGTGCCAGTACCATACTGTGTTGATTACTGTAGCTTTGTAGTATAGTCTGAGGTCCTGGAGCCTGATTCCTCCAGCTCCATTTTTTTTTTCTCAAGATTGCTTTGGCTATTTGGGGTCTTTTGTGTTTTCATACAAATTGTGAAATTTTTTGTTCTTGTTCTGTGAAAAATGCCATTGGTAGTTTGAAAGGGATTGCTTTGAATCTGTCGATTGCTTTGGGTGGTATAGTCATTTTCACAATGTTAATTCTTCCAATCCAAGAACATGGTATATCTCTCCATTTGTTTGTATCATCTTTAATTTCTTTCATCAGTGTCTTATAGTTTTCTGCAGACAGGTTATTTGTCTCCTCGGGTAGGTTTATTCCTAGGTATTTTATTCTTTTTGTTGCAGTGGTAAATGGGAGTGTTTCCTTAATTTCTCTTTCAGATTTTTCATCATTAGTGTATAGGAATGCAAGAGATCTCTGTGATTAATTTTGCATCCTGCTACTTTACCAAATTCATTGATTAGCTCTAGTAGTTTTCTGGTGGCGTGTTTAGGATTCTCTATGTATAGTATCATGTCGTCTGCAAACAGTGACAGCTTTACTTCTTCTTTTCCTATTTGGATTCCTTTAATTTATTTTTTTTCTCTGGCTGCTGTGGCTAAAACTTCCAAAACTATGTTGAATAATAGTGGTGAGAGTGGACAATCTTGTCTTGTTCCTGATCTTAGTGGAAATGGTTTCAGTTTTTCACCATTGAGGACGATGTTGGCTGTGGGTTTGTCATATATGGCCTTTATTATGTTGAGATAAGTTCCCTCTATGCCTACTTTCTGGAAGGTATTTATCATAAATGGGTGTTGAATTTTGTCAAAAGCCTTTCCTGCATCTATTGAGATGATCATATGGTTTTTCTCCTTCAGTTTGTTAATATGGTTTATCACACTGATTGATTTGCGTATATTGAAGAATACTTGCATTCCTGGGATAAACCCCCCTTGATCATGGTGTATGAGACTTTTAATGTGCTGTTGGATTCTGTTTGCAAGTAGTTTGTTGAGGATTTTTGCATCTATGTTCATCAGTGATATTGGTCTGTAGTTTTCTTTTTTGTGACATCTTTGTCTGGTTTTGGTATCAGGGTGATGTTGGCCTCATAGAATGAGTTTGGGAGTGTTCCTCCCTCTGCTATATTTTGGAAGAGTTTGAGAAGGATAGGTGTTAGCTCTTCTCTAAATGTTTGATAGAATTCTCCTGTGAAGCCATCTGGTCCTGGGCTTTGGTTTGTTGGAAGATGTTTAATCACAGTCTCAATTTCAATGCTTGTGATCGGTCTGTTTATATTTTCTATTTCTTCCTGGTTCAGTCTCAGGAGGTTGTGCTTTTCTAAGAATTTGTGCATTTATTCCAGTTTGTCCATTGTATTGGCATAGAGTTGCTTGTAGTAACCTCTCATTTTCCTTTCTATTTCTGCAGTTTCAGTTGTTACTTCTCCTTTTTCATTTCTAATTCTATTGATTTGAGTCTTCTCCCTTTTTTTCTTGATGAGTCTGGCTAATGGTTTATCAATTTTGTTTATCTTCTCAAAGAACCGGCTTTTAGTTTTATTGATCTTTGCTATTGTTTCCTTCATTTCTTTTTCATTTATTTCTGATCTGATGTTTTTGGTATCTTTCCTTCTGCTAACTTCGGGGCTTTTTTAATTCTTCTTTCTCTAATTGCTTTAGGTGTAAGTTTACGTTGTTTATTTGACATATTTGTTATTTCCTGAGGTAGGATTGTATTGCTGTAAACTTCCTGCTTAGAACTGCTTTTGCTGCGTCCCGTAGGTTTTGTGTCGTCGTGTTTTCATTGTTATTTGTTTCTAGGTATTTTTTGATTTCCTCTTGGATTATTTCAGTGATGTCTGGTTATTTTGTAGTGTATCTTTTAGCCTCCATGTGTTTGTATGTTTTACAGATTTTTTCCTGTAATTAATATGTAGTCTCATAGTGTTGTGGTCGGAAGAGATACTTGATACGATTTCAGTTTTCTTAAATTTACCAAGGCTTGATTTGTGACCCAAGATATGATCTATCCTGGAGAATGTTCCATGAGCACTTCAGAAGAATGTGTATTCTGTTGTTTTTGGAAGGAATGTACTGTAAATATCAGTTAAGTCCATCTTGTTTAATGTATCATTTAAAGCTTGTGTTTCCTCATTTATTTTCATTTTGGATGATCTGTCCGTTGTTGAAAGTGGGGTGTTAAAGTCCCCTACTGTGATTGTGTTACTGTTGAATTCCCTTTTATGGCTGTTAGTGTTTGCCTTATGTATTGAGGTGCTCCTGTGTTGGGTGCATAAATGTTTACGGTTGTTATATATTCTTCTTGGATTGATTCCTTGATCATTATGTAGTGTCCTTCTTTATCTCTTGTAATAATCTTTATTTTAAAGTCTATTTTTTCTGATATGAGAATTGCTACTCTGGCTTTCTTTCGATTTCCATTTGCATGGAATATCTTTTTCCACCCCCTCACTTTCAGTCTCTATGTGTCCATAGGTCTGAAGTGGTTCTCTTGTACACAGCATATATATGGGTCTTGTTGTTTTTGTATCCATTCAGCCAGTCTGTGTCTTTTGATTGGAGCATTTAATCCATTTACATGTAAGATAATTATCAATATGTATGTTCCTATTACCATTTTCTTAATTGTTTTGGGGTTGTTATTGGAGGTCTTTTCCTTCTGTTGTGTTTCCTTCCTAGAGGAGTTCCTTTAGCATTTGTTGGAAGGCTGGTTTGGTGGTGCTGAATTCTGTTAGCTTTTCCTTGTCTGTAAAGATTTTAATTTCTCTGTCAAATCTGAATGAGATCCTTGCTGGGTAGAATCACCTTTGTTGTAGGTTTTTCCCTTTCATCACTTTAAATATGTCCTGCTACTCCTTTCTGGCTTTCAGAGTTTCTGCTGAAAGATCAGCTGTTAACCTTTTGGGGATTCCCTTGTATGTTCTTTTTTATTTTTCTCTTGCTGCTTTTAATGTATTTTCTTTGTATTTAATTTTTGATATTTATATTAATATGTGTCTTGGCATGTTTCTCCTTGGATTTATCCTATATGGGACTCTCTGCCCTTCCTGGACTTGATTGACTATTTCCTTTCCCATATTAGGGAAGTTTTCAACTATAATCTCTTCAAATATTTTCTCAGTCTCTTTCTTTCACTCTTCTTCTTCTGGGACCCCTATTCTTCGAATGTTGGTGCATATAATGTTGTCCCAGAGGTCTCTGAGACTGTCCTCAATTCTTTTCATTCTTTTTTCTTTATTCTGCTCTGTGGTAGTTATTTCCAGTATTTTATCTTCCAGGGCACTTCTCCATTCTTCTGCCTCAGTTATTCTGCTGTTGATTCCTTCTAGAAAATATTTAATTCCATTTATTGTGCAGTTAATCATTGTTTGTTTGCTCTTTAGTTCTTCTAGGTCCTTGTTAAACGTTTCTTGTATTTTCTCCATTCTATTTCCAAGATTTTGGATCATCTTTACTATCATTACTCTGAATTCTTTTTCAGGTAGACTGCCTATTTCCTCTTCATTTGTTTGGTGTGTTGGGTTTTTACCTTGCTCCTTCATGTGCTGTGTGTTTCCTGTCTTCTCATTTTGCTTATCTTACTGTGTTTGGGGTCTCCTTTTTGCAGGCTGCAGGTTCGTAGTTCCCACTGCTTTTGGTGTCTGCCCCCAGTGGCTCAGGTTGGTTCAGTGGGTTGTGTAGGCTTCCTGGTGGAGGGCACTGGTGCCTGTGTTCTGGTGGATGAGGCTGGATCTTGTCTTTCTGGTGTGCAGGACCATTTCTAGTGGTGTGTTTTGGGGTGTCTGTGACCTTATTATGATTTTAGGCACCCTCTCTGCTAATGGGTGGGGCTGTGTTCCTGTCTTGCTAGATTTTTGGCTTGGGGCGCACAGCACTGGAGCTTGGTGGTCGTTCGGTGGAGGTGGGTATCTTTATTTTATGCCTCATAAATATGGTGGAAGCTGGCAGGTGGAAATTGTCAACAGGAAAATGGAAGTCCTTTGTCCTTAGCCAGCCACTGCTACATCCCACTTCCATGCAGGTCCCCTTCCTGTAGACTCACGGAGGCCTGTTTAAAGTCCCCCTTCTTTGAGTCTATCCTGGCACCCTCGGATTGAGTTAGTACTGTGGATTACAGTTTTGTGTGTTACAGTGATATTTTATGCCCCTAAGGATCTTCACCTCCTTCATCTAGTTAGCACTTACTATTTAAGTAAAATCATGGAAAAAAATTTTTTGGAAGATGTACATATACATACACATGCACATATACAAACACATATATTAACAGAGTTCCAAGAGACTGTGCTTCTGAGGATCACAGGCTACCATAGGAGAAGGAGTGGTTGTAATGCGAATGTCAATAGAGTTATTGTAGCATGAGCTACGTCCCCATGTTCCTCACTAACATAGGAACAATATCCAAAATTGGTAACTGTGTGGCTTTTAGAACTATGAATACGGCTTTTGGAAAAAAGTCTACGAAAGGTATATTTCAAGGCCACTATTCTAGGCCTTGTATTGTTTCCCTGCACAAATTTGCTGCTACACAAAAGCTAAAACTTTTGGCTCTTTTAAGTTCAAAGCCAAAGTCAAGTAGCCTGGTTGGCTCTACTTCTCCTCCCATGTCTTGAGTGCAAAGGATGTTGTTAAATAAGATGGTGTTCAGTGAAATGGTGCCACGAGTTCAGGATGAAGTGTTTGGGCAAGTGTTCTTCAAGTTGTCACATATTCGTCATATCTCCCTTCTTTTTTAGCCCTCCCTCATCCTCCATCCCCATCAACCAGGGTTTCATAAGGTTTTACTTTCTGTGGTTTGTACTACAAAAACAAGAGTTGCCTTCCTTTTCCCCCAACTACAATATTGTCTTACAATAAATACACTTTTCCTAAGTACGCGTGCTTCCCTGGACATTTTGATCCGTCACTCTTCTCTCCTCCATCCTCCTTGAGCATTGCTGGCCTAATGTAAGATTAGGTGGCAAAGCCATCATTCTGGAAAAAGCCAATGGGCATAAGCATAATTAGTGCAAGTATCAATAGTTACGTCTTCTAAACAGGTTTGCTGAGTGATGTCACATTTCACTTCATCAAACTAGCTAACAACAAAATGGAAGCTCTGTTGATGTTTGTTAAGAGATTTCCCTTGTTCACTGTAGAACTAAGATTTTTTTAAGTAAAGGAGGTCACAGAGGGGCAGTGGGTCATAAACCATGTGCATTTCTTGGACCACATAATGTTTTATTGATTGAATTATATATAGGGATTTATTGGAACTTTGGTTTAACACTCCTTTTAAAGTCTTTTATCACTGAACCATCAATGGAACAAATGGGCTAAAACACTTTAGAGTTTAATCATTTACCTAGGTAATGGGGTGGGGTAAATGGAAAAGGTGGGGAGGGCTAGAGCAGTAATGAATGGTACTCGATGTAGAAAGGAGAATTGATTAGTAATATCCTTACTATTGTGATTAACAGGCTGTCATATATAGTTGTGCAAGTTTTGTGTTGTACAGTTCTAGGGGTACCATTCATATTTGTAGTTATTATGGATTTCTATATTTATAATGGTAATTTTTTAGCAGATGTTAAAACATTGTCTTAAGAAAATGTCAGATTCTTCAAATTTTTGCAAAGAGGCTTTTGAATTAGTTGAAGAGCTGCCTGATTTTTATTAGAAAATCTTGCTATCACTACAGACTTGCTTTGGGTAACTGGACAAAATACAGTATTCCTGAACCTCGGATTCCTCATTTGTAATATGGTTTAAAAAATACATCTAAGTGGGGCTTTCCTGGTGGCGCAGTGGTTGAGAGTCCGCCTGCCGATGCAGGGGACACGGGTTCGTGCCCCGGTCCAGGAAGATCCCACATGCCGCGGAGCGGCTGGGCCCGTGAGCCATGGCCACTGAGCCTACGCGTCCGGAGTCTGTGCTCCGCAACGGGAGAGGCCACAACAGTGAGAGGCCCGTGTACCGCAAAAGAAAAAAAAAAAAAGTACACCTAAGTGTAAGAATTGTTATTGGTATATGAGAATCTGTACAGAAAGTGCTCAGCACAGCAGTTGTAAATGAAAGGTATTATTATTACAATGACAGTTGTAACATTCTGATGATTTGTTTTAAGCCACTGAACTGATGTTTTCTTTATGCTGTCTTTACTAGGAGTTTTAAAAAACATACCCAAATTCGTGATTTGCATACAACTATTAATTGAAATTTAATAAAAAGACACTCACTGATGGTAGTTTATAAAAAAATTTTTCCAATATGAACATTTGTTTTCATTGTGAGATATTGAATATCAAAATATAATTACTAAATTCATGCCTGAGTTTCAAATATGTTCTTCTATATTTGGCTAATTAAAAATGTTATGAGTTAAATGTTATGTTTGCCATATTAGGAAAGATACTTTCATATTAATATTATTACGATCACCATTTATCTAGTATCTTCAGTAAACAGGGCATTTATATAATCTATAGAAGTTAATTTTCAAACTCAGCAAGTATTATTACTGATACCTATTGCCTATGAAAGATTACTTGCTTGAGCAAGTCCCAACCCCTGGCCACACTTGATTGGGCCAAGGTGTAATGTGACCCAGTTGAGCAAATCAGATTCACTCTCTTAGTAATTTAAACTTGGAGCCCCAGAGACTGAATTAGACAGCAGTGGACATTCTGCCTGTAAGTTAAAGAGAGTTGGAAATAGGAAAGTAAACTTACCTGAAAGCTGCTGTTATGGAGGAACAAAAAATAACTGCATTGCAGAAGATGATCTAAAAGCGAAGTAGAGAAGATGTCTGAAAGGTAGAAAAACTGCCTTACGGATGTTTCATTTTTTATCAAAACCTAAATGTGTTTTCTGTATTTGGCTACTCCAAGATAACTTTGAATCTCTTTTAAATTCCTCTTTCACTTGAGCTGGTTTGAGTGGATTTCTATTACTTTCAACTGAAAGATCCTTAAGATGCTTGCCTTATTCCAAGAAGGATTCAGGGTAGTTTAACGTGCCTTTTGTGGGCCACTGTCCTTCCAGTGAAACACACACACACACAATCTTTCCAGATCAATTATAAGAAAATCATCAGGAGCAAGAAGTGCTCTCTCCTTTCTTTTTTGCTCATTAATGACACCGATTACTTTTTCTAGGAGACGAAGTTTCAGTTAAAATCTTTCTAGTGGTTTCTAGATCTCAACCGTGTGAAATTCAGAAGTCCATTATAAACAATTTTTAGTCATTTGAAGTGCTTAGTTGTGATTCACACTGGATAAGGGACTGGAGAATAGGATGGTGGTGCCTTTGGCTGAAATCACTGTGTAAAAAGGTACTGGAATAGGTCTTGTGTGGCAATCTTTATAAGGGCCATGATAAAGCTGCATAACTTTTCTGACTAAGCAAACTAGAATAAAGAATGTCTTTTTTAAGAACTGAACTTAAGAACTGAAAAATTTAGAACTAACAATTCTCTTCTGGCTTACATTATATTTTGTGGAATTCAGTATAGTTTTTTTTCCCTTTACTAATTAATGAAGCAATTGGTCAGATCTTGTAGTATGACACAGAAAATTCTATCCCCATATGGAACTTTTACTGCTATCCTTGTGGGTTTTCTAAGGTTAAAAATTTGATTATGGGAATAATAAAATGAGGGGGCCTCTTTTTATAACGAAATCTTAGACAATGGAAGTTAGACTATAACTTGAAAATAGAACAGATCTGGCCACTTCTTGGAATCCAAGTCGAAAACCACTGGCTACCATGATAAATAGTGTAAGATGATGCTTTTATTGTGTACTGTCTTTGATGAAAACCATATACTATAAAGGCCATACACTGGGTAATCATTTGATTATTTTGTATCTGTTGATTCTCTTTTGTTCCCTGCCTAAGGAATTAGGAATTGTGCATGTGGCAGTCATTCAACCCATAGCTAAAGGCACCTACTTCTGGGTAAAAGAGAACAGCTGTTGGACATTTGCACCCAAACTTACTGAAGCAGGAAGCAAGATCTTGGATTATCTCATTGTAATAACCAACCAGTCTGTTCTTGTGACTTGGGTTCTAGTATACTCTGCCTTTATCTCCACGAAACAGTTTCATGTTGTTGGGCTCCTTTTCCAATTCTTTTCTAGCTAGCTGCACAGTAATGCGATTTTATAGACTTCCAAGACACCAATTAAAATTTGTAAATTATATTTGAAGATTTTGAATTTTTTTTGCCTTCACAAAAAAAATCAAAGTTTTCCCATTACAAATATTATTGAAAGATGAATAAATGTATTGAATGCCTCGGGGAAGTGAAAAATAACTGATTCAACAATATTATAAAGTGGGAAAATATTGAAGACAGAAACAAGCATGGGACAATTAAATGGAGAAGGACTCTGTGTACTTCATTAAAACAACAGTGAAAATAGAATTTGGTGTTTGAAAACAAAAAATGCTTTTAAACCCATGGTCACGTAACATCATTGGATTACTTAAAAACAGTTCAGTAGCCCAGCCTTGTTAATTTACTTTGCAGACAATTACTAATTTAGCTACTTGAGGGTTACATATTGGGATTATAGAGGAATTTTAATGAAAGGCCGTGTTATGTCTTCTAAATGCAGAGTAACTCACACTCCTGTAACAAGGGCCCCTGACAACTAGAAACCTGGCAGACCTTCAGTAAAGACCAGGACAAGATTAGCAATGGTGAGCACAGTATTTATTTATATGCAAATAGTGCTTCCTCAAGTGCTTGATCTCAGTTTGTCTATTTAAGGAGTTTAACCAATACCCTAAAATCCTGCAGTTGTTCAAAACTGTAATTGGAGTACTACAGCATTGTACAGAGTACAAAGTGAAGCGTACGTTTGTACCATATAAAGTTTCAATTAGTGGAGGTAAATTATTCAGGCACTACTCCAATTCAGTAGTCTAAGTCAACAGGCAGAAAAAATAATAATTGTCAGGGGGAAAGAACAAAGAAAACGTGTTGATTTTTTTTTTTTAAACTTGTTGATTTATTCAAGTTCATTGAGTAGGTTGGTAGGTAAGGTTATTTATTCCTTTATCTCTGCCCTTGCTTCTCTAAGGGTTCTATTCTGATCAACTATCACCGTAAATCCACCTTACAAGGACCTCACCCTACAGCTGAGCAATCCTTTTGCTCTTCGTAATTGAAGGACATTGATTACCTTTTGTTACTAGATGTATTAAGAGTTCAATTTTATTTCTGGTTTTCTATATATACTTGTGTAGTTAAATACAACAGAAGTGCATTCCTCCTGGTGATTACTGGAGTGGAAAATATATTGAGTTAGAATAATAAAGATTTATATTTGTAGAAGTTGGGGGGTAAATATAATGGGAAGAGAATATACTCTGATTTTTTTTTAAATAGAAAAGAAATAAGGAAAGAAAAATAGAGAAAGCAAGTGGGTACGCAAATAAGCAAGCACAAAGTCATGCCAAAGAGTAAAAACAAATTTACCTTGCTGGCTAAAAATTAACAAGGATCATAAACCCAGTGACAATTTTCTTTGATGATGTGTCAACTCAAGCCTAGTAAATTAGTTATTAGTTGGCTATGTCATGCTTCTGCTTTTTTTTTTCCTTTTTACCCTTTTATGTAATGCCATTCTTCCCTTGTGATGGTGTTACCTGTAGTTGAAAAAATTTATGGCTAAATAAACTAATGTTAACAACCATTTTGTCATGTGAAGGTGGAGGACTGTAAATGAACATCAAAAGTGGCAATTGTTCTTTAGATGACATCTGTTTATAATAGGAGTTAAGAATTATGCAATGCATTTCAAATAGAAAACGTTTTATTACCATCATTCCATGTTAACTGAGTTACATATGTACGTGAGCAGCGTAAAATTAGCTGTTTGGGGAGAAGTAGCTCACGCTGGGTCTTAGAGGAGACGCATTCCGAGCCACCACTTTGAATAAAAGAAAAACATAATTGTTAACCTGTTTCTAAAGACATTGATCCATGTTTGACAGCAGTAGTCGAGAAAGCCAACACAATGGCAGGTATAACCTGGAATCAGAACAAAACTGAAAATATTATATATATATATTTGTAATCAAGGAATTAGTAAAATTCCTATGGTCACTTCTAACTTGAGTATTCTATGACTGCTAAAATTTTTAATGACATATTTATTTTTTGATTGATAGTCTTGACAGATACAATATTTAATTTTTATTTTGAATATGTATCATTAAAATTTTCTTAAAATTCAGGGCTTCCCTGGTGGCGCAGTGGTTGGGAGTCTACCTGCTGATGCAGGGGACATGGGTTCGTGCCCCGGTCCAGGAAGATCCCACATGCCGCGGAGCGGCTGGGCCCGTGAGCCATGGCCGCTGAGCCTGTGCGTCCGGAGCCTGTGCTCCACAATGGGAGAGGCCACAACAGTGAGAGGCCCGCGTACCGCAAAAAAAAAAAAAAAAAAAAAAATTGTTCTTAAAATTTTGTTAAGAAACAGATATAAATTTTTAATATGGTATGTGAAACAGTGACTAAGAGGCAATTCAGGTTTGCAGTAGAAAAGGAGACTATTTTAGAAACTAATTTTTTTTTTAAAGAACTATAGGAACAAACAGAAGGTAGCCACTATATTTAAAACTATTAATTTCATTGGTGACTATGACATTAAATCTACCCCCCCAACTCAATCATAAACTCATACATTTCTTTTCTTTCTTGTTTAGTATATATTTTATGTACTAACTCTTCTTAGTCATTTAAAAACTTTTTTCTAATACAATTATAGCAATACATTTATTATCAATTAATTGCTGAAGTGCTATCCCCTGGTACCTCAGAATGTGACTACATTTAGAAATAGAATCTTTAAAGTGATAACTAAGTTAAAATAAGGTCATTAGGGTGGCTTAGTCCAGTATGACTAGTGTCCTTATAAGAAGGAAATTTGGACACAGACATCAACAGAGGGGAGATGAGGTGAAGATGCAGGGAGAAGGCAGCCATTTACAAGCTGAGGAGAGTGACCTCAGAGGAAACTAACCATGCTGACACCTTGATCTCAGACTGCTAGCCTCCAGAACTGTGAGAAAATTAATTTGTGTTGTTTAAATCACCCGGTCTGTGATATTTTGTCATGGCAGCCCTAGCAAACGCATACATGGCAATACCACAGTATCCTATGGGAGAACAAAATTTGCCAACAGAACACTGCTTTTATTACTCTTATATTTGCTTTTGGTCTTCTGCCTTTTCAACAACACTCAAGGTATCAGCTGCGACCTATTACAAAAATGCTTGAATATTAAAATATTCACTTGAGGCAAATAACTAAAACTCTGAAAACCATCGTGGTGGTTTAATTTCTGCATTTCAAGTTGTCTTTTGACGTTTCTCTCAGGGAAAGATCATGACAACGTGAGTCAGAGGACTGGGGTTCTATTTTGTCTCTTTCCTGTACCAATCTTAGGACTTTGTCAAATATTACTTCTCCTCTGTCAAAGGACAGTGGAGATAATACTTTATCAGACAGCTGTGAGATTTAAATGAAACACTGTCATATATGAAAAACGTACTTTGTAAATGCACCAGTGTTATACAAACAGTAGTTCTTGTAACCAGAAGCCTGACCACTGGGCAAATATTTATTGGCAAGTAGAGATTCGTTGTGGCAGCTAATTTATCATTGGTCAGTAATAAGTTATTTAAAATACTGGTAGCTCCATGTTAAATCAAGACTGTAGTGTATGAAGTCATTTTGGAGAAGATATCATTTGACAAGTAGAAGTTCTAAATTCATGCTATGAAAAGAACTGCCTGTAGTTTCTTATAGAGTTTATTGAAAGAGTAAAAGATAAGATTTTTCCTTTCTTCCTTTAATAATTTCAAGTTATATTTTACAGTGGTTGCTGTAGTCACAAACCCATGGGTTCAGGTGCAGTTTTTATTGTTGACGGTGGTTAGTTTAGATTGTATTTATCTTCTTGGGTTATAAGTATTAGGTATGACTCACTGTGAGTCCATCGCATAGGGTATCTATTTTCCCTCTTACCAGTTATACTTTATGAAGCAATTTGAAAAAAATTAAATTATCTCCAATTATGTGACCAGTTAGACCCAGCTCTAAATGCAATTATTTTTGAATATGCTGGTGTGTTTGACACCTAATGGCTGTTAGTTGCACAGTGGCAGTACCGGATGGTGATTTAGGGCACCTGGATTATTGGCCAGGTTTGTCCCAGGAACTTCATTCGCTGTCTATTCGTAAGATCCAATCCGGTGCTTTGAAACCGAGTCCAATCTTTACTTTTTAAAATTTTTTATTTATTTTTTTAAACATCTTCATTGGAGTATAAGTGCTTTACAATGGTGTGTTCGTTTCTGCTTTATAACAAAGTGAATCAGCTATACATATGCATATATCTCCATATTTCCTCCCTCTTGAGTCTCCCTCCCATCCTCCCTATCCCACCCCTCTAGGTGGTCACAAAGCACTGAGCTGATCTCCCTGTGCTATGAGGCTGCTTCCCACTAGCTATCTATTTTACATTTGGTAGTGTATATATGTTCATGCCACTCTCTCACTTCGTCCCAGCTTACCCTTCCCCCTCCCCATGTCCTCAAGTCCATTCTCTACGTCTGCATCTTTATTCCTGTCCTGCCCCTAGGTTCTTCAGAACCGTTGTTTTTTTTTTTTTATTCCCTATATATGTTAGCATACGGTATTTATTTTTCTCTTTCTGACTTACTTCACTCTGTATGACAGACTCTAGGTCCATCCACCTCACTACAAATAGCTCAGTTTCATTTCTTTTTATGGCTGAGTAATATTCCATTGTATATATGGGCCACGTCTTCTTTATCCGTCCATCTGTCGATGGACACTTAGGTTGCTTGCATGTCCTGGCTATTGTAAATAGAGCTGCAGTGAACATTGTGGTACATGACTCTTTTTGAATTATGGTTTTCTCAGGGTATATGCCCAGTAGTGGGATTGCTGGGTCGTATGGTAGTTCTATTTTTAGTTTTTTGAGGAACCTCCATACTGTTCTCCATAGTGGCTGTATCAATTTACATTCCCACCAACAGTGTAAGAGGGTTCCCTTTTCTCCACACCCTCTCCAGCATTTATTGTTTGTAGCTTTTTTGATGATGGCCATTCTGACTGGTGTGAGGTGATACCTTGTTGTAGTTTTGACTTGTATTTCCCTAATTAGTGATGTTGAGCATCTTTTCATGTGTTTGTTGGCAGTCTGTATATCTTCTTTGGAGAAATGTCTGTTTAGGTCTCCTGCGCATTTTTGGATTGGGTTGCAATCTTTTAAATCAGTTTTTATTCTCGAAGCTTTTCTCCTTAACATCCCTCTTTTTCCATTTTAGTTTCATGTACATGCCACACCTAATTTTAGATCTTCACATATCTATGTACACTTAAAGTGCTCTCAATGAACATAGACTTAATAGGATGAGACACTGGCCCTTTTAAAAGGCCAAAAACTTTAATATTAGTCTATAGAGAAACAAAAGTCCTCTTTGCTTGTTAGTAAAAGTTGAGGGGTTGATTTCACAGCAAAAGAATCATCTAAGTTGGATTTACTTTGGTGATATTTAGATTTGGGGTTTTTGATGCCTGTTTTAGAATCTGAAATACGAGAAGGAATAAGTATCTTTAAAAAAACAAATCCGTCTTACCATTTCTTTGTGGTAAAATCTACGTAACGTAAAATTTGCCATTTTAACCATATCCTTCTGACCATTACGTGCTGTGTTTATTCTCAAATTTCCTGTACTATTAAGGAAGCCACCTTTGTCTAAATGACAGACATAATCTCTATTCTAATCCAGTTAAGTCCCAGGTGAGTGCTCCCCTAAAGGCCAATTTTCCTTTCCTTGTGCTCGGATGAGACCTGCGGAATCAGACAGAGGATCTCAGCAGCAATCCCTGTATTCAGAAAATTCAAAAAAAACGGCCAGTAGATTGCTCCATGCTCCAAACAGATGTTTTCCTTTTAGGTTAATGCACTGTTTGTGGACCATTTTTTCCCTTCCCGAGAGGAAATATCAGCACGGTCATAAACTAGAAAGCTTCTTCTGAGCCTCCAAGAAACAGCCATGAGTGGCAACAGAAGTGGCAAGGAGTGAATGTGGAGAAGTGGAGATAAGTCTCTTCGTGACATGCTCTCCTCATTTTCGTTTTCCTTTTTTTTTCCCTGCCACTTTCTATTTCAGAGATCACTTGAAATATTAGAGGAGTGTCTATTACTATTTTTATTCTTAAAAATGCTTATTGGCTGTTTTTTTTTAATATTTTTAAACATGTTTTAGTACAACAAAGATTGAGACCAGGGCCAGGAGATTCTCCAAACTGACATTTGTAGGACCGCACAGCATCCTCAGAAAGCGTTCCCTCTAAACTGTGCTGGAAGACGGCATTTCAGATTCTCAACATGAGAGAGATAGCAACATCCATCTCAACAACTTAGTAAGACTTTTCCTGACAGAGAAAGGGACACTTATTAAGAAAGTATTATTCTCTGAGAAAAGGAGATAAAAATGACCTGCTACTTCACTGAAAGTGAATTGCCAGAAAAAATATCTCATTTCCTTGTTGTGCTTTGCTTTCCATGAAGGATTAAGCTATTTCTTCTTTATGTAGAAAATAAGTGACAGCCTTATGTAAATGCGAGTTCCTGTGTTTGGACGGTGGCACTATTTTTCTGACGTGGGCAAATAGTTCAGAGGTGCATTTTTTCCCCTCCCACAGTGATATTTTCATCCACGTGCCTCAAAAATTACTGACTCTACCTCTACTCTCGTGACTGGAATGCAAACTTTATATGCTGGTATGAATGGGGGAGGGTGGAAGGAGAAATGTGAAGACCTTTTATGGTTTACCAAAATATGACAACAAGTTCATCATTTTTTTAAAAAAGCATCATTTAGGGACTTACCTGGTGGTCCAACCATTAAGACTCCGTGCTCCCAATGCATGGGGCCTGGGTTCAATCCCTGCTCAGGGAACTAGATTCCGCATGCTGCAACTAAGAGCCTGCATGCTGCAACTAAAGGATACCTCTTGCCGCAACTAAAGATCCCGCATGCGGCAACCAAGATCGTGCATGCCAGCAACTAAGACCTGGAGCAGCCAGAAAAAAAAAAGCATCATTTATATCTCCTTTAGGAAACTTTCCCCAGACTGAAAAATCAGAGAATTTTATAAGAAGAGAATTTTAATGATTGCTGTGGTAAAAATGGAATGTTTTGAACTTTACCTTGGTGATCAAACTCCTTTATTTACTCTTGTTTTCTGGTCAATTGAAGTTTCCAAGCTTTTCATTTAATATGTGTTAAGTATCTGTAATGCCACGTGAATTCAAGACTCTAGATTTATTTTCAGACATTTACTATACCTGGTGACTGAAAACTCAGTTTAAATTGTTAGTGAACAAAAACAAATGGAATGATAAATTTGGAGATTAAGATAAACATGTACAGACTACTATATATAAAATACATAACTAACAAGGACCTACTGTAGAGCACAGGGAACTCTACTCAATATTCTGTAATAACACATATGGGAAAAGAATCTGAAAAAGAATGGATATATATATATATATATACACACATATATATATATATATGTATATATATACTGATTCACTTTGCTGTATACCTGAAACTAACACAACATTGTAAGTCAACTATACTCCAGTAAAAATTTTAAAAAATGGAATTCAGGAATTCAATAATTCAGAATTTTTTCCTTTTCATTTGTAGAATTTCTTTTTTCATTTGTTATTACAAAAGCGTCTAAATCTACATAGAGCAGAAGAGTCTGCACAGTCGTTGTTTTAGATCTAAATTGACAGGAGGAAGGAGCGAGGTTTCTAAAGCTGTGATCTTCCTGCTCGAGCAGCAGTATGAAAAGGATAACTCCATGATGAAATTCATACAATTCTGTATATATTCTACTTGCCTTAATTTTACTTTTTCTGAAATACTGCCACCTCTTTTAACATCTACTAATGGATACATGCTAGATAGAAAATTTATTCAAACTTGAAATCATAGACTAGGGATAAGGCAGAGAAAAGAGAGATGGATCATTGGAATCAGATGGTTGGTTAAGAATTCTTTCCATTAGGACTTCTCTGTTGACACAGTGGTTAAGAATCCGCCTGCCAGTGCAGGGGACATGGGTTCAAGCCCTGGTCCGGGGAGATCCCACATGCTGCAGAGCAACTAATCCTGTGTGCCACAACTACTGAGCCTGAGCTCTAGAGCCTGCGAGCCACAACTACTGAGCCCGTTTGCCACAGCTACTGAAGCCCACGTGCCTAGAGTCCATGCCCGCCAACAAGAGAAGCCACCGCAATGAGAAGCCTGTGCACCTCAACGAAGAGTAGCCCTAGCTCGCCACAACTAGAGAAACCCTGCGCGCAGCAATGAAGACCCAACGCAGCTGAAAGTAAATAAATTAAAAACATAATAAATTTATAAGAAAAAATTCTTTCCATTAACCAATCAGTTCATCAATCAATTATTGAGTCAATTAATACATACACTGAGAAAATAATTATGTTGCCTCCTGTGGTCAGGTATGCTGTTGGGTATACAAGGTGAGAAAGTATTGTTCCTTTTGACTAGTATGTGCAAGGCCCCGCACTAAACCATGTACAAATATTCTCGCCTCTAAGCTTTGTAACAGTATTGTGAAGGGAAGTTGTGCCGTTTCACAAAGTAGGAGCCTGAGGTTTGTCCAGGGTAGGTCAGCTAATAGTCAGCTAAGCTATGGTTATACAATAATCTACCTGACTCTGAATCCGTGTGAAAATTTCTGAACCAGAGGAGGCCTTAAAAATCACCTTCTTAACTTCAAAACTAAGTTTTCACCTACATCTCCTTGCCTCATTGTCTAAATGAGTGAATCACTAAGGCTTCTTGATAGGTGTCATTAGAGAGGCAGCATAATGTAAAGGTTAACACAACAGGCTTCAGACTTGGCTTTATTGGTTCAAATTCCTGCTCCTGCAAATCAAACCATGAGATATCACCTCACCCCTGTTAGAATGGCTGTTACAAAAAGACAAGAAATAACAAGTGTTGGAGAGGATGTGGAGAAAAGGGAACCCTCTTGCACTGTTGGTTGGAATCTAAATTGGTGCAGCCGCTATGGAAAACAGTATGGAGGTTCCTCAAACAATTAAAACTAGAACTACTATATGATGCAGCAGTTCTACTTCTGAGTTTTTATCTGAAGGATACAGCAAGACTAACTTGAAAAGATATATGCATCTCCATGTTCATTGCCAAGACAGTAGCCAAGACATGGAAGCAACCTAAGTGTCCATTGATGGATGCATGGATAAAGAAAATGTGGTGTATCTACACAATGGAATATTATTCAGCCATAAAAAAGATTTCTTGCCATTTGCAACAATATGGAGGGACCTTGAAGGCGTTCTGCTAAGTGAAATAAGTCAGACAAAGACAAATACTGCATGGTATCACTTATACAACAAAACGAAACTGAACCCATAGATACAGAAAACAGTTTGGTGGTTGCTAGAGGCAAGGGGTTGGGGGAAAAGGTGAAATGGATGAAGATAAGGAACACATAGTGTCCAGTTTTATTTCATCCCACAGCCCCTAATATAGCACTTTGTTTGTAGTATGTGTTCCATAAGTATATGGTGAATGAATTAATAAATGAATGCAATTTCTCCACCTAGAAGGCTTCCATAGCATCCTAAGATTGCCTTTCAATGCCCCGAATAGTATTGTTCCCACCTACCTAGGATTTCAGGTATAATCCTGTTCTACTCTATGTAGTTGATTAGTTATTTTTCTTACCTGAACATACCTTGATCTTTGATATCTCTGTCTTTGCCCATTTCGTTTCTATGCACTAACTCTCCAAACCATATACATGCCTTTACGCTCAGCTCAATTTTAACTTTAGAGCTAAATCCACCACTGACCTCAGTAGCTGCCTGTGAACTCCTCTACTATTTGATAATTTTACTGGTCCTGTGGGATTAGAAATATTCAAAACCCTTGTCTTTCATTTATCAGTTGAAATTAAAACTCAGATTGGCTAAAATGGTTTATTTGCTTAAGGTCTCTAGCTGACTCACCTTAACTCTGTTTTCTCTTTGCCACACAGCTTCTTGGCTAGTGCTTTGTATTTGTGCCTTGTTTTCCTGACTTAACTCTTCCTTGCCTACTTAGATGGCCTCTTATACATCTTTGCCGTATCCATAAAAGGCCAATTTCAGGCATATGGAATATACATCAGTATTTCCGGCCTGGCTGATTAGTTAATTAAAGGTTTCAAGAACAAATACTGATGAAAAGTGTGAATTACCTTGAAAGTCTATGTCTTTAAGTTCAATGGCTTATGTGACAGTGGGCACCCTACCCACTCACCCCCAATTCATTGGGATTGGTTTTAAGATTGTTCTTTGGTCAAGATGTGTTATCCACTAATGTAGGGTCTTCAGATGAAGACAGAAAGACTTCAGATGCAGGACTAACAAATATTGTTTCTGGGAGAAGTTGGTAGAGGTAATGATTTTCTCCAGGTAGCCGAATCAGGAAGACAAACAGAGGGTAGCTAAGTTCTCTTGACAGATTTGGATGGTGTCTTTCCCTTACTTTGGTGATTTCCAAGTAAATGTACCTAGATCCCTAAGTAGTTCATACATTTAATATTCCCCCCAAAGCTAATGAATTGCATATATTTACCAAAGATAAGCTACATGGCTTAACTTAAATATCAAATTTATGTTAACTCAGTGTGGTATTAATTGTGCACATTAATCTTTGGCTTTTAAAATGGAGAGATAAGTGAGTACATAAAGCATCTAGTCTGTAGCAGTGGTTTAAAAAAAAAAGGTGTGGGAGAGATCGTTCGTTGTTGGAAAGTTTGGGAAGCACTGCTATATTGTGAAGTTTGTAGAATATTTAAACCAAAGAGGACCTTAGAATAATTTGATCCCATTCCTTTATCAGACAAACTGTGGGAGGGAGGCTGATTATGTTGTCTTGATTTATTCAGAGGTAACATTAGAATTAGTGCCTAGGTCTCTAATTTTAGTTACATCCTTTGTGTTACTCCACTCTACTCTAGAAGTTGTTTTAACGTAAGTGTTGGTGTCTAAAAGGTCAAGGCTCAGGAAGAAGTGTGTTGTATGAATAAGCTAGGCAGTGAAACTTGGATCTCTGCCAACTTGATATGGTGTCCTATTAGCACTCCATGGTTGGTAAGACCAGTATTTCTAGGTTCTTTCTGTTTGACACACGGTGTAGGTAAATTCTTATAACGTAGAGAGGGAAGCAAATACCTTTGAGTGGGCCGTGGTCCCATAGACAGTTTAATTATGCTTATCTGTTTAGAGAGACAACACCCACCGTCCATTAAGCTGTTGCTGGTTTTTAAAACTATGAGAGTCCTTCTTATTCCCTAGTGAATCTCTATCTAATACTATAATTATAATCATTACCAGTGCAGCTTATATTTTTTCTGTTTAAATTTCCATTAAATTTTAATAATATATAGTACTGTAACTTGTATCAAGTTGTTACAACAACAACAAAATTCTGTTCTGTTAATGGATATTTGATCATCTAAGTTTAATTTTAAATACTCGGTAACTTCCATAGTTTCATATACAAGAAAAAATTTGAAGTAAACAGTGGCCTATATTTGCTAATGAATGCGGTTGGGAAATTGCTAGAAAAGTTTAGGCAAAAGGAGTCCTTTATCATGTTACGTAATTCAAGGTCAAAAGAAACACAGTGTTCCTCCTGAGATGGAAACCTCCTGTTAGTTTTCATCACATGTACCTGATTTCAGCTAAAATGTAATACACATTGAATAAGACCAGAACCTATTTTTCTTCTTCTTTTAGATTTATCCTTATATTTGTACCTTTCATATTAGAAGAAAAAAACAGGAAATAAAAGTAACTTGAGTCCTAAACAGCCTAAAAGGAAATGGCAAAGCTACACAATTCCATATTTCATTGTTTAGACAAAAGAAAACATTTGGTTTTTTAATAATATCTTCTTAAGAATATTTACACAGTCGATTTAACCTCCTATCAGTTTATGCCCTTTGTATGTTTTAGATAACATTGTTGAATTTCCTTTGACTTAACACGAGGTGGACTTCCCTACGTGCTGAGCCTGTGCAGGCAGGCTCTCCCTCCTCCATCCCAACAAAAGCGTTTTTTAAGCAGCTGTTACTAGTTTACAAAAGACTTTCCAACACTGTGTGCTTTGATTTCACCTCTCAGTTAGTTTTTGTTTGTTTGTTTTTTTGTTTGTTGTTTTTTTTGTTTTTGCGGTAAGCAGGCCTCTCACTGTTGTGGCCTCTGCCGTTGCGGAGCACAGGCTCCGGATGTGCAGGCTCAGCGGCCATGGCTCACGGGCCCAGCCGCTTCGCGGCATGTGGGATCTTCCTGGACCGGGGCACGAACCCATGTCCCCTGCATCGTCAGGCGGACTCTCAACCACGGCGCCACCAGAGAAGCCCCTCAGTTAGTTTTGAGGAAAACCACATCCCTTAGATTCTCTTGTCTTAACTCTCATGATACCAACTGAGTATGTTTAGACAATGCTGTTTTGAAATATTAGACAAAACCACAATGTAAACGTAAGTTGCAATAGTCCTGGCTACCTACAAGGCATATTTTGATATTGGATACAGAAAACCCGTGAACTCTGAAAACAAAGGCGCTTTGGGCACCTCTTTGAAAATCTCAAAAAAGGTAGAACCCCAAACAACTTTTGTGACCTGAATCTAAGTCTGCTGGGTTTCCCATTCAAAGGAAGTAATTGGCCACCTTTTCAACAAGCAGGTATTGTTTGCGTCAGACAGACTACAGTCAAGAAGCAATGTTCCACCTGTGAACACATGCCAGAAGGTGTCTGTTCCCAGAACCCAGACAGTCATGAATCAATTCCATTTGTATCTTGCTTTTTTGGGTACCCAATACTCCCAGCAAAGAATGAAAATAGTTTTTAATGAGTCAGAGCAAGCTGGGTAAAACAAATGAGCATGTACACAATATCCTATATCCTATTTTGTTAATCGCAGATCATATGGCCTAAGTTAGTTTTACTCAGAATATTTTGATGTTAGTTACAGTCAGACAGGAAAGATTCACTCAGGTCCCCTCTGGCAGTAAAATAAAATACATATCGTAGAATGTCTGTGGTGCGTGTATAGTTTTGAAGCATGTATGTACAACATGTACTCATTAGGATCATATGACCTAGGAAAGAGTATGAAAAAAACTTTAAATTATTGTCATAAAATCTTTCTGTTTATACCTTTTACAGGCATACCTCATTCTATTGTGGTTTGCTTTATTGCACTTGCATTTGTTGTGTTTTTTACAGATTGAAGGTTTGTGACAACCCTGCACTTAGCAAGTCTATCGGCGCCATTTTTCCGAAAGCATTTGCTCACTTTGTGTCTCTGTGTCACACTGTGATCATTCTCTCAATATTTCACACTTTATTATTGTATTTATGGTGATCTGTCATCAGCGATCTTTGAATCAATGCTGTGAGTTGCTGAAGGCTCAGATGATAGTTAGCACTTTTTAGCAATAAAATATTTTTTAAGGTATGTACATTGTTGTTTTACACATAAAGCTATTGCACACTTAATAGACCACAGTATGGTATAAACAACATTTATATAAACTGGGAAACCAAAACAATTCATGTCACTCGCTTTATTGTGATATTCACTTTATTGTGGTGATCTGGAGCCAAACACGCAACGTCTCTGAGTTATGCCTGTATTTTCATGCTTTTTAGTTCGTAGAACATAGGGCATGAAGTAGTTATAGGAAAACCAAACCAAACCAAATACTGAGCCAATACAACCAAGGAGGCAATTAATAGGTAATACAAAGAGTATCATGTAGTTTTTGACTTGATCTATTGGAGGTCTCCTTTCTACCCCAATATGCCTCCCCCCCAACCCCCCGAATTAGGAGGTTTCTCATTGAAGAGAATAGAATAGAATAACACATCATCCTTGGAGCAGGGATGGTCAGCAGGATGAGTGCATGGAAAATCCAAAGAAAACTTGAATATTGATTGCAGGAAACAAAGGGCACCTATGTTATGGAGCACGGCTGTACCATTGAGCTGACTAAAGGAAAGTCACTTCAAGATAATAGGTAAGGGACTTCCCTGGTGGCGCAGTGGTTAAGAATCCGCCTGCCAATACCAGGGACACGGGTTCGAGCCCTGGTCCAGGAAGATCCCACATGCCGCGGAGCAACTAAGCCTGTGCGCCACAACTACTGAGCCTGCGCTCTAAAGCCCGCGAGCCACAGCTACTGCAGCCCATGTGCCTAGAGCCCGTGCTCCACAACAGGAGAAGCCACCGCACTGAGAAGCCTGCGCACCGCAAAGAAGAGGAGCCCCCGCTTGCCCACAACTGGAGAAAGCCCACACGTAGCAACAAAGACCGAGTGCAGGCAAAAATAAACAGATACATAAAGTAAAAAAAAAAAAAAAAAAAAAGATAATAAGAAAAGACAGACATTTTGCAGATCATTTAAGAGGTAAACAAAGCATCCTATGTAGTTGATTCACAGTATTTAATTAATAAATTAAATTTATTTAATTTGCATATTAAATAAACTTTAAGTAAGCATATGAATAGAGCAGGAGTTCCTATCACAGTAACAAGGGTCCTGAAAGAAGGAAATCTTATTCCACTAGAGTCCAATGAGGGACAAGAATTGCACAGGACACACAGAGGAGGATCACGGGACAAGACGAGCAGAAGAAAGGCCTCTAAAATTTACCCAGAGAACAATTCGCTTAATCGCTCTGGCTAAAGGTTTCTCTAGCGCTATTTAAGAGGATGACTGGGAAGTGTATGCCAGAGCTCCCTCGGAGGTCACAGCGTGTATTTGTGTCGAAGTTAATGAACTCTGGGCGTTCCAAATCATTCTCACCAATCTTTTCTTCATAAATCTCAGAAATGCAGACGCCTAATGAGATTGATATCTGAACTAGGCTGCCTCTGTGTGTATGGCTAGGATTTTGAAGCCCAGAGTAGGAAAAGCCAGGTGCGTGCAACCTAAATAGCATTTTGCTCTAATCGGATTTATTTCTGGCAGTGTATAGTACATGGTACATTTGTTTGCCACCTTCAGGGCTATGTTATTGACAGTTTCTTATTAGTGTGATAACCATATCCATTTGTGGACTTAACATTAACTTGGCTTTTTATTGTAAATCTGAAACTGTGATTATTTCCCCCCTTTTCTGCCTGAGTTTCTATAGCTGCTATTGCCCAAATAGTTTAGCTATATTCTCGACTTTTCTTGATTTATCTAGACATTATAGGGAAGAAGACTAGGTCTGAGTCTTATAAGGTTGCTGACTGCACAGCTAGTTGCCTCCAGATACCGTCAACTGTATCAATTAAAGAAGTATGAAGTGGGGCTTCCCTGGTGGCGCAGTGATTGACAGTTTGCCTGCCGATGTAGGGGACACGGGTTCGTACCCTGGTCCGGGAAGATCCCACATGCCGAGGAGCGGCCGGGCCCGTGAGCCATGGCCGCTGAGCCTGTGCGTCCGGAGCCTGTGCTCCGCAACGGGAGAGGCCACGGCAGTGAGAGGCCGGCGTACCGCAAAAAAAAAAAAGAAGTATGAAGTGGTAGAGATCTTAGAAAAACTAGTCCAGTTTCTCACCAAATGAAGAAATCCTTCTTTAGGACCTGAACTTGATCATCTAGCTTCTGTTCTGACCGTTCCTGTGACAGTGATGCTCCACTGTGAGGCAGTGGGCTTTATTGGGGAAGACTCTTCATGTGCTCGTTTAGGGTGCTTTCTTTACTTTCATGCAGTGGTCCTTGTCTGATGTCTTGGAAAGTCAGAATAAACTCTGCATGGGATAGGCCTTCAAATATTTGTAGATGAATAGAGTGATTATTCTTTTCTCTTTAGACTAAACACCCATGAATGCATACATTTTGGGTCTCCAGACATTCATTAGTCCATTTGGCCTCTTTGGAATAAAGTTCAGTTTGTCAGTGTTCCTCTTCAAGTGGATATATCAAGACTGTTCCCCACAGATAATCTGACTTTAGAAATTATAATGGGATGATCCCTGCCCAACTCTACCAACAGCTGGATTTAGGCTCTGTAGTATCATTCCGTGTAACCTAACAGTACATTTTTGGGTTCTCGACATCATTATCACACATTGTGGTCAACTCAACCATCTGATCTTTTCAGAGCAGATATTTTCAAGACTAGACTGCCATAGCCTGGAATATAATTAAAAAATTAAAAGCATTATTTTGTATTATACGTGATAAATTGCATCTCTTTGGTTTTATCACAGCACTCCATTAATTGGAGTGTCTACTGAATCCAGATGCAATGTATTTGCTGTCCCTCCCAGTGTGGTGTCATTTACAAACTTGATGAACCTGGCTCCACGTCTTCCTTCCGGTCACTGGTGAATAGCCCGTGGTTTGGCTTCTCTAAGATTATTAGTCTATCAGTGTTACCCATTGGCTTAGTTATTGCAAAAAAATGTATATGCTATCATTGGCATTTCTTCACTTCAAAACAGATATCCAGAGAGTTTCTATCAAATACCTTCTTTAATTCAAATTTCAATATATCCGTGACATTCCCCTGTTCCTTGTCCAACAGTCTTGTTTAAAAAGTTAATAGGTTAGTTTAATTGTGACTTTCCTTTGGAATATATACTGGTATCAGATTTTAGGCTTAAGATCTAAAATTGCAGACATCTATCAAACTTACTGAACTGTAGTTGGTGGAATCCATCCCTTTTCTCTTAGATGACCAGGAAAAAAAGACTTCTGGCACTCCTCCCATTCTTTAATTTTCAAAGATTCCAGACACCGTTTCTATAGTTGCATCTGTGATTCTTTCAGTTCCCTGGGAAGCAATTCCAGTGGGACTAGAGAAAGGAATTTATTTAAATTAGATATGCTTTGACTATCATTTCACCTTTATCATGTTTTATTTCATTTTAAAGCATTTGTTGGCCACTTTCTGATTTAAGAGTGCTACCTTTATATAGAAGGTGGTAACAAAAGAGAAGGTGAGTAGTGACTTTTCTGTCACTTATTAACATAACATCTTTATAAGCATTATCTTGTTATACATTTATAATTACCCGTATTTTATCCTTTTAAAAATTATTTTAGTTTTTCTGCATCTTTATAATCTTCCACAAACAATTCTGGTAGGTGTGACGTGCTTTTGAGTTCATCCTTGTTTCCATGTCCTCCTCTATATCTTACATTTTTTAAGCATCTCACTAGATAATTTTCTTTCTCATTTTAAATATTCACAATTATGTTGATAGATCATGCTGTCACATTCATTTTTAAGTTTCTGGCAATTGAATCACAATTATTTTTCTATCATTTACTTTTTGTCATCAGCTTTATTAGAGCCTGGCATATGTGTAATCCTGTGCACAATATTTTGTTTCTTTTCCCTTTAACTTTTATTGGTAGTATTTTTCAATTTCAAGGTGACACAAGCATGGATGCTTAAGGATTCTATAATTTTCCCAGAAATATCTCTTTTTTCATAGAGGTCAGTTCCCTTTGCTCCTGAGGCATCAGCACCACTTGAGCAGCACCCGTGCAGAGTAGCCTGGATCCCAGCTCACAGGGTATGTACATCTTCCAAGTCTCTGAATGATCTAAACTCCATAATGTTTCTCTGACTACTTGCCCTTACAAAATTACCTTTAAGTGTGCCAAAATCAGTGTTCGTTCACAGGATGACAGTGAAAATGATAACCCTAGCCTAGGACAATTGTTGTCAAATATTTTTGTTTTGGAACACTTTATACTACTAAAAATTATTGAGGATCTCAAACACTTTTGCTTATGTGGATTATATCTATCAATATTTACTGAGTCAGAAGTTATGACTGAGAATTTTAAAATATTTTAGTTCATTTAAAAATAATAAAAATAACAAGTAAAGCATTTTAATGAAAATAGCCATGTGTTATACTTTTTGTAAATCTCATGTCTGGATTAATAGAAGACAGCTGATTCTCTCATATCTGCTCTGCATTCAATCTTTTGTAACGTTGCTTTGGTTGAAGTATATGAAGACTTCCACCTCACACAAATACCTAGTTTGAAGAGAGAAGAGTATCTTAATAACATGTTCAAATAATTGTGTGTATTCTTCTTTGATATTATACCAAAACATGGCAAGTGGTAGTTTCTTAAAGTTCAGTTTCAGTATGGGATATGAAAACATGTTAATTAACTTTATGTATCTATACGTTACAATCCATGGGTCTCTCTTGCACTTTGACCCATGCTTGATTTTATAAAATGATATGTTAGTCATTCGGAAACTCTTGATTCACTGATTGTTGACATATTTCATTCTATAATAGAAAAATTACTTTCATTAAAATAACCACTGAGCTCATTTGAAAGCTCCTTAAGTATTGAGGAGTTATCAAACTCATGGTGGCAAATATAACTTTGAAAAATTCTAAGATTTTACTCAAAAGCTTGAATTTTGTTACTGACAACAAGCCTGTCAATTGTTTTCCTTGAAATCAGCTCATTTCCTTGAAATCAGCTCATTTCTTTGATTTTGAAGAAATTATCAGCCAGATGCCTAATTCTGCACAATCATAGCTTGTCTGCCAGTTATTCTTTCAGGCAGGGGTGGTGTTTCAGGCAAAAAAGCAGCTAGTTCGTTTGCAACTCAAAAAATAGCACATGGGCTATTACTTGAGAAAATCATTGTGCTTCATTTTGTGGCAGAAGTGCTTGACGTGCATTACCCCTTACATCACATAGAATATCAAAGAGAAGTAGACTAACGGGTGAAGATTTTTTAAAAACTAATAATTGTTAAATGTTTCATCAAGGAAGTTCTTAATTGCAACTATTTTTTTTTTTAAATTGAAAATGTGTAGAGGTGATTCTGGGTGCAATGGCCTTTCTTAGTGTTCAGGCACTAGCAGGTTTGCCCATCTTTGCCTTTGCACCATTAGTGCAAATGTAACGCAGTGGAAGAGGCAAATAACACCTTAGTATAATGATAAAAATATCAATAGTTTTGACCTCATGAACCCCTGGAAAATCTTCAGGGACCCCCAGGAGTCTGCGGAACACACTTTAAAAGGCAATATGTTGATTCCAGCCACTATTTAGAAACTCTCCCTTATGATAAAGAATGAATTCATATCATTGGTTTAAAAACACATAACAAGCTTTATTCTGTTCCCAATAATTAGTTTAACCAATTTGAAATTGTTTGTTTTTAATAAGTGACATTTAATATCATATTTCATGGCTAAAATGGCAGTAAATGATCAAAAACAGCATAGGAGAAATAGCATATGAATTTATGTGGTCTTGTCATAAGAAAAAAATAATGCTGGAAAGTTTGTCGTTTCCTGTGTCACATGTTGCATCTGTGTACTTTGCACTGGAAATTAGAAAGCTTTTTCTTTTTCCTTTATATACATTTATTCTCATCATATTTTCCTCTTAATCATTTAGCTACTCCACTTGTAATATTTTGTCATTACTAAAAGTTTTCTAATCTCATCAAAATCATGAGCTCATGTCATTAAATGGTGGTGCTTTTGAGTCTAAACAAAAAGGAATCAATTTCACTTCATTGTATAGGTGGGAGGCTCAAGAAATGTTTTCCCATTCTGACAAGTACCATCAGAATTTATGGTCTTTCTCAAAGAGAGAAATAATTCTCTTTACAGGATGTAGTAGAAACTGAGCTGCTCTTCTGAATTTGCAAATCATCCTTTCTTGACACAGATAAGAACCGCTATCTTAAACCTTATGCTTCTCAAGGAAAGCGTGGCAGCGCACTGTCCTTCCTTTCTTTTTTCTCATCCTTACGTATATAAATCCAATCTGTTCATACTTTCCAGAAGTTTCTACACATTTTTCAGAACAGTGAACTAGACGACTGAAAAGATGGGGAAGGCTGGGACAGTAGCTCTAATTTCTACCGTGCTGAGCTGTAGCATGACATAGGAGAATTCAATCTTTGCAGAATCAGTTTTATTTTAGATGAGAACAGTCTTAGTAAATCTGATAAGTTCACAAAAATAAAACCCTCTGGTTACTTCAGATAAAATGGAAGGAAAACAAACTCTTTCAATTTCCTCTTATTTCAAGGAAAGGTCACAGGGGAATCATTTGACTTTGCAACTTTATATGCTTAAATCATTTTCAGAAATTTACAGATTGTCATCCTAAAATTTAAACCACTGTTAAGGAGTTAGAGTGACTGTACACAGCACACATGAAGAAAAATATGCTTAGAAGCATGTAACACTAATAGTTGATACAATGTTTGTATCTTAGAAAGTCTTTAGTTATTTGAAAATCTTGTTAGAAACCCTATGCTGGGATTTAAAACTCTTTTGGCAGATTTCATCAGATAGATCTGATTGCGCTCTGTTGCCTGGGCTTATGCCATCAATATGCAGCGTTGCCTAAAGCTGCCGATGCACAACTAAGCTGTGGGCTGACAGAAAACATCACCGGCCAAGAGATTCACCTAGAATCCGGCTACCAGAGCTTGGGGTTCCCCTTTGGCACAAAGGCATCAGGAGCACGTCAGTTCTAGGGGCAAAAGTGCAAACTCCGGAACGCCATATAGAGAATGATTATGGTTGACAACACCCTGGGCAGTGTTTATCTTTCCAAAGTGACGTGAGGACTCTTCATTCATCTTTGTCTTTTTGGAAATGCCCAGAAAAGTCATTTTTGAAATCATTATCAATAGCATGATAATATATGCCAGTAATCCGGCGTTGGATTTTTGAATAGCAGAGGTTAATGAAACAGCATCACCAAGGACAGTCTCTTCTCAATAGTCACTTTCCTAAACATTTCACTTTACATTAGTCTCTATTGTTTTCACTACATTACATAATCGTGTTTGCATCCCGTGTTTCCCCACATACGGCTTTTCTTTCCTTGTTTAGAGGGGAAAATGAAAATGTTTCCTTGCAAAATTCTTTTGCTCTCTTGCTTTTTCTTTGTCGAGACAGCAGTCAACACAGCTGTCAGCAGAGGCTGCTTGGTGCTTTAGACATGTGTATCAGCAGAAGACGTTCTGTCCTTGCGTGCCAGGGCAAATTAAAGAGAGGAGAGGCCAGCTGGGTGGTTACTGGTTTTGGTAAGGAGAGAGGAGCCCTACCTTTTCTACCCCTGCCCATCTGCCCCGTTCCTTCCTGCCTGTCTCCTTTTATCAATTCTCCTTTCACCTCTCTAGGGCTGGTAAACCAATCAATCACCATATTAATTGTGAGGTTCCAGTGCAACTCCTAATCTGCAAGGAGGAATTAGAACCCACTGCTTCTGATCCCTAGAGCAGTGATTTTCAAACTTTGGTGTGGTGTGTAAATTCATCTGAGACTTTGTAGGTCCCAGGTGAGGCAAGGGATCTTCATTTTTAATAAATATAAGGTAATTTTGACTGAAGTCATCCCAAGACTAACTTCGAGAAACATTTAGAAACTGTATTTCCACCGCCTTTCCATCTAACCTTGGGGGTGGGCTAAGGAAGAGTTGGAAAAGCTTCCTAGGTGAATCTGGTTCAACACCCATCCTACTTGACAACCCTTTCTGTAGACCAGGAGTTCTCAGTCTTGGCTGTACTGTAGCATCTCCTGGGAAGAGTTTTTTTTTTTAAAAAAAAATGCAGTTGCCCAGACCCACCCCCAAAGATTCTGATTTAAAAGGCATTGGTATTTTTTGAAAAAAGTTCCCAGTGACTTTATTATATAGATTTAAAGCAGAGGTTCTCAAAGTGTGGTCTCGCGATCACCGTCACAAGAACATGTTCGAAACGCAGATGTTTGGCCCTACTGAATCAGAAATTCTGGGGATTGGAACCAGCATTAAAGGAGACCTCCCAGTGATTCTAATACATGCTAAAATGTGAGATCCATTGTTCTAGACCAAATTTCAAACTTAAAGCAATGGATCTTTAGATAAGACTCTTCTAGTGATTGATAAATCAGCTATGTTTTCCTTATCCTCTATACTAGTATTTTTTTTTTGCACGCACACCTGAACAAAGAATACACTGTTATTGCTAACATAAAAGCTTGCCATAAGAACATTTAATAAATTACAGTGAGACAAAAGAATTGATACCCCCTGAGAGATGTAGAGACCATTAACCTTGCTGCTCATTATTCTATCACATTGAGGGTCAGTAGTCTTTTAAAATAGATATCAAAGATGAGAAAAATGCTGGAAGACAAAAGATGAGCCCAGATTTAGAGTATTTCTCCCTTTTCTCCCCCTATATGACATGGAAAGAGTAGAATAAGCAGAATTAACTACATTAAGCAACCTTCTAAAAGTAGTGGCTTCCTTTCAAATTCAAGTTTTAGAGTTTAATAAATAAAGTAGTGACGTTTGTTTGGCAGTTGTGTAGTAAGACATTTTTATGTACCAGGCAAGATTCTCAGAGCTTTTCAAGTATCAAATTATTTAATCTTTACAGTGACATTTGAGGTTAGGTACAGCTATATTATGAGTGAGGAAAATAAGATGACGAGAGGTGAAGTATGATTTGCCTAAGATGACACAGCTATAAAGTGACTGAGCCTGTGATCTTAATTACTACATTATTTAGGGGAAAAAATCACAGCTGCTGATTAATTCTTTAATGTCTTGAAATTTTATTTTGTTCAAAACCACTTTTTTGTGACCTCAATTTTTCTTCCAGTGTCCCCTCATGTGTCTTTTTGCATTTGTTTCCAATTTATTTTGTGTGGGGGGGAACATTTTATATCACTTCTTTTTATTACTTGTGGTATAAATTTTCTGTTTTAAATCAGTTAGGGGAAAGTAACTGAAAAAAATCTGCCTTTTCAATCACAGGATGTTTTGAGTCCATTGCTTGAACTAAGTTGAGATATTTGGATAAGTAAAGAGAAGTGAACATATTTCACTTTCAAATTTTCCAAGGCAACATTAGCAGCTTCCTCTGCTTCTTTTGAGAAAGATGAATTTGACTATTTGAAGGAAGTCTCCACCAAAATTAATCCCTTTCCCAGGATTTGTTTTGCATATTATTTATCACATTGATAGGTTTCTACGTATTGTGGGTTTGGCAAAGTCATATAGAACAGCCAGAAAACTAATCTCTTGATACTTCTGTTTCAAAAAAGACAGAGAAATCCAAGCTGTCAGGTGTCAGAAAAAGTCGACACCTTATAAATTCTTGGCCCAGATTTGTAACCTAGTGCTTTTGAATAAACCTTCAATTTTCTCATTTATGATTAACAGTATGGTGGTTTCTTGTACCACAGCCTACATTTTTTCAGAAAAAAAAAAAAAAAAGAAAGAATTAGAACAAAGGAGAGTGAGAGAAGGATTTTCTTTAAAAATCCTGGACTGAGTACCTAATAATTATGGGATATACTGAAAGAGTAAAATGGACTGGATAATATCAATTAGATAATAGGACTGATTTCTGCTTCTTTCATACAGGATTGAGAATGGAGGAATTTATTTGGACCTCTGATTGCAGTTAGTAAGAGAGTTGATTGATCTAAGTACCTCTATAGTCAACCTCTTTTACTTTTTCTCCTGTTAAGTTTTACTTTCTTTTCACTTCTGGGCACCTAGCTACAGGGCTAATGTTGGGGACTAAGCCGGTTGGAGGGCCCACCTTTTAGACAGGTCCTCAGGTAGTCACTACTGTCTCTCCTGAGTTCAATCCCCTGGTGCTTGTGACAAGTTAGTAACTCATCTGGGTATCGAAAGAGCATGAGTTCCAGAAGGTATATTGGCTTGAGTGTAAATGCTGATTCTGACAGCTAGTCCTCTAGGGCTTCAGAAAAATGATTTCTCAAACATTCATTCTCTTCATTTGTAAAAATAAAACTACAAATACAAATACACTATACACTACAAATACACTACACAAATACACTACAAATAGCTACAAATAGCTCAATTTTGTTTCCTTTTATGGCTGAGTAGTATTCCATTGTATATATGTGCCACATCTTCTTTATCCATTCATCTGTTGATGGGCACGTAGGTTGCTTCCATGTCCTCGCTATTGTAAATAGAGCTGCAGTGAACACAGTGGTACATGACTCTTTGAATTATGGTTTTCTCAGGGTATATGCCCAGTAGTGGGATTTCTGCGTCCTATGGTAGTTCTATTTTTCTTTTTTTAAGGAACCTCCATACTGTTCTCCATAGTGGCTGTATCAATTTACATTCCCACCAACAGTACAAGAGGCTTCCCTTTTCTCCACACCCTCTCCAGCATTTATTGTTTGTAGATTTTTTGATGATGGCCATTCTGACTGGTGTGAGGTGATACCTCATTGTAGTTTTGATTTGCATTTCTCTAATGATTAGTGATATTGAATATTCTTTCATGTGTTTGTTGGCAATCTGTATAACTTCTTTGGAGAAATGTCTGTTTAGGTCTTCTGCCCATTTTTGGATTGGGTTGTTTGTTTTTTTGATATTGAGTTGCATGAGCTTCTTGTAAATTTTGGAGGTTAATCCTTTGTCAGTTGTTTCATTTGCATATATTTTCTCCCATTCTGAAGGTTGTGTTTTCATTTTGTTTATGCTTTCCTTTGCTGTGCAAAAGCTTTTAAGTTTCAGTAGGTCCATTATGTTCATTTGTTTATTTTTGTTTTTATTTCCAGTTCTCTAGGTGGTGGGTCAAAAAGGATCTGGCTGTGATTTACGTCATAGAGTATTCTGCCTGTGTTTTCCTCTAAGAGTCTTATAGTGTCCGGCCTTACATTTAGGTCTTCAATCCATTTTGTGTTTATTTTTGTGTATGGTATTAGGGAGTGTTCTTATTTCATTCTTTTTATATGTAGCTGTCCAGTTTTCCCAGCACCACTTATTGAAGAGGCTGTCTTTTCTCCATTGTATATTCTTGCCTCCTTTATCAAAAATAAGGTGACCATATGTGCATGGGTTTGTCTCTGGGATTTCTATCCTGTTCCATTGATCTATATTTCTGTTTTTGTGCCAGTACCATCCTGTCTTAATTACTGTAGATTTGTAGTATGGTCCAATGTCCGGGAGCCTGGTTCCTCTAGCTCCGTTTTTCTTTCTCAAGATTGCTTTGGCTATTCGGGGTTTTTTGTGTTTCCATACAAATTGTGAAATTTTTTGTTCTTGTTCTGTGAAAAATGCCAGTGGTAGTTTGATCGAATCTGTAGATTACTTTGGATAGTATAGTCATTTTCACAATGTTGATTCTTCCAATCCAAGAACATGGTATGTGTCTCCATCTGTTTGTATCATCTTTAATTTCTTTCATTAGTGTGTTATAGTTTGGTGCATACAGGTCTTTTGTCTCTTTGGGTAGGTTTATTCCTAGGTATTTTATTCTTTTTGTTGCAGTGGTATATGGGAGTCTTTCCTTAATTTCTCTTTCAGATTTTTCATCATTAGTGTATAGAAATGCAAGAGATTTCTGTGCATTAATTTTGTAACCTGCATCTTTACCAGATTCATCGATTAGCTCTAGTAGTTTTCTGGTAGCATCTTTGGGATTCTCTGTGTATAGTATCATGTCATCTGCAAACAGTGACAGATTTACTTCTTCTTTTCCGATTTGGATTCCTTTTATTTCTTCTTCTTCTCTGATTGCTATGGATAAAACTTCCAAAACTATGTTGAATAATAGTGGTGAGAGTGGACAACCTTGTCTTGTTCCTGATCTTAGAGGAAATGGTTTCAGTTTTTCACCATTGAGAACGATGTTGGCTGTGGGTTTGTCATATATGGCCTTTATTATGTTGAGATGAGTTTCCTCTATGCCTACTTCCTGGAGGGTTTTTATCATAAATGGGTGTTGAATTTTGTCGAAAGCTTTTTCTTCATCTATTGAGATGATCCTATGTTTTTTTCCGTCAATTTTTAAATATGGTTTATCACATTGATTAATTTGTGTGTGTTGAAGAATCCTTACATTCCTGAGAGAAACCCCATTTGATCATGGTGTATGATCCTTTTAATGTGCTGTTGGATTCTGTTTGCTAGTATTTTGTTGAGGATTTTTGCATCTATGTTCATCAGTGATATTGGCCTGTAGTTTTCTTTCTTTGTGACATCTTTGTCTAGTTTTGAAATCAGGATGATGGTGGCCTAATAGAATGAGTTTGGGAGTATTCCTCCCTCTGCTGTATTTTGGAAGATTTTGAGGATAGGTGTTAGCTCTTCTCTAAATGTTTGATAGAATTTGCCTGTGAAGCCATCTGGTTCTGGGCTTTTGTTTGTTGGAAGATTTTAAATCACAGTCTCAATTTCAGTGCTTGTGATTGGCCTGTTTATATTTTCTGTTTCTTCCTGGTTCATTCTAGGATGGTTGTGCTTTTCTAAGAATTTGTCTATTTCTTCTAGTTTGTACATTTTATTGGCATACAGTTGCTTGTAGTAATCTCTCATGATCGTTGGTATTTCTGCAGTGTCAGTTGTTACTACTCCTTTTTCATTTCTAATTCTATTGATTTGAGTCTTCTCCCTTTTTTTCTTGATGAGTCTGGCTAATGGTTATCAATTTTGTTTATCTTCTCAAGGAACCAGCTTTTCGTCTTATTAATCTTTGCTATTGCTTCCATCATTTCTTTTTCACCTATACCTGATCTGATCTTTATGATTTCTTTCCTTCTGCTAACTTTGGGGTTTTTTTGTTCTTCTTTCTTTAATTGCTTTAGGTATAAGGTTAGGTTGTTTATTTGAGATGTTTCTTGTTTCTTGAGGTAGGACTGTATTGCAGTAAACTTCCCTCTTAGAACTGCTTTTGCTGCATCCCATAGGTTTTGGTTCGTTGTGTTTTCATTGTCCTTTGTTTCTAGGTGTTTTTTGATTTCCTCTTTGATTTCTTCAGTGATGTCTTGGTTATTTAGTAGTGTATTGTTTAGCCTCCATGTGTTTGTATGTTTTACAGATCTTTTCCTGTAATTGATATCTAGTCTCATAGCATTGTGGTCGGAAAAGATACTTGATACAATTTCAATTTTCTTAAATTTACCAAGGCTTGATTTGTGACCCAAGATATGATTTATCCTGGAGAATGTTCCATGATCACTTGAAAAGAAATTGTATTCTGTTGGTTTTGGATGGAATGTCCTATAAATATCAATAAAGTCCATCTTATTTAATGTATCATTTAAAGCTTGTGTTTCCTTATTTATTTTCATTTTGGATGATCTGTCCATTGGTGAAAGTGGGGTGTTAAAGTCCCCTACTATGATTGTGTTTCTGTCGATTTCCCCTTTTATGGCTGTTAGCATTTGCCTTATGTATTGAGGTGCTCCTATGTTGGGTGCATAAATATTTACAATTGTTATATCTTCTTCTTGGTTCGATCCCTTGATCATTATGTAGTGGCCTTGTTTGTCTCTTGTAATAATCTTTGTTTTAAAGCCTATTTTGTCTGATATGAGAATTACTACTCCAGCTTTCTTTTGATTTCCATTTGCATGGAATATCTTTTCCCATCCCCTCACTTTCAGTCTCTATGTGTCCGTAGGTCTGAAGTGCGTCTCTTGTAGACAGCGTATATATGGGTCTGGTTTTTGTATCCATTCAGCCAGTCTATGTCTTTTGGTTGGAGCATTTAATCCATTTACATTTAAGTTAGTTATCAGTATGTATGTACCTATTACCATTTTCTTAATTGTTTTGGGGTTGTTATTGTAGGTCTTTTCCTTCTCTTGTGTTTCCTGCCTATAGAAGTTCCTTTAGCATTTGTTGTAAAGCTGGTTTGGTGGTGCTGAATTCTCTTAGCTTTCGCTTGTCTGTAAAGATTTTAATTTCTCCGTCAAATCTGAATGAGATCCTTGCTGGGTAGAGTCATCTTTGTTGTAGGTTTTTCCCTTTCCTCACTTTAAATATGTCCTGCCACTCCCTTCTGGCTTGCAGAGTTTCTGCTAAATGATCAGCTGTTAACCTTATGGGAATTCCCTTGTTTGTTATTTTTCCCTTTTAATATTTTTTCTTTGTATTTAATTTTTGATAGTTTGATTAATATGTGTCTTGGTGTGTTTCTCCTTGGATTTATCCTGTTTGGTACTCTCTACACTTCCTGGAGTTGACTGACTATTTCCCTTCCCATATTAGGGAAGTTTTCAACTATTATCTCTTCAAATATTTTCTCAGTCCCTTTCTTTTTCTCTTCTTCTTCTGGAACCCCTATAATTCGAATATTGGTGTGTTTAATGTTGTCCCAGAGGTCTCTGAGACTGTCCTCAATTCTTTTCATTCTTTTCTGTTTATTCTGCTCTGCAGTAGTTATTTTCACTATTTTATCCTCCAGGTCACTTCTCCATTCTTCTGCCTTAGTTATTCTGCTATTGATTCCTTCTAGAGTATTTTTCTTTTCATTTATTGTGTTGTTCATCGTTGTTTGTTTCATCTTTAGTTCTTCTAGGTCCTTGTTAAATGTTTCTTGCATTTTGTCTATTCTGTTTCCAAGATTTTGTATCATCCTTACTATCATTACTCTGAATTCTTTTTCAGGTAGACTGTTTATTTCCTCTTCATTTGTTTGGTCTGGTGGGTTTTACCTTGTTCCTTCATCTACTGTGTGTTTCTCTGTCTTCTTATTTTGCTTAACTTACTGTGTTTGGGTTCTCCTTTTTGCGGGGTGCAGTTTTGTAGTTCCCGTTGTTTTTGGTGTCTTCCCCCAGTGGCTAAGGTTGGTTCAGTGTGTTGTGTAGGCTTCCTGGTGGAGGGGAGTGGTGCCTCTGTTCTGGTGGATGAGGCTGGACCTTGTCTTTTTGATGGGCCAGACCACATCTGGTGATGTGTTTTGGGGCGTCTCTGACCTTATTATGATTTTAGATGGCCTTGGTGGTAATCAGTGGGGTTGTGTTCCTGTCTTGCTAGTTGTTTGTCATAGGGTGTCCAGCACTAGACCTTGCTGGTCATTGAGTGGAGCTGGTTCTTTGCCTTGAGATGGAGATCTTTGGGAGAGCTTTTGCTGTTTGATATTACTTGGAGCCCGGAGGTCTCTGGTGGACCAATATCCTGAACTCTGCTCTCCCACCTCAGAGGCACAGGATTGACACCCAGCCAGAGCACCAAGACCCTGTCAGCCACTTAGCTCAGAAGAAAAGGGAGAAAATAAGAAAGAAATAGAGAAAGGAAGAAAAATAAATAAATAAATGAATAAAATAAAGTTATTAATAAAATAAAAAATAATTATTAAATATTAAAAAAATTAAAACGTAATTTAAAAAATGAAAGAAAGAAGAGAAGAACAAAACCGAAAAATCAAACAATTATAACAAGCGCTAAAAACTATACTAAAAAACAAAAATAGAAACAGACAGACAGTACCCTGGGACAAATGGTAAAAGCAAAGCTATACAGACACCATAACAAAAAGAAGGATACACATACAGACAAAAAGAGAAAAAGGAAAAAAAAATCTATATATATTTTCAAAAAAAGGAGGAAGAGCAACCAAATTAATAAACAAATCTACCAGTGATAATAAACTCTAAATACTAAACTACGATAAGCATAAAACCAGGAATAAATTAGATGCAGAAAGCAAACCCCAAATCTACAGTTGCTTCCCAAGTGCACCGCCTCAATTTTGTGATGATTTGCTCTCTATTCAGTTATTCCAGAGATGCAGAGTACATCAGGTTAATTTTGGAGATTTAATCCACTGCTTCTGAGGCTGCTGGGAGAAATTTCCCTTTCTCTTCTTTGTTTGCACAGCTCCTGGGGTTCAGCTTTGGAATTGGCCCCGCCTCTGCGTGTAGGTTGCCTGAGGGCATGTTCGCTCAGACAGGACAGGGTTAAAGGAGTAGCTGATTAGGGGGCTCTCTGGCTCCTCTGGCTGGGGGTAGGGGGAGGGGTACGGATGCGGGGCAAGCCTGCGGCGGCAGAGGCCACCATGATGTTGCAGCAGCCTGAGGCACACTGTGCGTTCTCCTGGGGAAGTTGTCCCTGGATCACGGGACCCTGGCAGTAGCGGGCTGCACAGGTTCCCGGGTGGGAAGCTATGGATGGTGACCTGTGCTTGCACACAGGTTTCTTGGTGGCTGCAGCAGCAGCCTTAGCATTTCATGCCCGTCTCTGGTGTTGCATACACCCGTCTCTGGAGCTCATTTAGGCGGTGCTCTGAATCCCCTCTCCTCGCATACCACAAAACAATGGTCTCTTGCCTCTTAGGCAGGTCCAGACTTTTTCCCGGACTCCCTCCCGGCTAGCTGTGGCGTACTAGCCCCCTTCACGCTGTGTCCACGCAGCCAAGCCCAGTCCTCTCCCTGGGATCTGACCTCTGAACCCCGAGTCTCAGCTCCCAGCCCCCACCGGCCCCAGGGGTGAGCAGACAAACCCCTCGGGCTGGTGAGTGCTGGTCGGCACCGATCCTCTGTGCGGGAATCTCTCCCCTTTGCCCTCTGCACCCCTGTTGCTGTGCTCTCCTCCGTGGCTGCAAAGCTTCCCCGCCGCCAACCCCCATCTCTGCCAGTGAAGGGGCTTCCTAGTGTGTGGAAACTTTTCCTCCTTCACAGCTCCCTCCCAGAGGTGCAGGTCCCATCCCTATTCTTTTGTGTCTGTTTATTGTTTTTTCTTTTGCCCTACCCAGGTATGTGGGGAGTTTCTTGCCTTTTGGGAAGTCTGAGGTCTTCTGCCAGTGTTTAGTAGGTGTTCTGTAGGAGTTGTTCCACATGTAGTTGTATTTCTGATGTATTTGGGGGGAGGAAGGTATTCTCCACTTCTTACTCCTCTGCCATCTTGAAGGTCTGACTCGAACAATCTGGTTTTTATCAATTCAGATATACAGGTTATCTGCAGACAGCCAGAAAATGAGCGGAATATCTCCAGTAAAAAAGATTATACTTTCAGATTAATTCTCTCTTGGAAAACAAAACTAACAAGAGTTAGTAACTCATGGATGAGAAATGCAAACACTAGAGAATCAGCCTTATTGGGCAGAAGTAGAATAATATTCAATTTATTGCTTTCCTAACTTATTGCAAAATGACACTGGGTACAGTGGTATCTGGGACTGACTTTTACTGGACATGCTTTCACTCGAAGTGATGAAAAAAAGGGTGAACTTCTTTTCCTCTCCTTTTCACTAGTTATTCTCCTATTGTTTTGAAGTGTTAAATGTTAGCTAATACCACACATCTGCAAGTGCGGAGTATAGAAGGTTTTCTTACTTAGATGAGCCAAAAAGTCGGCACTGCACCCTGACGACCCACATCTGTTCTCTTTTTGAGCCAATTCCACATAATGTGAATGAGTCAGAGAAAAACACGGCTGGTTCAGTCAACAGCAGCTCTTTTTCTTCATGTTAGTAATGACTGGGACTTGGAGTTGGAACTGGCTTAAAAATATGTATCTGGTCCTTTCCCCGCCTGAAGGCAAGCATATGGTAGACAGTATTTTCATCATGAACCATCCCTCAGAAAAAAGATTTTACAACTTCCTTGAACACATTCTAGTGTCTATAATCTACAAATTGTGATCTGTCCATTTTCTCCTTTGCCACTTTATCTAAATTCCTATTGCTTCAACTTGCACTTATTTGACTTTGCTGTCAGCTGAAAGGGATTGCCTCTCTCCCTCCCATGTAATTTAGTACAGTCACTGGCTAGGGAGTCTCAGATAGCATGGCATTTAAAAAAATCTTGCACTGTTGGTAGAAATGTAAACTGGTGCAGCCACTGTGGAGAACAGTATGGAGGTTCCTTAAAAAACTGAAAATAGAGCTACCATATGACCCAGCAATCCCACTTCTGGGCGTATATCCAGAGAAAACCATAATTTGAAAAGATACATGCACCCCAATGTTTATAGCAGCACTACTTACAATAGCCAAGACATGGAAACAACCTAAATGTCCATCAGTAGAGGAATGCATAAAGAGGATGTGGTATGTGTGTGTGTGTGTGTGTATATGTGTGTATATATATATATATATATAATGGAATACTACTCAGTCATAAAATAGAATGAAATAATGCTATTTGCAGCAACATGGAGGGACCTAGAGATGATCATATTAAGTGAAATAAGCCAGACAAAGACAAATATCTTATGATATCGCTTATATGTGGAATCTAAAAAAAATGATACAAATGAACCTATATACAAAGTAGAAATAGACGCACAGACATAGAAAACAAACTTATACCTACCAAAGGGGAAAGGAATGGAGTGAGGGATAAATTAGGAGTTTGGGATTAACATATACACACTACTCTATGTAAAATAGATAACCAGTAAGGACCTACTGTATAGCACAGGGACCTATACACAATATTTTGTAATAACCTATAAGGGAAAATAATCTGAAAAAGAATGTATATAATTGAATCACTTGGTTATACACCTGAAGCCAACACAACATTGTAAATCAACTATACTTCAATAACAATAAAAAATAATGATTGAATGAACAACAAAATATCATGGCAGTATATTTGTGGTAAAAAGGATATGACTCGTATTGACAGTTATTTATCTCTTTACAAAAACGTTTCGTGTCCACTTATGTGGCCTCCTGATGTGTCCTCCAAAGCACTTTTATACTTATGAGTGTATGGACAATAGAGATTTTGCTTTGCATTACAGTGGAGGCTCTTGGTAGCCTGGGGAAAGGAATACCTCACACACCTTTCCAAAGGGTAGAAATATCAATACAACCCTGTAGTCATTTGGTTGGTTTCCTGCCCACGTCTCTCCTGCTTTAGAAGGCTTCAAATTGTTTAGTGGAAGAGAAGAAAAAAAAAATGCTCAAATGTAGATAGAATAAGAGTATATGGAGAAAAGGAGAGAGTTTTCCATTTTTAAGCACAGTGACTAAATTTGAAAATAAACTTGCATTAACCAATACACTTAACAAGTGTGAAAATAATGGTAGCTGTTTGAGGAGACAAGGCATGGTCTCAATCATTTTTTCCTGTGTCTTCTGCTTCTTGTGCCCAGCATCTTCCTCACTCACCTTGAATAAATTATGGGAAGGACTAATGGAAAGTAAAGAATAGATTGAAAATGAGGCCAGTGTATTGAGAAAAGTGTTCACTCAACTCAGGTTTCAGTCTCATGAGCAATTGCATTGAAGCCTTCATTTCTTTGCCAGTAGGCCTTAAAACAAGTTGTGTCACAAAAGTAAAGTAACTCATATAGGTCTAATGGTAGCTTCTATTTTGTTTGTTGTAAGTTCTAGATATAATTCGTGGAAAGCTATATAAGTGAATTAGGGCTTCTGTGGTTTTCAAGGGACAGAATTTAAATTCAGTCTTGAGCTAAACTTGGATATTTTGGCCCCTGTGACCAAAAACTCCAGGAGGTGGATATGACTTTAGATACGGCTGATCAAGACATATATCCACGAACAGCATCCCTTTTCTCTCTGTCTCAGCTTTGCTTTTTTCTGCATGATTTACTCTCAGGAAGGATCTTTCCACAGGTTAGAAAGAGAGGAGCTCACCACCCCCCCGTCCTTGCAGCGTCACAATACCCAAGGAAAGAGAATTTTTCTTTGCTGACATTCCCAGAAATAGTCCAGTGATTGTGGCTCTATTGTCCTGACTTGAGTCGCATACCCATCCCTGAGTATTTCACTGGTTCTGGGATATATCTGAATGAGCCTGGCTTCTCTTGTCCTGATCAGTTCAAGGTGGTGATGATAATTGGTAGCTCACATGGAATGAGAAATCTGCCAGGTGAGGGGACCCCTGGACAAAGAGACTTCCAGTACTCTTATCTTTCCACCTGTGAGAAGTGTTGTAACAGGGCTCAGAAAATACTTCCACTAGAGTGTAAGGCAAAGAAACCTCTTCAGCGAACCATTACCACTGGCCTAATGTGTGGTTCTGGGTCCTGAAATTCTTTTTGCAGAATGCTTAGACCACCTCTCTTTTTTTTGGTGCCTGTTCCAAGGCTACAGAACCTCTATTTATCAGTAGCTACATTGCAGGACCTGTGAATTTTCCACTTCGTCTGTGGAGGGGCTTTCCACACACAGGTCGACCTACCTCTGGCTTAGCATGTGAGGTCAACCTGAAACACGTAATTAATTACCCACAGAAAAGTCAAGTACTCTTACCAGAAGAAGGAAAACCAGGAAGAAAAGGAGAGGTATCTTTGTCAGTATGTCAGTATATATTAAAAATACTATTTGATACTATTATCAAAGGCAATGTAATTTGATAATTGATTGATCATATTTTGTGATGACTGGCAAAAGTGAATATTTTCTGTGAATAAAGACATTTGTGATTAGGGAATTTTTTATTATAATGTATATAGTTCATTACATAAATACTTCTGTAGCTCAAGGTTATTCTTTTTTAGGTTTGAAACTCCTTTTGCCCATTTGACTTATGTTTATTGTTTCTGTTGTGTATTAGGCAGAGTTTTCCAGAGAAACGTAACCAAAGGATGCGTATACATGTAGAAAGAGATTTAATTTAAGGAACTGGCTCACACAGTCATGGAGGCTGGCAAGCCCCCAAATCTGGGGCAGCAGGCTGGGGACCCAGGGAAGAGCTGATGGTGCAGTTCAAGTCCAAAGGCTGTCTGCTGTAGAATTTTTTCTTGTCCCTGGGAGAGGTTGGTCTTTTGTTCTATTCAGGCCTTCAGCTGATTGGATGAGGCCCACCCTATAAAGGGCAATCTGCTTTGCTCAGAGTTTACCAAAGTAAATATTAATCTAATTCAAAAACAGCCTCACAGAAACATCCAGAATAGTGTTTGACCAAATATCTGGGAACTGTGGCCCAGCCAAGGTGACACATAAAATTAGCCATCACATACTGTAAAGTACTGTGCTGTGGCAAATTGGATTTTGTGAATTTGTGGTTATTTTCATGATCCAATGAGTTGCACACTTTGGGGAACTTTATGTCAGATTTTATCACTATGAAATTAGTATTGTTATAAAAATTTGTCGAAAATATTTTTAGGTGACCTTGAGATTTTTAAGAGAGAACCTGTGATCTTATAACACTAAGGTTTAGAATGTGTTTTAAAGCAGAAATTGTTCAGTTTAATAATTTTTTCCTAAAGCAGAAAATACTAAATACATTGAAAATGAGCAGGAAAAAAATTTTGTTTTCTAAGGATTATCAGATTGTAAGAAAGGGAGAAGGTAAGCTTTATGGTTCCCATGATGGTTTGATAATGGCCAAGTAAGCCTATTCATTCATCAAATACAGGACATAATGCCCCTTTACGCACTCATTCACATCACTCCCACTTCCTGCATATTTTCAGCAGGGAAATTTGCAATCTGAGTCAATAGTTGATGTTCTCAATATATTTCCTTCCAGAATTCCAGAACCAAAACAACTTGGCCATTTATAAGTTGGAATCAGTCCCAGGTCTTAGATTTATGTATGTATGTGTGTATGTATGTATGTATGTATGTATGTATGTGTATATGTATGTATTAATGATTGTTTTCTTTAAAAGTGGCTAGTCAGTTTGTGAACTCTCATTAAAGAGAAGTGGAATATGTACAGCATTCAGACACAAATAAGCCTGGTTATGGTGAAATAAGATGGTTAGTGTGCATTTGCTCTTGCCCACTCTGGGTATAAGAATTTTGACTACAAAATATGCTAGTTCAGGTAGATTTTTCCAAGAATACTTGGAGAAGTCTTTCAATTCCCGCTTTAGGAAGACAATGAAAATGTTAGGTGAAAGTGAACGCATGCAAGGGATTGGAAGTGCCATTTATGTCACTGTGGTGTTAAGTATAATGATGCACAGCAGGGGAGGGTTCTGTTATTGATTTCCCATCCTGTCTTCAGTTTAAAGTGGGTGAAACTTCCTTAATGTGTGTGGCTAAGAGAAATATCTTTGTTCTCATCCAGATGCAGTCTGTACCTCCCACACCCATATACACCTCATTCTTACATTGCCATTTCTAAGTAGGAACACATCCTGTTCTGAGTTATGATGATGGAGTCAAGTTCTGCTTCTCAGTCTATCTTATGCCTCTCACAAAATTTATCTCAAGAGTCACTGTTGGGCTTCCCTGGTGGTGCAGTGGTTGAGAGTCCGCCTGCCGATGCAGGGGATACGGGTTCGTGCCCCGGTCCGGGAAGATCCCACATGCCGTGAAGCGGCTGGGCCCGTGAGCCATGGCCGCTGAGCCTGCACGTCTGGAGCCTGTGCTCCGCAACGGGAGAGGCCACAACAGTGAGAGGCCCGCGTACCGCAAAAAAAAAAAAAAAAAAAAAAAAAAAAAAGAGTCACTGTCAGTGTTTTTATTAAGAAACTTCATTACTTTTGGAAAATTTTCCATAGTTAATTGCATATGATCCTGGGATGTCTCTTCTTCTTTGCCAGGCTCCGTACATCACTCTCTCTCATTTCTGTGCTTTTTTTTTTTTTTTTTTTTTTTGCGCTACGCGGACCTCTCACTGCCGTGGTCTCTCCCGTTGCAGAGCACAGGCTCCGGACACACAGGCTTAGCGGACATGGCTCACGGGCCCAGCCGCTCCGCAGCATGTGGGATCCTCCCGGACCGGGGCACGAACCCGCGTGCCCTGCATCGGCAGGCGGACTCTCAACCACTGCACCACCAGGAAAGCCCCATTTCTGTGCTTTATGTATGCTTTTTGAGCAACTACCTCCTGACTAATTGCAGTAGTGCATTCTGAGACCAGTTCCGTGATACCATCTGGGTGTCCGACACCCAGTGGAATTAAATTAGAGTTCAACTCCAGTGCTAACTACCTAGAGTTAGTACTGACCCCGGTTAAAGGTACAGTTCCTTCACAAGACTGCCCCTACTTCAGACACCAGCCACAAGTTTGGCTGTTTCCAAGCCACCCTCACTTCTGCCTGGTTGGTAAAAAAAAATCTTAAGGCTTCCCACAACGTCCTCAGATTGGATAATTTGTTAGAATCCACAAAACTCATTGAAGGTGCTCTACCTATGATTACAGTATCATTATAAATGTTATAACGGCAAAACGAAGAGAGACATTGGGGCAGGTCAGGTGTTGGGGGCAAATGGAGAGCTTCTAGGCTGTCTCCTGGAATCCGGGCACATCACTCTCCTAGTGCATCAATGCGTTCACCAACCAAGAAGCTCCAGTGAGCCTCAGTGTCCAGAGTCTGTTATCGGGGTGTCATTACATAGGCATGATTGAGTAAATCATTGGCCACATGATTGAACTCAATTTCCAGCCCATCTCCCATGCCCAGAAATTGAGTTGGTCCAAAGTTCCAGTCCTCTAATCACAGAATTGGTCTTTATGGTGACTACTCTCCATCTTGGAGCTATTGTCACCTCATTAGCATAACAAAGACACTGCTTATCGCTCCGGAAATTCCAAGGATTTTTGAAGCCCCATCCCAGGAACCAGGGACATAGATTATATGTATGTATTATCATACCACAAATACATTCTTCCCATTTCTGCTCTCTGTTTATGACATGGTTAGGGAAAGTTAACTTGGCCTTGTTTTGGTGAGAAAAATCCTACCTCCTGGGCTCCAGGCTACAAATGATTGTCCCATTATGTAGAAACATAGATGACATGACATTTCTGCTGAAGTAACTGTCTTCTTCCTTAACAGGTCAGGGACTTACTGTTTAACGCTTTCATGGTCTACTCTCATGTGAGATGTAGAAGTACTTTTTTAAATTAAGTATTTATGTTCTCCTTTAGGATTTTCATGTTTTCAGTAACTCACAAGAGGTAAAACCTTAACTGGTATTTAAATGTTAGTTGATCCCTATCAGGGGATCAACTATCATGTACAAGGCATTTTGGATGCACATTAAAATGAAAAAAGACTAAGTTCCTTTTCTCCCTAGCTCTTAAATATGAGTTGAAGAGCTGAGTAACAATATATGTCTGTGGTTTATACTCTTCTAAGCAGAGCTACTTTTGTTGAAGTGTACCAAAACCCTTCACAGAATCTCAGGATTTGGAGGAACACAGCACGCACAAAAAATCACCAATACAAGATATATTGCAAAGGATTTTACGAGGCAAGACACAACTGAATAAAATAAATAAATATTATTTCTCTTGGTGGGGAGAAATAACAAAAGCAAAAAAGTAGGAAAGTGGATTATATCCTTTGAGAGACCATAGCTTATTCTCTATTTTAGCTGGAGTGTAAGATATATATATAGGTAAGCAATAATTCATGGAGATGTATTCTTTCTGTTTGGCAAAGTAGAGGGGGCATGGAAGGTTTTTAAGAGGAAGACTTGTAGGATAGAATGAAACTATAGGCTGGATAACAATTTCAAAAGGTTTTGAAAATGTTTAAGGAGATGATAAGATTCCAACTAGGAGTGATGTTCAGAATGGAGAGAAAGATGCAGGAACACGGTTAACTTTGAAAAAGGACACAGCCAGGACTTGACAAATGGAACTGAAGAAATTAGGTGGAAATAGCAGAAGCTTAAGAAAAATATAAAATCACAATTAGCTGAGATCAGGTAATACTTCAGGCAAAGGAGGAATCTACTAAAACATGGGAAGCTCTTCTTTTATAATGAAATTTTCAGGGTTACACACTCCTTGGAGAAAATCACAGGAATTGGATAATTGTTCACCTGTACATTTGAATTTAAGAACCTACAATAACTTGAGAATGTGTCTTAACAGTAATCTCTTTGATAATGTACATTAATATTAAAATACTTAATATCAGCGTTTACACACGGAAATAAAGACATAACATTTGCAGTACCAAAGGAACTTGTCTTTTATGTCGAGTACTTTGTGAAGTGCTTAGAGCATTAAAGCAACATCTGGACAATACTTGCTTTATAAAACCAATTAGGTAAGCAAACATTGACTCTAATGACATTCTAACAGCCAAAAAGCATATTTCAAAATTAAACAGGAAGGCAATTCTTGTTTTATGGTAAACATTTTCAAGATGAACACTTACTTCAAACATTTCACCGAAACTAGCGGATAGAGTTCAGCCAGCTGAAATCTTCCGCAAATTGCTCCACAGCTGGCTACTGTATCACACCCCTATATAGAGGCTGTCTACAGGAAGCCATTGACTCAAACACTTTGGTCAAATGCTTTTCTCAAGGCCCTAGCCAAACAGCTTTTTATTTTTCAAAAGCAAAAATGTTTTGTGGGTAGCCCCATTGATGTACTGAACAAACTGCCGTCTGTGGCTTCTTTTTCCTGAAATCTGAAAAAATTGAACAGACTGTTCTATTTATGATTAATTACTAGGGGCTTAAGGTTAATTACTCTTTTCATTCCATTAATTCCCTTCACAAAGAGCTCTGCTGGTTAGTTTACCACATCCACCAATCAGGTCCAAGTATGGGAGACACAATCAGCTCCTTTGAGTCTGGTGATTATTTTCATTCCCAGGGATATTTTTAAGGGTGATAGAAACTAATTTTCCTCCTCCTGTTTCCTTCTAGAAGAGTGTGAGATTGTCACACCCAGTCTTTGTGTGCCTGATGACTAAAGAATATTTTTCTGAGTTTTCGATTTTTTTTTTAAACTTCTGATTGAGGGTTGAAAGTTTGACTGTACAAACTAGTTTGATAATTCTGAGTGACTTGACTAATGAAATTAAACACAAAAGCAATTAGTTTCTCTCTGAATGCTTCCTCATTGGCTTTTCATGGGGACGTTCCAGCCAGACTCTTCCAAAACTCCTCTCTTTATTTGTGAATCCAAAAGTTACTTTTATGAATCTCTACTTGTATCACTAGAAATAGTGTGTAGAATAAGAGATTACATTTTTGTGAAGGTTTTATGGTAAATCAGAGAAGTAGTATTTTAAGAAATATAAAACTGTATAAAATATTTTACATTTATATTTTTATATTATATATAGGAAATATAAAACTTCAGGGAGTTATATGTATATATAAAATGCAAAATTATTGGCTACCATGCTCTGATAAAATTGGAACAATGTTGGCAATAGATTGGGAGTCATGAGACCCCAAGGCCTGGCTCCACATCTGTGTAATTTTAACTGCCTATACCTCTAATTTGGCTCTTGATTTCTCTTAAATAGATAAACTAATCTTTGATCATTGTCACCAAAGCTCATGTGTTATTTTAAATGACATGTATTTGAACTCAAGATAAAGACTGAGAGTTAAACCCTTTTCCATAGTGGTCTGTTTAAAACCGTCATATACATTTAGTACAAATAACTCTGGCAAACAAAATTGCTAGCCTGTGGTTTCTTTTCTTTTAATGGGCTTCTTCCAATGAAGCCCATAGAAGTTTTAGGACTGAGGGAAGTCCTTGGAAGTCCTAAAACAGGATTATTATTATTTTTTTGAATCAAAAAATAACTTTTGCAATCACAGCTACCTTGAGCACTGATATACCATGAAAATTCAACAAAAAGAGTAGTAATCAATAGATAAGTAAGAAAAGCAGAAATAAAGGAGAAGATGGGACAAAAGAAAGGGAAGGTCCATGTTCTTGGAACATTAGGTACTGGGGATGAATTGCTACTCTTGTTCACAGGATCCAGTTGCTGTGGCATTATACTTTTTTTTTTTTTGACAGTCTAATAATGAAACTGATAACAATAAAAATGACAAATGCTCTGTTGCAAGTTTTGATTTTTAAAAAAAATATGCCAGGTGCATCCCAGTTAACTTGTGTAATTAGGAAAAACTTTCAAATGACCGTATATTAAGTCATGTTCAAATGCAGGTCTTAGCTTGCTTTCTCTATACTTGAAAAACCCCAATTCTGAATACATTTCAAGATTTAAAATAAGGAGTTCTGTATCATTCTGTCACTTATATTTAATATATAAAACTAGCTCAAAGCAGTTTTTCTTATATAAAATGGATATTTAGTACTGTGTAATTTTTAGACAATTTAATTTCATTAATTATAATCATAGGCTAATCTAATTCGTTTGTTCCGTTATAGAACTATGTATGCACATGTAAAATGATGTCAATTTATTTTAACTTGCGTCATTCATTATTCTGTACAATTATATGGAAACTTGTGGGCCCTAAGACCAAGTTTTAAGATACAGTTTTTATTTACAATTTTAGTTTACAGTATTCTTTATTATATTAGACAAAGCTTTTCTAAAGTAGAAGAGTCAGGCAACCTTTATCTCTTCTGAATTTCTGTTCCTTGATATCCCAATGCATGAAATTTACAGACGTTTGAAAAAAGGGAGGAATTGGAAGTGTACTTACAATTTATGGCTTTTGCTTGGCAGAATAATTATTGTTCTGTTCTCTGTCATGGAATATATGTGAGAACACTGATAACACTAAACTATACTTTTCCAAATTGACTTTTTTTTTATATTACTAAATGACTGCTTACTGAAGAAAGGGAAAAACAGAAAAAAATAACCTTCTAATATGTGTTTCTTTCTGTTATATTATTGTCAGTCTTGGTCAGCTTAACCTTGAGAAAAAAAAATGTAATTCTTCATGACCATTCTGTCCTATTTTCTTAAAGTATAGAGTGTGGGAAGGGAGAGTCTATCTAGATGTTATCCATGTGCACAGAAAATACAAATATGTAAAACATTTTAATCACTGTATCTAATTGTAATAGAAAATAAATCACTGAAAACAACGTGAGAAGTATTTCAAACCCAATCTAAAATAAAGAATGGTAACAAGAAAACAGGAAACTGCCTGGAACAGGATTTAGTAATAATTCAAGATGTGATTTAGGACTCATAGGTCCCAGCTCTGGAATGACTGCCTTTCTCTGTATGTGATTCCAGACCATTTAGTAAGGAATTCTGTGCATTAGTATTTTATCTTCAAAATGTTCATAGTGTAGACTCATTTAATTTCTTTGAGCCCAGGAGAGGTCCAGGGCCCTCCTCAGAACTAATCAATAAGCTGTACATATTACTGGAGACAAGTTGATGCTATTTGTCTTACTTACTCACTTGGCTGGGAAACAGTGCAGTCAGATCTCATGTTACGTTTGACCATATCGGAAAAATGGAACCTTTAGATTTGTAAAGGCCCCTTCATAGTTTCATGCTCTGAGAGATTTTCTTTACATCCTTAAAATTGAAATTTTTAATTGAATTAGTTCTCCCTTCAGAGTGTTTCTTTCCATGGATTCATTATTCCAATAAATATGATATTTAAATTTGCTTGGATATTATTAGCCATAGTTACTCTGATAGTAATCGTGACAAAAGCTGCTACAATGTAGAGATTCTGGATCATTAAGAACCAACTATCTGGAAAGATGGGAATTAGCCATCAAAACAGCATAGTTTGCAAGCTAATACCCAATTTTCTCTTTCATATTGGCTTTCCAAATCAGTTCTTACTTTATTTTGGCATGTAAAAATAAAGAAAATTTTAAAATTCTATGACAATGCAAAATAAGAATACTTAAAAAATAAACCCAGCCGCATATCCACTGTGAATTGAACCATCACATTCGCCTAGTATATTTTATAGAGTTATCTCCAAGGTATGTAGACTCTAAGATTAGTATCCACAGGTTTTAGTTACAAGATCCTACCAGATAGGATAATAAGATAACTTGAATCCTCTTTAAAGTACTTGGTAATTACAAATCTTTATTGAGCACTTACTATAGTTCTTACCATACGGTCTTGAACTAGTAATTTCTTTCCTTAGTAAGTTCAGAACACTTTTGGAGAGAGACAGAATTAAGTAACATTGCAAAAGTAAAAAAAAAAAAAAAATTCACTAGGTTTCTTCTATTTTCCCTTATTTATTAAGAAGATTTTTTTCGTCTTAGATCCACATCCCTGATAATAGAACAGACTTCCCTGGACACATTTTTAAGTGTATGTTTCTTGATTATTGTTATCTTATAGTAATTGATATTGTTTTGCCTTTCTTTGAAATATAAGGTATATTCCCATAAAAGTCATATCAAATATTTGAGCTCAATTCTATTTTGGATCCCAACTCGCAGAATAACAAGATTTAGAGAGTATGATGTGTGAGATTTCCCTAAGAAGATTTGAAGTCAAGTTTACAGAAACCCGTGTAATAGAACAAATAACATCATCCACATTCTGTTTAGCAGCAGCTTATTATTTTAAAAAGAACATACGTTATGATACTGTTCTTGGGAAACTTAATAAGCTGTCTTTTCCTTAGGTGATTCATACACAAATTGTGGATGAAAACTTTGAAACCTCTTTAATCTTCCATTTACTAGCTAGGATAGATTCTTCTAGAATCTAAATATTTTATAGGTATTACATGTAACTTCTCTCATCGTTATGTAGATTTTAAAGTTGTGCCCTTTGTGTGAACTACCTCAGGGAATAAAGACAATGGAAATCACTTTCACCAATAACACCTGATACTCTGTATACTGTAAAATCATCAATAGCGTCTTTTAATCTCCTGATATCAGACTGGCTTTTCCACTTGAGGCAGATAAGTTTTGCTATGGTCCTTTGAAACCAGCAAACTGGTAACCAGAACTGGCATGTTTTTCCCAATCTGAGAGCTACCATCACAAGTCAGCTCAAATATCTCTATTGACTTCAAGTCTTTAAAAGTTTAAAAGGTTTTGCTCATCTTTACATACTTATCTGAGAATATTTTTCCTCCCCCAAATTATGGAGGAAGTCCCAATTTGGTTTAATTCTCAAAAACAATTTAGATAATTTAGCCATATTTCCAATTTATAAAAAAACAAGAACAGCCTTCCATTATTTCCAGATTTCTGTGTCAAGGTTTATCATAGTCAGTTGACCTCACGTGAAGCCATTTAGTTATGCGAGCTTTTCTTTCAGTGTGAATAAATTCTATTTAGGAGTCATTCCATAATATTTGGGTTGAGAATATTATTTTTAAGAAGTAGAGATCAACAAAGATATCATACAGTTTCTAGGAACAAAGTGGAGTCTGAGAAGTATAAGTACTTTTTTAAAAAAACTACAATAAGCTCAAATTGTGAAGATATCCCCTTGATGGTAGTGTCCTTCTGCTTTCACAGTAACACTGTTAAGTTCTCTGTGATTATGTGATGGTGATATAAGCCCATAGAAAAAGTAATTTCTTTTTCAAGGTACCTCTCTTTTTATGGCAACTAATAAGGATGGTACAATTAAACATGTTAACCGGAGTTCTGAGGAGGATTGTAGTAAAGTGTATGGCGGTTTTGTGCTTTACTCATCTTGATGACCTTTAATTTCCCGTATGACAAATCGTGAGGAAATTCAGAGAAGACAGGATTCTGTGAGAAAAATCTCAGAATGGAATCCTACACTTATTTCCCAGCAGCATCAATGGCAACAAGGCTTAACATATGTCATACATTCTTTGTAAATCAGATGTTACTTACACAAGTAGTTCGGGGAAAAAAAATGTGAGAGAAAGTGAGACTTCCTTTCTAGTTAGTGTTAAAGGCAGAGTACCAAATCTAAACAAATCAAAGTGAAAATTTTTAAGTACTGTTCAGGACCTATTATGTGTCACTGACAATTTTGCTTCGATCTTCAGAGTCCATACATCCTTTCCTCCCTCCCTCCACCCCTCCTTCCTTCCTTTCCTTCTTTCCTCCTTCCTTCCTTCTTTCCTCCCCTTCCTCTTTCTTCCTTTTCTTCCCTTTCTTTCATCAAACATTCTTCAGGTGTCTACCAAATGCCAGATACCAGTACATACAGACAGCAGGACCCAGTTCCTGCCCTCATGAAGCTTACAGTCTAATGTTGGAAATGAACTGGAAATCGATGCAATGACAATACACAATGATAAGAGCTTGTGTGAGGCTGGAGAGATGGAGGGTTCAGGGAGGATGGGGCAGGAGAGAGTAGGACTGTATTCTAGATGGTGGGAATACATTTACGCTTAATTTTTAAGCAGGTGGGTTTTCAGAAAGACCTTTCCTAAACCATTTTGCTAACTTTTGAAAAGAAAATGTTAGTTTACCCAAAAGGATTTTAGCTACGCTAAAAATAATATTAAATTCTGTGTTTTCAAGATCCGACTAAGCTGCTTGGTTGTAGTTGTTTTATATTCTTCTGTTCAAAACGGCAAGAGTCACTTCTTTCCATCCCAGCTGCCATTTCACAAGACCGCAAGCTCCTTTTCCAGGGACAAACTATCTTGGGTGGGAAAACTTAAGGTTGTTGATTCTGTTCTCTGGGTGAATTAGTGTCCTCTCTCTTTTATGTAACTTGAGAAATGGATTGAATTTCAGCTGCATAAAACTATAATTACATTTTCACTACTTTCATGTTCTGTTATCTCAAATAATTAGAGCTTGGGGGAAAAAAAACCTGGGTCCATTCAGTGTGTTCTAAAGAAAATGCCCACTTAACATCAGTGTGACTACAGAATATGTAAGTTTCTGGAAATGACTGGTTAAAGTTAAAGTACATTTTCTTTTTCTTTTATTTTTTAGTTTTCTTTAAAAATTTTTTATTGGAGTATAGTTGATTTACACTGTTGTGTTAGTTTCTGCTGTACTCAACTTTCTGTACTTTGATTAAACACAGTGAAAGGTGACAAATTTACTAAAAATTTTAACTCTGTGAACATGGGCATAGTGATGTGAAAGAAATTGAAATTGTTATGTGAGTCATTAAAAAGACCCACAAATGTATGTTGTCCCTAAGA